>NC_083774.1:25433069-26913069 GCF_963514075.1 Conger conger
CTTTGATAACATCAAGAACTGGATCCGCAATATCGAGGAGGTGAGTGCCATTGGGTGAAATTGAAGGCTGATCTCCCATTGGCTGCCTGAATCTTCCATCTGAGTGCTGGCTTTCTCACATGGTTAGAGAAAGTCAGTTCGTCAAACGAAACCAAAACATCTTTAAAAATACGCCTCGCCGCGGTTATTTTTGACCTATTGGTCAAGCAAAAAATTATGTGTCAGCATAGCTTTACTGCTTACATCAACAGGCTTAAAAGAACCTCAGCCAATAGCAATACAGGAATTGTGTGTAGATTGGCACGTTGCATCAAGGGCAATATCGTTTTTGAAGCATTAAAATTTGATGTGTTGATTCTATTTGTCTGAAGTATTTCCCTGTTGACAACCACATTTTCTGCCTGGTCAAACAGTCAAAAATAACCATTTGACTATTTTTGCCATCGTTGGCTTTCCATAGAGTATGCAGGACCGCACAAATGAGTACAAGAGTTGTTCAGTGCAAACTCCATTGTATTTTGATCAAAGCATTTGGACAGATTTGCTGGCAGTGTTGATTTAATAGAGGTCCATTTGCCTCTGTGTCATTTATCATGATATCGTGAGTTGATAAGCATCGTCTGTTGCGGTTTTAACTTGCTAAAAACAGGTATTTGACTATAGTGTCAGCTCACATTGTGGTGGGTATTAATTAAACTCTGTTGGGTATTGAATTACATTACTTAGCTGATGCTTTTATCCAAAGCGACTTACAGTTGATAAGACTAAGCAGGGGACAATCCCCCCAGAAGCAATGTGGGGTTAAGGGCCTTGCTGAAGGGTGGATCTTATCATGGCTGCACCGGGGCTTGAACCACAAATGGTCCGGGTCCCCGTCATGCACGTTAGCCACTAGGCTACAGGCCGCCCTGGCTGTATTTCACTCAGCTGAAAGGAGCAGTGAATCTCTCGTCACTCTCTGCTGCCACACGCTGGAGTGTCTCTGCACTGCAGATTATATGATTTGTTCACGCAAAGCAATGAGACATGCAATATTGTGAAGATAACATTGCGTCTAGCTAAATCAGAATTTTTTTTTGGTTGCAAAAAAGTTGTATTTATTTATCTATATTTATTTATTCTTATAATACCTCACTTGATTGTTTTTTGGGTTACAGGCCTGGCTTTTCCTATTTTTCTTATGCAGTTGCTCCGTCAAGCATCTTTGTGACAGTGTCTCTGCGAAAAGCAAGATGGAAATAAAGTTGAATTGAAATGACATCGTTTATGTTTTACGTGCGTTTCATAAACTCATAACCATAAATTCTGATTTCCATTCTAATATTGCATGTCTCATTGCTTGGGCCACCCGGTTGTTTCCCCTCGTTTTGTGGCTTTTTGCATGCCGTGTGCTTTTACTGTAACAAGTGTGCATTCCTCACTATTATTCTGTCTTAACGGCCTCCAGCACGCCTCGTCTGATGTGGAGAGGATGGTCCTGGGGAACAAATGTGACATGAACGAAAAGAGACAAGTGTCCAAAGAGAGAGGAGAGAAGGTAACTCTGACCTGCACGTTACACGGTCTGTCTGCGACAACGCTGCACTGCTGACGCTGATGAACAATGACACCGCTTTCAACATGTTCTTTTCTCCAGGTTCTGCTTATTCTAGCCCGCTATTTACATTTTTAATTTTCCCTCATGACATACTATTTTGGTGGTGATATGCTTCATACCAGATATGAGAAATATATAATTTCCGTTACTGTATGTTGAACGCATTGTTTATCCTTTCTTGTTTTTTTGTTTTTTTTTGCAGTTAGCGATAGATTATGGGATAAAGTTCCTGGAAACAAGTGCAAAATCCAGCCTAAATGTGGAAGAGGTGAGCAAAAACCTTGGAAGCAAAACACCACTTCACATGAATTCACCATTTGTTAAATATACGGTGTCCTATTATCCAGCCGTTTTCTGGTATATATCCGATTATCCAATTAAGTTATTGTATAGAATGTACATTGTATTATTGTGTGACAGCTGGATAAATATAAGATTACAACATTTGTATCTCTGCAGAGCATGTTCTCATTGCTGGGAAAAGGAAGGATCCTTATTACTAAATTGCGTTAATACAGTACTTACAGTTCCACACTTTACTATGGTTAACACACATCTCACTGTGCAAAAATATTTGACACGTTAAGACTTGAATCAAATAATAATGACTCACATTCTCTGAATCCTCTACTTTTGGTGAATGCTAATGGACATTAGTTGAGAATCATTTTTGTTCGGGAGTTGGACTGCAATGTTTGGGGGAATATTTCCCCTCCTGGCCCAGATGGTGTTGGTTAATGAAGCCTCTGGCTTTTGGTCATTGTGTGTGATAATAGAACCCTTCAGTGAATGTGAATTACAGTAAACTACCTTTCTCCACTCCAGGCCTTTTTCACACTTGGCAAAGATATCATGGCCAGACTCAACAGAAAGATGGTGAGTTTGCATTATGTACATGAAAAAGAAAGGCTATACTTGGTCGTTGGTGCAGCTGTAAGTAACAGGATTACTGTGGAATAAGACGCACTGTGTGAAACTCACTGTGTGAAACACACCTGGCTCAAGTAATTTAAAATATATATATTCTAGATGATCTGAAGACCCCTGAGAATTTTGAACTAAATACACTACTAACAAAAATGTATAGCTTTTTAAAAAATGTGAGTAATCTGCAGTAATTTTACTGGTGTCTAAAGTATAGACAGGGGCAGCATGTAGTGTAGTGGTTAAGGTGCATGACTGGGACCCGCAAGGTCAGTAGCCACAATAAGATCCGCACAGCCGTTGGGCCCTTGAGCAAGGCCCTTAACCCTGCATTGCCCCAGGGGAGGATTGTCTCCAGCTTAGTCTGTACGTCGCTCTGGATAAGAGCGTCTGCAAAATGCCAATAATGTAATGTAATGTATTCAAGCTTGTCAAACAATTTGACACAGGGCTGGTCTGAACAGCCTCTTGATCATACTATCATGCCTGGTTATGATCACATGAGCATTTTTAGATGCAGGTAAAGTACAGGGGAAGAACATGGCTGACTGAATGTTGCAGTGCTCTTGCTAGAGAACATGTCTGACTGAATGTTGCAGTTCTCTTGCTAGGGAACATGTCTGACTGAATGTTGCAGTGCTGTTGCTAGGGAACATATCTGACTGAATGTTGCAGTGCTCTTGCTAGAGAACATGTCTGACTGAATATTACAGTGCTGTTGCTAATGAACATGTCTGACTGAACGTTGCAGTGCTGTTGCTAGGGAACATGGCTGACTGAATGTTGCAGTTCTCTTGCTAGGGAACATGTCTGACTGAATGTTGCAGTTCTCTTGCTAGGGAATATGTCTGACTGAACGTTACAGTGCTCCTGCTAGGGAACATGCCTGACTCAACGTTGCAGTGCTGTTGCTAGGGAACATGTCTGACTGAACATTGCAGTGCTGTTGCTAAGTTTCATGGTCTATCTCTTCCCTCTCTTAGAATGACAACACTCCACCAGGGGGAGCAGGGCCGGTGAAAATCTCAGAGAACCGGTCCAAGAGAAGCTTCTTCCGCTGCACGCTGCTGTAACAGAGCCCCAGTTACCCCCAACCCCCACCCCACCCCACCCCAAACACCATTACACCCCCCCCCCAAACACCATTACACCCCCCCCCCCCCCCCCCCAAACCGCCATTGTGCCCCCGGCTTGGCATGCTCCTTGCTTCTATGAAAGCACACTCTCGCAGTCGCCCGGTGAAGAACGCTGTTGCAGAGCGCCGTGCGTTTCCGTGGCCGCAGCACTTCCAGAGCACTTGGACGAACGCTAGGGACAGAGCCCCCCGTACGGCCGGACACGTTACCCATCATGCACAGCGTTTCTCCTTTTACGCCCTGCCTGCAAACTGGCCTCTGTGTGCCGCGATGACCGGAGCAAAGGAAATGACACGGGGCGGGGGAAGATTCTACATTTTGTCTTTGTGGCATGCACTTCAGAAGCGCAAAACCAACGAGCCAATCACCAGGCAGGGGGAGGAGCAGGATGTAACGCAGAACGTACTGTTATGAATGTGTGTGTGTGTGTGTGTGTGTGTGTGTGTGTGGCCCCTACATTGTACTTTTTTTTTTTTTACTAAAGTTGACCAAATCGTATTGACAGTAACACAAGTCTTAATTCTTTCTTTGAAATGAAAAGCCTTTACTGTGTCTTCTTTTAAACTATGTTCAAAATGTCTTATTCATGTCTTACTGTGCTGAAATGGACATAGGCCAGTTATGTGTTAACCGTTATGTGTGTTTCACAGGGAATATGGACATGTAACAAAAAGCAGGAAAAGAGGCTAATTAAAAGAGATTAATAATCTGTTGTTGAAACATTTCAGTCTGCCTGTTGCACTCTAGCCTTAAGACTAAAGGAAGGATGTTCCTATAGAGTAAATTGTACAGGAAGCTAAATTACGTCATAAGAGGAGTGGAAGGAAACCCTTATCTTGCCCTTTGAGCAGAAATGTCATTTTTAAAGTGAAATGAATGAAGTGTTTATTTTAGATTTGTTTGAGATTAGGAATACACTTGACGTCACAGACATGAGGGTTTTGCAGATGTGCCATGTTGGAGGAACCATAAATGTGCAATAAGCCCTCCTACTTAGCCTCAGTCTTCCAGCCCATAAATATCCCTGCACCTTAGATACTGACAACACACCAAAGCATGTGAAAACTAAACACAAAGTTAACAGGCCAGAGAGTTAAGATGTAACGTGCTTTCAAGCTCTAAATGTCCTCTCAACTTAGCTTTTTGTCTCTTATTTAAAGTGGATTTTGTTTTGACTGCATGCGACTGATGTGATGTGCAGTTTGCTGTCAGCATCCAGCAGAAAATGCCTGCCCTCCAGTAATGGCTTTGGCCTGGGAGTGTGGGGTGATGCCGTGTGCCATGGGTCAAAGGTCAAGGGTCAGTCTTGTGAGAAGAATCAAGAGCAGGTCTCCATACAAGTCCTTATTGACACAGCAGCAAAATATGCTGTGACCTTTGTGTATTAATGTTCCTCATAGTTGTTATTTTTTATGTATACTAAAAACTGGACTGATTCACTTTCCTATCATTGAGGACTGAAAAGGGGTATTCTGTTACCTGTACTGTGTGTGGTATATGAGTGTGTGTGTGTGTGTGTGTGTGCGTGCGTGCGTGCCTGTGTGTGTGTGAAAGCTGAAAACCATAGGAAAACCACTTAATGCATGCTTGAATTTCCTGTCAACTGAACTGAAATGTGTCACTGTTTAACTTTTGTTATTTTTTTAGTTTTATATTAACATACATACTATTTTTAACTTTCTCGTAGGCAGGGAACGATCTGGCTACATGCTTTTTTTTCCCCTCTTTTTTATAATTGTGTTTTCATAAAAAGCAGTTATTATATAGTATATTGTTTACAAAACCTCCGGAGCAGTAAGTGTCTCTTTTCAGCTGCACTTCGTCTTTCTGTCCGTTGACATTTCAGTGTCACAGCTGTGACCATGACCGTGCTTAGGGGGAAACCACAAATGTACAGTTCACTCAAAAACAGAAGGGTCAGTGGGTTTGAGCCCCCTGGCAAATGAGTCACGGTTCTGTCAAATGCCTATTGGCTTCTCCAGTTGCATTTAATGTGTGCCTGTGTGCTATTTTTGGCCGCGTATTTCACATTTCTGGAAATAACATTTTGTTATGTTCATGGGACCATAATTTTTATATGTGTGCATCTTCATATCGACTATATTCGTACAGTGCCAAAGCACTATTCTGATAATGTAACCGTGATGGCACTCCATTGAACAGATTTTGCCAAATTAACTGAGATCTGAAAGACATTGTTATGTGTCCTTAATTTTAAGCAGATGCTGTTTATTGGTTGGTTAATGTGTTTTTAATGCACCAACTTGGTTGTTGTTGTTGTTGTAACAAGTTACGAGGAATGTTCCTTTGGTTTTTCTTTTTTCTGTTTTTTTTCTTTTCTTACAACATTCAACTAAAATAAAGATTGCATAAGAAATCTGTTTATCAATTACTGGTGATTCATGTGTGTTCATGTGTGTTTGTGTATTATAGCTTTAAAGGTTTCATGCTGTAATGAGCCATAACAATCAGGTTTTAAATTCTTTACAAATTTTAGATCAGTTCCCTAAAAGAAACATTTAAGAATCATTTAGTACTAATTATTTTACTCTTAAAAAGAAATTGTACCAGTCAGCCTTGTTTACACATTGTTCTCCCCACTTTATTTTCCGATGAAATTATTTTTTGCTACAGAAATACTTTCCCTTTTTACCCACCATTTGGTTGACAGTTGTGCTATGCAAACTCTTTAAAAGTGTATCTGCTTTTGACATTGCTTTTCCAGTGGTCTCCATCGTAAGTGGACACGGTTAGAAAGGCTATAAGTTAACAGACTGCTCATGTTGAAAAAATCTGTCCTTGGGTTGTTTAACACATACTGAACTATTTTGAACATTAGATGTAACAATTTTCTATTTTCAATATCCCATACTTCCCTCCCCCTCCACTTCACCAGGCAGCCCAAATACACATTTTCGTGTCTTGAGTTTTGCTTGTGGCCCAGATGTTCATCGGCGTGCGTGAACAATCTTACATCTTGGAGAGCGTTGCTTGTCTTGGAGGGGGTGACATTTTGGAACTTTGAACTACAGATCATATATGAAAAATGTTTTCATGTCCTCTTTGAGATGCATATTATGAGGAACACCACTGATATTTCTGGAGGACAATCTCTCTTTCAATGTACAGTGGAGACGCAGGGCTTCACTCTCAGCCACCCACAGAGTTAGCAGTCTGTTTCATCTGTGGTCTTTATCTCGGGAATCTCCTTTTTCGTGGCCTCGAGCTGATTTGTCGAGGTCTGGCACGCGGCCACGATGTCCTCGAAACTCCGTCTGGCTCTAGGCCTGTCCACGTTGTCCCCCTGCGCTTTGGTCTTGCGGGGATTGGCGTTCAAACTCTTAGACCTGGTAGACGGGAAGATCCTGTCGTCAGCCACAAACAGGTGGTCGGTGTCTATCCTCCATATGACTTTGCCTTTGTCTTCGCTCATTGTTCTCCCTCGACTCTCTGCTGTGGCGCTCACCCTTTCTTCCCTTCCTGTTCGTCCCTGGTGGAAGCTACCTCGGCCCTCCGGGACGAGCAGGCTGTTCTCCCTGGCCTGGTCTTTACCGTCTCTCCTCTGTTCGGTATCTTCCTCCGTGTCCGGCCCTGCTGGCTCCTCAGCCTCGCTCGCGGTGGGAGGCTCTTCTGGAGGCCTCACCATGGACACTTTTGGCGGGTGGCCGAACAGGGCGGGGTGGACTTTGTATTCTAAACATGTCCACTGGCCCGCTGCTGGGGCCCTGGCTGCATGCTCCATGAGGGCACTGTAGTCTTTGGCCCAACTGCCCTCGTCCGTGCCCGCGGCCGGCGTGAAGACGATGGTGCTCTTGGCCGCAACGCTCGCCGAAGACAGGTCTGTGCCAGCGGTCTCGGAGGGATAGTACCTCAGAGCCTCCGACTTCTCCAGTGGGAACGAGACGGCCGCGTCCAGCTTGGCCTTTTCCAAGGCCCCGCCCCGGGCCGCGAGTACGGTGTCGAGCGCGTCCTGGCTGTCCGGAGCGACGGCTTCGTCCGGTTTTGCCGCCTGTGCGCTCGGCTCGTCCGTTTTCGGCGCCTGCTCGCTCGGCAGTTCCTCATCCTTGGCCGTGTCCTGGTCGCAGGGGGAGATCAGGATGTCCACACACGAGCTGGGCGGGGCTCTCCTTTCTCCCGGGCCGACCACGTCCAAGGTCTGCCCGTACTCGCTGGGTGCGCGGCGGAAGCTTCTCTTGCGCACCGAGCTCTGCTGCTCCGTGCCCAGCTGGCTCTTCTTGTCGTCCTCGTCGGCCGCCCGGTCATCCAGGTCCAGGTGGTAGCGGTAGAGGCTGTAGCCGTCGGCGCTGTTGATGCTGCTGTGCCGCTGCAGGGCGTTTTCGCAAGTTGAGGCCCCCGAGCGTGTCCGGCACAGGTCTGACTTGTCCACCCCCGCCAGCTTCTCCAGGGCGTTCATCATTCGCCCGGAGAACTCCTCCAGCTGCATCAGCCGCAAGTCCACAGTCTGCAGGGACGCCTTCATGGAGTGTTCCCTCTCGTTCACCTCCTCCAGACGCATTGCCATATTCTCCACCCTGGATGCAGCACACAAACAAAGGATATAGTATACAAGCATAGATGAGAAAGATAACTTCTTTGGGGGTGATTACCGTGGTTTTCATTTGAAATGGAATTACTTTTTTTCCTCAATGCTAATGTTATGGACTGAAACATTGATATTTGAAGGACTAGGCTACTGATTCAGGACACGTTTATAAAGGTGTGTAGACTGCAGCTAGTTAAAAGCTTAATTTGCATTTTTTCAAATCACATTATAACCCACAATGCACCTCTTCGAATGCACCTTCCTATATTTCAGCTGCAGCAGAAATGATCAAGCTACTTTCTATTTGTGTGGATTGTAAAAATGTATGGGTCATGTAATATATAGCTTTTGCAGGAAATAAGAAAAGTTACCTTTCAGATGTGACCCGAATACGTTCATCATTGGAGGACTGCTGCTCATCTTCCTTTTCGCGAAAATATTCCTCCAAGCACTGCTCTTCAAACTCATACAAACTCTTTAGCTCCTCTCCAGTCAATCTGAGCTCTGTTGGAGAATAAAGTGTGCGTATTAGTGTACATGTTTTAATAAATAGCACCATGGCTGGCTTAGACTGTCGTGCATTTTTTGTTCTAATTAAAGCAATGTAGCCAAAAATTCGGAATCGCTCCCGAACTCACTCAATCCGCGATCGCGCTCGTCTGGGTCGCCATCGCGTTTTTTGCAGCGCCACCACATGCGTTTGAAAAGGATGTACATGTGGCTGAAAATGATGAACGGTGGCGGGAGGACCGGCCGGTCGTGGAACGTCATGATGAGCTGATATCGCTGGAACTTCCACACTTGGTTGGAGATGGATTTGACTTCGAAGAAGGTGTTGCTGTCAGAAAGGAGAAGTTGAGTCAAAGGATCTGTTATGCCTTCCTCACAGATGTCCTCAACACAGTTATGGTGAGTCCTTTTCAGAAGCACAATTGAACTTGGGGGTTTGTGTAGTAGGCTAGATCCTGCACTCAGTGCTTAAATAAATAGCATTGATCAGCACAAGCTGGCCAGTGTTGGTCAAGATGATAATGAAAATAGCTGTGCTAGTTTATAGTCAAGTCTAGCATACAGGTCTGGCTTTGGCATAGTCAGGTTTTGATCTGGAGTGTGGTGCGCTGAGAACATGCCACCCATGAGCCCCAAAAGAGTAATTTCTGATAGTTTTGGACATTGTATGCTCTATTGTCTAGTGTGCTTTGCTAGCCAGCGCTGGATCACTTACTTGAACACGGCGATGAGTAAGTTTACTAGAAGGATGTTTGCGACCAGTAAGTAGCAGGCCATGATGGCAGGGGTGAGCCACGCCCCGGGAATGCAGGGAGGCAGCTTCTTCCCGTCTTCATCATACAAATTATCCCCGCACGGAGCTGCCAAATCAGCCAAAATACTGTTATTCCAGATCTCCAGCTACACAAGCTCACAAACTTTAACCATTGTATACAGTTTCTTAGTACGTAATAAGCTATACATGTTTGTTCTTGTCTTGAGTGCACCTTGAGTTCATATTATGCTCTGTAACTTTGGGTCACAACTGGTATGTGCTTCGTATCAAACTTTTAATTAAGAAACCAAATAATTTGGCATGACCCATGGTTTGGTGGAATTCCAAAAGAATGTAAGTTATGTTAAAAGAGGCCACTGTCTTCTCATAATTATGACTTAATGATACTTACGGTTGATCTCCATTGCGTAGACTACATGCATGTCCAGTAGTTAAGGGACGTTGAAGAAGGGACACAGAGAATAGCAGGATAAATAGCATCCAAACATCAAGCAAAATAAATCTAAATTCCTGTCGCAAGAAAGACATTTTATCTATATTGCCAGTAATTGCATGCTAGATTCATCCACTGTACACACTATGTACTCATGAATAATTGTAAAGAGCTCTGTCCCAGCATACTAACCAACAGGCAAACGCCATACTATGCTACAAGTGTGCTAACACCAGTTGGAGGACAGGTTAATCCCTCAGTGATGACAGCTGGTAAATTGTATATACTAATGTGAGCACGTATGCAACTGCAATCAGAGGGACCACATCTGACTGGCTTGAAAGGATAGTTATCATTTTTGACACCATTTCAGTTTTGGTGAATGTTTTCAATTGGACCAAACATTTCTTTGCGTGAGATGACCTGTCAGAAAAAAGCTCAATTACAGTATAATCATAAATTAACACAGGCTACCCTGTATTTTAACATTAAGCATTAAGAAGAGAACACTCCATTAATATTCCATATTAAATCATAGTTGTGTATTTAAGAGATTGATTGTAACATATGTGCCTGTGCAGGACTTAAATTGGCCAGAGGATATTTATGAGGTGGTGGAATATATGAATTCAAGTTCAGTCCCAGAAGATGTCACAGTGAGAGTACACATGTGAGAATACTAGCAGGCGGATGATCTTGGAAGATTAGGGAGATTCCTGGTTTTTGTTCCCTTAGTGGCAAAGTTCACTCATCATTCTGTGAAAGCATTTTAGCCATGCTCAGAAATGATGGGTAGCGAATATATCATTCAGATTTACTCCACAGAATGCCTTATGAAACAATTAAGTTTGGTATAAGGGAGCTTGGCTTACAACTCAAAGGTTGGGGGTTTGATTCCCAGGTACGGCACTACCACTGTACCTTTGAGCACGGTAATAAACCAAATTCCATTTCTTTTTAATATCCATCTGTGTGCATTCTATGAAAAATGTAGCTAATCTATGTAAGGTCCTCTGGGTAATAGTGTCTGCCAAATGGTGTAATCTAATATAATGTGATATAACGAGTGACCTGACAGAAAATCTTGAATTACCTGCAATTAGTTTCTGTTAGAGACTGAATGCAAAATGAAAGGAAGTTCAGGTGAAATACTTGCCTTTGTGTGCTCATGAATACTGTGAAATTTGAACTGTATAGAAATTGAATCACTGACCTTTCTTCCTGAATGAAAGCTATGCTAATGTTTTGACTACCTCTTTGCAAATACAGTAGACCTCATTTTTCATTCATTCATTATCCTAACCCGCTTATCCTGAACAGGGTCACAGGGGGGCTGGAGCCTATCCCAGCATACATTGGGCGAAAGGCAGGAATACACCCTGGACAGGTCGCCAGTCCATCACAGGGCACACACACCATTCACTCACACACTCATACCTATGGGCAATTTAGACTCTCCAATCAGCCTAACCTGCATGTCTTTGGACTGTGGGAGGAAACCGGAGTACCTGGAGGAAACCCACACAAACATGGGGAGAACATGCAAACTCCGCACAGAAAGGCCCTGGCCGACGGGGATTTGAAACCCAGGACCTCCTTGCAGTGAGCGGCAGTGCTACCCACTGCACCATCCGTGCCGCCCCTAATTTTTCAGAATGAGACAATTTAATCATTAGATTCTCATATTCTTGCAGTCTAGTGCTAAATATGCCACTATATTTCATTACAAGTCAGTATTATATGAGTGGGTGACTGGCTAACCAAACAGGCATTGCTCTTTTGTGCTACAGCAGTATAATACATGAATTGAACAGGAACATTTTAGGATAAAAGTGTTCCCGAATAAAAACAGTGTTCCTGAACTTCTGATCATTTTGCTTGATGTGTTTTTTCTTTATTTATCATCACTAGCTGATTAAATGTCTTCAATGCAACCACAGACAACCTCCTTCTCTGATATCCCTTGTTTGTGCATTTTTTTTTCTTATGAAAACCCCAATGTGTGCATGCACAAGTTAGCCACTAGAGGGAGACAGTGTGACATCTGGATTAAATAAGGGGCCGAGAGAGGCAGGCAGGACTAGACGGCATGCTGGGGAAGTGGCATTTTTGTGGGGAGCGAATAGGCTGGGAACTGATCATCCGCCCTGGAATCAGGAAACAGAGTCTTACTATGAATTCTAGTCTTACGGTCTATGGAATCCGCAAACACCTCTCCATAGATCATCCAGTAGGGCATGTAGAAGATGTTCCTCGCCAGCCGCCATGTTGGCTCTTCGTCTGGGTGTAGAATGGCCTGCCGGGCCACGCCGAAGCTCATCAGCACCACCAGCATGATCACCACAAAGTACAGCATGTCGATCATCTGTAACACAAATACAGCATGTCAATCATCTGTAAATCAAAGTACAGCATGTCGATCATCTGCAAATAAAAGTACAGCACGTCAATCATCTGTAAGACAAATACAACATGTCAATCATCTGTAACACAAATATAGCATGTCAATCATCTGTAAATCAAAGTACAGCATGTCAATCATCTGTAAGACAAATACAACATGTCAATCATCTGTAACACAAATACAGCATGTCAATCATCTGTAAATTGAAGAACAGCATGTCAATCATCTGTAAGTAGAAGTACAGCATTCCGATCTCTTGTGAGACACAAAGTACAGCGTGTTGATCATTTTGGGGGTATATCAGGGAAAGCCTACTATGCCACAGTAGTCATGACCCTCACCATTTTCCCGATCATCATGACGTAGGGGCCCAGGTACTTGTTGACGCCGAAGATGTCGAGCACGCGGATGTACCAGAAGATGATGTCGACGCAGTAGATGACGCGGCCGTAGCCCATGTAGGGCTCGCTCTGCACACGCAGCAGGAAGCCCAGCATGAAGGTGGAGATGGCCACCAGGTCCGTCAGGTTCCAGTACTCCTGCAGCCACACGTTTATCTTCTGCTTCAGCTTCCCGGGCTCCGACATCAGGATCTGAGGAGCCAGAGAAACCGTCAGCCAGATTCACCACGCGGTGCACACCCAAAACCCCCACACACTCGTATTGTCTGCAGAATGCCTCTAATGGGTTGGCATGCTCTGCTGTTGTACGTTTTTTTTGGCAGTATTTGAAAGGCAAGTGTTCCAGTGGTCAATTGGCTGTTCTCACAGAATTCAACATGTACTAGACAATAGTTTGTAGAAAGTAGAAAACCTCATTATAAATGCCCTGGTGCATCCCACCAAAGTGGTTATTTTCATGCGATTTCTAGAATCGGGTGCTTTTAGAATGTGCTTTCTCCAGTCCAACAGTGATGAATAGTAGTATCCTTTCTTCATTTACTATCTGTCACTGATTTGAAGTTACAACTGATTGATTCGGTGAGGTAATCATCTATACCTGTCTGACTTTCTCCAGCCCCAGGGTGAAGATGTAGGAGATGACTGTCCACTCCTGTAGGGAGGGCCAGCGCTCCATCTTGACCAGAATGATATAGTTGTACAGCATCAGGTACATGAGGTATGAAATCTGCCCAGGGAAAGAGAATGACACCACAAGAACACCAGTTATGGAGACCTGATGGAAGATACAGTACAAGCTTTACTAGGCATTTTTTGTGGGATTGGAGTATTTTGAAACAAGATGAACATTCAATGGAATGATTGCAATGATCTCATTAGCCCATACAGACATTATAGGTTTAGGTGGAAGTTTGTTTCAGTTGATCTGTACACACAAAAAACAAATAATTCGGAGACACTATGACAATTAACTTACAGTGTTGAACCAGAACTTGGTGAATGGCGCGTTATAGAATTCATAAATCTTCTTCCCGATAGGAATTTTCCTCACATTGCTGCCTTCCTCTTCATCACCTTTCTTGGACACAGTGTCAGCAGCACCATCCTGAAAAGGCAACAATTGGCTCAGGCTCCCAGTCAATGATGGTGGTCAGCCAGCATTTCTGTTGGTCTCAGCGCTCTATAGCGGCCACTCCTGGTCAGACTGGGTGCCTGCGGTTGCACAAACTGAGTATATGAGGACCTCATTCTCCTCCAACGACATGGGCAATGTGTGATCACTGGTACGTATGCAGTGTGAAAAATAGCAAAAATAGGCATCACATGAATTGGAGGGGTCACATGTCTGCCATCTCCGGATGTGGAGGGAGCGGCTGCTGCAGGAGATCACTATTTTACCAAGTCTGACTGAGTTGGGAAAATAGTGAAAAATGTGAAATATATTTTAAAAAGAAACATTACTTCTATTTGTGAAGGAGGAGATAAATTGTTCAATATAATAAATATTCAGTAAGGATTCAGTAAGTCAAAGCCTTGCTGCCAGGGTGATGCACCACGTGTGCCTGATACCACTGCACAGGGCAAGTTACAGCACCGTGTGCCAGCGCTTGGCAGGTTGTGCTCCTCTAGAGCACATTGTGAGCAGAATGTCTGTGTTTGATAGTGGGACACTGTGTTTGACTGCCGGACAATGCGTCTTGCGAGTTGCGGCAAGAATGTAGCTGATGGCGGGTTCAGCACCTTGTTGGATTTGCTGTCATCTTCCTTTTCTTTTCCCGCCTCGTTTTCACCAGAACCGTGGTAAGACATTTCCTCTCCGATGCGAAAATCCAAGAGTAGAATCGAGGGTGGAAAAATGATGCCGACTATCACCTGCAGGGAGTGGGGAACACTGGTCAGTAAGAGGGCACAGTGTAGTGTGTTAGCCCTTACAGTATATTGGCTGCTCTGCCAGGTTTTAGAATGCATAATCTTGGCAATAATCTCAAGTGTTCAGGCAGGCCCAAAGGATTGCGTAGTGACACTGGCTGTCTCCAAATCAGCCCTAACTACGGAATACGCACATACCGTCTTCTCAGCAAAACCCCAGAAATATGTATGTCATCCTGGGATTTTAAGTACATTATATGTCGAGAAAACTTTGCTTTCGTAGTAACTTTCTCATCCAGTGTACTCAACATGAATACTGAATAGTAGGCAAGTGCACTGATTCGGACACAGACAGGAGTGCTGGCCCTGGCCCTGCTTATCTGGCTTCCTGCTTCTTGTCATGGGCCGTCAGCTGATTGGCCCTGATTAGTTGACTTCCTGCTTCCTGTCACATGTGAAGTCAGGTGATGCGAGTCTGGGGCTGTACCTTGAGGCCCGGGCTCTTGCCCACTCTCAGGCAGCCCATCCACATGTCTGTGAGCAGCATCTGGCTGCAGGTGTGGGCGATGAAGTCGCGGTGCTTGGCGGCCACGGCCAGCTTTAAGCAGGTGGAGTTGCTCCAGTTGATCAGCTCGTAGGTCAGCAGCTTCATGGCCACCTGCTCGTCGTGCTTGTAGGACTGGTCCAGTAACTCATAGGCCAGCTGCCCAAACTCCCTGCAGTGTGAACCAGCAAAATCAGCTAACAGTGCTCCTCAAATGGTCAGAAAAGTAAGCTCGGATTGTGATCGTTTGTTTCACCTGTGGCATTACTGTTTTCTGGCATAGTCTGCTTTGTATCCTTTCTCTGGGATAGAAACAGCAATTCCAGGGTGCAGAAGTTGCTGTTTCAAGATTTACTAGTTGCAGGTCAAAGTGCTATGTGCAAGCCACCAAAGTATTGAAACTTATAGGGTTGGAACTTCAAAGTGAAATTTCTAACCATTTGAAAAATTGTTTTATTAGTACTTGTTTTCTTGTACTTCAGTTTTGCAATTGTGCAAAAGCACAAGAAGTGTTTGCTTGTACGTCCATGGCTAATGCTCTGTTTTTGTCAACAACAATTCTTGTTCCTGCGTTTGTTGGTTGATATACTTGAGACAATGCTCAGTTACCGGGCCGAGGGGAAGGGGTGAGGACTCACTTAGAGTTGTTGTCCAGATCCTGGGAGATGTCGTCCACCAGCTCACTCTGGGAGGACTCGTGGGCCATGGCCTTGTACAGCTTGCAGGCCACCAGGGCCTTAGCCATGGCCTCCTCCCCCCTCTGCCACAGGAAGAGCGCCATCTTCTGCCGCTTCATCAGCACCGCCCACACCATCAGCTCGTGGAAGGGGTACTGGAACCGGCTGACCTCGGGGTCATCTACATCCACGTCAATCTCCTCCTCCTTCTTCTTCTTCATCTTCTTCTTGCCCTTTGGCCGCGGCTCATCGTCCTGGTGACAGATTAGCAGTTAGTCATCGCTGAGGGGCTGATGGAAAGAGGCTGACACTGTGGGAAATGCCTTGACAGAATGAACGATTCTATGGAGCTTCAATCCAAGTCATATTCTCAGAGATGTTTCTACGGTTACTTATGCACTGTCCCTTACAGTCAACTGTGCAATCAACAACATATTCCCAACAGTTCCATTCTTTAGTTTAAACATGGAACATCAAACTACATTCTGAGATTGAGCTCAGTCTTCACACAGCTTTGTTTTTTTATTGATTTTTTGATTCCCATGCTCATTTGTACACAGGTGTAGACAGGTGTAGGAATGGCATAAATGGTGTTTACTGGGGGAAGAATTAGCCTAGGTTCTTACCTCCATTCCTAAGAGTTTGAGAGCTTTTGGCTGCAAATGAACAAAAGAGGGAAATGGACACTAGTTATCTTAAATCCAGCACGTTATACAGAATTATTGATTTCTTAATAAGAGCTGTACTTAAGAGCATTGCATGAATAGGCTCCTCTCACCCGTTTCAAGCCATACAGGTAGTTGTAAAGCGAGCGGAAGCTCTTCCTTGTGTATTTACAGCGATACGCCCCGCCCATGAGGAACTCCAGCACCAGCCCGATGTCGATCAGGGTGATTTGATAATCAGGAGGGAGGTTGCCCTGCAACATCATGTCTTCTTATTTATCAGCTGAAAACTCCAAAAAGTGTTTCTCTCTGTCTTAGCTTGAGGATACAATTGATTTTGTTTTACTACTGAAGCATTAACAGCACTCAGACGGACTGCACTATTTCTGGAACTGACAGCAAGGTGCATTGTGGGTGTCCTGCCACCATGCGTGTTCTGTACTGTTTGCTGAGTATCAGTGTGGGGCTGTGTGAGCAATCTGTAACTTGCATATCTCTTTATGTTGCCCCAGACAAGGGCAAATACAAAATCAATCAAGAAGTGAAAATGTTTCTCAGTTTTCATGGAATTTCTCTGGAGAATGGCTCACCTTCTTGACGTCTCTGACTACGAAATGTAAGGTGTTAGTTGGCCCTAGTCTCTGGAAGGAAAAGAAAAAGAGCAAAAGTCAGAAAAGCTGTGAAGTGAGGCAGTCGGGCTTGTGTTCAGATGAGGATGCACCACCAAAAATTACATTTGTGCGCTTGCCAAGCTTTGCAAAAACAAACCCCAAACTGATATATGACTGCAAGTTTCAGACATTTTGGACAGGATACCTCTGGGATACAGCTGTGTCTGCACACAATTATTCTCATGTGAGAAAATGCAGGGAAGGGAGTCTACCAGCTACTGAGGAATGGGACGTGAGATCTTTGCTCTTTATTTCAAACAATTGATAAGGCTCCAATTTTAGAGAACTAAAGCAACAGACTTTGGTGCCACGGACTTGGTGCCTGGATTCATGGTCTCCATCACCAGTATGCTTTTGTCTCCAGTGCCAGATGGAGATGTGCCCAACTGTACACACACAAATGAAATGGGCTGTCATTCCTGATGCAGGATACAAAAATTACAAGAATAATGGCAAATGAACAGGTGGGTGTTGACCTGTTCCAGAATTAGAAATGTATTAAATTGAGAGCACAAAGGTTCAGAACAAATTTGATCGGAATGGTTTAAGCACGTGATGCCGGCTCGTAGTTCCTTTAGTGAGTTATTTTAGTTTTTCGCTTATTTGGGGATTTTTTTCCCTCGATTTCAGTTTGCAGCAGTGCAAACTTCCACTGCCTGATTTAAGGGTGATTCGATTCACCTGCAGCTCAGGGTGTGAGAACTGGCTCTTAATTGGTAATTGAGAGCAGCCTGGTGCATTTCCCTCTTGACCAATCAGGGTGTGACTATGCCCTGTCTTTTGGGCTTAAGAGAGGCAGTAACCTGCATACCCAGTTGATTGTCTGGTCCTGTTTGAATGGCAGAAAAACCATTAGTGCTAGAAATGCTGATGTTTTAGGGCCTCTTCTGAGAATTTTGAGGCATTTTTGCATCCTTGGTTTGCCTGCTTTGCAAAGCCCATTGTCTAGTCCTAATCATGGCCTTGCCCTGCAGGTTTTATTTATTTGAGTTAATTTTGTCTATCTAAGTACCAGAACCTCATTATTTTTTTTGTTTTTTTGGGAATCAATGTTTGCATTTATTCATCAGTATTATTGGAGGTGTTGTAGATAATATTTCTGGAGTCATTTGTTAATTATACTTCAAGTCCATCCTGCTTCCCTTTATTTTATGTGGTTGGAAGCTGGTTCTCAGGCTTCTTCCTGATCAGGTGAAGTTTGGGTATCAGTACCACCGCAATATAGCAAATGATTTGTGGGGTGCAAAAATACTTTAATGCATCCAGTTAATAGCCCTTTAGCTAGCCCTGTCACTGACTTGAGCTCTCTGGCTGGTGGTTCCATGGTTGCACAATATTTTGCCATATTAAAATATTTTGGCAAGCACTTTCTTAATCTGAAATGATGCAAGAGGCACACAATGTGCCTAAAACACTGTCTGTCATTTAACCTCATAATGAATACAGCACACCCTAATGTTGTTTCATAGAAAATGACTTATTTTGCTGATATTCTGGAGTGTTCTTTGTTCTTGCCCATGTGAGCTCATTGTATTCAGGGAATGCACAAATGCATTTTTGAAGGCTGAGTACATTTTGATGTCTTCTAGTTTGGTCATTTTCTGGGAAGTGGACCACATGAGACCAGTGTTGGCTCACACATTTGTTAGCATTGGGAGCCTCAGTGCTCAATGTAAATCTTGTTAGGTTTGGTCATGTTTATTGTTGTGGGGGTTATACTGTAATGCTGTGTTTTGAAAACCTTTTGAAAAATCTAAACCACAGTACTACTATTAACTCAGTATACTGTTCCCATCTGTCCAATTGCTCATATCTATCATGTAATATAAACGAGGAAACGCTTGGAGGGCTGGTTGGCTTGTTTTCTCGGTCCTTGAGCTGGTATTCAGACACACCGTGTTGTACAGCTCCTCGAGTCGGGGGATGGTGAGGAAATGGTGGATGTTCACTCCGTTTTCAATCAGCAGCTTCACAAAGTCCACCCTGTCCAGCACCAGAGCGTCCATCATGGCCTGCTCCAAGGAGTTGACCTGTGGTAGACACAAAGCGCTCAGCGCCCGGGGGACCCACCCTGTGACCTGCCTTGAATCAGCCTGACATCAGTATTGATTGAATCATGTAACTGACTGTTAAAAAGAAAAATAATCACTGCTGCCATTATTGTGGACGGTCTCTCAATGTATTTTGCAAGGGTTGTGAGCTCAGTACCCTGGTAGGCTGCTGCTACGTTACATTAACATGTAACATAACATAACAGAACATAACATGATTCCATCCAGGAGTGCTTACCTTTTCCTAATCCTAAGTGTACCTACAGTTGAGTTACCTAAAAGCTAAATAGTATCTAGCACCATATCAAGCCTGGTCTTGAAAACCCCCAGTGTTTCTGCCTCCGCTCCATGTCCTGGCAAGCTATTCCACACAGTGACCACTTGCTGTATGAAAAAAATACTTTCTCCTTTGGCAATTTATATTACATGTATTTGGCAGTCACTGTATGCTGTTGTGCTATGGTAAGTTTGAACAAGGAACAAAATTGTATTACTTTGCATTGATGTACTGGACAGTAGCGTAAATGAGGAAGAAAAGACACGCACAAGTATGTGTGAGTGTGCATATATACATTATGTGTACATACACATACTACATGTACGGTAATGTAGTGTCCAAAGGCACTCACCCAGTTCATTAGCTCCAGCTTCCTGGGGTCTGTCTCCTCTGGTGGTTCGGGCTTGGCTTTGGCTCCCCTGCCCTTCTTGCCTCGGCCCTTGCCCTTGTTCCTGGAAGCGTTGGTCGGGCTTTTCGGCTTCTTCTCGGTGGAAATGGTGGTGGAGAGGGCACCTGCAGGCTGCAAGGTGGGAAGGAAGGAGACGAGGAGAGCACAGTGTGGACTGAAGAGGGTTTCTTAAGGTCATCGGTGTGTTTATTGGAGATGAGTGGATCTGGAAATATTTCATGCACCCAAGCAAAATATCAAGTACTTACACAGCTTTTCATTACCGTACGTCTTATTTATCTGAGGCTTTTTATCCAAAGCGACTTTTGATCAGTTGATCAGACTAAACAGGGGACAAACCCCCCTGCTGTAATGTGGGGTTCACTGCCTTGCTCAAGAGCAAGTACCTTAACTGGGCTACAGGCAGTGTTGTGTTGAATACACAGGATTCAGAATCAGTCATTTATATTTATATATAATACTGTGCACTCCTATTATTAAATGGATACCTGTGTGCTCTTTTTAATCGACTGGCCATATCTCTTTGTCTGCACCGACAGATTGAGATTATGACAACTGCGCACGCGCACACACACACACACACACACACACACACACACACTCAGCCAAGCATAGAGCATTGACGTGTGGTGTTCTTTCGTGCAAACTTTTCTAAACCAAATCACCATACAAAAATAAATGCGAATGAGCAGGTGGGTATTGGATTGTTCCTGTATTAGAGATGGATTAAAGGGAGGGCACAGAGGTTCAAAACTCCCAGACAGATTTACGGGTGCACTTTCAGTCAAGTGTTACATAATGGCTGCCAAATAAAAAAACATTTGTCTTTGGAAAATGTGCTAAATCATCTAGTGCCTTCGGCAAACCAGGACTATGGCTTTAGCTCTCGGACTTGAGATACTGGGACAGATGTTGGAAGCTCGTGTCAGTCGAGTGAGTTTAGTTGAGGTAAAATGGGCAGTCGTCAACATTCACATATTTGACCATATTTATTCCCTTTTCATTAATGAATGCTTTTTGGACCTATGCCTGTGGCAAGTACATATTCCTTGATATATACTTGCATAATGAGGTCCAGTCAGAATTGAGCTGGTCATAAGCTGGTCAAGCTTGGTATGATCTGGTCAACCTGCTAGTTCTGGTAGCTTATCTCAGCTGTTTAAAAACATCCTGAGCTGTTCAAACCATGTCATGCTAGGAGCTGGCCTGAACTAGTCAACCAGCTGTTTCAAAACCTAGCTTGAGCTGTGTGCTTATGCTATGTCTTGATTAGACTACACAGGGGACAAACCCCCCAGATGATGACGATGATGAAGGTGTTTATACAGAGACATGCAGATGTGTTGAATTGGAGCTGCAGAGGGAGTGCACTTACGGGCAAGTGGAGCCCATAGACAAAGATCTGGCTGCGGGCGATGTCCACCCTGTTCCAGGCCAGGGCCAGGCTCAGCTGGTCAGGTGCTGAGGCGTTGGTGCCTGAAAGCATACCAGCCACCCCCATGTCACTCAAACCAGGATCCACAGCCGATTATCTTCATTTGAAACACCCAGTCGTGCTCTTAGACATGCCTCTTCATTGTAATGCAGTTCATTGTAACTAAGGCAGGGCGCAGACATGCTAGCATTCTCCACTGCTTATGTTCTGTATATTCTCCACCAGCAGAAGTGTGTACTCATTGTGGTATGGGAGTACTCTACATGCACAGCTAACACACAGACTACAGGTGCAGACCATAGAAACCCATAGTTTTAACAGGATAGGCACTGCGCAGCCCCATGAAAGATTGATTTTGTTACTCTTTTTGTCATGGTTCTCAGTGGTGCTGGACAGCAGGAGGGTGTACCTTTCAGCAGAGCAGTAAGGATGGCCATCTCAATGTCCTGCTGTCCTTCAGAGCCCATGCGAAACACTGTTATCTGCACCAGAGAGGAGAAAATCACAGGTTTCTTCAAGAGAGATTGACAGGTGAAAACATACTGACTGTATTAAACAGGAAGTGGACACGACTTGTGAGGCAACAGGCTTTCTTTTTTTCTGGGAGGTTTTATGTTTTGTTCAGTGGAGGAATTTTCACTAATTGCCAGCTCACATTACATCGATAACAATTGAATGAATGTGTCTTGAGTAAATGAACTAAAGAATGAATATACTCTCATTGCTGGGCTTGTGACTTAAGGGTCACCCTTGCTGGTTTGATCCCGTGGTAGCTGTCGGTCACTGCTTCTCTACCCTCAAGCAATATTGATATATTATGTAGCCTAGATCACTTTAGAACATATGTAGTCAGCTGTGTAAAAAGGATAATCTGGAAACTATGCAAGAGATTATAGAAAGCAATACAACAAATCCGTTATGGATCAGACTGTTACAGATAGCATTTGAAAGAAGACATTCCAAGTATATGCACATGCTTGAGCACACACACACCCATACACAATGTCACATAACAAGATTCATAACTTAATATTTTTCTAAGGCAGTGAGAGTGCCGCTCGTGTTGCAGCCAAACCGCGACAAATGCAATTATGGCAAGAACCACTGTCACATGTCCTGCAATGCTGATAATGCAGTTACCATGGCGCTCAGAGCAGGCTGTATGCCCCGGATTGCAGATCTTGAGTTCTGTTGATTAATGAGAGCTCTGATGGCACATGAGAACTGGACACTCATGCTCACGGTGTTCTTTGCCATAATGAGCTCGGCATGACCTTTTGGCTGCTACTGTACTTTAAAACCACTCCAAGCTCGCAGGAGAGCCAAAACATTAATCTCTTCATAATTTAGTTGAGCTGAAAGTGAGGTGCAGTGGGGGATGGGTGGTTTATGGGAAATGTAGGCCCTCTGTCAATGGGCACCCTTTGTGTGCTGAAGGATTGTGAGGGTATTGTGAAACTGCAGCTCTGCATTATACCAGGTATTCGGCAACTGAGAATGAACGGTCATCTCCAGAATCCAGCTATCTGTGCTCATTAAGACGACGTTACTGGCAGTTGTGGTCGTGCTGGGTTGAGTGAAACCTTTCCTGAAGGCTGTGCTTCCACACATTTCCTACAACAATTCTACAAAATTGAAAGGCTTTTGGTAAAGTTGTGAACTGGGGAGTTGCCATCCCCACATATCCAAAAAACTTGCTGGCCATCATGGTGCTATATAACACAACTGGACCAGTTTTAGCATTTTATTCTCAGCTGTTTATTCACCCAGCTATAATTCATTCTGGGAGAAGGTGTATTATTTTAGTTAACTTGACATAATGTCAGTGGAGCACTCAGGCAAACAGAAATGAGGGGCCAGGAAGGCACAGAGTGCCCATTGAGAGGAGGCACCACAGGGGACAAGGGTAACATTGAGATTTAGTTTCTGCAACTTCTATAGTTTAATTTAAATATATGAAACAATGATAAAAAACAACTAAGTATTTCACTTGGATGTTTTTAAACCAGCCATTTTAAGTATACCAAGCACCAAAAAAAAACTTTAACAGAAATTTTCTAAATTACATATTTCTGGTATTGAAAACATTTGTTTCCTACTTAGAGATATATGTAGCTACCAAATTTTATGTGGTGCTTCTTAATCAAAATAGCTGAAGAATTAGAATGGTTTTTTGATATTGTCATTTTTATTTTATGGATTATTTTATGTGGAAAAAATGGGTAGGTACATAGGTTAAATAGAAATAGAAATAATACTTTTTTGTTTCAGTCGATTAACTTATAGGCAAATGTGTGCCTTTTTAATTATTCATGAACTCATAAAACTTTTTTTTTTTCAAATTATAAAATGTTGTTTTTATAAGGGGGGGAGGAATAGTCTTTCTTTTTTCTTTTTTCTCTATTCACCTGTGTTACCTCCCCTTAATAAAAGTGATAGGAAAATACATTGCTAAAGTAAAAATAGGTGTACATAACCAGTATATAACACCTCTAATTATCTATGATGGACAACGTGTGCATATGTGCATACATCTGCTTTAAGTGACCCTCAGCTAGTCATCTGCTGTTACCTTCAGTCTATAGTACAGATTGCATGCATTCTACACAGGGCTTCCCCTGGAAAAGAACTGCAGGGTCTGGCCAACATGAAAAGAGAGCCTATGAGAGCTGGCCGGGCCAGCGACATTTTAGCAGTTTAAGTGGGTCATGTCAGCAAATCTCATTTATCTCAAATAATGCGGCATCCCAGGCATTAAATATTCTAATGCACGACAGATACAAGTGCTATGACTAATGATATCCCTCTGGGTGGGCCATGTCAGAAGAATTAAAGAGGAGTGGAGTGGGTGCATTAGAGGGGGAGAGAGCGATATTGCTCCCTCCATCTGTGTGACGGAAGGGGTGACTTGTAATTCCTTCCTGGAAAGACAGGGCACCAGGGCCGGGGGGGCTAACCCTGTTCTCCACAGCCCAGGGGTATGGGGTCTGAGATTACTGGGGAAGGGGCTTTTAAAGCTACTAATCACCATCACTTTCTGGGTTGAAAATCTGCGACTTGTTTGTAGGAATGTGGTAATTTCGACCTATGGATTCGAGCCTGTGTGCTCGAGGAGGTTACAGGGCAGAAGCTGTAATCTGATAACTGTGACGACTCTTAGGCTTTATTTTTATGGCTTGTGAGCATTAAATCCATGAAGATTACATGAGGGTTTGTTAAGTGTAGTAAATTACACCGTTTGCATGAGCTGTCTGTGGAGGAACTTGGAAAAGCGGATGTGGTTTATAAATGGGGAGAAATATTTGAATATTTATATTAAATTTTATATTAAAAAAACTGAAAACAGAAAAGATATACGTAAATGTTGCTATGTAATTCCTCTTTGTATATTCAAACATTTGGACAGAGGATGCAGTACACATGCTTGTGGGTGAGAGATGGGGCGTAAATGGGGGGTAAATGACTAGGACAGGCAAGGTTGGTGGTTCGAATCCCAGTGTAGCCATAATAAGATCTGCACAGCCGTTGGGTCCTTGAGCAAGGCCCTTAACCCTGCATTGCTCCAGGCGAGGATTGTCTCCTGCTTGGTCTAATCAACTGTATGTCGCTCTGGATAAGAGCGTCTGCCAAATGCCAATAATGTAATGTAAGATGGCTGATGGTTGGATGTAACATGAAAATGACATGCATGGTGTCTCCTGTATATAGTGTCAGGGGAGGGGTAGGAGTTAGACATCTGGTTCACAAAGGGATAAATGACACAAATGAGAATGCAGGAGAAAGTGAATCATGAAAAGCATGTTTATTGAAAATCATTTCCTTTCAATCAGAGTAGTTCCAGAACATTTTTCTATGACAGAGCCAATAAGTTCTCTCTCTCATCAATATCAACAACAGCCCCCCCCGAGTCTACTACTCCACAGTACTTTTACATAATTTTGTTATCATACACTTCCATTATAAATACTTAACTCACTATCCTTGAAAGGCTTTGCCAGCAACATAAAGTATTGGCAGGGTCCTATCCTGGTCTGGAATATCTTTTCTTTCTATCACTAATGCTGGACTAATCTAGAGTTCATCTTTTGGCTAGTTTACTGAAACCAGTCTAAGGACCTAAGGATGTCTTAGCTGGTATATTCATTCCTTGCTACTTACAAGTTCCCTTTTCTTCATGCATTCCATGACCATGAGGAAGACCTGCTGGGCCTGGTTGCGGCTGTAGTTGAACGTCTTCTGAATGGTGACCAGGAGCTGATCTTTCACACTTTCTGCCACCAGCCTGAGCACAGAGAAAAATAAGAAACAAAAATGATTTGCCTCAGCCATGATGGCATGAGCCATGCTCCTAGGTCGCAGCACAGGCGTGAAGCGAGTTCGGCGGCCATCTTGTGCTTACCCGCCTTCCTCTGAGTATTTGTGCGCAAAGGAAACTATGTCAGAGGCACGGCCGCTCCCATCGCAGACCACCACGGGGACCGGAGGTTCCTCCCGAAGGCTCTCCAGCACGATGGAGATCACATTGGGGCCCCCCTCCACAATCAGACACACCACTGGGACCCCCTGACCCAGGCCTAATGGGGATATACACACACACGTACACGCACACGTTACAGAAGCTTCGCTCCAACACTGCTGCTAAGTTAGAGCAGCCCCTGTGCTCTACGGCAGTATTTCATAACTCTTATTAAGAAATGTAAATCTGCACCATTGACACCTGTATTATGAGCCCTTTGGTGTGGCACTGAACTGAAGGAAATACTACAAGGGTGGGGGGGGTGGGGGTGTGATGTCAGTGGTGACAGCTGAGCATCCCTTTGCTGTCCCTGCCTTATTGCTAGCTCCAGGCATAGGATGACAAAGGGAAACCCACAGGTCACATGATACATGAGCAGGGACTTCGAACAAGGCTTGGAAGAGCTGATGGGTACATGGTTACAGTCATGGTCACAGTCTGTCAGTTCTTACCGAATCTGTAATTCTTCTCTTGTGGTATATATTATGTCCTGAATATGTTCTTTGTTAGGAAACCTGAACAATACTCAAATCAGGTCCCTAATTAGATTAAGTTAGCAGCAGTTTTGGGGGACATTTTATTTTGACTAAGACCCTTCTGTGCTATGTGAAATAATGAACAATGGCCACCTACGGGTGTTTATCTTCTGCAGGGAGATGTGTTTCTCCAGCTGCCGGCGCAGTTTGACCTCGGGGCCGTACTTCCCGCAGGTCCCGTTGTCCGACAGGATGAAGTGGGAATGACTGCTGTTCAACACGGACAGCTTGCTCAGGGGGTTGGACATGGTCTGGTAGGGCTTTGTTACCTGTTGGTGCACCACAGAAGTTCAGAACCAACCAGCAGTCTATATAGTCAAATGACACTCACTGCAATGTTCCTGGTATAATTGTGGGCATTTGAACAAGTTCACCACTTCACCAACCCTTATCCTCAACTATATATGGGTCAGGGCATTGATATGCTGACTACCTGTTTTTTTTCTGGCTAGGCCTATAGTATAGCAGCATGTATTTGTCTAAGTTCTACTCTAACGAATGTTGAATAATAGAAGTCTTGCTTTTGAATGGTAACTGTTTAGTGGACTGCTCATAGGGCACTAAGCTCCATTTTGGACTTACATCTCTGCCAATGAGGTCCTCTTTATTTTCCACGATTCCCCAAGGTGCAATCCCTATGGCACAGACCTTCCCTCGGGACTTAGAGGAGTGGTCTTTCAAGGCATCTCCAACATGACGGACAACCCCTGCAGTGGACAAACAGAAAGCAAGCTTTGACAAGTTGAATCCAATAATCCAATTTAGCCTTTATTGCCTTTTTATAGGAAGTGCAAAAATATTGTGTCATAAACAAAGGCTTTTACATCCCATAAAAAACTAGTGCCTTAGGCTAATTGCTTATATGGAGAAGCCTTGTTCCAATGAGCATCCCAATAAAACATACTTTTCTTTCCATTTCTAATGCAATCTCATGATTCTCTTAAGATGTAGAATCATGGAGTACAAAGTTTAGCACTGTGTGTATACTCCTGATCTCACCTGAGACCAAGGTTTGTCAATGAGGTGATTCCTGTGAGTACAGTAAGGTTCAATTTTAAAAGTTCAGCATCTCATACAGTATACACAAGGTTCTATTGGCTATAGTACTAATCTCTCTCAAGTCTATCCATCCATCTACCTAAAGCACTTCTGCATCTGATTATGTATATATGAAGTATTACATATAATCTATTAATAGCATCACAGGGTGGTGCCTAATCCATTTCCTTCTGTGCGGGATTATACATGTACTGGCTATAGTGCACTCCAGAGGGCAACGCTTATAGTTAATGTTGAATTCCAGAGGTGTCCGTTTCACCATCTGTGGCTGCCGTTAAAGGAGAAATCTGTAAACATCTGTAATAGCCTGCTAGCCTCCTGACCAGCATGGCTTACCTGCTGAAAAAGACGCTCAAGCTGGATTTTAAAACGGCTGGTAGCTGGTTGACCAGTTCAGACCAGCTCTCAGCTCGACATAGTTTAGCTAGTTGACCCATTCAGACGGGCTCCCAGCTTGATATGGTTGGACCAACTTCAGTTATGTTTTGAAACAGTTGGTAGCTGGTTGACCAGCTACCAGCTCAGACAAGCTACCAGCACTAGCAGGTTGACCATACCCAGCTAGACAAGTTTTATGATCAGCTTGACCATGGTTGACCAACTCATACCAAGCTAGACCATTATGACCAGCTCAATTTTCAAGATGGTCAAGCTGGTATGGCTGGATTTTACATCAGGGTTCTTAATCAATCTTAGAATAAATGCACGGGGGTGCATCCGGAGAAGTCTCTTACCGTTACTGACTCCGCAGGTGAAGATCCAGGCCCCCGTGGTGACGGCGGCCTTGATCAGGCCCTTCCCAAACACCTGCTTGAGCTTGGGCTGCAGGTCGAAGTTCTGCAAGCCGCCGTGCACGGAGATGAGCAGCGTGGGCAACTCCAGCTGCCACTCCTTCACCATCAGGTGCAGCAGGCTGTCCGGCTTGGAGTCGTACGTCACCCTGATGTACTGTGGGACAGACGGAGAGACGAAGAAAGAGCACCTTTTAGCATGCATTTGGGTGTAACAAAGTGACGAGGCTGTTTGGTTGAATTCAGATGTTGATGATATCTCATGACCGCAGCCAAGTGTTACACAAGTAGGGTGCTACACACTGGTAATACAGCTTGAGATATTTGCAAAGATCTGTGTGTAAATGTAGCCTATATTATCAGTGTTTGCGTGTTTTCATTGAACAGACATTAACTTTGGTGCAGTCAGTCTGCAGCTGCCTGATGGACCAAAGGAGTAGATTGTGCAGGGAGAGCACTGCTACCTTATAACCAGATTCCATACCAGGGAGCTGTGCACATCGCTACACCAAAAATCTAAGCTGCTTATTTTAATGTAATGAAGTAGGAGCCTTCACATAATACACCACTGTTAATTTCACCACTGACACATTCAGGTGATTTACCTTGATGCAGTCAGGCCTGGAAAAAGTGCGTGTTGCGGGGTCTACCCGAGTGCCTACCATGGCTTTGTTGACGTGGCCTCCGCCCCCAAACTCGATGATGCCATAGGCGTCGGTTGGTGAGGCCCTGGTGTGCTTGAGGACCGACCATCTCTCCTGTGAGGGCTCCACTGGCACGATCTGGGCCCCGTCCTCCGCTCCCTTTGTGGTGGCAATCGAGGGTATGGCAGGGTGCTGGGTCACTATCTGCCCACAACAGCACCTGCAGGGCAAGGGATCAAGGGAAAAGAGAAAAAATAAGTAAAAAGAGTGGAACAGTGAGGGCTGTAGCAGTGACTCAGGAATGTGAAGAAAACCAAGGGGGTGTGGATTTTGGAATAAAATGCTGATTGGATAGGCAGGGACAGGTGACAGGCTACGTGCAGAAGACAGCGGGAACGTGTAACAATAAAGTGGCTGCTAGGGGCAAATGGTGATGTCACAATATGACATTGAACAGAAGAAGCCTGTTGCCATCTGGACACTCATTCCAGACAGACTTGGACACTGAATTCCCAGTAAGACAGGAATGGTGAAGCACGTGTACCTTTAGTGTGTCTTTTCTCATAAGAAAAAGCGCAATTAAGGGAAAAAAATAAAACTGACAAGAAAAGAGACTCAATTAGCGAGGCTCTGCGGCAGTGGGGGCCTGTTTTTTTGGTGTCTGTATGTAGGCCGTTGGCTGTCTCTGCTCTCATCCAATCAGCAGGAGCTTTTGTCTCCACAGGCTGTAGACGGTGTCCTGGCCCTCGAGAGAATACGTGCTGCCAAGCACACAGAACCGGCGTGCTGGCAGCCATCCCCCATGTAATCCGTGGCCTAGTCCTGATGAGCCATGTGATAGGCTCTCATCCATCACACTCAGTTTCAGATGCACCAACGGGGAATGATCCACGATCACGAGGTGGAACGCCTGGCTTTGCTTCAGACGCTTGTTAAGGCAGCATACAGCCATAATACTTTCCTTTCTCTGGCGTGACAATGCAGCACTTACCTGCTGCTTCAGCTTATAACAGTGAAATGTTGTATTTGATAACTTGGAAGTGAGGTTTTATTTTCCTTTACAGATATTTGTTTCTTTTATATTTACAACATACAAAATGATTAGCAAATAATTACGTACAATATATAATTTAGTATGCACATCAACCCATATCTCCACTTACTTGTTTGGTTCTTTGCTGGGTATTATCTGAATGCATTCTCTTTTCTGAAAGGTCTTCTCTATCCAGGCTTTCTGGGCCTACAAAACAAAACGAGGCAAAACGGGAGGAAATAAGTGAAGATCTGCATCAGTTATCAGTGTTCTTCATTGTGAGAAATGCAGTCTGTACTTCTCTGAAAGACAGACATTCGTAAACCCTGCTTGCGGGCAAGACAATCGCCAAACGGTTTGTTTCTGAGACCTTGAGTATTCACTCAACATTTGTCCTTTACTTAAAGAAAGGCTGAATGTGATAGTGTATCTTCTTGCCAGAGAAAACTTAGAAACTACAAAAAACAAATTACTGTATTTAACCCTAAGTCAAGGACAAAATTCATTGAATCCCAGCCCTGTTTTTTAAAATTAAATTATTTATATTTAATTTAACCAATATAACTTGGTATTTGACAAACGGCACCACACATCAGGTTTACCACAAAAAAAAAGAGCAATATTCTGATAATGCTACTTGCAGGGATTCTCAAAACAAGGCCTGAGACTTGAGGTTTCTAGGTACAGCTCACGGAATATGCGTGTGCCGTGTGGCTGGGCATAAGATATGGCGCATAATGCCATTTTGCTCTCTCTTCTTCCCCCCCATGTTTTAACATTCAGAGAGCCTCGAGCCAATAAAGACAGGATCACAGACGAGTGCCTGAAAGTGATATGCACTGAGATGCTTTTCGGCGCTCCCAGTTCACAGCTGCGCCCGCAGGCATGTGCATTAAACGCTGCCTGATCCCACTCACATTCCCCTTCAGGATACACATGCACATATGTGTAACATTAATTACCGCAAGAATTCTGCTTTTAGTCATGCAAACACCCAAGTTTTAGTGTCCTTGATGTAGCAAATCCTCTTACCCCGAGCCCGATCGTAATCCGGCCTAAACGCTAAAGCAGAGGCCCTGCCCGCCGGCCTGAGGACGCTCCGGGGCACGGCAGCGAAAATGTGCGTGCAAAAGCCCGGTACTTTTAATGACTTACGTTAATATGCCATGGCGATTAACACTGCACTCACTATGAAAGCTCTCTCCCTCTCTCTCTCACTCACTCACTCTCTCCCTCTGTCACTCACTCACTCTCTCTCTCCCTCTCTCCCTCTCTCTTAGGCTCTAGGGTTGATGGATAGCCAACAACACAACTGACACTGTCTTTTTTAAAATTTTATAAACATAAACATTACACTAATATTTCATTGTATATAAACTAAGGGGATGACCATGGGCATAAAATATGAAACTCTAGCGTTTCACTTTGCTTTGAGTGATCAGCGCATGCATACGTAGGATGACAACACTCAATACTCAGTTCCCTTCTCTGCGCCCTCTGCCCCAGAATAGCATTAGTTGTCTCACGTGGAGGTTTTTGACCCTGTTCCAGACAGTGCTGGACCAGAAATAACTTTTGTTCAAAGGAATATCTGTCTGGGCTTCTGGGTCCTAATTAAAACCTTTTGAAGTTTGGTCTCTTCTGGAAGTTCGGGCTTGGATTGCACAAAGAGGACTGGAAATGGCATGAGTGAACGCTGGTACCCTCACCCCCATCTATACACCCACACACCCGCCTCCACACCCCCAGCCACACAAAAAGTACAATAAGTACAAGGTACACTATGGCATCACATTATAACAGTAAGTAATGCAGGAAGTAATGCCCTCATTTAATTTGGTGAGCTGAGCTTGTCAGGCAAAAACCCTTTTAAATTGTAATATGTGTAACTGAACTAAAAAGTGAGAATTAAGTGGGAGTAAAAGTACTTCTGGAGATGCATTATATTTCTCCCATTTGCTTTGCAGGCAGACATACCCTAAATGTAGGCTGGATTTCTAGCTGCATATTTTCTGTGGCTGTTCATGTTGGCACTCCGCTGTTGGTAAGGTATGTTTCGGAGCTGAGCTAGGGTGGTGCCCCTCCCAGGGTCTGATTCATCTAGGTCTATGTTTCTAACTCCTATTCCACATGCTCGCTCTCCCTCTCCTTTTCTACCTACTCACAAAACATGCTGAACTGACGACATAGACAGATTTCTGCTCTCTTAGGAATGGTGTGATAACATGGTCCCAAGAAACATTAAAACTAACATTCCCAAAAAAGAAACGGTTTACTAAAGTGTATTGGAAAATAATTGTGAAATTGTCATTTTGAACTTTGCCGTATCGTTTCAATGACAGTTTAAATTCTCGGATAGTTGTGTGCAGTTAGCTTCAGGGAGCAGAAACAGTTCTTAAACATCCTGGCCGCCACAGGATTTGCACAGATTTTACTTTTTCACAAATTCTGTTAGGACGTTTTCTGACAAAACATTAAAAACCTATTCGCAAATGTTTCTTAAACCCCGATCGTGAAGAATGGACAATCGCAACAAATCACTCGTTCGCAAAATATGAAAGTGATAAAAACAAAACATCACAGAGCATAAAACTAAAGTTTGTGGGAAAGAATGAACAGCCCATGCAGCCTCAGAAACGGAAGGCTCCAGCAGGTGTGTGTGTGTGTGTGTGTTCTGTCCTACCTGGAGAGCCCCTGAAGAAGCAGGCGGGCGGGAGCCGAAAGAGGAACGGAGCGCAGGCTGCTCTCTGAGGCCGGTCCCCGGGCTCTCCCCTGGCCTTGCTGCTCTCCTCCAGTCCTCCCAGCGCTAATGAAGCTCACAGCACATGAAACCTCACCACTTTATGGGGAGCGGTTCATATGATGAGCATGTGAGCAGGGCCTTTGTTCGGCCGGGTCTCATGACTCCAGTTCAGGGTAATCCTTTTGGGAGTCTCATGACCCTTCTCCATGACCACTGGGTATTTTCATCCCTGGAACAAGGCACAACAAATCTACTCTGATAGCACCCACCCACCGCTTCCACCCCCGCCTCCCACAGTCTCCAACTCCTCCGGCTTTTTCCTTCACTTTTCTTCTTCTTCCACAAGCATGAGGAAAGTCCAGTTGGGCGCGACGAAGGCCGAGATGTAAGTTATGCGGGTGTCGCTTCCCGATGGAGGTGGAGGAGGAAAGAAAATTTCCAAAAAGGGGGGTGAATGAAAGAATGAAAGCTCCAACTTTTAATTTGAGTACCCCCCCCCCCCCCCCCAACACCACCCCCACTGCTTCGATTTCAGTGCCCATTTGCATAATTGAAACAATTGGACACAGACATTCTTTTGAAAGCCTGCTTATTAAGAAAGGATGGGGGCTCCAGTTTGAGGCAAGGTCATCCACCCTAATTCTGGTTAATCTTTTTTTTTTTTTCTCTAATAGCCATTCAATAGTCCAGGAAACCGCTTCAGCTGAAGTCAACATGGACTGAACACAAATGGCCTCCTGGACCTGCAAATAATTGCACCTCTGAGTAAATCATGTGTGTCACTGAGCAGAAATGTGTCGTACATATCCCGAAAACCTCTGACTCCTCTGAAAATAAGTTTAGTTTTTTTTCTAGCTTGAATACTGTCTACTCCCCCTACAATGTCTATCAGCTGAAGAATGGAAAAAGGCTTGTTTGCAAAGAAGCATGACTGCATGGGGGCAAAAGGCATTTAGCTGGCTTCGCTGTTTAGCATTACTGTTGCTTTTAGTTCAGGGCCAGTGTCTGGTGATATGACGGGCAGCTCAGCTCGACGCGCTTCATGGTACGGTGTTGTCTTCCTTCAGCGGCCCAAGCGGTCCCTACCATTGCTTTGCTGCTGTGTTACTCTGGCTGTGTTTGTGCAGCACACAGCCTGATTCAAAGATTCAGATTAGGTGGAGTGGGGTGCAAAAATGTGGGCACCCCTGGTTTAAATGTCTGTTGCAGTGAATCTGTACTTGATCAAAAGCAAACCTGAACTCTAAATGGTACAAAGTTAAACATGAGACCTTTCTGCAAATTTTAAATTTTCATTTTTTACTGTATATAAATTATAAAAAAAGCAAAGGGGCCCTGTGCAAAACTTTGGGAACCCTTTTGGATTATTCTTTGTTAAAAAGATGATTACTAAGGCCCTGACCCAGGTGATTTACTCATTAGGGCTTCAATGAGTCAGGTGAGTATAATCTTAGGGCTGAACTTTTCATTCTGAAATTACTCTATGCCTTCTAAAGTATCCAACTGCAGTGGCAAAAAAAAAACCATGGGTTTCTCTAAACAGTTGTCCAAGGATTTCAGAATGAAGATGGTTCATTTCCACTAAGAAGGAGAAGGCAAAAAAAAATGCTATGTTTCAAACAACCTATTTCCACCGTCAGAAACATTATTAGAAAATGGAGGATGAATGAAAAAGTTAAAGTCAAGGCAAGGTCTTGGAGACCAAGAAAGATTTCAGATATTTCTGAGACCAGGTGAGAAATGCTCAGAACCCACACATCACTGTAAAAGTGCGGTTCACAGGGCAGCAATACAAAGTACTTCAAACAACAAAGACCTGCATGGCAGAGTTGTCAGAATGACCTGAAGCCTTTTGGAACAATGGGCTTTGGGGTTGTGTGGCAGCTGGGGGCACAGGAAATATTGTGCGAGTGGAAGGAAGAATGGATTTCACAAGATATCAAGAAATTCTAGAGGCTAATATTCAAAGGACAGTTCAGACATTGAAATTTAAGAGAGGTTGGATATTCCAGCAAGAAAATGATCCAAAGCATACCTCAAAATCCACTATGAAGTACCTCCAGGAAAGGCAGATGAAGGTTTTGAAATGGCCGCCATAGTCCTCAGACTTAAATGTTATTAAAAATCTGTGGAGCGATCTCACATGCCGTATATGCAAGGAGGCTGAAGAATATTAGAGCTAGAGGTGTTCTGCCAGGAAGAATGGGGGGAAATCCAAGGAGGTTTACAAGCTATTATAGTTGCTCAAGTTAAAGTAATAACTCACAGGGTTCCCAAACTTTCCTTTTTTTTATTATTATTATTTTGAAACTAAAAGTAATCTTGCTTTAAAATTAAGAAATGGGTCATATTTAATGTTGTACCATTTCTAGGTCAAGTTCACTTCTGGTCACTTGGATATCAATTGTAAAACAATTTGACCAGGGGCTTTTTGACTACTAGGCTTTTTTATGATTTTCTGAATTGCACGAACAGAGACTTTTTAACCTGGTTTAAATGGGGTTAACCTCAGGTAGGTTATCAATCACCTCACATGCAAAATGAATAAATTACAACCTGGGTACAATCATTGTGTTTCCTCAAATTCTTACTGACAAGTAAATACCGATACTACATAAAAACTGATTATGATGGGAAATACGACATTCTCATTTAGTCAAATCACAAATGTTGATTTAATCCAGATTGGCACAGCTTTTTTTGACAACACAACAATTAATGTAATGGCCCACTTTCTGTCAGCTTCCACTTACTTAATGTTTTATTTCTGGGTGGTGTGATTGGGCGTATGAGTGAGGGAGACCGATGAAGAGTGTGCTGTACATGTTTATACACGTAAATGTCATCAGAAAGTTGTTGCTTTTGTCGTGGATAGCTGCAGGTCAGAGTTTATCCACTAGCCAGCAAATACACTGGCAAAGAAAAGAGTAAAAAAGTTGAAGCTTGCTTTCAAAGTTCTTCCTTTTATGGTCCAGACAGGTTTCTTGCCAGCCTTTTCCCTTCTCTTGCAGTGTTAGGGGGGAACTTCAAACGCAGGCCGCATTGTTCCACACCAGTGTACATGGCAGGTGGGATTAGTTTTGGGTGAGGAGCCGGTCCTCTCCGTGCCGGAAAATCATCCGGAGTCTGGTGTGTAGCAGACTGTAAGGAACCCAGATTCTCCTCATTACACTGGCCCCTGAGCTACAATAAGATTTACTTGCACAGTGCGCCATGTTAAGATTTCAACTTATCCGTCTGAGAGTTTACAGAGAATTAGCGATTCAATTAGGATTAATTGAATCTTATTGTAATTCCCTGTGAAGTGAAAGAGAAGAATTTACCTGAGACTAGGCCCAAATGATTGGTGTTAAATAGTGTAAAGTGTTTCACTGTCAGTCAGTGATTAGGTCTATTTATTATTGTGTAATTGATATGTCAAGCACATACTGAGCCCTGTTAGCAGTTGTTGATGTCAATTTTAAGCTCCTGAATTGGATGCAGCTTCGTGTTTTGTGGATTTGATCACCCAGTGCAATCCACTGTGTTGTCATTTGGGGCAGGTGCAAATTTTGACAGGAAGTGTCGGCATAGCAACTGTGGAAACAGGAAGTAAATTAAGATTAAGTGGCTGTTGCTGTTTTAAGTTGTTAAAAAAATATATAATAAAAAAATTGCTCAGTAAGCAGTTAAACTGGGACTTAAAGAAGGGGAAAATTGAGAGCGATTTGAAGTGAGCACCCAGGCTTGTGATAAAAAATGTAATTGGGCTGTAAATCAGGAAACAATATTAGGGCCTGTATTTGGTCACAGTTTGGTTCATTTCAGTGATTGCATGCAACTGTGCTGTTATACGGAGCCACTCACATAAACTGGAGACATAAACTGGAGATTGGGACAGACAGCACTATAGGTTGTTCTACCACATAATTTGAAAGCAGCCACAATTAGTTGAGCCCCTGCAATACACTTGAATGCCGATTACTTGTTAACGGCATAAAGAGATTAATTCTACCCTCCACCAGCAATCCTTTCAAAATTTTACATCGTCCAAACTCGAAATGACTTCCTTCAGAAGTGGGAAAGGGCACGTCCATTTCAGTGACGCATCTTTGCTGTTCGAGTTGTCTGACGGGATGGCTGGATTGGGGGGAGTGGGGGCCATGGGGGAGAGTGCTCGGTGTCACATGGGCTTCTGTTAATTACAGATGTAGAGAGGAAAAGCTGTTTCAACACCAGCCCAAACAGTAACATACTTAGCACTGCTTACTTAAACTAATTATCCACAGTGACTAAAACCCAAATCCCGCCAAAGAAGGAACGGCCTTGTTCCAAGTTCCCATGAGCAGCTAAAATTCTGAGGTATTGTGGAAATCTGATTTAGTTTCTATAAGTAAATGAATGTGAATTATTGCCAATCCCAGTTACAGTAAAGTAAATTCCATGTTTAATAAAAATATAACTCTAGAATTATTGTGAAAAACAGTTTCACAAAATTAGGCTGGAAAATTATTAGAATTAAATGAATATGTCTCTGCTGAATTTCTAAAAACAGGACTGCTAATTAAGGAAAGGATCCACCAAATCTCCGCCATTTCAGCCGGTAAACATAGCACTGAAAGGTTTTGCCTTTGTATAATTTAATAAGCCAGTGGCTAATCTTCACAACAACAAAAATCCCAAGCACTATGCTGTGAATTGCCTTAAGGTTTTACCCATTTTTTTAATCCATGGGTTTCTTACATGCACTTTTATATTTAATAGTAAATGCTAATGCTTAGCAGTGTGTCTCTCACTAAAGAGATCACTGTTTTTTGGTCACCTGACCATTTCAGCTGCACAATCCAAAAATGCCCTAGTTGCCCCTCTGTCTTGAAATCACATGCTTATAATCTGCTGATCCTTTAGCATTCAGTCTGTTACTAGCAGACATGGTCAGCCTACACCATTACTCACACCTAGCCACTTCACACCAGTATATTCTTGTACCCTGATCATAACTCGTTCTGATGCACCCTATAGCTTCAGTCAGGTCAACATTTTTCCCCTCACAACTGTATTTAATCATAAATAGTATATAATCATATTTTGCAATAGAAGGCACCAAGTTCTGACAGTGTCATCAAAGACAAGAAACTATAGTAGTTTATAGTAGTTATAGGAACTGAGGTAGTTCCTGGAAATACTAGATTTAGAAGTATCTTGAAAGGCGTCACCAACTCATTTTTATATACAGGCTGTCCTTAAAACAGATTTTGTATTGAATCCATCCACCTAAAGCTTTGTGGTTGAAATGGCTGATCCTGGCACATTGATTTTGATGGAGATTGAGAACATCGTCGTATTACTTTATATTTGGTATATAGGCTTCTGTACAGATTTTTTGGGCTCTTGATTCTGATGCCATAGGCCACTGAGAGAGAGGGACAGCAGTCTTGTTAGAACATGAGGTTGTTCTGTAATTAAAAAAAACAAACATTCACTGTACTTTGCCTTTCTTGTCTGCCACGCCTTGTTGAAACAAAAAACACAGACTACGGCAGTGGAAAAACATCACGTAATCGCATTTGTGTAGCCGGGAGCTCGGTCAGCCAACAGTCAAAGCTCAAATCCAGCTCATCTCGTCACAACACACAGCCCACGGCGATGGCACAATGACCACATGACCTCGGCTGCTGCCGCATATGTTGACAAACACAACGGCTATCTCGCCACATTGGCCATTACGCAGCGGTCAGCGAGCTGCCCTGCTGTACGCGCCATCGCCTGACCTGGATCTTACACTGACTCTGCACCAGACGAACATGGCGATTGACGTTTTAAGGGAGAAGCCTTACTTGCATGAGGGAAATATGAACAGACATTTCAACCATTGTTTTCCACTTTGATAACCAATATAAGCAACATCAGCAGACACTCAATATCCTAAAGCTGAATTGAATAAATATGAATGCAACTGGACAAGTATTCTAGTTGGCCATACCAAATGCATCCCCAGATTATATAGTCATTATAAAGTCAATAAATGAATGATTCATACATCCAGCTACACATTTTCTTTATATTTTATTCCCTGAAACTCAATGTGTCTCTTAAGGGCCAGAGACTGGACCTCTGGGGAGAAAGAAGCTAGCTTGTTTTTGGCCACCTGATCAAAGTTCAGCATAACCAAATTTGATAGACAGACGTTGGTAAAGTATGCGGAATGTGATGTCACCGACAGTGAAGATAAAAGGTATTACTAATTGAACCTGATCGGCTATGTGGCTGAACTGAATGCAGGGGGTTAGATCCTAACAAAAGGAGACAAGAACTATATACACTGGCTTCAGAAAGTATTCAGACCCCTTCACTTTTTGCACACTATATTGTGTAGACTAAATTTTAAATTGATAAAATTGCCATCAATCTACACCCAATAACCCATAAAAACATGTTTATAAATTCTTGCTAATTTATTAAATCAAAAACTGAAATCTCAGTGAAGTATTCAGACCCTTAATTCGGTACTTTGTAGAAGTTACAGCCTTGAGTCTTCTTGGGTTAGTCTCTACAGGCTTTGCATACCTGGATTTGGGCAGCATGTCCCATTCTTCCTAGCAGATCCTCTAAATCTCTGTCAGTTTTAATGGGAAGTGTCTTTGAACTTCCATCTTTAGGTGTCTCCACAGAAATTCTATCGGGTTGGGAAGTCTGGGCTTTGGCTGGGCCACTCCAGGACAGTCAGAAACTGGTCCTAAAGCCACTCCAGCGTTGTCTTGGCTGTATGCTACAGGTCATTGTCATGCTGAAGTCGCCCCAGTCTGAGGTCGCATGCAGTCAGGTGCAGGTTCTTCAAGGACCTCTTTATTTGGCTGCATTCATCCTTCCCTCAAATCTGACCTGTCTCACTGTCCCTGCTGCTGAGAAACAGTTTTGGCAAACTCCAAGCGGCATTTAGGCTTCTGTCTAGCCGCTCTACCATAAAGGCTTGATTGATGAAGTGCTGCTGAGATGGTTGTCCTTCCGGCAGGTTCTCCCATCTCTGCGGAGAACTTCCGAAGCTCTGTTAAAGTGGCTGTTGGATTCTTGGTTACCTCCCTGACCAAGGCCCTTCTTGCCCCGTTATTTAGTTTGGCTGGATGACCAACATTTGGAAGAGTCCAGATGGTTACAAACTTATTCCATTTCATAAATAATGAGGCCACTGTGCTCCTGGGAACTCTCAAAGCTTTAGAAATGGTTTTCCCTTGCCCTGATCTATGCCTCGCCACAATTTCATCAGAGGTCTACAGAGAGATCCTTGGACTTCAAGGCTTGGTTTTTATATACACTGGTGTGTGCATTTCTAAACTGTTGAATCAATGAATTGCCACAGGTGGACTTGACACATCTCAAGGATAAAGCAATCAGGATAAATTTGCAAAAATATCTAAACATGTTTGTCATTATGGATTATTGAGTGTAGATTTATGACAAAAATGCCAATTTTATCCATTTAAAATTAAATCTATAATGTAGTGTGCAAAGAGACTGGAGGCACCAGCAAGAAGTGAAATTGAAAGGTCGAAAAGGTTGTGGTGTTGCTTCCCCCAGAAGCCTTTATTTTTATTTTATTTTATTTTTTACTTTGAGAGATTCTCTTTATGTAGCTGTTTTTCTCTCAGCTTGTTTCTCAAAAGGCTGATTGTCCTCCGAGCTATGCAAATCCAGTTAGCCATCACATGAGAACAACATGCCATTGATTAGCCCTGAGATTTGAGAGTCATAAGATCTGTTCTTTTAAAGAAAGTTTGTGTGTGTGGCATACCATAAGAAAATGTTATTAATGGACCTTCAGCATTTGTTATAATAAAGCACTAAAAAGCTATCTATTTAGGTTATATTGTATATAACAGTTACATTATATTACATGACTGTCATTTTTCCAGACTGAGACAAATATTGAAATCAATCAAATCTGCATTAAAAATGAAAGAATATAGGGTGGAAATGCAGTGTTGTGCTAAGCAGACGAAGCAGAAATGTATCCAGTTTATATGGAAGCTGGTCATGTGGAGCTTTGTATATCTATTTTTGTATACAAGAATGAATGCAGCCCTTTGATACATACCATATGAAAGAGAAAGGAGGCCTGAACAGTGTTCTGCTTTCTCAGGGTAGCCAAGGATTTTTTTTTTCCGTCTCATGGTAAAAACAGCCATTCGGGATAGAGATTAAAATGATGTTGAGCAATAGTTTAGCAACAGCCTGTGTTTTAAGCTGTTTGCTGCAATCATGTAACTGCACATAAAAAAAAGCAAAGGTGAATTCAGGATTCTGCACACAGTCCAGTTCTCCAATCAGAGAGCCTGATTTCAAACAAAGGCAGAGGTAGGGAGGGAATGGTAACGGCTGCCCTCTCCAATGTGAGGGTAGGAGTCCATCTGTCATTTGCCCCAGTTTTAGTGTCTGCACCAACCAGGAGAGCAGGTGAACTGACAATCACCTCCTTGTTGCTCCTCCCAAAGAACGCAGTGATCCAGACATGCCGGTTCCTAGACAGATTTGGGCCAGTGCCTTCGACATACAGCGAGACGGTTATGCTGAATACAGTAATGGCAATATCCTGCCAAAAAATACTTTCATTACTGGGTTTTCCAGAGTGCAGGAGCAGCTGTTTTAGGCCTTGCGAGTTGAGAGGAGGTTAGAGCTTTACATATAGGCACACTGGACATGCTGTGGACTTGATTAATTATGCCTAGTGAAGCAATGATTCCCACTTCCACCCCCACACCTAGGCTGATAGAGACATGCACTCAGTGGATTCAAAGAAATGGGAAACTAGCACCAACTAGCATTCCAACTGTTATTCCAAAGCCAAATAACCTTTTTAAAACACTTATGCTGTAGATGTGATGTGAAAATGACTCTTGTGACTTGGTCAGGTCCCAACTGCATCCTGAAAACATTTTAACTTATTGTGTACTTATTGTGTACTTACTTTCCCTGTGAAAGTAAGTACACAATAAGCGTGACACAGACCTAGGGTCAGTGGAATGTTGTGGTGCGGGGGCGGGGAAGCGTAGTTAAAAAAATAAATGTTGGAAAACTGTTGCTAAGCTGTTGCCACAGCTGCAGTGTTGCAAATTGCTTTAATAGTGTCTTATGCTGGCTGGGTTGTGCTCATTATCACAAGGAAGAAGTTTGAGATTTAACACAAAGGCTGCACAGAAAGGAGACTTTACCCTGGGAGACCATGGCTGTCTGTGTCTGCCGGCAGTCCTGATAGCATACCGCACAAAAACCCAGTGCCAGAGATGGAATCTATAAACTTATTACTGATTAAAAAAACAAAATCCAAAAAAACAAAAGGATTAAAGGTTGCCATGTGAACAGAAAAAAATAAATTGCATTAGTTTCCTCTTTTTTTCTACTGGACTCAAATTCAAATAACAGGCTGATTTTATCAAAAGCAGGGATTAGGTGTTATGAAACTGTCAGGCTGGCACATGGATTAAGTTTTCCATTTCTGTGGCCAAATTCCAACTGGAGGGTCAGATCAATCACTAAAAAAGTACACAATGGGGATTGGGGTGGGGGGGCTTTGGCCAAAGGTGCTTCTAATGCATTCTAAATGTCTCTTACAGTATATCTGTGCCTCTATGAAGTGTCTGGATTCATTTATACCACAGTACAGTTTCACCTCCATTGCACTCTAAATACAGAAGGTAAAAGTAAGCATATGGACTGCAACATACAGCAGTAAATGGCACAACCAAAACCGAAAGATGTGGATGCCCTGAGTGACAAATATATGAAATACAAATATTTCCATTTAAAGGGCTGCAGATACTGGGACACTTTGTCCCAGGCCAGAGAGTGATACGGGGTGTAACTATTTCTGCTACCAAACAGGGATTGTCCTCCTAATATTTTGTTCCAGGCCTGAGAATTCATAGTCCGGAGTAGTGTGCATGATATGGGAATTCTAGGGGGCCAGTATCCATCCATCCATCCATCCATTATCTGAACCCGCTTATCCTGATCAGGGTCGCAGGGGGGCTGGAGCTTATCCCAGCATACATTGGGCGAAAGGCAGGAATACACCCTGGACAGGTCGCCAGTTTATCGCAGGGCACACACATCATTCACTCACACACTCATACCTACGGGCAATTTAGACTCTCCAATCAGCCTAACGTGCATGTCTTTGGACTGTGGGAGGAAACCGGAGTACCCAGAGGAAACCCACGCAGACACGGGGAGAACATGCAAACTCCGCACAGAGAGGCCCCGGCCGACGGGGATTCGAACCCAGGACCTCCTTGCTGTGAGGCGTCAGTGCTACCCACTGCACCATCCGTGCCGCCGGGGCCAGTATCAATAAGCAATATTTAAGCTGATATATTGGTATTAGTATTATAGGTATTGGCCGACGCTAATGCCAACACCTCGCTGTTTCATATTACGGTATAAATGCAAACCCCAGCTACTATTCTATGTTAATTCTTGAAGGAAAAATGAAGCACATTTTATGAATATACCAAAATATTTCAACCTGTTTACCATATTAAGCAGACTGCATGAGTCTAGATAACTATTCAGTCTGTATAGCTTTGCTTGTGTGCTTTCTTTAGGCTAACTTACATGTACCACAGATAAAGGAAATTATTTAAACTTGGGAAGATACTATACTTACATATCTAGAGTCTATATTACATATGTATATACTATATATATATATATATATATATATATATATATATATATACATATATACAGCATATGCAGTATGAGAGCACCTGAACATTTTATTTCTAATAATACCAAGTTTAAGTTATTGCTGTGGTGATTTTTATTTATTTATTTGATCCTTCAGTAAAACACATTTATATTTTAGGAAATAAGTCTATGATGAACATCACAGTGCTTACTGTAAGATGAGAGCAATCATGATACAATGGGGGCTTGAAATGACAATTTCTGCTTAATTCATATCAAAAAGTTTGTTACACCACAATATGCTCCAAAATGCTGTGTTACCAAGATACTCCCCAGTAACTTTGGATAATGATATAAAACAGTCACTTATTGTTTGTGATGTGATTTGATTAGCTATTCCAGTGGCAAACAGATGAGCATCAACAGTGTTCTTTGTGCGATCCATCAAAACTTTCCCGAGGCCAATGGCACCATTACCTTCCACAGCTGGTTTGTAAATGGGGTGTATGCGTATATTAGTGTGTTAATCATGTGAAAGCAGATTTCGGAAAGGAATGAAAACTACCGTGTTAATCTGAAGCAGCTGCTGGGGTCCATGCTGGCACCATTATGCCAGATTAACAGGGCCCAGGATGGCCGACTCCTGCCCTCACACCATCACCACCACCCCCCACACACGGGTCACCCTCCATTACAGTGCAGGCTGCAACCCGGTCGCATTGACCACACATCTCATCTCCCATCTCCCATCTCCATGTTACAGAGGGGCAAGTTACTGTAGCCCTCCTGTCAGGCCCAGGTTACATCTGTATTTTCATTAACGTCTATGAGTTAATATAATAATTGCAAGTGTTTGTTTTCCACATGTACAGTTTAATGAGTTGGACTGTTGCCCAAATGGTCTTGACAAAGTGTGTGTTTGTAGAAAAAACTAAGCAAATGGAGTTTGAGTGCAGGACTCAGTGAGGTCCTTCTGAGACTTTGTGTGGGGACTTTTTTTTTATCAATGTCAGACTATTCAGACCTATGCCAACATATATGGCCTAAGGTTTATTACAGAGGCATAAACAATGTTTTCGTGGTTCCTTGAATGAGGAAACGTGTCATGTTACCAGTTACTTTTACCAGTGTAAATTAATACCTTATACCTGATTGCATATAGATATTGCATTCTAATAGGCCATCACCATTAATTTCAGTGTTAACACCAAACATGTGAAGGCTCTGTTCCATAAATGCAGCAATAAATTCAAATAATTAATGCCTGCCTAATTTTACAAACAAAATGGCTCTAATGATGTATGAATCAGAGTATGATTTATAATTGTTGGAATAGCTGTGTTATGTTTTTATAAAGCTTGCCCAAAGTTTCTAAAAAAGCTGTCCTAACCAACTTGCTTTCTAACCAACTCTAATGCTTTCTAACCCAACTGTATCACATTTAAAATGGAACAATTGGGTTAACTTTAGCCCCGTTAGCCAGTACAATGACAGGTTTATATAAACCAAGTCCTGTAATTACGCACACCTGTATATTCATTCTGCTATGCGAGCGCAGCGATATTTAAAACTTGCCATGTTTACCATGTTTACCATGTTTACCATGTTTACCATGTTTTACATTAGCTTGGTACTGAAATGACCTAGTAATGCATTGATGCAACAATAAGAAGTAGTTCAAGGCTTTGGTATGGTCCTGGCAAAAATATAGTTTTCTTGAAAATAGCTGAATTTATTACAATATATAAACTTCATCGTTAGTCAGAAAACAGTCGTAGCTTCATAATCAGATGGGGTAATTTGTTCCATAAATATGTCTATATTGAATAATTTTGCGAAACAGACTTGTATGTTTACCAAACCGGAAATATGTCGGGCGGATGCGGAACAATATTGAGCTAAGAAAAAAAAAAAGGTTGTTACCTTTTATTATCTAAGTCTGTGATGAGGTCAGTGTTGTAAAACATGGCATGGGGAGGCTGGAGTTTTATTGCCTTGCTTTGCAAATAAGAGGCTGATAAGCATCTAACCTGCTATTCTATAGTCTTTTTAACAATCTAACATCGCCGTTTTGCAGTTTTATTATGTCACAGTTTCTGTGTGATATAAATATGAACACAACAATAACTTGAACAGTCGACAACACAACCGCAAGGGGGCAGAATGGATCAGGTTAATTCCCAAATATGCTTCTCCTCTTTCACAGATATAAAGACATCATGGAACATCAGTTAGACGCAAATAGTATGAAATGCATTTTCAGCAAATGAAAGTGTTACATTTAGACTTTTATAGATACTTTTCTATGAATACTTTTGACAATATCTGAAGTCTGTCCTTTCCCTGTCAGTTTGGGAGAGCACCAGCTGCGTTGGAGCAGCTGTGCTACGCACTCCTTGCGGAGTACACTTCATGCACAGCTGACGCAGGCTGAGTGGAGTGTACCCAATCAACCACAAAAGCCACTTTTGCATAATGACAACGGAACAAACACTTTGATTCTCTTCCGTCCCTGGTCGACACTATGGCCAATTTTTTGTCCCTGTGGTGCCACAGGCCACAAGCCAATCGACTGCCACTTACTGTATTTGCAGCCTTTATGAAGTATATCTTTTGTTGTACCATTCAGACAATCAGATATTTGCCTGGTTAAATGACCCCTTCAGAGGTTAATCCTCCATATGTTTGCTTTCAGCTTATATGTTACAAAGGCATAAGAAGGTATTTTGCATGCATGGAAAGCAGTCAGGAGTCACGGTCAGGTTACTGTTGAAACTGTTTGGGTTTTTCCAGTGGCCAGTACAGTGTCTTGTTGTTTTTCTTTAAATGTGTTTGTGTATCTATTTAATGTTTGCTTTCAACCATTTCATTTCAGTTGACCAAACTTTACCTTGTGGCCTGTGTGAACTCTCCTGAACTGTGGACAATAATGTTCCTGTTCAACACACCTCCATGCTAAAGGTCACCAGGACTGTACTAACTGAATTTAAAGTTGCACATTCTAGAATGAATGTGCTTGATCATTTAATCAGCAATGCATGTCCACAGAATCCACTGCCTATATTAACGTCAATGTCAGATAAGCAAGTCTGCATCCTTCATTACACAGTACAATATTACTGTGTGTGTGTCCTTGAGGCAAAAAAACGAAACAAAAACAGGAGATGTATACATAAGTACAGAAGTGGAAACAGCCTTAAATGTTTTGGTTGAGGTTTGGCACATGAATCATTCACCCCACACGCACATACCCCTCCCCACCACCAAAAACACTTTACTGGCAGGGATTTCTCTGAGTGGTTCATAACTCTGAAGGCTACCTGTGCAGTTGTGAAAGGCTCCCTGAAGATGACCTGGGCCCACAGACAGGCACAGCTAAAAACGCCCTGACCCCAGCCCTCCCTCCTCCTAGCCCTACCTCCATTGCAGCCCAAGCGGAGTCAGCCTACCTTCTGCGACCCGGAAACGGTTCTCTTGATGGAGGCACGTTTGAAGGACCCTGTCCCTTTCCTCGTTCCGAAGCCCCTGCTCTCCATGTGTGACCCCCTGGCGAAGCGTTACAGAGACACACACTGCATCTGAACGCCCAGCAGGGTTTCCCTCGGGTGGCTGGACGGAAGGGCGCCAATCCCGTACTCCCGCAAAAAAAACAAAACAAAAGATCACGGGAGTGAAAAGAACAAGCCTTCCAAAACCGCAAGAAGTTGGGAAGAAAGTGAGGTCGTATCCCTCTTTCGTCTCCTCTGCTGCTGGCAGTCTCTGCTGAAGAGACGGAGAGACGGAGAGACGGAGAGACGGAGAGACGGAGAGATGCTGGGCTGAGATGAAAATCGCTTGTCGTCCCGCTTGACACATAGACCCCCTTTCCTCCCTCTCGCCTCCTATAATCGGGATTAATACGCTCCGCTCCCGACAGCTCTGCTTTTTAATGGATGGAGATTTGATAAATGGTGATTGAAGGTAAATCTACTTTGGTACAGAACACCATGGCCCGAAATAAAAAATAAATATATAAATAAATAAATAAAGGTTTTAAAGCAAGCAGAGCAAATGGGGCCAGGCGAGTTGAGTGCAAATGGTTCTTGAAGGCACTGTAGGCAAATCAGGGAGAATGAGACCGGAGATGTTTCAGATGTGGCTGGTGACATGATGTTAGCAACGGGACAGACACAGTGCCGAGGTGACGGTAGGCTAGCACGGCCCTGCTACATACACCTAGCCCCTGGGTCATGTCCGTTTGCAGGGTGCCCGACGTTCCTCTGAGGACGTTTGGGATACGTGATCTGGCCGTGTTTCGGGTGGCTCCTCGGGGTCGATGTGGTGTCTGAGGGGAGAAGGTGCCCTGGAGCTGAACTGCCGTGCCGGTCGGCAGATGCTCCGGTGTGAGGTCCATCAACCCCTCCAGTCTGACACAGCACACTGTCTCTTTCCTGTTGTGTCTTCAGAGGATGTAGCTGGAACGCATTTCGCTGTGGTGTGTCAGCTAAATTAAATAGTGTTATATTTGTCCTTCTTGGACTGATTTCAATAGGCCGACCACCCACCAGTAACCGAAAAGGCTGTGAAGTGGGTTTCTCATATAAGACATTCTCATCAAACATTGCTGCAGTTGAAGTAAGTTTGTTAAAATTGGATATGTCAGTCATGCATCCTGACCACGGCAGAGCTGACTAGAGCCAACACAGGGCAGCACAAAATTAGCCTTTGCTTCACCCAGAGAGGGAGGGTTTCAGTTAGGGAGGTTGTTCTTATAGTGCAAAAGTAACTCATGTAGCCAATCTGCAATGTGTCTGTCAAGGTCAGCCTTTACACCTTTTCCCCCACAACATAAGTATATTCTGATTTAAAGACCTATTAAACGGAAGACCTGTCTAAAAGGAAGATGTGCAGAGGTTTTTTGTTTGTTTATCTTGCATAATGAGAAGCAATTAAAACAGATTATACTATTTTCTTTTCAGGATAAAATGAAAGGAAATGAGAGGGAGCACTTTTATGTGGTACAGAACCAATTGTAATATGTATTATCTTTTCTACACCAAATGTAATTGCGCCCACCTCCCCCACGTGGATAATTTGATAAATACATTTTTCTATTTTTGAAACACTTTGCTCATGTAACGGTATAATCTCATGATCGGTGTAAAACCGAAGATCTAGCTGCCCCCTCTACTGGTTGTTATGTGATATAATTATGTTTAAAACTCTGAATATGCTTCTGGTGACGGTCAGGCTATGGTCATAATGTTTACTGATAAATATAGAAATTGTGGAGAAATACAATTTCCTGTGTCATAGTTCTGCAGGTGAAAAGGCTTTTAGTCCAACAGGAAATGTGTTTGCTATACTGTGTTCAACTGAGAGAAAAGGGCTACACACAAAAATTAGTTATTGGTAGTGACAGGAATTTATAATGCTTCAGTGAATGTGCAAAATGTCTCACATGAGGGCAGACTGAAATAGGTGAGGCTGAGATCCTATTCAGGACATATAATCATGACATGATTCATTAGATGTCTCTTCACTAGGTTTATATTATTTTTATTATACAGTATATTAGATTATATACTATAACCTCGAGTATTAATTATAATAATGAATCTGGCTGTGTTAAACCAGGTTATGTAAACGAGTTGAACGGTTCTACGTCTCTAAAGTACGTGGATATCCTTGCATTTCGCCAAACTTGCATCTCAAACGTTGTGTACGATGCCCAAGGCACAAATCGAAATATGGATCCAGCGGACGCATGGATCGAGGCAATCACTTTAACAAAGGCAAGCACAGTCCCTCTTGACCTAGAGATAAGAGGATGAAATTAAAGCTAATCCCCTCCACACAAAGAAGTGCAGTCATCCAGCAAAGTAAACCCCTCTTACAGCTCTCTCACAATCTGGCTCACATGAGAAACCAGTTGATTCTGCGTTGTGAGAAAGGGCTCCATACAGAGTAGGCTGTGGTGGACTGGCACCCCAGAGCTACACTGGGAAAACAGACATGAGCACACAGAGTCTCGGGTTCGAGGTCGCAGACTCACTTCCATCTAACCGCAGTGTCACTTAACAGTGATAGCCTGAGTCATTGCCACATCAGCTATGTCATCTTTGAAAAATTTTATCATTCTTTCCACTGACAATAACATAGACAACATTTTCTTCACTCTCTTGAACTTGCCCTGGTGAAAAATCCAGCTATGACCAGCTTGAAATACCAGCTACCAGCTGTTTCAGTACGTGGCTTGAGCTGGTCACACCATGTTAAGTATGGAGCTGGTCTAACTGGTCAATCAGCTACCAGCTTGAGCTGTTTCTTTCAGCTGGGTGTAACTTATGGCCCTTGAATTTAAGTTTGATAAAACTTTTACATAAAGTAAACTAGGCCCGCTACAGACAGCCCACTGTCTGAATTACACATAACTATATTGCAGATGTCCACAGGTACCAGCATCACCTTGTATTTGTGCACATATATACACACAGACACAAATATCGCCTGTGTGTCTTGAGAATCTGGTCATGTCTCTTTTCATGCAGTGAGAAAATATTCTCGACCTGCCAATCATATGTATTTCTTCTCATTCAGTTGGCCTGTCCCGGCATTTAGGCCCATTTTAAAACAATGATTTTAAGTGAGTACAGCTGAACAGGACAGCTTTTCTCTTGAGAATCATTAAGTAGTAATGCACTAAAGAACAATATACTGTATATACTTATTTTATGAGCGAACACCAAATATAATCATGTAAAACAATGGATTAAACAGTTTCTAACAAGTGTTCACGGAAATGTGCCTTTAGGTTTGTAAGCATCAAGTTTGCATTTCATTCTAACACTTAGCTGTTTTTTTAATTAAGTGTTGCAACTCGTTTGCTGAAACATAAGTACACAAGTATTCACAGACAGCGCCAAGGGAGAACGCTACAGGGATGCCTCCAGATCCGCTGATTTAATCAACACTGAAGGAAAATAAGATCCTTCAGTTTGGGTGTGAGAGAGGTGAGATGAAAGCTTTACCTGGAGCTCGGGAGGGGGGAGGCGTCTGAGGATGGGGCCACTTGTCCGTGCGCGGGCTGTCCTGGGGGGACCGCTCTCTGTGATCGCCCTGCGTCCTGCTGTCCCACAGGGGAGTGGCTGTGCGTTGTCTGTCCCTAAGAATGCGTAATGCCTAATTCCTGCTGGTAAGCAGCACAGCTTTGACGGGTTCTCACAGAGACTGATGACCAGGGCTGTGCCAGGCTGCTAGCTGTAGCCCTAAGTGAATGTGTGTTTCACTGGGTGGGGTGCACCAAGAAGACAGGATGCTCTTTCGTCCAGAATACTTGTGATGAGGCTGACCGCCGATCTTCCTGCTCTGCGAATGCTTGTGTGGTTATAGGGGCCTCGATACACCACAGGAAGGGCTTATTTTAATCTGTGAAAGTATGCCTTCTTTTTTCTGTGTTACTGTCATCTTAAATTGAAACAGTAGTGTTAAAATTTCAGATTAGAATGTTCATTATATAAGCATTATTGCAACATTTTTGAAAGTAATGACTGACTTAAAATGGGGGTGTGATGTAAACATGTGAAAGACATGCAGTGTGCAACAATTCTGTGTGCAAAAAAAACCCCCACTAATGAGAGTCCTAGACTGGTCCAAACTGATAGAAAGTCAATAGTAACTCAAATAACCAAATGTTACAATAGTGGTATGCGGAAGAGCATCTTTGAACACCCATTACCTTGAAGTGGATGGGCTACAGCAGCAGAAGAACAATAATCTAATGCGTCCTAATAAAGTGTATATTGTTAATGTACAGGTATATATGTCATTTCAGAAATTAATACTAGAACAATTCTACATTGATGTGAAGAGGAACACATTTTGTTGTATTTGTGGGGCTGAAAAGAAGGAGCAAGCGCAATTTATAGGCTCAATATCAATGTCTGCCCATTTTTTTCCCTCTTAATTGCATCATTTTTCATCACTGGTACTGTGAGTATGAGGGGTAGTTAAGATGATTTTACTGTTCACTTATTCTGTAATCATTATGCAATGAGACAAGCTTCAATAAATTCAGTGTTAAATCATCGCATTTCCTTCTGTCAGTTTGCGGGGTTGGGCACTAGGGGGCGCCCACATAAAGCTTTGGCTGCAGAAGTGGGCGATTGCTTGGAACAGGCCGTGCGCGAATCCATTCATAACCCACACAGCATCGTGGGCATAAAGAGAGTGTGCTCACCACACTCATTCAAAACCAGGTTTTAGACGAGCTGAATCTGATTTTCAGTGTTAGATGGGTACATATAAACTTGAATAAAAGTCAGTGAATGATTACCTCTCTGAGGGGGACAATCAAGTAATAAACAGAATCCTCTGTCTGATGGTCACATGCTGATTTTTGTCCTGGGCATTTCTGCTTGGCAGCTGGAAGTTCGATTGCTTCATGAAACATGAACCGAGCCCATTTGGGACCAAACCCAGTCCATTTTCAGCACAAAACAGCAACCAACAAAGAAGGGAGGAGATCATATGGTAACACTATGTTGCTCTTTAGTCTAAAAATACAATGATATTCAATGATGCAGATCATCATATTTGACACAAAGTTGATGTCACTGTTCCCTGGATAGCATTAGTGTTTTCACAACAGACCATATATTGTCGTTTGCACAACAAAGTCCCTTTTAATTCAGGGTGAATGACTTGACATGTCATTTTATAGGTTTATTCCTGAATGCCGTTCAGATTGAGAACCTCGCCCAGCACAATGTCAGGGACAGCTATTTTAACCTTCCTGGTCGCAGGTCTGGTCTCTACTGTACAGTGTCTAGGCTGCCTGTGCCGTAGGAACCCAGCCACAGCCTCTGCACTGTTACTGCAGTGAAATAGGCCTGAGAAAGGCCCTTAGCCTGGCCGTGCTATCTGAGGGCAGACCCTTTTTGTTGGTCTCCCTGTATCACCCCCCCCCCCCCCAAACCCCCACCCTCGTGCCGCCCACCCGCCCCGCTGGCAGCGGGGGGCACGCCTCTGTCTCCACAAGATTACCGCCGTCATTAAAGAAGATAAGGAAGAGGTTGAGGTTGGGACCCCGCACTGCGTCTACCCCTCAGACCCCTCGCTGAGAGCCGAGCGGCGCTCCCGTTGACACTCATTCACGAGGCAAACATAAATGTCCAAAAACCACTGTGGCAAACAACACAGAAGGAAAACAACACGCTCCACAACCGTATATATCGAATGCTGAAGATACATAGTGCTGACCAGCCACTGCACAAGTGAAATATTAATTTTGTCAATACATTCAGGCGTGAACTTGCACTGACCTGCTAGCTGTGAGGGATGTGGACATACTGATAATGAAGGCGATTGAAGGCAAACAGTCAGCAGCATCACACATTCATGCTCATATCTATTCTGCCTGTGTTTTTTCGCTGTAAAATTAATTTTCGAGCTTTGAAAGGTGCTGCATGAAAAACATTTTTCCATCCCTGTTTTTCTGTTATTCCCCAGACTAGACTGGCTAGTAGAACTGTAGGGCTGTCCAATCTCTATAATGACCGCTGCTTGTGCATCTGCATTCACCCGCAGTGCTCCAGCTGAGCTGTGCAGATTCTGCGCCTAGGGACTGCCCGTGGTGTGGAGAGAGAGGGCTTGACGTGCAGTGACATGGGGAATACCCAGTCAACCCAGCCAATACCCTGCCAACTTCGTCTTAGTATTAATATTACATCAAGGTTCTTGAGCATGCTGTGTATATAGGTGATTTGCAAATGCTTTTCTTTGTGAAGTTTCTTGATCTGAACCTTTAGAAAAAGCAGGTGAGAACCCAGTTGGCAAGTGGTCTGAAATGAAATGAGCTGCATATGTTTTCCTGGGGAGCGTGGAATATAAATAAGGGGAACTGGGATTCCTGTCCAAGACTTTCATTCATGCCAGGGATTTCAGACATTAAAGTCCTCCTTTGTTCAAACTTAAATGGAGCCTTTTGAAAATCGGCTGCGAGACTCACTTTTAATCGAAACCTAATTCTCAGAGAGTCTTGTGGATCGACGATGCTGCTTGACAAGAGAACACTTGTTTGAGGTCTACCTTTAAACACAAAGGGCCAGTTTTGAAGATACATATTAAGCTTAGTCCTCAAATAAAATACATTTTTGAATGGAGATTCTGCAGATAAAACTCAATTTTAAGCTTAATCTGTGTTTGCGAATCTGACCCCACGTCTCTTAACAGATATGTTTTGAGGAGATGAGAGCTGAATGCCACCATCCTTTGTGGAGGGAACAGCAATGCCAAAAAAACAATGCCAAAATGTTTTACTTCTAGGTTGTCATGGGGACCGATTAAAATTACACCTGGGAGAAGGATTGTGTGCCAGTACAATGAGTCCACCAACAGCAGCACAATGGGCAAGTGATGCTCCAAACTGAACGCACTGCATCAAAACACCGTTCTGGTCCTGAATGCTAAAACAAATGTATCTGTTTACATTAAATCCTAATATTACACCCTTAAAGCTGTAATATAGGGCATCAAAGCAAGAACATACATGATCTATTTTCTTCGCAGATTCTCAAGCTCTGGTCTGTGAACCACTAGTGTACTGCAGGAACACCCGTGGTGTTCAAAGCTACATTATGAAAATTGCATTAATATATTGTAATGTATACAGTAGCTAGCTGGGTTGCTGCTATATTGATGTGGCAGGCTGTTCAGATCAACAGGTATAACCACCCCATTGATGACTGAATTAAGGGAATCAGGCTTTTTTTGTTTTTTATTGGTACCCTAAATAATCTGTCATTAAATAGTGTGTGTTTGTGTACATAAACACTGTACACACACACGTACAGACTGTATCTTCTGTGTGTATTATGTCTACAGCTTGTACTGTGTACTGTGCATAGTACACAGAGGGTGTACAGTATGTACTGTCTGTGGTGTAGAATAGACCTCAGTGAAATGTGTCAGGAATCCTGGTGAGAGAGGATGTTGAAGCAGCTCTGTTCACAGATGGTCTGATAGGGGGCATGTTGGGACATGTAGGAGTGCAGTGCATGCTAGGATTTTCCTGTCTAGCTCATATGGAGGGAGAGAGGGCGCAAAAGAAGAGAAACCCTTGAACTGGTGCCTCAAGTTCAGCGAGTTCAGCGATGGAGTGATAAAAATGATTACAGAAGAGAGATTCCGGGGAAGCTCTTGAAGAGAAACAGACAGGGCTGTCAAGCGGATAGACGGCAGCAATAGAGACAACATGTTATTGCAAGACGACATAATACTCGAACCAGGGTGCATGTTCGATGCAACACACCTACGTACCCAGTCAAAGCCTCCACAATATACTGTGTAGTGCAGTTTTATTCTAAAGCCAGTTTAATAGTGGGCATATGTGAGTGCAAACGTGTTTGTGTACGCGTGTTTGCACCTGTGTACACGTGTGGGTGTTAGGTGTTTTAGGGCGATGGAGAGAATCTCCTGTGGTTGTGCTGTGGGCTGCAGGCTTGTTAAGTATGTCGCGTGTGCTTGAACCAGGTGAGGCTACTGTACTGGCCTGGCTTGTTCCACCAAGTCAGATAAAATGAGTTCAAGTAAGGCTTGCTTAAGACATGCTTCTCAAGTTTCATATAAACACCCCACAAATTTGAGTACAATTTGAGGGCAGTGACCTACTGCAGACAGATGGCACTGCTTTACAAGGGCCGCCTTTGTTCTGGATAAAGATCGCTGTTAAACTGAGGGATTATTCTGAATTTATTCTATACCTACAGTAAATATTCTTTTCATTTTTATCATAATTAAATCTTTACGTGGAGGAATACATTTACACATTTACTGTTCAGCAGGAATATGTGGGAGAAAATACTGCATTTGTTTCCACAGGCTCTTGCAAATATTTATATATGTTTGTTTTCCATAGTCGGTAAATCAAATATGCCTGTATTGCCTTTTTGTGTGAGGCTGGTTACTGACTTGGGAAATTGATTTTTTTAAAGTATGTCTGACTCTCCTTGAGCTGGGTGGCTTTTCTATCTGCCAAAGAATTAAGAAACAGCAAATGTCTCAAGCGAGACACCGTCTGCGACGTCGCAAGTCTGGGCTTGGCGATAAAATTGACTGTTAAGGCAGGGGTTCCGTAATAGTGTGGTTTAAATGAAACTTGCAGAGAATGCCCGAGTCATTATCTCGTTCTCTCTCGAGGGGTACGTGTTGACCAGGGGGCATAATTACACTGAGCATACCCTTGAGAATCCCTGCTATCAGATGGTTTCTTTGCTCAGTTTTAGGCTATTTCCTTTATCTAACCGCACAATGCTGCTTTATAATAAAGGCAGCGTTTATGGAGACGTATTGGGTCTAAAAATAAAATAAAAAAGACACACTCACACACGTATATGTATGTGTGCGAAACTGTTAGTAGGAGAATCTCAGGGCTTGAAAATGTATCAGAAAATCTCAGGAAACATTTTAAGTTTTTACTCTTTCCTCTGAGTCTCTGGGGGGTGGGGCTGAAGAGGCACTTTGAGCGCGCTCAGCAGACTGCATAGCCCCACTTGGGGTGGGGCTAGCTTTGGGGGGGGGGGGGGGGGTTCGTTGCTAACCGCCCAAGTGAAACCCAGCCCACTACAGGGCTCGCTGCCAGAGGGGACGGACCGGTTCTTAGAAAACCGTCCCCCTGGGTGCAGCCATTCCTCGAATCTCTACTCTGGACGTCCTCCAGCTGAATTTTTGGGGTTGTCATGGCGCTTGGGTTCCCCTCCCCCCTCCCCCTCCGTTTTCAGAAAATGCACATACAGACTTGCAAAGAAAAGAAAGCCAAGGTTGAGTTGTCATTCATTGTGTTTTCTAATGCGGTACTTATGGGGAAGTTGTGGACATTGGCTATGAGTTTAGCTGATTTAGCCACAAGTCAATGTGCAAAGACAATCACAGAGCTAATAGCAGAATCTGTAAAGCAAGGTAATTTACTGTTCAGGTCAACTACTTGGCCTTGAAATTATTGCTTTGGAAAAAGATGACTCGAGGGTGAGTGACTTCTCTAGTGTGAAAAGCCGGAATGCTGCTCAATTCCCCGTCATATTAACTTCCTGAAGTTTTGGCATGATGCGAAGTTCACACTCATCTGCTTTCTTCACGGGAGAAAGTACACAAGGTGGGGGGAAGGGGAGACACTCCCACAATGCATCTGGGCCTGTTTGACTCTTGGGTTGAAGGGGGTTTAGAGTTGCCTGCTTCTCTGCGTCAGCTGTGTAAACTGAGCAAAACTATCATCAAAACTAAAGCGTCTTTTCAGGAAAAACAGATGTGGGGCCTGACGTGGCTGAAAACAAAGGCTTGAGTTTCCACTGTGTTTTTCTCTATATTTTCTTTTTTCTCATCTTTTCTGAAAACAGTGCTTGCCAGGCCTGAGGTTTGCAAAGGCCCCTCTGTTTGTTTGCAGTGATACTGACTGGATTTCCTGGAATTAATAGCCAGCTTTAAATCTCGGCCGTGTTGTCTTTGGTAGTAGTGTTTACAATATTATGTAGCGTTTACCATATTTATTTATTTTTGTTTGTGCAGAAATTTTGGCTCCCTGGCGCAGTCGGTGATGAAGAGACCAGGAGACGGTATCGGCCCTTGCCCTCTTCATAGCAGTGTCAAAATGGAACGTCTCATTCCCGCAGACCTGTGCTAGGAACAGCTAGACAACGCAACAGAAATTATCCCTGGCCCGGAATACCGCACCTCTGCATCCTTTCCTTTCTGCATCCGTGATGCTCCCGGGTCCTGCCCCCTGCCTGCTGTCTCCCCCAGTCGACCCCACCCCCCAACCCCCCAGTTCGATATCTCACAATTAATTTCTACATATGATGCAATCGTTACACAAAATCAATGGTCCGGACCCCCCTGACCCCCATTAAACTGCTGTGCTCGACAGAACGCGATGTCATGCAGGATTATCTGAGCAGTCAATATTCCAGTGTATTCCTCTAAGCCAAAGGATGCTGTTCAAGTTGTACATTCTCCTAACAGAAGCTTTTTAAGTGTTTCTGTTACATTATGTAGGTTTTGGAAATCAAAGGATTGTTTGAAAGACTTTCCATAGAGGGAGCATATGAAATGAAACAAAGGAAAAGACTGTGATTGGCTCAAAAAACCAGACCAAAATCCCTTAATTTCGGTATGGAACAAAGCTTATTAAAATGCCTTTGACTTTAACAACCGAAGGAAAAAGAAGTGAGTTTGACAAAAGAGATGTTAGTCTTATGCTGGTCTTGTTATTGCTGTTATATGTACATTTATATAAGCACCAGACCTACAGTTGGCTCTCCCACTGTGAACCCCAACAGTCTTGTAAACATATATTTCACTAAGTCAAATTTGTTAATGGTATAAAGCACTGATGCTTTGGCTGAGCTAGTGGATTTCATCTGAATACATAGCCAGGTGAATCAGAGGCTATATAGGGCAAGCCTTATAAATATCCAATATATAGTCAATAAATAAATAATAAGTGGCAAGTCAGAGACCTGTATTCAATCAACATTTATCCTTAAAACGAGCATTACACTATCTTCACAAACTCGCAAACTTCACAAATTTGGTGATGTAATCAGTGGTCACTGAATTCAGAAATGGAACAAAAAAAATGTTATGTGAATCCCAGCCAAAGTTCAGAACAACAGAAGGAGAACAATAAGCCAAACATCCATTCACATAATTGAATATTTGGTCCTTAAAACTCAATGAAGAGAAGCCTTGTTTCCATTCATTTGTTAAAAATGTGCAGAAGACTCTGTGTCAGCATGTTAAGAATCCCTTACATTACACCCAAACAGTTTTTTAAGCATTTAATACAAACTCTAACAGTGTAATCCAGTACGCAGTGTGAACATAATGGCATTCCTGGCTACTGTGTGGCACATCCTACAAAAAAATGGGATTGGCATACCACACAAACTGGCATGGGCTCCATGGCCAAGCAGAGTCCTGTGGGATGGTGTGGAATCAATGGTAACATTGCCCACAGAGGAAGGTATAAGTCCCTACCTCCCTGTGAACCTTAATTGTTGTCTCTGTGACTTGCTTTGTGTATCGGTATTTTTAGTTGGCTAGGTAAGCAGTGTTTGGATAGTTAACTTTGGTGACTTTTGCTCTGTTTGTTTGTTTGTTTGTTTGTTTGTAAAAAAAAAAAAAAAGAACAAAAAAAAAAAAAAAGGCCCATGTCCTTATCTTTGTTGTACAGGTAGCAGTTGAAATTGTACTTACCTCTAGGGTCTTTCAGCGAACTTATCCCTGGTTATGGGTATGCACTTTGTTGTACGTCGCTCTGGATAAGAGCGTCTGCCAAATGCCAATAATGTACAAAATTGGGATCATCCCCATCCCGTTTAGTTTGGCATATATAGTCTGTCTTGATCACCTATGTAGGAAGTACACTCCTCAAATGTGAGAACAACAGCTCAGCTGCTTAACTACTGAATGAAAATATGTTGTTGCAGTGATGAGACACACTTATGTGACAGCACTTATACACAGACATGAACAGACATTCCAAATTTGGAGACAATCACAAACAGTAATGGGGCGCTTTCACTGTACATTGTACAGCTACTTTTTTCCTAAAGTATGGCAAATTTATAAATAGCAGCCTTGTGAATGTGCTGTCCCTGCCTGAGTCGGTGTAGACCATGTTTTTAAATGTAGACTGGTGCTAAAAGGCACCTACTGTGCTTTAAATCCATCTTAGGCCCCAGTTTAACATTTGTGACAAATAGTAATTATATGTTAAATTGCTCATATTTTTACAGCTAACTGCCTTAGGTGTACTTTAAAATAGCAAGTCTTAGAGAATCCTGTCCCAAGTTCCATTCATTGCCTGAAATATCTGTGACCAATTCTGGAGTCTTTTTTTCCTTCGCCTCACTAATATTTTCCAGACATGTTGAGGGTGTGCTAATTGTCAACTGTGATGGTATATACGCAGTATAAACACAGTTTTGAAATAATGAAAGCCTGCATTGTTTGGCGGATTGCTGGATAGGTAGACATTGTAAAACACGCTTATGAAACGTATAATTAGGTCTGCAGAGCTGGGTTACTGTGCAGGTTCTGTCTGAGGTCCTGCTCTGCGGCCTGGCTGCTACACCATACAGACAACAGCAATGGACCCAAAACCCAGGGTGCGGTGCCAATTGCTGTTTATCACATGAGCCCTGCCCCTGACTCATCGAGTTTTCAACGGTATTGTTAAGCTGTAAAGATATAAATGTTTATAAAAAATTTAAAAAAATTCAGATTCATGTGTTTCTCCATGGCACTGCCATATCTGTCCGAGATTCAGTTCCTTAAGTTGAGCTGGTGATTCACGCACCACCGCCCTTGGCAAAAAAAAAATTATTTACACGCCTTGAATCATTTTCACCTCAACACAGGCCGGTGGTGAAACTGTAGCTGTGTGTCTCAGCCACCTGAGACGTGTTTGTTTCATTCACACCAGTACAGTTCAGTGTCAGTCTCAAAATCCATATTGAATTTCATAGTGCACTGTCTACTGGAACGATGCCAAAGGTCACATTTTACCAGGTGAAGGATTTTCACAATCCTCCTTACAATGCAGTCACACCAGCTGTGAAAATTCCAGTCAACCTTTACCCCGCGTAAGCAATATAAATGACGATAAACTAAAATGGTTTCCGCCTTGTCTTGGACGTGTTAAAACACAGTTTCAATTATTTTGGTCGTTGGAGTCCGTCGCAGCTCTGTGATTTAAACACGTGGGATCCGTGTGCCACGTTTCAGAGAGAACATCCTCTCCCCGCCTTTTCGTCTGTGTGGAAAAGCCTGGGTTCCTCAGACAGACGCGGGAGAGGGGTCGATAAATGCAGATGAGTGCAGATTCTGAACGTAATCTCCAGCCCCACCGCTGACAGACCGTCTGTCACGCCGAAACCTGAGACCCCGTGGTCTTAATTCCTCAGCAGGGGCGTCCAATCACGAGAGCTCATCGCACTCCACGGGAGCTCTCCCAAATTCGGAGGGAAACAAAGGGGGGGGAGTGAAGACCCCATCTTGGCGGTGATACCCGCTTGGTTAGGTCCCCGCATGAGGAGGCAGGGCCAAATTCCTTGAGTGAGGCCCTGTCACCTTTGCGGTTGACGAGAAGAGACTCTGTTAAAAGCCCCTGCTCCCTGTCAGAAGAGAACAGTCGTTTAAAATCTGCATAATCCTGCTGATGATAGCTACCAACGAGGCCTTATCTGTGGCCATTTTAATTAGCGAGCAAGTTTGGGCTAATCCAAAAGCGCAGATGGTGAGTGGGAACCGGGCCCTAGTGTAGCCCCTGCTGAACAGAGAGAGAGAGGAGGGGGTAATTGGCTCAGGGTAAAAACATGCTGTAGCAGCTCAGGCCAGTTGAGGTCAACAACATGAGGGTGTTAGTTTTCTTTTTTGCTGATGTTTCGTCCGCTTGGGAGGAGTACACCGTTGACTGTTCCCCTTGCTCTGTGATTTTGTTTTCCTAGCGGTGTTGTGTGCTGTGGTGTGCAGCAGTTAGCAGCAATACTATATTGTGTTATATAGAATCAAACTTCTTCAAGAGCACTGGGTATTTCCCCATTCTGGCTGGGAAGGAACGGAGAGGCCATTTGGAGTTGTTAGCGTGTGGGTCTTACAGTACAAAACAGGACGAGGCCGCTGGCTATTCTTAATCCTCTTTTGCCCTTTAGCATACAGAGTCTGGTCCCCGTGGTTCTCTAATCTCTGAAAGGAACATGTGTGCAGGGTAACCCGTTTCGTTGCATTTTTGCATCGTTGCCGCTGGCGACCGCAAGATATTTACTGTAAATTCCACCCTCTTGGTTCAGCAGATGCAGACACGTAGTCCTCTGCTGGGTGGTGCTACGCTGAGGCCAGTGCGATGGGACCCCTGACGCAGACCGACAGACATATGGAGACGCACCACGGAGAAGGGGCGTGTGGTGGTGCTTCTAGAGCGCTCCCGTTTTGAAGAGACTGCTCAGACCCATCATTATCTCTGTCTGGGAACAACCTGTGGCTTGTTGGGTCAATTTATAGACCTAATAAGACCGGGTTTACTTCACCCTCCCCTTGTTTATGTCCCCTTCCCCCAATCGGTCAGAAAACGTAGGCCCCTGATGTTGCTGTCGAATTGCACTTTTGTTAGCCAGGATTATCTTTGAATACTTTTACCATGTGTATATTTTGTTAAATATGCCATGTTTCCTGAATAAAAGTTGAAAAGAAAAGGTGAGTAAATTTGTTTTATTGCATCTCGTATCCTGTAGGCTGCTGTCTGAAAACAGGTATCACCTAACCTTTAATCCTGGCTTTGTGGGTAATGGATGATGAAAATTATAATTCTGTTAAATATGTCTATTTAGCATGGAAGGCGTTGTGGGGAGCGTCTGCTGTCCCTATGCTAACAGTGCTCTTTCTCTCTCACTGGTGGATGGGAGGAGAGTCAGAGCTTTGTGTGGCCCATGTTATTCATGAGCTAACATGTGACCCAAATCCCCATCTGCAATCCCTCTGGAATTTTCCTAGTGACTCAGTGACTCCTTTTTTTAAAAAGACTATTTTGGCAGTTTATTGCACACGCCCACAACCCCTTTGTGTGCGGCAGATTACATCTCGATCACATGACTTCAGTTGGTCCACATTTCCATACGAGCTCCGCCTATAGCATGCGTGGTAGTGGTAGTGGTGTCGGGCATTGTACAGAACTTCTCTTGGCAGTTTGATTTCGTGACAGAGAAATGACTCACCTCCTCTCTGGTTTCTGGACTGAAAACAACCAAAGATAAGAGGAAAAAAAACCAGAGGTGAACACAGTGGTCCCCCTCACCATCTTGTCTTTATGAGTAATGCAACAGTCACTCCTAATTGGTTCACATGTTTGCAGTGAGGACAGATAAGTTTGCAGCCGTTGGCGTACTCCATGCCCTGTTAGGGGGATAATTCCTGCGTGGTAATTGTGGGTGTGTGTGTCTGGCCCGGACTGTAATTTGCATGGTGCCCGTCGTCTGGACGTGGCCTGTGGAACCGGCTCTGCTGGAGCAGGAGAGACTGTGCTGTGGGGAGAGATGGCTCCTGATAGTGGGCTGTATGTGCTATAGCACAGTGGTACTAGGTTTGAAATGGGGGGGGGGGCACGCTTGAACCGCCACTATACTGGGCCACCCCAAATTGCTCTAATAATTATCCAGTTGAACATATTTGCTAAGTCGGTTAGCCTGGAAAAGACTGTAGTAAGTATATTTAACATAACAAGTGGTGCAGGTGTTCACTTGTGGTGTGGGGATTTAAGTAGTAACCAAATAGTTACCAGTTTGTGTTTGCCATTGTCCCCTTAATCCAAGGTACTTTGTTCAAATTTTCTCGGTTGTGAGCAACATCCTGTTATATGAATTCAATCTGCTGAGCAGATGAGCAGCAGTGATATGACAGGATATGGCCTGGATGGGCGTGGCTTGGAGAGGCCAGGGCATTATGGGAACTGGCAGTTCAAGCTGTTCTTCAGCGGCGTGAGTCACATGCTGGAACAACAGGCCCTTCTCCCCCCCGGCAGCCGTATTGTTCAGCGGCCGCATCTTCTTATAAAAGCCAGCCCACGCTCCTACGCTCGCCGCCTTCGTGTGACTCAAGCAGAGGTCTTTCCCACGTCCTACTCCGCGGCCCACTCGCTAATTCATGAAAACGTGAGCCATGCATCAACGAGCTTATTGTGGAAGTTTGAGTTTTCCCCTCCGTTTGATTCACTAAAACGATGTCGGCCACGTACAATACGCCTAATGCCCCCGCTTCTGCTGTTAGCTTTACCTTGGGTTTACATTTACTTTCCGTCTCCAAAAGGCCAACGTCATAGTTCTAGCGGAGAGGGTGGGAAATGTTTACTGAAATATCATTTCATAACAGACCAAGTACGTGCCTGGTGTTTGATAGCCGGGCTGCCTAGACTGTGGTTTTGTCATGTGCGCACGCTCGTTCTTTGTTCCTTTTATCTGACGACAGCTCGCATGCGATTTCAACAGAGAAAGGCTCTGAAGAGAAACTGTTAACACAACGAGATGCGTGTTGACCTGAGTCTTAACCTTGTCATGCCCAGAGCTGTCTGCCAAAGCGGGTCGTTGCTCTGGTGCATTCCTGTGTCACATCAGCACTTTTCCAAGAAAAAGAGGCTTTCTAATGTGTGCTGTGTCCATGCAAGCCTAGTCACAGTGAGGCTGATCCAAATCGGTTTCTGTCTCCCTGTCTCGCTCACTCTAGGCTCTCTGTTGGTATTCTGACCACAAAGTCTGTCTTATCTTGGGATTTTTGCACAATAATGTGTTGAGGCAGCACTCCAGAAAGTGCTGCTCAAAGCTTTTTTTAAACTGTTTATTTCTGCCGTCTCTACAAGCTGTTAAGCCATGGTCATCTGCACGTCTACTGTCTTAAGTATCCGCATACCAGTCTCAAGCAAATCTGTTTTTCGAGTTTGCGTTGTCTTGGCGCACATCCGCTCGCCACTGGTGAAACTGATTCTCGTGTTCGCACCACTCTCACAACTTCCGCTTTCTGTGGGCAACGCGGCATTCATCCAGGTGGCACACACTCCGTGAAGCATGAAAGCGCCTGCTTCTGCACCAGTCCAGGGCAATGAATTCACTTAACGTCCCGCTTGGCCCGATTGTGTTGTGTGTACGAGGGCTCAGAGAGAAACCACACGTCCCCACCCTTTAGTCCTGCCACTGAACCCAGCAATCACAATCGAGCCCCCCCTCCCCCCTGCCCCTCCCCTTTATGACTGGGCCAAGTCCTCACAGCAACCCCCGGCTCCCTGCTGGCTCCTCCAATCGGCTGCTCCGCTCCAAGCTGGGGGAAAACTGCAGGAAGGAACAAAGTTAACACGAGGCCATGTATGTGCACAGAAAGGCAAGAGCAGAAAAAAACTGCCTGATAAATACAGGAGCCAGGGTTTTAAATAGAACCATAACTTAGTCTGGTGGCTGAACTGGATGAGTTTAAACTTTAGAGGATTGTGATTATGAAGTTATTCTGGTTTGAATGTGATTGAGAGTGAGGCACTATTCAGAGGCAAACTTTCTCTTATTTTACCCATGGTGCTGGGGAGGGAACCCCACACTATCCTAAAATGACTTTACAGCTAAAAAAAGAATAGGCTAAATTGCTGAGGTGAGCAAGGTTTGCCAAAAACAGTCCTTACATAAAGAAAAGGGAAAGAAACAGCTGCCCTTTGTCCTCTTAATCTGAATTGTATTCCAGGAAACTGTGATGTAACATTGAGCTGTTAATGTTATCCATATGTAAATATACTGTACAAAGTTAAAAGTAGTAAAAAAAGCCTTGATTGAACTATCAAGCACGTTGCCTTTTCATCGCGTCTGTCCGCAATGATACAAGAAACCTGCCTCATTGTAGAGGGTGTTCGCGTGAAACGAAATGAGTCAGATCGCAGCGGTTTCTTTAGGTGACAGCTGACACTGTTGTGCAACCGTGTTTACCGTTGACTAAGTGTGCGATGCCTGGCTCAGTGTTGTAGTACCATCGCGTGTGTAGAAAAGCAGTCTGGCACAATTTGGTGACGCAGGCAGCGCTATTAATATCACAGGGACTGGATGTTCTGTGTTCGGTAGCGGGGTCATTTGAGGAGAAACAATACGCGGTCTTCCTTCACAGTGCTTTGGTCAATGCGGACATTCTCTTATTTCTTTGCCTTTGTTACAGCTTAAGCAACGGACGCTTCAAGTTCAAGTTTTGTATAAGTACATACGGGTTGATTTTCACACTCACGCCTGTGTCGGTAAATGCTCTTGCTGAGCTTACTGCAGTCGAGTGGCCACGCCCACCTTCGAACTGAGTGCACTCCGTACGCGCGGATCAAAACAACCACACAAAAGAGGGTGTAAAAAGCCCAGGGGCAAGCCTCCTAAACAACAACAAGTGTTACTGTAGAAAATGATCTGTTTGTAGCATTTTTTTTTAGCTTTGCATTTAGCTTTAGCTTCTACCCTGTCCTCGGAGAAGTAGGTCAAGGTTTTAAATATGTTGAGCTGATCAAATGTGGAGAAATTGCACAATTGCAAATAGAATTTGGGCAAATGCATATTTTTGATTTTTGATGTCTATTAACTTTTGATATGTCGGCTGACTCTCTCTCTCTCTCTCTCTCTCTCTCTCTCTCTCTCTCTCTCTCTCTCTCTCTCTCTCTCTCTCTCTCTCTCTCTCTCTCTCTCTCTCTCTCTCTCTCTCTCTCTCTCTCTCTCTCTCTCTCTCTCTCTCTCTCTCTCTCTCTCTCTCTCTCTCTCTCTCTCTGCACTAGCCCAATATTCCATTGCTCAGTATATTCATGCTGCTAAAAACTCCAGAAGCAAACAACAATAAAAAAAAAGGCACCACTTAAGCGCAAGATAAATTATCCCACACTTTCAGGTCTTCATCATCCAGCTAGATGCTTTCAGTCAGAGGGCTTAGTTGCTATTCTAAGGTTTTTGGAGAGAAAAGCCCAAAGATTGGTTGGGTTTGGACACAACAGCTCCAAAAAATAAAAAAGTGCAGAGCTCAACATCCCTGGGAAGTCCTAAATCACAGCTGGAGATGCCTTAATGTTTCCAACTGGCAGGTTTCCCAATCAGCTATCAATGTTGATGCAGAGAATGCTACAAAACAAGATTCTGCTCCCTCACTAAAACGTGTATCTTGAATTTAAATTACATTTAATAAATTAAGGAAAGTTTGTGTTTTTAATGGCTTCAAATTGAACACTTAACCTTAGCACTGTTCTCACTGATGTGTAATTTGTTGCTCTATTCCTAGATATCTGTTCCTGTGTGTGCGTTTATATACATGTACATACTAGGCATGGCAGCCTTTAAGTCAATCTGGGGGTCGTGTGTATAAATAAATGACTAAATAAATAATTGGAAACATATTATTTCCCATCCTACTGAGCAGTAATACTGTAGCATTCAACTGTAGGCAGTAATTTCCATAAACATTAGACTAAAACACAGTGGCAGGGGGTTTAAGGGTGTGTGTGTGTGTGTGTGTGTGTGTGTGTGAGTGTGTGTGTGTGTGAGAGAGAGAGAGAGAGAGAGAGAGAGGGAGGGAGGGAGAGAAATGTGTATGTGTGCGCTTGTTATTGATTTCTTTTTGCTCTCATTCGGAAGGCTAAAAGTACTTGCATCAATAAGCACTAGTTTTATTGTTACTTAAATCACAATAAAATTTGTCAGAAGAAAGTGGACTCCAGCATTGAGAGGGCCATTAGAACCTTTGTGTTTTTATTGCGTTTATTTTCGTCAACATATTGGAGGTGGTTACGACTGCAGAGTTTCTCTGAGCAGTAATTTTAGTCATTTTAGCCTCGATATGTTTTGATTTTATCTGTGTTTTTGACTAATTCAGATCTCAGGGAGTGTAGAGCCATGCCTCAGTGAACACTGGAAGAGAAGAACTCACTGAGTTGAGCAGATTTGAGTGGAGATACACATTGTGTTTGGCTTCACTATCTGTGGCTCTGGGCTTCTACCTCAGTTCTGGAAATGCAACTGGACCAGGAGACACGGATATAATTCACAATAGAATAAAATTTTGCAAGTTTGCGCGTTTTTTCCTGAAGTATTTGATCATAGCCATATATCATAGTCACCTTATGACACATTAATATCAGATGGTAAAATACCCTTGAAGTTACAGATACCCACAGATGTTTTTATGTTGCCAGCTGGTAATGCAGTTTTTGAATTTTCTAAGAACCTCAGGTAATGGGAAGCATCATAGATGGCAGCAACGCATTTTATGACATGAGCTGAACAGCTGTGTTTGAGACCGTTATATTTTCCAAACCAAACAGGGTGGGGTCCTGACTGTGTGTATGCTCTTGAGATCGATACAGCGCTGCAGAAACCGAGAAACAGGAAAATACGCTCACTCGGTCTGGCAGCAGTGCAGTTTCAGTCACAGATAAGTCTCAAAAACTTCTCACCTTTATTTCCTTGAATACGATTTGTTTTTGAGATTTCCCTGATTGTGTGCGATAAGCCGGTGTTTGAAATGGCAGGGCGGTGAGATTGAGTTGTCACGAAGAGGCGATCGAAGAGCCTCTTTGTGACTAATGGGTTTTTGCAGTCCCTCTGTGATTCTGGTGGCACCACATCCAGGCGGCTCCAGGCCCCACTGAGCGCGCTCACAGCTCTGACAGATGCCCATCGGGGCATGTGATGTTGTGGGTTTGGCGTAACGGCCAGCATCCCCCGCCTGGGGCAGTCCAACCCGGAGAGCACTGAGCCACGATGGTGAGGCTCCCCACCCCCACCGTCTGTCCACAGTGTAACAGACTGTTGCACTGCTGCCTTAGTTATTGCTATGTACCTGTGACATTATTCTGGCTCTTGTGACAATATATATCTGACAATAATACAATAATGATCTCCTGTATGTAATTCATTGTATGTTATGTCTTGTCTTTTAGCTGGACTCTGAGTCTGAAATAAGGTTAATGAATGAAAATCAGGCAAATAATAACAACAATATATTCATAATAATGAATAATTCCTTGCACATATATAGTACTTTTTTCACCAGCCGGCAACTCAAATTGCTTTATAGTGATGAGGGGGAAACTCGCTTCAACCACCACCAATCTGCAGCACCCACCTAAGGTAATGCAACAGCAGCCATTTTGGGTCAGAATGCTCACCACACCAATTAAATAAAATTTTTGGCTAAATAAATCAAGGAATGATTACGTGGCAGGCTAATTCTGAGCATTAATAATCTATCTTTTAGCTGTTGACAGGGATTGGCAAAATGTTAACTGTTAACTGACGAACAGCGGTAACAGAGGCTAAACGGCGTGTATGTGCGTTAACACTTGTAGCTCTCGCCCTGCGGCAGCTCCCTCTCCCGGCTCTGGCGCTCGGAATGCTGGGTAATCTGAGAGGCCGGTCCGTGGGCTTCCCTCGCTCGGGCGGGACCTCCGTCAGCCGCTGGAAGCGGCCGGTGTCCGATCGACAGCCCGAGGCAAGCGCCCCCTCGGCGACCGTGATTAGCGACGACCTGACAAATAGGCTGCAAGCGGGGTCACGGGGGCTCCTTATTAAAAACAGCGCCATGGAGACCGCGCGGGAGGGGGGCGGGGCGTGCTGAGAGGCTGCGGAGGCGAGGGGGCGAGAGGCGCGGGCGGCGGGCGCTATGGCGGCCGCGCGGCGGTTCATTAGCGCGCTAGCTGCGTAAGTGCTTGGGACATGTGAGGGGGGCCGCGGGGAGAGGGCCCTCCCAGGTTAGCGCGGGGCGCTGGGTCACACTGCGCCGCTCAATGGAGCCTGTCAGAGGCCGCTCTCCTCAACAGGCACCCCCTCCCCTGCCCCGCCCCCGGGGGGCTGCGACCACCACCGCCGCTGGCTGAATAGAGAGGCCCCCCGCCACAGGCTGAGCGCGTGAAAACAGCTAACCGGCATTTTGCTTTATTTGCCTTTTCTTTTTCTTTTTTTAGCTGCATTGTTCGGCTGGGACAAAGCCAGCATGTGGCATGGGCTTTGAGCTTCGGAGGCAGAGACAAAGCCTGCAGTAACCGCACTTAGGTGCAGGCACCACCCAAAATAGCCCCGCGAGTCTGAATCACTCACTGCTTTTTGTTCATAGATGTTTTCAGCTCATTTCCTCTATGGTACACCTTTCTCTACCTCAGGCAATAAGAACCACTGTGGAAGGTTTTAATACACTATTAAACTTCTTTTTTTATTTTTTCTTACCTTTTTTTCAACATCACAACCCTGGGCAGATTACACTGTTGCCTTTTATATACGCATTAATAAAGTGGCTGTATGTCTCAAAGCAGTGCAAGTGAAGTCCCTGGTTCTGGCATACAATAGCTGTGCCTACATAGAAAACCACCTGGGTAAAAAGTGGAGCTCAGTATCTGCACTTTACCACACTGCCAGCCCATTGACCATATGAGCCTCTTTATGCTTTGACAAAAGCAAAGGAGTGGGTGGCTATCAAGCGTGTGTTTGTGTTATGAATAGGATCATTGCAATTTGGTAGACTATAGTATTCCTACAGACTTTTAAGCAAAAAGTGTTTTCCTTGTCTGAGTGTTTCATAACTGACTACTGTGGCAGGGTCACATAAGATGGTGATAAGTATGTGAATCACATCAAACACTTATGGGAAAACATGCAGTTTGAACTTTGAAAAACACCTCTAGACTTGCCGATAATTAAAGGTAAGAGGATTACCTTGAACACAGCGGTGTGACAGTTTGGACCCTGATAAGAAAAGGAGAGGAAACAAACACGCTCCAGTGCTTTGGGATATCTTGTTGTGATGGCTGACCTGCCTGCGTATCCATTCTGTCAGGGGCACTGTGTCAGGCTGTGCCCTGTGGTTATCTATAAAAAAGAAAAAGGAAAAAAAGCAACACAACCTGAAGTTTTAATATCTTCCTGGAACAAAGGGCCAGCGCTTGCCGTGCTTCCTCTCTGTACTGTTAAACGGTACAGTTGGCGAGTGTATTTCTTTTGGCCCTACATAACAGCATCTACTGTGCTCATTTGACCTTTCCCCTCGCTGTCCCACTTTGTGCAGGTGTTTGGACGCCTCCTGTACGCCATGTGGCTTCTTGCTTCCCGTTGTAAGACTGAAGTTCGAGTCATATTTTAATCATAACCGCACACAGCTGCGCGAATCCCTCTGGGAAACCCCGGTGGTGTCTTCACCCACGGAACGGGCACCTGGAGAGGCGGATTCCCCAGGGCGCAGGCAACGACTGGCCGACTGGAAGTGAGCGCCGCAGGTACCGCGCACCTCCTCGCTGTAGCGTGCAGCCATTTCCTCAGCTTGAGCTCTCGAAATGCGTCACTTTCTGACAGATCTGTTCCCATGCCTTTCAGTTTCATGAGAAAGAAGGAAAGAAACAAAGAGAAAGAGAAAAAAGGAAAGAAAAAGAAACATCCATTTAAAATGGTAAATCTAGTCATTTGTTACTTAACTGATGCCTTTATCCAAAGCGATTTACAGTTGAATGAACCGAGCAGGGGTCAACCACCCGCTGGAGCAATGCAGGGTTAAGGGCCTTCAGTCCCTCAAGGGCCCAAAAGCTGTGCGGATCTTATCGTGGCTACACCGGGGCTTTAACCACCAACTTTCCGGGTCCCAGTCATGCTCCTTAGCCACCATGTTGTTGCCCATAAATATTGTTAAAAAATGTCACAGCTGCATTTTCATTAAATGTTTTCTTATGCTGAATGCCCCCGCTGCCATTGAGGAAGTCTGTGTGCAGGATGTGTTGGTTAAGTAATGATGCAGTTCGGTTATGATGCGCTTCACCCGCCGCCTGATACGAAGCAGAAGGTTGCTGACAAACAGAAGATTTTTCTCGCCACCTATGATGGGAAATGAAACAATTGCTTATTCAAAAGAACAAAGCCAAACCACAATCAGTGAAAAACAGCTTGGTTTCCATTTGATCGTTTTTTTTATTTATTCTGCCTTCTCTTGCTCTCACGAAGAGCAAGATGATTGTACCGCGTGGCAATTAGGACTGCAGCCGCCGGAACGAGACCGTACAGAAGAGACCGTGTCAGGCATGATCAAAATATGTGCCGGTCGAAAGAAAGTTGTGGATTAAATGAACAAAAAACGTCGACAGCAATACAAAACCGTTCCATTAAACAAGATTACCGACTGACGAACCATCGCTTGTCTTTTTTATTCTGTGAACTACTTTATTACTCTGAACCTGCGGAAGACTAAGGAACTTTTAAACTGAATTTCTGAAACCGGTACAAACAATTGTGTGCAGCCATCTTCCCTGTATTTTCACTTTGCATTCCACCTGCTGAATTGTGTAGTTGTCACTCCACATTTCGTAACGCAAATGGGGCATATTCTCCTAGCCAAAAATAAAACCCTATATTGCCGGTCAGTATTATAGCCAACTACAGCCAGCACTGTATTACCAGTATCTGCCTCAATAGAACGCACCGCGAGCCCACAGTCTTTTAGAATGTAGACCATGGGTTCGATGTCAAATTGTTACAGAAACAGAACCAAGGGGCACCAGACGGAAAGATAAATAGCCAACTGACTGGCCCTGGAACTGATTTCTTCATGCGGCTTTTATTAATGCATGTAACACTTGAGTTAGAAGCCCTGAGATCTTTCCAGACGAAGCTGGATGGAAATATGGATTCACTCAGACGGATATGTTGTCAACTTAATCTAATTTGTTTTGTTTATCTATGGCTGTCTAAAATATTGGTTCCTTCTTTGTTGTATTGCCATAGTAATAGTTTTTCGTGTTTTTAATGCATTAAAACTACTATACCAATAGTTTTACCTCCTTTCCCAGGCTTAGCTTCATTCTTTCGGTTACAGGCAAGATAATGAACTAAGACGGGCTAAATGGCCTGGTCTCATTGTTGCAACTGTTTTTATGGGGGTTTTTTTGTTTTTGTTTTTGTTTTCTGCTGATTGAGTCATTGCTTATTAAAAAGCACCAAGGTTTTTTCTTATTAAGCTGGAAATCCAAACTACACTAACAAAAGCAAATCCCCTGTGTTTATGCACTCCGCTGAGCGGCTTCCGTCTGTATCACCTTTTCTTTGTTTTGTATTTCCCTGTCCTGCTTTTGCAACGTTTACGAGGAACATTCAGTTTTCAGCCGATTTGGCCAACGTATAGCTACTTAGGTGACTTTCTTCTTCCACCAGGAGGGGGAACTTTGTAGACTTGGGATTTGAAGGACAGCAGCTAAAATCGTGCAGATGTCTGACCCCACCCCACCCCCTATCTACTAACACTCGCTTTCCAGGAACCGGCTCCCTGTTGTTTACAAACCGATTGCTAAATGCTATTGCAGAACACTGCAAGGCTCCGCCTCTACCCGAAGCACTGACACGCAGCCACAGCCCATTATACAGTGACTGTAGCCTACTGCACCTACAATAACAGCGGTTAACATTCAAGAGGATTATCAGGTTTAAAACGTCCTCGTTGTGTCATGCCATATACATCGCATGGTAAAAATGTGGTAGTAACTTGAATAAATCTAGCGGTATTTTTAAATAAATGCACATTTTAAAGCTATCGAATCGTGCAGCTTATGCTACATTCCCCGCACCTGCTCTCACAGATCCATAGGCAGCTACGTCGCTGGGGCAATAACATGTCCCCGAGTCAATGTGACCGGTTACGAGCCCAAGAAACCCTGCGACGGAAGACGAGCTCTCTCTCCCACTCCACGTCCTTTCCGTCACCTGGCCTTGAGCGCCTGCCGTTGTGCCAGCTGGACCGACCTGTCAAGATTGTGGTGTACTTGAACAAGGAACTCTCCCTTCGCAAACATGTTGTGGAGCAAGGACGCAAATACCTTTCACCGCTAAAAAAAACCTTTTGACTGCAGTGCCATACTGTGCGACGGGGACGGGTTGGAGCACATGATATATGGACCCTTCCTCGCACGGCTAAATACACACGTGGAATTACTTACCGTCTCTCTAAGCGTATGAAAAGATTGTGCTGCATAATCGATGCACTACATTTAAAACGTTTTTAAACGTGTTAAAATCTGTCCTACTGTACGTACATTCGCTAAATATACCATCCCCACTGGACCACGTCAACAAACTCAACATACTGTTCAGTTCGTTGAATCAACAGCCTTGTGGCGTAGCAACAAAAACTTTTGTTTTTGTTGTATAGTAGCCTACTGTATGCAAAAAGTATTAAAGACATTCTGATCGACTTTTTATTTAGCTGCTGATTATTCAGCATTGCAGGCACGCTTAGATTCCCGCAAACTATATAGCTTTGAATGCTAAACGTCTCCATCTTAGTTCTGACTCCGTACTATTGCGTTATGATTATTCATTATGGTCTTATAAGGATAACTCCCTGCACAGGACGCAGGCATATGCTTCTGTCTTAGAAATATGTGCCAGAGGAATCTGATGGCAATCAGTCATTCCAAATTCCTGGGAGAGTTACTTCGTCTGATGACCGATTTAATATGCAAATATATATGCATCCAAATTAGATAACAGCAGGGGTATCGTCAAATTATTCATATCTTTCTGCATAATGTTCCATTCTTTATGAGCCTCTTCCCACATTGTGTTTACATGCCTTGAGTGTGTAGGGTACACCCACATGCATAAATAGCTTGTGCTGTTGTCTGGTTGTTCGTGCAGAATTAAATGCTTTTGTCCCACTATGAGAACACATATTATTCTTGTGTATTGTTATTTGTATAATTTGCTTTTGATTACATAATACATCAAATTAACCTTTACTTAGCAACTGTCATTTGATGCTAAATAAAATCCTATCTAAATGGAGACTCACTGAGACTGTACTTGCTGCATTTCTTATTTTATATTTAACAAAACCCTTTTTCTGTAGCCGTATTCTTTTTCTAGCAAACTGCAGAAGTTGAACAACAAAGCTATGTTTTTGGGTTCCAAAAAGCACTGCAGTAGCCACACGTGAAGATATGAAATTGGTAACCTTTATATCATTTGAGGCTTTAGGCCGAGGTAAATGCTGTCTTGTTCTATTAGCTGTAAATACGACAGCTGTACAAAATTACACCAAAAACAAGGAACAGTTGATTCCCGTGAGCAAGGAGCAGATTTGACAAGGACATCTTTGTCATTTCATATCTGATAGTGTGGACATTTCCCAAAGTGTCACTAAGCTCCGCATGTGGACAAAGTTGCGGACTGCTCAACGCGCACATGGCTGGCTGGCACACAGCCAGTTGGCTTCAACCTTGAAACCCTTGGGGAGCATTTAAAGGTGTAGGCCTTTTGTCTGTTCAAGACTCTATCTACGTGTCAAGGGTAGGCTAACACTCGAAAGCAAAATACTATATTATACGGATATTTAGGTTGCATCCATTATACATTTTAACCAAGATCCAAACGTCACGTGGTAGCAGTCCAGATGTAATGTAACGTGATTTAGAATGAACTGCTGTTATCATCGTTCTTCCCCTCCCCCTCTTGACGCTTGTGTGGCGTTTGCTGATTTTGGATGGTCAGATTATTGCAAATTACGCATTAATTAGGCGTGCTTTGTAACACCAGCCTGGATAGCCATACTCTGAACATCACACCACGTCCTCGCTCACATTTGCAAGAGAACATGCCGTTATTTGCGAAATTATTTTTTACTTTCGGAGGTGCAAAGCTGTGCGGACCCAGTTCTGAAATGCGTTACTCAACTTTGTATCAGAAAGTTTTGAAAGGAGCAGAAAAGAGGCACTTTGGGACACAGGGGTATCCAATGAACAAGCGGCTCCAGTGACTACACCGCCCAATGTTCCAGGCAGACACGCCCCCAGCGTGGATAGAAACAGCACTAATAAGAGAACAGTATACTGTCACCATGCAGGGGAGAGGATAGAAGCAACGATGGGAGTTTTATTTTTAATCATTGTTAACTTTATTGGCTTTTTACCATCAACAAATCTCCTGTAGTACGAGGGAACGTGTCGCCTAATGTATTTACGTTTCGATTCTAATCGTTTTGCGACCAGGATGTTATTTTCGCTGAAAAGCCGGTAAGCTCATAAAGTGAGTTTTCTCTAATGTGACATCCAGCTACCTCCATATCAGCATCATACAAAAGGGAGAGCCACCGGGGATCGGGATTTTTTTAACCAAGCAGTCTTTTTTTGAATGTCACGAAGAAACGCAGGGGCAATCTATTTAACGAAATGGATCACTTTGCTGCAGAGTGCCTTGTGTCAATGTCCAGTCGTGCCATTGTCCACGATCCCAAAGGGAACCGAGAGATTAAACCAGAAACTGCGTCTGCCCCGCGAAACGGAGAGGAGACTAAAGATCCTCTGGTGAAAGACAATTCCTCTATTTTCGTCGTGGCCAGGATTTTAGCCGATTTCAACCAGCAAAACCCCACCAGTTTTGCCAACCAGGCAGAGGAGAATAAACCGCCGACCCTTTCACGAGAGGACGGAAACTCTGCCACACCTACCACCGTCAACGTCGAAGCGGGTCCCAAACAAAGAGGCAAACGTGTGAGGGGTCGAATTGAACATGAATCTCCCCAGAAAAAGCACAAATGCCACTATTCAGGTTGTGAAAAAGTTTATGGCAAATCGTCCCATCTCAAAGCCCATCTAAGGACACACACAGGTCAGTTCAATTTTATGCAAAGCGTTTGCTAATCCCAGAAAAGTAGCCTACACGGGCGACGAAATATAGCTACATAATTTTCATATGTCTGTGGATTTTTACTGTGTGATGAAGAAAAAAAACACGAAGTTAACACCAATGTAGGCTACAATTTGCAGAACACAGAACTCCACCCACTTGTGAATTCTAGTAGTAGTTGGAACAAAGACACTACTGGTTATCTGCGTGCAAATATACGCGTAAAAATACACACATAGTGAACAATATAGCGAAGCATTTGTGTCTTAAGCTACTGCTTACATGCGAATTAAATATCACTGACTGGCAGGTTTATAAAACGCTTTTATCGTTACTGGTCTATAGTATAGTAACACAGGAATACAAAATACATTAAAATAATCATTTTTTGGTCGATACACTCCCAGTTGTACTTGTCCATTCTACTTCGACTTCCGAACCTCATTGGCTTGTATCAGAGCGCCTGACGCCCGGCTTCTGCGAAAATGCGGTGAAAAACAAGCGATGTTGCGCGTGTAACGTTTGCACGTGACTTGCTCTCAAACAAGTCGAAAGTGCTCGACTATATCGCGGTTTCAGACATGTGAGCTAGAGCGCAGGTAAAATAAACCACTGTGCAAACGGCAATAAGTTTCAACCATTAAGGCTACAGTGAATACAACTACACAAAACGTAAAGCCCGAAAACCAAAAACTTGCGATGCGCGGCGTCACCTTGCTGGGAAAAGCCTCAATATATTGAATCTGTTGAGATTTCGGTAGAATGGCAATAGTTTTATAATCCTCTGGAACTGTAGAAATAGCTCTTCAATATATAGGAAAAGTGGGGGTTGGTAAGACTTCTGCAGTTGCCCATCTCTGACTCTTTTGCTCTTTGTTGTGACGTGCCACACCCCCACCAGAGCAGACTGCCAGCTGATCTGGCTAGCAACAGACGCAGCTAGCTGAGCTCAGAAAGGAGGAAGAGGGTGTACGTGCAGGCGGTCCAGTATGATACCGATGGGATGAAAAAATAAACGAAAGACCATCTTTAGATCATACGTTTCCAAAGACAGTATTGTGTGGGTCTGAATTAAATTAATGCCGCAGTGCTGCTTTGTGAAAACGGCTTTAGTCTCCAAGCTCCACCCCTATCCAACAACAAGCATCTTCTGCAGCAGTTGGTGATGCACTGAATCCCACTCAAACCATGGAAATTCTTTACTTATGTGGGGGAAATACTCTTGTTTCACGGTCCTGTTTTTAACTTCCATTTTGTCAGCATTGTATGTAATTATTTGGCTGCTACTATAGATGGCATTGAAGTCACTGCTTGGAAGAAATTCAGGGTTGTTTAAATGGAGGTTACCACCCAGCAACGGCTTGTAGGCCTAATATTGTTTACTGTGCTGTATATTTCATCACCATCCACAATGAGCAGTACAGTGGAGAAATAAATGCACAATTTGAAAACTTGTGATTACTTTTTAATGAACATCTAGCATAACGTGGAGAGTACATACTGTACACACAATTGTACATACAATTATACCCAAGAACAACAAAGCATGTATTTTTTAATTCAGAAAATGGCTTGGCTATTATTCTTAGCTTTGGGAACCCACGTCTGTTCTCATTTTTACTCTGAGAAATGCCGTTTTTAATTATAGATCTGGACATGTCTGAATGTTTTTCTTTTGTCGACTTAAACATTCAGTTCGGAGGATGTGTGTAGTTGTAGAATGCTTTTTGCGGCCGAAAGGGACAAGTCAAGTATTTACAGGTTAGATTCATGCTTTGCACACTGCATGTAAAACGTGCCTGTGTATGTCTACGTCTTAATGCTCTGATGTGCATTTGATGGGCATCCTACTGAATTTGACGGACATCATAATTTGTAAAAGGGGTGTGCAATGTTACATTTAAGCTACATTTGAAATATATATATTTTGGAGAATAGGCTCAGCTATAGTTATTTTGATGAAATGAAACCGCTTTTTGCTCCACCCTTCTTACGTCGGAAGGCTCTCGTTTCCTGCGGGCGTAGCCTTTTAAACAGCTGTCGCATTGGCATCTCACCTGAGGACACGGGACTCTGTGAAAAGCAAGCCAAAGACTCCCGTCTTGTGGCGTCGTCTGACTGTTTTCTTTTTCTTTTTCTTTTTTTTTGCCCAAGCCTGGCAGTCGATTGGGCCGCACCCCTCGCCCCCTCCCCAAACGGTTGAATAATGAGTTTTCCGTCTCATTTGTTTGGGTAATCAGAGAATGTGGGTCATTTGAGTTCAGCGACGGCTCCGCCAAACTGCGCTCTGTCCTCGGCTTGCTTCCTCAGCACTCAGCACATTTTCCTCCAGCCTCTACTAGCCGAGCAAAGAGAGAACCGATCACCATCCCCGGTTAAACGCCACTGTCCGACCCAAGGAGGGAGCGCAGTGCTTTTCAAAAACAGGCTCCAGAGCCAGGAGAACTGGAGTCCTTACTTGACTCCCTGCTGTATATCATTTTGTCTCAATGCAGTGGAAACCAAGGGAACTGCATTGGATCTGTCAGCAGAGCACTGCAGAAAGCTGTGGTGTGTCTATACTACTTCAGACTGGGGCAGCCAGGCCTTGACCCAGAAAAATGAATGGAATGCCAAGCCATGGATAATCACCTGTTTTGGCTAAAGGATCTGAGTAGTATTACATTGAACTGACTGTAATTGCGTCCCCGCCCCCCTGTACTGCTTACACAATAATGCCATATCCGATAGCTTGCACGCAGACTCCCGGCAGGCTTTCAGCACGACTGTAAATCCAATCCTGAAAGAAATTAAATGAGTCAACCTTCACAGGAACAGACTTTTGCACTGTTTTGTTCTTTGAGAATGACCTCATAAATGTGGGTGCACGTCCTGTACTTTCTGTGGTTGGTTCTTTGCAGATGATGGTTATTTTACCAGTCTGACTGCTACATCTTTTCCTGTGGAGGTTATTGCACTCACTGGCTCAACTGTATAGATTCCTTCGTTGTATATTTGTGCTAATGGGCTATATCCATCTAGATTGTTAAAACTGATGTGGGTGGAATAGCAGTGATATTTTCTCAGAATTTATGATAATGAGTGCAAGAATTGCTTATCCAAATAAGATGGATGGAATTTAAAGAGACAACATCATCAACATGAAACAATGTTGATGATCAACATTAGGTGTGAAATGATGACTCAAGCGAAACGCCATGTGGTAAGCATCATACTCGGTGAATATAAACATATTTCATTTCCCATAGTCAATTAAAGTCCCCTAACTGGAGCGAAGACAACATGGCATTGTAATGGGGTAGTACAACAAGGCAGATGTTCTACACAGGCAATTTCCTTCACTTTAGGCAAATGCAATTTACCCCTATAGTTGAAGGTAGCATGGAAACTCCATGTGAACAGAACACTTGCCTTTGTGCTGATCTGAATCTGTCTCCTTGCTCTGCATGTCCTGCCATTTTGGAGGGGGGGGCGGGGGGGTTTAGGGGGGGGCAGCTGGGTAGGTTGGGCCAGCGATGTAAACTGGATAGGCGAGCCGTAAACGTGACACAAGAGCTGGCAAAATGGAATTTTCCATGAGAGGGCAACGGCTCCGTCCTGGCTCGGTAATTGCTAGAAAGTAATAATTACAGTCTGCCCGAATAACTGTGAATATGTCTGTCATATGTAGTCAAAACAGCCCAGAGGCGTAGGGTGGTAGGGGGGAGGGCTGGGCGGGGGTTGGTCGTGGGAGTCGGCCAGTGCTTTCTCAGGATCAAAAGGGAAATGCGTAGAAAGAAGAGACTGACTTTGTTCCGGTGTTGAAAGTCAGAACTGCCTACTCAGCAGCTTTAGAACTGTCGTTGGCAGTGCGGATATCTCTCACGCCCAACTGAACAAATCGAAAAAACTTTGGGAAGGTGGGAGAAGAACGACACCTCACTGTAAATAAGAGAGAGAATTCATTTGAAATCCAGTATCAAACCTCTTCCTGTGCTTATGAAACTCCCGAACCGTTTTGTTTGGCTTTAGAAGATCCTCTCCTCTTTGTTTAAATAGTCATAGTCTAGGCTGGGCTTAGACTGAGTTACATCACAGGGAGCTCTCAACCTCGTGGCCAGCTGAAGGATGTGTCTTTAGTGTAGGGGCCCCTGGTAGAGACAGGGATGTGTCTTTAGTGTAGGGGGCCCCATGGAGACAGGCGGCAGGGATGTATCTTTAGTGTAGGGGCCCCCATAGAGACAGGCGGCAGGGATGTGTCTTTAGTGTAGGGGCCCCTGGTAGAGACCGGGATGTGTCTTTAGTGTAGGGGCCCCCATGGAGACAGGCGGCAGGGATGTATCTTTAGTGTAGGGGCCCCCATAGAGACAGGCGGCAGGGATGTGTCTTTAGTGTAGGGGCCCCCGGTAGAGACAGGGATGTGTCTTTAGTGTAGGGGCCCCCAGTAGAGACAGGGGGCAGGGATGTGTCTTTAGTGTAGGGGCCCCCAGTAGAGACAGGGGGCAGGGATGTGTCTTTAGTGTAGGGGCCCCCGGTAGAGACAGGGATGTGTCTTTAGTGTAGGGGCCCCCAGTAGAGACAGGGGGCAGGGATGTGTCTTTAGTGTAGGGGCCCCCAGTAGAGACAGGGGGCAGGGATTTGTCTTTAGTGTAGGGGCCCCCAGTAGTGACAGGGGGCAGGGATGTGTCTTTAGTGTAGGGGCCCCCAGTAGAGACAGGGGGCAGGGATGTGTCTTTAGTGTAGGGGCCCCCAGTAGAGACAGGGGGCAGGGATGTGTCTGTAGTGTAGGGGCCCCCAGTAGAGACAGGGATGTGTCTTTAGTGTAGGGGCCCCCGGTAGAGACAGGGATGTGTCTTTAGTGTAGGGGCCCCCAGTAGAGACAGGGGGCAGGGATGTGTCTTTAGTGTAGGGGCCCCCGGTAAAGAGGCCCCTGGGTGGCAGCAATCGCTGCACACAGAGCACCAGGGACAGCACAGGGGCACGGCGAGGAGCAGCGGGCTCGGAAGTAACAGGGCTTTATGTGGGAATTATTCAAAGCGGTACTCAGGCCAAACTGGCTTTTCCTAAGCTGTTAATGGGGTTCTCCGGACTTTACAGTATTCAGTCCTCTTTGGAGCCGCAGGGAACCGGAAAAAACGAGGGAAAGAAAGCTTTGGCTTCAGCTGCTGCGAGGCTGGAGAAACAGAGGCGTGCTCAGCCCGCCCTGCTCCTGTAACCATCCTGGGTGATTCCACTGAAGCGATTAGCATAAGATCCACACACACTCCCTCCAGGCCTAATCGAATAATGGTGGTGGTTACGTTTCTTGTTGGCATTGAGACTCAAAATAAGATCTATCTGCTTCCAGAAGTGGTGCAATTTAATTAGAAATAGCACTGCTGTTTGTAATGCACTTTAAAATCCTACTTCTGCTGTACAGTTCAATTATTACTACAAAAGTGCGCTTTTTGAGAAATTTGTGACCAGCTCATGCTTGCATCTTGATCAAAGCTTGGGATAAATGTTATAATAATATAAAAATGGTATACCAAGCAGAAAGTGACCCCCCCAACCCCAACCCAAAACCCAAACCCCCAATTTACAGTGCAGTTAACCTACTGGCAGCTAACATTTAATAACAAACTCTTGTGGTAGAGTCTGAAATTTAGCACCAGTGTCTATAGAGCAGTGGTGGAAGTTTTGTTGAAGTTTCAACACTTTATCCAATATATTTGTGAAGATCTTCCTCATGTCCTGACCTCAATTTAACCCTCAGTGTATCTGTAAGGGATTACTGTAATGCCTATTACAGACATTAAGTTACCAAGGATATTATCCATAATGCTCTGAGCCAGCTCATCAGGCTGGCCCAAAAAAAGAGTATTGTGTTTCCTGTGACATTTATATTGCCAGATCTTTTTTTACGGTGTTGCTGGCCCTGTGGGTAGTGGCGAGATGAAGACCTCTATTATCTAATGGTCTTCATCGCCCAAATGCGATCCGTTGTTCAGTAATCTGAGCCCCTAGGCAACGCGTCTTCCCTCTGTCTCGATTTCTGCTTCTATTCAAAGATGGAGGCTGGCAGTTACATAAACTCACGCAAAGCCTCGTCATCACACAAATACAATGCGGCCTGTTTAGATTTCAGAGCACCTTGACCGATTTTGTTTACGCAACCCCTCTGCCTTGTTGCTTACATAATGGTGGACTGCAACGGTGTTTGTGTTGCGGTTTTTCATTTTTTTCTCCAAGGGAGTCGACCGGCTCGACGGCAGTTTTTTGTCCTTCCTTTTCCCCAGTCTTTGGGAACTGCGAGGCTCCAGAGCAGATGACGCCGCAGCCAATAGCCGACACATGTGTCGTAAAAACGAGGGTGGGTAAACTCTTGGGGCCTTCTTTTATGCTTTTATTGTGACACTGAAGCAGGAAGGGTTCGGGCGGGGGAGGAGTCACACACGGCAGACAGGAGATCTCGACTCCTACTGAATACAAATTGCTCATTATGCCGTGTTCTGTTTCGGCTCTGGCCGCTTGCGGCAGGTTCGGGTCTAAGGTTACCAGACAGCTTTGTCTGATCTCCAGAAAAGGGAGGTGGGGTTCCCCCCGGACTCAAAGCTCTTGTGCTAAGCTGATGGAAAGCGGGGGGACATAAAGCCGCAAGCTGACGCTTTTCTCAGTTTGTCGTCAGCCGGGGCTGGGAAGCACGTCTCAAAAATGGGACCCGCTGTGTAAACCGAAGGGTCCAAAGACAAGGAGAAGGCAAACTTCTAAGATGCTGTTTAGAAGTGCTCTTCTGATTTTTCTTCCTCAGATCAATTTTTTTCCAAGTAAAAATGGGACCACTCTCTAGAGGCTGGCTTGGGTGGAAAGTGTACCTCACCAGAAGGCACTTGCTGTTGGTGTAATTTTAGTGAAAAAATCAGTGAGCTGCAGAACTACTGTTGCGTGAGGTGTTTTTACTCGAACGCCTTTGTCCCGTAACAGGGTTTTTTTCCCCTCCTAATGAGGCTTAAATCCGCCGTACAAGGCTGCGCTTGGGTGATGTGTGGGTCCACTCATACCATGGCACTGGTAATGTAAGCTGGCAGCTCAGACTACACGAGTGGCCCTTTGACGAGCTCATTAAGTCACATCCTTTTCACAGCGAGCCCCACTCGCCCTCACAGTCTCCCACATCTCTGACTAACACAAAGAGAAAGTCTGCCCTCCCCCCCACAACCTAAAGGGGGGACAAAACTTTGCCTCTAATCATGACAGGGGGCCGCTACTTTTCCACACGTACAGTAGACAAAGGCTGTAATGACATATTTTACAGTCTGTTACATGTATTGTCTTTGTCGTCATAGTCTTTGTCTTTCAACGGGGTCCTTTGGAATTGTACCGTAAGTACCCCCTACTGTCCCCTCATGCACATTAGCCCCAACCGTGTCAAAGGGATGTCACTACGTCTATTGCAGTGTATCCAACTTTATAATCGCAGCAAGGAAGCACAAATTCAAAGGGAAAAGCCTTAAGGTATGGAACAAATACGCCATTCCAGAAAAAGGTTTTCATTTATTTTAAAATTGAGAGGGGCAGACTCCATTCTATCACCGAAGGTTTCTGTTCAGAGGTTTGGGTTTTCCTTCCAACTTGTTATTTCTGGGCCTTGGCGCATGTTCTCTCCCCATTGCCAGAGATGGAGTCCATAGCTGTCCCCTTGGTCCAGTTAATGCTGGACCGAGTACAGTACAGGCCTCAAAGGCCCCAAGGTCGGCTGGTGCTCTTTCCACCGCGACCAGGTTCTTGTAATCCTTGTACAGCTTAACCTTTGGCAATCTGCCTCTATAAATGTTTCTACTGTACATAGATTCACCTCAATATACCCTAAAAGGCATTCCTTTCTTGGTACGTTTACCTCCCTCGCGCTCGTTCCGGCCAAACCATGCAGGCGGTGGTGGTCTTGGAAAAGTATGGAAGTGTGGGGAGAGTGAAACATCATAAAGTAGCTGGTGAGGAAATGTAAATTTTTCCCTCCAGAAAATATTTCCCCTTTTTTAATTCCAATTCTTTTTTTTTCTGCTACTAAAAATATTTCTGGCTGTTAGGTTTGTCATTTGCAGTTCATTTGCACTGGGTTTAGTGTAACTAATTAGCCAAATTATGTTGAAACGGTATATTTATCTTATTATCCATACCACAAACGCAAGCCCATTGCGGGAGCTAGTTAGCTGTGTCAGCTAGCTGTAAATAATAGCACAGAACATTCTAGCTTTGGTTTAGAGCTGATGGATTGTCAGAACTTAAATAGCACACAAGCTTGTAGTTGCATATGTAGCCAGCTCACTAAGAAGACGATACATGTCCAACTATTATACATGTGATTACTCTATATTTAAAAAAAATAAATAACAATTGGAAGTTAAGTGAAGTGTTTTGTTCGTATTTTGTAAATAAAATGACTGTCATCGTCATTCGTCATCATACTGGTCTGTATGTCCGGTGTGGCTGAATGGTTCCTCTCTGTGAGTTCCTGACCAGTCATCGGTGTTGAATGCTTTTTCCGTTTGTTCCCCTTTGGGGGTCGTTTCCACGGAATTCCCTCCTAATTTTCGGCTTGCAGTCAGAATTCCGCCGACGAGGTGGTGGGGGGGGGATCTTTTTGGGTGCAGACAGTTTCTTTCCTGGAATGACAGATGTATCCTGTAAAAAAAAAAATCTAATACATAAAGAGGCACACTTTTCCTCTTCTATAACATGTATATATCCATGTTTGTGTATATTTGTACCGTATATAGAAATATATAGTGTGAAACCCATAGTTATTAAATGAATTTAATTCTGATAGTTTTGTGTGAAAGAATGAAAGTGCCTTTGCTGTACCTCTCAGAGAGGGCTGTTACACCAGAGGTAGAGTTATGGTACAGGAGCACATGTGACTGCCCGTTCACAATAGCGGTCACGCACTCGGGCTGTGCTTCAGCGTAATGAAAGCAGCTCTGTCTCCACCCGTCCCCCCCAGCTCTTCGCCCCACTGTGGGTCACTCTAAAATAATGGCGGGGCAGTTGGCGGCTCTTGGCTTTGGAAGGCCTCGCGGCTCCGGCGGTTGGGAGGGTGTCGGTTACCGCGGGCAGGAAGAGGGGGATCTGGAGGTGGTGTGTTAACCCCCCTGCGCCTCCAACACCACCCCTGAGCCTCTCACGCACAGCAGCAGAGCGCATGCACCAGTGCTCAGCGAGGCTGCAGTGGGGAAGGGGAGTGTCTCTGTGTGTGTGTGTGTCTCTGTGTGTGTGTCTGTGGGTGTGTGTATTATATCTATATACGTATTGTCAGTGCTTTTAGTGTTTACATATGAATGCCTGTCTGTCTTGAATTGCGCCTCCTCTGTGTACAGTATGTTTGTGTGTGTGTGTGAGTGTATTTAAAGGAAAGCTTCACAGGGACTAGCCGGAAATAAGAGACAGTGGAGCACACTGGGCTCAGAGAAATGCACTCTGTTTAATGTACAGGTGAGGCTGACATTTCGACATCAAACGTCTTCCTCTGAGTCAAAAAACAAAAACACTGGTTGTGTGTATGTCTGTGCGTGCGTGCGTGCGCTTTGAGCAGTGCATTACTGGGACAAACAGGGAGTGCCCTGGGCTGGGGATGGAGGTCGTTTTCTCAGCTGCCCGTGCAGGATTAGCATGCTGAAGGCTGAACCCTGCTGCAGGAGCACTTTGTGAATGAAGGAGCTCCTCAGCTCTCTCCCTCTCACCCACAGAGACAGAGCGCGTGTGTGTGTGTGTGTGTGTGTGTGTGTGTGTGTGTGTGTGCATGTGTGTATGTCCGTGTGTGAGTGTTTTTCTCTCTTACGTAATGAACCGGACAGCCTGTGCTGTCTTGTCACGGAGCCCCTCATAGCCGTGCGCACAGCTGAAGAAAGGACACATTCAGCAGATGGGGGGAGGAGAGGAGAGGAGAGGAGGAGGAGGTGGGGGAGGGGGGGACGCTTCCATTTCTCATTCAGAGGTGAAAGCACTCCGCCCTCAGTGCTGCCAGTCACCGTGGCGATGGTGCGTGGAGAACTCAGAACGGGGGTGTCACGATTTTCAACCGAAATCATTTTCATATCGTCACACATCTGCGTTCCAGAGCTGCTCGACAAGCCAGGGTTGTTTCAAGCGCGGGTCGAAAGTTCACGACGTCTCGTACGTGCGTTTTTTTCGTTTGAGTTTTTCCACAGAGATGAACCGAATTAGGGTGGGCGTTATGTGGCGATTCGCACGTGTAGCTACTCCGTTTCGCGCCTGCGCGTGAAGAGCTCTCCAACGCTCGGCTGGCTTCAGCTGTCTCCGTGTCCTTAGTTAACCAGAGTTTTAAAAAAACAGAAAGAAGTTTAAAAAAATAAATAAAAGCCTGCATTCTCCCTGCAGTGAGCCCGGGCTTTGAGCGTTGTCGGCTGAGGCAGTGTGCGCGGCTCGGCTCTCTGCAGGCTGTCTAGTAAAAGCAGATTTATTTCCATAAGGAATCTGAAGTCTGATGCGAGGCGTGGGCCCCGGGGGCGGGGGGGGGGGTGTTACGGGCATCGCGGCGGACTGATTGGGATGCAGTGCGGTGTGGGGCTCCAGACCCTGTCGAGGGCGTGGCGCGTGGAGTGGAGGGGTGCGTGGCGGGTCTGTCTCTCCGTTCGGTTCAGGAGCCTGCGCTGGGACTGTGGTGTGACACGCCCTGACATGCTAATGCGCACACACGCACGTATATACACACACACATACGCCATACATGAAGACTCGTATACACATGCTAGCACAAAAGCGCACATAGATACAGGCGCACACATGCCAGCGCACATGCACGCACATGCTCACACGAGCACACACGCAGAGTCATGTGCTCACACACACACAGATGTGCTCTACCACAGAGGGCTTTAACTGAACTCTGCGGTCCGCCTCTCCCACACAGCTGCGTCAGCGCGCACGGACGACGTCACACACACACACACGGGTCAGAGGGGTCGTTTGCGTTTTACTGCCACACATGCACTCTTTTAATCGCAGCCTGACTGGCCCCTTTTCAGCCCGGCTGGCTTCTCACCCTTCTCCCCGTCTCAAACACAGGGACGACTCTCCTCCATTTGCGTCTATGGTGGGCGGGGGCCATTATCCGTTTTCTGTTGCTTTAGCATGAAAAGGTTACAGCCCTTTTCCATTTTTATGGAAATACAAGCTACAGTGTCAGCTTCCCTGCTGAAAAGAAACCGTTCAAGCTAGGCTTTGAAACAACTGGGAGCTGGTTGACCAGCTCCATACTCAACATGGTTTGACCAGCTCAAGCTAAGTTTTGAAACAGCTGGTAGCTGGTAATACCAAGCCGTCTATAGCGTTTATATCCCATCAGCCCTTGTGCCGGGGCAGAAGGCTTGGTAATGAACAGAGAGGCCATTCTGGCCGCCTCTTCACTCCAACGCGTTCTTCAGACCGCTCTCCAGATTCTCCCACATGGCGTTCCCTCTCAAACCCGCGGTTAGCCTCCAGACAGTGCGGTGTGGGCTTGAGTACAGCTTGTCAGTTAGCGGCAAAATAAGATATAGCTCCAGAATGATCTATCTAGGCGCTTCCTTCATTTCTGTATTTTTACCCCCCTATAACCTGGTTGTCTCTGAGAAGCAAGGGCCGTGTTTCCACGCTCTGTGTAGTGGAGTCGGAGAGTAAACACTGTTTAAGTGATTAGCGTAATGAAAAGCTGGGCCAGGCAGCGCGTCAGTGTCATTACCCGCAGTAGAAACCCACGTCCGGCCTGCCATTGGCTCGCGGCCAGAATCGTAAACTTCAGTGGCAGGAAGTAAATTACAGCCTAGTGATGAGTCAGCCCCCTGACCCACGCACCCATCCATCCCCCTCATATACACACACACACACACACACACACACACATATGTACACATGCGCACGCACACACACACAGTCTACTTATGCTGCCTTTAAGTGTGCCTTAAGTGTCCATTCACTGTTGCTGGGATGGCCAGAGCTGAACTTGAATTGAATGCCAGCAGTTATGCGTTTGACTCGGTCATCCGCTCTGCCCTCCCCCTTCTTGGGCAGGTGAATTGGGCTGCACGTGACCCCGCCCTTCTCCCTCTGGGATTGACCAGTGGGGTTATCTCTCAGGGCTTATCACGCAGAGAGTGGCCCTCTCTCTTTCCCTGCCCCGCCCCTTTGTGCCTGCAGTTTTACATAAGCATCTCACCACAGACCCCCATGCAGCGAAGCCCGTGGGGGATTGGCTGACGCTCCTGTCCATCAGGGTTGGCTGCTGGTGGCTCTGCCCCTAACAGGTGGTGACGCCGCGCCCCCTGGGGTACGGCGCCCGGCCGCAGCCAGATGGAGGAGCGATTTGGCCGCCATCTCTTCCGCGGGATCTCGCCGGCCCGAGTGCCTCTGCGGTCTCACACTGTCTCGGATTTCATCCTGCCGCACATTTCACCTCCATCTTAATCCGACTAACACCCTGAGCTGACATTCATGATCTGAGAGAGGAGGGGAGAGCGAGAGGGAGGGAGCGAGTGAGGGGAAGAGGAGGCAGAGAAGAGGAGGCAGAGGTGGGGAGAGAGAAAAGGAGGGAGAGGGAGATGGGGGAGGAGAGGGAGAGTGGGGGAGAGAAGAGGAGGGAGAGATGGGGAGGAGAGTCAGAGCGGGAGGGAGAGAGGGGGAGAGTGAGCGAAACAGAGAGGGAGAGAGTGGCAGTAACAGAGGGGGGGGGCGAGAAGGAGGGAGTGAGAGAGAGATAGAGAGGGGCGGGTGTGAGAGAGAGCTAGGGAGGGATTTTACTTACTGACCCACTGGCACAAAACCGGAGCGCTTACATAACCTAACTAGCTGTGACATAACCGCGCGGCTGCTGAAGGAGCCGGCGTTTGGACCGCGAGTGCGTTACTCCACACAGGCCTGCCCTGCCCAGCAACTGGGGGGTAAGTAGGTCACTGGGTTCACCGGAAGAAACGAGGCAATCCAAAGCCTCCGCAATTACTCCTCCCAGTCCGAGGAAAGGGCCGCGGCCGCGCTCCTGAGAGAACCGCGCTCGGGGCTGACATCACCGGGGAGGCTGCGGCCGCACAGCACCCGCGCGGTTCTGCACAAGCACTCGCAGACACGCCGGCACGCGCCGCACGCACGCAGACGTGCGGAGGAACAGGGTGTGAAGACGGCGGCCGGCTCCCGCTGTAAATCTGCCGCAGCGAGGCGTCCGCTCCGCGGTTACACCGCTTCACCGCGGCGCCTCTGTTCCGCTCTTTCCGGAACAAAGAGGAGCTCTTTCCGCGAGAGGCCCGTTTGTGCCGTCCAAACTCAGGCGGACGGCCTCCTCCGTGTTACCCAACGAAAAAACCCGATTGACACCGCCTCTCCTTTCGGCGAATTCTTTCGGTGTAATTAGCGTTCGAGGCCCGTAATCAAAGTGAGGAAGTGCGAATGCGGAATGTTGTCGCACCCGTTTTGTTGGGAGCCATTTTGAGGGGGAAACTGGCAGGTTGTGTGGGAGTCTGGAGCGGGGTGGCTTGTGTGGGGAGTGGGCTGCTCTTCTGAAGCCCTCATGCCCTTCCCCGTCTTCCCCTGCGCTGACGCACTGCTGTGTGTGCGTGCGCACGTTCCTGGCGACTGACTGCCCATGTGACCAGATTCCCCCCTCCCCTCCCCTCCCCTCCCTCCTCAGATATCTGTACTCCTGTTCATCTGTCACCCGTGCTGTATTTGACCTTGTTTTGAAGAACACCAGACCTACCCAAGCATTTTCAAATGGACCGCTTTTGCTTATTTAAATACCAGTGGACAGAAACATCGGGCCCTATATTCGTGACAACTGCAGCGCAAACGCTACTTGGTGCTAGCAGAATTGCTTGTTTATTTCATGTGCAAATGTAATTATTTGCATCTGCCTGATTTTGTAGTTTTGTGGTCTGGAGTTTGCGTCAGCAGGGGTTGCGCAGTGCAATAGGGTGTGTCGATAAAAACAGCGGGTGCTGTTCAAATTTGGTGTCTAACGTGATTACTCAATTCTGTTTTTATAAACACCTGGGAAATTATTTGTGTTTTGTTCCCTTTTGCATACACTTGAGTGTGTTGATTCCAACATTGCTGAGCGCTTGCTGCTAATGGACTGCACTGTTTTTGTGGACAGTGATCATGTGTTTTCAGCCTTTCAGTATAACTAGATTTTTGAGTGCATCTTATTTTTCACTACAAATCAATTCTTCATTTAAATATCCATAAAGATATTTTTACAAATAGTATTATCTAGAAATACTTTGATATAGGATAGGCCCCTTTGTATAATCATGATAACCTAGGTTTAGAAATATGAACATTTTCCAAATTTGTATGGGTTCATGCTCGTCTTGTTTTATATTTTTTATATTGATAACAGCATTACTACTTAGGGTTCGGTTGACTAGTGTGGACCCATTGGCTGTGGAGCGCATCAATGCTGAAGCAGATAGTATGAACTGTGTCTCTTAAATTGCCTGGTACATCTGAAGAGTAGTGTGCTACAGTAGTACAGTATATAAACAATCTGTACGACTACAAAGTCTAATAATAATAAAAATGACAAATAATAAATGGATACTTCAGGCTCATGTCCAGTAAAGATGAAAAAGGCCTTCTCGTTCGTAGACTATTTTTACAACAACATTTTCTCTGAGGAGGTATTCTGAGGTTCTATAAATGCGCATGTGACGACTGCAACTCCCGGACAAATATATCAAGCTCGACGAAACTGCCAGCTGGCCTATGGCCTTGATACCGTGGAATTGAAGAGAGACAACGACTAATCTGATTGGCCACAACGAAAACCAAACCTCCACCGCACCCAAGTGTAATTTATTCGTCTTAAACAAACATATTACAGTTGCGTTGCGTGTTCGCTTCGCTAATGTATCTTACCGAAACCCAGTTGGACACGCCTTAATTCCCCTCCTCTGCGCGTTATCGGAAGAGTTTCGCAGCTTGGTGCCTTGTCTGTGAAATAGCGACCATAGTCTGATAACGTGCGCGCGATTAAAATTATTATGCGGGAGGACAACGGGCTTTACGTACGTGCTTATTCCAGTCTGTCCTCAAATAGATTTCTCTACCCGATTTATACCTCGGGCGTTTGTTTGAGGCTTGCTGTTAAGGTGTATCTGTAGCCAGCGCTGCCCCAGTCCCCTCTGGTGCGCTGTGAAATATTGATGGCGCTGGATCCGATGGCTCAGCTGTCAGGCCTCCCTGCATGCGGTTAAATAAAGGCTGCGTTTCATTCAAACACTCGGTTCTCACGGCGCAGTCTCCTGTCACCAGAGGGTCCTTCTTTTATTAATCAGGCTCTGAAGCGGAGATCAGGATCGGGTTCTCACTGAAAAATAAATCCATTTTAAACAGGGATGAAGAAAATGACAATGGGGAATATAGTCCTTCCTCCCTTACAATAATAATCTGACGCATTCCACGCTGTATATTTATAGATTTGATCCAGGATGTTTAAATGGGAACAAACACATGTGACCCTCTGTTTGTTTGGACTTTTGTGTGCGTATGTTTTTTTGAGTGTGTGTATGTGTGTGCATCTCTGTGTGTCTATATGTACAGTGTGTACTGCGCTGTGTGTGGTTTGGGTAGTTTCTTTGTGAGTGATTTTGTGTACACATACTGTGTATCTCAGTTATCTGTATGTGTGTGCTTCTTTATGTACTGTATCTGTGCATTTGTATGTCAATGTATCGTTGTGTGTGCTTGTGTGTGTGTTTGCATGCTTTTGTGAGTGTGTACGTACAGTACGTGTGTGTGTGTGTGTGTGTGGGCATGTGTATCTGTGTGCAAACGTGTGCAGTTTGGTTGCTCCACCAGGAGCAGTGCTCTCTCCTCTGTGGCGCTGTAGTAGGTGAGGCTGGCTCTCTGCACATACAGACTGTGGGAGTCTGGACTTGCTTTGCCTGCTGATTACACTGGCTTTGTATCCTAGCAATGGCGGGGGGGATGGGGGGAGGACCGCCATAAAGGAGCATGTTTTCCCTCCTCTGTGGCTTGGCTTCGTGTGTGTGTGTGTGTGTGTGTGTGTGTGTGTGTAAGCTCCAGACAGCAGAAGGGTTCTTTCCCTCCCGGGGTCTTCCAGGAAGGCAGGAAGGAGAGGTGGAGGGCAGTCGCACAACGCTCCTAAATTCATCTCGCTAGCCTGTTGCTTAAACCGCAGTTTAACACCAGATTAGTCTAATACATCCAAACCAGTTTTTTAAATTATCCATTTTATGTATCAAATGTCAGACAGGCACTGACCTGTGTGAAAAGCATTTATAAAACATGAAGGTGAATCATTTGTGTTACACAACAGAAACACACCGGGGGGTGGGGATGTTGTTCAGTGTGTAATGGTGCCTACTCCTGTTGTCGGGCGGAGTATCACTGAAGGGGATTTTGGGCGTGTATTTCCACCCCTGTTTCCACAGAACAGAGAGCGCACAATGAGAAAGCCACACCAAGATATATTGTAACATCTGGTTGTGGGTGGATTTGCGTCGAAACCGCTTTTATGGCATATGGAGAGGGAAGGCTGTCATTTCTTGTGCAGATAGTTATATGGTAGAACAGGGTCAGGGTGCTGTTCTAGCTTGTCACCCTACTGGCTGCTTCCTCCTGCTCTAACCAATCACAGACAAAAGCCCTCCTGTCGTGGGCAATATGCAGGAGACATCTTCTATCCTGTCGCCCCATTGGCTACTACCTCCTGCTCTGACCAATCACAGACAAAAGCCCTCCTGTCATGGGCAATATGCAGTAGAAATCTTCCCCAGCTACCATGGGCTTTTCACCAGTGTCCATGTAAAGGCTCTTGGAGCCTGAGAGGAGGTCACCTCCCTCTCACCAATGGCTCATAAAAGTAGAGGACTTGCAAATCTTTTATGCCTGTGTGGAGGCGGTGCCTGTTATGCTTAGCTGCTGACTCGAGCCTTGGCGCCTGAGGTCATTGCCGTTGTGTCAGCCAGAGGTCAAAGGTCACCTCTGAGCGGTCATTGTCAGGGAGCATCTTGTGAAAGTGATAATTAATTATTTTCCTTTTTTTTTTTTACGAGAGCCAGACAGTCCACCCTGCTGCCCTTTTTCCCTACTTTATTCAGACAGTTAGAAAGCAGAGAGGGTAGAGAAGGCATTACCCTTCAGGGCAAACCCTCGCCCGCACGGGAAGACTCGTCCGCGGCTCAAGAATCGGCCGCTCTACGGACCGCGCCACACATCTTCCCTGATAAAGAATTCTGGGCAGGGAATCCCCTGCACAGCTTTGCAGTCGCCGCGGTGATCGTTAAAGGCAGGGAGAGAGGGGTATCTGGTATGAGTTGCTTGTGAAAGTCCACGTGTACATTATTTTAAGGGGGGGCGAGGGAGGTCATGCAGGGTTCACAGCACGCCGGCATGTGAAGCTCCTAAACCCAGGCTGCGGTCGTGTGTGCCAATGCCGCTGAGGAAGCGTTAGTGTGAGGCTCTCAGAGGTCAGCCATTTCCATCCTGTTAGCTGACGTTTCCCGCAGAAAAGATTTAAAAGCTTTTTAAACCCCCCCCCCCCCCCCCCCATCCCCCCTGTTTGAACAACACCTTTCAGCTCGCAAAAAACAAAAGCGCGTCCTGCCAATTCGACAAAACGCATTGTTGAGCGCAAGTGTCTCGGTGAATGGAGAGAGAAAACAAAAGGAAAACCTCTAACCGCTGTCGGAGCGGCGCATCGACTTGTTTTGTTGAGAGAAATTACTGGAGGGCCGGCTGTGATTGGGCAGCAGCGTTTCATTCAGAAAGTGGCCGCTTCCTCTGTGAAGCCTGCATGGGACGAGTGGCAGTGTGAGAGCGAGAGCTCTGGATCCTGTGCTTTCGCATCGCGTTCGCGTGAGTGACAGCCAGCGAGACGGAGGGGTGGGATCAGAGGTGACGTGGGACTGTTTGACCTCCTGTCTCCGCCATTTCACCCTACTCAACAGTTTCTCCCGCCTGCCTGGTCTAGCTCTGGCCCGGGTTTTACAGCGCTCTGCAGCGTTTGCCCCTGAAAATTGATGTGTGCTAACTGGAAAGAATATTTTAGGAGCACATCCGCTAATTGTGATGCATTAGTGTGCTCCTAGAATTTTCTGCCTGTGTTGTTTGGAAAAAAATTGAGTAGAGCCCTGGCACTGACAAAGCCTGTGTGTGGAGTTATTTATTTTTAAAGGAAACCGAACAGTCCACCTTTTTTGACTTTATTCAGACAGGGGGAAAGCAGAGAGTTACAGATAGAGATATAATCACAGTAGAGAAATTACCAGTGGTTGAATCGAAACCCCAGCCACAAAGGGTATTTGTATATGAGCAAAGAGCTGGCTGCCATAGAAACGGCACCACACAGTCTCGCCCTTTGTCTAAAGTTTCATGTTTTTATGGTATTAGTCTCTAAAATTATGCCTTTGTTTTTTTTAACCCTTTAAGGTGTAAGATCACAAATGTGTGATTGGAACTTAACTGAACATTATAATGCTGATGTTACAATCTACTGGTAACTGAATGAAATGGAGATTTCGAACACTAGAAAACATTTTTAAAAACCCTACTCTTCAAAGAGTTCAAATGTGTTTCTGTTCAGTGAGAGAAGGGCTGGGAACAATACTGGAAGTTTGACCTCAGAAGAGTGCTGTTGGTACATGTTAGTTCAGCGATGATTCATGTCAGGGTTGATCCGTCCTTCTGGCAAAGGCTATATGTGAACACTGACAGCAGAGGGATCAACACCGACAGTGTTAATCTGTCCTCTGTCAGTGCGGACGTCTCCTGTTTCGCGGTGTGAGCGCTGAGTCTGACCTCCTGTCTCCCTGTCGCAGGCGAGCGGCCCTTCCCCTGCACCTGGCCCGACTGCAACAAGAAGTTCGCCCGCTCCGACGAGCTGGCGCGCCACTACCGCACCCACACGGGGGAGAAGAAGTTCGGCTGCCCCCTCTGCGACAAGCGCTTCATGCGCAGCGACCACCTGACCAAGCACGCCCGCCGCCACTCCGACTTCCAGCCCGGCATGCTGAAGAGGCCCCACGGGGCGGGCGGGGCCCGAACCGGCTCCCTCAGCGACTACAGCCGCTCCGACGCGTCCAGCCCGGCCCTCAGCCCCGCCAGCTCGCCTTAAAGCCCCCCGCGCACCCCCGGCCTCTCCTCCCGCCTCTCGTGTTGCACAGTGCTCCCACCGCGCCCCTCCTGGCTGCCCCTCTGCTTGCTGTACTGTACTGAACTGTACATATCTGCCTATTGTAGTGCAATCTCTCGTGCGACTCCGAACACAAAAAAAAACAAGCCTTTCACAAACGGCAATATTCGCATAGTGTACAATATGTCTGTAATTTTTTATATGGCTTCTGGCAGACTACCTGGTTGTCAATTACGTTTTTATTTAATTTTTACTTTTCTGTCATTTTAAACAACCCAGTTCAGAAGAAGAAATTGGCAGGTATGCAAGTGATATGATTCTTCACCTTTATTTAAGATGAAATGGGGATGGGGGGGTTCACATTTACACCTCAGGATCTCAGTACAGTTGTCTTTTTAACTACTTAACTTGACTGCACAATACAGACATCACTTTAACTCTGAAATTCAACGCAGTTGGATTTTGCACCCTGCTCAGGGACGGCCTCCTTAGCTTGAAAGAATGAACGCAACGAAGACAAACAGCCTTACATTCAAACGGGATTTGCACTCTTTGTTTTGTTAGTTTTCACCCTGGGGGAGGGAAACTAGCACTGGATTAACATTCATTTAAGACCATGGTTTGATTTTTTTAAAATTTTCTTTTATTTTAGACTAATTTATTTTCCCCTACTCCGCTTGAGGATGTAAGTCAGACCAAGACCACTCTTTGAATGTTTATTTGACTGGAAGTAACACGCAGGAACATATACGTCTGTCGTCTTTTTCTCTTTACATTTCAACAAAATCGTAAATCGGATAAGTCTCTGACGACTTTTGTGAGCACATTTCAGCAAGCACAGCGTACACTCAGAACTGCTTTTGTGTTTCAAAGGGAATTGGGTCCTATTGCGGCCGGGTGAGTGTAGGCAGGTCATGCTTGTAAACCTTTAAACTTTAGCCTGCTTAGTGAGGGTTAGCGAAACGGGGCCACGGCCTTCCATGCAAGAAAAGCTTGAACACAAAGACGAGGGAGGTAAAGGTTCAAAATGGCCGTTTCCTGGATGAAAATGGTATCTCAGTAATGATACAGCAGTGCAGTGGGTAACCCACATGCATGGATCCAAGTGGAAACTCGTCCTTTTGAGTGGACTGGTCATATTCTGGCGTGGGTAAGGTCCGAAGCACACGGTGAGCCCCACCTTCGGAAAGCGTACATTTCCATGGCTGTGTCTGCCAGTGTAGTCTACGTGTCACAGCTTAAACAGACGTGTGTGGCGGCAACGCTGAAGAGGGCTATGCCAGACCTAGCTCCTTCTGGATACCGCCCAGGTCCTGCACAGCATACAGGGTTATTCAGGTTTTCTTATTCGCGAGGGTGAAGCTCTGCTAAGGACAGCCGGAGAGCTGAGCTGGAACAACGGTCACTGTCCCAACTCGGCGTAGACTGCAGTCGCCCCCAAATTATACGGCTATCTGCGAGGGGCAGGGCTGCGGGCCTGAGACAGGGGCCCAGATAAAGGGCTGTGGTTTATCGCGGGTCACACGATCCCGTGGAAATGCTGCGGGGCACGCCCCTCGTTTGTAACAGACAAAAGGAAAGGGTACGCCCCTCCCGGTCAGGGCTGGGGTTGTGGTTGTGGCAGACAGGGAGCCTCGCGCGCTGGGGTCCCCTATGCGCGGGACGCTGGTGTTCGCCCCTGCTGTTCCTCCACGAGAGGAACAAAAACCCTGCTCCTCATCGGTCGAGTAGTGTGTTACCGACCGAGCGAAGCTTCGCGACCGCTGTGGTCTGGGTCCGATACGTGACCGCAGCAGCACCCGCGTACGGTTACCCCGGCGACGCGAGGGGAGGCGTCCCGCCTTGTTTGGTGTGATTGACGTTTCCCGTGTGCTCGGCTGATAGCGGTTAGCGCAGCGCCGCGCTAGTCTCCGTGAGTCGCGGGCGCGGAGGGACGGGGGGCCGTCTGTCCCATTTTTATTGGGGAGGCCCCTCGTAAAAGTTTAATCACGCCGCAGAATACAATAAGCGCCCGCTTTCAGACCTCTCCGTCGCTACAAACGGGGGTTTATACCACCGCAACAAAAAAAGCTTTTGCTCCAAAATGAGCTTTGTCCAGCTGAATTAAAAAGGGAAAAGCGGGCTAAGTTTTGTGGGAAAATTGGGTTATTTTACACACAGGTGGGCCTGGCTGGCTCAAAGTAAAGGCCCTTCAGGAACAAAGCTGAAGTAAGGAAGCACTGGCTTCAAGACACGAGGCTTTCAACACCAACGCTGTCAATGTCAACAAAAATACTCAGACTCTAGTATCGCTCCTGAAGTCTGTGCTGGGCTCTCCTGCTTTTGGGTCCCCAGGCAGGTCCCAGAGCCTTGGAGGGGCCGGTCCCAGAGCCTCTCTCTACGCCGTGGCCCCTACAGAGGAGCATCTAGAGCTGGGAGTGGAGCCCAGCTGCAGTGGGAGGGGGGCCGTTATTGGGCGGGGGGGGGCAGAAGGAAGCAGGTGTACGCCTGTGAATGGCTGCCCTTGTCTCACCCCCCCACCCCCACCCTCTTCCCCCGCGAACGTGAGCCTCCCTTCCCCAGCCACCGAAAAAAGAGGGCACATAATCAAGCGCCCCTTAAAGAAAACACCCTTCATAAAAATATACTGCCCCTGTGGCAGTGGTGATTCTGCGGCAAACCACATATGAGGCAGTTCCCACATAACTCCTGTTACGTTCAACTGGACCAAGACGCCACGCTTTGAGTTCTGAAACGGAGCCGCCACGCTGTTCTCCCTCCCCTCCTCCCGCTCCCCCTTTCATCTCTCCCCACAGTGCGGCCATGCCCACGCACTCGCCAACCCCTCTTGCCGTACTACTTCACGCCCCCCGGCACCCGGTGAATATGCGTATTTGAGTTATTAGAGCACACGGTGTACTTGAAAGCACTGTAGCTCTTTCTTTATGGATGAAACTGTTGTGTAGAACAAAAGCCTAAGCAGGACCACTCATTTTATTTTGGAAATTTGTTGTTTTGTTCTTTTTTTTTTTTGGAGTACTCTTCTGAGTACAGCTTACTCATTCCATAATCCTTAACCATAGGAGCTGCTTAATGTGCAGGCTGCTTCTTACTTCATCTTAATCCATAAGACACATTTACCTCAGGGCTGATTTTGGTAGGGCATACTCAAGACAGTGACATGCCCCTACCTCTGTTTTTATTCTTATTTTTCAGATTGTTCTCTGGGTTAACTTGTACATGCAGTGCAAAGTCTGTCACGGACGGCTCCCCTGTGGTGCCCTCAGTCTGCCTCACTGCTGGTCAGTTGGAGCAGACCCACAGAGAGCTGTCCTCCACATCACCACAGATGTTCTATTTACTGACTCCAGGTATTCAGCACCCCCCCCCCCCCCCCCCACCATTTTGTTTCCGGAAGATTCCAATTTGTAACAGCGTGTTCCAGTGCTGTCCGCATTACTATGTTAGCTTTGGATGTTCTTTGACTCATGCCCCGGTCATGAGTATAGTGAACCAGTGAATCAGAATTCCCAATGTTTCGAACCTCACAGCAAAATATCTGGTGAGATAAATAGAATATCTGTGGCTTCACCTCAGTCCCTGAGCCAGTGTCCATACCTGGTCTCTTTCCTCTCAACCGGAAATCACCTCTATGTAACCCCCTATGGTCACACATTCCCGGATAGATGCTATTTAATCTGCAGAACCTGTTGACCTGTGGTTTTAAATGGACACATCATGAGTACAGTAACTAACTGGCTTATGCCTGAATTCAGATTCAGATCTTCAGTAGTTTTACATGCTAGCACATGCTAGCTAGTTCTCCCTCTCAGTAAACAGGTGTAAATACACTGTTAAGCATTGACAGAGGACATATTCCACTTTACAGAGCTGTGTTTTTGGGTGATTAGTATCTTCTAATAGTTACTGGAATCATATTGATTTCTTTCATGTTTTCACATAATTGTTGACTGTTTGAATCATTCATGCACCTGTGTTTTTTTCTTTTTCTTTTATGGTTTGTTTCATTTTTTCTAACTGTAACAGATCTACCTGAGTTTTGAAATATGAAAGAGGCCATAGTAAACTGCCTGGGATCTGTCTGGTTGTGAAACCACAGTGTTTATTCTATGCTTGGCTAACAAATCAACATTGACGAGTATTTTTGTGGAATTGTGGGTATATTCTTTTTTTTTTTCATCCGTGATAAAAATTGCTACTTTGGGGTGATTTTCAGATACTTCTTGCTGTTTTCAGGTCACATAAAATTATTATTGTTATTATTTCAGTTATTGTTATTAATATGTTATTTTATTTGTTTTGTCTATTTTAATTTTGTGTGTTGCTCTTTCAATTGTTTGGCTAGAAATCTCAGATGATTTTCTTGCATTAGACGCAAAGTATATCTAAAGATACTGAGATTAAGATAAATGTACTTCATTCACTTGAAGACACTGAAATGCTGTTTGTTTCCAGAGATTAAATGTAAGCTCTTCTTCTATGGAACCCTGAAGCACCTGCAACAGGGACAGAACACAGGGGGATAAATCAAAAAGGGAAATGACCCACATTTTCTGTAATAGGTGTATTTAACAATTTAAAAGCTTTGCGCTTTTCTCTGTTTCATTTTGAAAGTTGCATGACCATAGAGACCACAGCATTGTGACAGTTTTTGCCCTCTAGATAGCTCACATCTTTCTGAAATTCAAGGTGTTGCTCCAAGCCAGCTTAGAGAAATTTACATGGTTGAAATGTTGATATCCGTATCGTCATAATACACTTAAAAAACAGGCCAGCAGACACTCTTTTTCCTTGACCGTTGGAAATCAAACATAAATTTGAAATGTAACTGTTCAGGGTGCTCAGATAACTGACTTATTTTGTAAACTACAAGGGGGACATACTGGATTCGCAACGCTTTTGGTGAGGGGGGGGGGGGGGGGGGTGGTGTATTTTACTTGCATGTACAGTTTGCTTTGATTCATTTTTAATGGGTCTGTCTATCCCCTGGACTGATCTGTTTTATGATATTATGCTTTTTTTGTTTTTATGATTTTTGTCATTAACCATGTTGACGAAATCTTATTAACGACTGTTTGAAAAGATTATGTTGGGGATGAACTGCGAATGGTGTGTGAACATGTTCATAGCATGTGGAGCTGTGTGATAGAGCTTTGACTTGTGTGACAAAAAAATGCATAGAGTGATCATTCCATTAAAGTGACAAATGAACAGACAGATTCAATATATCTGAAGACATTACAAAACAAATGTATAGTTTTGTATGTGTGATTATATAGTGTATATAATCACGTATATAAAATATTTCTATGTATATGTACAGGATTTAATGAAAATTAAGTTTTTGTGTATTGAATATGCAAGTATTTTTACGTTCATACTCTGCTATTGGCTTGATATTAGCTAATTAACTGATTTATTGTTATCTAACTAAAGAAAGTATAGTTTTAATTATCATCCTTGCATTTCCAAATGCTTTGTATTAGTGTTTTATTTTTGTCATCTTGAAAAAAATTATTTTGTGTAGGAATAATATGTAATGCAGTCAGGTGTAGCAAAGATTTCATATAAAATATAAACGCGCTCTATATTGCAAGCAAATGGCCACTTTGCTCCAAAGGATTGCGGTTGCTTTTGACATATTCGCTGCTTTACATCAAACCAATGTATTGGACCTTCATTTGAATATTATCTATTTATTTTTTACTTGTACTGTATTTTTGACTGTGATTTATTTTAAGATGAAAATTGAAAATGAAAAGAAGAAATAGACTGGGTACTAGTCCTTCACAAGTTCCGCTTTTGCTCTTTTTAATTTGTTTTCCACTTAGATAGCTTCTTCCTTGTATGTACATTTCCCTGAAATAGCATTGTTTATGATTCGTAGGCTGGTCCTTTGACTAAAAACAAGCAAACATACAAACATACAAACAATATGACATACTGTCATGTTCAAACAACCCCCCCTCCCCTCAAATCCTGCCAAAAAAGGGAATCAGGAAAGCTGCTTCCTGACATGTCAGTCTGTGGAATGGAACTTTTTAAAGCCTTTTTCCTTTCAGAACTTGCGTTAGCACAGTTGCGTATGGTTGAGTGGGGAATGGTGACAGGGAGAACCGGCTGCCTGTGAGCAGGGCCTAACGAGTGAAGCCAGTTCAGCAGGTGTGAAAGTGACTGAAACAGATGCCGTGCGTCAGTGCTCGGGCTGTGTGAGTTGTTAACCAAAGGCTTCAGGAATGGATGAATGTTCAAATACCACTTTATATCTGTTTGTCCCTAGATGATTGCCACAAAACTTTGCACAGCAATTGGATTACCCGATCTCCCCCCCCCCCCACCATAGAGATGGGCTGTCTCAACTTTTTTGACAATGCGGGTTTTTCTTCCAACGGAGGGATAGCCTTGTGTTTTTGCAGTTACGTTTTCTCCGTCGGCCAAACTTCAGCAGAAATGTAAACTCGCTCCTGTGCTTTCAGGCTAAGGGGTGCCCATAATTACTTCATCTTTTTAACAAAGATTTTTAATAACAGGTTCTGCGCAAACCTGGACCTCAGCTATTTTGTGGCTTTCATTATCCGTACGTATTTGTTCACAGATTACTGAAGGGCTTGTGGGTTTTTGTCCAGTAATAGAGTAAATGCATGGAGGCGTAGGCCTCTACCTCATTGAGTTCATCTAAGTGTAATTGAGTGTACATAGTCATTGCACACCTCATTCAGACGGCGCTGTGTTCTTGTGTTGCAGATAGCTGGGGATCTTGTGGCGCTAGTTTGTGCAGTCATTTAACTCTCTGCATGGCTTAATGCGCGCTGGTGAACAAATTCTCACTTCTTGGTTTGACCTACTGAAAGTATAGTACCTGCCTCCGTTCCCTGTACCAAACAGATGCGAAATGCTCTATTGCGTAGAAGCAGGTGTTGCTGAAGTCAAACCTTGCTGTTAGCTCAATGCCGATCTCTCAGCGTCTTCGTCCGTTTAGCGAAAGGGTAAGGTTTTCACCTTCTTCTGTTCTTTCATTTTTTTCAGTGGTTTCGTATTTACATTTTGTCATTTACATGCCGTCCTCTTTCTATAGGACATGTTATGCAGTCATTTGTAGCAAACCTTTTTGATGGCAGTATGTCCTCAATCATTTAGGGATCACAAATCGTGTACATTACGTTTAAACCAGAGGCCCCCAGCCCCGGGCCTGGAGAACCACACGGTCAGCTGGTTGTCATTGTTACTCAACACTTACTTGAAATCAAATCAAGTGATTAGACAGTAATGTCACCTGACCTGGTTTTTTTTGGTTTGATTGGCTTTTGCTCAGTTTAATATGAAAGCACTGGAGATTACCTTGTATGGCTCTCTAGCACTGGGGGGTTAGGAGGGGAGTGCGTCTGGTTTAACCATACTACCTTCATCATAGACTTTTAATGAAACAAAGACATTTGTCCTCCTTGTGAACAAAACTTGCCTTCCTACTAAATCTCTCTATTTTGTACACGGCCATGCGATGCCTGTTTCAGTGACTCGATGGTGCTGCTTTCCCTCTGTTAGCACCTCTGTTACCTGCTCTGTTTGATAACCTTTGATGAACTTTGGCCAGTTCCTTATTATTTTTCCATAAACACATCAAAGCTGCAGTGTATCATATTTTTCTCAATCAACCAAATCACTACGTTGGAAGTATTGCAGTTGTACAGTTCCATATATTCTGCAGATATTAATGCGCTGGTCTATTGTTGCTCTGCTGTGTCTTTTTATGACATTATTTTTTACTCGTTTAGACAATATATTGTGACTATGTCCTATGCAAATACAAAAATTAACAAAATTGTAAAATATTGAACGTTGTCTTAACTTGTATGCATGAATTAGTGAAGTTTACATTTGGAAATAAATTCATAAATAAGCAACTAATTTTTCATTCCGCCTTGTGCTTTTTTGCGTTCGTTTGATTCTTTCGCCACTTCCTAAAAGGTTACGCCTTTAATGCAAGGGGCAATTATTCACATACGTGGGTGTAGTTCATCATTTTAGTGTAAAACTAGGGTATGATGGGAGATATTTAACTCCACAGGGGGTGTGTTGGGGGTAGAGGGAAGCCATGCTGTTCTGCGATGGTAGGGGAAGGACAAAAACTATGTGATTAAGAACGGGGCATGGCAGAATGTGTCTTCATTGTGCTGGTTTGCTCTTTAAGCTGTGCTGTGCAATAAAGCATATTTCAGCCCGAAAGCACCGAAGCGGCCATTTTGTGGAATGATGCGTTGGATGTTGTGTTGCGACCCCTCTGAAGAACACCATGTATTGGTGATTCTGAAAGTTTGGCCAGCGGCCCACTCCCGGCCTCCTGCTCTTTCTTGAAGCTTCTCCTCCATCACTACCCTCCACTCCCTTCCCTCTCCACCTCCACCCCCACCCCCACATCCCCGTATTTGGCAAACGTCTCCACCTGCCTGCGGCCCTCAGGCCCTCAGCCCTTTACGCCAAACAACAAACGCAGCTTGAACTCTGCGTACACTCGCGGCCTCACAGGAACCCTGTTGGGCGGCTGCACAATGCACAGTGCTTAGCAGGGCCAGTTTACACATGGCCAGAAAGGACCAGCCTGTTCCCAGAGCAAACAAAATGTCTATTATTTTTTTTCCAGAGCCAGCTGCCACAGGGGCGGTAGTGCATCATATTATACAGTGCCTATATGAGGAAAGGATTACATATCTTGATTCTGAAACTGTGCCTCTTGGTTCATTCTGTCTGTGTTTCTGAATCTGGTGAGCAGGTTTAACCCCTCATGGGCGAATGTGACCTTCGTGTTACATCTCCCTTAACAGGCACTAACGCGACACCAGTATTTGATCATATGACCGTTTTTCAAGACACATGACCGTTGGAATGCATTGTGTTTCCTAGGCCTCTCTATGGGTTTTCTATTGGGTGCCTTCGTACATAATGGGTTAAAGTTCCACCGTGAGAGCAACCCAGCATCCAGCGTCCCACTAATACTGCTACTGTTACACTTGTGCTACTCTTACCTCAATATTACTGCTTCTACTGAAGTGACTCATAGTGGTGATGTTATTAATTACTGTACTATTAATATTATTGGATCTGTTCTGCTAGTGTTAATTATACTATTCTGCTACTCACTCTTACTGCTGTTTCTAGTTACTGCTACTGCAGCTACATGCTGCATACTGTACATGCTATCCACCTTTACTGCTACAATTCTACTGCTACTACATTCATTACTGCCGTAGTTATTGCTACTGTTATTGCTACCGATACAGGCAGTTACATTTACTGGCAGTGTTACCACTTCTGCCACTGATATTGCCCTGGGATAAAGGACGGTTGTCCACTCTCTACCCATCAGCTAGTGCCGGCTGTTCTCCCCACAGTTGTATAATCTGAGCCATCCTGTGTCTGTTAACAAGGCCATAGACCTGAGCTTCTTCAAGGGAACCTGAGTGGCAGACTTGGGCCCAACTGTGTGCACAAAACACTTGTCAGCAGGATCACCTGTAGAAAGTACACACTGTTCTCTTCTCATTCGCCCGCTCAAATATTTACCGGAACTGATAACGCAAACAGGGTACAATAAGGGGGGCATTTGTTGTTTTTTTCCAATGATGTTAACTACATTTGTGACGCACATGTCTTGTACCATGTAAAGGAGGCATGAAAATTATCCAATTACTTTTGGTTACCTAAAATGGCAGAGTATGTATAAAAAGGGCTGCAATTCCTACATGGTTTACCTAATATGGATGTACCATCAAATTGAAGTCTGCACTTTCACCTCATATTCATGGTGTAATTTTTGACCCAATCAGCCAAATGTGGGATGGAGCCATCTTGCATAATTGCAGCTCATAAGTATAATAATTCCTGTGTAATTCAGAATCACAGGTCATGTCCAAGCAGGGCATGCACCTGAGTTCATCTTCTTTGTGTCTTCTCTAATCTGACCCGAACACCTGAAGTATGCACACCTGCTTGGCGATGACCTGAAATGTTATAGTTGGCAGTGTGCTTATTTGTCATTTGTAATCTGAACTTCATAATATTTTTGTCAGTTAAAGTCATTTTCAAGGCCTAGTAACAAATACATTAATAAATAAGTAAAAGCTAGTCTATTTGAACAGCATCCAGGTTTCTTGTATTGATAGTCTATCCACTTTTCAGGTTATTGTCACTTTTGGAATGACAGTGCGTGCATGTGGGCTGCAGAATGTTTTTGAACCATTCTTGTCCTTTATCTCTCCCCTGTGCAAATTGTTTTCCCTGTCTTTCTCTGTATTTCTCTTGTCGTCCTGCCTACAGTTGGGCTTAAGTACAGATAGATGCAGATAACCTTGCTTGTACTATGTCAGCGTGACACAACTTCAAAATGTTTGATTGCAGCTTTCTGCTTTAACTTTCTGCAGTGTACAAATCAGCAGTTATTTCTAAAGTACAAAAACACAATTCAAAAACTGAGCACAAGAGCAGTACTAGGAGCGCCCAGTGCTTATTATGGTTTAAAAAAACTGGGCGGCTGCAGATAGCATCACTGTGTGCAGCAATCACTAATGATGTCATTGCCTCTGGGGAATAGTTCCTTACATGTTATATACCATTATTATACGGTAAGTGGAAGATCTTTGAGCAATGATGTTAGTTCTTCATTTACATTTAAAAGGAAACTATTCTTTATTACCTTTCAGGATTCTGGGGGTGTTTTGCCTGACAAAAAAAGAAAAGGTTAATTTGTATAAGCAGGATAAGAATGTATACACAACAGCTTCTCTTTTTAAAAGGCCCGCTCATGTTTAAGTCTCCCTCTTATCTAAAGATGGAAAGGGCCTCTCTCCTCACCACCTACAGACGGGCCCATCCTTCCTCAGTTTGAGCCGTTCGCTCCTGAGTGGAACAGGAAGGAACAAGGCCCTAAAAATAGAGTGGAGCCCGGTGTTCTCTGCGCTCAGGCTGGTTATGAGTCCACAGCCTCTCCTCTGTGCCAGTCCAAACCGCCCACACGCCAGGCGGCCATGTCAGGCACACTATCAGCTCTGGCTCTGCCAGGGCGGGCAGCACCAGGGCTTATTCACCACCTGAGAGGATTCCTGTCTGCCTGCTGGCACAGGCTGACATGTAAAATGATGATAATAATAACAACAACAATATATTTTTATTATTATATTGTATTAATATTACTATTAGTAGTAGTAGTAGTCGTAGTAGTAGTAGTAGTCATAGTAGTAGTATTTATAGGAAAAAGTATTTTATTGGCCACCTTATTGCCATCTTGTCTGTTGCCTTCACTCATTTCACCCTTTATTGTGTTGTAGGTTTAATTTAAAATGCTGAAAGGTGAACCATTGCCCCCAGTTTGAGGTGGCATGCACTCTGAAGCAGGTTTTCTTCAAGGAATTGGGCTGCATTTATCCTTCTCACTGATCTTACCAGTCTCCTGTTGGAGTGACCATTGGGTTTTTAGTCACCTCCCTGACCAAGTCCCTTCTTGCCTGGTTACTCCGTTTTGGCTGTTCTAGGAAGAGTCCGGCTGGTTCTAAACTTCTTCCACTTCACAATTATTGAGGCTACTGTGCTCCTAGGAACACAAGTTTTAGAAATGGTTTCATACCCTTGCCCTGATCTATACCTTGCCACAGGTCTACAGATAGGACCTCATGGCTTGGTTTTTGTCCAGACATGCAGTGTGAATTGTGGGACCTTATATACTCAGGTGTGTGTCTTTCTAAACTATGTCCAATCAATTCAATTCAATTTGCCACAGGTGGAATCCAATGAAGTTCAAGACACGTCTCCAGGATAAGCAGAGCAAACGGCATGCACCTGACCACAATTTTGAGTGCCACAACAAAGGGTCTGAATGCTTATGTAAATGAGAGATTTAAATTTTAGATTTTTAATACATCTGGAACATTTCATAAAAACATGTTTTCACTTTGTCATTATGGGTTATTGCACGTAGACCGATGAGCAAAAAATTTTTCCATTTAAAATTAAGCAGCACAGGGCAATGGCCAATCCTTCCAGTCCATCCAACTGAAAGGCTCTATCCCTGGATGATGCTGAAACCAGTTAGACACCAGTGAGACACCAGTGAGTCACCACTCGAGGATTCAGTACCTCTCTCTAAATCCAGCCGAGTGCTTTTACAGGGCACGTCACAAAGCTATTTCATTAATACTTCACACATCTGGCAGTCAATTTTCCCTTTAAGTATATTTTCTCACTATCTTCATGCACTGTTAAATGCGAAAGCTGCGATATAACCGTTTTGTTTCATTACGGAGTCGGTGGTTTCAAAAGTGACAAAGGATGTCAGGCATGGTTGTAGGTATTGGTTCTTTTTCACAGGACTATTTTTGGACACAGCTGTTAAAATGGTATGAAGCTGTTACTGTAGGCGACCATATATTTAATGGTTTTCAAATTCTTTCATTTAATAATGTTGACCCATTTGGGAATACATCAGAACCACTCTCTTACTGTGAAAATGTGTGGAGACTGATAATAATATCTATAAAGCACAAGGATAACTACCTTTTGTTTACTAGCGTTCCCCCTAGATAACTTTTCCCCCTTCAACTATACAACGAGATCACTCACTGAAACAAAGACCCCACTGTATTGTCTGTTCATTTAGTTCTTTCAAATAGTCTCTCTCATGACAATGGCATCGTTTACTTCAAACGATGCGAACTGGTTAAGACATTTTATTGTCATTTCACTGTGGAAGCTAACTAACACTTGTACTGTCATCCCAACTTATTAGTATCTCCATTTCATTGCACCTGAGTGATTTACATATCTGTAAGAATTCTATTCATTATTGATATTGTGGATATTGTGTGACCCCCACCACACACATACAAATAGCTCTGGGTTCGAACATCCTCTCTGTGTCTTCAAAGCACTGACTATATCGCCTTGTAGAACAGACATAAACTGTGTCCTGTTGCCATAGTAATTCAAACTCACAGGATATGGTGTAAAAGTACTGCACTGGGAACAGTTACATTTCTAGAACAGTTATATTTCTAAAAACAAATTAGAGTACATATTGGACCATACAAAGGGTGTTACTGTGAAGAACTTGCTGTACTTCTGTAGAAAAAGGACAGGACTGAAGTCACATAGAAACAGTCTTTTTTTTCAATGCTTCCTCCTGAAGCAAAATACAACCCATCATCAGTCATCAATGATAGATTAATGATACATTTCCAGACATTAGATGATAAATAAAATTAGAGAAGTTCTAGAGCTTCTTTACTTTTGTGGGTGGAAGCATTGCTGACTCTTTTTTGAGGAGGGTGAATAACTAGGGAAATTGAAATGATAATTGCTAATATTTCTATTTCCAAAATGGCTTCTACGTTTCATTAAAAGTCAGCTATAGAGGTTCGTATCACTCTGTAGGAGGACCTAATTACAACTGAATTTCTGCGCATGAGTCTATGTATTCGCCTCTGTCTGAACACAGTACAGGGGAGGGCGGGTGCGTGCGTGCCTGCCTGCGCGCGCGCGCATGTTGATAACAAGACGCCCACGTAGAACAAAGAGTACTTCTCAGAAAATGCAAACAGCACGACAGCGGATTATGTGAGGGGAGCCGCAGTCGTGCTTGTCTGTTCTGGGTGCTTTTCCGTGGGCTGAGTGTCGGTATTCTCTGACCCGCTCCTGAGCAGCTATCTGTAGGCGTACCGACCCTTGACTGGCGTTTCGCTTACAGGCTTCCCTGGAAACAGCGAAGCGACCAGAAAGGCAGTGCCGGCAGGTAAAAACGTGTACGATTCCTTCTCCCTTGGTTTCCCGAGTGAAAGATGGCCAGCCCCGCCCACTCTCCGCCGGCGGGGCGAACGCTTCATGCTCTTGTGGAACTGGATGTGCTCCGAGTGTAGAGCCTGGCACCAGGGAACAAAGCTGGTCTCTGTAGACGGGATTTCTCTCTGCGGCGTGTGTCCACAAAGAGCAGTCTCAGCACTAACACGCGCTCCGGGGTTAGACCTTCCCCTGGCTGGAAGTCTCTAACTTTAACAACCTCAATTAAACCCTTTCAAAAGCTACACGTGTTTTATACCCCGTGCTTCATTCTCAGATAGCGAGCGGGTTTTAAATATGACACCGCATTCCGACTTGTCATGAATATATACGCTCAGTGAGCACTTTATTAGGTTTTTTTTTGTTGAGATATTGGTCTTTTGCTGCTGTAGCCTATCCACTTAAGAGGTTTGACGCATTGTGCGCTCAGTGATGCTCTTCTGCATACCACTGTTGTAATGTATGGTTATTTGAGTTACTGTCACCTTCTTGTCATTTTTGACCAGTCTGGCCCTTCTCCACTGACCTCTCTCGTTGACATTTTTTCCCACAGAACTGCTGCATACTGGATGTTTTTTGCACCATTCTCTGGAAACTCTAAACTGTTGTGCATGAAAATTCCAGGTGATCAGCTCACCAATCAAATCACCCTGTCTGACACCAACAATCATTCCATGTTCAAAGTCACTTAGATCACATTTCTTCCCCATTCTGACATTTGCTCTGAAAAGCAGCTGAACCTATTGACCATGTCTGTATGCTTTTATGCATTTAGTTGCAGTAAGTGTTCATATGGGCCTGGTTTAAAACTATATGGATATTAATACACATTGAGGTGCACTTTCTACGACCCGTTTAGTATTTCATTCGAATCTGGAAAAGTTTCCGAATTTATTACAAACATGTAGCCTAACACATTTTTACAGAAATATAGATGTTTTACAATACTCATCAAACATTATACTACCTGTTGTTTCTCCAAAAGAGAGTGACGTCAGCCACAGTTGAAATTATGTGAAAGCAAAGACATTAATTAGTGTTTTTAGAAAGTGCCGTCATCAGGGAAATAATTGACATGCAACACAAGTGGCAACAGGAAAGTAAGGCTGCATGTCATTTCAGGTCATACATCCTAGAAAAACTCTCTCTGTCTCTCTCTCTCTCTCTCTCTCTCTCTCTCTGTCTCTCTGTGCACATATACATGGTAGATAAATGGGGGTATTTCTGCGGATGTGTGACTCAGAGCTCTATCACAATTTCCTGCCGAGGGTTCCTGCTTTTTTTTCCACTGTTGGACTGTCTGACCAACTCGACAAAATGAAAGTGCCCTTGAGCACATACCTGATGCATGCCCACGGCAACATGTTTCTCTGAACAACAGTGCTCGCTAAAGGCTCTTTTTTTTCCTCTTCACTCTGTCTTCCTCTCTTCATATATTCCATTGTCTCTTTCCCTTTTGTGACAATCACAGTTACTGTGCATGGTAAGATGCGGATATGTGAACATGACTTGCAGTTTAGTTTGTTTTCGCTTGAACATGCCTTGACTCAGAAGACGGTTTCAGAGAGGCAGGACCTCACGTTAACGACTACAACTGTGCGGGGCGCCTCTTCCACAGATGCGCCCGTAACTACACGGAACAATCAAAGGCCTCGGGACCGAAGTACTGAACTCACTAATTATTTATATCCCGGGTTTTTGTTTCTTGGAGATGCGAGATGGAGACGCGTGCACTGTGTGGGCGGAGGTGCGGATGCGGCCGGGCGTAGCGCGTGGGACGGGCTCCTATTGCACAGGCTGCCTGGCAGAGACCGAGCTCTGTGTGCAGGCAGAATGGGATCCATTGTTGAGGGTGAGGGAGGGAGGGAGGGAGGGAGGGAGGGGGGGCAGGGACAGGGACAGGGATAGGGGGGTTCAGCTTCAGCTTGGTGTGCTCTCTCATGTTTCGGGTCAGGGTTGAGGCTGGGTGAGACGGCGGCCCGACTCTCAGCTCTGCGGCTGTGCTGGTGTACACCGTACTTTGTCACACTCGTGAACAAAGCCACTACTGCCACAGAGCTGCTACTGGCAGCTTTTCTCACCGTGAAGTCCGGGGTGGAGGCTGTGGTGTTGGGGGTGGGGAGTTCGGAGATTAAGTTAAGATGGTAGATTTGAAATAATGCAATTGTGTGATTACTGTATCCCTGTGAGTTTCAGGGGTCAAGGCGAAATGATTAACATGAATGTATTTGTGCTTAAAATAGTGGCAAGTTTCTATTTTAAGCCAAGAATTTACAAGCCAGATTAAGGCCATTGTGAAAAGCCTGCACCTACATGAATCACTCACAGTTTGTGTACACTGCTTGAGGTATAGGTAGGCCATGCTCTCGGGAGATTCATGACCTTGAATTATTTATCAGCCCCTTTACACTAATCCATAGGTAGTGTAACAACACCCAAAGGCGCAGGCATGTTTTTACTAGTGAGAAAACGGTCTCAGAGGGGAATCTATATACTTGGTCTTAAGAGACAAAAATAGATTTCACGCATTCTTGCTGCATCTAGCCAAAACACTTTTGGCTTCATTTTGGCAACAGGAAATGAAATTTGAAGCACTAATTAGATATGTGTTAAAATGGACAACCAGAAGACAAAGAGGTGAATAGTTCGTCGCGGAACAATTTTGGGGTTTGGCCGCTTTCCCAAGTGCTGCTTGGGTTGCCACAGCGTCGGCCGTTTTCAATTGTTCCCTGGCTCACATCATTCTGCCTGAGGGGAAGTTCCTGGTTAATACCCCCCCCCCCTCCTGGGATCCCAGCTTTTCAGGGTTTAGCCATTAGCTCTGAGGTAATCTCAGGATAGAGATACAATCTCCCCTTTCCGCTGAAAAAGCCCACAGGCCTCTGGAACTGATATCTCCTCAGCTGGGGAGTACCACCAAGGTGCAGGGAGAGATAGCCAGAGGGTTGGAAGGTAGGACTCTGTCAAATTATGAAGGCCTTCCCAAAATACCACAGGAGGGCTACTCGGGATATGTAAACTTACCCGCGACAGCCATCATTCTTGTAGCTGAGCTGTTGCATGACAAGAAAATTCTTAGTGTTTTTGTTGGGAGCACAAACACAATTACAGGAAAAACAGGAAGCATTTTTCACGAAGCCATTACAGCTTTTCACCCAAATAACTGCCATGTCCATTCAGACCTGGCCAGCGACACTTTAACCAGTTAAAATAGTCACTAATTAGACCACAAGTACAATTTTGTTTATAAAGATATACTAGATCACATATTTTTATAATCTTTCTCTGGCTCTCTGTATCTGTGGGTCATACCATTTGGGAAAACCACAGTCATATTAGAGAATGTAGTTAAACTGTTTCAAAAGGAGTATGACAGTTTTGAGTGTGGCACAACCCAAATAATACATCCCACTTATTGAGATACTTTCATACAGTGAGCACTCTTTCATGAATGTGTTGAGAACCACACAGAACACATTTATTTAAGGCTTTGGACTGGAGGACTGAATTCACACATGGGATGTCACAGATTTTGTTTCTCGTGATGAGATGTAAAAGTACAGAGTAGAGTCTCTGAGATATGAATGCTAATCTGGAACTTGGATATGTTTGTTAAATTAGACATTTCAATGTGATGGGAAACTACAAATTGAAGAAGTATTATTTGTACTAAAATTACTCTCGCCTCATTTTTAAAAATAGGCGACTCCTTATTTTATAGCTATGAAGATTAGTGTAAGTGAATAACCAGTAATATAACCAACACTACTCAGAGTATCATTACAACATTTTTCTGTGTTGGCAGATTGTCCAGAGGACTTGATGTTAGGCTAAACAGCAAGATGACACCATGGAACAGGGTGCTTCTTTGACTTCAAGACTATGCCTCTCAACTCACTACCGCAAAGGCTTGGCTGAAATACTGTATGTACCCATTGGCTTCATATATATGGCAGTCTATAGCCACAGTTTCATACAAAGGTATTTTATTGCGACTCAAAGACCTGAAGGTTGATGTAAGTATGCAGCCAGTTGTTGGAGAGGACAGGAGGCCTGTGGGAGAGCTCCGAGAGGTTTCTCTTAAAATGCAGAAACCTACAGTCTTCACAACCAATAACAGGTTCCACATAAAAGTTACACAACACCCCAGAACCACACAACAACTGAACAAGCACAGCATCGGTGTTTATACACATGAATGCCTACTTCTATAGCTTTGCCACTGCGTAAGAAAAAATATTATAAGAGTAATGGAATTTATGATATGGATCGTGATACTGTGGAGCATGATATGCCAGGTGACGTTGGCTGGCGTGGGTATTTATGAATGATGATGCAGTGGTTTTGACAGTGTTGTGTTGCTTTCATATGGAACACTTCAGAGAAAGTAGTTTTGAGCACTTCCATCCTGATCTGCGTTAAAAACACTGAAATGCAGGCACTGTGCTGTATATAATGTACAGTATAAAATATGTTAACTAGCTGTGTGTTATAGCTCCGCAGTTGTGTATAGAGTGATATACCACCACGACTGCTCCAGGTTGGAGGACCTCAGCAGATACATTAATTCTCTATATAACTGTGATTAAATCCAGCAAAATGAGGTGCAGCCAAGTGTGGTCAAAAAAGGATTTTTGGGATTACAGATTCAAACCTGATATCAACAACCATGAGAAGACACATTTCCTTTTTCTGATGGTGGATGATGTTGGTTCCCATGTTCTGTATATTTCCATACCAAAGCGTTCAGGATTAAATTCCTTTTCAGTGAAGGGGAAATTAAGTCATAAAGAATGTTTCTTTGTCTAGGCATTCAGTTTGCTACTCAATGGGACAGTAGGGAGGCTATGAAGTTGTCAGTCCTGAACTCAGGTGAAATGCAATGCACTTTGGGAAATGGAGTCAAAAGTGTCGTAGGATTTCACAGGGACAGTCTGGTAGGAGAACAGGCTGGCAGTTCGTCTGAACCAATTAAAATGAGATTTTGGGCATTCTCATACTGGTACTGTGAGCAGACTTACATCAAATGGATGCTTAACATTTACAAGAATGTGGAAGGCCATATTTAATGTGATATGGTGAATTGGGTTTCTGAAAAACCTGAAGCCATGACATCAGAATTTTCAGGGTTAAAATATATAGTTTTAGCTTGGCAAATATTTGTGTTGTAAGGGATTCTGAGGAATTACTTGGAATTAACCTACATTCATTTTGAGGATTGAGGTGGTTTCTCAGAAGTTACAACATAACTTCTATGCAGTTTTTATATTTTCAAAGAGTATTGAATTGATATCAATAAATTATTTATCACAGTCCATATTAAATTGTATTGCCACAATTCTGACCACATGCCTCATTTTGCCAGAAGTGATCACAGATACAGTTGAATCCCTACCTTTTCATAATCTGCTACCTGATGTTTAGTAGTTGCAGTTATAGAAAGGGAAAAGATAGGGAAAAAAGCAAAGAAAAGCAAATGTATTGTATGAAGGTCTATCAGCAACTTAAACAGCATTCATACTAACACATTAAACCTGAAAACACTAAGCTTTCATTAAGCTCAGTTTTCCTGAAGGTTCTTTCCCTCACAAACCCAGCAATTTAAGTAACCTACCAAAGTGGCAAATGTGTCCATAATAAAAAACACTAAATATTGCCTCATGGAATTCTGTGAAAACAATATAAAAATAATTTCCTATGTTACAATTGAACCTTGGCTTGTAAACTCCCAAATGTACTTCAGAGTCACATTCTGTAGTCCACAAACAAAAACACACAACACCGCTGTTTTTTTAACAATAAACTAATCTTTTTTGTTCTTTTTCTTTTTGCTATTTACATTGGTACCTAATGTGCAAATTAATAATTTAAAGTAGTGTAAAACTGTCAAATGAATACAAAATAATATATTACATTTCTAATGGTAAGAGTCCATGAACCTGTTACATACCGCCTGTTGAGTAGAAACATGGGAACATACTGAAAACACAGCCCACATCTTTGGCCAAAAGACATTCGGTTAAGGACAGCGTGGCACTCAAGCATATTACAAGAACAAACACAACAGCGTGAAGACGGGATGCTATTTTACAGCTATCACTGTTTTGAGAAATAAACAAGCTCTTCGAGAACGCCCGGTATTCAACGCGGTTTGCTTTTTCGTCGAGGAGTGACGAGTGATATGACACGTTAGTGGTGTTGGGAGAATTATCTCCTCTGAAATGTACTCATGTTTTTCACGGGTTTCTGCTCGCTGAAAGTCAGAAACGAGGAAAGAAATGAACAGATTTAATCATGGGGTTGAACTGGTGAAATGGCTGCTCATCCCTGCATGGCGTTTGGGCACTAGCCATGTTCTTACATCAGCAATAGCAGCGAATGCGAATGGCAAAGTGAAGACACTGCCAACGAATGGAGATCATCCCTGACTAGTGACATATCTGTGGTAGGCAGAGGGAATGAGTAGGAAATTAGTATTTATTTCTGCTTTCCATGGCCATTCACTTCACAGATTCAGTCAGTTATATTTTTTTCCCAAGGAAGTTACTTCTCAGTTTCGAGTACCTGAGAACGAGTGGAGGATTTACACATTCTTTCTGTTTGCCTGTTTATTTTTGGTTGGTGTTTTTGGCACATAATGCTTTTTTCTGGCAAAATTATTTTGGCTTGATAAGCGAGAACTGTGCCATTGTAGTTTAATGCCAGCATGCGAGTGCTAGTGAGTGAGGAAGACATCTTATTACAGCATATACACCTTCCACCAAGAAGTCTTCCACTCAAATATAACCCACAGCTATTCTGAGCTATGGGACGTTAACCCAGAAAGAAGAAACTAGAATGGCTTTGACTGGCATTCCAACTGACTTTCATCGTCTATACAAGATTCATAAGACATTTTAAGGAGGCTGTGATTCAAATCTTTTAAGAAAAATACACCAATTACACAAATGCATAGACAAAATAACGTTTGTTGACATCAATAAACTTATTGCTTTGTTAATGTCATTCGTCGCCTGTGCATTTGCCTCCGCGGAACATTTTTTGGACAAACAAGGGAGCAATATCCTTATATTAGGATACTTTAAGGTCTGATCTGTACAGTATTGCATTTCATTTGATTAGAACCTCCTCTTTATTTTGAGTCGTGAGAAGCTGTGCATATGCTTCATCATTTGATCTTTCATACAACGCTATGACTTCACAATATGGCTTCAGGCAACTGGCAAAGGAATGAGATCTCAACCACCCACACCACACAACTGCATTCAGATAAAAAACGTGATAATGGCAAAGAACAACCTGTGGCCAAAGCTGTGAGCTGATTTCAGTCTGCCCCGCCCTTGTTATCGAGTAACATTGACCTTTCGATACTGAGAGAAAGGTAACAATAACAAAAGCACGACTGTTCTTAAATAGGAGTAGGAAATGTGTTCTGGTCTACGGTTTTGCAGTTATCTGGTTATTCTTGGAGCGAAGAAGGTCAGGTTTTTTTTTTTGTTTCTCTCTATGAGGACGTCTGTGATGGTTGCTGAGGCCCAGCTGGTCAGGCTCTCTCCAGCTAGCGAGAGGCGTGGGCTATCCAGGCCTCTCCCTCTCCCTCTCCCTCCGCTTCAGCTCCTCCCTGTAGCAGTAGGAGCAGTAGTTCTCCGTTTCGGGCCGCCCATAGAAGGAGCAGTTCTCCCTCCGGCACCGCTTCTGCTGGGGGCAGTAGAGGGCGCTGCGGCCTTTGGTTTTGTCGTGGCTCAGCCAGCCCCGCGGGGAGTCCTCGTCGGCGTACGCCAGGCAGTCACGCACGTCGTTGGCGTTGAAGCCGTTGGTGTAGGTGTGCGACTTGTGCTCGCCGGGCATGTTGTAGGAGAGCGACTCGGCCGTCTCCACCGTGCGGACCCCCGACATGCGGGCAGGGCTGTAGCTCTGGGACGACAGGGAGCGGTTCTGCTGGGGGTAGGTGGCGCAGGTCTTTAGGGTGCCCACCACGGGCTTGCTGTAGGGCTCGTCCTGGAAGCCGGACGCCTGCAGGTTGACGTCTCGCAAGTGGACGACGCTCTGCCTCTGTATGGGCGGGGTATGGCTGTAGTGGGCGGACACGGGGACGGGCCCCGCCCTCTTAGCACCATTGCTGGGGGAGGAGAAAGGGGCGGGCGTGGGGCTCTGCCTCTCCTGGACCTTCAGGGCCAGCTGGGAGTTATGGCTTTGGTGCAGGACCGGGGAGCAGCCCTCGTTGGGCGAGCTGTCGGACCGCTCCTTCTGGAAGGCGCTCTCCTGCTCGGGCTTCTTCAGCGACGTCCCGTTGGCCGGGGGCTTCTTCTCGGCCTCCTTCCTCTTCTGGTCCTGCTCGGCGTTGAAGCGCTCCTGGGCGCTGCTCAGGTAGAAGCTGATCATCTCCTCGTGGAACTGGTGCCGGTGGCTGGTAAGCAGGAGGCCGGCAAAGATGAACTTCCTCTCGCCCTGCATGGCCGCCCGCAGGATGTTGAGGCTCAGCTTGACGTCGGTGCTGTACTTCCATTGGTCCGTCGCCCTGTCGCCCGAAGCCTTGCCCGAACCGCCCTGCTTGTCCACGGGGGAGGACCCCGACGCTCTGTCTGTGGGCGAGGGGCTGGTGGCCTTCTCCGACGAGGACGTGCTGGCGGACTGGCCCGACTCCTCCTTGCTCCCCTTGCGGGTTTTGGAGTCCTTCTTCTTGACCTTGTCGCCGTTACCCGAGTTGGACCGGCTGATCTTCCCATGGACGAGGCCCCCCAGGCCCCCCATGTTCTTCTTCAGCTTGATGCCCAGGGACTTGCTGAGTGTCCCCAGCTTGTTGGCCACTGAGTCGCTGCGGTTCTTGTCCTTGCGCTGCTTGTCCTTGTCCTTCTCCTTGCCCGGTTTGCCGTTGTTGATGTTGGAGTTGCTGCAGACGGACTCGCGGTCCGAGTCCATGGAGTCGGCCAGGGACTGCACGTCCTCTCCCGCCGACGCGGTGGGAGACTCCGGCTGAGCCAGGGGGGCCTGGGAGAGAGAGAGAGGGAGGGAGAGAGAGGGAGAGAGAGATGGAGAGAGGGAGACAGGGAGAGGGAGAGGGAGACAGGGAGAGGGAGAGGGAGAGAGAGGGAGAGGGAGAGAGAGAGGGAGGGAGAGAGACAGAGAGACAGGGGGAGAGACAGAGAGACAGAGAGGGAGACAGAGAGATAGAAACAGACAGAGAGGGAGGGGGAGAGAAAGAGATACAGAGAAAGGGAGAGAGAGAGGGAGAGAAAGATACGGAGAGTGAGAGGGATAGAGAGGGAGGGGGAAAGAGAGAGACAGAGGGAGAGAGACAGACAGAGGGAAAGGGATAGAGACAGACAGAGGGAGAGGAGGGAAGAATAAGTGGTGTAGAGTGAGCACTTGTGATTTCTTTTGTATTTTGTACAGTATACCACAGAGCGAGAGCGAAAGGGAGGCAAAGAGAAAGAGCTCATGAGAGAAAGGAAGAAGAAAGCAAGAGAGATGATATAGCTGCCTGAAACGCATGTAGATGATGGAAACTCAGCTGCCAAACTTGGCAGAATAAATATTTCTAAGGAATTATGTATTTTACTATAATGAGCTTGGCACAGTTCATAAATCTTTATGTATGTTGTCTTGTCACTTGTGATATATGATATAATATTCCTCAGTAGGTTTTGTCTAGTCATTAAATCCTCCATCCTTCCAAAGAAAACCACCAAAGTCTGTCTTTAAAATGCACTGTGGTGGGTAGTTATAATACTGAATACGAATTCATGGACAGACTAATTAGAAGAGCAATTAGCCGTGAAATATCCCTTCTTCTGATTCAAAAATGTCTCACTCCCACTTACGAATGTCAGATACTGCACAGTATTCCCACACTAACAAGAAAAAAAAACCATAAAAAGGACATTAAAATGACTAACGTCCAACTCCAGCCAAGTGCAGTTGGCAAAAAGCAGCATTTTTCCGGGAAGAAAGGAAAAAATGGGTACCCTTGTTTCCGATGGGATTCGAATCCACGTTACATTCATGTAGTTGTGCAGGAGGTTGAGTTTGGCTTCCAAGGACAGGATGAGACTGAAACAAAGGAGAAAGGGCATCACCACACCACTATATTTAACTCCAAACAGCAGAAACTCTGTCATGCTTTCTGCACTGAGGAGAAGACAGGAGAGACACCAATAAACAACAGGAACACACACAGACCCACTACAAGTCCACCCTCAATCAAAGCTTGGGCTGATTTTGTACTCCCTTGTAGTGAATACTTATGGGCGTCTTCCGGTTCATTTGCTCTAACACCCTCATCTACAGATGTTTTCATCTCAGAGTTAAAAATAACATTACAACCTACACAATTACCATGTACAAAGGGTTTCCCATTTCCCAGAGTTACATGGGCAGAGCTGCTGTGCTTTAATGAGTGTGGCAGATGAGGTTTTTACAGGCCTGATTTGAACGCTGGCATTTAAGTGAATGTACTTAGCATGACTGTTCCGACACCCTCGCCCTTCCTCCTCTTCAGCTTTTCTCGGAACAAGCTTAGCAAGTATCGCAGTTTGTCGCTTAAAGGCGTAAGATGACAAATGTGATCAGAATGTTCCTCACTGAAGATTCTAATCACAAATATGTAATTAGAATATTCTAAACTGAACATTCTAATGCTGATGCAACAATCACTACTAAAGCAATGGAGTTCTAGAACATGGACTTAAGATACAGGATAGTGGATAGTGAGTAGAGGATTGGGGTTGTGGATAGGGGGTTGTGAATAGTGGATGGTTTATGGGTAGATAGAGGGTAGGGAGGGAGTGGGACGCACTTGGCCAGTTTGGCATTGTCGTTGTCATCCCTCCCCCAATCCCAGTCCTTCCCCGGGTCCACAGCGAAGTGAAGGGACAGCAGCTTGTGTTCAGAATCAGTCAGAGGGATGACAGCTGGAACACAATGTAAAGAACAGGATTCTGTATTATTATCAACACACAGACACAAACACAGACACACACACATGCGCACAAGCACGCACACAGAGACATATGCATGCACGCACACACATACGCACACACACACACACAAACACAGACATAAGCACACACAGCTTAAATCTGTCCACTCGAAATAAGTCAACAACAAAACAAGCTAAATAAAACTCCCATTAAGATATGATATAAGTTATTGTTCCTTGTGCGGTTTGGCTAACACTCTCTTTCCAAAACAGAGTATGAGAATACCTGCTGATTTAATGGGCTAAAAGGCTCTTTCACACAGGGAGAGGAGAGGGCCTCCCACATGTCAGCTGGGCTGGGAGACAATGGGGGCTGCTCCAGGCCCGTCTGTCTGGAGCTCAGGGTACAGGCAGTACAGGCAGTCTTCACTGCTCAGGGCCCTGCCAGCAGCACTCGCTCAGGGGGACACAATGTACCGACACACTCTGTGTGCTCACACAGGCTCTCAGCTCTAGTGATTACTGTTCTGTGTGTGTGTGTGTGTGTGTGTGTGTGTGTGTGTGTGTTTGTGTGTATGTAGGTATGTGTGTGTGTGTGTGTGTGTGTGTGCACAGACTCTGCTCAGCTCGAGAGATTACTGATCTGTGTGTGTGTGTGTGTGTGTGCATCTGTGTATGTGTATGTGTATGCGTGTGTGTGTGTGTGTGTGTGTGTGTGTGTATGTAGGTATGTGTGTGTGTGTGTGTGTGTGTGTGTGTGTGTGTGTATGTAGGTATGTGTGTGTGTGTGTGTGTGTGTGTGTGTGTGTGTATGTGTGTATGTAGGTGTGTGTGTGTGTGTGTGTGTGCACAGACTCGGCTCAGCTCTAGAGATTACTGTTCAGTGTGTGTGTGTGTTTGTGTGTATGTAGGTATGTGTGTGTGTGTGTGCACAGAAAAACATAATTAGTCTTACCAAATGAATGAAGTACTCTTGTTAGAAATGCTATCTAGAGCATTTATAACTACATATGTATTTTTTAAGCAAGTATAACTATATTTCAATTAAACAATTACATAATACTTTAACTTCAAAGTTAAAGACAAGGGAACACTTCAACAGATGAAATTTCCCTCCTCAAATGGCTAAAGGCAGTTGGTGTTCTTAAACCATGTGCACATGTGTGACTGCACGTGTGATGACAAAGCCATAATGTGACTCCACAGTCAAGATCAGAATTTAGATGTCTGTTCCTTTGATCACTACGTATCTCTGTTGTGATCAGTTCTGTGAGTCGCAGTACCGTTTCATTCTTTCTTCTCTGTTTCCGTGTTGTATCGGTTATCGTTTAGCGCTCTGTCTGTAAGTGCGGTCTCTGTGGCGAGGCCCCGGTCCTCAGTACAATGGCGTGTCGAGTTCGACTGAATGATCAATTGATCCTTATCCTGCGCCCTGCTGGTGTGAGAGAAGCTGCTCATTACAGAGGGACTTGGCATCTCCTTTAAAATCAGCAGTTGGGCCCAGAGGGAGAACAACAGAATACCCAGCGGTCCTGCCACAGCAGTGATGTCATCGAGCCTGTCGTTAAAACACTAATTTAAACTTAGCTCAGTGCTTCTCCCTCTATCCTAGACCCTACCCTCATAAAGCCATGCAGATACAGAGAGGGAAACCACTACCCAGCATCGATAAAATATGCTGATGCCTGCCGTTAATATGAAATCCACGTTTTTGGGTAAAATAACCACAAAAAACAACCTGGGTTTAAGCTAGGTGAATAAATGAGCCTACTACATAACCGCAGTGGACATGAGGAAGAGATTTTCACTTCTGTAAATGTGCTGAAGATGCGAGTTGAAGCAGGGTAAATGTGTAACCGACCAGAGCTTCGGCCACGGTCACGAACGTCCTCTGGGGGAAGGGGTCATACACCTGTCTGCTTTCCCAATTTACGCGCGGGTTCGCCGGACTCGATCCCCCCGGAGAGAAATGAAAGCTCACACTCTCCGAAAATACCCCCCTGCCCTCCCACCCTGAGAGCGGCGGGCTAATTCCGGGGCAATTACGGGCTTGTGCCTTTCGGTAGGGGAGCCAAGCTGGGCAAACAAAGGGGCGAGAGAGGGGGGGGGGGGGGGGGGGCAGAGGTGTCTCAGAGCAGCAACTCCCCAGACAGGTGTGTGCGTGAGCGTGGCGGGGAGGGCCGGGAGGGGGGCGGCAGGAGCTGAAAGCGCGGGCGTGTTTTCCCCGGCGCGAGGCGAGTCAGACACCGGGCTCCCACTCTGCAGCTGTCTCCTGCCAGAGCCCAACCCGCCGCTCCGCCTGCCTCCCTCGCCGGGCCTGGCGGGGCCCGGGAGCGCCGCGTTCGCTCCGCGCGCTGGCAGACACGCGCTCCTGTCCTCGGATGACCTTCCCCGGCGGAATTAGCATAGCCCATGACATCACGTCCCCCCCCCCCCCTCCCAGAAATGCGGCAGGCGTGCCAGTTGTGACTTGGACGGCTTGTTTGGAAAGGCCAGGGGGGCGGGGCGGGAGGAGAAATGATACAGTGAGGCAGAGGGGAGTGGGGGGGGTGTGTGTGTGTGTGTGTGTGTGTGTGTGTGTGGTACGGGGGTTTATATGAGGAATAAAAGAGAGCTGAATTGATCGCAGCGAACCGGTCTCATCTTGTTCCGGCATGTTCTCTCCGGTCTTCGCGAGCCCCACTTCCTCCAGTTTCTGGGGTAAAGACGGCATTCCTGCTCGATTGATTGTGCTGGTCACAAGACCAGGCAGACTAAACAAAGCACGGCTACCTGCACAGTGAACAGCAGACTCACACGCTATCCAGTTCTGAAAGAGCAGTTGCCATAGCAAGCTTCTTAGAAAAAGCACAATAACTCCACAGAGGAATAGAGAGAGACTCAGGAGAATAGCAGAAGCACACACTTACACACTCACACTTACACAGACAGACACACACACACACACACACACACACATAAAACTACATACTCTAGGCACAAACACGCACACCCACATACAGTATGCACAAAGATACGTTCAAAGACACCCTCTTTATCTCTCTCACTCTCACACTCACACACAGACACACAACTACATACTCTAGGCACACATGCACTCACACACCCACATACAGTGTGCATGAAGACACTCTCTTTCTCTCTCTCTCTCTCTCTCTCTCTCTCACACACACACACACACACACAACCACATACTCTAGGCACATATGCACACACACACCCACATACAGTATGTACAAAGACACACACACACAGACCTACACACTGATGTACACACACTCTCACTGTTCTGACACACAATGAGTATTTATTCAGCCTAGCTTCTCTTTATTACTCTCTTGATAGAGACAGTTCATATGTAGGCACATAGGCAACCTTAAATTATTATATGTGCTTTACAAGTAATCTTCTTTTAACTCTGGTATTGATGGCTTACATCCCACTGACCCACCATTTTACACAGCAGCATTACACAATTAGCATTTGCCATTGCTCTAATAAACCATAATTTCAACATACATTCGGAGCTAACTATGTAATATTAAGCTGGAATTGAATGTTACGAAAATGTTTTTAGATTTGACATTGCACCACTCAAGGCTGCGTACGTTGGCGGGCGCTGCCCGATCTCCTGTTACTCTAGACAGTGGCGCCCACTGGTGGCCGTAAGCCAGCATGACATCCCCCTCACTGAAAGGGCTTTACCTCAGCTGTGTCAGGCAGCCTGAAGGCTTGCTTTGATCACATAATGACTCCTTTAATACCAAGTGCCTTCATCTGTTTGGAACATATCAAGGTTAATATCCAGTCTGCAAGTGTGCACAGTCTTAAAAAGGTATATTTATTAACATAATATATATATATATATATATATATATATATATATTTTTTTTTTTTTTTTTTTTTTTACCGGACTTCTCATGTTGAAGTCGAGGAACCCCCAGACATCTGTGGCCCAGGGCATCCTTAGCAAATTGTACAAACATATTCCCCTTCAAGAATATTTCTATATTCAATACATGATATTTTAGACTTTCAGTAAATTAGAACAATCGCTGGGTTTACACATCTTTGGTAATATTGCGATAACTGTCATTACGAAATATTTATATTGTACAAAACATCTTTTGTGAATCCATGAAATAATGGCATTGATGTGTGCTTAATAGCCACCGAATTGCAACCTGTTGTAAATGTTGCATAAAAGCGTCACAAAAAAAAGGGTCACAGCGTACACAATTTAGGGGACCTTGAGATGAAAGTTTGGGAGTGTCTGTTTTAATAGAACATACAGTTACATTTTTTACTCAATTTGGCGAGTGCTGAAATGCTACTGTGTAAAAATGGCTCTTTTATACAAGGTTGAAAGGACCATTATGTGAGCCCAGTGAAAACCCGGAGGTCTTTTAAAAAGTGGAAGTCGATCTAAAAATAATCCTAGACATTTACTTGGCCCAACTCCTCTCATGCTTAAACCACAGCCGCATAAAAAAGCTTACACAAACCAGCTCTCCTCCGGTTCCACCAGAAAGCCAGGTCATTCAGGTAGAGAGGGTGTGTGTGTGTGTGTGTGTGTGTGTGTGTGTTGAAGGGAAGAAGCTGCACAGTCTTAAACAGAGCACTGGATACACTTCCCCTGGGGACTGTAGAAAAGTAGTATCAATGGAAAAAACATTTAAAACGTTCTTGCTTCATCAAAAGAGTTTGTGTTCTGTTAAAGCAAATGTTGTAGGTCGCCTGACCCTATATAATGCAGAACCTTGCCAGCCTTTTTCCTGTTATGCTGCATTTACCACATAAAATAAACTAATATAACTGGAATGTGGATTCCAGCAGTGAGGTGTCACTTTGATTTAAGTTCCATAAATCAAAAACCTGGCTGCACCTGGCAGTGACACCCCTTTTAAAATCTGCAGCTGGCACCTAATCATATATAGACACACAAACACGGACACACACAGACACACACACACACACACAGGCTCCAAAACACAAGCACACAAGAAAGAACAAAGAGTGAGAGCCTTCCGGAACCTTCCGGGTCATCCGATGCAAAGAGAGAAGGGGAAAAGGTTGGTCAGGACTAGAAACAGGAGCATGACCCAGCTGTGTGTGTGTGTGTGTGTGTGCCTCACAGAGCAGATAGTGCCCAGTTGGCCTAATTAGCAGTGACAGGGTACGCTTGCCTCTCTAAAACCTGTTCAGAATAGTCAGGTGTGGTGGTGGGGGTTCTGTATGTGTCTGTGTGCCTTTGCAGGTCTGCATGTTTGTTCATGTGTGTACACACAAGATCTCCACCAGTCGAATACAGGAGTTCAGGTTATCTCAGAGTCTGTAACCACTATGATACCTCTTGGCTTTAAGGCACTATCACACAGGAAGTTACACCAGCCCACTGAAAAACCCAGCTCTCAAACTCTTAAACAAACAGAGAGGTGCCTTCATATTACTTGTAAGAAATAACATACTACCCACAATGACTCCCACATCATCCATGCAGGCATGTTAGATACTGAGAAAAATTCTTAACAGTAAGACAGCGGAGCTCCACCAGGGATTTGAAACTTTGGTTAAAAGTAGAGCTCCTTTACCACTGTGACACTGCCGCTCTGTAAGCAGAGAAAGAAATCAATCTTTCCGTTTTGCACTGTTATCTATTAATGGAACCCCAGCAATCTGACGCTCATCAGTCAACCGACACTTAATTCCAAAACTCAGTCACTCCTGATAAGGTATATGGGGGAAATAATCACACTGGGAAATGTTTCCCTGTTCCTCCACTCGTTCCCCATCCGCCAGTACATTTCTCAGAGATGAGTCAGGATGTCACAACGTTGTGCTGTCCCTGCTGACAGCTGTCAGTTCAGGGGGTCTCTGTTAAGACCCAAGAGAGGTGCATCAAAGCCCCCTTTAATCCGGGCCACTATCGGGATTGGAGCTGACCCAAAAACGGATTGTCCCACGAAATTATCTGTAATTATTATTTTCTGAATAATTATGAAATTATTGTGTGTTGTGTGGCGAGGGCAGCACCCTCTGTTGGTTTACGCAGGGTATTCCTTTCCAGTATTTGAAAACAAAAGAATGGTTATAATTTGTCCCCAAAGTCTTGTCACATAATGGTACACAGATGACTTTGCTTGTAAGCCCGGAAGGGACATCCCCTCTTCCGTCCCTGTAGATTTTCTCTCATGTCTCTGTAGCAGTTGGCAGTTGCGGTTTTGGCGGTAACATGACAGACGCTATCAGGACTGGAGCTGACCCAAACCGGATTGTCCTGTGAAACCAGACACCAGGGCCCGTCCGCTCAGCCAGCAGCAGAAACTCCCCGGACAGAGGGGTTTGGAGCCTGGCCCACACTGGCAACCGAGCCTGCGCTGACCTCGGGGGACTCCTATTGGCCAGCGGCTCTGGTGCAGGAAGAGGCGTGCCAGGCAGCCTCAGTTCATCCATCATTCTTAAAGCCAGAACCCCTTTAGACTTTTTTAGATAACAGTTTATAGGCTGCACTTGGAGACTGCACACTGGGTCAATGGAGCTTTAGTTACTGGAATGCATTCTGAGGGCGCGGGAGTACGTTTGTCCTTTGGTCCAAAGTTATTTTTATTCCAAAGTTCCCAAAACCACTGTGAGCAGTTATGGCTTTCACTGTGAAAAGTGCCATCGAAGTGTGAAAATGCCTAGAAAGTATAAGCAGAAATTTGACTCCCAGTCACAAGTCCGTTGACAGCCTAAATGATCACCTTATTAGGCAATTAGTGAATAGCTGAGACACTGCTTTTGGTTGATGCCGAATTTGAGCTGGGTCTGTGTGCCACACTCCAAGTCTGGTAGTTCTGTGAATCTTTGGTTTCCAACACATCTCCAGTACACAAACAGAGCTGATATATAGGCTTCAGCAGTACTGTAGACGTCTGTGCCAAGACCGGTCCGTTTCAAACTTCACTGTGCCATGTCTACTTGCTTGTGTCTGGCTCCAGTGTTTCACTGTGATTGAGCACTCTATACTTTACTCTCTGCTCCGATTAGTCAGTCGGTATTTTTATCTGTGCTCTGACTCGTGTCACACTATGTTCTTACCAGTCAGATCACGGCTTGTTCTTTCGCTGTTGTTGGGCACACTCAGTAATTTGCTTTGTGCTGTGATTAGTCAGTTTGTACCCTCTAATGTGCATCGACTGGTCAGGTTGAACCTTGCTCTTTGCTGTTATTGAAACAGTTTGTTCCCGGCTGGTTCTGTCCTGGGATTGGTGAAAGCTTACGGCCGTGTGGTCTCATAGATTGAGAGTACATACCTTGTTCTCTTTGCTGGTCCTTCTGCTCCATGGAGACCAGGGCGGAGAAGTGGGCCTGGTCGTAGGCCAGGACCAGAGGGGAGCAGTGGCAGCGGTTGGGGGGGACCTCCAGGGGCAGGTACAGGCCTCCAAATGGTATGGGAGCAAAGGCTGCCGTGTAGAAACGAGACTCGTCTTAATGACACGCGTAGAATGAGACCCGGCTAAAGCTGACAAAATAATGCACAAGAATAATAACGACCCCAATTCTCAAGTCGGTTACGTGAAGCCATAAAGGTCAAGCTAGCCTTAACTCAGTGTTCCAGGTGGACACTCATAATGGGGCTATTTTAATGAAGCTGGCAGGCTACACTTCATCTGTCGAAGCTACACACTTGACACGGTAAGAGCAGGACTGGGCCCTGCCCTCCACACCACTCTTCACAGCGAGCACCCAGGGCTGGAGAGGAGGAGTAGGGGAGATCGAGGTCTGTTGTGACACAGGGTCCATTGTCCAGAAGCAACGGCCATCTAGCCTGCTGTAAATCACATTGCACCCCCCCATAAGCATCCTCTTTCACCTCAGATTCCAATGGGCCAGTTTAGTGTCAATTTCGTGCTCAGAAAACATTGTGTAACAATCGACCCTGTGTCACAACCGACCCCAATCTCCCCTAATCTTCTGGGTCTGGGCAACCGGCGGGGTGTGCGTGCCATGCCACAAGCTAGGTGCAGATCATTGGGAAAGCTGTCTCGCTGCACCACAGCTGAGGCTGGCGCCAGTGTGTTCTGGCCTGATTAGAGCAGTACTGTTGGGCAGGAAGGGGAACTACCCTGCACCACGGCCATTACACCAGCCACAAAACCCAGCTCCTCCTGCTGCCCAACCCATCGAGTGGGAGCGGCTGGGCTGAAATAGTGTGTTCAGGAGGAACCCTTCTGCCATTCTGATTGTAGTTGTAGCTGCAAGCTGATGTGTTTTTAATATGTGTTTCCATTGAATTATTAGATGATACCATGTTTCCCAAAATTCTTGAGAAGAGGTTATATTTTCCAAGAATAATGCACACCATACAGTAAGAATAACAACTGGTATTGGCACTGACTACTGGCTATTGTTGATTATGTGTCTGTGGAGTGACTGGTTAGTGCTTCAGTCCGCAACTTACAATGTAAATTACACACTGGTGGCTTAAGTGCAGTCAACCATTAAAATAAACATACACCCAGTCTGTGCATGAAGAGATGTGTTTCTCCTCCGAACCACTAGAGGGAGCAGACTCAGTAAGTGAGTACTGAGACCCTGGGCTGTGCTTACCCTCTCCACCGGAGTCTCGGAGCATGGTGTCGGCCACCACCACGATGGGCCTGCGCAGGACGTGGGCCAGAACAAACACGTGGAACTCCTCCAAGCTCTCGTAAACAGGGTCCTCCGAGTTATCCACACTGCAGAACACATGTAACACCATTACACCTCACCTGTAGAATCCAAGCCCCCAGAAACATCATGTGATGTACTTTTAAATTAGCATTTAACCTAATACCATAACAGTACTGATGTATTTTTGGTCCACAAGGGGGTCCTGACAGAACCCCACCTCCCGGTCCAGAAGGCAACCCTCCCTCGAACACCTTACACTTCACACAGTACTACAGGAGAGCCAGTGACTATTACACCCTACACATTACTATAGGTGACTGTTAGCACTGAGGTGTTTATCTCACTGACGACAGCCGGTTATGAAGCAGATTCGCAGGTTCTAAAACCAGCATTTCCAGGCCTTATACTGCAGCAGGAACACCCCGTACGGCTCTTCTCTTCTCAGGCTCAGTGACTGAGCCCTCCTCTGTCCGGTCCCTTCAGCCGTGGCTGTTCTGGCCTTCAGACCCCTCTCATCTCGGTTAGCGAGGGGGCAGGGAGCTCTGTTCCTGTCACGGGCGCTGAGCAGATACGGCCGCCTGCTTCGGGCTGCCCTCCCCGCCTCAGCGCGCCCCCCCCCCCCCCCCCGTGCGCCATCGTCCGCGCACCGCGGGCGCAGATGTGCGCCATGGTTCCTGCCGGCTCGCTGTGCCAGGCACAAAAGCAATTTGCCGCTTTTTTCCCAGAGCCGGCGGAGCGTGCCGCAGCCCAGCCGGGCTGCCTACCCACCGGGGAAATACAACAATGGAGTCCTCTCACGCACACGGCCGGCCTGCCAGATTAATGCTAATTAAGAGCTTTTTAATACGCCCGTTCTTCCTTAGGCCTCCGTACAGGCTTTTTCCGTGAACAGGGCCGTAGCGACGAAGCGCTAACAACTCACCTCCTGCATGGGGGAGGATCAGAGCAAAAGGGGAGGGGCGTAGCATGTGGGTGGAGCTTAGCACAGAGGAGCATAGCATGAGTGAGGACACTTTTAAAAGCAACAATAAAATGCCTACGTACATGTAAACATACAGTATATCATATATTTATATTGGTACTAATCTTATTTAATACGAATAGATATTTTGTTTTTTACTAAACTGCCTTAAAAGATCTGAAAAGTCTTTAGCCCTCATATACAGTATGTGCTGGGAAACTCTTTGGCTGCACAGCACAGTTGAATAATTCAGGTTGAGCGTCTTAATCCGCCTTTAGACTAAACGCTTGATGAAACCCTTGTTGCCCTAACGATCAGCTACAAATCCCAAACATTTGTGATTAGAAAGTAGGCCAGGGTCTCCATTTGATTCCAGTCTAAACCTGCCGATGCCGGAAGCGCTGGGTATTGACATTTCCCTGGCTGCGGCCGATGAATTGTTGGGCTGCTGTTTCTGAGCGGGGGAATTCTGGTATGAAAACACTTCCTTCTTTCAGCCTCTGACCTGAGTGTGGGGATTGATTAGTCTACTATTGCAAGAGGGCTAGTGCCTGCACACTTAAGCTTCAGACAGTGTGTGTGTGTGTGTGTGTGTGTGTGTGTACAGGGGTGGGGCGGTCCCAGTAGATTTGATACACCAGGATGCTCAGCAGACTGCAGTTACTCACACACACACACACACACAGGTTGTCTGGGGACTGGGTTTCTTTGTGTGGTTACAGTTTAGGGAAGTGTGCAATAACAGTCATTCTGTTTCGCTGAAGACTTCCCTCTAACGGCATGTTTCTGTGAAATCACCGCGAGTTCGTTTATCACATCGTCGTCATCGGGTCTATGCTGTTTACCGAATCATGGCGCGGCATCAATGAGATGTTTCCAGTAAACAGGAAGAGAATGCTACTCGCTGCAGCGATGCGCTCAGTTCTGGTACGGACACGCCCAGCTGTTTCCTCTGAGAGGTTGATTCAGTTCAGTGCCTTGCCACCAAGGCCAGGAAGACTGTAACCGCGGCTTATTTCGCTGCACGCTTGAGATTTGCAGCGAGATAGAGGAAACTGCAGAGGGAAGAGGTGGTTTCCCTTCCTTCATCTTCTGACCTGAGAGACGGGGGGTCGTTTGTAAGTGTTGCAAAAATGTACACTGACCGAATCGTCGCCTTTAAACCATATCAGTTAAATGGTAAACACCTTTATCCAAAGCACTGTACAATTGATGCTTCTCTTTCACCCATTCACACACACACACACACACACAAACACACAATTGGGAGTTAGATGTCTTGCTCAGGGACAGTTTGACACACCCAGGCCGGAATCGAACCGGCAGACTGCTCTTCCTTCCTGAGCCACTTTCACCCCAGTTAAATTAAGAGTGCTATTACTCACAGTCAAAGTTCACTCTTAATTGACGTGCTGGCCTGCCAGTGAATGGCTTTTACCACACTGTCCATGCAAGCAAACCCCAAACCACTGACACCGTTAACAGAAACAAGGGTTATTTTCATACAAGTGAATCTCAGAGGTGTTCTACACTATGCTACATGCACCAGTTCTTTAAGTGCATCAAAAGTTGACTAATATAACAGGGAGGGTGGAGGAGGGGGATGAGCAGGACCACAGAGTCCCTATTATTAATGAGTCCCATGGAAAGGTCAGGGTATTAATTGAGTTCTCTGACTCCAAATGCCTAACCCCCCTCGCCCCGTGCTGTTAGCCTTCATTGACTTCTAATAAACCCAGCCATGCGGTCCTGTCTGGACGCTCTCTGCAGGAGTCTAGTGCTGCTGGAGGGGGGGTGGGGGATGCTGGCTGTACTCTCCAACAACCCAGGCACAGGAAGCGCGCTATTGAGCACAGTCGTGATCTGAAGTCACTCTCTCTCACACTCTCTCTCTCTCACGCTCTCGCTGTCTATCTCTCCCTCCGTCTCTCTCCCTCTCTCTCTCTCTCTCTCTCTCTCTCTGTCTCGCTATATCTCCCTGTCTCCCTCTCTCCCTCTCTCTCTCTCTCACGCACTCACACACGCACTCACACACAGAGCGATTGATCACGACAATACTCCCGACCCTTCCCCTCTGTCTCCTTCTCGTTATCTCCATCCCGGAAAACGTACGAGTCACCCAGGCCCGGCCCACCCAGGCCCAGCCCACGCCTGCACTCCCCTCCTCCGTCACCCGGCTTTCCTCCTCCTCCTCTCCCACTCTCCCCGCTGCTCTTTTCCTCCTCCCTTTGTGTCTGGCGTGCGGAGTGAGAGGCGGCGGGGGTTCGGAGCGTGCCGTTTCAGCGGTGCGGGGGTTTCAGCGGTGCGGGGGTTTCAGCGGTGCGGGGGTTTCAGCGGCGCGGGGGTTTCAGCGGCGCGGGGGTTTCAGCGGTTCGGGGGTTTCAGCGGCGCGGGGGTTTCAGCGGCGCGGGGGTTTCAGCGGCGCGGGGGTTTCAGCGGCGCGGGGGTTTCAGCGGTGCGGGGGTTTCAGCGGTGCGGGGGTTTCAGCGGCGCGGGGGTTTCAGCGGTGCGGGGGTTTCAGCGGTGCGGGGGTTTTGGGGAGCAAGCGGGGACACTCACCCCCCGCTGGTGTTGCCGGTCTTGCTGAAGTGCGTGCGTGGCTCGCTGGACGCCAGTTTCAGAAGGTCGTTCCACTCCCTCTCCCACTCCTCCTCCGTGTACACCAGCCCTGACTGCACACAGAGAGAGAGACGTTACATACACGCAGCACTCTCCATAATGTTTGGGACAAACACTTTTTTCCCCCTTTGATTTAGCTCTGTACGCCACAATTTTAGATTTGTAATCAAACAATTTAGATGTAATCAAAGTGCAGATTCTCAGCTTTGTTCATTAAAGGCTACTTTATACATTTTGGCCTAACCATGAGAAATTGCTTTTACTTTACTTTACGCTGTCTCTCCCTCTCTCTCTGTCTCTCTCTCTCCCTCTCTCTCTGTCTCTCTCTCTCTCCCTCTCTCTCTCTCCCCCTCGCTCTCTCTTTATATATACTATATAGCCCTTCATTCTCTCCTTCATTGCATAGAGAGTCATTATACACACACACACACACACACACACACACAGGACATCAGCACCCCATAAAACACACATAACAGAACAATGCTAGCATCTGCACACATATAGCCTTCAACACTTTTTTTTGTTTGCTTTGTCTTGTGATGCGCACACCTGCTGTATGGGTGCATATGTGCTGATACAACCGCCTGCTCCACAAGCTGCTAATCTGAAGGCTATGCTTTATGTGTGTGTCTGTGAAAGGACCCCCCTCTCTATATATGTCTCTCTGTCTCCCTCTCTCTTTGTCTGTCTCTCTCCTCCCTCTCTCTCCCTTTCTCTCTGTCTGTCTCTCTCCCCCCCCTCTCTCTCTCTCTGTCTCTCTCCCCCCTCTCTCCCTCTCTCTCTCCCTCTCTCTGTCTCTCTCCCTCCTCTCTCCCTCTCTCTCTCTCTCTGTCTCTCTCCCCCCTCTCTCCCTCTCTCTCTCTGTCTCTCTCCCCCCTCTCTCTCTCTATCTCTCTCCCCTCTCTCTCTCTCTCTCCCTCTCTCCCCTCTCTTTCTCTCTCTCTCCCTCTCTCCCCTCTCTCTCTGTCTCTGTCTCTGTCTCTCTCTCCCCCCTCTCTCTCTCTATCTCTCTCCCCTCTCTCTCTCTCTCTCTCCCTTTCTCCCCTCTCTTTCTCTCTCTCTCCCCCCCTCTCTCGCTGTCTCTCCCTCTCTCTCTGTCTCTCTCTCTCTCCCTCTCTCCCCTCTCTTTCTCTCTCTCTCTCCCCCTCTCTCGCTGTCTCTCCCTCTCTCTCTGTCTCTCTCTCTCCCTCTCTCTCTGTCTCTCTCTCTCTCCCTCTCTCTCTCTCCCCCTCGCTCTCTCTTTCGCATGCACACCACTGCAGGCGCCCGAGCGTCATTCCTGGCTGCCCCATCAATTCATTCCTCCTGTTACAAGTGGCCCACATGGGTGATTTTGTCATAGCAAGACAGGGCAGACCGGGGTGTGGCAGGGCATGGAGGTGTGAGGGGGAAGGAAGAGGGCTCCAGTCCTCACAGAGACCCCTCTCTCCCGAGCTGACCCTGGCTTACATCACCACACTCACACACCCATAACCCATGGTTTCGCTGCTCCATTAGCGCCCAGACATGAAGCCTCTTCAGAGCCCACGCTCAGGAAGCTGGGGCTCCTCACAGGCTTGTGATAAATGCGCCATGAATTATACAGTTTGTTTTGGAATGATTTTAAACGGTCTCCGCAATTCCTGGGAGTTAATAAAGGAGTTCTGCTATGCTGAAGTTTGACGACTTACAACAACATATTGTACAACAGTCTCCCCGGTGAGTGTGAGAGTGGAATCGGAGGGTACGGTGAAAATGGCGGTGACGCTCCCTTCCGCTGTTTTTCAGCGGTGTGGGTGGTGTGTGTAGGTGTGTTTATGTATGATAGTTGTGTAGGCGCAGTGTGAGTGTGTGGCCTGCAGGTGAGTGGGTGCCTGTGGGTGTGCGGCATGGGGGTGAGGGGCTGTGTGTGTTTTGGGAGGGGTGGGACACTGACCTCCTTGTTCTGCTGGGTCTGTTGCCATCTCCACCTCCTCTTCAGAGCCTCTCTCTCTGCCCCACTCTTCATCATCGCGTACAGACTCTTCCTCAGCACCAGGTCCCTGTCGTGGAAACCCCACATCCCTGCAAACACACACACACACACGCACATTAACTCTTTAGTATTCATCTTGAGGTATTGATCTTAAGGCAGAAAATTCCGGAAGGACAGACTGCAGTGATCTCCTCTCAGCACTAGAGGGAGCCCTTCTTTCAAGGCCTGCGTCTCTGGGTCCAGACTCTCCCTGCTCTGCTCTGTCCAGACTCTATGGCTCACCCAAGGACGCCGCATGCAGGAGGCAGTTCCCATCCCCCGTGGTGGCCAGCGGGAGAAGACGCTTGCAGCTGGTGCACATGGTAGACCACCAGTTCAGCCGACCTGCGGATGGGGCAAAAGCATTGAGCATTGTCAGCCACCGCTCTCACCCTGTATATATTACTGCCCAAAGAATGAGTGTGAAATGGGCTAGGATGTACCTTGGTAGATACAGAGCGCTTGTCTCTCTACGACAAAGTGCCCTTCAAGTGGAGGAACCGTAACAGTAAAAGGCCTTTTATTAAGGCTGATGTGAAACCTGCTTCCTGGAGCTGTCTGCAGGGCCATTAATCATTTACCCGTGTGCACTGAGAGGGCCTGCCACTGGGAGAGCCTGCTGTGAAGGCAGTAGGGCAGGAGGGCCTGAGCGTGTTACAGGGCGCTGGTGGAGGAAGCAGTCGCACACTGCCTGACCCATCCCCATAACATGAACACTAGTGTGGGCTGTGGGCCAGCATACTGCTGATCCTGGGTCAGTGAGGGCACACTGAGGTCCACGCCTCCGCCCCCAAACTCCATGGCTCCTTTATAGTGAGCCGCCTCGACCCAGCTGTGACCACGGAGAGGTTTTCACACTAAACCACACGCCGAGTGAAATGCCATATTAAAGCATAATGAGCTTACTGTTAACACAAAGGTACAGCTGTGTCCTGCTGGATTCCGGCTGGATCCCCTTTCTTATTTTAGCTTTCAAATTTCATGGCTGATTTTTGTGCTTTGCCAAGCTCTAGGATATTCCCTGACATCTTGTTCACACTTCAGATGCTGTGTGTAACCAACCTGCTCTATAAACATTGGAATTCAGTTTCTTCATATTTCCACTTGGTAATTTAACTATTTTCTAATTAATCCTGCCTTTGACACGCAGGGAAGAAATCAAGTTTCTTTCCATGCTTTATGCTTCATTGCTACTACAATAATGTAATGCATTAATGAGGTAACATTAACAGGTAAGGTAAGCATTAACATATAGGAAGAGTATTTATTCCCCTGTCCAGCAACAAAGTGATGAATTGAGTAAAATCATTTTACGCATAGCGCCCAGTCGTGGACTGTCAACGTGAGCGTCAGTCAAATCCAGTCGGCTACAAACAAATGAATCGGCTCAAGTGAATTGAGAAAAAAAGATGAAATTAAGGTATGCAAACAGTTTTTATTAACTTTTATTAAGTTGTTGTTGCTCGCAAGCGAACATGTAAAGCCTGTTATCGTGTTTATTTGGCGTTTTGTTCGCTGCAGGGCGCAGTCACGCATGCCTTGGTCCGGTTGCGTTCTAAACTGTTTTGTGTGTGTGTGTGTGTGTGTGTGTGTGTGTGTGTGTGTGTGTGTGTGTGTTTATTTGTGGAATGTATATCGTTAAATTTTGCATTAGCGCACATTCATGTTATGTGTTCATGGCATGTTTGGCTAGGGTTGGCAAAGATGTTTGCCTATCGTTTTACGTTTATTTAGCAGCTAGCTAGTAAGCAATGGTAGATTGCTTTATTATCTGGTAATTCAGTCTGCTGTCGGCAGTTATTGCTCACGTCACAGTATACTTACTTTATTCAAGTGCTCCTTGAGCAAATGTTACTAAATGTGAACCAGTTTAATGGCGAATTAACGCGGCCTGTAATGCACGTCGTTATATGGAAGCATGTAGCTCTAAAAATGGTTTGTTCTTCCAAAATGTAGAACAACAGTTTTATGGTAGTCTATATGAAAAACATTCCTCATACATGAAGCGGCTGCCAGGTTCGCTCGAGGGCAATAGGACTTGACAGTTAATGCAGCTATTAATAGTTACTGGTGTAAAATCCAGCTATGACCTGCTTGAAATAACAGCTACCAGCTGTTTCAAACCTAGCTTGAGCTGTTTTTTTTTTTCCAGCAGGAAACCTATGTTCATTTGTGATTTCGCTGTTACCCATCTGATAGAGGTGCCTTGCTTTGCATGGTCTGCTGAAGCACTAGCTATTTATTTTTGATGGCATCTTATCAGCAGTGGAACTGCAGCACACACCTGAGCCCCATGAGAGGCTCTTGCTGCCTGTGAGGCAGGGGTGGTGATTTTGAAATGTATCTTGGGTGTAATTGTGTAATGTTTGTATGTAACCCAACTCTCAGGGTCCTGCTTCTATCCAGCTCCAACTGTGAGGTTAAATATCTCAGATGTACCTTCAGTGTACCTCCTTTTTCCATTGTGTGGTAATATAGGTTCCAACTGTGGACCAACAGAGTTTTTTCTATTTGTGTGTGTGTGTGTGTGTGTGTGTGTGTGTGTGTGTGTGTGTGTGTGTGTGTGTGTGTGTGTGTGTGTGTGTGTGTGTGTGTGTGTGTGTGAAATCCAGTAGCCTGTGTGTTCTAGGTTCATTACAAGACTGAACCCGCTTTGCATTCAGAGCAGTATTTAAACACTCAATACAGTTTGTGCTGAATGTTTTTTATTGAACATTATTTATTTTATTATGGTAAAATACGATGCAATAATTTGCAACAATGCAAGACTGTGGTTGAGTTCACCGCAGGGCAGACACAACTCCCTCAGCAGCACAAACACAGCTGAACTAATGAGCGTTCCTTATTTGCTAACCAATGTGATTTCTTATGCCTGATCGAAAAGCCTTTTTTAATTCCCATCTTAATCTGTGAAGTGTCACTGGAAGAAGCAGCTGTGAGTTGCTGCTCTGACTTGCTCATTTTGCGGAGTGAAGAGATTGGGCCTGAGCTTATTTGTGAGCGGAGCCACATTAGCCAAACAACCCTCTGCGCAGGGGGATTGATGGAACCTGGAGACACTTAAAGGAAGCGATGCTTCTTAGGAACTGAAGCAGATGCTTATTGCTGACATCTTGGTGAAGGGATATGTCTAAACATGTGGTCTAAACTGTCTGTTCAAACGAGAAGAGATTAGAAATGTGACACTTGGTGCTAAAAGCTTAGCTAAGGCCATGTTCAAAGGTCAGGCACTCTTAGGCATCATCGAATGCCTTCAAAGACCCCTGAGACTACACCCATAGTACTGCTACAGTAATGGGCTCCATTATCCATCCATCCATCCATCCATTTTATAAACCCCTTGGTCAAGGTCACAGCATCCCAGCAGACATTGGGTGAAAGGCAGAAATACACACAGGTCACCAGTCCATCATAGGGCACACACACCATTCACTCACACATTCATATCCCATGGACAATATAGACTCTCCATTTAACCTAACCTGCATGTCTTTGGACTGTGGGAGAAACCTGGAGTACCTTGAGGAAACCCACAAACTCCACACAGAAAGGGCCTCAGCCAGGATTTGAGCTTGGTACCTCTAACCACCTCCATTATCGTGTCAAAAGGAAATGTGGTTTGTTCTGTAAAATCTTTTTTGGCGCTCTCGTAACATTCTCCGCAGACATAAGTCCTAGACTTGCTGCAGGCGAATTACACAGGCACTGTTTCAAAGCCAGCACATTGTCAGCACATTTCGAAGCCGACGTATTGGCCAATTTCATGCCTTATTCATCACCTGTACAATCTATTCGAGCACTTGCAGTCTCAGCATGCTGTTTGAAATGCAAGTGTAAATGACACAGTCTGGCCATGTTAATCAGTGGATGTGATGAGCAATATGACATGCCCTGTACACAGCTTGGCACAGAGGCAGCACACAGATGGGAAGGAGGGGAGAGATCTTTTCCGGAAGCCGCGGACGCTCACCGGCCTGCTCCAGGGCCACCATGGTGGCCTGCTCGATGAGGTCCCTCTCGATGAAGCAGCGGAAGTCCTCGCTGTACACGCTGAGGTCGGGCAGCTGGAAGGTGTAGATGGGCATCTCCAGGGGCAGCTGCTCGCTGTTGCACTCCCCGGCCACGTGCGAGCGCGCCAGGGACACGATGGCCGAGCTGGCGTGGGAGATCCCCCGCGACAGCCGCTTCTCTGGAGGGGCGAGAGGAACGTGCCCGAACACGTAGGAAGCAGTGAAGATGCATGCTGGTGTTGATTGAGGACATTGAAGTGAATGGTCAGACATCCATCCATTGATTATCTATCTCTCCTATTCCTAGTCAGGGTCACGCAAAATATCCCAGCATGCATCGGGCAAGAAGCAGCAATACACCCTGTACAGGTCACCAATAGCAGAGCACACACACCATCCACTCGCACACGCATACCAATGGGCAATTTAGACTCTCCAATTAACCTAAACTTTCAATGTCTTTGGACTGTGAGAAGAAACCAGAGTACCCAGATGATGCCCACATGAACATGCAAACTCCACTGGTCAGGCATAATAATACAATATGATGATTTTTGGAGAAATGATAAAACCCTGAGATAGAAAGCCATGAGGAAGGAACAGTGAGGGACAGGTGCGACACCTTGAGCGTTGTCCTCCTGCCTCTGGCACGGTCGCTCCACCTTGGGGAGGTGTTGGGGCGTGTCCTGCTCCGCGGGCTTGTAGTAGCGGCCCTCATTGAAGACCTGGGGCAGGTTAGCAGTGTGAACCTGCCGGAGCTGCTCAAAGTCGCTGAGAGCCGCGCTCACATCCCAGTTTTTACCTGCATGAGTAAAACAGGGGTAAAAGTCAGTTAAAAGAAGGAAAATACCAGTAGAATACAGGTAAAATAATGAAAAACAGGTAGAATACAGGTAAAATAATGAAAACACAGGTAGAATACAGGTAAAACAATGAAAACACAGGTAGAATACAGGTAAAATAATGAAAACACAGGTAGAATACAGGTAAAATAATGAAAACAGGTAGAATACAAGTAAACATCATGCCCAGCTACCCTTTATTCGCAAACAGCTGGTAGCTGGTTGACCAGTTCAGACCAGCTCCCAGCTCAACATGGCTTAGCTGGTTGACCAGTTCAGACCAGCTCCCAGCTCAACATGGCTTAGCTGGTTGACCAGTTCAGACCAGCTCCCAGCTCAACATGGTTTAGCTGGTTTACTAGTTCAGACCACCTCCCAGCTCAACATGGTTTAGACCATGTTCAGACCAGCTCCAAACTTAACATGGTTTGACCAGCTACCAGCTCTGCAAGCTACCAGCACTAGCTGGTTGACCAGCTAGACCAGCATTATGACCAGCTTGGCCATGCTTGATGACCAGCTCATACCCAGCTAGGCAAGTTTATGACCAGCTGAATTTTCAAGTTGGTCAAACTGGCATAGTTGGAATTTAAAGCACAGTATCCAGACCTTGCTGTATGCCTTATGCAGGAACTTGCATAACTTACCATATTGCCCAGACAGTGACTGAAGCAGAGCTATTCAGAAGCCTTTTACCAAGCTGCCATTGCCATCACATAAAAAATAAGGTTTGGGTTAGCCTCCGGCTGCCATCAATATTCAGTACTGAGGAAAGTCGACTGGATTAAACTGGATTTTATACACGCTGACAGCTCAGCCCGTGTTATATTGCATACCATTGACTCAAGCAGTGTGGTATTTGCATAAACCTGGTTAAAAAAAAAACTTGTGAAAGCGGTTGGCAGATATTCTATTTACAAAGCAAGCTGATTAGAAACTACACGGCAGAAAACGGAACATCAAAATAACCCCTTTTCTCCGGTAAATACTAACTCTGGCCGGAAGCATAAAAGCAGTTGGTGGACAGATATAAAAGACCAGCCAGCGGACAGGCGACAAAGGGCAATATTTCTGAGTGAAAAACTTCCTGCTCACGGTGGCAAAAGTGGGCCAATCTAAAATGGCCGCCGAGCAGCTCCTCCCCCTTAAGCCAGCACGGGCCTAGCGGGCCTCGCCACCCTGCTGAGGCGCGATTATGTCTGAGTGTCCGTCCACGCGCTGAGTCAGATCATCACTGGCCTACAAAACCTCTCTCGCCGAACGACCAGGGAGCTCATTTACTTTTTACATTTTATGCTATGAAAACAGGAGACTAGCATCTGTTTTTCTCGTCCTTTCCACCTCTGCCTCCCACACACCGGGCCAAGTACAATCCCACAGCGATAAAAAGATGTGGCTTTCTCTCCAGCGGTATAGATTAGATACAATCTGCACAGAGAGGGAGAGGGGGGGAGTGAGAATTCTGAAAATAGATTCATTATATAGTGCAACAATAGTCAAAGCACAGACATACAGAAGAGCACGGAAAACGCATAAAATCTTCCATGGAGCATGATGTATGTATGTCTGTGGACCCTTTGAAGAAAATGGTATCATGATTCTGTATGGGACGGAAAATGTGAACAAAATATTCTGCATACTTCCACTATAGTTAAATATTTTTTTCTATCTCAGATTTTGGCAAATCTGAGTCATTAGTAGATAGTAGATGTACAGTTAGAAAACCATAAGTATTTCAGATGAATTTATGAAAAACTAAAACCCTGAAGACAGTGGAATATGCAAACACTGTTTACAGCCACTAGATGGCACCTCATTCCACATCCAGCCTTTACGGTACTCATTTGCTTGTCCAGGGTGGCCAAACAAAGATCTGTGTTTTTACACATTACTCAGTTATACATCTGGATATTTACTCCCGTGTGTGGAGTAAAGAGTGTCAGTGATGGGCACTATAGTAGTGCCTCACCCTGGATTTGAGCCTGCAACCACCCATGACCCAGATACTCTGTCATACTGCCACTCACACACAAACAAGCTCACACACGCCCACGCACATAAGCACATGACATGAGCATATGAACATACTCAGACGTACAGATTCTCACTCTCGTATGTGTACATACACATTTGCGCACACAGTCAGCATGTGCATGTGTGGACATGCAAACCCATGAATGCAAATATACACACTCATATACAAATGCACTGTACACAGTGTAAATACGTGTATACTTGTGTGTGGGCAAATGCAAAAATATTCATGCATACACATACACACAAGTATACACATGCACATGCCTACATTTATACACATACTCATACATACATACACACACACAGTACATGTTAAGACACACTTCACTGGTAACTAATCTGCGCTGTGCCTTGTATCAAATGAGGCTGGTCTTTATCATTCACTGTGAGCAGGAGGGGGAGGAGATCACTGCAGTCAGCTTTGGGAGAGTGACAGCTCCTCAAACAGGACATGATCACCACCTCAGGACTCCTTCAGCTGCCATCTGCTCTCCCTCACACTGACCTGAGATCAGCTTGGCTCACAGCATCTATCCACGAGACCAACCCTCACCGCTGACCTGAGATCAGCCACCACCACTGCATCTATCCATGAGACCCACCCTCACCACTGACCTGAGATCAGCCTCTTACTGCATCTGTTCACCACATCCTCGCTCTTCCCTCACAGCACCACCAGGTAACACTCCCATTATAATACCATGTATCATAAAATAAGAACAGACCTGATGGTTTATGATTATTCGCTATGTTAATATAAAAAGTGATTGACAGGTGGGTGAGCACTACCCAATCAGAGTTGAATAAACACAGAGGCCAGCCAATACCATTGGATGACGGAAGTGCCAATCAAACTAATTTAGGGGCAGTTACACATGCTGTCAGCGTCACTATCATCAAGTAGAGCCGTGTTGCATCTATTCGATTTGCCGGATTGGGCGGTGAATCGTGATGCCGTTGTTGACGTGCTTCATTTGGGTAAAGTGCCGTTAATGGACCGTGGGCTGGGTTGTGAATGGAGAACGGGAGGGCGGTGTCTGGTTTGTCTCCAGCGCTCCATCAGCAGGGCTTACCCAAAAGGCCCCTCAGTTTGCTGATGGCAGTATTTATCGGTCGGCAGCCTTCCTGTACGCAGTTGGCAGGAACTGGATGTATAACTGGCGTAGACAAAAACAGGCTGAGACGTTATGTCAGCTTCCCAACAATAACAGTACTCTGAGCGTGCAGACGCACCTCGCTCCATGTGTTACTCTGTTTAGGGCTTTTAAGTATGTTTGCTTCTTTATAAGTGGCGGATTATGGTGGGAGATTTTACTTTACTGGGACTGGTACAAGCAGGTCTGAGGGAGACGCATACTGCACACTACACATGCGCACACAAACATATTCATGTGCGCCACACTTGCTGCAGACGCACAAGTATGCACACTAACACCCGAATTTACAGCTACACGCACACACAGTCCTCAGAGTGAGTGTGTGTGTGTGCATATGTGTTGAATCCAAAATGCCTGATTTCAGACTGAGCCAAGCAGTGAGAATGGCCAGGTGAAGGAAAGGCTTTAGATGTGTGTGATCAGAAAAGAATCACGGAAACAAACCAAAAAAATGGTTCTTATTATAGATAAAAATGTATAGGAATAAAACGTCACGGCCATACATACAGAGTGAATGGTTAGACACGCTCCTGCAATCTTATGCCACTCATCTGTGTGCGCAGAGGCAGCTGCTGACAGACAGTGCTAAAATAAGACAGCAGACTTAAGAGATCTTTAGCCTGGGGCCCTGCCTCAGCTCGGTGTGATAGCAGCACAGCCCATAAGCAAGAGGGCACCGCTGCATCTTTCACCAACAATGCCAGTCTAACAGCGCCGCCCTGCTGGCTGGTATACACAAGCCAAGGTGCTGTTGATAGGAGAAGAATGCTTACAAAACCTTCCTGAACAATACTGATGCAGTAGCCTGGAAATTAGATTAGATTATCCAAATACATTGGATTAGTCAAATATCACATACTTATATACAGTATTTGATTATTACACAGAAAGAGCTGGTGATTCATACAGGGCTTGGGGTGGGGCCTTCAATTATTCAATTATTTTCATATTCCATCTCAGGGAGCCACAGAATATTCAGAAATCGAATTATTGAAAAGCAGTTATCTATAAGTGATGCTAAGGCAAATGGTGGAATCAAAAGTCAGTGGCTATATCACTACTGTGCAGGAGGATCACAGGAAGTGAGGGAATGTGATGTTCTCACAGCATCATGTGATGGGGGGTGAGCCAGAACAAACAGATGAGAAATGGCAGGTTCTGAACTTTAGATCAGGGTGTCCATCTTAGTTTCCGTACACCCCCTCCCTTTGGGCACAAACAAAGTTCCTCTCCTTTTCTTCCTTTAGTCATTCGTGCCGGTTCCCTCGTCCTGTCCATGTCCTTGCTATCTGATCCGCCCCCATCGCTGATACAGAGTTCGCCCCCATGGCTGATACAGAGTTCGCCCCCATGGCTGATACAGAGTTCGCCCCGTGGCTGATACAGAGTTTGCCCCCGTGGCTGATACAGAGTTCGCCCCCGTGGCTGATACAGAGTTCGCCCCCATGGCTGATACAGAGTTCGCCCCGTGGCTGATACAGAGTTTGCCCCCGTGGCTGATACAGAGTTTGCCCCCGTGGCTGATACAGAGTTCGCCCCCGTCGCTGATACAGAGTTCGCCCCCGTGGCTGATACAGAGTTCGCCCCGTGGCTGATACAGAGTTCGCCTTCTCTGCCCGAGCCCCACAGACGGGCTGGGCGCTGCCGCGCTCTGAATGCGAAACCTCGCATCACCAGCCGCAGAAACCCGGAACCAATCGATGCAAATCGGATCCGCCGTATTGATGACCGCGTCATTAAGCGAGCCGAAACTGAAATGCAATTAACGCTTTAATCCAACGGCCACCCGGTACAATCCCACACACAGTACTCTCGCCACATTAAAGGAAGCATTTCCTGTTTCCAATCAGTGTCTACAAGTATGCGCACCATGAACAATTTGTTATAGTCGATTTTACTTCGACACATTCAAAGGGTCTCTCAGAAAACCTAAGATGACAGTTGCAAAAGCCCTTTTTACTATTGCACAGTGAAAATTATGCAAAGTTTTGGTGAATAAATATAACTTTCCCTATTATATAACCCCTTTGTCTGAAAAGACAGAACTTTTTAATGCAAAAACAAAGGACACATCCTGGTGCGTTGGGCTTTAGTCGTGCTTGCTCAGTCACGCTGATAGATATAATTGAATCGTTTCATCTGAATGAATCCTTATTCGCAAAAAACGCATGATGTTTTGGTGTGGTGTTGCTTGCTTAATTCAAACTGGCCCCATCTCTCCCTCATTCTGAGCCTGACACAGAAGCAGTTGCCATGGCCACCGTGATGAGTGTCCTTGACAGGTCTGTGGAGTGAGTGTGACTCTAATTCCCCACACCGGTGTGAGTCGGTAAAACGCACCCAGATTTGTTGACAGTGCTTTCAGCAATTACAGCTGCCACAGTCAACGGCACATTTCCACATTCTACTGCCTTTATATAGGCCACCACCTGCGATGATTCAACAACAGCTTTTTGGAGCTCGTGATTTTTTTGTTAATAGCATTGCTGTAAAAGGCCTTTGTCAATTAGCTGGAATACTTAACCTAATTAACATAATATAGCCTGCTCCCTTCATTTTTGCAAGAACATTCCAAATGCAATTTGGAAAATTATGCCAATGTATGGGTATATACCAGAGGTACACAAACTCAAAACTAGTGGCTTCTTGACAACAAGCACCTTCTGATTGCTTTGCAAATCCCACTGTTTTGACTGTATGTGCCTTTCCGGTGCTTTTCCAGGAGATAATCTGTGAGTGAGTTTATTAACCCCTGTGCCAGTTACTTTCACCCCTAGAGGGCAGTGTTTTACATTTAAAGGCCCCCCACAGCTGTTCTCCAAACAATTATCTGAGGAACTTCTGAACATATGAACTAGATATTTTTTTCCTGAAGACCATCAGCATATATTTGACAGTGATGGATGAGGAAGCGTATCGGTTTGCGTGCGTATCAGTTACCACTGATACGACGTCGTCGGCCCCGAGCAGACAGATGAATGAATCTCTTACCGGTTCTCACACTGTTAAAAGAGGAGGCACATTGAGGCTTCTTAGCGCTGATAGTGCTGGCATGCTCAATTATGTAATTGACCCAGACCGGGTCAATTACATAATTGTTTTGGATTCAAATACCTTTCTACACTTTACTGAGCTTGTCAGTCTTCAGAAATGCTCTGAATTGTACGTTTGAGGTGTGGAGCAGCGCTGCTCACGGCTCAGCGGGATGGCCAGGGGCCAGAACGCCGGGCCCCACGGAGGAGAAACCCCCGGCGGGAAGCCGCTGATCGATGCCAAAGGGATGCCGATCCCTCCGGCCGCTGATACCATTCATCAGTCCGACAGCGCTGGACACGGGACCCAAACCGCCTGACCGCTCTGCTGCTGTAGCATCGCACACCAGCGTCAAAATGCCATCCGTGCCCACCCGGGCCTGCACGCCTCACCCCCAGTGCGGGCGGCACATTCCGGAAGCTTTGTGAGACATTTCGGATCGGGACACGAAGCACTGAAGAAGCTCCGGGGCGCTTGTTATTAAATGGGGTGTGCTGTGAGCCGTGGCAGCGGCTAGCGGCTAGCGGCCAGAACCATGCGCTGGGGCGGAGCCGGCATGCCCTCATCTGCCTGTGAGCTCCGCCAACAGGAAGTAGCACCGCACGCACACCCAGTGCCAGGCCTCGTGTGAATCTGGAGTCATTACATCACTGTGTGTGGACTCACGAGGGTTGAGAACTTTATGAGAGGCTGTGTCGGCCCGTAAGGGCCCTCTCAGACAGAGCCGAGAGCCTGAGAGAAGACTAGAGCGATGTCTCTTGATCCCGAGCACCGTCTTGCATCGACCGGTCAAAGAGCGCGTTGTTCTCTTGTTGTTTAACAATAGTGCTTACAGTTGGTTCAAGATAAATGGCCGCCCAGGTCGGCGTTCACAGAGAAGCCCCTCTCGCCCAGGCGCGCCCGGCGCGTGCGTAACAGAGGTCGCGTAGCGGTCACACAAACAAAATAAATCCCCAATAAAGCGGCGGGGTGCCCCGCGACCTTGAGGATTCTTCTCGGCGGGAGGCGGAGGAGCCGCCGCCCGGTCACCGAATTCTGACCCGGCGCGTGGAGACGGCCGTTCCCCAGGGCCACTCCACGATTAACGCCGGCCAGGAGAAAGCTCCTTGCCAGCAGGCACAGTAAAGCCCCAGTCTGATGAGCCCTTTTAGTCCTGTTAGATAAATGTGTCTGCTTTATTTCTTCCCCAAACGCCGCTGCGAATGCTCCCAGTCCTTTGTTCACACAGGCTGCCTCTGCACTGACAGTGTACTCCTGCAAGCTACTGCAGTCTGAGCCCTCTCACTGCCACTGTTACCAGAGACTTCACAGCCTATACATGTAAGAGCTCCCATGTAAAATTTCAGGAGGGATAAGATGACAAAGGACAGACTGAATATGCTGGGAATATATTTCCCTCCTGCAGACTTTATGAACATGTGCGTTTGATGATAACAATAAATCGGCTTTTGCTTTCCTGGAAGCGGCCTAGTTCTGTGTTTTTTTTTTTGTTTCGATTTTTTTTTTTTTTCACCAGCCTTGTGGGCTACAGTATGTTACATAACCGCACGGTGAAAAATGTTGAGAATGTCATATGGAATCTGAATTAGCATCCCAGGGATATGACATCTCTCAGGGTGCAGAGATTGTTTTTTAAGCAGTCTGTGGGGTTGCTCTTTCTTCGAAAACACTCCTCAGAATTCCTTGTTTTGACTTTGCAAGGTGCCTAGCTGAGGGTAAGGAAGACAAAAAAAGGCTTGCTTGGTTTCAATAAAGATAGAATTCTGATTATTTCTGCTTTTCACACAAGAATTTCTATCAGACCTGCCAGGACTCGGACCACAAAGTGAATTACAGAGCCGATAGCCCTTACTGTGTGCGAACAGCTTGGGGTTACAGACCGTGTCCACCATTTTGATTTTGTTCTTACTTTACAATGTAAACAATCACCTTTCATTGAGGGAGCGGGGAGCGCTCCCCCAGCACCCCTCTGCCTCACGCACAGAGCAGCTGAGCACACGGTGACATGTCAGCTGAGAGGGCCGTTAAAAGTCCATTAGCGGGTGACTAACGCTCATTCATAACCGCTCTGGAGTAGCTGGGCTGCAGCTGTGGAGCGGAAGCTCTCTCATGTTGCTGTTCTAGGCGCCTGGCTACTAGCAGGATACCTCTCACACCACATTCACAGACCAGGTACGCACACATTCACAGACCAGGGGCAGGTACGCACACATTCACAGACCAGGGGCAGGTACGCACACATTCACAGACCAGGGGCAGGTACGCACACATTCACAGACCAGGGGCGGGTACGCACACATTCACAGACCAGGGGCAGGTACGCACACATTCACAGACCAGGGGCAGGTACACACACATTCACAGACCAGGGGCAGGTACGCACACATTCACAGACCAGGGGCAGGTACGCACACATTCACAGACCAGGGGCAGGTATGGACAGTGCGGAAGATCCATTGTGTAAAAGCTTGGCTGAAAGACATGACAGTGCCGGACCAAATCTAGTGACCTGACCTGGGTTGTTTAGATAATTGTTTTGGGTTCAAATACTTTTCTACACTTTACTGAGCTTGTTGGTCTGTTCAAAACCTATTAAATATTCCCAAAAAGTGCAAACCCCCACCTTCTGAGCTTCTTGGTTGGCTCAATTGCATCAGGCAAGATCAGTCAAGCACAGGAAAGTATTACGTTATTCACCCAGGTCTGCTAGAAACAGTGCCTATAAAGAACTTAGCTTGCAGTTACGGACTTTGAATACCAGGCAGTGGGGCACTTCAGTTGTACCCCCGACAGCAGGTACCCAGCCGGAATTGCCTCAGTAAATATTTTAAAACTGTAAACTGTTATAAATCCACCGAATATGAGCTACAGGTAGGAGCATTCACAGTGAAACACTGGTGACTCACATCACCCACAGTTTGGCTTTCTGTGTGTTTTATGGAGTGAATGAGTGTTATACCTTATTATGAGTGTACTGGGAGGTACCCAGATCCTAAATTAGGGCTGGAATTGGGAGCAGGGGTCTCCTATGGCAGTCTTAAGGATGGTTTATACTCCTTTGCTCGACTGAAATCGCAGAATGTTCATGAACGTTCTAATGTCGCTCGACATTGACCATGGTCGTTGTTTAATTTAAAATATATTTAATCTACGATCTGTTAACCAAATGTCAGTGCGACCAGCGATGTCGCCCGACGGTGGAGTATAAACCAGCCTTTAAGTTAAGCAGGCCTCTCAGTGCACAGTTAGGCCCAGGCCTCGGCAAGCCTGGCACCACAGGAAGAGCGGTGGGGAGCCACTTCCTCCCCACACCCTTGATGACAAAGGCCCTGACTACCAGTCTCTGGAAACCCCACACGTTACAGTATTCTGCCCGTTATCTCGTCATCTCTCGTGTACTGCCAAACACGACTACACTCACGTGCAGTGCATAAGAATAACACGACGCCTTCTTGTCCCTGTTCTTCTCTATTATGACGCATTTGATAATTAGGCCGGTGGTAGGACTGCAAACAACAGACTGTGATACGCGTGTGCCCGTTTCCGCCCGTAACGGAGCCTAAAAGGCACAGCCGATGACAGTTTGCAGTGAGGCACAGAGGGTGACGTGCGGCAGGCCATTTCCAGAAAAAAATACGAGCCCTTTTCATCTCCCCCGGTGCCTGTTTTCCAGCCGAAATTGGGCTCTGGTGTCAGCTTAATGTGTTAATGCCGTGAGATTAGAGGCCCTTGGCGAGTGCGGACGTGTCCATTCCCTGCAGCGCCCATCCCTAGCGTGCGTTTTAATGGTGCGCACAGCTCAGACGCCGTTCCATGCATCGGCGAAACACGCCTGCGAACCGCTGTTCGATGCTAGAGAGAGCACACCGGCAAGCCCCGCCCCCGCTTACTCACCTAATTGGTCTAATCAAAACTCTCATGTCTACCTCCCCGAGGCACCATATCTGATTGGATGCTAATCACTGCATCAGAGGCATAATACCAACAAACAACAAACAACATACAGCGGCTAGCCAGGAAACGGGACAGGTAACGCTGTTGTTATGAGTTATATCAAATTCTGGAGTGAGTTTAAAAACTGGTCCATCGGCCTCGTAGGAGTTAAACAGCCATAAATATACAGATGCCTGAGATCTCATTACAGACCACAAGAGGAATGAGGCAACTTCCAGGCTTTTAGTTCTTTGATTTAGGGGGTGGGGTGGGGGGGGTTCCTACAGAACTAGCATTCATGGGTTATGGAGCTCCGGCAAAATACTGGTCCAATCAATATGGACCCTAGACTGGAGACGGCCTCTTGACAATTTCACAAAATTGAATTAATATTGAACCTTTCAGGATTTTTAAAAAACTTCACAATGCCCCTCACAGAAAAGCGGCCAATCTAATCTGAACCACCGCCATACACAGCTCCCAGCCGGGTGATGCATGGCGGCCATTTTGTACCAGAATGCCAACCACACATCAGCTGAGGTGGAGAGAGATCATTGGGCGGATTCTCAATCTTACCTTCCAGCAGGTCTCTTGCCAGACCAGGTTCCGCCCCTGTGGACCGAACAAAGTCTGACAGGACCGCATCCATGTCCAGAGTCATGTGACCATGTGGATATGCTGCCCAGCGAGCAGCCGTAGCCTCTGTGGTCGCCAGGCTTTTACTCGGTCATCTGCAGAGAGAGGAGAGCAAGGGAGATGGTCAGCTGCACAGTAGAACAGTTAACACACTCACACTCAAAACTCACACTCCCTCTCTCTCTCTCTCTTTCTCTCTCTCTCTCTCACACACACACACATACACACAAAAACATACCAACACACCATATACTTGCACTCACATACGCAACCTCACTCACCCCCACACATACACACGCAACCTTGCTCACTCACTCACACACACAACCACGCTCACTCACACACACACACACCACACACAACCAAGCTCACTCATTCACACACACACCCAACACACACACACACAACCTCAACACTCACACATACACACACACACACAACCTCGTTCACTCACTCACTCACTCACACACACACACAACCTTGTTCACTCACTCACTCACACACACACACACACACACACTCAAACCCTCACATCATAGGTGACTGCAAAACACCATTCACAAGCTAGATATCGAAGAAAACTGTCACATTATCTCAAGTGCATTTTGGGCTTCTCACTGATGAATCATAGCGAATAACATATGACCTTGTACAAGCCGTTTGAGCTGGAAAATGATTCATTTTCCTCCTGTGTGTCCCCGGTGGCTTTCGCCCCTGTACCCCGCGTTCACAAGGCAATCCGCCTGCATTCCACCAGCCTGGCCTCCGCCCTGTACAGCTGGCCCAGCTGGGAGAGGGTCTGCTGCCACAGACCTGGATTAGCGTGCCCCGGGGGAGCTCTGACACCCGTTACAGCCGTTCAGTAGTCTCGGCAGGGCTGGAGAATCCAACTTCCTCTCGCTGTTAAAACTACACTGTTGCTAACTCCTTACGAACAAAGACACCCTCAACCCACTGTGCCAAGAAGCCAGTGCAGGCTTTGTGGATGTAGAGGATAAATGTGAAACACTATGAGGGTGTCTCTCGTGTGCTAGAACAGCATAGCTCCCGTTTACTACACAAAAGGGAACGGGGCAGATTACTGGGCAGATATTATGTGTGTACCTGTGTACATTCACATCGCTCACGGTGTGGGCTACTTTATTCACATTTACAACAAAGGCAACAATGGCTCATTTTAACCTGCATCTAGAGTGTACTTGCACTGACGAGACACACAGACAGAAAAAGAGAGACGAAGCGATAGAGAGACAGAGAGAGAGAGAAGGGGGGGTGAGAGAGTGAGATTAATGAAGAGAAACAGACAGCGGCAAAGACAGAGGGACCTTGAGAGAGATGAGTAAAAAGAGTGAGAGAAATAAAGAGAAGCAGAGATGAGGAATAAGTGTGAGAGTAAGAGAAATGGTGTGTGAGAGAGAGAGAGAGACTTTGGACTTTTGATGTTCCTTTATTGAAACACACAACCTTCCAAGATTGCCTTAAAAACTATCCCCAGCCCCAATTTACAATTCCCCTTGCCCTCCCCCAACCCCCCCCCCCCCCCAAACCCCAAAAAAGAAACAAAGGAACCAAAAATAACCTTACAAATCTCTCCCCCATTCACAACACAGCCTCCTCAATGAGAGAAAGAGAGAGAGAGAGAAAGAGAGTGACTGGTAGGCCTTGTCTAGAGGTAGGCAGTGCAGTCTGCTCTTGCACACCTCCCCCCCTCTCCTCCTTTCCCCATTTGCATGCTGGCGATAGCCCCGGTAACCACATGACCTCCAATCAGCTGCAGCCACGGACCGCACCGCTGGTCTCACTTCCTGATGGCACACACTGCCTCTTCTTTCTCCTCTGCCACACACTGCTTCACACTGCCACATCTTTCTCCTCTGCCACACACTGCCTCATCTTTCTCCTCTGCCACACACTGCCTCATCTTTCTCCTCTGCCACACACTGCCTCACCTTTCTCCTCTGCCACACACTACCACACACTGCCTCACACTGCCTCACCTTTCTCCTCTGCCACACACTACCACACACTGCCTCACACTGCCTCATCTTTCTCCTCTGCCACACACTACCACACACTGCCTCACACTGCCTCATCTTTCTCCTCTGCCACACACTGCCTCACACTGCCACATCTTTCTCCTCTGCCACACACTGCCTCATCTTTCTCCTCTGCCACACACTGCTTCACACTGCCTCACACTGCCTCACACTACCACACACTGCCTCATCTTTCTCCTCTGCCACACACTGCCTCACCTTTCTCCTCTGCCACACACTACCACACACTGCCTCACACTGCCTCATCTTTCTCCTCTGCCACACACTGCCTCACACTGCCACATCTTTCTCCTCTGCCACACACTGCCTCATCTTTCTCCTCTGCCACACACTGCCACACACTGCCTCACACTTCCTCACACTACCACACACTGCCTCACACTGCCTCACACTGCCTCATCTTTCTCCTCTGCCACAAACTACCACACACTGCCTCACACTGCCACACACTGCCTCATCTTTCTCCTCTGCCACACACTACCACACACTGCCTCACACTGCCACACACTGCCAAATCTTTCTCCTCTGCCGCACACTGCCAAATCTTTCTCCTCTGCCGCACACTGCCAAATCTTTCTCTTCTGCCGCACACTGCATGCACCCTGACTCTGTAGTCCATTACACACCTCCCCCATGACAGCCTAACCGCTGCCTCTTATCTGTGTATTATCAACCAAGCAGTCAAATACACAATTGTTTTGGATTCAAAGACTTTTTTTCAATGTGTTACTTAGCTGACTTTTTAGCCAAACCGACTGGCAGTTGATTAGACTAAGCAGGGCACAATCCTGCCCTGGAGCAATGTTAGGGCCGAACAGCTGCGCAGATCTTATCATGGCTACACCGGGGCTTGAACCCCCAACCTTCCAGGTCCCAGTCATGTACTTTAGCCACTAGGCTACAAGCTGCCCCTAGCCTGGCTGTCCCCAGACTGCCCCCTTTCTGTACTCTTGATCTTGCTGGTGGGCCAACCAAGAGCACCGGGCAAACTCAATTAAGCGTAGAAAAGTATTTGTATCCCAAACAATTTTGTATTTGACCCAGGTCTGAAGCAAGCCATACCAATTTTAACAAGCAAAAGGTCGAAAAGGCGAATTCTGTTCACGGAACCATTGTAGCCATTTGGCCGTCGCTTATCCAGTAGCAACAAGGGCATGACAGGAATGCTTTAAAGAGGCTGGCGAGCCGGCCTCCAGTGCAGAAACGGAGCCGCCATTTTGGCTCGGTCACATCAGAGCGATGGCGGCTGGCAGACCTCAGCCCGGCAGGGTACACTCTGAACCAGAGGCCTTTATCAGCAGGAGCGCAAACCCCAATCAGACACGGGACACGTCACCCCATCTGGGCCTGGTACATGGCACAGTACCCCCGCTCCCAGCCCCCGTCCGAACGGACGTCTCTCTGGCCCTCGGAATCAGCGCAAATGTAATCACCGGCACATTAGCGGCTCCCACTCGCGAGCTGAGTGCTCGGCGTCGCAGGAATGCCTTGAAGTCTGATGGGCCGGATACTTTTATCTGCGCGAAGACACGCACGGCGGAACTGATATCACTGCAATTACTCACGTCGGCCAGCAGTGCTGGGCAGCTGTTAAGGAGCAGTGGGTCTACGTTTGTCTCTGGTGTGGCACAGCTGCTGGGCCCTGACAGGGTACATAGCCTAAATTGCTACAGTATCCAGCTGTGTAAATGGACACCGTGTACTGTACAAGGCCCAGTAAAAGCTAGTGTAAACTCTTCTCGGTTTTGACCCAAGTGAGATTCAGGTCCGATGTTTTTGATGAATCAGAAAGTCCTGCACGGTGTTTCTTCTCCCAAGGAACTCAGCCAGCTGATTTCATGAATCGTAACTGCCTCTCGGCTGAGGAATTGTGATCATTTGCAAATCCAAGTGATTGGAACAGAATACCAGAGAGGACTTTTACTTTCTGAATCTGGATTTAGGTCGATACAGTAGATAGATAGATCACTGAATTTATATAGTGCTTTTCTAGAGACTCAATGCACTTTACAGCGATGAGGGGGGAACTCGCCTCAACCACCACCATTGTGTAGCACCCACCTGGGTGATGCACGGCTGCCATTTTACACCAGAGTGCTCATCACACACTAGCTGAGAACAGTATCGCTCTCAGTAAGAGGCCCAGAGTGAAGTCATGAGACTACTGAGGACAGCCGATGGAGCGAGGCACTGTGGTTGCCCCCTTCCTTTAATCCAACAGACTAGAAAAGAGACCACTTTGATGTGCTCGATGTGAGTGTCACTAAGAGTCACACCTAACTGTAGCTTTACAAAATGGTAGCCTCCCACTGTATTATTGGGCTCAAACAGCTCAAACACTGTATGGATAATTCTGTTGCTTTGTCTTCTTTGATCGATGGCATACATTATCCGTAACAATTACTTTTAAGAGTCAGTTTATGACAAAACCAGCATATTAAAGTGCCAGTTAAACAAATAGTGTTCTATCTTGTGGGTGGCATCAAAGTCATTATTTTGTGATGGACTCGTCAGATTCCATTCCAGACCGTACATGTTTTTCAAAAGAAATTGTCCAACCCACCCCCTCCACCAAAAAAAAAAAAAACTTAGAAAAAGCCACATATCCACTATACTGACTTCTAAATAAATCTTGCTGCTTCATTGAGCTAAATACAAAGATAAATATCTTTGTTCTGAACAAAATAAATATTTATTACATGTATAATTTATTCAGAAGCCCTGCATTTGAAAATGCCAAGCAGGTTTAGGTGACCTACATATCGCAGGCAGTTAGCATTGAGTTACACAGGTGGAGTGTGCCTTTGCCATGAGAAACAGAGCAGTGGATGCACTCCAGCCGTTTCAGGCAAGGCCCACGCCTTATTTAAAGCCGTAGGGTGAGGTCACAGGATTACACTGGACTTTTTCCAAAGTCACAGGAGATTCAATACGGGGATTTTCTTTTTAAAATGATTGTCCCATTTATCATATTTTAACCTAGTTTTTGGAGAGCTCATTCCGGCCTTACAGGAACAAGAGAACAGTGTTAGGAGAACCAATTTTTCCCCTAAAACGAACTCCTTAGCCCTTTCACTCCCAAGAGTGCAGTATGGCACTCAAGCGTAACTACCTTAAAATCCCAGGAGTCCCATATGGTACTCTCGACCGTATACCTTTTCAAACAAAATAAATGACTGCTATACCATTGTTCTGAGCCCCTATTAAAACCCTGCTAAATTTGCTCAGTTTTCTTCATTTTCTTCTTTCCCTTGGGATTTGTGTGGAGCTACTTCATATTGGGCTTGGAACTGAAAGGGTTAATAAGTGTCAGATATAGGGATTTTGCATTATGGGAAAATAATAATCAATTTTCACTTACATATTACATTTTCACTGCTTCATAATCCCACAGAAACCTGGCCGTATTCACAGAGATAGCGAGAGAAAGATCACCCCTGGCTTTTCCTAACAGGCATATCTCTCACCAAAAATACAAAAATAAATGCATGGAACCAGCCATATAATGCTAGCAAAGTTCATCTTAATTTAAAAGATAAATTTCCTGGCAGCAGAGGTGACTGTTGTTGCAGAAACTGTTAGTCACTGAGAGGAAACGCATAATTCAAGCTGTTTCCCAGTAGCCAAAAGGGCACGTGTCTGTGAGAGGTAGAGGTGGCATGACGCAGAGATTCCTCAGTCGCGCAAAACGGCCAGTGGCATATGCTAACAACAGGCTTAAGTAGTGCCCCACGTATTAGCGCTAATCTCAAAGGAAGCCAAGCCTCCTCCTATTTAAAATGGGCCGGTTACACGCCGCCAACAAAGAAAGCGAGTTTTCCGTTCTCCGCGGACCTTCACAGCGTTACACGCCGACCAAAAACCTGCCAAGGAGGGGTAACTCAATAACAAACCGCCAGTTCCGCCTGGTCAGCGAGAACAAAAGCGAGCGCACCAAAGGAGAAAAGGCGAGCCTAAGAAGATTACAGTTTAAAAAAAGAAGAAGCGATGATAAATGACGGAGCGAGGGGGGGGGCACGCTGTTCGCTCGGCCGTGTGCCGGGCACCCGCGGGAGAGCCCCCATGTGATAACAATTACAGCGGCTCCGCGGCGCACAGCTAATCCATAATTACGCATCCCGCTGTCCCCGCTCATCAATCACTGCCCATGCCGGCCATGTTTATTGGGCCTGGACGGCCGGAGCCATGAGCACACACTGACCGGCCGGCCTGCAGCGTAGTGGTTAAGGCTGGTTAAGGCTGGTTAAGGCGGTTAAGGTTAAGGTAAATGACTGGGACACGCAAGGTCGGTGGTTCTAATCCCGGTGTAGCCACAATAAGATCCGCACAGCCGTTGGGCCCTTGAGCAAGGCCCTTAACCCTGCATTGCTCCAGGGGAGGATTGTCTACTGCTCAGTCTAATCAACTGTACGTCGCTCTGGATAAGAGCGTCTGCCAAATGCCAGTAATGTAAAGAAGAGCGGGCGGGGCGGGGCAGGGCCGGGTCAGTTTCAAGCTGCGAGGAGCGTGGCCTCTGGGTGTTCGCATACAGGAAGTCCCCTGAGACAATGCTGGCTGTGGCTTTGCACACAAAATGTGGAAATTTTTTAAAGGTTGTCTAGGAAAGGTCATATTACACATTACAGGAAATATATGGCAAAACAAAAAGTACAAACATTTGTTTGTTGACTTCCTGAACAACCTGAAAGGAGTCAATTTGGCATACAACATTCACTACAGTCGGGGAACTTGTTGGGGAACCCCCTACTGGTTTCCCCATAATAAAACCATCAGCCTCCATCCCCCTCCTGAAAGAGCAGTGTGTTTCGGAAGAGATGTTTACAATGGTGAACCACAGCTGACAGATGAATCAGTGACAAATCACTATATTCATACAGCCTAGCGTACCGGCAGAACTGCTGCTCACTGGATGTTTTTTGTTTTTCGCACCATTCTCTGCAAACTCTAAAGGCTGTTGTGCATGAAACTCCCAGGAGATCAGCAGTTTCTGAGACCACCCTGGTTGTCAACAACAGCCATTCCACATTTCCTCCCCATGCTGACATTTGGTTTGAAAAACAGCTGAACCTCTTGACCATGTCTGCACGCTTGTTCACATTTAGTTGCTGCCACATGATTGGCTGATTAAATATTTGCATTAGCAATCTGGTGTACAGGTCTACCTAATAACACTGAGTGTATATAGCTTTTACCATATAAAGTAACAGAGCAAAGCAGCTGGTTACTATATCAGCTCACACACAAAGGATAGCACTGGACCCTTTGCCATACCTGAAAGACGGTGACCAAAATAAGCAATAAAGGAGAACATATCTTTTCCAGATTATGAGATGTGTTTTCTCAGCCATTCTTCTCCCATACTGTTAATGGAGATTGTGAGGACCCAGATCTCCCGTACTGTGAATGGAGATTGTGAGGACCCAGATCTCCCATACTGTTAATGGAGATTGTGAGGACCCAGATCTCCCATACTGTGAATGGAGATTGTGAGGACCCAGATCTCCCATACTGTTAATGGAGATTGTGAGGACCCAGATCTCCAATACTGTTAATGGAGATTGTGAGGACCCAGATCTTCCATACTGTGAATGGAGATTGTGAGGACCCAGATCTCCCATACTGTTAACGGGGATTGTGAGGACCCAGATCTCCAATACTGTTAATGGAGATTGTGACGACCAGGGCAGAGCACTTACGTTCCCTTATTCACTGAGGGGTGTTGAGCTGCCTCCTGGCAGGCATGGCCTACTCTGACGTCACGATGCTCTCTCTAGTCCATAGTCTCACAGCTGTGGGAGACGCAGTACGGAGGACTGTCCCTGTGTGACCTGAAATACAAGAAGAAGAAATGATGTCTCGACAAACAAGCCTACTACTGCAAAATGATTAATTCATTCTTAATAAATAATGATTTAATTAGCAATAATAATCATAACCTGCTTATTGAAATAAGGACAACATTCACCACATTATATTGCTCAGTAAATGTGCATTGGGTAATTTGCAATGTGGGTAATGTGTAAAATGACTCATTGGGCGATAAGTTAAAATACAGAACAAAATTTCAATCGGGTTGAAATAATAATATAACAGTGAGGAACACAGGGAACCTTATAGCTCTCATGGCAGTACGATGAAAAGGTCTACTGCCAGACGGGCTGGGCTGTGCAAATATTCTTCACAACGCACAGCAGCCGATTCAACATGCAGCTGCTCAGTTTTCTCACCTTTAACTTCTCTCACAACTTCTCTTTAACAAGCCAGTAAAGAAAAAATGTGAATATAAACTTAAAACCAAATCAGTGGTTACGACACCATGCATTGGGTGGCCATGATGCTAGGGCTGGGCGGGACCTCGCAGTACAAGACTGCTAGCTCATTTGTCGCCTCCATGGAAACGGCGAGAGGGAGGAGCGAGGGAGGGAGTGTGTGGGCGTCGTGGAACGGAAACTTCAGTGTATAGATGTCACTCGGGCATCCGGGCTGAAGTACAGCCACAGGAAGTGGTCAACACACACTTCCCTGACTAAACACGATTACTTCCAATCTGCACACCGTTAGTATATTATAGATGCGGGGGCAGTCTTCCTGCCTCAAAAGTCGTGTGCCAAAATACCTCTGGGTCCTATTCATAATTCACAGCAGGAAACAAGAATGTCACTAACGTTAAACGGTGTATGTCCTTTTTTCCATAGGGGAAATTGGGAATTCATGCCACTGTCTTAAATGAATAATATATTAACTGTGTGTATTGAGGGCAGGGCATGCTAAGCACACCGTTTTATCACAATGAGGTGAACGGCCAGGGTGCATGCTAAGTTGAGCCCATAGAGAGTTAGCACAACAACAAGCACATTTGTAAGGTACAGAGAGGTACATTTTAGGGGGGGGGGGGGGGACTGTGGAGAGAGGGGCCAACGTACAAACAGTCTTCACTTGTAGAAAAATATGTGTTGTTGTGCCACTGTATTCCAGGGGAAATAATGACCGCAAAGGCCAGGACCATAGAGTGGAAAGATACAGCAGAATGCTCTGTAAATAAGCTGCAAACAATTGCTGTTTGCAAACAATGAAAACGTTATGAGAGAATTGGAGAGTCTTGTCATCTTTGAGCCATTCCTTAAGGTTACTGTGAGCACCACTTACTGTTTGACGAAACACACACACACACACACACACAGCCACAACGCACACACACGCACAGCCACAACACACAGAAATGTTTTACACCCAATGCCCCAGAGGGTTCTCTCTTTGCAGCAGTACGGTATTTTGCGCGCTATGAAAAGCCAAGAACTGGACCGTAGCCTCGCCTTTGACCAAGCTTCGTCAGGCTTCGCGCACGGCAAACCCCACAGTCGGCAAAGTGCAGAGACGCAAACGCCTCGTCCTCATTAAGACACAACTGGGCCTGTACTGCCAGTGGCCCAGGCACCATCATCCATCACCGCTTTACCCCCAGCAGGACCTCGTTCCCCTGCATTCACAGCACTTTAACGCTCCGAACGCATTCGGTTTGTACTTAAGCGCACGCACACCCGAAATGTCCAAAACCATTATAAATCTACATAGATTAAGCACTGGGTTGCTATAATTATACAGGATTCTCTGTACCCTGGCGCTCGTTTTGTTAGCAGGTGATAGCATTGCGATGGCAGTGGCGTTGCTACTCACGCTGCGGTCTCTCAGGACACCTGCAGTGGAAACGGCGAGCTTTGTAGGCAGAGGCTGCAGCTGGGTCCTTGAAGTGAATCCTTTCTTGTGTTTCCAGTCAAATTTCTAAAAGTATACAGTTCACCCTCTGGTGATGTAACGCAGGCATCAATGACTCGGGCGGGGGGGGGAAGGGGGACGCCTGTTTGTCAGGTGTTATCACAACAAGACTGCTGTGGCGGAACATTCCAGACTGCAGCATAGGAAAGTGATCATTGCAGCCTACATGTTCACAGCATTGCACACAGTGCATTTTAGAGGTGAATCAGATAGTTTCTTGTAACTTCTCTCTTTGGGATCGAATATCTAATTTAATTGCTCTCTCCCTCAGTCTCTCTCTCTGACACACACAGAATCTCTCTCTCTCTCTCTCTCTCACTCTCTCTGACACACACACACTCTCTCTCTCTCTCTCTCTCTGTCTGATAAGCAAGGCACTGGGAGAAAGGATGCATTAATATTATTCTACGGACAGGAAATGATTCAAGCTGAAAGCCATTATCTACACAGTGCATTCTTAATTCAGAATACACATACTCTCATCCAATCATGTGGTTGCTCTGAGCATGTGACCCGAGCCATTCTGAGGGAAAGCATTTATTCTGACTATCTGCTAGACTGTGACTGCAGGCCTGGGGCTTTTCCAGTCTGTGCACAGTTTCCCTCAACACAATTCAATCAAAGTTCCAGGAAAACATCAGCTAGTGCACACCCTGAGTCCAGCATTTAAACTGTATGCACCTCGACCGTGCATGACTCAGTAAACTAATGTTTAACCCCGGCCTGTACAAACCAGGGGTGTTGGCTCATGATTTCAGGAATGTCAATATGCTGCCTGTTTTTCGGTTCCAGTCATGATGTGCTCTCAACAGGAAGTTAACCAAATCAGCAGCAGAAACTAAACCAAAGCTTTTCTCACTTCTTGGCACCCCCTCCCCCTACACACGGCTTCTGTGCACTGCGGGTACAGAAACACAAATTCACAAGCAAAGGCCAGCGAGAAAAAAGAAAAGAAGAAAATGATGCTGGAGAGCGAAAAACAACAGGCTGCCATTGTTCGGGGGACGGCTGACCCCGGTGCCAGGCACACGTGGGGCGGTGTAGTAGCTTCACAGCTGCATCTCGGGGAGAGAGTACGTGCATCGGCGCACACCTGGGCCGTTCAGGCAGCCACCCGGTGCGTCAGAGGGGCTTCAGGTCTTCAGGCTCGCGCGTAGGTACCAGACACGCGGGTAGAATTCGCTGTGTTTCCTCTAACCTTTCTGTTGTCATCGCCAACAGACGTGAGCTTTTTAAGAGGCCATTATGTGGAAGGCTCCCGGGTCACTGGATCACAAACAATGACACTTTGCCAAATGTGTGCACCAGAACCCTACCCAACCTAAGAAAACACAATTCTTCCTTTTAAAAACAAGTGGAATTTTTAAAAAATATGGGTCTTCAGAAAAGGTTTGGATGTCATGTTCCGCTACATAAAATTTTCCTACTCTCAGAAATGTAATAATTTCTACATTAGTCATGAAAACTAACTGCAAATATTACTGGAAATAATGAATCCTTAGGTGTTAACTGATACTGACCACGCAGAAAAACTGTGTGGTACCATGAATGGACAGGTATGGTGAATTGGCAAGTTCAAGATTTCACCTAGGTTCTAACACAACTGAGAACCGAGAATGCAAACTGAGAGTACTTTGCCAAAAATACGTTCAATAATCTTTTTTTTGTCATTTCCTGCAGGAGCCAGAAGACATACATAAACATGCGATGCCCACAGTTTGACCTCTACCTGCCACTGTTGCATTAGCTGACTCTGTGTTAATTGGCCCCACTTAGCATACAGTATCTCCACTGCAATGGTTAGAAGCATCTGCCTGCCTGACTGCAGCCACCCCAGAGAGGGTTTCATCATGAATGGCCCTGGCCAGGGAAGGGCCTTTAGTGATGTTCACATGCGGTAGGTATTGTGTGCGCCGGAGAATCATGAAAGCAGCTGCAGACTAGCAAGGATGCAGCAGCATTTGACTTCACCTCCAGGTTTGCTGGTGTGAGTCGGTGAGAACTATCTCCAAGCCAGGTTACGTCTTAGGTCATAGGTAACTTCTGCTGAAGCTTACACTCCAAAAAGTGACTTTCTTAACAAGCATTTTAGTATTGTCGTGAGATCGTATTTTTCTTATATGAAGAAGGAAATATTAAGTTGTTTTAAGTTAATGTTTTCTGGAATGATGGAAATATTCTATTCCATTGGAAAATCTCAAAATGAGTCAAACTGTCTTACCCCATTAGCAATATTTGAGCAATCTTATTGAGAAAAAAAGTGAAAGAAAGAAAGAAAATACTTTTTTGTAGTGTACTGCTGCCTCACTACCCTGGTAAAATGATATGCCTCCATCAGTACACCCGCAGAATATAAGACGGGGGGGGGGCAAACACAAGAACCAGAGGATGCTACCATTTGAGTATCAGGAGCTGGACCTGTGGCATTCTATGCATAATTCAGACATGCCATTAAATATTTTAGGGATTGTATTTTGGGGGGCACTTAAGATCAAATGCTCCCCTCTTAAAAATAGAAAAAGTATGAGTCTTCCTTGCAAAAAGGTAAAACTAGTACATGGATGTTTTTAAGCCATATTTTACTTCAGGACTGAACACAGAATTCCTTTATATAACCAAAGAATTGCCCGGGGCAAAAAGTGCATAATATATAAACTTTAAGTGAATGAACCATGTTTTCCGGACAAATGTCTGTTACCTGACTGAGGATAAGGAAGGATGCTGGCTTTGGCATGTTTACAGTTTCGCTGAGAATTGTGTTCCGGTATCATTTGTGCTAAGCTATACTTTCATGGAAGAATATACCATACAGACCCATTATAAACCCTCTACAACAGCCCTATTTGAAATGATGAGAACAGTAGAAGAGTAAATTATGAGAAACTACCCTGAAATATCAGCGATATGTGTGCTGGGAACAAACCAGCATCCGATTTCTCAGCCAAGGAAATAACTCTTCTGCCCTAATGAATTTGCTGGGGGTTTTCTGGATACAGTTCTCAAGGCTAATTAGCATTTGCCATCTCCTTGCCCGGTCCTAAGTACTCTGCAGCAGACGTTCGGCAACATTCAGTAAAAAAAAGTGTAAAAGCTACAGATTTAAGGAACTGAATTTGTGCCCGGAAGGTTACAGGTTCAAATCAGGAGTGAGGCATTGCTCTTGTATCACTCAGTCCAAGCACTGAAATCAATAACATGTCCTGTAAACAGCCAATTGCACAAAAAGGATTCCATATTAGACATGTAAGTGCCAAGCTGCAGTGATATATGTTATTTGCTAAGCAAATTAAATAAATAGTTTAAAATCTATGGTGCTTCTCTCTCTCACTCTCTATGTCCCACTCCCCCCTCACTCTCTCTTTCTCTCCCCCTCTCTCTGTCTCTCTCACATATACACACACACTGCAAATGCAGCTCTGTTTTTTTTTCCTTAATCAGCTGTTGCTTTGCATAAAGAGGAACCTCTTGTCCAACACTGCAGCACTTGAGGTTAAATCGGGTTTTTTTCTTCTTTTTCTTGAATAAGGCAGAACAGGAAATGGACAGGAAGGGGAAGCTGAGGGGCTCCATGCTGATGCTGAGCCACAATGGAGGCTGTGCTGAGCCGTAATGGAGGAAACACAGGATTTACAATGGCCAGTTCAGAGCATCTGCAGGTAAGCAACAGAACTCCTGCTAAATCACACCTTGTGAATCACATGATTCGAGTGATGGTCTTTGTTGAATGGAAGGGCTTTTTGTTACTGCTCATCTGGTAGGGAATAAGTACTAAATATCCCTTGACTCACATTTGCTCTTATTTTTAACCAAAGGTTCAAGCATCAAACACATTAACCTGCACACCTTTGGAAAATACATTTGAATGGAATAAAACACTGTCATATAGCCAAAGTCAGAAGCACGGCAGTTCGCTTTTTTCATCCGAACTGCACAGTCAACGTTTCTCGCTCACGCCCCCTGTGTCCAGCTGCTCAAGAAAGAGCTGAGGACACTCTTCATGCTGCACAGAACCACAGAGATTACACACCAACCAGAGCAAACCCCTCCCTGAACCACAGAGATTACACACTAACCAGAGCAAACCCCTCCCTGAACCACAGAGATTACACACTAACCAGAGCAAACCCCTCCCAGAACCACAGAGATTACACACTAACCAGAGCAAACCCCTCCCAGAACCACAGAGATTACACACTAACCAGAGCAAACCCCTCCCAGAACCACAGAGATTACACACTAACCAGAGCAAACCCCTCCCAGAACCACAGAGATTACACACTAACCAGAGCAAACCCCTCCCAGAACCACAGAGATTACACACTAACCAGAGCAGACCCCTCCCTGAACCACAGAGATTACACACTAACCAGAGCAAACCCCTCCCTGAACCACAGAGATTACACACTAACCAGAGCAAACCCCTCCCTGAACCACAGAGATTTCACACTAACCAGAGCAAACCCCTCCCTGAACCACAGAGATTACACACTAATCAGAGCTAACCCCTCCCAGAACCACAGAGATTACACACTAACCAGAGCAAACCCCTCCCAGAACCACAGCGATTACACACTAACCAGAGCAAACCCCTCCCAGAACCACAGAGATTACACACTAACCAGAGCAAACCCCTCCCTGAACCACAGAGATTACACACTAACCAGAGCAGACCCCTCCCTGAAAAAGAGATTACACACTAACCAGAGCAAACCCCTCCCAGAACCACAGAGATTACACACTAACCAGAGCAAACCCCTCCCTGAACCACAGAGATTACACACTAACCAGAGCAGACCCCTCCCTGAAAAACAGAGATTACACACTAACCAGAGCAAACCCCTCCCAGAACCACAGAGATTACACACTAACCACAGCAAACCCCTCCCAGAACCACAAAGATTACACACTAACCAGAGCAAACCCCTCCCTGAACCACAGAGATTACACACTAACCAGAGCAAACCCCTCCCTGAACCACAGAGATTACACACTAACCAGAGCAGACCCCTCCCTGAGTGGCAGTCCAGTTTATTCCGAGCATGCAAATGCACAAGGCGAGGCACAGCTCGCTCTCGCCCGGATGCAAACTCACAAGGGGCCCACTCGATGTCAGGGAAAACTCCAGGGTATTGAGGGAAACTGGGCAGGTTCTTCCATTCCCTGGAGGACCACGGTAAGACTAGTCCCTCCTCCAGTCCACTAGCTCAAATGGGCACTATCATGTGATGAAGTCTGTATGGAGAAAGTCCCAGGTTGAAACCAGCCCGGGCATTTCTGTGTGGAGTAGTGCATGTTCTCCCCGTGTCCGTGTGGGTTTCGTCCCACAGTCCAAAGATATGTGGATTAGGCTAACTGGAGGCTAACATTTTGAGTGTATGAGTGAATGGTGTGTATGCCCTGGGATGGATAGGCAACCTGTCTACCTCTCGCCCAATGCATGCTTGGATAGGCTCTAGCCCCTACATGACCCTGACTAGGAATAAGCAGGTTAGATAATGGATGGGTGGATGGATATCTATATAGGCTCTCTGGACAGTGACATACCCCACAGCCCAGGGCTGAGGTCTGACTCTGACAGGGATGACCGTGGCCTGGGAGTCCCATTGGGAGACTAAGAATAGGGCTTGGGGTTCTCTAGGGAGGGAGAGTTGGAGTCAGGATGGTACTTCCTGTCCTTGTACTTCTTATAATAATAATTTAGTTAATTAGCTCATTCTTTTATCCAGAACTAATTACAGTTGATTAGACAATGCAGTGGACAATCTCCTCTGGAGCAATGTGGGGTTAAGGGCCCAACAGCTGTGCTGATCTTATCGTGGCTAGACCGGGGCTTGAACCACCAACCTTCCGGGTCCCAGTCACCTTAGCCAGTAGGCTACAGGCTGCTTCCTATATTTCAAATAGCAGGCTTATTGTCTTGCCAAAGGCAGCAGTCTTTCTCTATATACAGTACAGTAGTATTGGCTGTATTCACAGATTGAAATTGAGTTTGGCATTTTGACAATCCAAATCCAGGCCTTTATAAAACATTGAGAGAGAGCCTGAGATGTTGTTTTCTGCTGGACATATTCAGCGGGGACTCCCCCCCCCCCCCCACACCTGTTTTCACCACCCTCACTCTGTACAGTCATGGTGGGCGTAGGATATGCGTCACCCTAGACAAATCTGACCAGCCTACACACCAGTACGAGCAGAGCAGTTGGCGATGAGAATCAAAAATCAAAAACATTGTGAAAAAAGTAGCTTGCAACTGCATCTGTTGCTCAACATTTAAGACAGAAGTGGTCTGCATTTGAACTTGATTTTTATCTATTTTGTGCAAGAAAGTTTTGACTCAAGACGGGCGTGGGTAAATGGAAAGTTCTATTGTGCAATTGTGAGGTTTTGGTGATTTTTCAGACTGCATTCATTGCTAAATTCTTCATATTTCTTAATGCCCAAAATGACTATTTCTTTCCTAAAGCCTTTAATACATTTTAAAATGATATACATATGAAAATATACACTCATTTGCTATGCTGGAAATGATTGATAATCTGTTATGTATCTCTGTTGCATCTCTTGCTCTCTCTCTGTCAAACACACACAGACACACACACACACACACACACTCTCTCAAGCATATGGATAGCACCGCACATTCGATGACAATGTTTATTTACCTCTGCTGCGCGGAGGCCTGTCACCAGGCAGAACTACGTGAAGGGACCACGTGTGTTTAACATGTGAGCGGTGTGATATCGCTCCCTCGTTCCCGCGAGTTCAACCCCGTTTTAACCTGCCGATGTGAAGGAGTCTGTCAGCTCCGCGGAGAAGGGCCGCGCGGAGCTGCTTTTTAAAGCCCACATTTCACATTACGGGGCGGTGCTGTCGGGCCTGCTGCTGCTAAGCCATCTGCTGCGGTTAGCCTATCCCTCACACCCAAGGGCTGGGCCCTCTTTCCCACAACCCCTTACCACTCTCCCGCCTACTGAAACAAAACACAGGTATTCCCATGCTGAGAAGACCAGGCACTCACTAGCTCTCCATGGGGGTTTTAGGGGGGGGGTCTCAGTGTTTCTCAAAAATAGAAGTGGATGACTTCTCCCACACTGCTTTTGAAAAGAATGGTTCAGATATCTTCATAACAGCCTTCACTGCTGTTTCGAGTGTACAATTTTTGCTGAAGGTTAAATATCTGATTAAATATATTTCTGGAACTATTATTTGCTTTTCCACTCTTTTTACCCACACCTTCGAATCTAAAAATAAAATGATAAAATGTCTTAACACGACCTTGAATACCAATTGTCTATTCAGTTAATTCACTCTTCATTTCAACTTGTGCTTTGAAATGAACATGAGCATAGGACATAATCTGCTCTTCAGAAATAGAGCAAAATATAAAACAAATTTACACAGACCACCAAAAAACTATCACAATATATCACAAACCAATTCTCCACTGCGATATACAAATTTGTCTCGATGGCCCCATTGCTTTCCCGAGGCAATCTGTGCCGTACTCTGGACATGAGCCTGTAATTCCTTTTAATAAATGCCTCGAGGGGATTGATCAGAAAGAGGTCGTTTGAGTTTGAAATGAGCTTAAGTTGTGGATGGACTGAAAGGATCACCTTGGGATGTTTGGTAATTAGCCGAGGATGGCATGATGGAGATGAGGAGGGGGAAGTTAAAGGGCTAATAACATTAGCTCTGAGCGCTGTCAAAGGAACCATCTTCACAGGTTTATTCATTATCGCTGTCCTGTATGGCAGTAAAGCCACAGCATAGTTGGAGGGTATAGCTTCGCAAGTTTCTCTGTTGTAACTTTTACTTTGATGTCAGTATCTAGTCTCCCTGTAACATTTGAGAATGTAAACAGGATGTAATGCCAGATTTGGGGGTATTACTATTACCCAATTAGTTGTTATATGCACTGCAAAAAAAACCCAAAAATAAGTCCATCGTCTTATATTGAGACTTCTCATTCTTGTGAAATGGCCTACTCTCAAGTAGAAAATATTAGCTTGTTTTTATGCACTGTTTGCTTGACAAAAAATTACCTCATTGGCAAATATTGAAGCAATTTTTGCCAACGAGGTAAGATTTTTCTGTTTTAGTCAAGTGTTTTACAAAATGCTTGTTAAGACGGTCACTTTGTGCAATCTGGGTAAAAGTAGTCATATTATCTTTAGAGTGGAAAAAAGACCGTATCTCAACTCCTTCCTGTTTCCATATATGAACTACATCCAGCAGGCTGTAGAAGGCCACGGTCACTGTCCCCAGCTACAGCCAAGAACAGCAGATGGGCTATCTGCAAACCTGCCACGCCAGCAAAGGCTTCTGACAGAGGCAACATATCCCACTTCTTTCATATTGAGCCAGGAGAGAAGCCTCTATCATTCCTCGCCCTCCTTTCCGCTGCCCCCGAAACGGTTCGCCGTAGCTCGCTCCGCCATTCTGCAGCCGTGACAAACGGAACCGCGATTAAAAGAAAAAAAGAAAAAAAGAGAAACGGAATCTGTCGACGCGCATCGCTCAACGCGGTATTAAGACACGTGCCTTTTAATTGGATACTGTTCTCTGAAGAGAGGGTCTGGAGCGAATGGTAGAAATGTGAATGCATTAATCAAGTTATTGCAGGAAGGGGGAACCCGGAAATGGCTGAGATGAGCCTGGGGTTTTCAGGCCATAAATGACGCATTTCAAGCTCTCAAGACCACAGTAGTTTGTAGCTCCACTCACAGTTGTGTAGAGCATAGATGAGCATGCACTGTCCTCCAAAGCTAGCTGGGCCCCCTTCCTTCTCTCCCAAAAAGTGGCTGCTGACATGGAAACAAGCACTTTCTGTTGCGAATGCACTACCGGTTACAGCTGCAATGGCATCGCAAACAGACAATCTCAACACAGGATCTTTAATAATGCAGTGGAGTCAGAACAAAACAACTATTTTCAAGAAAACACGTACTTGACTTAAAATATCTAAATATCTTTTACATACCAAACTACAATAACATAGTACAAGACCTCAATGCATACCATCCAAACTATTAAGTTAATTGACTTAAAAAGTTACCAAAATCACACGTATTGGACTTCAAATTTAAATTTCTGCAAATCGCAGAACAGGTTGCGTTACCTTTCTCTTTATTCTCCATCCACAAAGTGAAAAGTAAAGAGCGGTTTATGCCGGCAAGATGAAGACACCCGTTTACCGAGGAGGGTTTAGGCATAAACTATTTCAAAAATGAACAATGACTCACTGCTTTAACCTTGTGCTCGTTTGCTGTCATTATCAGGATAAACATGTTTCACTTAACAGGCTGTCACCTCACGGAGCACGGGGAGGAGGGTGTGGAGCTATCGAGCTTCACACCGAGCGGGCTACGCACTTCCGCCCCACTGAGCCCCCCGCGCTCCACACTCGGGGTCTGAATTTCAATGCGGGCCGAACGGAGGAGAGGGGGAAAGAGGGAGAGGAGGAGAGGGGGAGAGGGAGAGAAAAGGCCCCGCTTGTTTTCAGCCTCGGAATCAATCCGTCGGTGTGCGCCGCCCTGGCTCTCTCTCCCCGCTCACAATGACCCGCCTGTGCCCGTCCGGGGTGGGAGGCGGAACCCGCCACTCGGGCAGGAAGGAACTGGCGGGGAAAGGGAGACGTGGGGAGGCGGGCGGGGTGCGGAGGAGGGGGTGAATTCAGGCCTCTGCACCCTACCGCTTTCATCCTCCCCTCTCCCTCCCTCCCTCTCTCCGTCCGACTGGCCGAGGGAAGATCAGAGCCCGTTTCCTGGCAGGATGATGTGTGGCGTGGGTGGCGGTCAATTTGGGTGACGCTGGGATATGCAGGTGGGGGGTCGGAGGTCTGCCCTCCTCAGTTCTGACTGACTCTCAAAAGAACAACCGTTAAAATGGCTTCAGGTGATTTCTCTTCTCATATTTGCATGGGTGTAAAACATGCGCATTGCTTTTCGACATTGCCTTGAAAAACAGACCTAGTCCAACTCAGTTTACTGTAAACAAGGACATGGTACTTCCATTGTCGACAAACATACAGTCAAATGGCTAGAACATTTCATGCTTGACCCTGTTACGCAGGCAAACTTCAACTCTACAATCTGTTATCGTGCCCTTGGGTATAGTCTAGTTCTGCATTTAGAGAATATTACATTTAATTTAATATAAAGTAGCCTTAGCAGAGATTTAATTAATTAATCATTGAACTAATGAGTTTGCCAACACTGTCGCTTATGTAACAAGCAATTTACTTCAATATGCTTTACAGTATGATAGATACAGGCTATTTTCTGTACATATGCTGTACAGGTTAATACATGGATCCCCAGGTGCTTTACATAATGCATGTGTAATGCATGTACCATGGCAACGTGGCATGTTCCTCCTCGGGAAAACCAGGCTCATTTCAGCGGCATGCAGGGCGCCGCGTGTAGGACTGTGAAATAATGCACACGCAGCCAAAACGGCGTTCTGGGTCACGGAAAAAAACGACTTCACCCCCATGCGCTTCGGAGAACAAGCTGAAGTGACACGAAAACAATACTTCACTCGGAGAAACATCGCTGTCTGAATATTTGATCCTGGCTCAAGCGGCTGAATATCGGAAATGGATCTATACATTTTTCATGCCAGCCGGTCACATTAGTCATGGCGGAAGCTGGCTGCTGGTAAAAACATGGAGCTCGACGGGGAAGAGAGAGTGGCGTGGAGGCCGTCCTTCTAACGCTCCGCTTTCTGAAGCCTTGCTGTGGGAGACGGTAAAATTTTATTTTATTTTTTAGGCCAAGTACCTCCACCTGGAGAGGCTTGAATTCATAGCAAGCTCAGGTTCGGATTAACAAACAGGCAGAGGATTTCCAAGCAGCTAGGAGACTGAGAGAGCCATTCCTGGCGTCTTTAATTAACCCCCTTTCCTTGTTTCTTGCCACACACAACCAGGTTTCCTTCCGTATTTTTCCCCCTGTGACCTGTTTCTGTCCGGCTATCTCCTTCTTAAGCTGATGCTGGAGCCAACTAACAGTCTCCACATTTTTTTTACATTGCATTTTATTTAGCAGACGGTTTTGTCGAAAGCGATGTACAAAACAGTACATATCAAGGTCGTATCAAGGTCATACAACAAACAACCAAACACGTCAGACTGTATGGTTGGTTGTAAGGCCAGAAACGTATGGCCAGAACACAAGGTAGAAAGGCCAAGTCTGTAACAGCCTTACCAAGACAACTACAACTTGAGGAACTACAGTACTGAGACACATTCAAGTTCAAAAGTCCTAGATTAAGTATTGTATAAAATACAATACAAAGGGCTAAGATAGACAGGTTAAAAACATGACAATAGATGAGTGGACTCCTGCAGAGGAGTCAAGGTACAGTGTGAAGAGATGAGTCTTCAGACTGCGACAGAAAATGGGCAGCGAGAGCAGTTGGGGATGGGGAGGACAGTCCACCACTGGGGAGCTAAGGTGGAGAAGCTCCATAGTTGGGATGAGGGAGAGCCATTCACATGGTTGACAGGATGAGCAAATCGGCCTGTGGCAGCAGACCGGAGTGGTCGAGCTGGTCTTTAAAGCTGAATGACGTCCTGTAGGTAGGGAGGGGCCGTCTTGTTGGCAATTTCACCTTAGCCCCAGTGGCCAGACAGACAAACTGGCCAGACCTAGCAATTCTCCTAATGTGACCCTGTGTCTTATGCTAACAGCAAGTACAGGATGACATCACTTCCTCGTTGATCTAATCACAATGGATGATGTTATTTCCTCAAGCCTCAGAGCAGAATGGATGGCATCACTTCTGCACATAATAGAACAGAAAGGATTATATTGCTTCCTTGCCACTACAGTAGAATGTATGTCTTAACTTGCTCGTGCACCTCATCCGTGCAGTCGAGCAGGATGTATGATATCATGTACCTGGAGGTTACAGTGGAAACAGCGACTGACACGGCTGGCAGCTCGACTGAAGTGTCAAATGCAAAACCTGCCAACTAGTTCATGCCTACAGGCAGAAGTGGCTTTATGTACATCTGAAATCCCTTTAACACAAGTCATCTTTAAATAATATATACTAAAACAATGCTGTTCAGCAGCATCCCAACATGAAATATTTATAATAAATGGCAGTAGCAACCCTAACCACCGTCACAGGGAACATCTGCCCTCTCCACAACACCCAGGGCCCCTGACTGCTGGTCCAGGGGCCATCTGCCCTCTCCACAACTCCCAGGGTCCCTCACTGCTGGTCCAGGGGCCATCTGCCCTCTCCACAACACCCAGGGCCCCTCACTGCTGGTCCAGGGGCCATCTGCCCTCTCCACAACACCCAGGACTCCTCACTGCTACACATAGCCATTTCTCGTATGCGCATAGGAGGGTACGTGGTAAGGGGAATCCTTTCCAAAAGTAAGTGAGCTTGTAAATTCTCTTTGGACAGTGAAATTCTTTCTGGATCCATAAATATATTCATAACTTCAATTCATTTTTGAGAGACATAAATTGAGTGGCATTATGGAGAAAAGAAAGATAACCCATAATTCCTATCTTACTGTTTCCTTTCATGTTTTCATGCAGTTTCAATCTATGTTACACTTTCCCGTGCCCGATAAGCTGCACCAAAGCTAAAGTATATAATTTACTGCAGCTTTTCTCATTTTCCAGCGCTTTCTGAATTTGATGATCTGCGTACTTTCCCGTTCCCTGCAGGTGTAGCTGTCTGCCTCCATTGCAAGCTATCGAGCTCCCTATGAGGTCAGCATGACGCACGTTGCTCAAATGTGAAACACATTTGCTGTACTGTACCTCAGCACTGTGGCAACAGGTAATTGTGAATTTGCGGTGCGCTTTGAAGCATATCACATCAGGGGTGTCATTTGAGTGGTAAGATGGCCATCTGTTTGGTTTACACTCATCTTTACACCATACTGACTCTACCTGACTGCGCGTTTGCTGCAGTGATTCTGCAAAAATAGGACGCTCTCTCTCAAAACAGAAACCATTCTGCATCCAAATATTGCAAAAGACGAGATTTAACCAGTCAATGTGAAGGTACAAACAGCCAAAATAGACAACTAACGTGTATAGATTCATCACCTTCAAACATAGAAATCCTGAACATTTTGGAAAGAGGCTAATTTAACGAAACACTGTGGGGCAAACAGTTAAACCTATCAGATATTTTAATGAGACAATATTGAAGATACTCAATGATTAGCATTACAGTGTATTGCTGAAACTTTGCCCTTTTTGCTTCATAACTAGAAAATCAAGGGAAGATGTTGAGAGAATGTTAAACAAGCTTGTTTGTATTCTCTGCATTATGCAATCAATGAAACCAGCAGCCCACATTGAAAACAGCCTTCTGCGGTGCTGAAAGGGTTGAATTGAAAAGTCAATTAGGATGAGTCATATTTCACTGTAACACTCCAGGAAAAAAGGAAGAAAAACATGGCGGCACAAAGAGATCCTCTTTTGTTGTGTATGATCTGCGTACAGGGGGTTGCCGGTTTTGACACGTTCGAGACAACTCCGCAAGGACCCAGGAATATTAATATTGAAAGCACATAATTTTACTGTTCATATCTCTGCATTTTTAAATGTATCCTGTCCATCTGTCTTGTAATTCTTGGGTAGTATTGTACTTGCAAACAGTAAATTCAAAATTCCACTATCATTATCAGCTGTCCTTCTCATGGCCCTGTTGTGGTGCCCATGTCCATGTAAGAAGCACCTCAGCTTAAGCACAGCTACGAACCAGTGACTGTTTCCCACACAGTACTACAGGAGACTTGGTGCTGATTGGAGGAGAAGCACATCTCTCACTGATACAGTAGAGATGGTTGTGAGAAGCCTGTGCAAGCCTGGCACACTGTGATGAGTTAATTCAGCAGTAGCCTTATTTCATTGACTATATCCAGCCTGCCCCTGGCAGGATGATGCCAGTTATGTGTAGCCCACTGCTGGATACTCCTGCTAATAAGAGCCATATGACATTACCCAGGTTAAATCCAGCAATATCTATCTTACAGTGCCAAGACTGTGCTAACAGTTAGAACTTTGACCAACTATGTGCCCATCTTGAATTGTTTCTTTCTCTTTCTCTTTTTTTTTTGTATCTGCCTTTTCTACATGGTGATAAATCAAGTCTGTGGCATGCTTCATATAAAAGGTAGATATCTTGGCCCCCAGTGGCTGAAAACCAGCATTAGGGAGACAATGCAGCAGATCATGTAACTGCAGAGATTTAATGGGAGACGTGACGCACTCACGTGTGACTGTTTCACTTGTTTGTTTCATCTACCTTAGATAAGATATGGCACTGCATTCACATGTAAAATGGACCTGTATTTGATCGAAAGATAAACTAAAGACTGCAGCCATCTTGGAAAAAGCTAGGTCGTGACATCACTAGGTCAGTTTATTGTATCTCTGCTGCTCAAGCAATTCCTATTACTAGACTGCTGACTTTCGATGAGTTCATCGATGAATTGTGCGGAAAAAACTAAACCAATAACCCAAGCAGAGGGTGATCAAGTCAGAATTACTGAACAAAGCTTATTAAATTTCATAAACTGACAAGACTGGACACCTGTGGTCCAAAGAACAAATCACATTCATCAAAATAGACCCTGCCGGCCCATTTCCCCGATCCCTCAAGTGGACTCCAGTAGCTAAAAAATAAGTGAATTATAGTCTATTTTTCTAGCAAATATGGGTCAATTTCAGATTGGAATACAGGGCCATATCTTATCAAAGGTAAAAAGCAATATGCAGGCATATTATGTCGTGCTTCTCATCCCATTTAACTACAACAAGCATCAACTGTTAGAGTGATCAGAGAAATAGATTCCCCTAATAAGGACTGCCAAATATGGTATAGTCCTCTGGTATATGAGAGGATGCCTGATCACATCTTTTGGTCTGACTGTACTATAGCCTCCACTAGCATCAGAAACTAGCAATGGAACTGTGAGGCTTAAATAAACACCTAACTGTTCCGAGCTGTCTTGCTTTACCATTGACTTCCCAATTTGAGCAAATCCTATTTGCCACAGTCATTGCATTACTTCATATGAGTAAGTGATTCACAGAGTGTGGTAGCTCCAGCAAATATGGGAGTTCAGGAAGCCACACTCTCCCATCTGTAACTGTTTACTCTCAGTATCAGTTCAATGTCACTGGCTTCCCATGTATATGAAGTAGTACCCATGCACACCAGTGCACTGGGGCCTAAAGTATCCCTCTGACTTGATTAGCAAAGTGTGGCAGGAGTAGGACAGCTCAGTCCATTAACATTTATCTCCAGCCCAGAACCTGCAGCAGGTACACAAATGCACAATACGGCTGGCAGCAGTGGTGGGACGCAGACAATAGCATATTAGACATTTTATGGGCCATTACAACAGGAAACAAGGACTTTCTCTTCCTCAGTCTTACTGCGGTGTTTTGGAGGAAGTGAGGTGATTGTTTCTGACACAGATCTGACAGAGCAGAATGAGGACTTTCAGAACCCTGTTTTACTGAAAAATGTCATGCATTTTTATGTTAGCAGAACCTGAATGCCCCGTTCTGCCATGAAAAATCTGAACAAATTAGAGACACTGCCCAGTATTAAATCAACTTTTATTCATGCTTTAGCTGTCACCAGCAGCTTGGCAATCAACAAAATGAACTCACCAAACAATGTTTATGAAGAAAATAATAATTTCATTGTGAATTGAAGTTGTGCTTGCCATTCCTGCTGCCTTGTTGGTAACCTTTTCAGAAAACAAACAAAAACACACGCTCACACACAACTGTCTGAGAAAGGTCAGCATTTACATTACCAGGCAAGAAGTTCAGAAGAACGCTGAGCTGTGCCTCTTGTTTCCCATTCAGAGCTAACACTGTAGGACAAGCTCCAAGCTCCGTTTTTGCGCAGATCTATGTATGATGAAGGTCACATGGTTCCGCCCCTGCAGTGCATCTTCTCTGCTCAACGAGCACAGAATGCAGTGGATCAGAAGCGATATTTGGTTTCGCCTTCTGGTTAATGTACATATGAACAGAGCATTCAGGTTAATATGTGTCTGAATGTAGCATTCAGGTTAATGTGGGTCTGAACGTAGCGTTCAGGTTAATGTGTCTGAGCATAGCAGACAGGTTAATGTGTGTCTGGATGTAGCATTCAGGTTAATGTGTTTGAACGTAATATTCAGGTTAATGTGTTTGAACGTAGCATCCAGGTTAATGTGTTTGAACATAGCATTCAGGTTAATGTGTTTGAACGTAGCATTCAGGTTAATGTGTTTGAACGTAGCATTCAGGTTAATGTGTTTGAACGTAGCATTCAGTTTAATGTGTCTGGACGTAGCATTCAGGGTAATGTGGGTCTGAATGTAGCATTCAGGGTAATGTGGGTCTGAAAGTAGCATGTGCGCTAATGTGCATCTGACACAATGTTTTCCATCCTACAGCCCACGTGACTCGCTGAAGTTGTGGCTGTAGCCTCCTAGGTGGCCTGTGCCTGTGACATAAATAAAGTGAATGTTATAAAATGCTCATCGTACTTCAAAGAACGAATGTTGGATGGTCTTTTACTGCTATGCAACCTCAGCTGTCCACCCAAATGCTTAAAACTATTTGCATGTATGGGCATGCACGCAGGTGAGTATGTGTGTAGCATGCATGTGTGTGAGTGTGTGTACAGGGCGAATGGATTGTGTGAGCACTGCACTGATGATGTAACCTGCAGAGGCAGTGCTGAGGGGGGACTGCTGCGTTTCTTTCACCTCTAACGCGGGTGGAGGTGTTGGTGGAGGTGGGGGGGACTTTGATGAATGGGATTCTCTGCCTCTCATCTCTCCAAGGAGGGAGTCCACCTCTTATTCAGGCCACAGAAACACTCCACACCAGCAGCGGCAGGGAAGGGAGTACCAGAACAATGGAGCCCACCTCAACCCAGTTTCTAAGCAGCATAGTTTCTGGGATGTGGCCATTTTAACAGACATTTAATGTTTCACATTTTACCAACAGTCAGACATGAGAGCGAACCAGTTTCACTGCTTTTTCGAACCAATTTTAATACCAAAACCAAAAGTACACCATTTTACAAAAGAAGAAGAGGACATTTCCTTTTGACTTACGTGTTTGCTTATCAGAAGAACCCATTTTCTCGCTCCCTTACCCACTTTCACAGATGATACCAAGAACACCACTCCACAAGAACATTGGGTAGAAAGCACTTACATTCTTAATGTGATGCTGAGTGTCTCACAGACTCACGGCCACTGTAAGCCCCGCACAATAAAAGGCTGAGATTCTCTGGAGCACTGTCAAATTACTCTCCTCAAAACGTCTTATTTTAGCAACCAAATGTTAATGGCTTAAAAAGGCGTAAAGCACTTGGGAAAGCAATGTTTCTGCGAAGCAACGCTCCATTTGTGGCTGGAGCTGGAATGTTGTGGCGTGCGGTGCAAAAATGTTCTAGGAGAACAGTGGTCCAGTGGGCCTTAGGGTCACGACCTTTGCGAGGCTAAACTTCAAAAGCAGGGTAAGGAGTCGGCCATCTTGATTTTGCCACACTGAGTTTTCCAATCTGGTTCAGCTGGACCTTGGTAAATATTTGAGATGCGACACAAAGCTGTGGCCAGCACTACGGTTGACCTCGACGGCAATGCATGAATAGGTTTAATTTAACAGTTGGTACCCTCCGCTGGCCTGTACCTCTTTCAGAGGAGATAGCAGCACAGGGCGTGACTGAGTAGAAGCAGGATTCTATCTCCACTCCAGAAACAAAACCCAATAAAATAAAACAAATAAAGTGGACAATGACAATACATAATATCAAATGAGACAGGATAAACATGAAATATGTAATGTGGTGGCACTATTTAATATAAATGTAAATTATGGTGGCACCATTTCTTTTAAATTAGAATTTCCATGTCAATTATTCTAAAATAATTAACTCACAATGTTACAGTATGAGGGGGAACTAAGTACTGCAGTGCAAACAAAGGCCTGAACTAATACAAACTCATTAACCTGGATGCTAGTATCCATCCCTTGACCGACAGCTATCATTCCTTCAGGACATTCTGTCTGGCATTTTATATTCATGAACAGCGAGGGTAAGCAAGGCCACGCTCACATACTTTAATAACAGAAATGATTTGTATGTGCTCCTTCTGTGGTTTGAAAAGGTGTGAAAAATAACCTGTTACGTGTTTATTTTATTTACCTCCCACACACTCTTAGCTTGAATTCTGTGGAGATGGCAGGCCTTTCTTACTGTGTGGGTTAAACTGGGTGTATATTTGCCGTGGAAGCAAATATCAGTGTAAAATGATTCGTTATGGAGAAAATGAAACCCTACTTTGTCCGCCGCATTATGAACGGGTGCATCATGCACTATTTTACAACATATTTCATGGCCAACCTAGCCAAGATGTTTGCACACAGATGTCAATGCAGAGATCGCCTGAAATCGGTCTAAAATATCAGATGGGTGGCCGTATTGCCTTGTGGGAAAACCTCACATCATTCCCGCATACTCTCGATCCTCCTCGTCTAAGTGAGAATTTTAATCTGTGCCCCTCACTGGTGTGGATGTCACTAAACAAACAGTTTGAAGCTGTAATGAGTTTGCACACAGCGCTGTGTTTGGCTATGGTTAGAATTTGGCTTTACTTGAAGTAAACAAAGCTCACTTACACCCAGTATACACCTAGCTTAAGGGACCTTCCTTACTCAATAGGTTAGGGGCCTTTTTGCAGTTTACAGCAACCAATAAGTAATAAAGATAAAGTTGCTTCTCAGCTAAGTCATCACCCTGCACCACGGTATTTGTGTAAGTGTAGTTTAAATGCAGATCCTCCAACAGTAAAGCTGTGAATCCCAGCTCCTCTTACGTCCTCCATCAGATTCTCTCTCCCAAATGATTTGATTGCAACAACAACTTGTTTCCTTCAAAAATGAATGTCCATATCCCACAATATGAGCACAAATATGTTAACGTAATGAAATAACATCACTTTGTCAGAAAGAACCTGATGGGAGATTTAAGAGGAGTCAATAAGCAAAGTATACAAACGGCAATCATAACTGAAAATGCCCAATGGGAGTAGGATTCTTGTATAAGAAAATGAATCTTGTATCCTTGTGCAATAAGTGTCACTTACAGAACATATGAAAACAGTCTGTGGGAGAGAGACACAGATGAAGAGAGGGAGGTAACTCCCAGAAGAATTCTTGTATTTAATATGATTGGAAGAAAATAGGAGAGAGAGAGAGCGAATATAGGTCACTCACATGCATGTGTGTATGCCTGTTCGTACACACACACACACTGACACACACCCAGGGCCCGAGCTGCCACACTGTGAGGATGGCGGGGGTTTGGCGGAAAATCAGCCCACAGTTTTAACAGGGTTGAGAATCTTAGACATGCTTCCATTTTTCATGTGATGAGCAGTGACAGACCCTACCTGCCTGAGTCCCCGTGTCTCTCTCCCTGTCACTCCCAGCCCAGCACACATCGCCTCTTACAGCTCACTGCATATGCCGCTCGCAGACACGCCTCATCACATTTAGCAGCGAGCAGCTCAACTGCAGGTTGCCCAGATTCCACTGTGCTGCAGAATGCAAACTGGTGCCATTGTTCTGTACATTTAGGTGGGGTGAGAAAGAAAAGTGATTCTCGTCCAGTGCCCGTTGCCAAATTCGAAACAAAAATGCAATATCGCTAAGAATTATGCACTGCGTGAACTCTGGCGATTATTTATGCAAACACTACCGAGTATGACTCACGTGTTTTTTACGAAGGGCAAGGCTGAAGGTGGGCTGTACAAAGAAACAGGGGGCCCGCATTCGCATGTGGACCTGTGGCCTTGCTCAAGGGCCCATCAGCTGTGCAGATCGTATCATGGCTACACCAGAGCTTGAACCACCAACCTTCTGAGCCCCAGTCATGTACCTTAGCCACTACGCGACAGGCTGATGCCTCTGTATATTTGTATGCATCACAAAAACTGTTGATGAAATGGTTGCATTTGCCAAAGTCTTAAAAGGCAGGAAATGTAATTGATCGGCCCAAAGGCTAACATCATCCTGCTCTCCATCAAACTGCTGTAGCCCTATATATGTCTACTGTACTTCAAACACTGGGCAGATTACTTAACATACATTATACACTACCATGCTCAGTGTAATATGATGTTCAATTAAGCATACAGGACTGCATTCACAGTCATTTTGCGCTTACTCTGCAGGATCTCTGTATAATAGATGAGCAATTCTCAGCAAGCAATTTATTTGGTAGACCTGTACGCCAGCGTGTTAATGCAAATATTTAATCAGCCAATCATGTGGTAGCAACTAGATGCATAAAGGCATGCAGACGTGGTCAAGAGGTTCCGCTGTTTTTCAGACCAAATGTCAGAATGGGGGAGAAATTACTTTCACTGTGGAATGATTGTTAGTACCAGACAGGGTGGTTTGAGTATCTTAGAAACTGCTGATCTCCTGTAATTGTCAGAATGGTGTGAAAACCTCCAGTGAGCAGCAGTTCCGCAGGCAAAAACGCGTTGTTAATGAGAGAGGTCAGAGGAGAGGGGCCAGACTGGTAAAAGCTGACAGGAACTTAAATAACCAGGCATTACAACAGTGGTATGCAAAAGAGCATCTCTGAACATGTCAAACCTGTAAGTGGATAGGCTACAGCAGCAGAAGTATAAGTAAAAAAAATAAGTCTAATAAATAACTAATAAAGTGCTCACTGACTGTAGATCAAAGCAAAGGTGTGGTCTAGTCTAGCACAGTTCCTGCCCAACTCATACATTAATGGAGCATGAACAGATCAAGGATGCTACAAATTCTCAGCTGTCTTTTGAATCTGAAGTTAGTGTCAAGGTGAAAGTCCTCATCTCGTGTTGTTCTCGAGTAATATCACAGTCATCATTTTGATGTGTGTGATCGGTTTTGATTGGACCTTGTCACAGTCAGATTGCAAAGGTCACAGCATTCATGTGGGAGAAGACACAAACCCAGCTCTCGACATCACTCTCTAATCCTTCCTGTCATATCTGTACTTTCTACATCTCAGTATCTTCTGGCACTGTCCACTCCCCTCTTCATAAATTGCTGTTGTTCTCACTGACAACGCAGGCTACCTACTCAGGACTGCCAGCTGGACAGATGCCTTTATCATCTGGACTGCTGAATGATGGACATTGATCACCGGCTTAACCCATCCATATGATATAGAGGTCATTGGTTCCAGCTCCATAACTGTTGTCTGAAAAGACAACACTTGTGCGTTAAAAATGAACCTGAGATTCAAAACGTAGAACCATTTTTGGAATGAAACCCGATTTCTCCATTCTTCTCTGCCGTGGACCTCTGTATGTTTGACCCAAATACTCAACACTATGAAAATACAAGCACAATCACTGTTCCCCTGTTTCAGATGTATACTTGAACAAGTCCTCAGTATAATTGATGGTTTCTGGCCTGAATTAGTTATAATACTCCACTAGAGGTAACATTTATAGCATAACGCGTGAGGAAAGTGAAGCTTGAAACAAAGGACCTTATTAAACCAAACATAAAAAAAGAATTAAATAAAGCCACTAATAAGCAAGTGGGTGTTTGCTCCAGTTCTATCAAAGGGAAAACTCTGTAACTTCAACAGACGGTAATACATTTACGGCCTCAGATGCAGGCCAGTCAGATGAGTCAGGACATGGGGACTGTAGTAGAACACCGCAGCAGGACGGCAGGTTCGGCGTTACAAGCGCTATTCCATTACACAGGACACTGACAGCTCTGCGTGCTTGAGAGAGAATCTACCTCAAACGGAATGGCAAGGGCTTAAGGGCCCATTATTCACCGCCAGAGAAATGTCAGCGGAGAATGTTTCCCAATTGAGAGCGGGGGAAGTGTTTTATGTGGTCTCAACCTCAGATGTCATGAAGTGATCTGAAGAGAGGGAGTTTTCATACAAAGGCCTCAGTGATGCCACTACATTTCATATTTTGCACGTTGCGAACAGTGGAATGACATTGAGGACTTTGGGTGGAGAATCTATCTATTTCTGTGAAATGAAGGGAGTCCTGGTATAAAAGTATGGCTCATGGACAGCACAACCATTGTCCAAATCCAGCTCTGCAACACTGGGCTCAGTCCTAATAGAGACTAAGGGAGCTATTTCAGACCCAGAAAGCCACATTGTTGGTGTTATCCACAATGCAACTGATAATGTCAAAATTTTCATCTATTTTTCTCCACCTCCTAATAGTTTTGCGATCTTTTCATGAATAGAGTTCATTATAATCAGAATTATTATTATGAATCGGGTGAAATGTTGTATTATAGGGTAGACCCTTAACCCCCTAGTGAGATGGCTAGATTATCAGGGGTTCTTATTCTATGTTGATGCAGTTCAATGGTGCCATTAATAACTACTGCTTCATAAATAAGCAAGCTTGGGGAAATACATAGGATATCCATATAACACATTGAAGAAAGTATCATCTATGCTTCTGTGACTGTCTGTATGGAAATACAATGACTGATACGGAATGCTTTGGCGACTTGTTTCCGTTACCGCTGATCTGTGCATGATTTAGGAAGCCCTCCACCTGGTGAGATGTAGTCATCACTATACGCCGAATGACTCATCCTGTATGACAGCCAACAACAGCAGGCCCTCATATTCCACCCCACCCACCAGGTGAAGCCAGGCAGAACAAGCCAGCCCCCTATAGTGCAGACCCAGGACAGGAGACAACCATTTTACCGGTTATTCAAATCTGACCAGCAGAACCGCAGGCTTCGTTTACTGTAGCACATTTTCTGTGGAACAGGATGCAACGTAGACACCACCCTGCTTTTGTAACCACTAGAACTTAGCCTGTCAGCACATATCCATCAATATAAATGTGGAGCAACAAAAATGCAGTTAATATGGATAACTAGTCATCAGTTGTAATTACTACTACTATAAGCATATCAGCTATACTTGCTACAACTACTCATTACATTACATTACATTATTGGCATTTGGCAGACGCTCTTATCCAGAGCGACGTACAGTTGATTACACTAAGCAGGAGACAATCCTCCCCTGGAGCAATGCAGGGTTAAGGGCCTTGCTCAAGGGCCCAACGGCTGTGCGGATCTTATCGTGGCTACACTGGGATTCGAACCACCGACCTTGTGTTTCCCAGTCATTTACATTAACCACTACGCTACAGGCCGCCCTACGACTCCTACTACTACAACAACACCTTATAATGGCAGATGAAAATGTACCCATGACAGCCAGTTATCCTTAATGTAAATCACAATGCTAAACTCAGTAAGCAGCGTGCGAGCTGTATGAAAAACAGGACTGTCATTACAGAGAAAAAAGACATGTTCCCTCCGTGTCTGCACCACTGGTCTACCCTACAGGAAGTGGTCTTTCTCCACTTCCTGCTACAGTGCAGGCCTGTGCCTTAAACAGCCAGACTTCACCAAGTCAGGTGAAATGCCATAACAACCCACAGCCTGCTGCCTGAAGCATGGGGTGGCCGTTTTCATAGTTTATTATATTTTACCTTCATGCTTAAGTGCTCCTGCGTCCCTGAGAGACTTCCCATACTGTCCACTCCCGGCTTCCCCGTTCAATCCCTCGCTGGCCATTCAATATTTCCATGTCATTGCATGGAGTCCCTGTGGCAGTTTGTCTACAATGAGCAGAGGACACAGCTTTGACGGGGAAGACTCCTCAGATCTAGTTTATACATAAACGTAGAAATGTAAGCGCACCCTGCACGCACACACACACACGCGCACACACACACACACACTGTGTGAAACCTCAAAAGACATGTAACAGATTCCATTCCTTAGCGGCTAAATAGAGGGCATTCAACCACTGCTATATTTCCTTAAGACAAATTGTAAATGTTCCACAAAGCATTTCCGGAGCAGTGCAGGCAAGTGACAGCCAGTCCCACTGGTAACGCCTTGTGCCCACATTGCTGCTTCAGCCCAGATAGCACTTTTAATTGCTATGGGTTTGGCATGGGTCTCGGTGAAATCTGCTTCACAAATGTCGAAACTGCACCTCAGCTTAATGGCGTACAGTGGCGGGCCCAGAGAGAGAAAGTTTACCATGCATTTGTGAGGAACAACTGCACCTACAACGAGTCTGGTTTCACACAAGTCTGGAGGGATCGAATCCGGGGCCTTCTAGAATTTATGCCCCCGATTTACAAAAGCTAACCCTGACAATGCTAATCCACAACACCTTCATCGAGCTCTGTGTTCTACACACCACTTCAGCAAGAAATGAACTCACATTCTGTCCCTCAACCCCACACTCCTTCAAAACAATTATATTCCAAACCCCAAATCCTCAGAAACATACTTGGGCTTCCACCAGAGCAGCAGGACTTGCCATGGTAATTTCAGTTCTGGCCAGACACTTCATTGGCAGTCACCACTCAAGACTATTCTTACTCTGGTATTTTACAATGCAATTCTTTAGGTTTCCTCTAATATGCTAGCATTGTCTCGATGGCACAGCTTTGACTTTGTACCGTACTGGAGAAAATGCAACTGTCCAAAAAATGCAGTGACAATAACATAAAACTATGGTTTGTAATACTATCCAAAATGTTACACAATACTCTCCACTATAATGTAAATTCTGCTATGATATTTCTGATGACTGAAGTCTTTGGTGTGTGTGTGTGTGTGTGTGTGTGGGGGGGGGGGGGGGTTGCTTTCTCTACATCTTTGTCTTTCTTGTACCCTTTCTCTTGCTGCCCTCCTGTATACTATATATTAATCTTCCATTTCTCCCCTCCTCTCACAATTTCCTGTCTCTGATCTATCTATCTATCTTTCTTTCTTTCTTCCCCTCCTCTCACTCTCTCCCCCTCTCTCTCTTTCTCTTTCAGCCGTCCTTCATGTGTGACTGAAGCCTTCCCGTGCCGTCTGTCTGACCTCATTAAGACGCGGTGGCTGCAGACGGGGTTCTTGACTTTGCTCCTCCAGCTGTGGAGATTAGAGAGGAGCGGAGGCTCACCCCTCAGCGCACTCTGCTGTGATTGGCCTCGGCCACTCCACCCGTCTCACCTCATCTCAGCGACACATTTTTGGAGGGAAGAGCCCAAACCATAAAGGTGCCTTTCGCCCTGAGAGCTTTTCTTCCTCACTTTATTACGTTGAAGTTGGTCAGTGCAAATAACATCCGGCAAAGTCATTCCTTTACTCACACACAAACACACGCACATACATACTCATGTGTACACACGCACACACACACACACACACACACACACATAGACAAACACGCACACACACATATACCCACACCCGCACTCACAAACACACGCTCACACACACACACACAGTCTGTATATTTGAATGAAACCTTGAAATTACCTCTTCTGTGTGTGTATCTCAGGTTTGCATTCGTTTTGTTGTAGCAATGGATTACACTCAAAGCAGAGTGGATTAACAGACGTGTCATTGGATAAGTCATATAACAGCATTTGCAGTGAGTGAAAGCTGCCAACCTAACTTGCAGCATGTCTTCATACCTCACATTTCCAGCCCTAATATGGAGGACTGTGACTTCAGTTTGACTGTAAGCCTGATAGTTCCCTCTATTTAGGACATCTGAAGACGAACGTCTTCCGGGGAGGATTAAAATAACAGTTCCTTACACCTTCTCTGTCACAGCAGATCCAGATCTCCTTTTTCTTTTACAAATGTCAATAAGCATTGATAAAACTGAATATCATGTTTTTGTCTGCATGGTAATTCAAATAACTGTCATGTTTTGATTCAGCAAACATCCGGCATCAGTTTGATGGAGCTATGCTTACATTTACTGTTCGTTTTGCCTGGCACACAGAAAGCAAAAAGAAATGTGTTTTTAGGGCAAATAATAAACCCCAGTGTCTTCGACTGCAAATTTAGCTATATCTTGAAAATAAAAACATGTGTATTGCGCAGGCACATATGCATATACAAAGAAACACAGAATATCTACATTGCCTGGGTAGTTTATCTACACTGAAGATAGAAAACTTGGTAGGATCTTGTTCACTTTGTTAGACCTATACTTTTAGATTTTCTCATTTGAATGAACCTACACATTTTCAACTGAGAAAACCTAAAAGTATATAAAATAACTATACACCTACATAGTTACATTTTAGGTTTATGCAATGAAGTATTCTCAGTGTATCTCGTTATATGAAAATGTAAACCTCTTCTTGAAAATATGCGATCTTCCACATATGAATGAATCCCGAAAATGTGGCATCTACTCCATTTATCTGAATACTTCAACCTGGCAAATTGCTCCTTCAAAATTCTATTCAAATACCTTATAAATCATGTTCATGAATAAAAAAACATTTGATCACAAAAAATAAATCATGTTCACGCGAGAATACATCACCTCAATTCGAGGTGATGTATTCTGCTCATTTCATCAACATATTGCTGAAAATTATTTTAGCATGACCCTAACGGAAAGGCATTCACAAGGCCATAAGAAAACAAACATTCTGCAGGTTCAGTAGAGCCCTAGACAACCTGTGGCTGACAGCTTAATTGCCGTCTGTGTCAATATGCTCGACTGTACAAATATATTATGAGCATCACATGAAGGGCACTTGAGGAAAGGGCTGAACCAAGTTTTGTGCAGCTTTTTATTGACGGATAATGCATAAATCATGCATTGCAAAGCAGTGTGTAAAAACCTTTGTAACTAGACTGACAAACAGCTTCACCCAAGCAGACGGCTATAAAAATCTGTCTCCGGCGAACATGTTTCTCTAAGGAGCCACACAAAAACGACACGCTGTAGGTTTTTCATCACAGACATTTTGTCATATTTTTCCTCTCAACAGGTCTTATGAAAGTCCTGGTCAGAATACCGCGGCCCACAAAAAGAGTCGAGTTTCAGTGCTGAACCTGGGCCAGCGAGACGCTCCAGAGAGGGTGAAAAGCAGTGGTATTTGTCCGGCGGGTATGCATTCTGAAAAGGCCAACAGTGGCACAATTCAAGGTTTCAACAGATCGGGAGCCAGGGCCTGTCCCTGGCGCCTGCTGTCCGAGGGACCACGCCGGCACTGTTTCCACCTCGCCGACTCGCCCCGGTCCTCCCGTCTGTCTCCCACTCCCCGCTCCCCAACCCCAACTCAAACCCCCCACACCAAAATACGCTTAAAGCAGGAAAGAGCTAAGACAATGAGACCAAAGTCATCTGCACTGAGATGTAAACTGTAGACAAATAGAGTGCCTTAATTTTTCTTGACAGAAATGTGTATTTGTGTGGTGTGGTCTCAAAGCTCAGACATGTTTTGTTTTTGTTGTGAGGCAGTGTGTCCAGGGTTAATTTGCAGTCTCTAATCCGCTGATGGACTGGATTGTGTTATGTGGGATTGCACTGAATGTTCTTCAGCCTTCCACTGTCACCATGCCAAAGCTGGCACATGGACAGCTCCAAAGATTACAAAACATTACATCATTTTAAAATATCAACAAACCTCGCTTCATCCCTCTCTAAATATGGATTCATCTGAGAGGATTGACAAGGATGACAGAATCCTAAAGGAACCATTTCTGGTTTAATTTGCATGACATCTTTTAGGATTTAATAAAAAATCCCTGCGCGGTGTTTGTTTTGTTTTGCTTATTAGTTTTAGAGTATTGCTGTTAAGAAATCTGCATGCTTTTAATAATACCAAATAAAGGAATAAAGAAAACAAACATGAACTTCCATTACACAAGTCTAATGACCCAAGGAGTTTACAAACTCAGCAATATATCATTAATATCGGCTCCAAAAGAATTGGTTACAACAAAACTCCAACATTACAGTATCTATGCTGTTTCCAATAACCCACTAAAATGTGTTAATATTAGTCTAACCCATCAAAATGGGTCATACTAATATTAGATTTTCATCTATCTACTTTAATAGGAATGTAGGGACACAGAGCTTAGCCATTAAGGAGCAGGTTGCTTTTAAGACGGAGAGGATATGAAACTGGATGCAAAATACAACCACAAGCCAACCCTGTAATTGCATTCCATAATGGCTTCTATTTTTCTGAGAAGCCGTTCAGGTATAATTTACATACATTACTGTGTAGCATATGAGTATGCTACAGCTGGCCTCTGCAGGAGGCCTCCTTTTCGGTGACTGGACCTAACAACTGCCTTTTTTTGGAATCCATGGTCCATGGGGTAGGAATATATAATATGGTACTTCTTGTTCAGTTATCGAAGGTTCAGGTTTGACTACTGTCCAATAAGAATTGGAATGTACTAATTAATCACCCATACTCTCTCTACAGAAAGCTTCTTCAGTTATGTCTTGGGGGTGATATTTGCGCAGGAGGTAAGAGCTGTCGTCTGGCAGTCGGAGGGTTGCCGGTTCGATCCCGCCCTGGGTGTGTCGAAGTGTCCCTGAGCAAGACACCTAACCCCCAATTTCTCCTGACGAGCTGGTTGGTGCCTTGTATGGCAGCCAATTGCCACTGGTGTGTGAATGTGTGTGAATGGGTGAATGAGAAGCATCAATTGTATTGCACTTTGGATAAAGGCGCTATATAAATGCCAACCATTTACGTCATTCAGGACACTAGATTCTACTTTAAAATTATTAATTCTGGCCATTTATGAAAGGATATGTAAGTAAGATATACTACACATGTACATAAAAAGGATACTTTCTCAGAACATGCATAGCTGGATGCCATACTGTATACATTAGCTTCTTTTCTTCTCAATAATCAAAGAGACAGGAGTATGTCCAGGGCAAACCACATTTGGCCCCCAGGCTGCCAAGCTGAATAGCCTTGTTCATCAGTCAGGTGGATAATTATTTCTGCTGTTAAAACCGTACATTACTGCACACCTGATACCAACCAGGTTTTTTGTCCTGTGACTTTCAGAGGCAAGTTTCAGAGTTTACGATATACAGTATGGTTGACAGCAACTGAAAATAATCAGGTGGGATAGGATGCCTAAAAAGATATGTGTGAACAGGGGGCGGCCTGTAGCGTAGTGCTTAAGGTACATGACTGGCACATGCAAGGTCGGTGGTTCCCCGTTGTAGTCACAATAAGATCTGCACAGCTGTTGGGCGGTTGAGCAACGCCCTTAACCCTGCATTGCTCCAGGGGAGGACTGTCTCCTGCTTAGTCTAATCAACTGTACGTCGCTCTGGGTAAGAGTGTCAAATTCCATTAATGTAATGTAATGTCATATATTTGATGGGCTATAAAAAGCATGATGAAAACTACAGATCTGACAACACCAACATAAGAAGTTGAGCACAGTTGTGAACATACATAAACACCTGGAAAGTATAGCCACAATATGATTTACTGGAGACCAGAAAGATGGCCTACAATCTAAAGGTTTCCTTTCGGGTTTAAGTTATTTGCTATGATAACTATTGTACTAATCTCTGGGTCCCAAAATGAGGGTGTCAAACCTGGAACTTCTGCTGGTTGTTCTAGTTCTCTAGTCTAGGCTATACTGCTGTCCTGGTGTGTAGTGCCTGGGTTCAGAAAGAGTTAAAAGTTTTCAACTGATAGCCCTTTTTTGAGAGGAAATGTTCTCGCTCAGAGGACTGCAAGATGTGCTAAACAATAAACACCTCGATGTCTCTCGTGTCAGGAGAAACACCTCATTATGGTTGCACTACTGAGGAAAAACAGTAGAAGACTTAAGTTAGCAGGAAGGTGAAGCGAGAGAGAGAGACAGAGAGAGAGACAGAGAGAGATAGGCAGACAAACAGACAGACATAGACAGACAGTGCAAATGGAACAAGAAGGAAATACTGAATCCCGTTCTCATGGTTTCTTACGGGCAAAAGACAACCTCACACATTTAGGTTAACACAAATGGAAATTGTCACAAGTAATTTAATATAGTTTTGCCATGTATGTTTTTGGACGTCATTAGAGACTTATCTTTCCATTATGAAACAATAAAAAATCTGCCAAAAGTGTACACTTATCTGTTGTTGCTATAAGACATGTTGGCTATTGACTATGTAATCCAGTTTATCTTTCTGTATTACAACTGTCCCATGGATGATTGGAAAAAACTCAGCGGTTAAAATAGGAGTCAGATTTAGTAATCCGAGACAACAAAGGTTACCATAAGCAGAAGACATTACAGTGGAGGAAAAATATTAATCCACTGACTGGCTTAAGAGTCCTATTGCGCAATATAGTACAGCTTAATCTATGTGGTGGGGCAGACCCCGGGCTCAAACGATTATTATGAAAGAGAAATCAAATAAACATCTTCAGTGCAGTGACACATCCTACATCCTACAGCACGGCATCCTGGTTGTGCCAGCAGCCACATGTGGTGCCATATAATATTCTGTGAGGCTACTCAGGGAGGGTGGGGTGACATTAGCTCAGGATGTAAGAGCATTCGTCTGCCAGTCGGAGGGTTGCCGGTTTGATTGTGCCCTGGGTGTGTCGAAGTGTCCCTGAGCAAGACACCTAACCCCCCAATTGCTCCTGACGAGCTGGTTGGTGCCTTGCTCCGTGGTGTGTGAGTGTGTGTTTGAATGGGTGAATGAGAAGGATCAATTGTGTCCGTTTCAGTCCGTCTGTACTGTGCTGAGCTGTGCAGTCATAGCATCACAGGGGTAGACTGCGCAGCTCAGCTGTCGAAACTGAAAGGTGAGCAGGGCTGGTTGCTGACATCACATGCCTCAGAGGAGACACGTGCTTGTCCGTGATTGGACAGGCCATAGACGTGATCTAGTTTTCAAAATTAGGATACAGAAATCGAGAATAAAAAATGGTAAATTAACCCTCCCCAGCATATTTGATATTACTGTGTATTAAGTATCAGTCAGCCTGTCTGGAGGGGAATGGGAAGGCTCTCGGGCCTGCTAGCTGAGGCCAGCGTGTCTGTGTCATCTGATACAGAGGGAGTCATCCTCAAGGAGAACCAGCTAGCAATGCTATTTGATCATAACCAAAGGAGGCAACAGCCAGAAACAGCCTAAAAGGCAGTCAGAATCAGGACCCGGTGGCTCACGGATGAGGCACTAAAAGGGAGGGGGGGGTTCATCCAGGGCTTATGTACTATCATCCGCATCCAAAGGAACTTGCAACCCTCGCGTTTCGTTTTTTTTTTTTTTTTTTTTACAATTCACTTACTGTACATCACACTACCTGCTCATACAGCTGTATCTTTCAAACCTGACTAATTCAGGTAAGGCTCCCAGGCACAGACAGCTGGAACCCGTGACACAATTTTCTACCCTGCATTCACAAACCCGTGAGATTAAAAGGGCGCACGCCGAGAGGCCGGAGGCTCCGCTAACTGCCGCGGCCAAGACGAGCGAGTCAGGCCTGGTAAAAACCTCAGTGCCTGGAAACGCCACGCGCTGCCAATCGATGGCTGGCGAGGGCCAGGCCGAATGGCTCTGATCCCACTGCACACACACTTTGATTGGTCCAAATTAGTGAGACAGACAGTGCATAACTCCACCCACTAGTTACCTTGCTACTCAGGGTTACTTAGTTAGTTTCATAATATCAGCCAATCGCAACCAAAATTCCTGATTCTTCATTTCTCTTGTAGGAATTTCACCAGGCAGAATAAACTGTTATGATTCACTCTGATGTAGGGCTATGTAAACTCTGGACACTCATATACAAGTACTACATATTTAAATACTAAATTTGAATGACTATATGTAGAGGAAAACAATAAATAAATAATAAATAAACGGGACTCAATTACATTATAACTCTAGCACTGTTAAGATTTTAATGTATTAATTCAAATGAATTAGCTCTTTAATTAATTTACTTTTAGCTCAAATTAATTAGACAATATAAACCTGCACACTCCTTAGTAACAGAAGGTAGGCTATATAAAATGTCACATATTTTCATGTATTTTCCAACCGTTTTCTCAACAAATGATACACCTAATCCATCTAAATCTAGAGAAATACAAAATATTGACCAAAATAGACTGAAATAAAATAAAATAAAATAAATGAATAGGTGCTTGGATTGTTTATCCAAACTGGTACTCATTTTATAAGGAAATGTTTTCAACTTTGACATCATGTGATCAAGCTCGTTTCCAGGGATGACTGCAATGGCACGCACTTCAATAACAACTGAAAGAAATACCTCCTTAGTAACAATAACACTTCAAGGAAAATCCATTTTATTTTAACACCCTTTTTTAATTACCAATCTTTCTTTAATAAAGCTTGTGTGCTTATGTCACCATACTGAATGCCTGTCCCGCATGCGTTCATGAATTCACCGCACGGCCGGCTACATTATCACGCGGAAAACTAAACAAAGCACAAATACACCGAGTCATATGCTAGTTTAATGCTGGCCGGCGGCAAGCATATTGGCTGAAAAACAGTGTTTCTGGTTATAATAGTAGATAGTAACAAACAGGTCACGTTAACGCCATCATTTCGGGGGTCTGATACACAGTAAACCAAACCACACGTACTACTGAAGGTTTTCTTTTGAGAGAACACATTCTTAGCGAGCGCACAGTCTACATGTTCATCCCAACGCCAAGTGTCATGTTGTACAACAAGAGGCTTTGCGCCGCGCCAGAACAATAACAATACATTTCGATCACGTTTCTTGCGTCTACAAGATGAAAATGAAAATAAAATGGAAATGTATGTCTGAAATGTCAACAGGAAATGTAATACACTGTGATATATGGTGTTGTTTGGCGTCTATACACAAAATAATGTATTTCAATACCAACCCTGAGCATTTTCTGCTTAGATCGTTATCTGTCTACATCTGGATACCTTCGCATTCTCAAAACTCCTACTCCGACGAATATTTCATGTATTTTTGTCCTGCGTATCTATGTTTACATACTTTATCAAAGGCAAATATCTCACCTGCAAGATGCAAGTAGACACGGGCACGTACATCTAGAAGACCAGGTGCACCTGCCCCAGGTCTGCAGTGATTTAAACAGCTGACAATATGAAATATTGAATATCTAAAGTATTACATCCGTTTATATAGACGAAAACAACTGCTTACCGTCGTGTATTCAGTCGTTACTCCCCATCGTTGTTTTAAATTTCCACGTCCCTTTCAAAATGCTTTATTTCGTCCCTATAATAAACAAGCCTCCCCGTCCGCCTGTCGCTATCTCTCTCATCCTCATGTCATTCTCCGCTGCAGCAGAATCACAAAGTCACTCCTCCCCCTATCTCTTCCACACCATGACGTCAAGGACCGACAGCATCCACCCTCCTTTGCTATGCCATTGGCGATCTCCACACCTGGCGTCTCGGTTCTGAAAACCAGCGCCGTCCTCAGTTCGTCTGGTTTTGCGTCAATAAAATTCAAGAGGTGGGTCTCTGTTCGGAAGGAAGCGGTACTGTTAAAATGGCGCATGGATGCATTGCACTGTAGGCTGCAGCAGTGCACGTCGGTGGCACGCCAGAGGATGGCGCTTGGTACCTTCCTGGAAAGGGAAAGTTGGGCCGTGCAGAAGGTTTTCGGGGGCACTTGCTAAATTGTTGCGCGGGTGACTAATACAACGCTTTTCTTCATGAGGGTCCGTGTAATGAAGCATATTAACTACCGTGCAAAGCTGTCAGTCTCCGATAAACATGAAAAACAATTCACAAATTGAGACACTGAAAGCGTTTAAAAATCTCATGACTTGTGATGAAAATGTTTAATGCACAGACACACACGCACAGTCACTTTATGTTTAGGAACATCCAATACCAGTACGCTATCATACTGTAAAATGACAAAATTAATTACTAAATTATTGAAATGCATCTTGTGCATTATTGTAAACTATGCCGACTGGCAGAACATTATTTTCACTTAATATTTAGTTCAGACAACAAATATTCAGTCTTTTAAAAAAAGCCCTTTCAACTTGTGACAATCTAACAGCAGTCCAGGTGTATTTTCCTAGTTCTGGATGTGATGCTTTGACTTGTGGTAGAACCTATGCACTTGTAAGTCGCTTTGGATTAAAAGCGTCTGCCAAATGACTAAAACGTAAAAATGTAAATGTAATGTATGGCTCTCCAAACAAGTAAGGGCCACACAATGTGGAACACTAATGCATAATATAGCATGCAATTAAAATGTTAAAAAAACACATCAAAACTTCACTTGGGAACTCTTTTACTGAGTCTGCCCTCTACTGGCCTGCCAAAACAACTTTGAGAAGGTAAACTTTTTTCCTAAGAGGTGACCCATCCAAATAGCAATCAAACCCAATACAATATTGATGGAAGGAAAAAAATCTGTTCTGTTCAACTTCTGTTGTCCTGAAGGATTAGGCAGACTCAAACAGCATGCTGTATACAGATCGACTTTTGATATGCTCTTCAGTATACACACAGTAAGATGCCCAGTGTTAATTCAACTCTAATAGAGTACATGAGTCCAACATGGACCATTTGTATTCTATGAGAGTTGATATAACATTTTACTGAACATTTTACAGAAAACCATGATTGTTCACACAAACTATTCACCTCATCTTGTTTGATTTGCACCTTGTTTACCATGTTTTTAGTAACTAGTTCTACCATTTTGATTGTAGGCATCAAGGTAAAACGCATAACTGTATACTTCAAATGGAAAAGAACAGTAATGCTTCTTTGCAATATCCAGATAGATCTGAATATGCAGAATTGATTAAGGCAAAGGCTAAGGCAGGCTTGTCTGGGAAAACCGAAAAATTGTCTCTTTGCAGCAACAAATAATATCTGACAGGTACAATAATTGCAATTTAATACTCATTATTCAAAGCTGGCTGCTTGGCTTCCATCTGCAATGAGGAGGGAAGTGTGCTCATTATGCATGGCAAGGCTATTCGCATCCGGGAGCTGGTGCAGGCATCAGGAGTTATATTGTCCCTATCTCACAATATTTCTCATGGGTTGAAAGCTGCACTCCTCAGTATGACAGAGAGATTAGTGTAGAGCTTTGATTAGAAATTAAGCCTACAATATTTTGAAATCATTAACAACATTGTAATCCAATTAAATATATGAATCAAAACTGCATTTTACTTGAGTACAAACCTTTTTTATAAATCTGTCTTTAAAATGCAAGGTCAATTGATTTATGTGTCCTACCAGCAGTACTAAGCATTATTCCTTCAAACATTTCCTCATGTTGCATATAGTATCGCCATCTTAGTCTGAAAGCAACTTATTACAACACGCCATTGAAAGTTGAGTTGACGTTGATAATGTTTACTGGACTCTTAAACAGTAGGGCGTCATTGCACTAAATAACTGAACATTTTATGGTGAAGAATCAATTGTAAACCAACCTCGATTCCTCGTGAATATCGTGGATTTTTTTATTTTATTAACGTTTTTTCCTTGACTTACTTCAGAAAAGAGCCGGCGACAACATTGAATCGTCGACATAATGGTTACATTTATATGACAATCGTTTGTCAGATGCTCTTATCAAGAGTATCACACTTACTGCTACATTGCCGAGCTTCAATTGTTCCAGTTGTCCAATCCCCTACAAACAAACTTGTCGGACGAGTTTGCGCTGATTGCCTGCGCAAACGCAGAGGTCTCAATACTGATTGCATTCACCTGCTGCAGGCTGCGCGTCCATGGTTTCATCTTTGTAGAGAACAACTCTCTGAAAAAGCGTGGGAATGAAGATGAAATCCAAGACTTTCTCGGCATTACTTTTAATGTTTTATATCGGATTTGTACGGAGCAAACCTTCCTCGTTGTCTTGTCCCAGTGGACAATTCGTATTGAAAAACCAGTGTGTTGGATGTCATCCCACCTGCACCGAATGTTTCGGTCACGAGCTCTTCGAGTGTACCGCCTGCGGAGTAGGTAGGTATAAGTTTGGATTTAGCTTACATGTATGTACGGTGTTTTCATGTTGGTTATTTATTTATACAAAAAGATTTCGGGTTCAAAAAAGGTTTGTCGAATAACTGCACAACAAAGCATCCTTCCGATCTGCAATCCAATCCAAATATTATATTTACTTCTCGTGAAAATGTATTTCGTTAGAAATTGTACAGTATGTAAGTTAAGATTATTTGGCCTCCTAAGTATTGAAAGTTCAAAGGCCGGTTACCTCCCTGAGGTCCATGTGGTAGAAAGAGCCGGTCGCTATTCTGCTGTGCCTACAGCTAGAATCAAAGAGACGGTACACCATCATTCATCGAAATGACAAATGGAGAGTCCGACTTCAAACAAGTGGTCATATTGACTGTGATCTATATCAGATGGCTGGAGGCGAATACAATTGAAGGGGGGCTATTAAATTCCAGTCCCCACACCAAGCACCCAAAAAAAGATAACCGATGAGAACAAGATGGCAACTTGAATTTAATTTTATTTTATTTATTTGTTGGTCCTTAGCAGGGGGCCGTTTGTTTAAAAGTACAATTCCTGGACTGGTGGTGCTTTCTGTCTTGAGGCCTTTCTTGAGGGAGCATGTCTGAAGTAACTGCATCACAGAAACTGTGGTTCAGTTACCCTAGCAATGTGCTTGTCCTTCACAGTGCCCACCCTCCCCTGCTCCTTGTGTTGTCATTGTAAGTTGATCTTACTGGTTGCATCAAAGTAATATGAAATGAACACAAACAGTATAAACTTTTGTTTTGTAAATAGCGCATGAATTATATAAATTCTGAAAAGACAATAAATGGTAACCTGATGGTTTCGATCATTGCTTTTTTTTTTTTTTTAAACTGGTTTACTTTTAAGAAAAATGGGAAACTTGAATCGAAAATTAAAGAATTTGGGCTTGGGTGTTTAAGGAAGGAGCATTAGTTTAGTTCTGAAGGAGGCCCCCTCTACAATAGCGGAATGTGAGCATATGAACACGTCCAGGCCTCTGTTGGTTTGGTCGACTGTGGGAATATTTAACCTTGATGTGCAAACACACCCTGTGACCGTGGTCAACAAGGTTTGTGTGGTGTAGTTGTCATGAAAGAAGTTTCAGCAACTTGGGGGGCTGTAGGCTATTCCTTGCTGGAAGAAAAAAAAAAAATCACAGCTTTTCTTTTTTCTCCTTCTTAACTAGTGGCTGTTGTCTGTGTGCTTTGTCGAATAAATTATTTCTACAAGCTGTTACATTTTCAGATGTTCTTGCCATGTGCAATCCAGCCCTGGTTTCCTTTTCTCCCGGGTAATCAGTGCTACAGATTGGCCCGACTGTCTTCACACATGACTCATGGGCAAAGGGAGGGTGGGAAAACCTGGAAGTAGTGATACTAAACCTTGTGAGGCTACTTCAGATAACTAATGATATCTCAGCAATGACTCAAATATCCTCAACCAAATTTTCTGGAAATGGTGTTGACATTATAGTCTAACTTTGTACCAAATTTAATCCATTTTGAAATATAGTTTTTTGAAAATCTGATTTAAAGGTTATGGAATTATCCCAATGTGAAACCTTCTGTTTTTCTGAGTGTGTACATGCTCTTTTGATGGACCCCTAATGAAATCATCTTCAGAAGTCAGGAAGTTAAGGCCTCCCATTAAAAGCGTACCATGCAGGATTTTTACCTGTATTTGTTATTGTGATGTTATTTCTGTGTGGCTTCAGAGCCTGAGGGGTGGGTTCAGGTTTTGCCGGAGCCTTTGTAGCTAGCGCTAGCCACTGCTATGGTGGAGGTGAAGAAGCACAAGTACAAGTACAAGCAAAGCCACATTGCAAGCCAACGGCGCTCCTTCAAAAACTGCCTTGAAAATACTTGTCCTCACTATCGAAAAATGGAGATCTAAACATAAAAACGGTGGAAAGGATTTTAAATATTTTAAAAAAGGTGGGTGCGGTTGAGTAGATGACTTTGATTGGTAATGCAGCACCACAGCAAGGCTATAAAATGCATAACTTTGTGTGTGCCCCCCTCTCAGATGGAGATGGGTCGGAGCGGTTCCTTGACCAGGTGCGCTGTCGCCTCCACTGCCCCCGGGGGTTCTACCCCAACCGGGATCTATACGCCTGCCACCCCTGCATGCCCCACTGCGAGCTGTGCGCTGATCCCCATGTCTGCGCCAAGTGCGCGCAAAACTACAAACTCCAGAGGGGGCTGTGCCAGAGAGCGGACTGCGGAGAGGGTGAGTCTGGCAGGACACTGCCCTGATAACTAGAGACGCTTCCTATTAGACACTTTTATCCAAAGTGTCAAACAGGGTTCTGAATGCACCCATTCTATCTGTGTGTGTGTAGATGCCTGGGTGTACCCCCTGTTTGGAACCCACAAACTACCCTGCCGGATTTCCCTCCTATTCTCTACTGTCCATTTCTCAAGATTCGGCTGGCCTCTTTCACTGTCTGTCTTTCTCCCTTCCAGACACACTGAGGGAAACATTTGTGAGCATGTTTCTCTAAGGAGGTTTGCGAGCTTTCGGGCTTAGGAGAGTGATGAACGTTTGTGTTTGTGTTTAAGTGGCTGGAGGGGTAGGCTGATACAGTGTGCAGGAATGCAGCTGTAGATGGGGCCACAGTGAAGCTTGGCATCTTGGTGCCGACGCTGGGGTCCTGAAATCTGACATGTTTTGTGTTGTTGCAGGCCAGGTTGAAGACCCTGATAGTGGGGAGTGCGTTGACTGTGAGATGGGATGCAAAACCTGTTCACCAGGTAAGTCCCACGCGGTTGCACTAGCCTGGGGACTGTGGTATACGAACAGAGGGCTTAGGTTCATAGTACAGATTTCTATCGCTTTCTGTAGCTCCAGTAGAACAATTCATGGGTTAGGTGAGAGGGGAGTCATTATAGAATAAAGTGTCTTAGGCTTTCGTACCAATTTGTGGATTTAGGTCCTCTTTAGCGTGTTCTGTATTAACACACAGTCTCTGGACCATCTGTACTCATACCATTGAAGCCAAGGCATCCGTTTACCATGGTGAACCTGTGATATTACTTACCCGTTTTCTTTGTGTAAAAGCACAAACTATTTATAGCTGTCCTGGAGACGGTCTGGTGGTATTGGTCAAGGAACCTTTAGCACAAAAAGCATACGATTGCCAATGGGTGCTGTATTGTGGTTCTACAGTACCTTTTGAACAAGGTATGCAACCAGAATAGCTTCCTTAAATATCCAGTTACATAAATGAAAAAAAAAAAAAAAGATATATATTAGCTGTTTAGAATTGTCAGCTGAGCAAATTGATAACAAAAAGGATAATGGCTCTCTTGTTATAATTCACTGCAGTGAATGGCTTTTGATGTTAAGTTTAATGCCAAAATGGCGGATGTAAAAGAAAAGAGTTGTTGTTTTTTTTCCCCCTCCTTATTTTCAAAGTGTACAGTAAGATCAGTGGTGGCCTGGCTCCCCCCTGCTGCTTTCATGGGAGCCTGTTGTCGGGCAGGGGAGAGCACTCTGTCACACTGGCTGCCTTTGTGTGCTGATCGCTCCTTTTGTCCCACACACAGATGACCCAGAACTGTGCAGCAGCTGTGTGGCAGGATACTTTCTGTGAGTCTGTTTGTGTTTTTCCTTACCTCTTTATTTCACCAAGAAAAAAACATTCTCTGTTGTTTTAATGCAACCCTGCTTATGGCCATTCGAATGGAACGCAGAAACGCACACACACGCGCACACACCTTAAGAGGATTTGTTTGATAATACAGGGAGTTGCTGTCTGATATTCGTTGATCTCCTTTTGTTTGTTCACCAGTACTATGTGATGGTGGTGATGCAGTATCAGACAGGATTAAGTTTAACAAAATCCACAGTCTGATGGTGTTGTGAAATTATCAGAAGTAAGCTCAGGGCTAGTATTAATGTTCTCTGCCTCTCTGTCTTGCTTTGGGTCGTCACAGCACTGAGGACGCTGACCACTCATGCTGGCTAGCGTTGTTGGGACGAGCACAGCTGTCCGTGAGACCCTGTAATATAACCGTTCACGAGCTGAACCGTTTTTCAGTTTAAAATGTTGGACGAGTTGAACCTAAATGAGCTTAGTCTCCCCCCCATCCCCTTCACCCCCCTTCCTCTCTATCCTGACCTCACAGTACTGGCCCGAGGTGGAATGGAGCGCACAGCGTCTCATTTCAGACACCCCCCCCCCCCCCGTTGCATCTGAGCCCTGTGCACTACCAGAACAGAGCTGTGATTGTGTCCCCCCCTAAATCTCCCCTCTCGAGTTACCTGCCTGATCGTAGTCCCCTCTCCCTGTCACCTGAGCTCGACCGCGGCACACTGAGGTTCTTTCTTCCTTCCAGAGACGCTGCGAAACGAGCACACAGCCCAGCTCCAAAGGGTTCTGTCCCCCCCAGTTTGGGGTTGCCGTTCTTAAAGCAAGAAACATAGGAAGCCATTTTACACGCTTTTTCTCCTCGACCGTGCCTCTCGAGTGAGAGCGGTGCTGACTGCGTCCATGCGGAGAGCACTGCTGCTGAACCACATGATCCCTCTCCTCTGAGTAGTGACTTTTGACCTTACAGCCTACACAGGACTACAGGAGAGAGCAAGCGGGCACAGAGGAGAGGCGCTTTAGTCACTGATCACAAATTCAGCTCGATGGGCAGCTGGCGTGTATAGACCTACAGTCTACAGTCCTACAGTAATGCAGTAGTAATTTGAGGGACCCAAGCCAACCTAAACCAACCCTGCCCCTGAGAGAACAATAGCAGTTGTATCCTAGCTCAATGACAATGCCAGGACTACAGCCTTTGATGTTTAGAGCCTGCAGTCGTGATGTTTGGCAGCCATTTTGTAGGCACCGGAGCTTTGCTCTGAGCAGCATTTAAAAATATTAGTAAATAGCTTGCTCTGCTATAGATGCACTGCATTATGTCTGTGCCATTTAAGTTATGGGCCACATTTTGTTCTCTGACCTTCAAGCCAAAGCTTAGTCATCTTATTGAGGCATCGGATCCACAGATAGATTAATTTTACTATAGAGATGTTAACCCTCTAGGTTTAACAAGGATCTTTATTCACGAACATAATGCACTGCACATACCACGCTTTTTGTTGTTCCCGGGGCTGTTCGAAGTTAAGCACGCGTGGGCAGCTTGCCTGTCCTTGGAGTGAGCAGCTAAGGCTGGTTAAACACCAAGTGAAAGCTGAGGCCAACACACCCTTGTTAAATCCGATCATTCTTTCATTTTAAAATGTTCTACCGCTCATTTTACACTCCAGTGAGCTGCAAATGTCCACTAGGTGTTGAATTGGCCTTGGTGTCTCATTAAGTCCTGTTGTTTACTTGTTTCTATTGGTCTGAAACTTGTGGTTTTGCCCCCTTTTGTTTAGTGTAAGTCAGGTTAGAGGGGCAGGTAGAGAGTGCACTGATCTTCCTGGTGTACATACGGGAAGTACAGGCAGGTGAAATAAGGAAAAGCGGACTGCTCTCTATGTGCAGCGAGCCAGCAGATTCACATCATTCTTGTATCGTGGCACGGAACGTTATGTACTCATGGGTGCCGAATGCGTGCGTGTGTGTGTGTGAGCATGCGAGCGTTCATGGGCTTTGATACATGCGTGTCCATGCTGACTCCATGGTTACCATGCCCATTCCGCACATAGTTACTGCATAAATGTTTTTCGATAAAGGCCTTTCGGCTATATCGTGGAAGACGCACGTGAGATTAAGGGACTACAGTCATGAAGCCCTCCTTCCCTAACCTAATTGAATCTAAAATGCACCGGTCAGCAGATTTGGAGAAAGTTCTGAGGGTGAGAACGGCTCAGTGCCGTTTACTTTGTTCCCCTCCCTTCTAAAACAAATGACAAGTGCGTGGGAGGAATCCCTGGTAACTGGGGCACTATGGTTACTTTCAGCAAGAAGCCAGGCCAAGCGCTACACCAGGGAATTCTGGGTAAGAGCAGGGGGTTCTCAGCCCTTTGTCCCATATTGGGATGTGTGACTGGCCCCTTTTGAAGGGCTCCTCGTATTGGCTAGGTGATTTAAATAAATGTGTTATTTAGCTGACACTTTTATCCAGAGGTTACAGTTGATTAGACTAAGCAAGGGCTAATCCCCCCTGGAGCAGTGTTGGGTTTAGGGCCCAAAATCTGTGTGGATCTTATCTAATGGCTACGCCAGGGCTTGAACCACAAACCTTCTGGGTCCCAGTCATGTACCTACAGGCTGCATAGGTGGCGTGCGCTGGATGGCACAGGGTTTACCCGTCCCCAGGCAGAAAGGCCTGGGCATTGTTGTTTCCTCACAGCCCCAGGGCCACACCCTGCACCGCCGCTGCTCTGTGGAATACGATCCTCTTTATTGAGGCTTGACGTGAGCCCATTCAAGCGCGGCATCTGGCACTCTCTCCAGCATAACATCGCGGTCACACAATCCACACGGCTCTGTGGATGACGGTCCGCAGCCTCCCGTAGCCGTCACGTTTCTCCGTGCGAGGGAGTCACATGCGGCTGATTGGGGGGATTAATAACGGGGCTAATGAAAGCGGCCCCGCTGGCCTCCGAGGCAGCGTGGGTTAATTAGCGCGCCGTGAGCAGTGAGGGGGCTGAACGCCCGGCCAAATCACCGCAGGCTCGTTACCATGAGCAGGCCGAAATGAAACGATGTAGGGGGAAAACACAAGGGCTCCAGATGAGGTTTTAATTTGCCAGGTTAATGTGCGCGGGTGAGTGTGTGAGTGTGTGAGTGTGTGAGTGTGTGAGTGTGTGAGTGTGTGAGTGTGTGAGTGTGTGAGTGTGTGAGTGTGTGAGTGTGCGAGTGTGCGAGTGTGCGAGTGTGCGAGTGTGCGAGTGTGCGAGTGTGCGAGTGTGTATATAGGTGCGCGTGTATATAGATGCGCGTGTGTGTGTGCGCGTATGTGTATGCATGTGTGTATAGATGTGCGTGCGTATGCATGTGTGTACAGATGTGCGTGTGTGTGTGTGCCTGTGTGTATACATGTGCGTGTGTGCATGGCAGAGGTGAATATAACAGTGATGGGGTCCTGTTGGAGTACCTGAGGGGCTGTCTTTAGTCTAATGAGAGAAGCAGTGAAAGTGACCCCACTTCCCCTGCACGCAGTGTGCTGTGCTCTTCCTGTGAATGCAGGGTGGGCTGTCAGATTTCTGATTACTCCTACCCCCCTACACACACACACACACACACACACACACACACACACACTCACACACACTCTCCAGCTCCAATTGTTAAGTCTGCAGATTCACTGCCTGCAGCAACCAGATTCAGTTTCTGTGTGACATGGAAGGGGTTGTGAATAGTGAAATTTAATTCCTGCCGAACAGGTCCTTTTGATCTGAGGACAGAGCACCGTTCTTTTGTCCTGGAATCTATATTTTTAAAAGCAGCAAGAGGAATGTCTAATGGTCAGCGATGGGCTGCAATTTATTTCAGTAATGCCTTGAAAAAGCAACTAAACACAGACTTGCTACAATTCAACACATAATGGGATGGGAACGCTAGAGTGGCAAGCCTTCACACCTTCCCACTGATCAACTCTTATTTTTCTACATGACAGTTTGTGGGTGCTTGATGGCTTCTCGCATTTCCACCTGCACTCACTGACACTAATTGGTAGAGTAAGTGGACAGGTCCCCCTACGGTATCTACGGTACCCCCACTTTCTTCTTAAAAGGCAAATGGTCACTGCTTCAGGGAATCCACTGAAGGAGCCATGGCCCCTTGGTGCCACCTAGTTGCTGCTTGTGTAAAAGATTGTGTATAAGCTTGCCTATGTCTGAATTTACACATTATTCAGTATAGTTGTCGAGCACACTGGGTGCGAAGTTCTGTAAATGTAGTGTAATTGACATTTCCTTTCAATAACAACAATGATGTGTGTCTGGCCGTCCAAGGGAGGAATGTCTCGCAACGCTTATGCCTTATTTTCTACCGTAAAGTTGGAAATTTTATATGTTTTGCATACTGCCCATTGTGTGCTAGTACATGCACACTAACCGTATGCAGTATACTTCATGGACAGGAGGCTGATTCGGGTACAACCTTTGTAGCGTTTCTCCCAATTCTCAGTGGTTTATTGATGTTTTCCCCCCCCTCATCCTTCCAGGTACAGGCAGCGGTGTCGGCGCAGCTGCCCACAGAGGACCTTCGCCGATGGGGACCGGGGCATGTGCGTCAGCTGCCCCGAACCGTGCGCCGACTGCAGGAGCAAGACCCTGTGCCTGTCCTGCCAGGACCAGCACTTCCTGTCCCGTCAGTATCGTCTGAGTCTCCCAATTATTCACCCTGAGTGGCTCTTTCAGTAAAGGCATTAATCAAGAGATGTTGCCTTATTACATAGGACCCATCAAGATCACTCTTTCAAGCCTTGGCAGTCTTTAGCCAATCAGAACCAGTCACAGTGCCTAGTGTTCTCATGGTTTAGATGGGTTTTGGGTTTATTGGGGGTTCCTGTGTTACTGCACTGGCTTCTAGCAGGGTGCCTAGTGATGGCTGTCTATGTGTTAGGTGGCCTGTTTGGAATAGAGGTTCTGGCTCGTAGGCTGTGGGCATCGCAGTAATTCAAGCACCATAGCTGCAGTGCCACTTATGCAGTGAGGGAGCTTATGATGAACAACATTGCGTAAGGGCTTTGACATGACATGCTTTTTACACCAACGGGAAAGGCACAAGTATATGTGGGGAAAATGGAAATGCAAGAAACGCAATTTGCAGAAACCACTTTTCCTTCTTGGGCTTATGACTGTACTGTATATACTGTTGGAGTACATGGTGCATCTGGTGTCCATGCAAGGGAACAGAAGCTATTTTCAGACCAGGGTAACAAGCATGATCTGTAGAACTGCATTGGAGGTCAATGTGATGGGTCAGAGCCAGCAGCTAAACATGCTCTTTAGAGAGTGTAGGTTTCTGTAGATGTTGTTCCGCTGTAAATCTCAGCTTTGAGTGAGAGGGCTCTGGACGCTAGTACACATTTGAGTAGCAAATCTTAACCTGTCTGGCAGGCAGATGTCACAGGAGATGCAAATAATGAGAAGGGGATGGAATCGGAGTGGTGACTTCCTGTGTGTTATATGGACAAGGTTTGTCAGATGGCATTTTGAGACCTTAGATTAAAAAGATTCTAACTGAGGTTTCACACAGAAATACTGTTTAAAAGTATGAAGAAGTACAATATTTAAGAGGTTGTATTTGCATGGAGCCCATTCCCTTTGGTATCTTTGAAACTGAATATGTAAATACCACTCAGAATGCAGATTGTACCTTATAGTTCCAAGATCACAATTTTGCTGCTAAGTATTTGGAAGGCTGAATTAGTTTTCTTTAATTTTGGATGTTATTTACTGTTGTTCCATTTGCATTGTAAGTGCTATATGAGGTGAATCACTGAAGTTCCACAAACCAACTTGATGAAAAGCAAACAAACTGGCTGCATTCACTTTTAGGTTGTCTGTGCGCCAGGCTGTTTATACTATCGTTCTTGATCTCTGAGATGGCTCCCCCTGTCCTCTCTCCTCCTCCCTCTCTCTTGTTTTGCCATCCCCTGCACTTGTCCAAAAAGGCCAGGCCTTGTTTAGGGTCCAGTTCTGAGTGATTTGGGTCACAATTTCACAGCTGGCCTGCCCGCGGGAATGCGGCGGTGGCAGGGGAGGCGGTGCTGCGGTTCATCTGACCGTAGAGGAGCGGTCGGGTCAGAGCAGAGCCGGCGGGCATTATTTTGGAGCCGCAGTTCGCCCCCCCCCTTTTGTCTTTGCGCCTGCTGACAGTCTGGGAATCCTTTCCCCTGCCAGTGTTCACCAAGCAACATGCACCCCCCCCACCCCACCCCCCCCAATACAAACTGATACCCACCTACTGTTATCTTCCTCAGGGTGCTGGGGATTTCAATGTATGGTTGGCTTAAACTTTTTTCCTTATTTTATGCTGTGTTTGAGCCAGGGCTGAGATGAATTTCTGCTTAATGTGGCACAGTTTCTAGTCTTGAAATTTCTCAAAACTCAACAATGTTTGCCAGGATTGACCAGGGTCTTCAAAGCAACTGCCATTGAGTTTAATTTTGGGCGCCCGTGCGGATCGGGTTGACTTGCATGAAACCGAATGGCAAAGATCACGTAGGAAATAGATATTAAAACCAGTCGATAATTGAGGCGGTTATTAAAGATTAGAGGCCATAGTGAAGAGGACCTCTGGAAGCCTAACGCGGGCGAGACGTCGACAGTCGGGGCTCGTGACAGCTCGTTCTCCCCTCTCTCCGCAGAGGACGGCTGTGTGAAGCGGTGCCCGGTGGGCTCGTTCGGGGACCCCAGCAGCCGGCGCTGCCAGGCGTGCCACAGCTCCTGCCTGGCCTGCCACGGCCTGCGGGCGCTGGACTGCGACATGTGCCCCGACGGAAACCTGCCCCTTTACGGCCAGTGCCCCGCCGCCAGCTGCCTGCCCGGCCAGTACTACCACGGTGAGTGTGCTGGAGGTCCGCAGAGAGAGAGCAGTGCTTTATCACACTTATTTTTCAGGATCGCAGGTAAAGAAGCCGGGATAATTGTCTTTTTTAAAATATTAAATGTCACCAACATTCATGTTAGATATGTGGTTTATTTCAGTATGCATATTAGCATCCGCCAACACTGACAAATTTTGCAACATGGGTGAGGTGGTGATAACAGGCAATTTTCTTTCAACTGCTGTAAAGTCATGCAGGTGAACCACTTAACTCACAGCTGTGTTCAAAATAGACTGCTATTAATTTGTGCCAATTTTGTGCCAATTTTCCTTTTTTTTTTATTATTATTTTTTAAGACAATTATATGACATTGTACCCTGTGCGCTATAATAATTATCATATCAGATTTGGCAGTGAATATGACCGTGCAATATACTGAACGGCAAGGGTAACGTTGTCCCTTCGGGTTGGGTTGTTTGTAGGTTGTAGCCTGAAATGTTTTTGGCGGCATATGTATTTGCACACACAGAAATGTATGAAAACTGGCACTAAAGCAAAAGTAGATGAAAATGTGGGCAGGAGGTGGTGTTATGTGCAGTGTATAAGAGTGAATGTATAATTATTTGTATTATGGCAGCTGGCCTCCACAGAAAATGGCAATTGAATCCATTACTGTTTAGAATACACGCTTCCGTTTTAGTGTCTACTCTGTCTGTGTGTAATGATTCTGTCATTCAACACAAGGCTGAGAAAGATACTTCCATCTCCTCATTTTCACTGCCATTCCTCAGTTGTGTGTGTCTGTGTGTGTGTGTGTGTGTGTGTGTGAGAGACATACCCTAATCACATTGTGCGAGCCTGCCCTCTGCTGGTGAGAGAGGAGTGCTGGTCATCTGGTTTTTAAAGATCGACACTGGTAGCTTTTTAGAGTGCATCAGGCTGGAATGAAATGGAGCCCTTCAGCATTGCTGTTCCATAGTGTCATCCAGGAAGGTCCTGGTACTCCAGTCCCACACCCTAATGCCCAAGAATCACTCCTCTCTTTCATGGGCCACCTGCAGTATACTTGTGGAATATAATACAGCCGTTTGGCACAGAGACTGTGGACAGTTAGGGGACTGAAAACAAGCAGCAGTTAGCGTGCACTTATTTTACGATTTCCCTCCCCTGAAATGACATGGAGAAATTAGACAGACCTACAAATATTATTACCCGTTCCAGATTAGAAGAGAAATAATTTTGGGATGAAATTATTCATCAAAGTTAGTCATTTTGGGGAATTTCACCCCAAAAAATGTCTCTTCCTCTTGAATAAGGGATGGGGAGCGAGTGCCAATCGTGCGACGTGTCCTGCAAGACCTGCTTCGGCCCTCAGGCCCTCGACTGCTCTGCCTGCCGTGAAGGTAGTGTCCCCGGCTGTCCTTTCTGCTTATCGCCGTCAGCCCTCATTAACATTGACTGATATGTAAACTCTACCATGAACATTAAGGTTGAATATGTGGATTATTTTAGTATGCATATTAGTATCTGCCAAAACTAGAATTTTGCAAACTGACCATGACTTGCCATTCTCTTTCAACCTCTGGAAAGTCAGGCAGATGAGCTACTTATTTCACAGTTAGCTGTATGCTCAAAACATACTGTTGTACAATTGTTCCAGTGCGGTTTTATATAAACCGCCGATTCTCTCAAAGAAATATTTTATTTATATGTAAGGGACCTTGTACGTTATTAAACAGAAATGTTGCCATTTGATGTATTGTACCAGATTTAGCTTCACCTCTTGTCCACTGTACTTCCTTCTTCTAAGAGGTTCTGGTTCACCAGGCAAGGTTACTGCTTTTTCTGCACTAAGTATGAGTGTTCTGTCTTCAACTACACCCTATCATGCATATTCATATGGAACAGAATGTATAAATTATCAGTGGGAGTCTTAAGTTGACCGTTGCAGAACCTCAGTGGAATTGGAGTGACATTGTTGACAGCTGTAACAGTCATTGGTCGCCCCCCCCCCCGCTCACAGGGTACTTCCTGGACCAGGAGGGCTCCTGTGTGGAGCACTGCCCTCCCGGATTCTTCTCCAACTCGGGCACGGGCCTGTGTGAGGGCTGCTCCCCAAACTGTCAGACCTGCGAGGAGGCCAGCGACCGCTGCCTCAGCTGCCAGAAGGGAAACTACAGGCTGTTTCTCCACCAGGGGGCGTGCCTGTCCAACTGCCCCGAGTAAGTGTCTCCCTGGCTACCTGCGTGCTCTGAGCCAGCTTCACAAAATGGCTGACTGGTTGTCAGACTGCTGAGAATAGGATCAAATGACTGCCTTCGCATCAGACGCTGTACAAAGACCTGCTGTTAATGACTGGTGACTGATTCGGTATAAAATGCAGGGCAGTGTTCTGAAATATTATCACCAATGCTTCGTGATTATATAGCATGTACTGATCATAAGTGAAATGTGAAGTTTAGGTTTCGTGAAGAGGGAAATCATCTGCATTTTAAAATCGATGCATAGATTAGTTGGATGTGCCAAGCTAATGCACGCCAACCCAATGATATTTCCCGGGCGGATTTATTGATTTGTGTCCAACCAAGCGCGTTTCCTGGGTTTCCTGAGTCTCTGAGGGCAATCCTCACTCGGATGGTGTTTTTGTTTCAGCTGAGCTGAAGTAATTGATTCTGACTGAACTGTCACTGCAGTTCTGCATTTCACATCTCTCACCATCTGCTTGTGTGGCCTTGCCAAAAGTGGGGGGAGGAGGGTGGGATGCACAAAAAGGCTAAATTAAGGTATTTCGGCTAAATAAGTTACTTTAATGTTTTTTGTGTAATTTACTGTTAAGGGTTTACCATAAGATTAACCTGGAAGTGTTGCATTGCCTCATTCCTCAAAGGGGTGATTTTGCACAGGTTATGCAGATTTTTAACCAGATATCAAGCCTGAGAACTGAATGTATATGCCCTGTTTATCAGAGTCACAGAGTCAGTGTCAACACTTACCTGCCATTATTTATCTTGGCTTTCTCTGGGTAGAAGTTCCAGAAAGGCCAGTCAGGTTATTGCTGTTAGCCCCCTTCAGGATGCCAGAAGCCGTTAGGGACACGGTCCTCCCATCATTGCTAGGTGACCTGAAGCACAGCCCAATCTGTGCTGTGGGCAACCATCACGATGTCACGTGGGCGTGTGGGAGAAACGCGCAGACTGGCCATTCCAAACGGGAAAAGAATAATTCAAAGAAGTCAAACCTAATTGATGAAAATGTGTCCTGAAACTCCAGTAGTGATTCCCTGCGGTTATTTTTGGGTTCCACAGGCTGTTTTGACATGGCGCTAGAGTCCCACTGATGCGGGGCTTGGCTCTCTGATGTGATCCCGCCCTGGGTGTGTTGAAGTGTCCTTGAACAAGACTGCTAAATGCAATGCATAAAACAAAGCTAAAAATCTCACAATATAGGGTTAGCCATATGTAGTTAATATAAGCAATTAACTATCATTAATCTTAATAATATTATCATACATTTGTGCAATCAAATTCTATAGGTTTAATACAAACTGCCATTGTACATTTTTATTCTTTAATATATGTTTCACCCTCGGTCTAAACCCCTGCCCCTGACGAGCTGGTCGGTGCCTTGAATGGCAGACAATCACTGTTGGTGTGTGAGTGAATGGGTGAATGAGAGGGTATCGGCTGTGCAGCGCTTTGGATGAAGGCGCTATAGCAGTGCAGAGCGGCTGCCCTGAGAGGCTTGGTGCTTGTGGGTTCCAGCGGTTTCGTGGAGAGCGCAGAGGGCCGGTGCGAGGCCTGCGCCAGCCCCTGCCTGACCTGCGACCAGACGGCGTCTCAGTGCCTGTCCTGCGCCCCTGGCCGGTACCTGGAGGAGGGCCGCTGCTCCTCCAACTGCTCCCTCGGGAGCTACGCGGCCCAGGACGGGACCTGCAGGCGCTGCGGAGCCCACTGCAACGCCTGCGCCGACGCCCACAGCTGCTACAGTGAGTGCGGGACGCCAGACACGCTCTACGTACCTCCGTAATCTGTTAAAACGGCCCTTTTTAACAGATTCATATGCTTACTGTAACTAGGTATGATTTGTACTAACAGTATCTTGTGTAGTTACTGAACGGCTTTTCTCTTCCAAAATGTACAGCTCCATGTATACTGTTCTAATGGCCATCTGTCTTAGAGTCTTAGAACGAGGGTCAAACTCCAGGCCTCCAGGCCTGCTGGTTTTTATGGTTTCCTTTCAGTCATCAGCCAATTAAGGCCTTGAACAAAGTCCGTGGCCAATGAAAGACTTTGAAATTCATCTCCCTCCAGGCCTGGAGTTTGACACCCGTCTTAACATATCAGGAGAGCTCATAAGATGTATTATATAAGTCATTGGATTTGTTCTTAAATCGTTAAAATTTCTTAAAATGAGTGCTTTAAGAATACCAATGCATTTGTTATTCACCAATTTTTGGTAGAAACTCCTCCTGTTGTTGGAGTCATGTAAACAAGAGCCTTGTAGATCAGCTGCCTGGCACACCAAACTCTGATAAAACCTTCAAATTTGGTGTTTGCGGGTCAAATATGAATCAGGATTCAACAACTGCATTGCTTATGTCTCACCTGAATTGTTTTCAGAAACTTATTTCAGTGGATTGCTTAGGAGGGAAAAAAAAAAAAGAACCACAGTCTATCCAATTAGGTGTCAGTCATCCCTTGTTCTTGCTAATCCCATTGGCCATCTGTTTGACAGAACCAACCTACAGTGCCGTATATACTGTACTATAACGGACGTCTTAATTTCGGACAGTTGTCTGAAGTTAGGTGCGTTTGTTGAATCTGAGGTGGCACACTCGTATGAGCTCATAATAGAAATTTAATAAGAATATGAAAATCTTCTTGCATGAGGCCCATTGAATAGATCTTCTTCTTGGTCGTATAGTTAAGGAACATGTGCCATGGTTCTCACTCTCACACTAAACCGCTACTTTCAGGAACTCTAGTTCTCATGCATACCACCCCAGGGCCTGCTGTAAAATAGATGTTGGGAGCACATTGTTATTAATTTTAGTTCATTTTAATTTTAGAAATTATATTAATCATTATTCATTGTGATCTATTGTCTTTCATTGTTGTATTTCATAACTAATTGCACTGTTCTTGTAATTAATATTTGCAGCAGTCTCGAGCACATGAGATTTTTTTACAGAATTTTGTAAAATATACACTACCGTTCAAAAGTTTGGAATCACCTTGTCTTTCTGATTTAATATTTAATTTTCTCTGTTTGTAATCAAACAATTCACATGTGGTCAACGCGCAGACTCAAATTATATTAAAGGGCATTTTTATCAATTTTGGTTTTAGCGCATTAACTGCAGGAACTTTGAGAGGTTGAAGCCATTGAAGGAGAAGTCAGACGAGTAGGCTGACGTTGTGTGACACGTTACAGTGCAGTGGGATTCACTCCATATTAATCAGTGATGGGAAAACCTTCAGAGCACTTCCGTGACTAATAAAAGTCAGGAGATGTGCTCGACTGTATGTGCTGAGCAATACCATTTGATCATTTTTCAGTGTTTGTTGCATGCAAATGAAGTTTTCCATTTTGTTTAGTGTTTTTATCCCCAAGAGTAGTTCCGGGAACCATGTAGAAATACAAGTGTCATGACACAGTTTAAGGTAGCATTTCACTACTTGTAATGTTTCAGAGAATAGCCTGGAGCCCACTGGATGGACTGAAAGCAGGGTGAGGGAGGAATAGCAGTGAACTAAAATCCCAGTAAAAACATACTTGGCTAATGCTAATTCAGATGTAAAGGGCTGACGTTGAAGAAAAAGATGACTGGATAAAACTGAACGTCCTCATACCATTTTTGTTCATATGTGTTCATATTATAGTGCAGTCTACGTATTTGCTCTTAATGATGTTTTGGTGTATGCCCCTGATTGTTATTCCACCCCCCCCCCCCCCCCCCCCCCCCCCTTATTTCTCTGCCTGATAATGGCTTCCTTCACTGTCATTGGCACAACTCTGGTCTTCATGTTCACAAATGCCAATAACAGACCCCAAAGGCCTAGAATCAATACTCAATACTGAAAACTTTCTTATATCTGCACCAAGGAAATGATTAAATGCACCTGATTAATCAGAAACAGTTGTGAACCCAAATGTCCAATTACTTTTGGTCCTTAAATGGGGTGGTATGTATAAAAAGGGATGCAATTCCTACATGGATCACTTCATATGGATGTAAATACACTCAATAGGCATTTAAGTGGAGTTCCGAGCCAAGAGAACAAAATGCGTACCACCGTCCAAATACTTACGGACTGCACTGTCTCGGCGGTTTTGTGTGGGAATCGTAATGGTACATAAAGCTGATTTGGCGAACGTGTGAAACACGGCGGTAGGTGTAATGGAATGCTCCGTCCTTGCAGGATGCAGCTTCCTGTACCTGCTGCTGGACGGAGAGTGCAAGGCCAGCTGTCCGGAGGGCTTCTTCGAGGACCTGGACGAGGGACGCTGCGTCCCCTGCCACTCCACCTGCGGCACCTGCTCCGGGCCCCTGCAGGACGACTGCGAGACCTGTTCCCCCCAAAGCCCCAAGCTGTACGAGGGCACGTGCTTGGAGGGCTGTCCCACGGGCACCTATTACGAAACCAGTGCCGGGGAATGTCAGGGTATGCTCCCGGATTTGGACTGGATAGTGACGTGTAGAAATACAGATGGCGGACTGTAAATGTTTGCTTAAATATTTCAATATTGAGTAAATGTGTGTCTGGTCGGGAAGGGTGACCTGGTGTCCTGATTTACGTTGTGCTGCACACGATTTTGACACTGTCCCGTGGCCTTTATTGAGCTAATGTCCTGCATTTTGAAGAAAATTTTAGATTCACGTTTCTATTTTTAAACATTGAGCGATCGCTTTTATTATCCAATAATAATCGCTGGCATTATCTACAATACTTCTTCTTGTCCTCACGTTAGCCCATATCGCAGTTTGGTTGTAAATTAACGCGCTCTTCAAGTCAAAAACGTCAACAAGGCACATTGTCGAAGCTAACCAGCAATATATCAAGGACAACAGACGGTAGCACAACAAGAAAAGAACGTGTAGTGACACTGAAGGCTGGCTGAGACCGGTCCCAGATCGATGCTCAAGAGAGCTTTTTTTAATTTTTTCATCCATTGTTCATTTTCAGTTTCGTAGGGATGGGAATATGACTTGAAGCACCACAGTGCAGAGTCTCATCGGAAAGTTTAGTTACAAAAACAAACATCCACACCTATGGGAGCATTTCTACTCAAGGCAAAAGATGATAGCCAGACAGACAAAGTCACTGCAACTGAGATAAGCATGTATCACACTGCACGCTCATACAGGTCAGCTGACTGTGGTAGCAAGCTCCTACATGTCATTTTGCTGGACTCTGAGATTGCTATGAGAATTTCATGTAGTACAAAACCTGCATTCATAGTTACGGATGTGTTTGCACCTTCCTCAGTGGGGAGTTATTATTCGAATTAATTAAAAACTCGTAATGGTTGCAGATGACAAACGCACTGATGCTTCCAATCGTGGCACCACAAAACTTTACCCCGTCACTATGATATTGGACACCCGAGCTGTGTCCGAAGAGCCAAATCCTTTACTTTTATGAGGATAGTGATGTCAAAGTTCTGTTGACATACACCACCAGATTGGCAAAACACAATGCCTTGGTGTTGGCAATTAATGACTTGGCCGGTATTTGTTTTCCGGGACACCTTGGTTGAGAGATCCTGTTAATTGTTGACTCACTTATTAACCTTTAGTCATGCCTATAATGCCTGACCAATGCTCATGCCCAATTTATTTTCTTATTTACTCAATTCTATAATACTGTGTGCAGTGACTAGTGGCCGAGAGTGTAACTGCAGGCGAGATTTGTGTCTAATTATCCCGACACGCATTATATCAAATTTGTATATGTTTTTGTGTTGGTAGCCTATAAATAATAGGCATTATCTGTCCCACTAAATCTTACTGTCCCACATTTGGACTGTTTGCATCTGGTCACCCGAGTCTTGGCTTTTCTTCAGGGATGGGCAGGTGGAGAGTTGAGCCCTTGGCAGACGGTGTTGTTTTTTTCCCCCCGGTGGCCGTTTTTCCCTCAGAGTGTGACCAGACGTGTGCGGAGTGTTCCGGGCCTCAGCCCACCTGCCTGCGCTGTCAGAAAGGCCTGGTCCTGGACCCCAACACCATGCTGTGTGGCGTCACCGGCGACTCGCGCTGCCCGCCCCGGACCTTCCTGCAGCAGAACCAGTTCACCTGCCGGGCCTGCCACCCTCACTGCGGGTCCTGCGACGGCCCCGGCGCCTCCGACTGCCTGACCTGCACGACGCCCAGATTCCTCCACAGTAATACGCCGCCCTCCCCGAAATTAGCACCAGAACTCTTCTCAAGTCACATCTCTGTACCTTATTCCATCGCAGGAGTAAAACAGTAAAAGTTGTTTTCATTCTTTTAATAGTTATATTTTATATATTTGTCGTGAATATGTAGCAGATTTATGTATGCATAGGAGCTTCGGAAAATGAACGATGCAGGAGAATTATTTTGAGAAAAGCCTAGTAGTTATGTTTAAGAGTATGTGAGTTGTGATGCTTCTTATTTGGTGCACATTGTGATATAATGGTTGTGTATTGTCATTTATTAGGTGTTTTTCTCCGTGTGTTGATAATGAGCTGCAGTCTGATGATAGTGGGTTGCAGTATGTTGGGTTGTAGGGTGTTGATAATGAGTTATAGTCTGATAATGAGCTGCAGTATGTTGGGTTATAGTGTGTTGATGAGCTGCAGTGTGGTGGGTTATCGTGTGTTGATGAGCTGCAGTATGTTGGGTTATCGTGTGTTGACAATGAGTTATAGTCTGATAGTGTGTTGATGATGAGCTATAGTCTGGTGAGAGTGGGTTGCAGTATGTTGGGTTATGGTGTGTTGATGAGCTGTAGTGTGGTGGGTTATCGTGTGTTGATAATGAGTTATAGTCTGAGAGTGGGCTGCGGTATGTTGGGTTATAGTGAGTTATAGTCTGATAGAGGGTTGCGGTCTGTTGGCTGAATAAAGACTGCAGTGTTTGAGCCGCGTCTCCACCCTGCAGACGGCTCCTGTGAGAGCGAGTGCCCCGTGGGCTCCTTCTCCTCCAGCGAGCAGGCGGAGGGCACGGAGCTGGGCCTCTGCTCCCCCTGCGACCGCGTCTGCGCCTCCTGCTCCGGAGCCTCGCCCAAGGACTGCCTGACCTGCTCCTCCGGCCTCCTGCACCTCCTCAACCTCTGCCTCTCCCACTGCCCCACGGGGTAAGGCACCTCCTCTGCCCGGTCTGAAGGAGTTCCCGGGGGTTGTGTCCGTCACCCTCTCACCGAGCTGCCGTCCCTGCAGGTACTACGCCCAAGGGAGCCGCTGCGAGAGGTGCGACCGCTCCTGTGAGCTGTGCTGGGGCCCCGGGCCGGGCTCCTGCCTGGCCTGTCCTCACCACCTTCTGGAGCTGCAGGGCACCAGGCTGTGTGTGGAGCGCTGTCCCAAGAGGTTCTACCAGCAGGGCCACACCTGCCAGCAGTGCCACACCAGCTGCAAGACCTGCACAGGTAACTGCTACCATGTGCCCGCCCACGCCCACCGTTTCCCTGCCCTCCTGTGGGAGCGTGGAGGCCCCTCTCTGAAGGAAATGATTTTTAAGTGCATTTTGTTTCATGACGAAAACTACTGTCCACTTTCAAAAGGAAGTAAATTTGACTAGCCTTTTCTCTCAAAGGAAGACTTTCACCCACACAAAGATTGAAATCTAATCTTGCAAATATTGAAATCTAATCTTGCAAAGATTGAAATCTTGCCCAGTGTTCAAAAAGTGCTGATAACACCACTGCTATCACTGTCCCCCTGCTCCACCCACCTGGGCCCTGAACGTTTGAGTGTCGGTTGGTGGCTGGGGGCCAGCAGAGGAGCCACGGTGGTTGTCTGATTTTGGGTTTTCTCATGCAGACGGCACGCCCCAGGGGTGTCTGACCTGCGACTGGGGGAGCACACTGCAGGAAGGCATCTGCTACCCACGCTGCGAGGAGAGACGCTACCTCTCTGAGGAGGTGAGCACCACGCAGACCTGCTCCTCCTCCGCGTGTGACGCCCAAGGGACCGAGAGCAAAGAGAGGTTTTGGGGGTGTACAAATACCCAACCTCAAACCGTATAGTGCAATTGTTCCAGATTACTGACACTTCTATTTCTGCTGATATTGAAAGCTTATCCAAATCTACGCCCTGGGTAATGAAAGCCTTGTATAGACTGTGCTATCACTTGGCCTGAGACTGTTACCTGTTCAATCTGCACCTTTACCCACCACTCCCTACCTCCCTGTAATTTAGCTGTTATTGTAGTTCTCACAATTGTGTGTACTATTTTATGAGTTATGTTCGCCTAGAAGGATTTATTACAACTTTTGTTTGGTAGTGTAAGCCGTTTATTGTTCCTGCAAAAGTGCATTTCTTTTTATGACTAGCATTCTATAGATATAATCCTCTCTCATCTACAAAGTTCTTATCTTTGTGGTCATTCCTAGCACTTGAAACTGTACTTCCCTCTTTCAGTGCACTTTGTTGTATGTAGCTCTGGAGTGTCAGCTGAACGCCTGTAATGTAAGGTGTAATGCCTGTTCATGGGGCTCTAGGAGCAGTGTGAGCTGTGTGACGGCTCCTGCAGACACTGCTTCGGTCCCCGGCCGGACCAGTGCCTAACCTGCCCCCCCAACTCCGCGCTCCACGCGCTGGAGAACCGCTGCGCACGCTGCTGCCAGGCGGCCTCCAACGCCACGGACTGCTGCCTCTGCGATGCCAACACCGGTGAGTGCTCTCATTGGCCGGTCAGGTCTTCCATCTCGGAATCCTATTGGCTTAATTACGTCTCTTCAGTAACTATCGGCACCCAACTTGGGTAAAAAACATAATAGTTCAGGATTGTTCTAAGCCTTCCTGAGCTTGTCTGGTGTATTGGAACATTTTATACAGTCTATGATTGGAACCTATGAAATGCTCTCAAAAAGAGCATTCTGGTCCTATTGGCAGGCTCAATTGCATCAGGCCAGGCCAGTGGAAAACTATTCAAATCCAAAACAAATGTGTACGTAATTGACCCAGGTCCCAGTTGACTGGTTTCTTGCCCCTTCAGGTTCAGTTGTAATTGCATAAGTAGTTAGAGCCTTTTGGAAATATCCTTAGCAGTTATTTTAAAATGACTCAACTCTGACAGGAGTGAGAGAAATACAATTTGGGCATTAAAAATGGGTCAATAGACATTCCACTACCATAGTAAACCCTGTGTGAGGTGTGTGACACTGCTGTCCAGTTCTCTAATAAACTGTGTGTGGGGTGTCTAACACTGCTGTCTGGTTCTCTAATAAACCGTGTGTGGGGTGTGTGGGGTGTCTAACACTGCTGTCTGGTTCTCTAATAAACCGTATATGGGATGTCTGAGGTGTGACACTGCTGTCTGGTTCTCTAATAAACTGTGTGTGGGGTGTCTAACACTGCTGTCTGGTTCTCTAATAGACACCCCACACACAGTTTATTAGAGAACCAGACAGCAGTGTTAGACACCCCACACACAGTTTAACACTGCTGTCTGGTTCTCTAATAAACCGTATATGGGGTGTCTGAGGTGTGACACTGCTGTCTGGTTCTCTCTGCGGCAGCGCTGTGCGTGGAGCCCCCCGGGCCAGTGACAGAGAGGGGCCACTCTGCGGTGAACCTCAGCACCCGCATGCTCCAGCACACCCCCACCGCTCTCCCCGTCTCCTTCATCGCGGTCCTGGGCCTGGCGCTGGCCGCGTACGGCCTGGTCCAGGCGCGGTCCAGGAAGAGGCTGTGCTGGAACGACCGGTACGAGAGGCTGACCGGCGGCGGCCGGCTGGATTGCGAGCGCATGCCCCACGGCGTGCCCGACCCGGAGGACAGCGGGGACGAGGTGGACGTGGTGTACGCCAGCCACGACGGCACCGTCTACCGCCGCTACAACTTCCTCCAGGACCGCCACCCGGAGTGCGACCCGGAGTGCGACTCGGAGCCGGACGAAAACACCCATCTGAACAAGCCTTAGATTCCAGGAATACATTTCAGAACAATGCCTGAAAGGGAGCTGTTCACTGTGTTTAAAAATGATCCCCCCTCCTTTTGTCGTAGGTTTCACACATTTTTTTTTTATAAATGTGGATGAAATTTGGATCAAAAATACCATTTATTTTTTTGGAGCAAAGAATATTTTGAACTACAGTGTTTAGTTTGGATGGATCCTCAACCGATGTTGAATTTGATGTTCTATTAATTTGTGCCTATATTAAATATGTAAAGATGGCCGCAAGCTCTTTGTTGCCTGAAACGGTTGTGTAAAATGAAAATAAATGTGTGATACTGACTGCAGTGAGGCACTCCACATCTGTGTCATGACCCAGTAGACTTGGGTCAAATACTCATTTCATTTTGGATTCAAATACTTTTCTATGCTTTGTTGAGCTTGCCTGGTTGTATTGTAACCTGTTGAATACTCAGACCCTCTTCTGGTCCTCTTGGTTGGCTAAATTGCAATTGCACCAGGCAAGATCAGTGAAGCACAGAAAAGTATTTGATTACAAAACAATTATCTATTTGACGTGTGTGTGTGTGTGTGTGTGTGTGTGTGTGTGTGTGTGTGTGTGTGTGTGTGTGTGTGTGTGACAAATGGAGGCTCCCAGGGGTGGGAGTGGACACTTTTGATCCTCGTCGAACCACTCAGAACGTACTGTAAAGCTGGGTGTTCAGCTTTGTGCAGACATGCTTGCTTTCCTTATAACAAAGATTTACAATGTGCCCTTGATTATATATTACATTGCATTATTGGCATTTGGCAGACGCTCTTATCCAGAGCGACGTACAACAAAGTGCATACCCATAACCAGGGCTAAGTGCGCTGAAAGACCCTAGAGGGAAGTACAATTTCAATTGCTACCTGTACAACAAAGATAAGGACAAACAAATAAACAAACAACAAAGCAAAAGTGTCCAAACTTAACTATCCAAATACTGCTTACCTAGCCAACTAAAAATACCGAAACACTACGTAAATCACAAAGACAACAATTAAGGTTCACAGGGAGGTAGGGAGGGATGGGGAGAGGTGCTGCTTGAAGAGGTGCGTCTTCAGTTTGCGCTTGAAGGTGGGGAGAGATTCTACAGTTCTGACCTCAACGGGGAGTTCGTTCCACCACCGTGCAGCCAGAACAGACCGTAGTCGTGAGCGTGAGGTGGAGGTTCAGAGAGGGGGAGGTGCCAAGCGGCCTGTGGAGGCTGAACGAAGAGGTCTGGCAGGGGTGTAGGGTCTGATGATTTTTTGTAGGTAAGCTGGGGAAGACCCCTTAACTGCTTGGAAGGCTAGCACCAATGTTTTGAATTTGATGCGAGCCATGCCAGGCAGCCAGTGGAGAGAAGTAAGCAGGGGGGTGACGTGTGAGTATTTGGGAAGGTTGAAGACCAGACGAGCTGCTGCATTCTGGATAAGTTGGAGGGGTCTGATGGCGGACGCTGGGAGGCCAGCCCAGAGGGAATTGCAGTAGTCCAGGCGGGATGGAACCATCGCTTGGACCAGGAGCTGGGTCGAGTAGGGGGTGAGAAAGGGGCGGATTCTCCGTATGTTGTATAGGAAGAACCTGCATGACCGGGTCGCCGCCGCAATGTTCTCGGAAAGGGACAGTCTGCTGTCCATCACCACCCCGAGCCGTGAGTGTGGTATCCCCAAGGGAAATGGAGAGATCCAGGTGGGGAGAGGTATTAGCAGGGATGAATATCATTTCAGTCTTGCCTGGGTTGAGCTTTAGATAGTGGTTGTCCATCCAGCTCTGGATGTCACTCAGGCAAGCAGAGATACGGGCAGAAACCTGTGTATCAGATGGTGGGAACGAGATGAAGAGTTGGGTATCATCCGCATAGCAGTGGTAGGATAGCCCATGTGCAGTGATCACAGGGCCAAGGGAACGAGTGTAAAGAGAAAAAAGAAGCGGGCCTAGGACTGAGCCCTGGGGAACTCCTGTGGCAAGGGGCCGAGGTGTCGATACCGTACCAGCCCAGGCAACCTGGAAGGAGCGACCAAAGAGGTAGGACTCAATCCAGTCCAGGGCTGTGCCACAGATGCCTGTTGCTGACAGGGCGAACAGGAGGATGGAGTGATCCACAGTGTCGAAGGCAGCAGAGAGATCTAGAAGAATGAGGACAGAGGAGAGGGAGGCTGCTCGTGCGGCATGGAGCGACTCACTGACGGAGAGGAGCGTGGTCTCTGTCGAGTGGCCCGATCTGAAGCCAGATTGATGGGGGTCTAGCAGGTTGTTGTTAGAAAAGAAAGAAGAAAGTTGAGTAGAAGTAGCTCGTTCTATGGTTTTAGAAAGAAAAGGAAGAAGAGATACCGGGCGGTAGTTCAGGATGATAGAGGGATCCAGGGTAGGCTTTTTTAGCAATGGAGTGATGTGGGCCCTCTTGAAGGATGCCGGAAAACAGCCGGAAGACAGGGAGGAGTTGACAAGGGAGGTGACAAATGGGAGAATGTCTGGTGTGATATATATTTCCAGATAACCATTTTAAGTGTCCATATGAGCTGGATAAAGCAGGAAAATGTAAATATGCAATAACCCTCAACACCTATGACAGAAAAGTGCTTTCCAAAGTACGGCGCTTAAAAAAAAGAAAAAACGTACTCTCCTGTATGCGGCTCTGTTTCCAACAGAATGTGCTCACGGCAGGTGCGCTTGCTGAGGATTCACACACTGTGTCAAATGGCCTCTTGCTGTAACTTACAAAGCATTGCATTTGAATTGGTTTTCCCTGAACTTTCTCAGCAGCCCAATCACTCCTCTCACATTCACATTCTGTGGTTTGAAACCCACCACAGGTGTAAACTGAAAGATTTGAGCTATGAGATGGCTGCATCTTTCGCAGGCTTGTTTCATTTGCCATGTAGCCATTCTTCATGAGCTCATCTGTTTCATTGGAGTGTACCTGGTGTCTCGATCTCCTCCATTTGCGTTTGCACAGTCAACTAGCTGAAATGCTGGTTTGATTCTGCTCATTACTTAGAAGAAATGGTGGTTGTGTGCTAAACAGAAGTTGTGCAATATCAATATGTAGCTGCTTCTGCTGTCGTTCTGTACCAGCATACCGTCTGGTTGCATTTGTGATGATGCAATTGAACACAGTACAAATACACTTTGCTGCGCCCTTTGTGTGAGTTACAGCAGGAAAAAAAAACACAATTTATTTTCTCAGACGTCAAGTTCCACCCATTTATACTGGGCTATTTTTATAGTGAATTAGCACGTAAGTTCAGATGGGCAACATGCCAAAAAGATTAGTGACTTCCCGGTGTATTCCAATTGCAGCTATTGTAAACTGACCATATTATATGTACTCAAGTAGCTGTGTGTTGCGCAGATCCAAACTGCCTAGTTCCTGGTGGGTACTTCAACAGTGTGTAGATTTGCTTCGTTATAAATTTAGAACTAAATATAGTTAATATTAATAGTGAAAACGGGCATCTTAAAATTGTCAGTAATGCTTAAAATTCTGCAGGAATTATACTGGTTCGGGTTTGATAGTGCGGTCTGAAGTACAGCTGATAATGGTCCTATACTGTAGTATGTATAGTACTTCTAAGCATCAAGAATTTAAAACAAAACTGTCAAATGAGTGGATTTTAAATATTTTTTTAAAACATGACTGATTCATGTTTTAAAGACTGATTCATTTCAAAAATTTTAATTTCCTTATCGGAAGCTGATATTTTACATTTTTTCAAACTAGGATTATTTTTGTGCAGTACTTTTTTTTTTTTTTACAACATTTAGATGTATAGTCACTAGTCAAGGCATTCTAAACAGATTTGTAATGTAGAAATAGCTTCCTTAAAAAAAGTTCTTATCTTAGCTACACCTACTTGACGTTGATGATTAACACGTAACACTGGGTGTGGATTTGCTTTGCAAGACAGGCTCAGGGTAGATCCATTTTCAGGTAGAATCAGTCTTTATATGCACCTCGCTGAAAGGCTAATTTGATTTTATGCTAGACTGGGTCAGTGTAGGTCCATATTCGGATACAATTCATATTTTATTGATAATGGGCATGTGCAAGAAACTGAAAAATGGGCATCTATTGACAAGAACAATAATCCTCAGTGCTGCATTGATTACTCTTTCTCTCTGGCTGTCATCGGGAAAGGACTGTGACGGTGAGAAACGGACTCTCAGACTACCTCACTTGCTTGGGGAGGATGAAGGTGGTTTACTCGCCTGCTCGGCAATCATCAGAGGGGACATTGAAGGCATCGAGGAGTCTAACCTCAGCAGGTTGCTGGCCTCGAGGAAGAAGAGCAGGCTTCTGTCCGAGGCTTTCTTCCTGAATGCCACTCGTGACTGCGGGGCTTACGTGAGAGAGAGGAAATTCCTCACCTCCACCCCGAGCCGGGAGGAGACCGAGTTCCCCATCGCATATTCCATGGTGGTCCACGAGAAAATCGAGATGTTCGAGAGGCTCCTGCGGGCCATATACGTGCCCCACAACGTCTACTGCGTGCACGTGGACCTCAAGTCCCCTGATGCCTTCAAGCTGGCCGTCCGGGCCATCGTCTCCTGCCTGCCGAATGTGTTTGTGGCCAGCAAGCTGGAGAGCGTGGTATACGCCTCCTGGTTCCGGGTACAGGCGGACCTCAACTGCATGGAGGACCTCATGAAGTCGCCCGTCCGGTGGAGGTACCTGCTCAACACCTGCGGCACCGATTTCCCCATCAAGACCAACGGCGAGATCGTGCGGGCCCTCCAGCTGCTCAACGGCAGGAACAGCATGGAGTCGGAAGAGACGAGCGCTCACAAGAAGGGTCGCTGGCTGTACCACCACAACGTGACGCACGGTGTGTTCAAGACGTCTTCGAAAAAGGGCCCTCCCCCCATCAGCACCCCCATGTTCTCCGGGAACGCTTACTTCGTGGTCACTCGAGAGTTTGTGAGGAACCTGTTTGAAAGCGAGGAGGTGCGCTCCCTTATCGAGTGGGAGAAAGACACGTTCAGCCCCGACGAACACCTCTGGGCTACCCTGCAGCGAATGCCCTCCGTGCCCGGATCCTACCCACCCAACAGCAAGTACCAGCAGTCAGACATGGAGGCCATCGCACGCCTGGTGAAGTGGAGCTACCTTGAAGGGGACATGAGGAAAGGTGCGCCCTATCCATCGTGTACCGGGACTCACCGAAGAGCCGTGTGCGTCTACGGGACCGGGGACCTCCGCTGGATGCTAAGTCAGCATCACCTTTTTGCCAATAAGTTTGACCCCCAAGTGGACGACCTTGCCATCAGGTGCCTGGAAGTGTACCTCCGTTACAAAGTGGTTTATGGTAAACCATTAACTGAAATGGTGCACAGACGTTTTCCCGCTGCACTACCTTAGCAATACATACATCACCATCTTTCTACACCAATGCTTTCTTCACTGGAATTCTGGTCTGAGCTCATCTAGACAGGTAAATAAAAATTTCACCCATTACAGTTTACAGCTCACAGCTCATTACTAGGTGTAATTATGGCACTGTAAATTGTTTCAACTGTTAACTTCATGAATGGCATAATCTGAAATAAAAATGTTTCTCATGATTAATATTGCACGTGTAGTCTAAAACCAAAACCTGACAAGAACATTTATTTTTTTAATTAACATTAAATGATAGAAGATATTATTAAACTAAGTTATTTTGAATGTTTAAAAACAACTTATATGACAAGAACAGAAGGCCCTTAAACTAATCTAGTCATCTATTGCCGTTTTCCCTAGCGATTGCTTTCCCGTTTGCCGATAAGCCAGTAACCTTCAAAACAAGCCATTTTTGATTGATTACTTGCAGTAAATTGATGCACAACACCTCCAACATGAGAAAGAAAGAAATAAAGAAAGAAATAAATAAAGAAGAAAGAAAAGAATTTAAAAAATCGCATAATATAGAGATCAACTGTCATTAAAAACTGAAACATTTATTCAAGAAATTTGTTTTCCAGAACTTTCTTCATAGTTCCCCTTCCGTTTCGTCTCCATTTCGTGCAGGTAAGCAGGTAGAGGAAACGCAAAAAAAAAAAAAAAAAGAAGACTTCAAATCACAACCATAAAAAATATTGCTCACAGGACCGGGCGCTCTCAGATTGACCACGGCGTCTCTAACTCTTTACTGTGAGTGTATGACGGTGCGGCGAGAGAATGGGGGTTATTGGTGCGTTCAGCAGAGCGTCCCTGCCGCTCCGTTGGTTCCTTTGCATGTCTGCCTATTTTTAGCTGCGCATGATGTTTACTAGCCCGCAGCTGTAGCCTGTGCAGCTTAGCTGATGGACTGCACGTGCCCAGGGTCCCAGCACTTTCCTCTGCTTCACCAATGGGCCTACTTAAACATAACATTGTATTTAATGTCCATAAACCCTGGTAACTGCACAACAACCAATTTTTTAACAGATTACTTAAGTTGTTAAATGTCACACAGACAGTTTTGAAGGAACCAGCCTGCTCACTAAGGTGGAGTCTGATTTTGACTTGTGATTGTTTATCATGCTTTTAGGAGGGAGATCTTTTGTTCTGTGAATTTTCCCCTACACAATATGTAGCTGCTTCTGCTGTCATTCTGTACCAGCATACCGTCTGGTTGCATTTGTGATGATGCAATTGAACACAGTACAAATACACTTTGCTGCGCCCTTTGTGTGAGTTACAGCAGGAAAAAAAAGCACAATTTATTTTCCCAGACGTCAAATTCCACTCATTTATACTGGGCCATTTTTATGGTGAATTAGCACGTAAATTCAGATGGGCAAAAAGATAAGTGACTTCTGGTGTATTCCAATTGCAGCTATTGTAAACTGACCACATTATATGCACTCAAGTAGCTGTGTGTTGCGCAGATCCAAACTGCCTAGTTCCTGGTGGGTACTTCAGCAGTGTGTAGATTTGCTTCGTTATAAATTTAGAACTAAATATAATTCATATTAATAGTGAAAACGGGCATCTTAAAATTTTCAGTAATGCTTAAAATTCTGCAGGAATTATACTGGTTTGGGTTTGATAGTGCGGTCTGAAGTACAGCTGATAATGGTCCTATACTGTAGTATGTATAGTACTTCTAAGCATCAAGAATTTAAAACAACACTGTCAAATGAGTGGATTTTAAATATTTTTTTAAAACATGACTGAATCATGTTTTAAAGACTGATTCATTTCAAAAATTTTAATTTCCTTATCAGAAGCTGATATTTTACATTTTACACATTTCAAACTAGGATTATTTTTGTGCAGTACTTTTTTTTTTACAACATTTAGATGTATAGTCACTAGTCAAGGCATTCTAAACAGATTTGTAATGTAGAAATAGTTTCCTTAAAAGAAGTTCTTATCTTAGCTACACCTACTTGACGTTGATGATTAACACGTAACACTGGGTGTGGATTTGCTTTGCAAGACAGGCTCAGGGTAGATCCATTTTCAGGTAGAATCAGTCTTTATATGCACCTCGCTGAAAGGCTAATTTGATTTTATGCTAGACTGGGTCAGTGTAGGTCCATATTCAGATACAATTCATATTTTATTGATAATGGGCATGTGCAAGAAACTGAATAATGGGCATCTATTGACAAGAACAATAATCCTCAGTGCTGCATTGATTACTCTTTCTCTCTGGCTGTCATTGGGAAAGGACTGTGACGGTGAGAAACGGACTCTCAGACTATCTCACTTGCTTGGGGAGGATGAAGGTGGTTTACTCGCCTGCTCGGCAATCATCAGAGGGGACATTGAAGGCATCGACGAGTCTAACCTCAGCAGGTTGCTGGCCTCGAGGAAGAAGAGCAGGGTTCTGTCCGAGGCTTTCTTCCTGAACGTCACGCGTGACTGCGGGGCTTACGTGAGAGAGAGGAAATTCCTCACCTCCACCCCGAGCCGGGAGGAGACCGAGTTCCCCATCGCATATTCCATGGTGGTCCACGAGAGAATCGAGATGTTCGAGAGGCTCCTGCGGGCCATATACGTGCCCCACAACGTCTACTGCGTGCACGTGGACCGCAAGTCCCCTGATGCCTTCAAGCTGGCCGTCCGGGCCATCGTCTCCTGCCTGCCGAACGTGTTTGTGGCCAGCAAGCTGGAGAGCGTGGTATACGCCTCTTGGTTCCGGGTACAGGCGGACCTCAACTGCATGGAGGACCTCATGAAGTCGCCCGTCCGGTGGAGGTACCTGCTCAACACCTGCGGCACCGATTTCCCCATCAAGACCAACGGCGAGATCGTGCGGGCCCTCCAGCTGCTCAACGGCAGGAACAGCATGGAGTCGGAAGAGACGAGCGCTCACAAGAAGGGTCGCTGGCTGTACCACCACAACGTGACGCACGGTGTGTTCAAGACGTCTTCGAAAAAGGGCCCTCCCCCCATCAGCACCCCCATGTTCTCCGGGAACGCTTACTTCGTGGTCACTCGAGAGTTTGTGAGGAACCTGTTTGAAAGCGAGGAGGTGCGCTCCCTTATCGAGTGGGAGAAAGACACGTTCAGCCCCGACGAACACCTCTGGGCTACCCTGCAGCGAATGCCCTCCGTGCCCGGATCCTACCCACCCAACAGCAAGTACCAGCAGTCAGACATGGAGGCCATCGCACGCCTGGTGAAGTGGAGCTACCTTGAAGGGGACATGAGGAAAGGTGCGCCCTATCCATCGTGTACCGGGACTCACCGAAGAGCCGTGTGCGTCTACGGGACCGGGGACCTCCGCTGGATGCTAAGTCAGCATCACCTTTTTGCCAATAAGTTTGACCCCCAAGTGGACGACCTTGCCATCAGGTGCCTGGAAGTGTACCTCCGTTACAAAGTGGTTTATGGTAAACCATTAACTGAAATGGTGCACAGACGTTTTCCCGCTGCACTACCTTAGCAATACATACATCACCATCTTTCTACACCAATGCTTTCTTCACTGGAATTCTGGTCTGAGCTCATCTAGACAGGTACATAAAAATTTCACCCATTACAGTTTACAGCTCACAGCTCATTACTAGGTGTAATTATGGCACTGTAAATTGTTTCAACTGTCAACTTCATGAATGGCATAATCTGAAATAAAATTGTTTCTCAAGATTAATATTGCACGTGTAGTCTAATTAACATTAAATGATAGAAGATATTATTAAACTAAGTTATTTTGAATGTTTAAAAACAACTTATATGACAAGAACAGAAGGCCCTTAAACTCATCTAGTCATCTATTGCCGTTTTCCCTAGTGATTGCTTTCCCGTTTGCCGATAAGGCAGTAACCTTCAAAACAAGCCGTTTTTGATCGATTACTTGCAGTAAATTGATGCACAACACCTCCAACATGAGAAAGAAAGAAAGAAATAAATAAAGAAAGAAAGAAAGAAAGAAAGAAAGAAAGAAAGAAAGAAAATAATTTTAAAAATCGCATAATATAGAGATCAACTGTCATTAAAAACTGAAACATTTATTCAAGAAATTTGTTTTCCAGAACTTTCTCCATAGTTCCACTTCCGTTTCGTCTCCATTTCGTGCAGGTAAGCAGGTAGAGGAAACGCAAGAAAAAAAAAAAAAGAAGACCTCAAAAAATATTGCTCACAGGACCGGGCGCTCTCAGATTGACGACGGCGTGAGTGTATGACGGTGCGGCGAGAGAATGGGGGTTATTGGTGCGTTCAGCAGAGCGTCCCTGCCGCTCCGTTGGTTAATTTGCACGTCTGCCTATTTTTAGCTGCGCATGATGTTTACTAGCCCGCAGCTGTAGCCTGTGCAGCTTAGCTGATGGACTGCACGTGCCTCAGGGTCCCAGGACTTTCCTCTGCTTCACCAATGGGCCTACTTAAACATAACATTTTATTTATTTATTTATTTTCTCCAGTTTGAGTAATGTCCATAAACCCTGGTAACTGCATGACAACCAAGTTGTTAACAGATTACTTAAGTTGTTAAATGTCACACAGACATTATGACTGGTATAATGACGTGCAACATCTGCATGTTATTCTAAACTCGATATACACTGCCGATAATGTAATTTTTTGCTTGAGTGATGCCCATTTCCGTAACAATTTTAAGTTTATATTTATATTCTATTCTATTATACCAAGCAATAGCAATATTAAATAAAGCAATACCTAGGAGAAAGGGACAATGCATGATTTGAAAGTTCCTGCAGAAATAGAATAATCAAATATGGATTAGGATCATGGATCTAAGATCTAAGAACTGTAAAATTCACTTGTAAATTTTTGAACGAGACCGAGAAAGTCAAGAACATGGTCAGTTGAGCAGATGTTTTCCAGTCAACCTGTACAGTTACATAAAAGACATCAGATTGCTGACACACATTTCTCCCCATCTTGCCTCTATACAGTACGTGGCACCAGCCTCAATGTAGCAAAAACCAATACAGCTGGAGTGTGTTTTTGGGTGTAACACCGATACTCAATGCAGGGCTTCACTGAAGAACAGTAATTACATTTCTGTAACAACATCCCATAACTTTAGGATGACAAGCTGATGAATTTGCCCTGTCAGTCGTTATGGCAGTTTGACCATGCACCTACACCACACATACTTTTTACCTGCCAGCGTATTTGTGTACATTTGCATTAGTCGGTTTCCATGTATTAAAAAAAATGCACAGGTAGGTTAAAGGGCGGAAACGTGTGTTACGGTAAACGGCTCCCCCTGCTGGCTGACCGATGACAAATTCACAACACCACAAACCCATCATCTGTGTGATCCATTGCCATAGTCACCACAACACCAAAAAGCTTAACCTTGAGGCTAATGCTGCATGGACTAGTGAACTTCAATACATTTAACATAATTGACAAAGACATTTAATATATTCAATACAGCTAAGAAACTGCTGTAACTTTTGTGATCAAGCAGAATAGTGACTTAAAATGCACTCCCTTCAATCTTTGATTACATAATTATTTTAATTTATAGAAGCCTCTGGATTTTTCTATTCAGAGGGTGAAGAGAAGTACATTGAGGGTGAAGAGAAACAAAAGTTATTTGTGGGGGTGGGCTGCAAAGTTAGGTGCCATCATGCCAAGCAGGTATTATGTTCTGTAAAATCAGCAGGTTTTATAAGTGGCTGATGTGATGTCCTGCACTGTAAATAATTTTACAAGGCGTGATGACAGTTCAATATCATTTTCATTACTTGCAATAAGGCATATTACTGAAATCAATTAACTGGTTATGAGAAATGTATGGCGGCACAAAGGTGAAAATCCAAAGAGGTCCACAAGGGGGCACTCTTGGACAAACAAGATTTTGTCTTAAATTGAACACTCTTCTGGCGGGGGAACTAGAGCATTTGGTTTTTCTGATGGAAGTCAGCAGTAATGATGAATTATAAATGGCCATAGTTTGTGCAAATAAGGGGCACGTTTGACATGAGGCGAAAGGGGCAGAAAGCCACTTAAACTCTCTAGTCTTTTCGCAACTTTTAAAAATGAGACTATTCAATTAATTTAGTCAAAAACCTTTACGTTTTACGGTGCATTTGAGAATGTGCTGCCACTCTCAAAATAGCAATACAAGCATGAGCTTAGATTTCCGTTATGCAGGCAACCGTACACCATGAGAACAATTAAAAAGCAAGCTATTCAAAATGCTTCCTTTTTAATTGTTCACACGGTTTATTTTTTATTAAGTTGAGTAAATCTTAAATATATAGCACTGAAATGGTCATATACATTTTTCCATTTCCATTTTGTAAATAAATATATGAATACAGAATAAAATCTGTTTCTCATTTTTGTATTAATAAATAAAATAATGCATAAATCAATCAATCAATAAATATTCACATTAATACTGAAGGCACTGTCAATGTCAGATAAATTGAGCTTCTTTTCGGCCAAAGCAAGACCTGTGTTCAAGGATCCGGACAAGCTCATTTCGCACGATTTCCCACGCGCAGAAAGAGTTCTGAGGAGAGAGAAGAGACCGTTAATATTTTCTATATCACTAAAAAACCTGAAATGTTCGATCGACGTTATGATCCTGCAAATTCTTCTTCGAGTGCTCACATCTAAAAAAAAAAACGAATTGGACTCAAAAATTTAAAAAACGAGTATACGTAATTGAATTTAACCTAGTTGTCTCGGATTAAATATTTATTTTAAATGTTGCCATTGATCACTCTCAAAATGCATATTCTATACACTTCTTGTGTTACTCACGTGTTACAAATAGTTATAATTTTTTAACAGACTGTGTTGAAAGCAACAGAAACTGTGTTGTCCTTATGACTAGACATGGACTTGTGTTTAAAAAAAATCACACATTGTGAATGCGGTTTTTTCAAGTTGATGATGTCGATGACAGATGTAATTGGAAATTAAGTGAAATGTTTGCTGAATGTATGATTTTTATTTATTTTTTCAATAGATTTTTAAAAAATTATTCTTTCGACCATACGTTCTCTCGTAAAGCCGCCTCCAGTCTCTCAAAGCTAATTTCTTACTGTCGCAGTTCTGGCAGAGACGTCGGCGTGGCCAGAACCGTCACTCCCCTGCTTACTTCGTCTCACCCCATGACCCACCGAACACTATCCTTATTTCATACAGATTACAGCAAACTTAAGTGCCTTTGGCATGTTTCACCATCACACAAATACAACCGTGGATCTGACCCAGATAAATTATTAAGCACGGCAAATTGCCATTTTAACCTCAAACTTTTTTTTCCCTGCATGGGTCTCAGAAGGTTAATGGCAATTTCACGAATGATCAAAATATGTAACGCCTACAGCTGACAAATGTAGCCCAAATATATAAGGAATATACTTAATACATTTCAGTATTTTAGTGGCTACTTGCACATTTGTTTTTCTCAACCTGACCGTTGATGATATTTTGAAAGTTGTCTAACTTAATTTCATCCCACTCCGTCGGTAAGTCGTGTTTTTCAGTTGATGCTGTGCAGAGTTTGATAAACGGCAGTACGGACGCTGTCGTTCAGCTGTGGTGGGGGAAAGCGATCATCATGATCGAAGAGCGAGGTACAGGTGGACTTAAATACGACATGTTCGTCCCCTCAGCCTCAGGTGAAGGCCGCAGGTTTGAGAGCGCGCTCTTACCTCAGCGGCTCCATTGGACGCAAAGCGGACCCTGGAAAAGTTATGAGGAAATTATTATTGATTCTCCTGGGAAAGTCCTGCAGTTGCAGTTTCCGGTGAGCTAATTGAGGTGCTATTTTACAGAAAACGTTCATTACTGTACTTATTTTGTAGCCCGATAATGATGTAGGCTAATGCATATTTGGCTAGCAACGTGTGATCGCTGAAGAATACCGAAATGCTGTCTACAGTAAAATCATCCTCTTGGGTGGCAAAGTAGCCTATCTTTCGTATTTAATGCCGTTTATTTATGACCACCGTTGTCTTCAGTCGCAATACACGTAGGCTTTAAGTGAGACAAATTCATTCACGTCGCTGACACCGTTTTTGTCGATAATTATTTATATCGTTTTTATTCATGGTGGCCTCTGGAAGAAACTGTTCGGCTCTCTTTTTTTAGCTGAATAAATTATCAGGAATTGCACACTTGGCAACAACATTTCAGCAACATGTCTGGTAGCGTATCTTAGACTCAACGAACACCGCATCATTAATTCGTGTTTTCTAATGGCCACCTCTGTTTCCAGACTTGAACCTGAAGCGAAGTCTGGAAATACTTGAATTGGAGAGCAGTGTGCAAGTGTACACCGAATGATATAAATGGTCTTGGACGATTCTGCGGATTGATCAGTTCCTCCGATATGTTTTCCAGTATCATTAAACACAATATAAGATGACCGCGTCGTGTTGTCGTTGCAAAAGGTGGGTCCCACAAGGACCATAACCAGGGTTGTGAATATGTGACATGTCTGGTAATATATTCATAATTTGATTTCATTCTAGAGAATAATTTCACATTCCACAGAGCTGAAATATACCTCCGTACATTCGTTGTTTTTCCTTAGTTTTCATTTCATAGTCAATCATTTTGGAGGATATTATATACGCATGAAATATTCATTAGTGTATAATATGCAGCAGAACCCCACAGTTTGAAAAGATATTCATAATTTATTCGCAAAAAAGATTATGCAAGTGCATTTTCAGATTGTAAATACAACTAAATACAAAAATGTGATAATGTTAGCAATAAATAACAAAATTAATTAATATAAATACATAAATCATTGATCAAATAATGGTTTCCCAATACGAATTGTGTTCAGATGCAGTCCCATGTGTTCTGTGGATCAGTCCGTGGTTCTCCGGTGAGTAGCTTCGCTCATTGTTTCTTTCTTCTTTCCAAAAACTCTCTTACAAACGAACTTCTTTCTTCGCAACCTAGGAAACGTTGGATGAAAACAAGTCCAGCGTCAATATTAATGCGTAATTGAATGTCTTTTTCATGAAAATAAAAGTGCCTTGTGCATTGACTTTTCGATTTGTGTGTCAGGCTGAACAAGGTCGGATACCTTTTCTTTTAAAAGCGTATTCAGTATGTATGACTTCAGCCTCCCGTTGTGGTTTGAGGGCAACCTTCCATCCCCGGAGGGTGTCATTTCACTTCCTACCTTAATGAGGCAAAGAAAATGATGAATGCAGGCGTGTAGGATGTGTATACAATAAAGCAGGGGGTTGTGAGTAGCGCTTACTTACGCATTGCTCCAAGTTTTCAGTTTGACGAGACAGCAGATTTTTTAAAGAGCTTTTAAAGATTTTTAAAGAGCTTTAAAAATCTCAAGCTTTTCAAAATCCCAAGATGTAGAAGACTGGTCATTGTAGAATATCTTGAGCACGTCTCTTAGCGCATCGTATGCTACTGATGCAGTATCAGAATTCTAGAAAACAAATGATGGTTATGCGTAAAACAAATTACAGCTAAACACACTTTCGAAAGCTGTATAATTCTTCACACACTTTCAAAATACAATTGCCTAAGGCTTTCTTAAAATGAGGATTTGTTTAAACTGAAAAACAAATAAATGTACTGAGTGGATGTACTCCTAAGTAGCTTCGCGAATTGTGCCATCGCAACGTTTTACGCGTTAAACATCATCAAGGACAAGAACCTCCTTTTAATTTATTTATAGGCATATTCATCAAAGTCAAGAATCACTGTTGATTAAACCCTGACTTGTATCAGAATATTCTCATTGTCATATATTGTATTTAGATAATTACTGAGATTCCCAAACTACCTGAGACTCGCTCGTGGTGCCGTAGATACCGTCTGGAAGCATGAGTTTGACATTAAAGTTGGAAAACACTTTTTATTTTGGTAAACATATGTATTTCCTTTAATTTATTTATGCATTTATTAATTTATTAAGTGAAGTACTAGGCCTATTACCTACTGAAATGCATGGCAAATGGGATGCATATGATGAATAAGAAGAAATAAATTGAATACAAGACATTTTATGACATTTATGAGAAAAAACTGTTTTTGCAGGAAATCTGAAAAATACTTAAGACTATAGTTTTATGTCCAAAAAGGAGAAAAATGGTCAATATAATAAATATGTGTTTTTATTGCTGAAAGGCATGGCAAATGGGATGCATGTGATAAATATGAGGAAATAAATTGAATACAATACATTTTACAACATTCATGAGAAAAAAAAGTTTTTGCAGGAAATCTGAAAAATACCTAAGACTATTATAGTCTTATAGTCTTAATGTATTCTTTATATTCATCATATGCATACCATTTGCCATGCATTTCAGTAATAAAAACACATATTTATTATATTGACCATTTTTCTCCTTTTTGGACATAAAACTATATATTTCCGGCAAAAACCTTTTTTTCTCATAAATGTCATAAAATGTATTGTATTCAATTTATTTCTTCTTATTCATCATATGCATCCCATTTGCCATGCATTTCAGCAACAAAAACACATATTTTTCAGATTTCCTGCAAAAACTGTTTTTTCTCATGAATGTGGTAAAATGTGTTGTATTCAATTTATTTCTTCATATTCATCATATGGATGCCATTTGACCATTTTTCACCGTTTTGGACATAAGACTATAGTTTTACGTATTTTCCAGTTCCTAAAATGGAAAAACACTCAAGACTGTTACAGTCTTATGTCCAAAATATGAAAAATATGAAAATAAAAAGAAATCCCTGAAATGGATAGGAAATCGTGTTGATATTACAACCATGTTGAAATAAATGCACCCAATTAAAAATAAAAATAATTTTATTGTAAAAAAAATAAATAATATTCATTGTAAAATGGAAAAATATATAAGACTAGTCTCATGTCCAAAATGTAAGGTTTTCTTTTCAACTCAAGTGGTTATGAAATCATGTTTATCTTACAACCATTTTTAAATAAATTCACACACATGTTTTTAAATGAATTTTATTGTGTAAAATGTTTTTCAGTAGAAAATGGAAAAATTAATAAGACTATAGTCTGATTTCGACCAGTGTGACAAGCCCCTGAACATATTTGTGCTTGTTACGTCACTTCCGCAGTAATTTCCCATCATGTCCACTAGATGGAGTTCTGCGTCTTTAGTGGGCTTTTCAAATACAATATACACGTACTTCAAATAACTGAATAAATGTTGTTTATCAAGGTATGAGTGTGTGAGTGAATGGTGTGAATGGTGTGTGTGCCCTGCGATGGACTGGCGACCTGTCCAGGGTGTATTCCTGCCTTTCGCCCAATGTATGCTGGGATAGGCTCCAGCCCCCCTGCGACCCTGTTCAGGATAAGCGGGTTAAGATAATGGATGGATGGATGGATGGATGTTTTTGCATGAGATGAGGATATTTATATATATATTTACTTAAGTTCATGATGGCCTGCCAGCTTAGCTGGGTGGTATAGGGGTATTTGGGTGTTTGTGGTCCAAAGCAAGAAAATGCACCTCATGCAATTCCAAACAGCTTGTACAGTGGCATTATGCCCGCAGAGGTCATACATGTATTATATTACCTGATTACTCTTCAAAAGGTTTAATCTTTAGTCTTATTGTCAGTTGAAGCCATTTCCTATGTTGCATGCAGCCTGAGATCACTGAAAGATGTACTGTACCAGCATGATATACAATCTGATATGTATGTTTAGAATTGTGAATAAATGCTATATGATCAATACGTTCTTATGTACAGCCTCTGGAAACATAACATCAGTGTAGAAGCTATTACCTGAAGTGTTTTGCTTTAGACCACAGACCCCCAGATGCCTTTGTACAAGCCACTGAATAACTGCCAGGTCATGACTCATTCTAAATCTAAAATATTAACATTCTGAGCATACTGTAATATCTATCCAATCAAACGCATAAAATAAAATGAAAATAACATTAAAAATAAGTTATGCTCTTAACATAGAATTTAGCCAGAGCTAACTCTATAATTCTATAATTCCATCATGTACTGTATGTGAATACCGTGTACATTTTCAATTTAGCTGGAGAAAAACATATCATTTTTGTGAATATCAAAAAGAAATACTAACCATATTATTATTCGAATATGCTATCATTTAAGGTCAAATGAATAAAGTTTCATATTGTTTTTCTTTAATAAATTCTAATTTTGTATTTATTTTATAGCCAAGAAATTCCAAGGAGCAAACAATACTTTTTTCTTTAATTATGTAAACATCAAATCTCAAACCAGAACAAATGAATAAATACAAAGAAGACTGCAGTGTCAAGCCAATACATGCTTTGTGCTCATTGACAGTAAAGTAACACCACATTATTTAATGTCAATGTATTATATAAAATAACATACTGTATCACTCACTGACATTTCAGGTTTTCTCTGTTACCAGCTCTTCTGGTTGGAAAGATATGATGATCACGTGCAGTTCATACCTGAATAGTATTGTTACGTTCTGAATACTTTACACCGTTTGAATGGCAGCTTGTTTTGAAAGACCTATTTTAAAAAACATTTGGTAACACTTCAAGTAGGTAGGAAATATAACTGGTAAACTAGCAGAAATTACACAGGTACACAGCCCCTTGAAAATGTCATTGTGGGACAGAAATGAGTAAGCAGTAAGCTTGATTATACATCCCATTCGGCTACAGAAAGGTACAGTAGGTTACCTGACAGTGACTCAAAATATTATCTTGTTTGGAATGCGATTTGACTTTTTAGTTGTGGGCACTTCTTCAGGGCTGAGAAGACTAAAATTATAGCTAATAAGATGCATTTCTTAATGTATGGAACACAAAATCTGTGAAATACAATACTATGCAAAGGTCTTAGGCACCTGTATAACATTCTGTACAGATAAGATTCTTTCAAAAATAATTAAATGAAAGGTCCTAAATAAACATACTATACATTTTACATTACATTTTAGTAATTTGGCAGAATAGTTAAAAACTGAATCAAATCAATGTTTTTTTGTGACCATCCTTCGGCGTTAAAACTGCAATCACTTCTCTAAGATAGCCAACACTGTCCTGCAGTTCTATAAGACAATCAGCAGGGAGGTTGTTCCAAGCATGTCGGAGAACTTGCCACAGTCCTTCTACAGACTTTGGTTTGCTCCTTGCTTCTGAACTCAGACAGCCTTGATCAAGTTTTTATGTAAAAAGTAGTTACTTGCTTACAGTAATGTGTTACTTTTTTAAATGAAATACAAAAATGTCTCTGTAAAATTTAATCTTTTGGAAAATGAATATTTGGAAATGTCAAATGTGTTCTTTTATACTAACACGCACAAAAAAATAAACATACATATATAATAAAATCTAGGGTGCCTAAGACTTCTGCACAGTACTGTAAATATCAACATATCTAAACTAATACCCACAAACTAGTGCACATGTAGCGATAACAGTGGTTGAAGAATATATGAAATAAAGAATGTGATGTTCACATATGGAATGACAAATTGCTGTCCTGTAAGTCAAATGTGTGGGACTGCAGTTTCAGTCAGATAGTCTTACAGCCAACAGAAGCCAGTGGCACAGTAAGTGATACAATATGCTAGGTCCCTGGCAGTTGATTCTGTCAAACATATGTCTAAGGCACAGAGAGAATTGGAGTAATGGATTTCAAGCGGAACTGACGTAGCTTAACTCTACAAATGAGACAATATATTAGTACATACAGACCAAACAAACATTAATTACAGCATTTTAGGCCTGTGTATAATATATTTACAAGTTTTATCCATTACTGTAAATAAGGCAAATATACTCCAGCTGCAGAAGTAAACATTAAGGGAGACTTCAGTAAAAATCTTAATACAGTACATATTACAGGTGATATGATTTACCTCCATGCATTCACATTTACATGCAGAGTAAATTTTGGTGATATAGTACGAGCTCCATCATCAACAGCTGGGAGTGTGGCTCAACTCATAACTGAGCTTTTAAAGCATCAGTTGTAAGTTGTTTGAAAGGCATTGTTTATATCATGCTGCAAGGCTTCCATCTGTCTTTGGCAAAGCAAATATCTGTGTGATTTCTAGAAAGCTTTACCCATTTAATACATAAGCATTTAGCAACTCAAAAAACATGATTTAATTAACAAGTAACAAAGCTTACCTCAATAAACTTCAATATATAAATCATTTCCTCATAAATATGCATTTTATAAAATGATGAGGCACAAAAAGTAGACAGATTCTAAAAGAAAAATGATGCTTATAAAAGAATACAAAAAATAAGAACTGAGGAGATTTTCTATTTCAGTCCCTCTGTTGGTAAAACATTGATACTGCAATACCAGCTTACCATGTAATGAGCAATGCTGCTGGGCCACTCTGTTCTTCAACGCCATCAATAATAGAGTACAGCACAGAATCTGGAAAACTCTGAAACAATGCACCATGCTCTCCATGGAGCCCAAAATGTTTTTGAGCTGAATGGAGTTTGACGTGAAGCATTTACCTGTGGATGAGATCTGGGATCAGCTGTCATTTCACAGTTTATCTTCCAATAATGTAGGCAACAAGCATAGCTTCCTACACCTGCACCGCACAAAACAGGGCCGAACTCTCTCTTTTTGAGCTGCGCGTAATGTCAGAGAAATCTCTTCCTTTGCATGACTCACGCTCCTCTTGTCCAGGCAGTGTTCTGGCTATTTCCACGGTGACCCCAGCCAAAGCATGCCCTCCAAAGGGAAATCAAGTCAATTCCTTGGTAACTTCGGAGTTATCAGTGGAGGCGTCATTGGTTTAAGCACATTTCTGTATCCACAGTGCCCCTCCTGGACTGGACTTGTACCCCAGAGATTAAGGCTGTTGACTGGGTCAGTGTGGTCATCTCAGTGGAGGTTTTTGGGATTCCCCTGAAGATGGCCCTGAAGGAAATGTCATCTGCGTCCTCGGTAACCTGACTGCTTTCGGGCCACTCGTGTGCAGGATGCACAACATGCCGTCTTGTAGTAATTATACACACACAGGCGCGCTTGAACCACCACGTTGCAGTTGAAATATTTGTCTCGACAGTTCTCATCTGAAAGAGAAGATAGGTATTTTCAATGTAAACCTCACCCCATAGAAAAACTGTACACCTGTTTCATCTTCACAGGCAATAAACAGGTAGTCAGTAGGAATGATTTTGAAATGTAGTCCTTCAAATTTCATTTTAAGGCACTTTTATTTCACGGGAATGCTCTGAATGATAGTGGCCTTTCAAACTGCCATACTTCATGGCAAAGGTCCATGGATAATTTGCTGTCTGAGAAGTGCGTGATGGACTCTTGGAAGAGATGTCAGCAATAGGATAACAAGATTAACACAAGCAAGCAGGCAGACACAATGCCACCCTGACCAGGCTGTCCGAAACAGGCTCACCCTACAGAGGTCATACGCCGTGTTTTCCGGCGGTCACTGACCTATCTCAGGGACGCAAGGCACCGGACTGCAGGCCTCGCGCTCCTCTGGCCTCAGCTGGGTCTCACAGCGCTCGCTGGGCAGCATGTCGTCGGAGAGACAGCGCACCTCTCGCACACGGAACCCCCCCTCGCACGTTTTGGAGCACTGCGGGGGCACAAACAAGTCAATTCTTTAAATTTAAAACCCTTAACATACTCCAAACATTCACTTAAACACATCTGTTATGATGTTAAACTGAGCTGCAAAAAAAGGATGGCCTGGTTACAGTTTTCAGCAGGGATGAGTGCATGTAATGTATCTGACAGGACTATTGGCTTTGAAGGGGCAGCACGCACGCCTCTCCCCAGAACTCACGGCGCTCCAGTCGGTGTGGTACCACTTGGCACCGCAGGCCTTGAGCTGGCAGTTCTGCTGGCTGGAGGGCCGGTCCAGAGACGAGCACTCGTAGGGCGGCAGCACTGCGTGGCCTTCCTCCGACTTCATCAGGCACACCACCTGCCTCTGCTGATTGCCCATACCACACTCCGCAGAGCACTGAGGGAGAGAGAGCCGTCACACACACACCTCGCGACTCCCAAACGTCACACACCTGAGGACCCGCTCGCAGCCGGAGTCAAGCCACACACACAGCGCTGGGGCACACCAGAGGAAACACACCCGTCCTGTGCTACGTGACTGAATTCAGGAGGGGTAATAAAAATGCCTTTACTCACTTGGCTCCACTGTCCAGTGAACCACTCGATTTGATTGTGACAGGGGCCGCTGTCGCATGCTTGGGCCTCTGGGGGGCGCTCCAGCCCACAGCCCTCCAGGGGCAAGCTGCTGATCTGATTGGTCAGGCACAGCACGCTCCGTGTACGCACTCCCATTCCACACTCCGCGGAGCACTGCAGAGAAGCAAGATGACACCTCACTGCAGAACACTGACTACTGAAGACTGCACACAATACACAAAGCTGATAGAGAGAAGCGAGATCATCATTCTGCTCATCCTTGGTCTCAAAAGGCGGCAGTTTCTAAACTGGCATAATGATGTGATGAAGAGCTTGGCAGAACCTTTACTACACTTGTAATAGACTCATGGATACATTTTGAGAGAGCATATACTCTACGTAAATAAAGCCATTGTCTGTTGGCCGTTACCTGGCTGCCCCACTCGGTAAAGAACCAGCTCTTAGCACAGGCACCCATGTCGCAGTTCTCTACGTCGTTGGGCCTCAGCTTCATGTTGCACTCTTGGTCGGCCACAAAGTCGCCCACGTTGCTGACGCAGCGCACCTCCCGGGACTTCTGGCCCACCCCACAGGGAACCGAGCACTGTGCAGACACAGGGAAGGGGCATGGGACACACAGCGCAGTCTCCTGTTCACAACTGGCCCTGATGCTCAGTGTATAAGAGTCAAATAATAATTTGGGAACATCAAGTAGGAAGTAGGTTCCAGTAGGAAAAAGTCACTGACATCACAGCTATGAGGGCTAAAAACAGAAACTAAAAACATTTCCTGACATTCAATTGTAAATCTTTACAGTCCCCTTTGAAGAAAAATAAATTTTATTTGAAAAGAAAATGTAAAGTTAAATCCTGGCAGCTGAATACAGCTGAATATAATTCTGCAGTGTGCTGCCATTGCTATCCGGAGGAGTAGAGCTGTGATGGACAGGGTCACTCACGGTCGTCCAGTCGGTGCGGATCTGCCACTCGCTGCAGATCTTCAGCTGGCAGGTGCTGGTGGTCTCGGGTCGCTCCAGGTGTTGGCAGCGACCCGTGTGCACGTTCAGGGTGCGGTCGCCGTACACCTGCCGGCAGAGGACCTGTCTGTGCTGCATGCCCAGGCCACAGGTCCTACTGCACTCCGACCACTCGCCAATGTCCCAGCTACAAACACAGGACAAACCAGACGGCTTCTGTGAGACACATACTAGGTGCAGGAGTACTATAGCTTCAATCTTAGACGGCCTGGCCTTGTGAACAGAAGACATGCTCAGATTTTCAGACTGGTTCTCCTTTTATTTCTCCAAATATTCACCAAATGCATAACCTTTACTCTTTATATATGATATAGTATGTTCAAAATTCTATGATGTTACCTTCATTCTAGGATGCATACAGTACATACACCATATATTGTGTTCTTTGTTAGCCTATATAACTTCATCTCTGATCAAATACGTACAGTATATAATTATTTCCCCTCTCATATTCCTCAGTCAACATTAGAACCGTGCAGTATTTCATTGCCTTTACTGGGGTCTCAAAGGCGCACCTCATTAAACAACCCTACACCACAAACTGCAATGCCCTACTATATTACCCATAGTTCCTCTTTTTCCCAGCAGATGTTTGATTTATATGAAATGAACTTAATTGCTTATCCTGCACTTTCATTTTATTTATGTGGGAAAGTTTCTTGAATTTGTTATATACATATTTCTGAGATGTTTCCCATTGTACTGAGTATTTGATTTCATCCAGTACAACGTGCACCGAGAAATATATTGTATGTTCTGCACCATTATTACTAAGAGCCATGGTTTGCATGTTTCCCATGATCTCCGACTGTATAAATGAATTCCCTGTGATCTGTACACAGGGCTGTGATACATAGGCCTACCTATTCTTTCAATACATAACAATGGAGAAACTCTTTAAATATAATGTTTAGGACACTGTTACATCTTGTTTGAGAACCAGTAATAATAGTAGGCAGGGTTTTTTCTCTTTAGCATGACATAACGTATTCTCTTCAGTCACACAGCACATTGGCCTCTGGGCATGAATATAAGTGTCGTGGAAGAAGCTGCCAAGTCAGATGAAAGCACACAGAAGCCAACCAGATGTTACTTGGTTAAAGCTCAGTTCTTTTATGAAACTGTAAACTGATATATTAAAATGTAGTGCCAAGAGCCACATGCCAATCTTGTCACATGTGCAATGAAAACAATCCTATTCTGGGCTACTTTTTCGTTTCGTGGACCTCATTGTTTCCAAGAGAATCATTTTTGTTAGACCTACACAACGTAGAAATAGATCGAAGGGCTTTTCATTTCAGGCATTGAGATTTCTAAGCCAGCTACAAGCCATCACCCGTAGTTTACACCATCTGCTAGCCAGTGAGACCAGAACATGAATCAATTCAAACATTATGAGCCAGATGTGCCAAAATGCCAGATAACGTATGCATAATAGCTACCTAACTACAGTATACTGTATGCTACATGGGTAATGCTAGCTGTTGGGCTCAAAGCTAAGCAGAATGCTAAGCTACGGACATTACAGTATGCAACTCTTACTGTGCTGTTCTTCCACGGTACTTGATATGTAACAAAAAACAAAACAAAACAAAACAAAGGAATAGGAAATTCAACCCATTTATGCTTGATATTATGTCTACAGAGAAAGTGAATTTGCTTTGTATCCCTTCTAACACCCTAATCTATTCAAGCAACAGTTTCCAAGCAAAAGAATGTTTGTAAATTTTATGTTCGATGGTGAGCATGAGTTAATGATGGTGCACTGATTGCTTTGTTTTTTCTTAACAGAGCCTAAAAACAACAGGTCAATTAAGGTTTTACCCAGGGAACCTTTCAAGCACACTGCTCCACATCTGGGGTATGAAGCTATGCCAAGCAGGGCTAACCCCAGACCACCAAACCAGTGCCAGTCAAAGGGTTAGCTGGGTTAGCACAGAATATCTCCTTGTTATAGGACTTTGTGTGATGGCAAATACAAGAGGCAAAATCACTAGGCACAAATAGATATACTGTAGGAGAGTGGAGGGCATACTCACAAGGCAGGGCAGGGCAGCATATTGCAGGGCTCCGCCTGTGGGCTGGGCTTAGAGGCACTGTCACACAGGCTGTCCGTCACCTGCTCATGAGTGGCCCTGTGGACACAGCGGAACACTGTGTGCCTGGTACCTGCAAGTGACATAGGAGTCATTGGCACTGATAGACCACCACACCACCTGTTGACCCAAGCACAATGGACAGTACGGTAATGCAATTAACCCTTCCACTGAACTTCAGCATGCAAATGTCCGTTTGCTCTAAGGGGGCATGCGGTGACGAGCTGAATAAATTGGCGTAAAATTAGTAAATTGAATAGGAATTGAGAGAAATTCTCACCTTTCCCACAGGAGGCACTGCAGTCTGTGAACCCCGCAAGTTTCCAGTTGTGCTCTCGGTGGTGTCTGGGTGGTTGGGGGACTGGCACTTTGTTGTCAGGCGTCTGAGAAGGGTACCTGCCAGCACTAGTCTGTTCACGTCCCCCCTGACCATTTAAGGTGTTTCCTGTACAGTCGAGAGAGAGACCCATGAGGCCTCAAAGTCAATTAATGACAACTACAACAGCATGGAAACCCACACTCTGTGTTCTGTGTCTGTGTTTGTGGAAGAACCTATGCACTTGTAAATCGCTTTGGATTAAAAGCGTCTGCCAAATGACTAAAATGTAAATGTAAAATGTGTCTCTCCTGTTGTACGGCGAGTGACTGTGATTGCCTGAAGGCTTTTGTGCTTACACAAGTGGTGTGGAAGACACTCACCATTGGGCGTTTTATCAAGAGGGACCTGTGGACTGACTGCATTCTCACCAGGGAGAACAAACTCATACTGCACTCCAGGATGGGGCTGCTGGTAGATCATCTACAAAAAATGGGAATAATAACTGATGTGTACATTAGCAATACATGACGTCCTTCATCAGATAACAGGAATCCAGTGAAATCCAGATGCAAAGCTTCGATTCCGTCGGAAAAGGTAACACATTTGCTGACTATAATGTAAGAAATGTCTACCTGAAATTAAACATGAATATAGGTAAATGACACAAAATACAGTATAGTCCAACTGCATGTAGCTGCACTCCTGTGATTGGTAACTCACATAAACATCAAGGATCTCATTGGTGGGCCCCTCTGCCAAGAAGGACTCTCCAGCAGTGCTGCGTATCTCATTGGGCCGACGATATGTGAACATGGTGCCCACGCCCTCATACTTCCCTGGGCGGTCAATGGCCCAGTCCCCATTGACGATGGAGCGTCCAGAACGACTGCGGAGAGCTGCATGAGAACGAGTGCCTGACATTAGTATTCATTCAATTAGTGGATGGAGAAAGGCTAACATAGATTACGAGAACTAGTTACAGTATGCAAACTAATTCTAATTAGGATTATGCTAATACACTTGAAGGCATTATGCTAATACACCTTGGGTTGGTAACAAAGGTGTAGGCATTAAAAGAGGAAATTCAGATTTACTAACTTCCTCAAGGGTATAACTGTAGTACCACACCTACAGTTATAGATTTGAACCTGCAATCTACAGGTCACAAGTCTAGTTCTCTAGTTCCCGAGTGCCAAGATGCCATTGTGAAAGGATTTAAGAGAGCTGTGGGTAGGCAAGGGATTATCACATTTCCACATGGGAAATGCTGGGAACAGCTACAGTAATTAATGTCAATTCATATTGGAATGGGAAAAGTGAATGTATTCAATGATTAGCTAATTATAAGTTTATCCTATGGTTTGCTAATGTATGAAAACACATGTAACTAGTAGTTATCAACTAATGAAAAGTTAACTTCATTCTTAATTTATGTATTTGTACTTCAATTAATTGAACAACTACATGTTAACAACTACATTATTTAATGCCAGTTAATGAAGCCTTATTTTAAAGTGTGACAAAATTTGTAATTACATTTCCGAACATAACTATATGAACAAATAGGGAATCAGGAAGATAGAATATTAAATTAAGCTTGTTTATACTCTTTCCCAAAGGTATCAGGTGAGCGGAAGTCATGTTCCTGTTTTAGAAATTAATCTACTGCTGTTGTCCAGAAAAGCCCAATTAAACCTGCCCTTAAAATAAAACCTTAAAGTAAAAGCATCCCCATAGCCAGTCTTTACCTAACCTTACTGTATTTATCACACAGTTACTTTAATTCTCTTTTACTGTGCATACAGTGTATCAGTGTAAAGTGTCTGTGAACAATATAAAGAATATAAACATCCCTGCTTGTAGCTACTTCATTTGCATTTCCATTAAACACACTATTCATTTCCAAGCAGATTCTCCCAGCTTTAAGGTACCGGGGTACTTTAAATTGAAAAGGAGTGAGAATGTGAGAATTTTCACATTTTGGAGTGAAGTCTTAAAAGCATACTGTGACAACCACAGTTTACAGTATATCCCAAGCAATGTCTTTGTTATAAAAAAGGAAAGCAAAAGATTTCTGTTATATTCATAATGCCGTAGTGGAGAGGCTGGACGTTTGTCCTACTCACCCAGGTAGTTCCGGCTCTTGACCATCTCGGTGATGTTAATCCTGGTGGCACCCTCTGGGATCTCCACAATCTTGTGGTAGCCCACCTTAGATAAGGTGTGCTTGAAGGTCCCAGAGACTACTCTGCAGGCTGTGTTGTCCCCGCCACACACTCCGCACTTGTCCATCACCTTATCTGTGCCCAGAAACTCATCGCAGCCCAAACTCTGTACAAGCAGAGGGATTAATTAGCAACAATCACACAAGGACAGTAGATAAACCAGACAATTAAGTGTGCTACCATTATCATCTATACAACTATAACTCCATAATAAAGATTAAGTATCACCTTTTCAAACTCTACCTTAGTCCTCCCTCCTGATTTTCCCCGTCTCCCTTTCTGATATCCCTATCCCTCTTGTCTAACCCCCCCCAAAAAAAATAATAATTATAATAATTGCACTTCATGTGTATTTACTAGTTATGGATGTGATGCTTTGACTTGTGGAAGAACCTATGCACTATGTAAATCGCTTTGGATTAAAAGCGTCTGCCAAATGACTAAAATGTAAATGTAAATGTATCTGAAATCAACTTTTGCTGAAGTGTAAAAATGAACCAATAAACAATGGATTATCAATGCATAATGTTGCTATGCTGGTAATATATGAACCACTTGGGATCAAATGTGTTTCTTTCAAAAGGCTGAGCTTAACTCAGGACAGCTTCCAGAGGGGAAAAAGTCCATAGATCTCAGCGAAGATGGATGCATGAGGTGAAAAGACAAAGTTCAGCCTGGAAGTCCATAAATTCATACAGTCTGCCCGTAAAAGCACTGCTGTTGAGAACAGGTGCTGCAGGAGCCACGGCTAATCCCAGAAGGTTACAGCCAGCGGAAACGCTGACATAAATGTTGCTGGAATATATTGCCCCTGTCGATCTGAAGCTGTGAACAGCCGACAGAGGCTCAGTAGATTACAACACGAGAGTCCGCGGGGGGATGCAAACTGTGTAATTAATCACACTAAAAATGTGGGCACTTTCATTCTCTTCAGGATTTATCGTGGTACCTGATACGCTGTGTTAATCAATACCATTCGACAGTTTACAGCACAATAACAAAACATAAAATACAATTTGTAATGAACATACATATCTTATATTTACACAAATGCACAGAAAAACAAGCATTCAACAGAATGGATATAAAATGGCAAATGACCTTGGGGTATGCAGTCTAAAACATTTACATTTAATATACTCAGATCGGTCTCAGATTAATATTATTTATGAGTTAAGCTTGTGGTGGGAAGGGGTGTTCATTATGGCATGGAATAGCAGTGACGCCAAATCTAGAAGAGTACATCAGCTCAGAAAGTATATAAATAATGTGAACAAGAGCAACACACATCCACAGAATAAGCAGATACCCAACTGATGATTTAGGTATCACAGTATATTCACAGTTGCTAGGCAGTCAGGATTTGAACTCTGCAGTTTAATCACAAACACCCAGCATGCTGCCCATAAATGCCCAGGTCGCAGCAATTTGGTGTCAGTGACTCCAGTAGCCATACTACACCGACATAAAACAATTATTCAAGTACACTCCCAGCGTTCCTGGGTTACCACTCACAGTTCCTGTATCCCTCTAAGAACACATTCAAAAACTACAGCACTGCTGCGGCGCCCAGTCAGTGAAGTTTTACATATTCAGCTTCTCTGAATATGATAAATATTCTCATAATACCAAATATATTTAGCCAAGAAAGAAAATATATTAATGATCCAAACCAACAACACAAGATGGATGGAGGAATGAAGGTAAATTAATGCGGGAGAGGTATGTCATGACCTCTGCTCTGACACACAGGAAATACTGTGCCCATCTGCTCACAGCCAGGTTGCCACAAGCAATTTTATCCTCTTGATGTGAACTTCTCCGGCTTTCACAGAACAAAAGAGAAGATTTTCAACCTTGCACTAACCCGCTGTCAGGTCAGTGGGATCCAAACTGACAGAAAAAGCACAGCTACTATGGAGTTGAGGGGTCAGGTCAGGTTAAAGGAAGCCATAGACCCTCAAGCTTCAATATTATTCAGGGGAAAGATCATTGACCTCATCCTCTGCCTTGACACGGTGGGAGTTTAGAAACACAGGGTGGAGCAAAAGTAGGAGGTTCAAGAAACACCAATCAGGTCTTTTACTTCAATACTTTCCACTTTAAAACCTCACAACCCAGGGCAATATCATAGAGATCACTTGAAAGGATTGCGAAAACCCAAGGAAAAAGAAAAGCATCCATAATGCGCTTGTTGAGCAGAGTGGTGACCAGAGACTCTGGCCTGAACGCAAAAGGCCTTGAATCACTACACGTTAATGTAGGGGCTTCTTAAGGTTCAGAAGAATGACGTGAGACCTGACCTGACCTGAGAATGACGTGACTGGGAAGCCAACACTGTCGGATGATAATGCTGTAATGCTGTAGTTTGATACTGGTTTGCTGGTACCCAGTGAAGCAGTGAGTTTTCTTTTTCATTCCCCTTTCCAACACAGTATTGCCACAGTACTGAAGGCCAACTCACCCTGGCAGGCTCAAACTGTGATGTCTTACCTTGGAGCAGGTGCAGCCTAATTTTTTTTTTGACATATTACAAAGTATCAACATAACATGAAGAGAACATAGGATGGTTAACTGAATCAACTATCATTAGGTTGTGTTTCAAATAAATATATAACTAATTGGAAGTTGCAAAAATATAAAAAAACATAAATACATGTTATGTCCAATTTTACTTTGTCACTCTTTAGCTCAAATTTTCACTGGTCTCTGGTCATTTTTCAGTGAAGCTATAACACAATCCTGAAAATCCAAATTCATCTGGAAACAGTTAGACCTATCAGAGTGGTCTAAAGACTTCCCCACAATGCACAAAAGAACTTTATAGCTTAAACAGTATTCAACTCAGTTCAAAATGATTTTACTTTTTTCCTGATGGTTTGCCAAAAGAATACAGCATTCATCTGACCTGATTTCACACATTGCCTCTTTTTTTCCAGTTTAGGGCTCAATCTGAAATGCCCAATGGTGATCTTAGGACCTCCATCTTGGACAGTTTAAGAAAAAACACACTAGCGCACAAGTCCTCTGAATTGTGTACAGCCAGTCACTGCATCAGGACACAGGCACCCAGTTGACTAGAGGACAAGGAACTATTGCCTTTGCTGAATGGCCAATACATTTCCCCCTTTAGACAATTAATGATCCATCCACTCTCTTTTATCACATTTATGTGAGGCTAAATAGCTCAGAATACCGGTCACGTTCCCTTGGCAACATGACCCAGTGTCTACCATCTCTCCTTCTGCAGGGAGTATAGTTGGAACTGGAAGGGGGGGGGGGGGAGCAGCGTGATATAGGAAACCCCTAAATACTTACAGTATCAAACAGTAACCTCTTTAACAAATTGTTGCAACTGAGGCTGGTGACACTTCCGCGGCACTGCTTAGAGCAGAACATGGCCGCAGATTGGAGCGGTCAGACCTGGAGTGGGCCAGTGACGTTCTCATACTCCGCAGACTACACAGACACAAGGGCCCTCCTGAGGAGTCCTCGAGACACAAGGCTCAATCGAGCTCTCAGAGGCTCCGCATGAGCTGCTCTGACCCCGCCGTCTGATTTGTGACAGACAGTCTTTGTGTTCAGAGCTGACATGAGCGTCCAATTTATGGTTCTTGGAAAAGAGTCGTCGGGTTCTTCAGTAAAAACACAAATGACAAACAACAATAGCGGAACTCTCCAAGGATTTCTGACTCGGGCTATTCACGGTGTCCATTTACGTTGGGTAAATAAACATTTTGCGACTTGATTTTAAAATGTCGGGGCAGTCATTTTTAACTGCGAGAAGGAACAGGCAAGTTTTGTTCAGCCTAACTTTAATGACTCAATACATCTTAAAATTCTAGTTCTGCAATAAATATAGACATCCACAAGGCAAACAATGTCTGGTAGAAATGTCAAAATGTTTAGTGTTACTGGAATTTGATTATTTTTAGGACTGAAGCAGGATTTACTCTTCATGCCCAACTACAATATATTGAAGACCACAAATGGTTTCAGATTGCCTGTATACAATCCAAATGAAAGGCCCATATGCATCAGCTTTCTCGTATCTAAAACGCCCACAAATGTTCGCAAAGAGCAGTGATGTAGGTTTTTTGTCCCTAGCTGTGCCCCCAGAGCACCCCAGATCTCAATGGTCAGCTCCCTGGGCTAAAATTGAGCAATGTCATCTGATAATTGTGCAAAAACATGTCACATGGGAAATCGTTTTACACACAGCATGGTAACACTTTGACTCTAAAATATGCATACTTTGACCAAAATTAAAAATGTTTTACTTGAATCGGCTCCAAGATAATATGAAAAACTATGCACGTGTTCAAAAACAGATAGAGGTGTAATCTGTTATTTCTGCTAGAAAGAGTCTACATCTGTAACCAGCCTGGAATATGGACACCACTCACAGAATAATCAAACACTGCCACCTGGGGTTTGGGAGGGTTCAGCAGAGGTCATGCTGATAAATTACCATCTTAAATCCCAGAGAGGGGCTTCTGTTTGCTGACAGGGCTCTGGGAATTTTTGTTTACCAGAGATAGAAAAGGAAATTAAAATAATATTTAGCCAGTTATTTAGGTATAAGGAACTAGCATAAGCAATGGCACCGGAAGCAATGCAACATAATCATTTTCTTACATGCTTGCCTGGATTTATGCAGCACAGTACTTTACTTGCAATAATACAACTATGATGTGGGTGGCCACAATATGTGATTCATGAGAGAACAGAAACATTACAGCATATACACTTTATTAGGTAGACCTGTACAGCAGCTTTTTATGTGAATATTTAATCAGGCAATCATGTGGCAGCAACTAAATACCTAAAAGCATGCAGACATGGTCAAGAGGTTCAGCTGTTTTTCAGACCAAATGTCAGAATGGGGAATAAATGTGGTAAAAGTGATAGTATGATGTGATAGTATGATGAATGATAGTAGATGCCAGACAGGGTTTGAGTATCTCAGAAACTGCTGGTCTCCCGGAATTTTTATGCACAATAGTCTCTAGAATTTGCAGAAGTTTGACATACAATGCATCCAACCTCCAAGTAGATAGGTTACAGCAGGGAGAAGACCAATAAGTCAAAAAAAAAAGACCTAATAGACCTAAGTGCTTCCGGTGAAAACACCACACCAATAGCCAGCCATAACCAGGACTCACTCTGTCATAATAATCTGAACAATCCAAAATGATTCAATCCAAGTATATTTTTGTAATAAACAAACCGTTCAGCCTCTGGTCCACAGAGAACCCAACTTACACTTCTTAACGTTTTCCAAGTTGTACAAATACTGATATGAGATGCTGTGGTCGATCAGTGATTTCCTTTTTAACACAGAAAGCACATTACAGTATGCAATGAGAACAGCACATCCCTCTATAAAATATGCACCATCACACAGTGACATAAGCTTGTGGTCTTGGTCCTCTTAGCTCAATCAACCAGAGGTTTCCGGAATGTTCTCTGTATTATGAAGACCTGGCTTGTAGTGATATACCAGCTCATCTGGAAATGCCATTACTTCGGATTATCTGACTGTCGAACTGAGAATACAGCAGTACAGTAACCAATTCTGTCAGCTATTATCATTACTTTGGCCTTACAGAGAGGTAGCTTTGGATAAGAATGGTGTAAGAAAAACATGCCCATGTCCCCTATACCCTGCACATCCAATTCAATCACATCTCGATAGGGACCAGTCTGTAAAAAAACTATCTGAAACGTTCTCGTTCAGTATTTAGACTAAATATGAACAAAATAATTAAGGATGCATGTAATCATACTGACTTCAGTTCAAATGACTGGTGAACTTAAGAGCATGTAAAGAAACCATGTCTTAGCCAAATATGTGCAAAATAAGAGATAAATGTGTTAGTTGTAATAGGCTTGTTCAGTGACAGCCAAATCTTTCAGAGCTCTGGAGCAGTAGTTGAAAAAGCCAGTTCAAGGCTATAAACTTCTATAATGGAAGAAATCCCTGATATGCCGTAGGAATGTGTTATGCACATGCAGGAAGAATTTGTTTGGCAGCCATATTGGGCAGGGGTCCTGACCTAAAGCAATAAAGTGAGCTTCACTCACATGAAGACACTGAAAATTAAATGTTTCAGGCTGGGAATAATTATACTGAAAACCCAAAATATGTTTTGCAGCCACACACGCTGCTGCAGGGAGTGCCGTGGCAGGTAGACCGCACACAGCAGGCCAGAACGAGGAGTGAAAGCTGAGATCACGGTGCAAAGTTAATGGCACACATAAAAACATGGATGTGAGATGAATGAGTCAATGCTGTCAGGAGTGTATGACATGGGAAAATGTCTTTGAGGTGACTTTGAACCTGGGGCAATTAGAAGTATTTTACACACAATTTTAGCACTATAAGCGATTTTCAACATTGATATCCTCTATCTTTTTACCTGAAAAGTCAAAATGGTATTTTGTGACCATTGAGTGTGGCTGGTCATGAACAGTTTGACTCTATGCGAGGTAAAAGCCATGACTGAAGTAAAACTGAGGCTTGAATGACTGAGTGCTGTGAAAGTGTGTTGCCATGTTTTCCCCTGTGGTGGTGATGCGGGCACGACCTTGGGCCTGCGCCAACGGTAAATGTTTAATGCATGCCGATGCACCCTGACCAATGAGTGCGATCACAAGTAGGCGATGTCCTCAAAGGTTATAGAACGGAGAGAGACAAAAATAAAAGAAATAAAGAACAAAGAGTAGGCTTACATCAGCCTTATAAATTTAATTAGAGGTACTGAAGCAGAAAAGCTAATTACTATCCGTATTCTGAAAACATGCAATTAAACTCTCCCATCCAATCCAAGTGCAATTGAATGTGGTTGCTGTCCCATGACATGTGTATAGCATATGGGTAATACAGCACTGTATGTTCAGTTAAGGCTAAAGCTAAGAGCAACACTGCCTTTTTCAGAGACTGCTATGCACACCAAGTAGCTTTCTCATCTCTATCTCCCTATTACAAAGAGACATATAATTTGCCAAAAGTTATGCATGATTTCCATCAATGTATCCTATTCAAATGTGGTGTGCTGTATAGACTTTTATACCTTAGAGATCCACCGGATATTTAGGAAATAAGTCAGTTACTTTTAAGTCATTTCTGCAAAAAGATTGGGGGTGGAAGCAGAGGGTGAATGGCAGGGGCTGAACAATGACTTAATTATCAAGAGAATTTATTTGGCAGAAGCATAATCAGTATCCAAACACTCGGATTTCATGGATTAGCTTGACAATTTGGGCTCCTTTTCAATATGTTGCCAAGTGTATGAAATTGTAGTGACTTTGTGGCACAATGTGACTATAAATTTACAAACCAACTTTTGTGGTGTGGTTGCTGAAAAAAGGCCGACAGGATATGGGGACCACCATCACATTGTGAGTATTACTGAAAGGACAGCTCCCAGAATTCCAGACATTACTGAGTCGTGCAACAGAATCTAATGCTTTTCCCAACCAGAATGAAATTCTGGGAGATTTATGCACTTTGCAATGAATGACAACCAGGGCATTGAGCTGAGGTTGTAAACAGGACGGTCTTAACTGCTGTTTCTCACTGTAACTTTTTTCTCAAAATGTGCCTTTCGATAAAACACAGAGCAGAGAACTGGATTTGAATGTTAAGTATGTAAAAATTGGGAGAATATTGAAAATGACAAGAGATTAAGAGTGTCCTGCAGTTGCACAGTTACACAGAGGCCTGGTGTAGACCAAAATAGCAGGCTCACTTTCCTGTGTCAAGGGCCGTGCTATAGTCACAGCATAAACACACTGCGCTTGTTAACCTTTCTAAAACAGTATCAACTGTGTTGTTTTTTTTTTGTTTCTTTTAACTTCAGGAAAAACTTTGCTTATGACACACGCAGTCTAAAAAAAACATTGGTTGGATTCCAAATTATAGACATAAAATTTGACATGAGGTGCTGATTCAGACAAAAGGGAAATAAAATGGAAATTAAATAAAGACCAGGAAAACCCTGTCCTTGGTGGAACAAATGCAGCCAAGAGAAAGTGATGACAAATAAGTACAGATGTTTACATGCACAAATGGATGTAAATGTGTAGACCATGTCAGTACAGTACAGCTTTGGGGGCAGCTGCTGCCTGTCTTTGGGGACAGTGCCACTGAGGAAGTTTAACACCAAATATATCTTAACGCTAAACCCTCTTTCAACAGACATTTCCGGAAGGTTCCAGTACACAAATCACTCAACAACTGGCCTGAGGTTCGTCACGGTGCAATGTGTCTGTTGAGTAGAAACTAAGGGCTATTCTCAGCAGACTACTTACTCTATTAGAATTATTACAGGCTTGGAATATTTGCTTAAGCAGGTACATACAATGATCTAAATAAATGGATTTATTCCATTCAAATGTTATTAAACCAAAGTCTCTTGGGCATGCTATTAAAAGCAAGCAGCTCAACAAACACAGCATACTAAAATTGGGAAAATCTTAATGAAACTACTTTGTATCTTTGCTTATTTAATTAAATATTCCCACATTCAATTTTAACAGTTAATGCGTTATTATTTAATGGATCCCCCCATTAAAATTACATTATTCCAGCCTAGTCTACCCTGGGCACATCCCTGCAGAAAATGAACACTCAGCTCACCCAGTTTCACCCTTTAAATGATACGCGTAATCTGGTCATCTCTACACCTACGCCCACACCTTCCCTTCGACTGTGACTGGATTTAAGTGATGAGGAGACGATAAGTAAGCCCTGCTTACCTGCGGCCGTGGCTTCCCCAGCACATGCGTCTGAAGGCAGAAAAGGACAAGCAGGACAAACGCGGAGAGCATTCTCTGACACATCCAAGAGACAGTGGACCAACATCCAGTCACGCATTAACGCAAGCCTGCAAGCTTCCCTGCGCCTGTCTCCCTCTTTCTCCCTGTCTCTGCACCACAGAAGGGCCCCTGTGGAACTACAGCGTCAGGCACTGCGCTGGGTCCCGTAAACAGAGCTGGAGGAGAAATGGGTGGGGGCGCGTGTGTCTTTTAGAGGAGAGGGAGAAGGGAGGGAGGACGAGAGAAAGGGGAGGGAAGGAAGACGAAGTAGAGAGGGAGAGGGGAGGGGGTTGAACTGGAGAGGAGACACCACTTGGAAATGCATCGGCTACTGTAGAGTGTACAGGGCAGGTGCTGGAATACAGCCATTGACTATGGCTGAAGAGAACTGCTCCTGACGTAGAACTAAATCCATTGAGCCAAATCAAGGCAGGTCAATACAGTATAACCTGACAGTAAAAAAATCAACAAGCTGAATATGTATTCTCCAGGGCAAGAATCCCAAAGCTTTTCCTCATAAATAATGTTTTCCCAAGTCAATGCAAACTGACATTTTTTTTCCCAAAAGAAGAATTAGCATTACAGATTTCCTGAATTAGGTATGCACCACTTAAACTTTCAGCACAAACACATTTGACGCCTTGTTGAAAAGCCATACTTCAGAAATAGGAAATTAAAAAAAGAAAGAAATACAGGCAAAAAAAAAGAAAAGAAAAAGGAAAAAATCCTGGAATCATATGTTTTTCTAATTCTACCTGAATTGCTTCCACAACATTAATTCCTTATCCATATTCTTTAGTAACAGCACACACTGGGGTAAAGAGCAACCTTTTCTCAGGGAAAGTTTGTGTTCACATAAACTTTTACAGACATACTGGACACATCTGGATATTGTGGCTGGGTTTCTTTATAAGACAATGTACATTCTGCATGTATGTACAAGGAAAGATTAAAAACTATAATTACATATTTTTTGCACTTTTGAAGTAATGTTTGCGAGACCATGTCAGCCATATTTAGCGTGCAGGTCTGTCTCCATAAGAATGCCTTCTTTGAGCTGGCACAGCCATATGTGGCCCAGATTGATTCTGCTGAGTCAGTTTCTGACACCCCGAAGGCCATAAACACCTACACGCTTCTATGACTTCCCAGAGTACTGAAAACATCAGTGCCGGCCAAAACACTGCATGTCGTGCTTAGAAGCAGCAGCCATTTTTCTATACATACGTTACAACCTCCAGAAAAAATATAATGTGCACAGACTCACACATTTTGGAGCATGTTTAATATCCACACCTCTGCTTGAGTCTAATGTTTCTCAAGAGTGTGTAAATCCTGCGTAGGGACTGCTGATGACTTTAAGACGCAGAGCGTTTCAGCACCTGGCTGCGCTTGGCCAGTGGCAGGAGGTCCGGAGAGCGCACTGAGAGTGACTGCCAGAGCGAAGGTGATATGAGATTTCAGCGCGCGGACAACAGGGGGCTGTCCCAGCGCGGTGCATATCTGCATCCTTACAGCATGTCTGTCTGTGCCATTAGCCACTTCAGAATCCTATACTCCCATCATACGCCATTTGACTTTGCAATTACGTCACCTTAAGGCAGGGAGTGGATTTCCCCAGGATTCTCATTGTGTTAAGGTGCATTTGATGAATGAAAGTATTTCACCCGTTGATCTTCAATAATGTGTGGCAACAAGTATGTAATTTATATCAGACTATCAGACTATATCCCCCCAACTGTACACATTGTCATAGTCATGATTTCAAACAGCACTTCTGTGTCACATCCTATATAGATTTGACACTGCCAGAGATGATGTCTGCTCCAGTCACATGTCTGTCATTTTTACACTGAAGGGATTTGTTCCACTGACTTCTGTTATGTCCCCCTGATAACCTGCCTGTGTTTTTGAACGCAGTGCGCTTGAAATGCATTCTAAATACCAAAGAAAGGAAACCTGAAAGTTCTGTAGCAGCCTGAAATTTGGAGACAAAAAAATAAATAAATTCATACATCTGGGATACATATTATCTGCGCGAGGCCAGGGATGCGAGTCCCTTGATTGTATCCTTCCAGTTAAGCTTTGACTATGGACGGCAATGAGGGCTGTTAATGAATAAAACAGCAAGAGTTGTTGAAGATGGCGGGGGTGTCACCATTTTCTTTTGGCCTCTCTACATCATGAACCCAGGTAAACCCAGATGAGACTGACATACCTACAGATTGCAGAGTATCATTGCATTGCAGCAGTTGCAGCATAATGACATCCTTCAGTCACCTTTCCACGATAATGGGAAACTGTTGATGATTGACACCCTCGCTAATGAGCTGGAACAGCCTGTATTTGCTGAGCTGTTTGGCACAGTACCTGGTTAATGCGTTGGCATCAGGAGGCCAATGTGATGACTGACTCTGATGTTGGCAGAGTTAACAATGCAATAAAAAGTTATCCTTGAGTGAGTTCTTGGACTGGAATGACAGGAACGCCCCAACACACAGAGACTTGCCTGACCATGCATTTGTGTCGTGCACACACAAAAACACACACTGAAAGTAACGTCCAGGACAACCCTCCAAGAAGTGATAAAGTGATAAAGACTCTCCAAAAAACTACAGCAAACAACATAACAATGAACAATACCTTTAGAGTAAGTCCCCTGGTTAACAAACACCAAGTGGACAAAAGAGATGCCAATTGCCAAATTACCCCCCAATCCCCTTGATAACACCCCTCCCCTCCCAATAAAGCATCCCTGGCACTGAGAGTGAAGGGGTTCCTCTGTCCCATGACCACCTAGTGAGATACATTACAGAGGTCACCAGGTCACCAGAGAGGGGGAGCCAAGGACAATACTGAGAACAGTCTGGGGATGGAAGCATCACTGATTCGTTTAATGTACGCAGACAGTGTGAAAGGACACCTTTCCACTGGAGTACACTCTGAGGAACAGCACTTCACATTACAATAGCCATTTCAAATGTTATACTGTATAACGGAAAGGAGTTATGCTTTCAAACTGTTTTTAAGTCATTTGTAATTTAGTAATGATTTTTAACTGGTCATACTGCACAACTACAGTACAAGAATAATTTAGGTAATATTATTGGTATAGTCCTAGTCATTAGCAAAGTTAATACTTCCTTCCTTCTGACAGTTACATGATACTCTATGTACACACAGTATCACAACAGTTATCCACTTCCCTGTTTATATAATTGAAGGCAAAACTACACACTTTCCTGTCTATATGAAATACAGCTGAAGTTCACCAGATGTAGCAGCAGCATACCTCATTTGATTTCTTCACAATCTACTGCAAAGGAATTTACTGAAATGGCTGGTTTCACATTAGTGAAGCGGATTAATTCACTGCTAAGCCCATTTAGCACATTTATTTATGTCACTAAGAAAATACAGCCATTATACACAGCAGTATAACTACTGCTATTTTCATGTTGACGTTTCAGGTTCAAAAGTATGTGCCATGCAATTACTACACTAGAGAGACCTTGTCTCTTCCCAGAACAATTTTCTTAAAAAAAAGAAAGAAAAAGAAACTTTTTTTGGCATGGATTGTATATATCTTCTCAATTTTGACTTAATAAATGGCAGCCTTAAATTTTTCACTTCTTATTAAAATGCTTTGGTGGGTTAATCTGAATGATCACTTGCAAACTGTTCATGAAAAACTGAACATTGGATATAATTGCAAGGCAAAGTTAAGGCATATGTTCTTTGAATCCAGGAGCGTAGAATTATAGGTCTCTTGTACTGCTTGAGTACAACATAGCATTCCAACATGTCTCTTGGATTTGAATCACAAGTAACAATCGATATTCAACACATCAGTAATCATACTGAAGGTTCATGAAGTATAATGACCTGATTTACAGCACAGCTGTCAGAATAAGAATGGTCTTTTTTCTTTCAACAAGTGAGACTGGGAATTAATTCACAACGTAAGCTATGGTATATAAAAAAATAAACGCTTTTATGAATTAAAGCATTGAGTGGCCCAAGAGGAGATGAAGCTGCGTGTTTTTAAAGGTTTTAAGGACTCATCCACTCTGAACAAAACAATGTGTCAACCCCTGCTGACCCCAAAAAAGTGTCTGGATGTGATGGATGAGATGTTCAGTGGGATGGGCCCTCCAGAAAACAATATTAAACCAAACAGAACAACGCTGAAACATTCGGCCATGTTATGGATAGAGTCCACATTCCAACTGAAAAAATTATATCACAGCGGAATCACTTTAACCCCCTCCAAGAAATTAAAGACATTGAAGCCTGACTGCAGCTGGAAGAGAACAAACACTTAACTTTTCTTTCAAGTGCCTCCATTTCACATCGCATTTCACAGCATGAAGGAGTTAGCATGCCCTGATTCCTGGGGTTAAGGACTCCCCTGCCACATGCCACACACTTTATGGGAGTGCTAAACTCCCGGCTGGGATGAGCCAGGATGGGCTGCGCTGGGCTGATCAGGACTGAAGTAACGGCTGAATTATGGTGCTTCACGGCAGGGACTATATTCTTCTGTGGTCCATTCCACCCTCAAACCCACCACTCTCCGTAAAACTTGTCTCTGCCTCCATGGTGGTCATATTTCATTCCCAAGATGCACCTTTTTGTTTGTTTCACAATTTAAAGCTGTCCGGGGTGCCTGTCGAATCGCCAGTGACCGCGTCCTGTTGACAAAAGTCCCCTTTATCCACAGAAAATGGCCAATAACAGGCTGGGCTGGTGAAGGAGGAAAGCTGTGATCTCTCTGTACACCATGCCAGCCATATTTAGCAAACCCTGGATGTCCAAGTGTCCCAACCTGGCTCTTCCAACCTACCACCCTGATTTAATTGGTTAAAAAATGGTCTTCTCTCCCTCACCAACTTAGCTGATGAGTGCTGAGCTTTCTGGCACAAAATAGCTGCCGTGCATCATCCAGGTGGGTGCTGCACGTTGGTGGAGGTTCAGGCGAGTACCCGCCATCACTGTAAAGTGCGTTGAGTATGAGAAGCGCTATATAAATGCAATGATCTACATGTTCAAGCGGGAAATGCTTAAAACAGACATAAAGTAATGGCCCGGTAGTCCAGAAGTGCGGCTGCCCCTCAGGTAGGCGGAGGTCATGGAATACAGTTCAGGTAGAGACCGCAGCTGGACTACCTGCATTTACATGGATAAGGGATACGTGCTCTGGGACAGGCACACTGAGACGATCTTCATGAAAAGTTATGAGACTTGGCCCCTTAAAAAATATATTGATGGCACTGATAATATTCGCCCCATAAATCCAGACATTTTTGGGCCCTATCCAACCTGAGGGTCCTCTGAATGATTACCCCATTCCACCTGGTCTGGGATGCAGCATCATCAGAGATGGACATGGAAGATGTGGCCAGGTTGGTTGGGGTTTTTCAGCTATGTTTCAATGAGTACTTTGGCAGCATATCTAAGCAGTGCATATGTTACTTTAAGAGAGTGGAAATAAGTGTCCAACCTGGAGATTGATTTCACTCAGATTTCGGCCAACTTTCTTCTGTAAAAATGTGTGTGGTCACAGACCAGCCATTAAATATACTGCCTTTTCTGGTTTGTACTTCCTTATGGTATATGAGACACAGCAATCCAGTCCCAAAGGGAGCTCTGAGTCTGCCTGTGAAATACGACCATATTCAACATTTTCTATCACTCAGACCTGGGTTTCCTAAAATTCAACTCAGTCAAAACATTCACTCATCTATCAAAAACATGGACTTACAGCTAGATAACTCCATTTACATTGTCAACAAGCTTGTGCACCCACTCATGGTGGTGGATACTGCTGGGAAGTATTCAGTATACATGGTACAGTATAGGTAACATAAGACATTTCCCTTTTAAAAACCAAGGTGGTGGCAACAGCTGTAAATGTGGTTACGGTTCGCAAAATACATTTACAGGAACACAGCAGACATAAATAGAGTTGTCTTCCTTGTCACATTTAAAGTCAAACCATGACAGGGAGCATTCATCACACGTAAAGGAAGAGTTAATGTGAAAGCCGTACTATCATCCGCACCAGTGCAGCAGGCAGTAGCTGGAATTGTGTATTTTATTTTTCAGACAGGCACGACAAACACCAGGGAAGATTTTTAGCTAGAGGGGCATTGCATATTTTGTCCTGAATACTTGTGGTGGCCATTAAAAATTGCCCACCATATGGTAAATGGACTGCATTTATATATAATCCAAAGGGCTTTATAATTAATGCCTCTCATTCACCCATTCAAACACACACACACACACACTCAAACCAACGGTGATATGCTGCCAAGGTACCAATCGGCTTGTTGGGAGCAATTGGGGGTTAGGCGTCTTGCTCAGGGACTTCGACAGACCCAGGGTGGGGGATTGAACCAGCAAACATCTGACTGCCAGATGACCAGTCTCACCTCCTGAGCTAATGTCATCCCCATATCATTGAATAACTTCATCAAGGGTTCCAGGAAGGCTCCAGACTAAAACTGACAATCTGTGGACAATGAAGAGGTACAGCACTACTCTAGCACAGTGCCCATCACCCTCACTGCACAACATGCCGCCATTATTTTCGGGTCGAGTGCGGTGGCCTTCCCGGCTGGATGCCAGGACCCTTTGATTTGATCAGTTATGATGTAGTGTTTAATCAGCTATGCAATGCTGCCTAATTGCAATGAATCAACGCACTTGTGCCACTGCAGCACAGCGGGAAGAGGACACATCTTGAAGGAAAGGAGTAATTTGCTCAGAACTGAGGCACTCAGAGAGGCCTGAATGCCCAGAACAGAGCTTGACCGTTCATCGCTGTCTCAGGATGCTCACTGCCTTCCTCCCAGTCTCTGCCTACAGTATAAACTATAATTCTACAACCGCATGCTACACGTTCAACAATACCGCTATCTCCATTACAATGTTGAACTTTACCTGGATAAGTACAATAACAGGATTTGAAGCAGCTCAGCATCTTGCAGTTGGCATGGACTAAAATAATGAATCATTCCTAAGGGAGAATGAGATGTTACAATGCAGACACGCTGCAGGGTCGGTTGGGTGTCCTCATGAGGAACAGCACACCAGATCTGCATACATTCCTCTGATGATGTAACTATTTACACTATAGGCCATACAATACAACAGCAGAGGATGGATCACTGGAGAAGAGCACTTCCTGTGTCGAGGTAATGCAACAGAATCCTGAAGAGGTCTGGCTGACCTAAACCAACCTTCTATATCACAGTTGGCTAATTACATAGTTCAAATGTGGGCCGTTGAAGTGTAAGCTGTGCAGCCCTGCCTGTTTTTGGGGGAAACGCCTTTACAGGCTAAGCAATTAAGCGACATCATACGCACAGTGCACATTTCCCTTACACTCAGCACACATTTCTACAACTCTGCAACATTCTACAGGCTAATTTGTTCTTATTTCATTCATGAAGAGTATCAGTTCTCAGCCCATAGCTCAGGAACAGACGTCTGAAGGTTTCCTGAAGGCGTACTTAAGTTTAAACTGATCTAGCGTGAACCCAAACTCCAAACGTGTAACTCTACCCCCGCCACCGCTTCCCATCTCCATATTAACTGTTACAACATGCGATGAAGGGCAAAGGTCAAAAGAAGCACAGCTTATTTACAGCACTGACAGTGAGAAGGTGGTCTGCCGTCAGGGGGAAATGGTAGATGAGAAACTGCGCAGTGCTGCAGACAGAGACAGAGAGGCAGGCTTCTCCCGTTCCTGGTGCCAGGCAGGAGCAGAGTTCATCAGGACAGCTATGCGACAGGCCATTTCCTCCCCCAGAAACAGGCGAGCTCACTCCACAGGCAGGACCGGCTGGCAACTCTATTGAATCTCTTCGCGAGTACTTTGCTGAATTTTCCAAGAATTTTCAAATCTGCCTTGTGGGGTAGGGCTACCAATTATTTAATGTGTAGATTCAAAATCCCAGAGGGATGTGCTGTAAAATAACTAAGTTAAAACAAGAAAAAGTCCAATTGGATTGGACACATGCTAAATGACAATCGTGAGGTGAGTTAGTGTCTGTTTGCGACACGGTTATTGAGTGCAGCTGTAGATGGTCAGTAAACGAACACTGTGGTAAAAAGAGACGACCCAAAGGGCTCTGAAGAGGGCCCTACAGGGTTCCTGAGAGACTCGCTCCGGCGAAGCACCAACAAACACAGAGGACAGGAACCAACATTAAAATGTCAGAGAGCTGAACTCAGAGCAGGAGGGGTGGGCACGCAGCCAAGATCACAAGGTGTTGTGGGAAACCCGACTTTTTCTCGATAGGTTTAAAATTGGTGCACAGTAAATAAAACATGAAGCATGAAAATAAACACGGTTAACTCTCTGCGGCAACATGTACTTTGCTTGCACGAGGTTTGTGATTGTTTCCCGAGCCACATCCTTTTTGTCAAAGCACCCTCTCCGTGCGAAGCACTGAGGCTGGAATCCCTGCTGTCCCGGAGCTCATAAACACAGCTATGAAATCAGGTCCGTTTCACGGAAAACACAGCTACATCATATGAAATAAGCCGGCCCTTTCACAGCTGGGAATGGTGCGAGGTACGGTGATGATATTGCCGCAGATTTATTTTAACGATTCGCTGGTGATACGGAATGAAATGAAAGTTTCGAAATGGAATGAAACGCTAAAAACCCGAGCTTAACACGCTCTGGTTCTGTGTGGGGAAGCGTACCGTGTGTGGTGTTGTGAAGGGAAGCAACACAAGTTTTGCTTTTCCTTCAGGAAATGGCTATTCAGGCCAAGGAATGAAGAGCAGATGTTTCTGCAGCCAATTGTCTGTGTGCTTTGGTCTTCCGGGATAATTTACGGCAGCATCTCATTGCTACTGTGGGACATGCCCTGACCTGTGCAAATCCCTGGTCTGGGATATAAATCCAATCGGATTCCGCACTCTTCACAGAATTCCTCCCAGCGTTTGCAGTGAGGGTCCTGTGCTCCGGGCCTGGGCAGGGGTTCAGGCCATGGGGGGTAGGGAGCGAGGAAGATCCTACAAAGCTTCGGAATAAGGATATCAGTGTCTCTGCTGAGGGGCCAGTTCCCCACCCATCTCGGTTGGAAGCACCATAGCAGGCAGACGCACTCACTCTACCTCGGCGTCTCTCCCCTCTGGGGTCTCACAGCAGGGGAGAACCACACAGTCATAGCGTCTCCAAACGTGGGATATGCAAAAACCTCCCAAGCAGCACATCTGATTCTGGAGGACCAAGTGTGAGGTAAATACAAGCTCTTATCTCGATTAAATCTTAATATCACATTCCATCAGAAATGCGAATCTTAATATTCTCTTAATAAACCCATAACATTCTAGGGAGATATCTTGACTGCCAATGGCCAGAAACAAATTAAGGGAGGAGATGCAAAATAAGCTATGATTTATTACCATTACAAAAGAGCAAATCCCCCCCTCCAAAAAATGAATAAATAAAAGTCTTAGTACCAATTTATGTAGAATTTATTTATGTGATCAGAGCTGGACTGCTGGAGGGAACTGGAGTACCAGGAGGAAGCCCACACAGACAGGGCAGTGAGAGAACACACAGAAGGGCAGCAGAAAGGCCTGTGCCTAGACTCTAACTCAGGGGACAGTGTTACCCACTGCACAACCATACTGCTCAAAACACTCAGGAGAAGGACCTATCCCAGAGCTCAGCTCTCCCTCTTAACCAACCATCCCAGTTCTGCTGGTCACTTTTTAAAAATAGTATTAACTTATGTGCTATGCTGACCTCTGCTGGTGGCAATTATAGCAGCGGGGCATAGAACACTGCATCCCTGGAATCATTAAAAATTCCAGTGAGAGGTGTCCTGGGAGTGTTAAGGAGAATTTCACACGCGTCCAGATTCAACAGGTATTCCCTGGAAAACCATGAAAAGCAAAAAGGAATGTTCCTTTCAAGCGAGCAAGAAAAAGCCCCTGCACTATTTACGGACTACACGCATTTTATAAGACAGTGATTTATGAAGACAATAAAAGAGGGCTTGTGGAAAGCAGTGCTAAATGGGGGAGAAATGATACTTTCGTGGGGAGGAGGGAGAGAGCGGGATCCGGGCCTACCTGACATTTCCCCGCTACGCAGACGGAGGTCCCGTTCTGGCCGCACGGCGTCCCGTCGATGACCTTCTCCGACTGCTGCACGTAGAAACGGAAGCCGACAGCGCGGCAGTTGAGCTGGCACTGCAGGTCACCCTGAACTGTGCAGACAAATCCATAGATTATCCAAAGCCTCGTCCATTTCACCGGACCTCGTGCCTCATAGTCACCACCAGTGGGCAGTATTGTGCATTCTGTCTAACGGAATGACGATGCACTGATAATGGGTATAGATTTGCTAAATATCATAAGGACAGACTGTATAGACAAAACCACGATGTTGCATCAAAACTAATGTGACTTTTTTTGTCTTTTAGTCAGAACATTTCTAATAGAGTATGTCCCAATAATAGCCGATATGACTAATATTTTAGTTCATTTAGTTCAATATTCGGAAAACTGTAAAGCTTGTTTGAAATTTGTATTCAATGTTAAGGGCTTGTCAGTGTCTCTGTTCTAACTGGAAGCTGCTAGAATGGAATTCTCTGAAGTAATCAATCATTTAGCAAATCCATAACAAAAAAACACATTTTTCAACAAAAGAAGACTTGACTTGCTACAGAAATTTCTGTCAGATACCTCCAATATAACACATGTGGGATAATAATAAGGGATGGTGCCCAAAAGACCATACAAGTGTACACTAAATAAACCTGCCTATTAGTGCAAGCCCATCACTTTCTGTGAGTTGGTGATTAGGAGGGCAGGCGGGCATTTTGAGAACTAAGTCACTGACCCCTCACAGTGGGCATCTACCTCTGTCACTGAACACCCCCGATCCCCCTGCGTGTTTGATGTGAAGGGTTTGATCGTGCAGACAGCCCAGTGAGAGACTGTGGAGGGAGGGTAACGAGGCAAGCCTGGCTATTTCCATTATCACCCACACAGCACACATCTCCACCAGGACGGGAAGCACAGCTATCGCCATCGTCAACATGCTGCCAAAGTTTGAATTTACTCTTCATGGGAAGGTGCGGCACCAACGCTACATATTTCTGTTTGTATTTACCTCCATAGTGACAGCCTGCCAAAAATGGTAGGGTAGTCACAGTCCTAGGGGTCTGCAAAGATGCGCGTGTGACAAGTGGGCACATAAATTGACGTGTCCGTCATAGTGTAATGAAGTTAGAGAGCAGTAGGGTCAGACGGGAGTGGACATTATCGGCACAAAAGGATACCACACTTTCTTTCAAAAGGCTGTCTTGTCCTCATCTAATTCAGACACCCACCCCACCAAATTCATCACTGAGCCAGTCTCACGATGCAATAAAACTGACAAAATCAACCAAAGATGAGAACTAATAAATCTTCGGGGGGAAAAAATAAATCTATCATATGTTGTTTTATGTGTGTGATATCTTGAAAACATTACAGTACAGTGTTTTCAAGATGGCAAAAAAAATAAAACCTTGTTTAACTACTATTAATCCCATCACATCAATTCTGCCACACATATTTAATTATGAAGCATCAAAGCAGAAAGAGTGGCCTTGCAGTGAGGTTACTTGTGAATTGTGCCGAGACAGGTTTGGAACAGAGCATTCCAATGACTCATAAACCTCGGCGAAATAATTGAAATGATATGAAATGATGTTATGCACATTCACATTTATGCTTATTAGGAGCAGGTCCCAGCGTGGAGAGAATACAGAAGAGAGTAACTGAGGAGAGCAATACCGCATGCTCTTTCCCTGGGTCCTGAATCTGTACTGAGCAAGAGCTCCAAATGAAAAAGACCAATGGAGGGCTGGAGTGTGCATTCACCTACTTCAGCGTAATATGGTCCCAGGTTTCAGAGTTTTATAAAGGTAATTTAATCAATGATTTCTGAGTCCTCTCATACAGACAACACCTGCCAGAGTTCAGTGGGGCAATGCGACTGAACTCTGTCCGACATGCAACTTTTTTTGCATGTGACGCTTAGCTACAAGTGTTGTGATGGCAAGTTTGCTTGGAAACCTGCAAAAGCGGAAATTAATCTAGAATCGACTCAACACGAGAATGCATCAGGAAATCCAGCAATGCATCATTATTATCAGGTCATGACATCATCTGACTCAGCTCCTGCTGCCAATGGGTGAAGGGTGTGTAAAACGATCACTGCTTCAAAGTTAGAGGAAAATGTAACACAAATCTCACCTTCGATGAAAGGCTCCCAGTTGTACAGCCGACCCATGAAGGGGACATTGTTGTAAGAGGAACACTGCAGCACTCTGATCTGTGGACTGGCTGGGGGACAAGACTGCACACACACACACACACACACACATACACACACACATGCACACACGCACACACACGCACACACACACACACAAGCACACCCACGCACACGCACACATGCACACACGCACACACACAAACACACACACGCACACACACGCACACACACACAAACACACACAAACACACACATGCACACACACGCACACACACACAAACACACACAAACACACACATGCACACACACACACACACACACAAACACACACAAACACACACACGCACCCACACGCGCGCACACACACTCACACACACACGCGCACACACACGCACACACACGCACACACACGCACACACACATGGACACACACACACACACACAAGGAACACACGCACACACGCACACACACATGGACACACACACACACACACATGGACATACACACACACACACACACATGGACACACAGACACACACACGCACGCACACACACACAGGGACACACACACACGGACACACAGACACACACATACAAACGCACACAAACACACACACACGGACATTGAGTGAGCTGGCTGCTCAATACATTTATTACATTTAACTACTACCAACCCCCATTAGTCACCACAGGATCAGCACCCCAAAAGCTCTACAGCAGCACTTGAGCTAAAATAACCACTATAGTAATAATGACCACAAGTCTTTTTAAGGGCCTGGTGATGACCTTTTAAAGCAGATCGTAATACAATGCTGATAATTTAATTATACCTAATTTCAAGTTGTTACAGAAGTTCTCGGTAAGTACAGAAGTTTTCATTTGTTATCAGTCCTGTGTACCACTTTGCAAACAAGAAACTGTGTAATACACAAAATACGGAAATTTCCTACAGTTCATATGGAAGCAATGTTAAAATAATTACAATTATTTGAAGGTGATTATCAGAATGTATTACTTGATTACTATCCACTTCTCATTTGCTATTATTTGAATGATTTTTCCCCAAATTTTCAAGTACATCATACTTATATACAACATATCATAAAGTTACAAACTTCAGGATTTATGTGTTAACATATTTGAAGAGACACAAGCGGGCACTTAAGAAAGAGTGTGGGGAATAAGTTATAGCCTGTTTAAAGAAATAAAGCTTGGCAGTACGTGTGCAGGTGAGTGAGAGCGAGTGGTTCCTGACAGTGACTGAGAGGCAGAGATGACCCTGGGCAGGATAACCTCTGTCCTTCAGCAATCTGCACAGCGCCGGGATAACAAGCAGCCGGCATTCTTCCCTGAGGACAATTCCTGCCCTGACAATTCCCTCTTTACTGCTGCTGCCAAGGGCAGGCCATCTTCACAGCATCTCCACAGTATCTTCCCATCAGCCCACTGGGCCTCGACACACCCCTCCTGCTGCAAACAGACACCTCTCTTTCCCAGTCCACAGCGGTGTGTGTACACCAGCAATTCCCCCCCATACCACACTGTGCACTATGCGGTGTAGTACATCAGCTATGCACACCATTTACGGCCAAGCTCAAAGAGCGACTTGACAATATCGTACCATTGCAACTTGCCTTATAACAGAACCGCCTATGAAAAAAGGCGTTGTGAAGTCAACCTTGAAACAGTAAAAAGAAAATAAAAGAATTGATTCATAACCTTGAAGGCCTCAAAGGGGCTGAAAAGTATGTATGAAACAGGACTTACATGAGTGCTGCACATCATGAACTGCTTCGGGTCTCCTCCACAGACAGGGGAGGACTGGCTGCTGGTGTGCGGAGGTTTCTGGGCAGTGTGGACAGGGCCGGGCTGGTACAGGTAGGGCCTGGCCGGGCCGGTCCTCGGCTGGGACTGGAGGAGCGTGTGCCGGGCGCCGGCGGAGCTGTGGTGAGGACTGCGCTGCCGCACGCCATGCCACGGGCTCCTGAGCTGGGCCGGAGACCGGGAGCCGGGCGGGGAGGACTGAGACGCCCCCCTCTCTGGGTCAGCGGCTGTCTGCAGCGGCATGGCGTACGGCACCTTCCCATAGCCGTACATGCCCGGAGCGATGCGCTTCTCGCCTGCTCCCCTGGACAACGACAACAGTCTCATTAGTACAGGAAGTGCTGCCCATAAATGCACTTTAGGGTTAGTAATGTGGGGGGAAGAGCTCTATTTGAGCTGTCTGTTTGTCAGAGACCTAGGCCATTCCATTACTTTTTTATTGAAATAATGCTATTTTGTTCATTATCCATGGATAAATAATGAGACCATTAATTACCGAATGCTAGCAATTGACAATCAAAAGCCAAAGACTACAGACAAGGCAGACTGGACTTACTTTCTAATTGAATGAATACCGAAAGGAGATTCACACATTGGACACATTGAGGCAGAGCTTTGGGGTGCAGCACCTGTGTGTAGAGGAGGGATACCCCCGGTGTATGTTGGGGTGCAGTACCTGTGTGTAGAGGAGGGGTACCCCTGGTGGTGTGTGTGTTGGGGTGCAGTAGCTGTGTGTAGAGGAGGGGTACCCCTGGTGGTGTGTGTGTTGGGGTGCAGTACCTGTGTGTAGACGAGGGATACCCCCGGTGTGTGTTGGGGTGCAGTACCTGTGTGTAGAGGAGGGGTACCCCCTCCGGTGTGTGCCGTTGGGGTTCTGGCGGAGCAGAGGCACATAGGGCCGCAGGGCGGACACCACACGCCCAGGGAGCAGGGCTGGAGCTGGAGCGGCCAGCCTGGCGGGGGGCCGAGGGGGCAGGCACGAGCGGGACCGCTCCTGTACCCCTCCCCCACAGGAACGCGAGCACGTCGCCCAGGGGCCCCAGGGCCCCCAGGAGCCCAGAACTCTCCCCGCCTCGTCTGCAGGGCCCTGCTGGGGGTCCGCTCCCTGAGCGACCTGCGCAGATGCACAGAAGTGAGAGCGAGTGCCAGTGCGCAAAAGCTATGGTATGCTATAATACTGGACTGGATTCAGACAGCATTTTCCTTACATTTTTAAGTGCAATTAATTGTAAATAAACATTTTATTTCTTTATCAAGTACTATAAAATAAGACAGTTGGAAGCATCACATGAGAGTCCCTGTTTCTCTAAAACAAGCCAACATGACAGAAGATGTGAATTGAAGAAGGAACATGCTTTTTTTTGACAGTAGAAGACATCAGTTTTTTTATACTCCTGGACTAAATTTGATTAAGTTGTGTTAGGCTGTAATTGCACCTGACCAGGATATTGATTATCTTTCCTACAGATCTGTGAGCCAACCAAACAGCTGCCCTTTGCAAATGAACATGCAGTAAAAATGCACAAAGAGTGACTGTAAGAGAATTCATGAGATGAGCTGGCCTGAAACACAACTTTTCTCCTTCTCTCAGGGCATGAAGCCCAGTTATTCCTTATCTTTGTTGCACTCTTAGCACTTGAAATTGTACTTCCCTCTAGGGTCTCGTCCCTCTCGCTCTGGATATGGGCATTTGCCAAATGCCAATAATGTAATGTCATGTAATTCCCAGTGCCCTCAATCATGCCACCTTCATACAGGCTTGGTGACTGTACCCCACTGTCTCCCACAGGGTCAGGTGTGGGGCACACAGCCTGACTGGGAGGTGCTTCCACAGCTGACAGCGAGTGTCCAGATGGACTGGAGCACCCAGAATGGCCCCATCTGGACCAGCGAGCCAGGAATCCCCCACAGTACCCCCACTCATCACCCCTCTCTCCCCTGTTTATTCATGGCTCTGGGGCAGAGGGAGGGGGAGGGATAATATGACAGCTGGCATCACCTTTATTTGTGCTCCTCTGCTCTTCAAAGCCACAGCCCCCACTGCCCTTTACCTCCCTTTACCCCCAGGGGCTCAAGCATTTTTTCACTCAGATTTCCAGAACATTCTTTTCAGAATGCTAAAATGCTTTGAATGTTTTGTGACACATAACTATTAATACCAAAAATAAAGGATATTGTCTTCACGGACATAGTATTTTGTTCTGTAAAGTTGAAATGAGACATACGCATCCATTTGTGACTTTCTTTTTTTTCAAATGATTCTGATTTTCCATCAACCTTTGTCACAGCACAGCTTAACTGTCACCTGTCACTGGAGCTCTAAACTCATGTGGGAGGTCTGCATTTCACCCGTGTCAACTACATTAACACCCCTATGAATGCAAAAGGGTGAATTGGGGTCCCAAGCACTCAACAAAAATCGAGTTTGTGTCAAAGGCCTTCGGTACTGATGTCACACACTGGGGTTAAAAGCCCTCAGGCTCAGTATAACATCTTGCAGTTCCTCACCTTTCTGATGGGCTTACAGTCAAATCGGTTTGACTTGAGCAACAGTAAAACCATGGAAAATCTGCGGAACAACAAATTACATCCAATCAATCTCAGGGATAAAACGCTAAGCCTCATTCATTTGTCCCTTTAGTCTTCATGCATTGCTTAATTGTTTATTAGGAAGAAAAACAAGAGGCACGATAAACTGCAAGAGCAAAAGTAAGATGTACTGCACCTCATGGACTGCAGCCATACATAATTTATAGCCAATTGGGAGTACTAAGGTACTCTTCAGCCTTTTGCAGGAATGGAATAACCATTCTGCCCTAACGCATGTGCACGCACACACACACACACACACACACACACACACGCACACACACACACACACACACACACACACTAGTGGAGACACTTCATGCATTAGCCCCTCCCTGTCCGCCCTAGGGCCGAGGCCATTGGCTGTGGCAGCAACACTGACCTACTGCAATAGACAATGCAGATGAACATTCCTGCATGTTCAGCACACGATGAGCAATTGAGTAATAGATTGCCTCTTACCGCAGTACTTGTGCAGAAAATCCAAGCATAGCTTTCCTATAAAATGGAATGCAGACAAAAGGTTTCAGTGAATCGCTAAACTACAACAGAACATTTAATACAGACTATTGAAACCGCAATATTGTTGATCAACAAAGTAGTGACAGCCTTGCCTAATGTCACGCGTGGTCACTGAATACACGTACTGCTACAGAGGAGGGGCACTTTTCTTTGCTGCATTTATCGACTCCAAATTTGAACATTTGGGAATGACCCGCAATACTTTCAATCAATTTCAGCTTATCCATCAGATGGAAGAGCAGTGAGATTTTCTTAGGCAATGAGGGAGATGCAACCACTCCCCTCAGCGAGAGATTGTTTGAAGTGAAGAAAGACAATAAACTTACATATTGCTGTGTAGCTTCTCATATTCTTCATTTGATTTATCAGTTCTTGCTGTAGATGAATTCATCAAAACATGTATGAGTATTAGCTATAGCCTTGACGGAAATCACACAACAGTGAATTAACATTATTTAATAACTTTAATAACATTAAACGTCATGCGTGCTAAACGCAGTAAATGCAAGAGAGATCACATAATAGCATTTCTCAAACACACTCCAATAGGAAATACCATAGGAAACACCATCTACATTCCATCTGTACATATCCAGAATGTTTAATAGAATTTATGTCAGCTACAAATATTTCCAGTAATTCAGCCACAAACCCCCATGGAAGACTGGCAGTGCCACTGGAGTAATGTGACATGCGTACATGTCTTCCGTGCTGGCCTGTCATTGCTCTCATTAGTCCCCATACAAAGGCTCTACTCGCGTGGAAATGGTCTGGCTTTGCCCACTTGACCTCATTAATGACTTATAACTCCCTGGTATGATGCCTACTCTTCTGCTTTAACACTAGTGCACCTGAGAGCTGTGGATATGACACATCCTGTGAGCATACTCTTACAGTGAAACAAACTTACGGGACAAAAAGCATAATTCATTATTTTTTCTTTTCTTTTTTTTTTCTGAAACACTTCTGCAGGAGACCTTCCATTAAGGAGAGACACATTACATTGTGTATGGTGCTTTACACATCCTGCACAAAGGTTGATCATTTTAATTATTCTCATCTCGTTCTTAGAAAATATTATTATAAGATGTGAAATATATTGAGAGAAAAAAATGACCTACTCACTTCCCCTGAAGCAAACTGGGATGAGCATGAATGAGAGCTGCATGTGGGAATGGAAGGGAATGAACAGCGTAGATCCCGAGGTGATAAATTAACCGAAAATTGATGCATTCATAAAACTTCTGATTATGCATCTGGCAGATAATGACTTGTAATGTAATCAGGCTAGATTTCTTTGAAATCTCTTAGCTTGTGGCAATGTTGAAAAGATTTCACAGGTTGGGGGAAACCTTTACGAGGAAACCTTTATGCAGGATACAGCATGTGTATCATTGTTTGTATTTCAAGGAAAGTAAGCAGCTGTGCGTGTGTGTTTGTAGCTACAGTTCAAACCTGAACACGCGACTGTGTATTATGGTCGGACTGAAAGTAGGTACTTTCACAGGAGTCCAGCATCTTTCAGATACTGCGCGCGCTGTTTTTTCTCTCCGTATAAAAACTCGTCTTTATTCTTGCAACCAGGAAAATCACCGCACGAGCCGCATTCTCCACACAGTAGCCGCTACTGCAAGTATACTGTTAAATACATCATTCTAATCATCAAATAGGTGAGTATACCACTATATACTGACAAGTGAACAAGTGGCAGCAGGGATTAACAGGCAGACTGGTTAAAAGAGCTGGTTTTCCGAATAGATTCGGAAGCATCGAAGCGCATTAAAGGTAACGACATTGACCTGCAATTTAAAGCCAATGATTTAAGAAGAATCAGAAAAAAAAATACAATAAAAGCACAATGCTGATGGACTTCAGAAATACCAGTCAGGGTACTCCAAGAGAATCCTAATTAAGGTGAAGTCAAGCGATTTTTTGAATGAATGTAAGAATAATTCGATGCAGCCTAATCGTTACGTGAGAGGATATTTTGAAAGAAACATTCAAGATGGTATATCATTACAATTTTTTTTTCTTCTAACTTCCAATACAACAGTAACCTACTTTTTCATTTCAAACCTTGACACCATGTGCTGCGTTCGCAAAAGTGTGCTTGGAATATTAAATGACGAATAATTACCAAGGTCGAAAGCAATGAGAATTACATCTTTATTATTATTATTATTATTATTATTATTATTATTATTATTATTATTATTATTATTTACACATCAATAATAAGCAGTTTTTTCCAGATGTTTAAGGACATTCCGAATGTTTACAATGTAACGAAGAAATATTCAAAGCGAGACGTAGCCTACATGAGAATATTACCTTGTACAGCACTTGTAGAACTGTGAGTGAGCAGTGGTCCTCTCAAAGCTGAGTTTTTTTTAAGCACACCAAATGGCAGAGCGGTGACTTGAAGGACAACTCTTCTTTATACATCCGACAAGCACCAGTTCGCGCGTTAAATATTAAATCCGACAACGCAGCAATAATATTCCCAGATATTTTCCAAACTCCGAAATAGGCATCTGTCAACGTAGTTGGAGGGTATTCCTTCCCTCTCTGGTTCTCTTGGTCCCCCGCATTGTGGCTAGTGCTTTCCTGACCGCCTCAAAGCCATGGGAACTATTGAGGCAAAATAACTTTCTGCGCCCCCTGTCGCCGCTTTCGTCCTATAAAATCGTTGTTGTGGAGAGTATCTGAAGGTCATGGTTTCGAATTTCTCAACAAAACATCTGTGCCAGACGCGATTACATTGAAGTGTGTTCGAGTCTGTCTTTTCGAATCCAAGCATCAGCGAGATACCCCTGCTTAGATTTATGAAAACCTAAGTATTGTAATCAAAGATAACTAAAGAGCTGGGACCGGGAGCTCCAAAAATTCCAACAGCCTGAGCCTTATGAAGAGGGGTCACCATTATGTAAGTCTTACAGTAACTCATACTTCCAGAGACAGTCTACAATATAACTACAAGGGAACTGAACTAGGCACCACTTGGCACACCTGATCCTTTTCATTGTGAACCATAGTTTCAGAAAATTTGCCATTGCATGCAGCTTCAGTAGCTGATTCTATAAACCACCGTTCCCAGAAAAATGTCCAGTAAGCAGCATGGGTGCTGACCACCTCTGCCACAACAGAACCCCTCATGGAAAGCACAGAGAAAGCATAAAGCACGGTAGCTGTGTCAAATGTAACGTAATGTAATCTAATATCTGATTGAATAATCCAATTGAAATGAGTTCACTGAGATGACTCATTGCAGATTTTTGTATGCGAGGTAAAAAAACTTTTTACATCGCACAAAATCTCACATTTGGGCTAGGTGAGCTTCATGTCCTCTACACACACCTTCAAGAAACAACAACCGTGACAGCACTGAAGTTGCTGTTGCATTAGTTAAATAAGTCAGAATAACCACTGCAGTTCCTTCGTCAAATGCATACAGCTACATTCACGGCTCATGATTCATGTTATGTGCAGATATATTTTACATAAAATGTTTCCAACACCCAGAGAGTGCTGAGGAACCACACAGGGATGGAAAGCCCTCTCACTGACCCAGGCAGTGCTCCAGGCAGTGGGCTAGCTTCACGGTGCAGTTTTCCACACTCTGACTGAGAGCGTTGTGTCAATTGAATGCCTCGCTCTGCTAGTAAAAGGGAAAAAAACTCCCGCTCTATTAAGTAAAAGAAAGGTTTTGTGAAGGGCCGTAGTGTTTTGTTATCCTTGGCTTGTGGAAGAGCCTAATTTGACTTGATGAATGAAGTCTGTGCTTGGCTGAGCAGGCACCAAATGGCTTACTCTGCAGCCTGCATGGGGGCTGCAGCCAAAGATTTAGCATTTTCCTTTTGAGGTATAGGAAGCTTGACCTTGGAGGTGCTGGAAATTAAATACACATTTGGCACATTTTAGGAAGTCCTAATGAATTGCAGTTCTGGGGAGCACATTCAAGCCACACAACACGCATTTCTGAGGGATTACCGGGACAGAATGTCAATGGACACATAACTGAAGCCATATGCACCGGTGTTGAGTTAACACTAAAGTTTAAAGTTATAACGTAATTCCATGCACAGGACTGAACTAAATTATGTGAAACTATAATATAGAAATATTGTATAGAAAAGAAATGCTGAGACCAAAACAATATCATTTAACTGCTTTAAACTACAGCAAGAGCTAAATTACACTACAGCAAACAGAGTGTTTGTCATTAGCTGATGCGCCATATGTAGATTCTTTCTTGACAGAGCTGAACACAGTGGACAAACAAACACAACCTTCACAACTGTGATATATCCTTGCACAATAAATCAATCGAAGAATCAACCTAAATAGAATCAGCAATATCCTCATACATACAAAGCATTTTGCCTGAATATGAACCAAACCTTCAAAAAACTGTGCAACAGAAAGATTAACACAGTTCAGTGAATTAGATCATCAATGGAATATATTTTCATTGATTTCTCCCCTGATAGATAATACCTCACTGGTATTATCTCACTAATAAGCTCTCTGAAGATGTGGGGCAGGTGTTCTGCCAGGCCCCCTCCCAATAGATATAATCCTGTTCTCTATAATCACAGTGTCCAAGCCCGTATTAATACAGCTAGCAATGCAGGAAGGACTAAAAGGACTAAGGACTCTGAGGACTAAGGACACTAGCCAGAAATAAGAGCTGGGGTTGTATATCATCAGATTGGCTGGGATGTAAGATTTAGGCAGCCCTGACCAAAAACGAACCCGGAGCAAATGGAGAGCACTCGGAAGGACAGACAGGAACCATTGTCATTAGCAGGCAGGAAGTACAAGTATAAACACTGGAAGTGAGTCCCTGGACATCCCCACATAAGCACATAAAATCTCTGTCCTGCAGCTGATCCCTTGTTAAAAGATAATACTCAGGCTAGGTTTGGACCAGAAAAAGACCAGAAAAAGATGCACAACGCTAGTCCTCCTTTGTGCTATGTGGACTGTGGATTTTTAAATAGTCACTGCCTCGCAAGCAAGTGCTTCAGCAAATGATAGACAAAGAATCATTTTGCCTGACAAACAACCTTGAACTAGATAGGATTCTTCTATGGAATCAGACAGGGTTCCTATTGGAGCCATGATGATGCCAGTTATTTCCAAGTAAAGACCTGTTAAAGAGCAGCAGACAGCATGGAGGAGCAGTCTGCATTCAATCTGTTTGGGGTGCCACACCCTGGAGGGGAGGGGTGGTAATGCAGGTAGTAGGTGACTCCGGTACGGTTCAGTTCTCTATCAAACATTAATGCAAGTTTTGTATTGTATGAGCCTACATCAATGGGGTTTTTTTTTTACTCTTGAAACATCACTTCTCCACTGATTGAACATTTCCCCAAAATAAATAAATAAACATCACCTCCTGCTACAGTAAAAAGACCGCCATCACTCTACAGATTCATATTTGTAACTGATTGACTAAAATGATTAATGAGATTAGATTATTTATTCAAATATACCACTGTATATTAAAAGAGTATTTTCCTCGATAAGAAAAACAAGACTTTAACTGGTTGGAGAATGACATTTCAGTTGCAGTTTTCATCTGAAGCAGAACTAAGAATGGCGAAATGGCTTATTAACACTAAAATTGCTCAGGATGACTTATGAACACTTGTATTATCCTCTACTCTACTGGTATTTTGTCTGAGTAGAAGGGAGCATAATGGGTCTTGACTGAAGCCTTTAAAATCTTTAAAGGGATTAATAAGGTTGAACACAGAGGCACTTTCAAGCTGAGTTCTGTCAGCAGAATAAGAGGCCACAGGTGGAAATTAGTTTAAAGAAAATTTCACACTGGCACACTGGTACTAGAAGGAATTTCCTCACACAGAGAGTTATTAATGCATGGCATAGCAAGTCAGAAGCTTGGCTCAATGCTGTAATATTTCTTATGTAAGTAAATTTAATCTGCCTTTTTACAAATAATAATAAGTGTAGTAGAATCAGTGTATTGCAATGAATTGTATCATTATTAACTAGCATATTAATGGATGAGAAAAGCAATGCAAATAAAGTTTGTTTATACACAAGAGGTAGCCATGGCAATGTTAGGGCAAAGTCTTGCAGGGCTATGCCCTGATCAAAATATATATCATACATAGATTGCACTGACCTGTCCTGATGCTGCAGAACCATATGTTGAAAAATGGCATAATTTTTCAGACTGGAGGATATGATTTGTGAAAGGATTAGTCTGTATGTGAGAGAGAAACATTACGTGAGGAAGGGTCACATGCATCAGTCCACACCACTGCACGCACTGTACTATGGGACCTGCACAGCTGCAACAGTACTGCTGGAAAGACATTATAATAATAGATTAAATGTGTTACCTAAACTATAATAGTTATAGAGTTATTTTGGTAAATACAGAATATGAGGTATGCAGCAGGGAACTGCTGTTCTTGCCGAGAATGGCTAGGAGGCAGAGAAGCAGTGACACAGCACGCAAAGTGAGACTGACATTTTACCAAGGGATCAAGAAGTTTCTAGAAGCTTATGAAATATGTTACTACAAACAGCCTTCTCGTCAGTCAGAGGTGGCCCTCAGTCTCCTGAAACTGTAACGATGACTTTAATTCATCCTGAGGGCTTCACAAGGACCCATGTCATAACAATTAGCACACCTGAAGGTGTCAAAATGGCTCACCTCTGAGAAGCTCTCACCAGGAGGGCAAAACTAATGGGACAGTGAGACCACAATGGTATTGTACAAAGTACACAAGGAAAATTCACAGTCCTGTGAAGAGAGCTGATCCTTTTGGCTTTTAAATGTTTTCTTTTAAAAAATAAATGTTGCATACATTAATAAAATGTGGCAACTCTAATTCAAACAGTTTTATGTTGAAGACATTATCAATTCACGATCATGCTATTAATTGAAAACAAGTCAAAGGACAGCTGAAAGCTGTACTAGGTTTACCTAACAAGAAAAAAAGACATAAGTCATTTCAGAGTGGAAAAAAGTGTTATGTGATTAGGTAATAATTTGTTGGCTGATAGTGTTCCTCGTCAAGTCTAAAACCATAATTGCCTTCACAAGGACACCATTGTGCAAGATAACAAACCTGATACCTTAATTGCAGCTCTCATTTCTCAGCACAATTATTCTATTAATTAAATGCTTCAGTGGATATAGCCCAAGAAAAGGGAAGAAGGAGAAATGAAATGTAAATGAGGGAGAGAGGGAGAGGGAGATAGAGAGACAGAGAGAGAGAGAGAGAGAGAGAGAGAGAGAATGAGCAATGTACTGTATACAAATGGAGTGAAAGGACAGGTGAGAAGCCTGAAGTTTATTTAACTGTCAGACACACATGCACACACGCAAGAGCGGGAATATTTACATTTTAAAGAACACCAAATCCAAGCATAACATTCCAATTTACGAACACTAACTTAGGCTAATACTAGTGCATACTACAACCACCAGAGCTTGAGTTTTATAGTAATTAAATGAAACTGTGCTGTTTTAAGAGGCAGCTACGGAAACAAGACTGGTCTTAAAATGACTTCAGTTGAGTATGAGAGAGGGATGGAAGCAAAGGAGGGCAATCCTGCAGGCCAAGACCAGCTAAAATGGTTAAAGACTCAGAGAACATTTTTGTGAAGAGTCAGCAAAATGTTGGTGAAACACTATCTAAGTGAAAACCTGGCTAGATTTGTTTGAAAAGTGAAAGTTTTCTAGTTAACTAGGATGTAGCCAGGCTATATCTGAGTAAAACCTGAGCTATTTCACGGTTACCCCAGTCCATTTTTGTCAGAACATCTCCCAGCCTATATTTCTACAGTTGCTGTTCAATTTGTGTTCTTCATATGTTGTGCGGGCAAAAGAGATCGCCATTCACCTGAATGACTAGGAATGACAGAGACACCCTGAATACCATAGCAGATGGTCTTTCCCATAAAATTCACTCTTCTAGGCAACCAGATGCATGAGCATGTACATGTCCATGGGCACATATGTGCTTGTCAATCAATTAAATATTCAAGGTCTACCATAACTCTAAATAAATTACTTCAAATACATTCATTCATAGATATGGAAAAATAACCTGCAGTGTAGTTAACTGCATTGGATTGTTGACTGTGGAATTGTGTTTCATGGAGCTAACTGTCTGTCCAGTTTCGAGATCACTTCATCAGCAGTCCCAAACAAGCTGAATGCGGAAGAATATGTGCAACTTCATCTCTGACGGAGGTGTTAGAGCAACCTTCTACATTTCCCCTGGGTGGATGTTACAAAATCAATGACAACAAAAATGAGCCATCAACATCAAACAGCGTTTCTGTTTGGATTGTTTTGACAGCTTTGGAGCTTTTCAACCTGACCAAATACAAGCAAATCACTTTCAGGTGGGATAGTAAATATCTCCATAGGTTCTTTTTTTTCCATGTCTTCATGGCATTCAAAAGTTCAAGCCACCTGGAGATTGATGGATTGTTGATCATGCCAAACAGAAACCACTAAATGTTATAGCAGAATAGTTATGACACTTTTTACTGCAGTAGGAACTGGGTCAGGTATCACTAATATTTGGATCCATCCAGGCTGCACGAAATAAAGGGGACATATAAACGAAATGGACAGAGTGAAAAAAAGATATAATATACATTGTAAAAATGTGAAAAGAAACCTAGGCAAATCCCTCAGAGAAGAATGGGGCAGAAAGCACAAACTGGAAGTGGAGGTGTTGCTGATTGTTTTCATATGGAGCTGGTCTTACTTGTTTGGTTTACTTAAGGCCGTCAGAGAATGATGACCAAGGACAACAGAGGAGCTATGCATCATTTACTGCAGCTGCTTTAGGAAATCTATTTCAGGGGACATAACCCCAGACCCCCAGTCCATCTAATAACTCTTCATTACCGTTCTTCACCCCATCTCCTTCAGCAAATAGAGGTTTCATCATATTTCCTTTCAAATAAAAAAAAAAAGATGACACATTTTTCCAGATTTTCTACAATACAGCACTGTACTGTAACGTAATGACCATTCTCAATGTGAATTTTTTGGTTTAACATCTGTTGCACTGTGAACCCTGCATTCCTGTTTCTGTTTCTATTGTAGACATTGACTGACAGCCCCTGAAAGATGAGCTTTTTTTAGTCCAGTGACCAATGGCTTCACCCTCTCATCAGAGATAGACCACCTAGCTGTTGCTTTGTTGCATCTACGGGCAGGAAAGACCCCCTGCAGGTTAATGAGGCCTTCCGTAAACCCAGGCAAGCACTTGTACACACACACACGCGCACACACACACACAAACACACACACACACACACACACGCTCACACATGCGCACACAGACTCACCAGTACTCTGTCACACACATATACATACTCACAAGCACTCTTTGTAACAAGACTGGCAGGACTGAGAGCAAGACACTGAATGCAACACAAATAACCTGTAGTCACAGATAGCCTCAGTAGGGACACATATTCATAATACTGATTCCTTAATCAGACAAAGTACTTGATAGCCAGCTTTACAGTGCTATATTAAATATTTCTTTCTACAGAGAGCAATTTCAGACAGACAGGCAATTTGTTCCAATGAACAGTGATAGTATATGAAAGGGTCTTTACCCATGGAGCATTTCAATTTGAATTGGATAAAAATCCTCTGCACTGGCTCTTGTGGAGTAATATAGGCTTAAAATAGCTGTATAAATATATTGTGGGATTGAGCTGTTACTTTATCTGCATGACTCTCACAGACATGGAGCCATTTTGGTTCATGAAAATAGAGAATAAATGAGAGTAATCCCAATGGAGAGGGAGCTTTAGCGTAATCTGAAATACCGTGTTCTGACAGGAGGTTCCTCCCTGATGACAGGACTAAGCCAGTGAGTGACAGAAGTCCCTTTTCTTAGCCGTGTCGCCAATGTGACGATGGGCCAGCAGCCAGGGACTTCTGCAGGAAAAGCAGAGCACAGGAGACCCCTGCAAACAGAGTAAAACCATATGTGAGGAAGAGGCTACGGAGGCCACTGTGTGGGAAAGCGCCCATTTGCCCAAGTGGATTTAGGTGGAATAAGGTAGGTATTAGGAAAAGTACTGATTTTTCATTATCAGCAACTCTCTTGCTTTTATCTTAATTCATGTTACAGATTGTTGTCGATGCTATGGCCATATTTAGACAATTGTGATTCAGTAGTAAAACACTTCTTTTTATATCCTCTGTGAAATGCGAGGAAAATATTTTGACGCTGACTAACATCATATTCCACAAGCAGCAAAGCCGCACAGGATAACAATGAAACCACTGCCCACATCAGGCTTCTACTGTGGTCTGAGGCGGCAGTGTTTGTAAAAGATGGCTGATCACTAGCACAGCAGAGACAGGTGAGATTTTCCAGATTTTTAAAAGCAACAGTTTTAAATCTCTGAAATATTGGCCGTCGTGGAGATGCTGTGCTTCTCTGCTTTGACGGAGACTATAGCAAGATCTGCAGACTGATTGAAAATGTTGTTGTTTTTTTATCCCTGATTCCCTGAAACCTCTGAGCTTGTTTGCAGTTTGCCTGTTCAGATGTAGAAAAGTAAGACTTCCTTTAATGACAATACCAATAAAACAGTCAGCCACAACTTCCTTCTCAGATAAATATCTAATCACCTACTGCTCCACATTGCCAACAGAAATGGTTTCAAAAATTGCCCTGCTTTGAAATAAGATCATATAGTGAGAAATAAGGCAGTAACACAAAGCAGTACTGTGGGTTTGCTCAGAATTATTCATGTCATGTTATAAGCACCACACCATGAAACAGATTGGGCTCCATCAGGCCCCTAAGGCAATTTTCAGTTGGCTGACGGATTTCACTATATTTAATAGAAATAGAAAATATAACTAAGTGGGCGAAAGACCGTATGTGTATCCCTTCACCAGCTGCTGTTGTTGATGAGTGGTGATGTTGTTGTTGATGAGTGGTGATGTTGTTGTTGATGAGTGGTGTGCTGTTGTTGATGAGTAGTGTACTGTTGTTGATGAGTGGTGTGATGCTGTTGATGAGTGGTGTGCTGTTGTTTGATGAGTGGTGTGATGCTGTTGATGAGTAGTGTGCTGTTGTTGATGAGTGGTGTGATGCTGTTGGTGAGTGGTATGCTGTTGTTTGATGAGTGGTGTGATGCTGTTGGTGAGTGGTGTGCTGTTGTTTGATGAGTGGTGTGATGTTGTTGGTGAGTGTTGTCCCCACATAGACCTGGTGCTTAATGGTGATGACTCTAACATGTAGACCCCTGATCTCCTGGGCGAGAATGTGACCTAGAGTCTGCTGTAAGCTCTGCGGCATTTTGTTTTCACCTTAAAACCAGCACATAATCCAGATCCAGGTAACCAGATGAAGAGACTTAACTGCAAAATAACTGCTGTAATTTATTAAGTGCAGAGCAACAACAACACCCAGAGGAGCCGGTGGCTCTCAAGCACCAGGGTTGCAGACTCCTATCGACTTGCTGGGAAACAAAATAAAATTCCTTTGTGCTACTATTTCAGATGATGGTGATGAGGATGACAGCACACATAACAGAGGACTGTTGAGGGCATGGTGAGACTTTGGGCTACTGGGAAGACTGGACGAGTGTTACCTGTTCTCTGGTTCCTCCTGGTGGTGAACAGGGTTCTCCTCTTAGGGCCACCATGCTGGTGAGGTGGGGAGACCAGTGCCCCCCCATCTCCCTCTCAGAGCTCCCTCCATGAACTCTGTGTCCCTGATGATTGCCTTGGGCTGGGCCTTCAGAGACTGGACGTGGAAGGCCTCTGGATATACCTGTGCACAGGGATAATGTCCCTCCCTGTGCAGCTCCAGCAAGGCCTGAGGGTCCTGCCACTGATCCTGACAATTAGGCAGGGCAGGGCAGGGCAGGGCAGACTCATTCATCACTGCACTCTACAGAGCCAGAGAGCTATGAACATAAAGTAATTAATTCATGGCACATAACAGTGCAGTTAATTTTACTGAAATAGGGTGCTCAGCAGAGCATCCTGTATAGTCCTCACCATGAATAGGACAGTAAACCAATCCTAGCCTCACTGGTTTAACATGGTTTTACATTAGTTCTGTTTACATTAGGTTTTGTCTTTTGCCCACAAAGAAAGCATTAAATCCTTATTACTGCCAGCCACACTGAAAATAACTTGACATTTTCCAAAGCCTCGGAATTCAGTTGAGCCCAGTGCCCATCTCTGGCCTGGCTTCCTTCTCTACACATTCAGCTACTGAGGAAGTCCAGCCCCTGCTCAGAGGTCTCATTCTCTGCTTTCTCAACCAATCACCATCATTCACATTTAAACACACATTCAACCTTCATCAGAGCAAGTCGAGCACATGAGCAATGGGCTCTACACAAATGGAAGTGGCAATTTATAAAAACAAGTTTCATTCCATGATTATGTTTTATTGTGCCAACTCCATTCAGGAGCCTTTCACAACCGTCAATTCCCATCACATCTCAATTTCCAAAAAAACACCGTTTGACAGAGCCAGAAAATCCCTGTCCAACAAATAATTACTAAAAGCCCAAGCTTGTTCTCAGTTCACTTGTCAAAAACCATGCAGAGAGCACAGCTGTCTTTCAATCTGTTAAACAATGTGATACATACCCTTCTCAAATGGAATAAACACAAACAGGCCCCACAGACTCAACCATCTGAAGCATGAAATGACTTAATATATGAACATAGGAATATTATGGTCTCACCTTTAACTGAGCAGTAGGGAAATTCATTGCTGGACATCAGGAGTCTGTGCTTTTGTCCAGGATGTTGCAGAGATTAAGTGGTATAATAAATATGTCTAATGAAGTATGACATGTTCAGGCCTGGGTGCTTTCAGAACGACATCTTTCAAAAACACTTGGACTCTTACAGATCTGCCATATGTGCATTTTTAGTGTTTAGAATAAGTGCTTTACATTCAATGGGGATTGTATCAGTCAAACACCTCTTGAAATGTGGAGGGTTCTGGAACCAGTATTCAGGTTTTAAAATATTGCAGCTCAGAGTCTATATTGCCCATGTCATAATTTCCATGACTACCGCTTGCACAAAGGCACAAAGCTATACACAAACACTCCTTGCACACCAGGCCTGTGAAATAGCAGTGAAGTGCCAACTAGCCCAATTGCGGGCTAGTTGAGGATGCTACAGCATTGTAATGAAATCACAATCACTCCTGGGCATTCTGGAATGGGGGTAAAAATAATTATAAAAAAGTAAGGAGATAAAAAAAGTTTTTATTTCAAGGATACTCCCTGCAGAGTCGTCCTGAAGGTGTGGCTATGATGAGACAGCCAACCCGATAAATGTACAGACAAGAGGCCAGAAAGAGAATTTATTGGCAATTTTGTAAAATGGGAGCAAATGTAAGCTGTTGACATACAGCAATCGACTTCACTTTAAAGCAGTTTCTTGCATCACAGCCTCCTCTTTTTGAGAAACGTTGTCATGTCCTTGGTCACCTTAGTGCAAGATGCTGTGAATAAAAGGAATGTTCTTACAGAGGAGAGGGCGTTCCCCGGGGCCCCGAAATCTGCATCATCAGTAGACACTCATAGTCCCCACTTTGGCTGTGCAAGATAGTACCACGATGTTAACGTTGCAACAAACGTATTGAAGCAGCAAAATCAGTTACCACTAAATAAATTGTTAATTTAATGGACTCTTGACTATAACTGCAGAAAAACGGCAAAAATAGTAAACAAACGGAAAAAAATAATATTTGCCAAAATGTTTCAAAACACGGTTCAAAAATATTCTTTCAGTATGTTGTGTTTCCTGTCCCTTGAGAACTGGAGTTCAGAACCGATATTGAGCAGAAATCTCCCAAAATATCTCCCTGTGGAGAGCATACCAAGTAAAGTATATTTAAGCCATTGCTTATACTTAAGAAATTCTCAAGGCTGAAATGGACAGGGAAGCAGTTGCCCTCTAGCCTATTGCACAAACCTTTGCCACTAGAATACTTTGAAATAAACAATCGCCACTATGTGGGTGGCATACTTCTCAAAGTGCCATGCTGGGTGCTAAAACATGGCACAGCTGGGGGTTCACAAAAATGCCAACATGGAGGCTCAGCAGGAGCAGGCAAAGAGGGCCTCTTCCCTTAACTTCAAACCCAGGATAAACCCGCCTAATCTCGGTGAGAAAGGGGGATTCCGACGCCATGGAAATAAAATCCGCCCTATGCCTGTTATTTTCTTGCATGGGAACATCTGCATAGTTTTGGATATTTTCATCAGGGATCTTTCCCGATTGGCCAGGCGGGCTTGTTTATATCAAAGACAGGGAATCATGGGAAGCAATTAGGCTCCCTGCTAATCATGTGTGAGATAAAGCCACAACAAATCTGACGAATGAAAGGCAAAGGGTGTGAAGCCTCTGGCACTGTGGTCAGAATGCTCCCTAAGCCAGCTGTCACCAGGGAAACCGGCCACTGACCTGCATTTTAGCAAATACATCCTGACCTGCTCAACTGTCTGCCATGGGTAATAGAGGATAAGCTCTGCTCCAGACAGAGAACTGCATCCCACCTCAGGCAGAGCATTCTGTGATCCTGGCAGGGCATTTCCTCACCGCCAAAACATCCATTCCTGTCCAGGGACATTGTTGGATTGAACTAAATAAATTTCAATACAATGGTTTCATATACCACTGCCCAATTAATCTGAATTGTATCTTTTTTATCTTAAGGAAATCTATTTTTTTTGTATCGATAATTCTCACTACTAACAATGCATTTTACTGAACCAAAATTAATGCAGTGTGTGGAAATACAAACTGCATAAGAATAGAGAGACACTGCTGGCCTCAGGCCAACAGGAGGACTGCTGCTGTTCAACTTCTTGTATCTGCTTCTGCAATGAAGATGTGGGCTGATTAAATGCACAGGGCCTGGAATGTAAATATTTCAAAAAGCAAGTACACTTGGTTCCGCTGATGTCCTGATGCTAAAATGTCCAGTATGGGTCCAACTCCACAAAAGACATTATCATTTTGAATATGTATAAATATATGTTTAGTCAATAAATGCTACACATTTACAGTCACTTTTATGTTCAGTCTGTTGTGCGGTTGTTCACAAAATGTACGTTTAAAACAAAGGCACAAGAAATGTACACTCTTCTGTCAAACAATGGTAACAGCCTTCTGTATAGGGATTGGTTCAAGATCATTTGGAAAATATCTTTCTTTGTTGTCTATAGAGCCCCTGCATTATGATTATGAAAGGCAAAACCTTTCAAGTACACCTGCAGATTTTTATGTATAGCTTGTTTTGGCAATGAAAACGTGGCGGTATAACACTATACTGAAAAGGGGAACAGGGTTGGGGGGTGGGGGTTACTCCAACTAATAAATTATGTTACGCTGCTACATATTTCAATTGCAAGTTCTTTGGGAAATAAACACTGGCATGATAAACACAGAGTGAGTTTGTTAAACTGAGGTACACTAGTAGAGAAATATTTACATACCAAAACGCTGTGCAAGGGATAATATTGGGGAATATGAACACAAATAAAGGGGCCGTATGATCAGAACTCTGTTTATCAGACATTTACCACAGACACACGGGAGGATGATTGGAGGATTGGGCAGCCTGTAGCGTAATGGTTAAGGTAAATGACTGGGACACACAAGGTCGGTGGTTCTAACCCCGGTGTAGCCACAATAAGATCCGCACAGCCGTTGGGCCCTTGAGCAAAGCCCTTAACCCTGCATTGCTCCAGGGGAGGATTGTCTCCTGCTTAGTCTAATCAACTGTATGTTGCTCTGGATAAGAGTGTCTGCCAAATGCCAATAATGTAATGTAATGGAGGAGACATGTTGTAGCAGCAGGGATCAAAGACAATGTCAGGCTTTTCTTCCCTTTCTGAATAGCTATGCTATTAGGCTGCTTCTGCAGTTCCCATACATTAGTTCCTTTTCCACTGTGTCATCAGCGGAGAGGAGCAGGGATATCAGTGAGACTAAGCTGAAAAGCAACAGGCTACATAAATCCGCGAAATCCGAGGGAAACTTCCTGTATGAGGACAATGGGCCAAGAACTGCTTTACCCCAGACGCCCCGTCCTCACACACACACACACACACGTACGCATGCACACATACACACCTCGCAATAGCCCAACCCAATGCGAATCCCAGTAGAGCTCACCAGAGGCTACTCCCTAAGGCTCAGAGTTGAATGGGGGCAGAGAGAAGACGATTTCCATCTGGTCCCTTAGAGGAAGAGAACACAGAGAAACGCAGGGTTACAGATAAGAGCTATAATATATGAAATGTAGGTACTGTGGAGTGGAGGAATGTCCGCTCTTTTGCTCCGAATGAAAAACCCTGCCTGTCGCTGCAGCTGTATTTGGCAGAGCGGTTCTCGGCTCTCCCTGAGGAGAGAACGGAGTTTGGACTGAATGCCAGTTTCACTAGGGGAGGTATAATTATACAGATGAGTTCACACTGTGCTTATTGAGCTGTCTACAGCTCCAGGTCCCCATGATGCTCAGGTCACCAAAATCAGTCAATGCTTTTCAGGCCTGACTGCATCTGAGGAGTATCTGTCCACACATTACTTTAAGGACTGAATATGCTGTAGGTCAAAAATGTCTTAAAAGTGAAGTAGTCCAGAATAACTTTGGCCCTGAATTTTTCCTTGTTGCCTTGAAAAACCTGCTATGTTAAAAAAAATATATGACAGTGCCCAGAAACCATATTACAATAAGACACTGAGACGCAGACCTCCATTGAAAGGCTCCGATGCACCCCGCCTTAGAATGAAACCCGAGTGTGGAGCAGGGGTGATGCAGAGACGGCTGTCCGTCTACGCCTGGGGTTTCTGCCACCCCATCATCACTCAGTCTTCCCATGAGCAGGGACATGAGACAGCAGGTTTGCACACTGTATTCACAGAGACGCATCACTCCTCAGCTCTCCAGCTCCACAGCGTGCCAGGTGACGCTCATCCAGCTGCACTGGGAGTGTCTGTACTGGACAGAAACCAATAACGAAAGCCTCTGCGACTGGGGAAAGGTAACAGCTTTGTTATGACTGTTTATTTATACTGAACAGTGGACAGATGTTCCCACTCTGGTGAGGCTTCCTTTAGTTTTGCGATTTGTTTATACGATTTCCACTTTTTACATTTTCACATTATAAATATATACCCAGGGAGCACTTTATTAGGTAGACCTGTACACCAGCTTGTTAATGCAAATGTTTAATCAGCCAATCATGTGGCAGCACCTAAATGCATAAAAGCATGCAGACATGGTTCAGCTATATTTCAGACAGTATGTCAGAATGGGGAAGAAATGTGATGTAAGTGACTTTGTCTGTGGAATGATTGTTGCTGCCAGACAGGGTGATTTGAGTGTCTCAGAAACTACTGATCTCTTGGGATTTTCAAGAACATCAGTCTCTAGTTTGCAGAGAATGGTGCAAAAAACAAAAACAAAAAATCCAGTGAGCAGCAGTTCTGCAGGGAAAAACGCATTGTTAATGATGAGAGATGTCAGTGGAGAAGGGCCAGACTGGTCAAAGCTGACAGGAAGGTGACAGTAATGCAAATAACCACGCATTAAAACAGTGTTATGGAGAAGAGCATCTCTGAACACACAACGCAAACATTAAGTCTAAAAAATAATTATAACAAATACCTAATAAAATGTACACAGAGTGTACAATGCAGTACTTCTATGGCATAACACACTTTACAGCGCATTCATAAATAACACAGAGGAAGGGAAGATTCTGCTGTACAGTTAGAGAAGCTTTGAAGGTGTGCACATCCAAAAGGTTCCTGCAGGTGCTGGATGGAGGATGAATCAGGTAAAGAGGATAATGTCTGCACACTGCTCAGTGCAGACGATAATGTTCCCATCCCCCAGGGATCTCTGTCCGGTAACCTGGGGGATCGAAACGACCTGTCTTTTTCTGCGTCATGTGCACTTTTTTCTTTTGGGGAGCATTAGGCAGTGACTGGACATTATCATTTTAATCTGCTGTAGATTTATACATTACCTATGTATTCCTTTTTAATCCTTTTTAAACTTCATAGTTCATTATGCATTTCTCTCATTTTCATTTCTGTTAACTTATGGCTAAACTTATTAATCTACACCATTATATGAGTATATATTACTATTATAATTTTACAAATTCTTATTTACAAGACGACCTGGCAAGAGGTAATTAACCTTTTGATGGGAAAGGGGGGGATTAAGATGCACTTAATTTTCTTTTTCACCTTGTTTCATTACATCCTGTACATTCGATCACGTCAGAAGTAATAAAACACACAATTCCCCAAAGAAGGTATTCCCTCTAATTCAAAGAATACTCCTGCAAAGCAGAATAGCCACTGGACTGATTTAACCAAACAAATATGCGCATTCATGCTATATTCCACACACTACTTCACACTCTACTGTGCTATTCTCAGTAGCCCTCTATGCTGCAGACTGCAGTTTTACATTGGGAAATTCTGCCCTCTATAGGCAATAGTGCAAATTGAAGACGCATCTACAAAACGGACTGGTGAATTACCGGGTTTGTGCTACTCTGTGTTGAGTATGCAGGAAAGATCGGGGGACAGAAATCACAGAAGACTAAATATATAATTGGGTAATCCATTAACAATTATTAATAGACAACAAACAAATTACTTCAAAGTGCAATGAAAAGTCAGAGTACAAAGCAATAAGGAGATTTAATGACAATACGGTGACATTACTTTTGATGATGGTGATGATGATGGTTATTATTCTTAAATAATCATTATTATTTTGTAGTAGTAGCAGCAATGCTGCTTATTAAGTAAACCTAGAGTATATTTACCTTGGGTTCATTCAGTATATATGTATTTTAATATGTAGAGATGATTCTACTTGGTTAAATGGATTTTCAGAAAATGTATTTAGTGAGACTTAAATCTGAAATACACATACTGTATCCATTGCAAAACTGAAGCTTGCTAATCCAACTTAAACTGTTCTATTCCCTAGAGCCCAGGTACTGCCAAAAACCCTGTGTGACTCCATACTCTATTATCTGTAATCGTTTCCCTTCAAAGTCTTTCAGCAACATACAACTCTGCTGTTGAAAAATGTTAAGGTAAGGTAAAGTCAGATGTTCAGCCCAGTCATGAAACCTGTAAAAATAATACTTTTATTGCACATCTTGCAATGAAGAGACATTTGTGTACTTGAAAGTAGCTTTTCTTTTGTAATACCTTGAGGTCAGCCATGATGTACACTTGGAGGAGGACGTCTGCCACTTTGTGCTGGAAGAAAATTAGAGGGAATTAAAAGCTTTAAGCAGAGGCAAACTAAGGGCAGGTAGGAAAGGAATAACTTCTGCCTTATCCTAATGAGACCTTTTGCACTTAGTGACTACTTTATACTCTTGCTGAGATACAGACTCACAGACTTGACACATCTACTCTTATTGAAGGTTATTTTGTATGCAATCTGGAAGATCTTAGACTCAGGACACACAAGTAAAGAAATGTGATCCATAAAAACCACACAGCTGTGTGTACTACAGTCCCCCAGACTCCCCTGCAGAAAGTCAAGCCAGAAAGGTGTCCCAGACAAAGGAAAGCAAAAACGTCATGTTTCATAGATATGGTCCAAAAACCAAGACTTTGGCAATGATATTCACCCCAGTGGTTTGGGACTTTAGCTCTGCTCAGCACTACAATGGAAGAGAATTCTGGATTTTCCATGAGTGGTTTCGGAGTTCATACATCTGTTGGAACATTTTCAGTGGTGGTTTGTTTGATGCAGCCACAATTCACAGAACATTAGGAGCACCTGAAGCACAGCACAAAGTGTCCAAAAAAAGCAGACAAAATCTGGAGTTACTGTTATAAGTGCAACTGTGAGCACATGTACAGTATGCTTGTACATAAGGCTCACTGTAAGTGCATTAAACTCATAGACACCCGTGAATGTTAATTAACATCTAAAGGACACTTGCCCACCATGATTAAATGCAGTTACTTCCACCATTTTGATTGCTAAAGGCACATTAGTGTCCAGAAAGTCCTGGCACATTGGGTAGTACAGGTGTTAGGGATTGGTCAGCTTCCCCCAGCACGGGACACCACTACAAACCACAGCCATCTTGGAGTAATGCAACCTGCTGAGTAGAAACTATCACCCAAAATTATTTGAATTTTGAATGTGTTTGACAGGATGTATTTAACAGCTTTCTTCTCTTGGAAAAGGTGAAAACATGCCCATGAGCATGCATCTAAAATTTCCCTCGGGATGAATAAAGTATCTATGTATCTATCTATCTATTTTATATTGTATTCAGATTACAATCAAAATGAGGACTTCTGTTCTGATTTTTGGGTATATATTTTCAGATAGATTTTTCTGCCATCTTTTGGTCATTGCTTCACATTGCATGACTTTTAACAATGCTCTTATACAAGTACAAAGTAGTGCTCTATAAATGCATGTGATTTAAAAAAATGGTTTCATTATAGGAGTTCACACATATTTTAATCATTTCAATGCATGCTAATGCTAATAAGAGACCGTTTAGGCTGTTTGGTTCAACCCTCAGAGCCATATACTCTTAACAAAAGTAGCCTACTAGAGGACTCTTATTACATTCTGCAGTGGTTCTGGATATGCAGGAAGTGACTCCCTCAGTGACTAGCATACAACCAATAAAGGCAAATCTGTAGGCTGCAGACTGCATGAGTGAGGAGGGGGGTAATCCCTCACAGTATGGGGCATGGTAAAACTCAGGCCTCAGGATCATCTTGTTTTTCTCCTGGGGAAAGCTTCACGGTGGGGGGGGGGTTGGGGTCATTGTTGGGCCAGAGACTCGGTGTCATAGGTCAGTGCAGCTGTGAGGTGTTAAGGCCCGGACACACCAAACCGACGGTCGGCGTCGGAGCCCCCGGAGCCGTCGATGAGAGAGCTCTCACCGACGTCCGACGGCTCCGACGCCGATTCAACATGTTGGCCGTCGGTTTGGTGTGTCCGGGCCTTAACTCCTCTTACTGCAAGAGGCATATGAGATGGTTCCAACCAAAAATAAGACTTAATGTGATCTCTTTAATAACAGACAGGTAACATACAGCCTTTGCAAACATACTATAGCTGTACAAGCTGCTTTGGAGTTTCTTTGACTGCATCATCTTGCATTAGAATATGAGCCCCTGAATACAACCACTGTAAAACCAGAAGGTCATCAGAAACTTTTATTCAAAAAATACTAAATATCATTAATTGCACACACAACCTGCCATACATCAAAATATCAAAAGAATATACCAGGAAGTGAACTATCCCCTTAAGCGTTTGAATGTACCGACAAGGATGTTCAAGGAATAAAGAGATCTGCTCAGAATGTACCAGTTCCATGGTCGGTCATATAGGACAGATCCCACCACCGGCATCATGAAGCTGGTCCTTATGAAAGCATTTTTGGAAGAAAGGGAAGTCCCTGTAACTGTGGAATGTGAATGGAAAGAGGAGACAATTTAGTTATTATACAATTTAGTGCGGACCAAATACTCAGTTGCCTTGAAGAAGACCTCTTCCCCAAAAATGGCACTCACGCAATAAAGAGCCATAGACCTGCCTACGGACATCACTATGACAGCCTCACCCTCTGCAACGTAGTAACAAACTGTGTACACAGTCACTATTTTTACCAAGAATTCTACATTTCTGAGAACCATTATAAAAGATTGGGTTTCGTGTCAGCACCATAGTGGAAACTATTTAGGCTGGAAAAAGAAGGCTGGATCAAATGTGTCTGCACTGTTCTTTTTTGAGAGTTGTGTGGCTATGGAAAAGCATGAATGTCAATAGTTGTAGTTTTGTGACAGTGTGAAAAATTATGAATGGCAGAACACGCTTTGGCTCATCTACAAGCTATGTCCCTTCTTTTGGTGGGTAAAGGGAGTCCCTTTTCTCTCACTCCCTGTATGCGATTGAGGCGGCATTGCCTCCCATAAGTGCTGGTCTGTACCTAATACATCACGCTTGGATGAGACCTGACAGGGGATAATAATCAGTTCACTTCTGGTGGATGATGTGCCCTCTGCCTGCAGAGGCATGACATCACACACGCAGTTCTCCATGCAGTTTGGCCATGAGCCAAACAGGGCATTGTGGTGCAGGGAATGAGTCATTCCATCAGCTGTGTGCCTTCTGCCAGTGGGGAGGAGACAGCATTTGCCTCAAGATTTGCATGGCCGTTCGCAGCAATTTGCCTGATTTTTGCGACAGCAATGTGGTTACAGTTAAGTCCACATGCGTGACCTGACAAGATCAGGTTTAGGGGAAAACTGCGTTGTTGCTTTGACAGACTGTAAATCCACCCAGACAACTGTTTTTTTTTTGTTTTTTGTTTTTTTTCCGCCAATTAACCGCTGTCATAACTTTATTACTTGTCGAGAAAAATCTACAAACGATATCATAAATGCAGATGTGTTATGCGATTAAAAAGATAATTAACGTAATTCGTTGTTCGCATTACTGCACCATAAAGCGCGTTGAACTGGAGTTTATTGAGCGCTTCTAAAGACTAAATCCTTCAACAGGCATATCCGCCCTAAATGTTAAAGCTTGTTATCCAATTTGCAGTTCGAGAACCTAGCGTGGGTCAGTAGCATTGATTGGCACACTAACCCGCCCCGATTATCAAGTGTTTAACCAAATTGAGAAATCAATTCCCACCTTATAAAACCACCTGTTAGAGGGCAGCCGCATCGCTAAAACAAGCAAACAATAAGAGAAAAAGGAGGAAAATGCACGCGTTGGTCCATACGTTTCTCCGATGTGTTTCTTTGCTCTTGCCTTCGCACTGGCTTCAATTCGGATTTTGCTGGTGGATTGAAGATGAATGCGGAAAGACAATATGGCCCAATCCCAGAGCTCGTTTCAAAGGAAGAAAGCCTCTTACCGACCAGGAAGTAAGCGCACACAACGCTTTCATCCCCTCCTCTTCCCCTGCTCCGAGCTGCATCCCGCTTGCTGCTAGCCCTTCGCCGCCACAGGACAACCCGCAGGGTAGAATCAGGGAGCTGTGGCAATTTTTGGAGCGCTTCTTTGGGATAGCCCTTACTATTCACCAGCACTGGTTCCCAAAGCGTCGGCCTTTATTTGCCCAGTATCCTTTCACCTGCAAATCGGCTACCGACGGCATCGAGGATAGCGCAGTTGCTGCTGAGAGAACCCAGAACATCGTTCCTGCAGAGGACTGTAACGAGCCGAAGCGAAACGAAGGTTTCATTCAGGACGGTATGAGTGCGGCAATGGAGTTGTCTTGTCCCGGAGAATCTATGTCAGATTCAGCAAGACTGATAGCGGTCGATGAAGTGGGAGCGGACGATAAACAGCTGCAGGTGATGGTGACTCAAGTAAAGATAACTGTTGCCATTCAGGCGGCTGAAGACGAGGAACCAGAGGACGAAAACTCCTCAAACCCTGTAGATTTCCTTGAGGGCAGCGGCAGCGACGATGAAGTTGGAAGACACGATAAATCCAGGTAATTTCGCTATAGGCTAGGCTACTAGACCATAAATGAGTTATTCCTTGATTCGTGTCCCTTCACTTAAATCAGCGGAGTTTGTGTTAAACATCGAGTATATTGTACAAGCACGTCCCATTCTCATTATAAGATCTGAAGTATTGATTGTAAAGTCTTGCCTTGACAATTCGCCTGTGTTCAAGTAGGCTTCAATTTAACCTTGTGACATTATCCACCTGTAGTCATTCATTGTAATCCCACTGACGCAAACCCGAGCGACCTGCCAGCGAGAGAATGCATGACACCTTCACGCAGACCTGTTGCTTTAATTCCCTTGCGTCATTCCCTGCTATTTTTATTCTTTGTAATGCCACGGACCCTAGCCCATTGATTAGTCTTTTGTAACGATTTTGACTATTCGCAATGTGACACTCAAATTTTTTTTTTTTAGTCGGTGGGTTATTTGTAAATTTTACTAAACCTTACTGGTTGGTTAACGTTGACATATCCTTATTTTTTACATTTAATATCATGGAAATTAATGTATTCAAATAATATTTTTTGTTACAATTGCTGTTGTTCACTTATTGGCTCTGCTACCACCAAAAACATGGATGATTGACTTTGCCTTAGTGACGCTGGTGTGAGAAGAGGATTAACTGCCCTTGTCAGCACCAAGCACCATGAAATTCCACGCTTGTACAGACTGCCAGAGTAAACTAAATGTATGAAGCAGGTAGTGGTTCCCACAGAGGGTTAAGGGAGGGGGTGATGAGTCATCCCTGTAACATCCTTGCCAGTAAGGTCTTCGTAGGCCTATTAGATGGCATGCATCTGTGGGTATAATAGCCCTATGTGAATTTGGGATTGGTTAAAAATCTAAGTGGTGTGTGGACTTACAAAAATGATACAAAATTTTGCTGAGCAGTTGTCAGGACACCCCATTAAGCACAGCATAGTGCAGTGTAAGGTCACCTGGCAACAATGTTTTGCAGTTAACCATCTTTCTGGAAACTGTGGCTTAGATCTTGCCTAATGCAAGCATCCTTTTTGATTGAATGACTTGTATGGCTTCAATAATGGACATTTTGGATATCATATATATATATGATGGACTCACTCCAGATGTCTAGGTATTTGGCTGTAAGCAGCGTCACCTCTTTCCATTCTCAGTGGTGCAGGTACAAGTGGTGGAGAATTGGAGGAGGTGAGCTGGCAGCCCCCGGACCCTGAGCTGATGGAAAAGCTGGTGACACAGATCGAATATTACCTGTCTGATGAGAATCTGGAACATGACGCTTTCCTGCTCAAACATGTTCGTCGCAACAAGCTGGGCTTTGTCAGTGTGAAACTGCTGACTTCCTTCAAGAAGGTATACTTGCTTGGGCTGCTGGTTTGTCCATTGGTAGGGAGATTTGCCTCCATTGGGTGTTTTTCTTGGGGATTTCTGTGGTATATAAGTGAATGTATGTAAAATTCAGTAATGCCTGATTGTCAAATATTCTATCGGTTATCCTGTTTGAAATTTTCTTGGAGCATTTCCAGGTCATAAGGAGATGATTGAACGTAAGGTTTTAGTTTAGAAGGATGTTGCTGCAATTAGTCATAAGACTACACATTTCCTTAGTTCTCGGAACCAAGACAGGAAGTTCCTTGACCGTATGCCTTGAGCAATTGTTTGGCAACCACTTGTGTGTAATTGCCTGCTTTTGTTTTAACAGGTGAAGCACCTAACGCGAGACTGGAGGACGACGGCGTACGCGCTGAGGCAGTCCACGCTGCTGGAGCTGAACGAGGAGGGGCGGAAGGTACGCCGTCGATCCCCGGTGCCCGTGTTCGCCAGCGAGAGCCTGCCTAGCCGCATGCTGCTGCTCAGCGCGCTGCAGAACTGGCCCGAGCTGGACGTGGCCCTGGAGGGCGGGGCCGGGGACGGCGAAGGCGGCGGCGGCGTCACCCAGCAGGAGCGGCTGATGGAGCTCCTGCTGAAGGGCTTCGGCACCTACGGCCCCATCGCCTCGGTGCGGGTGCTGAAGGCGGGGAAGGAGCTCCCGGCGGACCTGAAGAAGCTGAGCGGACGCTACACCCAGCTGGGGCTGGAGGAGTGCGCCATCGTGGAGTACGAGGAGGTGGAGGCGGCAGTGAGGGCCCACGAGGCCGTGGCGGGCGAAGAGGAGGGGACCAGCACTCTGGGGGTGAAGGTGGTCCTGATCGGGATGAAGCCACCCAAGAAGAAGGTGCTGAGGGAGCGCCCGCGCGAGGAGGGGGGCATGCGCAAGAGCCGCTCCCTGAACAGCAGGGTGCGGGAGCTGCAGTACCTGGACGAGTCCACCTGCAGCTCGTCCGAGACCGAGAGCAACCCCGCCACCCCCAGGCTGGTGCGCAAGACGCAGTCCCTCAACAAGCTGAGCCCCACGGGAGGGGGCGCCGGCCTGCTGCAGAACAATCACCTCAGCCCCGCCCTGTCACCGCGCTCCAGCCCCTGGTCCAGCCCCCGCGTCAGCCCCCGCACAAGCCCCTGCCCCCAGCGCAAGTCCCCGCACATCCAGATGTCTCCCCTGGCCAGCGAGGGCAGGCTCAGCCCGGAGTCGGGCCGCCGCTGGGCGGATTACTCTTCGGACAGCAGCCTGACCCCGCTCGGCAGCCCCTGGGTGCAGCGGCGCCGGCAGGTGGCCTCGCTGGAGAGCAGCCCGGTCGGGAGCCCGATGCTGGGCCGCAAGATCCAGAATGCGGACGGGCTGCCGCCCGGGGTGGTGAGGCTGCCCCGCGGGCCCGACGGAACCCGCGGCTTCCACAACCCCTCGGTGGAGGAGCGGGGAAAGACTGCAGCAACCCAAACCTGATCCAGAGGACCAGAGGGAAAGCCCACGCACCCAGCACGCTCCAGGCAGCAAACCGTGTAGGAGAGGACCGATGCAACCCCCACATACACTGGCTGGGAATATGAACATTAGAATGCCATTTTTGCAATTTGGCCTTTTTCGTTTTCTTTTTTTATCCATTTATAAATTATTTTTGTGACCATTCAAAATGTTATAATTGTTATAAGCTGTTACTACTGCAAGAGACTACTGCTGGTTTCTGTGAAATCCCAAAAGTTGAGTGCTTTTGAGCAGTAAATTCCATACAGCAATGGAGTTTCCCCATATGTGGGTTTATGAAAAGGGGTGGGAGGAACTGGGGTCTGACTCCCTTTTTTTATTTAAAGTGTCCCATTGTGAAACATTTTCAGTGGATGTTGTGAAAGTGGAAATGGTGTGAAGTATAGACCAATGATTCACAGAAAAGGGCACGTTGTGAATTGATCACTGTAGACCATTTGTCTGTCTGAATATATTATACAAAAATGACTTGCTCTTTGTGTAACATGGCCATTTTCATGCTTAGTCTTGTTTTTGTTGTATTGTAGCAAATTGGCTTTAATTTGGTTTCCCCTTAAGCCTCAGAACTGATAGCTAAAGCTGCTAATTTAAGAGATGCTATCCACATTCTGAAATGGTGATTTGTACTGTATAGGGTCAGTCTCTCCCTTGAGAGAAAGTAGGGATTGATGCATTTCCTGTTTGATGTGTGGGAATGGCAGTGTTTGTGTGTGTGTGGGAGGATTGTTTGTGAAGGTCCATGCTCAGTTTGCTGCAGCAATGAAATGTGCATCTCCTCTTGTACAAATAAAGCACTAAAATTGCATTTGCACTTGACCAACTTGGAGTACTGGTTTTTTGTTTTGTTTTTAATAGAAGGAAACAATTTTTTTCTTTACGGCCCACACAAGTATCTAAATTTTGAGAGGTTAAGATATTAAAGTGGGTCAATGCATCTTCAAATTGCATTAGAGAGGGTTTCAAAGCACTTGTCTATCCCTATCCAGTCCTGCATACCTTTTGTTCTTTCATGGGTAAACTACATATCTACATTATTTTGTCCTTACTGTAGCATGACTGCAGTGGTGTAATGTATGCTGTCAGTGAACTGAGAATGACCTTAATTCTTTAAATCCAGTGGTTCCAACAAATAAGGGCCCTTAATGTTGAGCACTCTGAATACTGAAAGCAAGGGGTATTGTATGCAACAATACAAATCCACACACCTCACTTGACCAACATAAAATTGTGATTTGAGAATGACCATCAATTAAGCCAACTCTATATTCTATACAAAGTATATATTTTAAGATCAAAAAGCAGTCCATTAGAAAGCATTCAAATTGTACATTCTTTATTGAATGCAGGTTCAATACTCCTAATTTACAAAATGGAAGACAACTAAGACAATTGTAATTCTGTATTGCCTCTACCATGTTCAGCACTGCAGGAACAATGAGAAATGGTATTTTTGCTCAAGGAACATTCACAGTGAATGCATATTTAGTTCAATAAGTCTGGTGGCCACAGCTGACATCAGGTGGTGGGTATTATGTTAATTTGCCTAGCTAGTTTACATTCTGGTAATCTCTAAACATCATTTTTAATCTCAGATTGACTGTGGGGGAAATGCAGTCAAATCAGATAACCTGATTCCAGCTGTCTGGGATTACCTGGAGAGTTAGGTAACGTATCTAGGTTTGTTAGGATAGGAGAGAACCAAAGTCTGTAAGACAAGTTCTCAAATATGTTTGAAACAATCTACCAACCAATTTTCTAATAAAACTTCAGGACAATGTATCCAAGAGTATTGATGCAGTTTTAAAGGTGAAGTGGTCAGTAAATAGTACATTTTGTGATATTTACAAACTTTTCATTCCATTCCATAAAGTGAAGATGCTTTAAAAAATAAAAATAATGACGGAACGTTTTGAGAAATCACAATTTACTATAAAGAGCAGTGAACGATAAAATCAATATTCATGGCCACCCTTCACCTTTAAAACTGCAACATATATGAATAGATTGGCTGGCAGATTGTTTCAAACATATCTGAGAACTTGCCACAGTTCTTCAGCATACTTTGGCTGTCACAAAAAAAATCTGAAAAGATATATTGCTTAATATGTTAATTCCTTTACTTTAATGAAATGCTAAAATTCTCTCTTTAAATGAATGCTCATTTCTACTGAAAAAACCCCATCTAAAACCAAATTTATATTTTAAAAAGTATTTTAAAAAGACTTGCACAGTACTCTATACTGTGAAAGAGGACGGTGATGATGACAAATGACTGACAAATTCAAAAGGAAAATACTTGTTTTATCCATAAAAATCACAAAATTAATTCCTACTACTCTAAATTTATTTGTGCTTAGTCTCTTAATAATAGTATAAAGGTATAATTGTCATGATGTTTAAAAAACATGTTTTGTGTCTGTCCATGAAGTTCCATCAAACTCTGTTTTGTCTGTTACAAAACCTCTTTATGTCTAATGGTTAGTCAGGCACCATTCTGAACTGAGGCATGTTATACTTCTCTCACTTTACAAAACATTTGTGGTCTCAAGAGGTCTCCAGTCAAAAACCACATGGTCAAGACTCAATCGCTGGAAAATAATTGTTAACCCTAAAGGGTTTCTTGTTCCCGCAAATTCAGGTTTAGCTTCTGTTGATAGCATCTCTGAAGCAGAGCGTAGCGTACAGGGTTATCGTTTCCATCACTCTCAATTTGTCAAGCAACATTGCCTGGCCATAACAAACACCAGTGTCAACAGTATTACATTAAAATTGCATCAACTCGGGGATTTCACAAATGACTTCTACTTAATAATTACAGTAACCCAGATCAATTTTAGGCGATCGTTGAAACACTCACAGAAGTATGCCAAAATAGACTTTCATAAACCATGTCAAAGGCAGTGCTTCAGAATCTGGATCCATCATGTTCTTTTGCACACGGACATTCCCTTCCCTGAGGGCTGAGGGCAGCCATCTGGACATCCGCATCTGGGGCGCAGGTGCAGTCACCGGAAGACCTGGGGCCGGAGGGACACCCACCTCTGGCTGAGCGCTTCCTTCAGAGGACCGGGGGCAAAGCTGCAGCTGATGGCCTGCTGAGAGAGGGTCCACACGGCTTCCTGGCTTAGCCCAAACGTGGAGGCTGCCAGCTGGTACTCCTGAGAGAGCTCAGTGCTGAACACCCCCTTATCATCGGTCTGTGGGCAGCAAAGAAACACACAGAGTTTTGATCTGTAGATAGAAGGGGTTTAAAAGTGGTATGGTGAATGGGATGTGATCATATGTATACTCACACATAGTACACAGGGGTGTCCCAGCTGGTACCAATACAGGAAATGGTGCTTATCGTAGGATGGTACCGATAGACCCTTCACATTGGAAGTCAAGCACAACTCTGCAAGGGATGAGACACAGTTAAAAATAGTCATATGTTGTGTTAAGATTGCCCTGTTTCTTGTGAGAAAATGACTGTGCCAAAACAGCTTACCAAGAGGAATATTTTTCTCCCTCACTTTGTCCACCAAGCTTTGGGACCCACCCACTTCTGGGTGTAAGAATGTTCCATGGCCAATCCGGTCAGGTGGCAGGGTCAAGAGTAACTCTGACTCCTCCTTCTGGGACGGGATCTGGAACAAGACAGGTTTCTGCTGTTCTAGGGGTTCTGCCTGAATATTATTTATTGCCAAGAGCACTGATCTATTTTGTCCAGAATAACAGCATCAGATATGCAGCTGAATACCTCAGATAGATGTAAAGCAAGCTTAAGTCCACAGTTCTTGGCTTTCTGTAGAGCAGGCACAAAGTCCTTTCCATGACCAACCTTAGGAAGGATACCATATCATTTAAGCCCTTCCATTTGACAGAAACGGGAAAACGTGTATACATACATTGAGTAAATGTCAATACAATGTTTTTATTAAAGACTCTAAATACTTGACATGTCATTTAGAAAAGAGCATTGTAGCATATAGTGCATGTGCCTTTATGCATGTTGACAATAGCCATATGCCTTTTTATAGTACTAAACTTCTACATGTGGTCATTTATTGGAGTTAAAAACTTGTGTACTTCCATTTTACAAATGAAATTATGTTTATGACAATGTGACAAAGGCATGAAAATACTTTGAAATAACTGTGTATGGCTTGATTTACTGACCTTCGGATCACCACTAAGATCCAACCCAACCACAACACCATCACTGGACACCATGAGGTCCTCTGCAAGTTTAACAGTCTCCATGGCAACCTGAGGTCCATTCCTTCGGTCAACAGCCACTAGAAATCTAGACAAGAGGTACATACAGCAGTCATTACGAAACAGGTGAAGACACTCGATTATTTGTCCACTGATATGATCAGGCACACAACAATGGTATACCATATACTGTATATATCTCCACTTCAGTTTGTGCATCATATTAGGGTGAAATTTAATCTCTTACCTCACTTCAATGTCCAAACCTTCTTGTTTGCATTGACGGATGCCTTCAATGACTGTTTCCACATACATTCTCTTTGTTAGACCTTATTGGTGAAAAGAAAAATCTAAAATAAATGTTGTACTTACATTTTTTTTTATTCAATACATTTGTGTTGAGTGAGCACAGGGCAAGCTACCCTGCGTCTCCTCACAGGGAGGGATACCTGTTTTCGTCTCCTCACGGGGTGTGCTCCTTAGTTCCAGATACTTCACTCCATCTGCAGCAAACTCACCAATCACAGCTTTGGCAACCTGTCAGTCAAGACACCACTCATTCCCCCTGCCTGTACAATTATGAAACTAGGCAGTTATGTTTATGTTATGATATGATAATTACAAAGCGTAATTATCTGAATGGTGGACTGAATGGTGTTTGCACATAATAATTATTTCCTTTAATCCTAATTTGGTAAAATGAATAAATGACGATATAAAATATCAGTGCCCAAAACGTGATCATCAATAGTAGAAATAAGCAAAGCCATTATGTTCTGTGACTATGTTTAAGTGCCTTCAAACAACTGTCAATATTGCAAAGGTGAGTAGTCCTACTTCTCAAACATAAGCAGCAAAAAACGGTACTGTACCATGAGGATATCCTCTTCCGTGTCTACTAGTTGGTGAATCACTTTGAAAGCCTGAAAGGCTCTGCAAAAAAAGGGAGATTTATTACAAATAAGTAAAATGTTACTAAAAGTATGGTCAAATCAGGCTGGTATAGTAGGATCATCTCTGATAATTAAGCAACTACCCACTGGCCCAGTGTCCTGTGCTGACCCTTGTGGATGGCAGTCATGCTGTGCTGTACATTGAGATGTGGTTTACGGGAAATTAGGTTCTCCATGGTGGCAACACTGATGGAGCCATTGAGGTGTGCATGGAGTTCCTGCAAACATTATCAAGCAAATGGAAATTAAGAAATCACTCATTTTAAATCAGACAAATAACCTGTTAAAACTGTTTATGCATCATTATGAATAATATAATCATATTAACTACAACCGCTGTGTAAATTCTTCAATTATAGTAGCTAGCTTGCAAGTTGCATAGAAACATACGTCGGCAGCTAGTGAGCTAACGTCAGTTTCATCCGCTTAGCCAACTAGCATTAAATACCTACAGCAGCTGTCACTGAAAATGTATTGTAGCGCTAGCTACATGGGAGCCAGCAAGTTTGTTGCCCATGCCATGGCGCTTTGCGTCCATAGAACTGTTTGCGTCAAAACAGTTTTGTAGTCCAAACTAAAGCACGTAACTATAGCTACGAAATTGCGGTAATTTAGATTCAAGGACGGCCGTCGGTCTGACAGCGATGTCTGCAATAAAGCATGGCGCTATGCAACATTCGCCTGGTCTCGGTTTCAGTACGTTTTCGTGATTGCTGCAACTTATGCAATTAATTCTGATTGTAGCCAGGTAACGTTATAAATACATCAAGCAAGCTAGCACTTAACTTACCACTTTTGGAAGCTGTCGATAAAACGAATCTGCTGGCTTCTCCATCAGTGTTGAGAACAAATTAATATAATCTGTAATATATAATAATAGCTTTGTTGTTGGAAACATTCATACCATTTTCTCGTTAGAGAAACATCCCTTTCTAACATCCGTGAGGACGGTTTTAACTCAGTACAACCTCGGTCTTGCTTGTAATGCGTTGAGCTTCAGAGCATTTTCCATTGCACCGGATAATTGCAACCCTCTAACCATTCCCCTCTTCAACCAGAACCCACTCAGGCCAGTTCCTATTACCAGGGAACGACACTAAAAGCTGCACGTGACCATAGGAGGAATGATAAGTGATCTTTCTGACGGTATTTCGGAAACTTTTGCAAAATAAAAAAGGCAATCATTATTAAAAAATCCATAAGAGACTTTATATACATTCGTTTTAACAAATATTTAGTTGCATTACCAAAACATGTTTCAACAGTAGTTAGTAGTTAGTGCTGCACATACTCATCTACTGAATAAGTAATTACTCGTATTTCTGTCAAGTATTACATTATATATACTTTGCACATATATACATTTACTGTACAATAACCTTTTTCCATTTGAAGTTTCAAATTGTGCTACCAATGAAGACAGATGTGGCTTAACCATTACTTCTTATCCATCATCACAATATTGGTCTCCAATGAGCAGAATATATCCCAAGCACCAATGTTCAAATATGTGCTATATGTAATTCATATACAGGTAGCTTTTCTGCACAGAACTTGCAGTAGGATTTAACATATACAGACTGATAATTAAATATCATTCACAAAACAAAACAAAAAGGTATATACAACCATTAACAGTCTGCTTTGCAAAAATTAGTGAAGATGCATCCTGTTTTCACATAGCATGGGGACACCGTAACCAGCAGCAATGCCTGCCTTGCATCTAATAGCCGTTTAAAGCATCAAACAGAGAATTTTTTTAATATATATTTTCCATGTTCCTCTTCAAAATACGTACAATCATTCCATCACACTGATGGATAATCTCAACCACGGAAACACAAAAGTGATGGAAAATAACTGGACATACGGAACACACATGCACAGGAAATTCCTCTTAAACTGCACCTCACATGTCTGGCTCAAATGCTTGTTCCTTGCTCCGTGGGATTGTACTTTAAATTGCACACAGGAATAATAATACAGAAAGGAGAAATACAGTCTTGAGGGACGAGCAGGCCGCCTGACGAGTGCAAACCGAGGCATCTTTGACCAGTCTGTTGTAGGAGGCCGTTTCAGGCAGTGCAGTGTGTTCCAGGGGGAGTTTGCATGTGATAACAGGAATATAATGGTGGGGGCAGGGCATTAAAGTTACACTCATGGGCAGAAAACCAAGCCTGGAGCAACCCTGTTCCGTCCATCCTTCAGCTCAGATGTAGAGAGAGCCGTCTGCGGGACCCACGTAGCCCACTCCAATAAGCAGCACGTCAATCAGCGTCCAGATGCCCAACCCACCAAAGCTGAAGAGCTTCCCAAGACCTTCTCGCCACTGCCCGAGATAGAACCGGTCAGCCCCAAAGCCGCCCAGCGTAATGCTGCAAACGAACAGACGCAAAAGGGTTAGCCTCGCCCCCTCAAGGTCATAATAATGCATAACAGGTGCTCAGTACTATGAGAGGGGAAAGGTACCTGAGGGCCAGAGCTGTTGACCACTTGTACCCTCCTGTCCAGTTGCAGTACAGACGTTTTAGGAAAATTCGATTCCCTGTAGATTAATAAAAAAAAGTAACCTGAATGAATACAGTGTAAAAAATGAGAAAATTGTAAAACTGCCGGTAATGCAATGTAAGATTGAATACAAATTAGACCAACTGGCCTGCCATGAATTAAAATTAACAGGAAAAACTTCTGTGCATAGAACTAAGAGGTGGCGTACAGTGCAAATATCTAAAAATACCTAAAGTGTGTAAATATCTGTATTTACCTAAAACCATAAATGTTCTCGAACGGCATACAGTAATAATGCACACAATATTTTCTTTTCCACAATTTTGTCCCCACATATTGTGTGGCAGGTGCTCACCCAGACAGTGCACATGGTCCAGCACAGTACAGGTGGCATTGTAGCGCTTGCGAGGACAAGCCACCGTCATACAGCTGGTAGAGTTGGTGCACTGGTACTTTGAAGGGTCCAGCTGCCAGCAGAACTGGCAATTCATGGTGAGAGAGAAGTTAGTCACCTGTTGTCCTGACGGCCCCTAAAAGCACAAAGCACAGAGATGCTGCTTACCAAGAATGCCCACCTCTTCTGCCACCAGCCAGATATTTATTTAGTCTTTACTACTGCGACATTGAACATTACAGATTGAGGAGCCAAGAAATGGCTATGCTGCCTTGCAGACTCACAAGGCAGTGGACATCCGGCTTGGCCTCACAGGAGAAGGAGGCAGGCTTTCCGTAGGTGCAGTTGTAAAGTTGAGTGCAGGTGATGCAGTCAGCGGGTAGCTTAGAGCACAGGCCTCTACTCGGACACTTATGTACAGACGGACTTATTGGAGACACTGCACAGGCAAAACAATTTAACGGGTAGACTTATATGAATCACATTTTTGACAGATGTTTCATTGTTATTCATTGCCATTTTCTTCATAGCTTTAACTTTTGAATATAACGGTTACCTGTGGTGGGAGCTGGGACCACTGGGCTTGTAATAACTGGGCTCTGCTGTGCATCTCGGTTGTAAGGGGGTTCCTGGCCCACATGGGGGGAACTCAAATACCCTAAAACACATGGTACACAAAGTGAGGTCGATACAAAAGTCACGATGGTCAGGCTATAGCTTACAGTTCGCTCGCTTCATAAATTAAAACATTGTTTTTAGCATACATATTCGGAGCCAGGTGATTTCGCTTGGCAGAGTTAAGCGCTGTTCATTAGAAATACAGCAGTATTTGTTGTCACTAACGTCACTTGCTTGGTAATGGTAAAATAGCAATACATGTTCAACGTGAGGCTGCTTTTGGAGATTCTCTGCAATCTACACTTAACGTTAGCCTAGCTCCTACACGTTCTTAAACGACGTTAAGCTAAATTAGCTTACTTAAATCTCTTACGGGTGAATTTCTAGCTTGGAAACGTAGCTATAGTATCTTACAGCTCGACATCTAATTTTAGATACAATGGTTTATAGATTATCCTGTCCCACAAAACGTGACTGTCTGATCACGGATGCTAGCTACGGCGTTTAAGCTCCGAATTGGCTAGTTAGCTCGCTAGCACTGCCAAAGTCAAAGATGTCCCTTGGCTAGCTAGCTAGCTAGCTAGCTAGCTAACTTACAAAACAGACAATGGACGGATAAGGAGAATGCCTAATTATTTTCATTTTTAACGTTAGTAGATTTCTCCTACCGTCCACAGATTGGAGACAAGAATCTATGAACAACAGAATCGTGATCCCGTAAGCTTTCATGGTAAAGGCCGCTTTCTTAGGTCCTCGCAACTAACAACAGTTCATTCCCATCCCGAAGCTCGCTCTTTTCCGCTGCACAATTTTCACTTCCTCAATCCTTGGTTAGACCAAACTCCGCCTACTTTCCCCCTTTAAAAGGACCGCACCGAAATAGCTTCCAATTCCGAGCTAGTTTTTCATAATTCTTATTAATATAGGATGCATTTCGAAAAAAACCAACAACGAGTTAAATGTGTCATGTATTAATAATATATAACTGATAATAATAAAGGGTATACTTTATCCGAACAACCTCTTTTCATCACCAGGTGGCGCTAGAGAAAGGTTTCGCTTAAAAGCAGTACTCCAAGGGCTGACTCTTTGTTTTTAACGAACGGAACAAGAATTGAATGTCCACATTTATGAATTTTAGAAGAAATGAGAGGCGCTACGAATTCTCAAAAGCTACAAAAATGTAAGATAAATGTGCATTGTTTTTCATTGTGAAGAAGGTTTTTCAAGTTTCCAAATTACACACACACACACACACAACATGAATTGTATCATTTAAACTTTCATTTAAAAGTAAAAGGAGTGAATAATCGAGAGCAAGGTAAACACCACAGAAGTGTTCTAGGCAAAAGTAATAAAGTCATAAATCAGGCACACAGTTATTATCTGTCACTGATGTGCACCAAACACAGAGCATCAGAAATACTCACAAATGCCACAGAGATTGTTGATTGTTCTGAAGTTACAGGCAAATGCACCAAAATGATATGGCACTTTGCCACTCTTTATTATCTCTTCTAACTATAAGAAGTTTTTTTTGCTGAGGAATGAGATACCACCCACCGAGTATGAAGTAGGAAGATATATGGCATATACACTCAGTGATCACTTTATTAGGTAGACCTGTACAGACTTGTGTAGACTTGCCAATGCAAATATTTAATCACCCAATCATGAGGCAGCAACTAAATGTATACAAGCTTGCAGACATGGTCAAGAGGTTCAGCTGTTTCTCAGATGAAATGTCAGAATGGGGAAGAAATCTGACCTAAGTGACTTTGATCGTGGGATGATTGCTGGTGCCAGGCACGGTGGATAGAGTATATCAGAAACTGCTGATCTCCTGGGATTTTCACACACAGTCTCTAGAGTTTGCAGAGAATGGTGTGAAAAACAAAAATGTATGTATGTATATATTTTTTTATTTAGCTGAGGTTTTTATCTAAAGTTTTATCCAGGGGATAATCTACATGGAGCAATGCAGGGCTAAGGGCCTTGCTCTCGGGCCCAACAGCTGTGCGGATCTTATCCTGGCTACACCGGGACTTGAACAGATAAGGTTGAGATTGGGGATCAGCCACTCTAAGCATATGATTCAGGTACAGAGTAGCTCCTACAGACCTCAGATTTATTGCCTAGAATAGTTTGGCAAAGTGACACCATGTCCCTAAGAAGTCTTTCAATTAACCTGAGTGTGCAAAGAATAAGAAAACAAACAATACAGGCATTGCAAGCAAGCAATTACAATAATACAGATATAATTTTAATTTTAATGGGTGGTGTAAATTATTATACAGAATAATGTTGAAGAAAATAAATAGTTACTGCAGTTAAAGAATCCAAAAGCCCTTGTCTCTTGCATTTACAAGCTGGTACCTGGAGATGGCACCATTTACAAACACAGTTGGGCCTCACAAAAAAAAAAAAAGATTATTTTTAAAACTGTCCAAGCTGTGTGTTCAGATGTGCTATGCGCAGGGACCCGGTATGGCTGGTGTGGGAGAGGACTCAAGGTATCATCCCTCAGTGTGGAGTTTGAGGGGTGAATGAGGGTAACAGTTCCGTCTACCAATGGTTGAGACCAGCGTCCCTCAGAGACCAGCAGCTGCTGCTCATGCTGTTTGGGAATCTGCTCCCCCCATTAAGCCAGGCAGGAAGAGAGACAGACAGGCCAGGTGTGCTGGGGCTGGAACTGCTGGTAGGGACAGGAAAGGGGAACAGCGTCCCAGCCCACGAGTATGCCATTCTATCTCAGTCTGGTTTGTCTTGGCCTCTGTGTATGTGTTACAACAACAATCCCCATGAATAACTCACCGTCTTTTTCTTAACCAGAATAAGGGCTATAATGTTTAACTTCTTCATGTTTAATATCTACTATAGCGACTGTATGTATGATAAGGTATATCTTTAATGAAACTGTGTATGTGTTTACGTGTGCATATATTTGCTTGTGTATTTATCTACTGTATATACATGTGCATGTGTTTGTGCATGTATATATTCACAGGTGCTTGTGTGTGTGAGAGTGTGTTGTCTTGGTACACATCTACTGTTATCTTTCCCTTTCTCCCTAAAGTTATCTCCCTGCTTTGGTTTTAGGAGGAATGTGAGATGGAGTACGTGAAGTACCCAGCTCTGCACCCAAGAAGTCTCGGCACCCTGCACAGATACCCAGAATGGCCTCACTCCCACCGACAGCATACAATCTATAATGTGTGCACCTGCATGGCACCTCACAGTGCTGCTGACTCATATCCTGTACGGATTAGCTGTCCTAGGGGAGCATAACTCCACTCGTGTCATTCCCAGAAAGCACATCTGCAGTGACTGCCAGTCTATACATTGGGAATGCACACTTGACACACAAGGGCACTCGTATGCACCATTCACTGAAAAAACTTCACCCCCCCCCCTCCCCAGGGGGAAATGGGCAGTATGTCAGGGACTACATTACATTACATTAATGGCATTTGGCAGACGCTCTTATCCAGAGCGACGTACAGTTGATTAGACTAAGCAGGAGACAATCCTCCCCTGGAGCAATGCAGGGTTAAGGGCAACGGCTGTGCGGATCTTATTGTGGCTACACCGGGGATTGAACACCGACCTTGCATGTACCTTAACCACTACGCTACAGGACTAAGTACCCCACTGAACCGAACCCTTATTGGTGGAGGCTGAGCAAGGGAATGTGCAGTTGTATGATATGTTGATATAGTCTGGAAACACAGCAGTGGTCTCCCTGCACTTCTAGTCCTCTATATCTCTTTCTTCAACGAGAGAGAGACAGAGAGAGAGAGAGAGAGAGAGAGAGAGAGGCCTCACTCCCCCCCCTCCTCACTGTGGGCTGGCGTTTATTAGCGTCGGCTCCACATGATCTCATCTGGGAGACAGTCCTAATGAGGAGACGGGGTTTTGAGCCAGATGTGGGTTTGAGCTCCAGAGGAGTCCGATGCCAGTGCCTGTGTGTGGTACTCCAGCTCTGCCATCTGGTTCCCATTCAGAGCGATCAGATCATTTTTTAATGTTATTACACATTTGGAAAAAAAGAGAGCACTATTGTCTTTATATTAGAGCAGTGCTGGAATTCTCCCTGCACCCCTTCTCAGACTGAGGGAGGGAGAAGTGCCATGGCTCTTCAGCAAGATCAAAGTGGATCCGTTTCTGTCCCGTGCCAGGCCTTCGGCTGATTAAACACCCAGGATGCTTTGCTGCTGGAACGCAGAGTTTCCTGCCTTCCCCTCCAACACAAACTGACTTTTCTGGGCTCCTATGGAGCGGCCTCTGCTCAGTGACTTCCTGAGTCAGAAATATGCCCCCTGAGCACAACTATATAGAAGTTAAAACGTGTCTCGTTTAACTCGCACTCCATCTGTGAAAAAAGGTATGCATAAGAACGAGTGGAGGCACAGTGACAACTCTCTCCTCCGGCCTTCATCCCTGGGCTCACTAAGTATAGTTATATGAATCATATCAATGGGCTCATATCGATCAGATATACATATACTATCTAAACCTTTACCTAAATGTATTGAACATGAGCTAAAATGTGCTTTAGATTAGTTATCATTACTTGATTTTATTGACGTTCCAAAAATATTTATTGTTCCAGTGGATAATTAATGACACTTTCGAAGCTGAAGCCGCCATAACAGCACAAAGGGAAGATTAAAGACCTGGCGGGATGTGAACCCCCCCTCATTTCAAGTTTTACGGGGGCCTAAATAAACTCAGATGCCGGCGTAATAATCCATCGCTGCACTCAGAAGTATCGCAGATCTGAACCATGTGTGGGTCAGGAGCTGAGCCCTCAGCTGCCAAAGCTGCTCTCCATGTGTGCGCAATGAATTAGCTCTGCAGTCTCCAGAGGTGACCTTACACACTCTCCTCACACTCCCTATGGGCAAGACTAGCTTGTCTGACCCCAGCATCTTTCCATTAATACACGCATACATTTGGTATATCTCTACTTTTAGCTCAGACATAACCTGCCCAGGTTATGTTTCTAGGAGTTGAATGGTTTGTTTGAAAATTCAGGTGCATAATTATCAGTTTTTGCAGATGTGTGAATCTCTCTGCGATTTCAACTGTGGTCCACACGCAGTTTACCTGTGTCCTGTGTACAGCCTGAAGGTTCATCTATACAGCCAGAGGTTTCGCGGGCTTGCCGCTGTAGGGAAACAGTAGGAGGATGGATAATGAGGAGAAACCACAGAGGGCCGGGTTGTGTAGTTGACTATGGCTCACGCTGGGGGCAGCTCTTCTCGGAACACAGCAGTCCCTGTCAGCGGCCTTCCCAGAGGTTAAGCTCAGAGTTGCAGCAGTATTTCTCCTTGCCTGAGAGAAAAAAAAAAGATATATACATGAGCCTCGCTTTTACCGTTCTGTTCTCACTGCGGGAGCGGCCAGCTCTTTGATGTGGGCGCACGGGACAGCGCAGGCCTGCCTCCAGCTGCGCAGCCAGCCTGTAAACTTCACCTTTGGAAAGTGAATCCACATTCTTCACCCCCCACCCCTCTGGACCCCGGACCCTGGACCCCGTACCCCGGCCCCGACGACCCTACCCCCACATCATAAAACACTTAAGAGTTGCAGCGCACTCCGCACTCATAAACTACTTCAGCTGCCTTTTGCCTAACACCTGGGTCAGGGACAGGGTGAGGGGGAGGGAGTGTGCGGGTAGGGGAGCTGTGTGGGGGTGGGGTGCTGGCCATTATGTGGGAAGCATGGAAGGAGCCGGGCGCAGTGGGGGGAGGGGGGAGGGGGGAGACGAGGCTTTGAGCAGTGAAGCAGAGACGGCCCTCCCAGCCCTCCCTTGTGTGCAGCCTGGCTGAGGACCCAGACAGCCTTACTGGTAACTGGGAGCTTTCCGAACACAATCACACAAAAGCTGATCTACACCCCACTGGGTCAAATTCAAGAAGGTGCGTGAAGACGTGCAAAATAATAAATAATAACAGTAAGAAAAATATTGTGATTGAGGGGAATGTTCAGCATAAGGTGCATGAAGGTACAGGGAACATTCTGGGTCGTGCGGTGTGTTTCTAAAGTTCTTGGTGGTCTGGGTGGAGAGCATTAGACATTGTTTGGGGTTTGGCCAGCAGCTGTGCTGAAATACAGAAATCCCTCTCTATGCTCTCCTTCCTGTTTCCCCAGTGACATAGCAGAGCTCTCAGCACCTCACGCACTGCCCTGTAGTTCCAGCACACTGCTGCCTGACTGCACTCATTACTCACGCCCCACTGGCACACCGGAATCACAGCCTCCAGCCACAGCTGCCCCAGAGCCAGGCACTGGGTGAAAAGCTCTTCTGAGGGGAATCCAGTTTATGACCACACTCTTTCAGTCTTAATGCATTGCCACAAACGCAAGACAATCTCGGATCAAGACGTAGCCATTATAACCGATTATGCACTTGGTGTCAGCCGGCTACTAGATGAATACAGTTAACTGTTGCTTCTTTACAGTATTTGAACAAACATCAAATTGCTGATAAAAGAAGCTATCGCAATGTTTACCTGACACATTAAAAATCCAATATTTGATTCATGATGTCATGAAACTTAAAGCTAGCTGTAACTAATCACTTGCTAGTCATGTTAGCTGAAGGGAACTCAATTTATCTGTTTGACTGTGTAATCTACCAAATCTCTCTAAATCTGTCTTAATTCAAGTATTCATTATATAGTATACTCTTGTTCAGAATGAATAATAGCACCAACATTGCAAGATTTGTAGGAATAATTCACAGAAAAAGATGTTCTACCTACGTTTTATGACAAATCAATCACAAGTCAAAATCAGATTAAACCGTCAAACTGTCAGAGTTGAGCAAGCTGGTTCCTCCAAAACTCTCAAAGCTTCATGTCAAATGTAATCAATATGTATGCGGCCTATTACTCATGTAATCAATATGTGTGCTGCCTATTACTCATGTAATCAATATGTATGCTGCCTATTACTCATGTAATCAATATGTATGCTGCCTATTACTCATGTAATCAATATGTATGCTGCCTATTACTCATGTAGAATATGTAATCCAATTAACCTATATCATTAATTACAGATGGGCTTTTGGAAACGCAAGAAACCACAGTGTCAACTGTAGGATATATGTAATCCAATGAACCTATATCATTAATTACAGATGAGCTTATGGAAACGCAAGAAACCACAGTGTCAACTGTAGAAGAAAAAGCAAAAGAATACGTCAGGCTGAAAAAAACCATACTTACTCACTTAGAAGAGAACATTAATCAAATATTAAAGTATGATTAAGTATGCCTGTATATTTTCAAACTGATAAACTGCTCATTTGTGCTAGAAGTGACCCATATGTAACCTGAATTGAATACAATAATGTGTATGCTTAAAAGGAAAATTGGAAAGTACAGAATAGCACCATGTTTTGCATAGTTCATCTTTTATGATTCCTCTTTGTGAAAAAGCAGTTTGCGGGACGGGGGCGTCTTGAACAGCTTGCAGGACAAGGTGTCTTGCTTTGTAAGCTGTCTTTGCCAAAATAGTTTGCAGGGCAGGGTGCCTTGAACGGCTTGCAGGGCAGGACGTCTTGCTTTGAAGACTGTCATTTTCAAGGACAGTTTACGGAACAAGATGTCATAAGAACATTTATTTTTAAGAACAGCTTACAAAGCAAAAATATCTTGTGGGCCTGTGCATTGAGGCGCCACAGAGACCGGCTGATGTTTTTAGGAATGTTTAGGAGGAGTTACATTGAACATGGTGTATAAAATGGGTGTAAAACTGACAATCGAGGTTCAATTCTGCAGAGTTGATCCGGCTTTGTGCACTTGTGCTAATAAAGTCTGATTTTCCTGAAGAGCTTGCTGCCATGGTTTTCCCTCGTGAAGTTGTTTTTCAACAAATTAGAGATTGGACTTTGAATTCTGTTGTTTCCTAGACACGACAGATTGACTAAAAGCCTATCAACGGTTGGACTAGAACAACGCATCGATGAGCCAATGAGGGAAAGACATGAGTTTGGCATGCTCAGTAATGTGGAGTGGAGATCCAATCAGAGCACAGAGAGCTCATACAGGTCTGATGGTTGACTGAAGATGGAAGCCATATATTTGATTGTCCAGTAGGCAAGGTACACTAACTTTATGGATTTGTGTGTGTTCAGGTAAGTGTATTGAAATATTCACATTGCAACTATGAAATGCACAAATTTGAGGAAAGCTAGCCGCTGTTTGCCTCTATATAACACATTTCAGTTCTCAGTAAGTTGTATGTAGTGATCTTGATCACTCCAGCGGCATACTTTGAATTGAACCAAAGGCTCACCACACACCCGTAAAGAGGCGGCGTGATGGTTAGTGCCCAGCGGCGTGTGTTAGCAGCGCAGACGTCAGTCCACGTGCTGTTTGCAGAGACTCCCCAGCTGCTCTCCATTCCTCCTCGCCCCTCCAAGTATGACAGCGGCCCCAGTCAAAACAGCATCTGAGCTGACCGTGTTTATACAGAGACAAGCTGACAGTCTCCTAATGATCCCCATTTCCTTCCAACAACACCCACTGGGGATTACGACCTCCCTCCGCTGCCCTAAGTGCAAGGGCAGGAGACTGTCTGAGTGGGCACTGAGCCCCTCTCCTCACTGTCACAGGCAGGAAGGGCAGGGCCATGTCTTCATAGTCTGGTATAATGGAGGTTTTCTTCGCCTTGCTTGCATTAGCCAAGCATTGCACCACACTAGCTGTACTGGGCCAGCTAGACATCGGTGCCGGCTTGAATTTCCATGCGCTTGGAATTATAGCATACTGCACCTCGCTCATTCAAGTGGAAAAATCCATTCACTCAGTTGTGGCAAAACCCCAAATGGTTTTGTTTTACTTTTAATTGGATTACACGTAAACATTTTTAGGTTGGTTAACCTGCAGGTAAAGCAAGCAATAACAGGATACTGGACAGTTGCAAAATACAGTATGTAATGAACCAGCCTACCTATTGTAACATTAAACTCAATATTAAGTGTCCAAAACAACACAGAACTAAACCAATCATTTCTAATAATTATTAAAAAATCTAACCAATGAATTCAATGAATAGTCCTGGAATTCGAAGTATACTCCATGCACACATCCATGCAATGGCCTAGCAATGCAGACATTTTGTTATTGGATGAACATTTGGCAGTTACACAAAGACCCACAGCCGTGCTCCACTGGACGTCGCAGATTTGTTTAAGACAAACTATGCTTATTGTACCTCCTTCAGTGCTGCACACGGAGTAGGGTTTCCACTTCTTACAGTCCACATCATTGCTGTTCAGACGTGACACACAAAGAATGCATGCTTGGCACTTCACTCTTTCACAAATTTCCATTCGTGTGGCACCACATAGCACTTCAAGAAGCTTAATTAGGCCATAAGTAACACAGTAACTCCAGCCTCTGTAACACAGGGAATAGTTTCAAATGAGAAAAATCTGCTTCAGCGTCTTAATGACATGGAAGGTGCCTTCACTGATAAAGTTTTAAAAGCGATCATGTGGGTCTCACCTTCATCAGGTCTCTGAACACTAAAACTCCTAGCACAGTGGACTTACCGCACCCTCACCACATTCTCCACACAGGAAGCCTGAACTCAGACAGGAGCTGGGTCGTTTCACTTCCACAAGGAGTGTGTTCACACCTTCAGGCCACTCACAAAGACAACATTTTAGCACTTTATGGTGACCACTTGTCCCAGCCCCACATCTCCCATGTTATTAGAGAATTAGCGCAAGGGTAGTTATGACAGTTATAGTTCTTGCTACCAGCAGCAAAACAGCTTTGTGTATCCATTGACAAAACGATGTATAGTGCTACAATTACAGAATTTGCCTACTTCAAAATGAAACATAAAATTATACATCCTAGAACATAACATGGTTTATGACACAAATTGTATGTATACAGAATTGTATCATATATGCAACACTTCTGAAGTAATGAACAATAAACACATCATTCCCAGTATTACTTACCACATATCCAATGTCTACGGCAAGACCAGACATTAAAATTTCACAGGAAAGCAAGCAACCTCAGTGAATTCCATAAATGCTCTCAATTTAATATTATTACACTAAGAATTAATTAGACGCAATGAAAATACTTTATCATTGTATTGTTCAGTGAGAATAAACTTAGAAAAAAGTCTGGTTATTTTCTAAAGAAATAACAATGATTTATTGGGCTCTATAGTATGGGGTTTGAAGGCTTACTTTTAAGAAACAGTCCTTTCCCTGTCAGTTTGAGAAGTTCCCTGCCATATTGCTGGAAGCAAAAGGCACTTGAAAAGCGGTTAGCTGACAGGCCCAGGACAGCGATGAGAACACACAACGGTCCTTTGCATCTGCTCTGGAGACCATTCAGGCTGGGTGCTCTCTCAGGTGCTCCACAGAAGGGCTAGTTTGTAAAACAGGACATATACAGAGCGCCACTATGCAAACCCCCAACCCCACGCTGCCATTGTGGTTTTAATTAGCCTCCATTTCACTCAATCCCATCAAGTGCTCTCGCACACCCCCACACTCCCAGCTTTTCCCCCTCTGGGTCTGTTGATACAGTTAATGAGAGAGAGGTAGAGTCGGACTGAGAACAGTCGAGTTAAAAAGGGGTTGTGTGGGGGTAGGGGTGGGGGGGTAATCCTTAAGGAGCCATGAGCCCCCTCCCCGCACACACACTAACTATTCACCCTGAGGGGACTGCAGTCATGAATAGGACATTGTCCTCATGGGAGACAAAGCCAACCGTCTCCTTTTCCCAGGTTCACAAGTACTCACAAGAGGGGAAAACTAGGGTTTGTTTCAGATATTGGGTAAAATCACATTTGAGAAAGCAGGCAACAGCACACTGCCGTCTCTGTGAACCCCTTCTCTTCTCCACCCGCTGCAGGCTCCTCTGCTAATGTTTATTTTGACTGAGTTCCCAGAAACTGAGTGGAGGGTCTCTGGGCAGCCATTTTTCTCAGGGTGGGGGGCAGGGGTAAAATGAGATGCATGCTGGGAGTTGGAGGTGCATAAATGAGAAGGGCTTTGCTCTGCTACAGTGAACCACACACCCACAACATTATACTCGCTCTTCTCAACCTGCTCTTAAATGCAGCCTACATAGCCTGGTATATCCAGAGGCTAATCAATACATTAAAATGTGCTTGTCCCCCCAAGATAGGATATCATGAGCTCATTCAAAACAAACAGAAGAACCTGCCCCTTACCCTTTGTGGTAGTCTACTTGATAAAACTGAGACTCATTACCCCTTCATTTGTAAAAACCTATACATGGAAATTTCAGAGTCAAAACACAAAAAAATTATTATGTTTTAAGAACAGCTCATCACACACCCACCCCCCTATGTTTACCCTCCATTAAAGCATTTGGGGGGGAGGGGGGGGGGGGTGTATTTGCAGCTGAAAAAGAAACTTAAGCATTCTTAAGCATCCTGTGGAGGGCAGATTTTGTTCTATACAATTCATCTTACACACTGAGATGCAAATAGCCAATTGTAAGGAATTTTAAGAGTTGTGCCTCTTCCGCGTCTTTGCCTACCTGGGGCGCAGACTGTTTCAGAGATCTGGATGCAGTGTCGAGTGAAGATTACCTCAGCAAACTAATTAACAGCACTACGACCCGTCTGTTATCCATGTTATAAAACTGACAGAAGAAATTACAGTTACTGCTGCAATTAAACGGATCGCACATTTTACGAAGTTCGCTCTTTATTACTTAATTCAGTATTTCTTTTGGAGACATAAATATCTATTTCTGTACAGAAAATATTTTGTTGATGAAGTTACACATTTACACTTTTACAAAACATTGTATGTTAATACAAGGAAGAATAACTCATTTACATACACATACACTCATTTAACACATCAGTAAACATAAGATACCAGCTTACTTTCGCCAGTTCAGAAACAACATCCAACGCCATTTACAAAAAAACTAAAACAAAATACGTATGTATATCAGTAAATGTAGGTTGCTGCTGCAAATATGAATATATTTTTTTGTAGATAGGCCTAAATGCTGGTCTTCAATTCCCTTATCTTTTAAAAAAAATTTTTTCTAGAAACACAAAAATCACAAGTGAAAATGAGCAATTCACGAATTATAAATAAACAAAAAAGCTTTCCATATAATTTTTTAAAGAATGTTCATAAATTTCAAGTGTTTGACGGATCAATGTAAATGAATTTCATCTACTCCACTTCAGATAAAAATATATTTCATAGCAACTCTGGTCCGCCAGTGTTAACTACACTGGTAAACACATAGAAGGCAAACTATGATGGCGAATTACGTTCCAAAGTCAATGCGTGTGTGCGTGTGTGTGTGTGTGAGAGAGAGAGAGAGAGAGAGAGAGAGAGAGAGAGAGAGAGAGAGAGAGAGAGAGAGAGGGGGGGGGGGGTGCGTGTCTGTGTGCAAGGGGGGTCAATGGTAAATAAAACAAGGAGAGACTGAGAGTGAGATGGGTGGGGGCTGTCGGAGAGGCACTTCAGTTAATTTAACTACTTGATCCCAGAACCTCGCCTGTTCTCTCGTGGTTCACCACAAATATTTGAAGTGTGATGGCTTCAATGCCCAAGCGCTGGAGTGCAGAAGGGAGAGTAAACACAAATGAAAACGCTCTAATGTTTATCTAAAGTCTTAATAAAGCCACACACTTCAAGGACCACCGACACAAAACAAAGAGGAAAGGAAAGAGGGAGAGACGGAGAAAAGTCAACGAATCCATGTTTTCCGTTTCGCAATAAACATATATGTTTGGTTCACTTCCCATCAAATAATCAGCCCCTCAAGCGTTTTGTTGCAGCATAAGTACCATTATAGCAGACTTAACAACCCGTTTCCTCGGCGCATGAGGACATTCCGAGTGTGATTTGGAGTTGATCATAAGTGAATACAACAGCCTTTTCGTTTTGAGTCACGGATCAAATAAACCAAAAGGCACATCAGTCCAATAGGCTAACATGCCTATCATTTCATTAAAAAGCAATTGCATTCTCCGCAATATTATCGAAAGTCTTGTCGCTTCGCTGTACATCTATCCCTATGCTCTTGGAATTACATTTCCACTAGTCCATCATTGTCTCCCAGGGCCAGTTAGGTGTATGAGCAGTGCTGCACAAGCGTATATTATAGCCCCTATAAAGTTCTAGTCCAACACCATATCAACAGCAACAAACCAGTCAACAAGGCAGCATGAGCAGATAACTTGGACGGGCTGGAGGAAAATACTCCTAAGTCCGGGTGCAAGTCTTCTCCATCGGGTTTCATTTCGTAGTCCTCATCCTCATACATGTCGTCCATGTCCGCATAGGCCGTAGAGACCCCGTGATCCCCGATTGAGCATAGTTTCCCCATGTTCTCCTTCACCACTTCGCAAAAGGGTCGCTCCATGCCGTCGCATACGCAGCGGTTCAGCAGCATACCATTGGGGATGAACAGCATCTGCTGAATTGTAGTCTTGCACGTCGCAGTGCATTTCCTGCCATTGAAAAGCTGTCCACAGTTGGACAGGTAGGCTGTCAGAGTGGAGTGGCAGCCTGGGTCGTCCTCACAGCGCTGGCGGGCCTCTGTGCACCCTATGCCAGCTGCGTCCCCTGGATGCCTGCGAGGAAGGCATGGTTCGATCGCCCGTTTCGCCCTCCTACACTGTGAATCCTGTGCGCAGTCACATGTCTCTAGGTCCGGTCCATTGCGGGTCTGGTTCAGTTTCACCAAGGCGCTGATGCAATGGCTGGGGCACTGTCGCCTGCTCCCTCTGATATTATCTTCGCATGCAACCAGATACTGGTTATAGGCTAATTCACAGTCTTTTTCCTGTTGACATCTAAGCAGGGCTTGCCAGCAGACATACTGGGCATCAAGCACCACAAGTACCCAGCCCAGTAGAGCAACAGCGCTACACCAAGTCTTCATGCTCAAAGCGTAGGCTCCAGTTCACGGATGCGCTCCTGTTTCTCCACTTAACATCGAACGTTTATTTTAGAAATCCTCCGAGTACGCATCCGGGAGTACGGGTTGGACAGCATTGTGTCTTCATGTTTTTAAAAAAGACCAGAAAAAAGAAAGCTTGCTTGCATGAAGTCCAGACGGACTCATTCCTCCCGCCCCTATGGCCAACTTGACAGATTAGAATCACAGAACAGCCTGTTGCTCGATGGGGGAAGGTAAAACTTTAGCCAGCAACTGAAGAATTTCACTTAAGATATACAGGATTTCCACAGCTTTCTCTGACTATGAATACACCCCAAAATGAAAGAAGTAGCAAAATTCCGCTTGACAAAAAGACAGAAAGAAAATAAATCCGAACTTCACCTCCCTCTATCCGGCATTGTCCACGTTCCTGAGTCCTGTCATGAGTAGAAAACATAGATTTGTTTCGGTTTTATGGGATACAAATTGTGCACTTTCTCACCAGGACACGTCCATCTCTCCCTTCTGTTTTTTCTTCTCTCCCTCCTTTTTTCATCTCTCCTCCTCCCTTCACTGCCGCCGTTTCTCCCGCTACCTGTGTCTTTGTCCCTCTCACTGTTACGCTTCACGCTTCGTTTAGCTTTCCCCTATAACCCCTCTACTCTGAAAACAGAAAAGGCAAAGCCCCCACCTCCCCCTTTCTCTCTCATTTACAGTCCGGCTCCACGATTGGCCGTCATTGAGGAGTCAGTCATGGGATTCATTTCCATAGCAACTCCAGTTTTGGCAATCTCCACGTCACATACAGGATAAAATGTTTATAAATTTTATGAAACTCGCAACCTGTGTGGTCTCCCCCAACTTTCTCCTCCTTCAGTTGATTAAAAAAGCTTGGCGAGTGAAGAAGGGGGTGGGGGTTCGGAGGACGTTAGCCCCGAAGCAGACGACAGAAAGCATTCCACAGCTAGAAGCTCACATCTGTAACCCACCGCTCTAAATTAAAGCTCGGGAAAACAAATCTGTTTCTATTTAACATTAAACCGATGAGAAAAACCATAGGAACAACTTCTTGTCGTGAAATAATTGTTAAAAATACTTTTTAAATACAAAAACGGCAGTGCCACCCCCAATCCCTCTGCTTTCTCTTTCCCTCTCACACTCTCTTCATTCGGGTGGGTTTTAAAACTCTGATTGATAGGATTGAATGGAAGAGAATAGTATTTTCTGGCCCGTTTCACCCTTTTGTGTCTGATTGGCCATGCACTGGCCCAGTGTCTTTCCAGGCCCGAAGATTGTTCACGCCTTGCAGCCTGTCAATAGAGAAGGGTTTCAGCATCAATATATTTTACAGCTCTCTCCTTTCACACTACACTTGAAAACTGCCAATAGAGACAGGCCTCCCTGCCATTGAGATGGAAACTAGCTTTATTTTTTTCTGAAAGCGATGAAAAAGACACAGGCCCTTTGGCTATTTTACAAAACAAAGTTTTAGACTTCCTTCTGGGAAAACGGGCCCACGTTCGGACAGAGCCAGATTGCTGGGCGAATGTCACCGACTGAGCTGAACTATTGAGGGAATCGCTAATAATACGGTGCATACGGCCGTCTGCGTTAACAGCAACAATGCTGACAAGGCGATGAAACAACAACAACAACAACAACAACAAAAAACCCACAAATAAAATATTTTCTGCCATGGAGAAAAGTGTAGACATAAACAACGTGACCACCAAATGTTTAAACTCGGTAGGCCTATATTAAAGGCAAAGCCCACACTAGAAGTACAAAATAAATAATCAAATAAATAAACAAACAAAACAAAAAACAGTTTGAATAGCAGACATAGTAAGTAATATTACGGACTATGATGATGATGATTATTATTATTATTATTATTATTATTATTATTATTATCCGCCCCCCGGCACTTGGAAAACCGATGGAAAAAAAACTTTTTACAAAATGTTTTACAAAATGAATTTATGGCCCCCCCTTGTGTTCAAATTAAGTAAAAACCAAACTGTGCCATGATTCACTTATTTATTGTTTTCTAAACAGTCCATTAAATATTTGGTGTCACCAAAATCACAGGATTCTCTTACAAAAAGTAACCAGATGATTAAAGAGGGAGAATTGTGTATTTTATTTTATTTTTTGTGTGTGTATTTTTCAAAATATCTCCATCATGAGATATTACCCAGTTTCAATTTTAAAAAAAACCTTTAAAAACGCAAGCGTTTATACACGGTAAGTAAAGCAAAGTAATATCTGCCCTTGTTTTACTCCTGCATCCTTATGCAGTCAAAGCACCATTTCACACATTACCCTAGTGTGTGCATCTATATCACTCATTTCTCACATCGTCCTCTGGAGAAATAAGAATGGAGAAGAGCTCATTATTTGGTAGCCATCAGTTAGGTCTTCTGTCAGAGAATGAGTACACAAACAGTATGTACAAATGCACAAATATGTACCTTCACAGCTGTGATAGACATGTCCTTCAGTTGCATCCAAAAATGAACGATTTTACTGAATTCTGTATGAACAAGCTACAAGGACACTGATAAACAGCAATACTTTATGTGTGTGTCTGCACTTTAGGTCGTATGGGAAATATTCTCAGCCAGAGGGATACACTCAAAATTTGCACTTGACAACTTAATAGCAGCTATAGTAACACCAAACTAACAGTACAAAATGGTAGCACTGGAGGGATTTATGTGACTGGGAGCCACAGAGAATCATGGGAAAGGTCAGAGGTCAGTGAACTGCAATGGAGACATGGATAAAAAAGAAAAACCACAACCAGATCTTAAATAAAAGACTGGGGGGGTCAACAACAACAGCACATAAACTATCTCTTAACTTTTATTTCACATAACTATCAGTTTTATATTATATATTTCATTTTAAAATGTGAGTGCTCCTTGTAAAATACACTTATTTACCCTGGAGTAAAATCCAGCTATGACCAGCTTCAAATACAAGCTAGCTACTTTTCACAGCAAGGTACCAATTTTAGGCGATTTCACATATGGGTTTATAGCTAGGTTCACAATATTTTATTTTGGAGGATACGGATGCTGATACACTAGGAAATGCACCACGTTCAGTCCCAGAAGCACCCCCTTCCTGTGTGCCCTCCTGAGCTGGCCTTATTACACCAGCCTATGTGTGAATATTCATGCTGCGTGTGCATACTAATTGATCCCATTTGGGAAGAGGCTAAATGTACTATATCTGTCCTTTATGTGGCATCTAAATCGAATCTGTTACACAGCTGATGTGTGACACTGAGTGGTACAACTGTTCTGGAGTGAGCAGGTTACATGAGAGAGCACTTCTCTGCAGACTGCTTAAAGTCCTCCAGGGTGGACTGGGCCTTGTCCTTCAGCTGGTCCAGATCCACGTTCTGGATGTTGGTCAGCTGCCCGATGATGGACTGCTTCTTCTCCTCCTCCTGGTTGTCCTCGGCGATCATCTTGGCCAGCTCGGTGGGCAGCTCGATGTCGTCGCCTGCCTGCTGGATCTGAGAGTCATCCAGTTCATTCTGAGGGAGAGAACAACAGGCCGTAAAACGAGGGGAGGACAAAGACACAAAAGAGGGGAACTGGGAGGGCCAGGAACAGGAAGAAACAAAGGAGACAGGAAGAAATATACAGTATTGAAGCAAGCAGAACAACGACTAATGCAGCCTCCGACAGGAAAAGTCTTTCACTGAACACTTTTTTTAAATATTAAAAATAAGATGGCTACTCACATCTTAGATTACTTGAGTCAATTCCAAGGTGCTTGCATGATCTGTTTATGGTATGATCATATTTAGCCAGAGGAGTCTCAGAAAATGTATTACTTACTTTTGGTAGCCTGTACTTGTCTCGGAAGTGTGTTCTGATTGTTGCACGTTCTGCTTTTTTCTGAGCAAAACTGGCATCACGTTCCATCCTGGGCAAAAAAAAGAAGAGAAAAGAAAAGAACACCATGATTACTGAAGTAAACAAAAACTACACACACTCACACACACACACAAACACACAGCGCACATGTACACACACAGAACACACGCACACACATATACCAGTGTGCCAGTGAGTTTTGATGCTTTGTGTGCATTTGAAAGGAAGAAGGACAGCGGCCCTGAAACCAAAAATAATTGTGAGTGTCAACGGGCAGTTTGTGCTTGCAGCTTAAATCATATGATGAACTGATATTATTTATCATTCCTCTTTCAGGGAAGATTGATGGGGAAGTGAGAATCAAGTGAAATGTGTTTAAAATAGCAATTCCTGAATTATTTTAAATGAATGCATATGGGCAATCATGAATGCAGGTGTGTGTGTGTGTGTGTGTGTGTGTGTGTGTGTGTGTGTGTGTGTGTGTGTGTGTGTGTGTGTGTGTGAAGAGCAACTCCACACACTTCCTGTGAAAATAGTGAACAATTTTGAATGTTTTTAGGCAAAGCCTCTGCCAAACAATAACTACAATATCTACTTGCTACAATATCTACTAATGGATTTAACCTTGAATAAAGCCATGGTGGAGCATTAGGAATGTTAGACCACATGACAATAACAGTGATTGCCATAACTGCTTTTCAATAAACAACAATTTTATATTTCCTTTATATAATTGGAGATATCTGCATTAAAAGTACTTTTCATTAGTACCAGCATTATAGTGCAGGAAATCACTGATGTGGTAGACAGTACTCTGAAATGAGGCAAATATGATAAACCTGGTTTGTCTTTGGTTCCTATTGGTAAGTAGGATATAGGATATCTAAGTATATCACTGAAAAAACCTTGCTTCTACTTGCTTCTACTTCTTCAAGGAGGGATGCTGCCATCTAACAGACCATCATTCTCATCACTCTCTTTCCACCAATACATGGGACTACTCTTCCCAGTATTACACACACCACAGTGTACAATCACAATGAACCAAAAGTGCACTGTGCAGAACTACCCAAGACAACTTAAAGCACAGTAAGGAGGAGCACAGCACAGAAAACAAACAACACACAACTGGAAGGTCACAGCAAAGCCCAGCACAGAGAAACACAGTACAGGGAAACACAGGACAGGGAAACACAGCACACACTATGAAACCACACATCTCTATTTCTCACCTTATAAACCCCATATGTTCGACTTTAAAAAGTGAGCTATTTTATTAATGAATTTGTAATATAAAATAATGAACACTAAGACTGTTTAAAGGTAAAAACGACTGAATATCTCCCTTAATACCCCTTAAAATATCCCTTATTAATATTACGGGGTAAAATACCCCTGGGCAATCCTCATAGCATGTCAGCTTTAACATGACAACACAGTGCAATAATCACTGTGAAAAACCAACTCAAACACATCACATCTCTCAAGCTAAATTTAGAGATCATGCCAGAAGTTTACTATTATTTCCATCACGTTTTTATTAAGGAAAAAAGTTACTTTAATTCTCAAGATATTTCTAGAATTAAATGATATTTGTAATAGTCTGAAACTTAAAAAAAAAAAAAAGTTTAAATGGTTGTCTTTGACCAGCAGAGCGCAGTCAGGAGCCACCATTTCATACACTTTGGCAGTGGCAGAGCAATTAACATCTAAAGAGAGGATGTAGCTTATGTTTCATTGGTGTGCAAAACATTTATAGAGCTCTTTGAACTTTTACTCCATACTCTTTGGATGTTGGGGTGAGGAAGGTTACAGCTGACAGTTTCTTGATTCCAAACCTCACAAATCTGCAAATTGCTATTTTCCCCATCATGCTATACATAATGTGAGAGGAACCAACTCAAGGGCAAGGTGCTGATCGCTCTCCTTATCCCAAACGCCAACGGTGGCTTCTCTCTGCTCTGTTTCTGGCCCATGGCTCATCTGGTTGGTTCTCATCTACTACTGCAATGTGGAAGCACTGTGGACCACGGAGGGCTTTGCTGCATAAACACATTGAATTAAATACAAGCAAGTATTCTGTCACCAGCTTGTATGCCTGCCCCCCCATCTCCCCGTTCTTATTAAACTCTAATACCTGACAATCCAGTTCAGCGTAGGAGAGCATGACGCTCTTGTATTTAACATATGGTTTGTTCTATATATTTAATCCGTGGACTGCATTTGGGTTTCACACAACACAGTGTAGCAGGCAGGAGCTGAAGGGAGATTAAACGTTTTATAGGAAGGTTCCTATGTGATGACGCATATGAAGCTGAAGGTCATTGCTGTACTGAAATATTTAGCGATTTAGTGGAGAGCTGCCCAGCCGAACCTCCCCCAAATTTATATTCACAGGTTGACATAATGTCAAAAGTTGACAGCATACCTGCATGAATACCATTTTGAATAAACCTCTACTTTCGAGTTTACTCTCTTGTATTGAGAGTACAGACCACCCAGGCGCTCCTTGGAGTGAATATAAAGGACTGAAATTACCCACAATAAACCAAGTCCATCGCGTAACGTATGGATATGTCATATGCCGCTTTGTCGTTCAAGAGTCCAACAGTTTTAAGGCTGATAATAACATACCCTACCAAGTTGGCCCTAGAGATTTCTGAACCAATGTTGTTGAAATTATGCGTGGATATTTGTTATAAAATTTATAGAAATATAAGCACTTACTTGTTGAGGTCTATATAAATATTTTGTTAACAAAAATGACAAGACTGAGATAAAACATGGATCAAAAAATGCAATCGAGAAGCCACGAGGGTCCCCCTATAATTTTAATAATAGTTCATTTTATTCGAAACATGAAAGTAGCCTACAGTAAAAGCATAATGAAAAGGCATTTGTGGACCTTCAATACGTCCTTTTGCGGTAATCACACAAGCGATGAAGGAATCTACTAATCTTACTGCCTAACCTTTCAACAGAAATGTAATTTAACTTTTCCACCACAAGTGCATTAACGTTACGGTTAATTGCAGTCGACATGTAACATCTGGAAAAAGTAGCTAATTTTAGAATCCGTATAATAGCCAATATGAGAGTATTTGGTTCTACATAAAATGTAAATATATTGCATGAATTATTGTTCTGGACATTATCTTCAAAAGCATGTTTTAGTGCGATGGCTATTAATGGTGGTCCAATACATTATTGTATGTTAAAACATATGTATACACAATATATAACTATTACCAGAGAAAACATAATTTTGGCTGGACCCTAGTGGAAAAGTCCACATGCGAGCTGAGACCAGATACAACATTTGGAAGCAGAAGTGCAGAGATGGACAGAGCAACTAGAAAAACGTGATTACGGCTTTGGTAATCATTCTAAGGGCAGCCAAGTATTATTCGGATACTTGAAAAATGTAAGAAAAAGATCGAATGTAAAAGTAACGTGTTTTTTCTTACTTCTCCTCCACCAGCTGCTGCTGGTATTGCTCAAACTCTTCTTGAGTCATTCCTTGTGCCGCGGCTTCTGACTTTTCTGCTTCGGGTTTTTCCTCTCCCAAACCCCCGGTCAGGTTCTTCAGTTGTCCCCCTACCACGTGTTTTACCATGAAAGCCATTTTTGCTGTTGCCCAAGTTCCCTTAAATTACACTGTGCTCAAAAGTGGAAATTGGCTGTCCTGTCGTACTGAAGAAATCGGAAATAGCGGAAATCCCACGATGTGGATCAAATTAGCCTAAACGAAAAAATTATGTTAAATTCAACACGGAGACACCCAAAGCAGCTTCTTCGTCTAGCCCCGCCAAAGTAGTCGCACTTTGCTTAATGTTTCAGCACCAATAGCAAAGGACAGCTCCTCTTGGTTGGGCAGGAGGTCAGTCAACAGGTTTGACTGTTTTTCTCTGCCCAGTATGGGTTTTACTCCATCCAATCCGGTGTGCTGCTGGATTAAGTGTTCGCTTGTATGACTCTCCTTGGCGTCCCGTGACTCGCCCCGCGGATATTAACTCGCCATGGATTCAAAGAAGCACTTATGAAAATCGAATGGAACTCGGGCAGTGACGGACGCACGTGAGCTGTCAAAATGATGCCCCAGCAGGTGCGGAGGTCGGTAACCGGAACTGAACTGTGTCACGAGAAAAAAATGTTTTCCATCTGGGGGGGGAACGTCGTCTTATGTATGCATTATGCGTTATGCCACTGCGAAGAACTATTACATAGTCTTCCGCACTGCTTAAATAAACATGTGCTTTGGGTTGGGAGAGGGACGCACCATAGCTGTCTACTGTGCAAAGAACTGTCCTGCAGGCAAATAGAAAAAAATAAACATTTGCAGGCTTCTTTTTGCTTTGCGGTATGGAATGAATGCTACGCCTTTGCGCACAAGGGAAGCTTGAGTGCAAAGGCGTAGCAATGCCCATGGATCAGTTGCCCACAGATCAGTTTCCCCAGACTTTTGGTTATGTGATGGGTCTGGTTATTTCATTAGACTCCTCGAACTAAAGGCCGTTTTAACGTTGAGCAGTAATTTGCTAGTCTGTAGCCTCAGACAACAACTGCTATATTGACAGGCAGATAGAGTGCCTGTTGGAAGTTTTGATATTTCAATCCGTCAGTCCGTGCTGAGCACATGGAAGGGAGGACTGGGGCATCCTTCCCTGAAGAGAAATACAGTGAACAGAGGGTTTTTAATAGAGGGTTTTTTCAAACATACTGTAAAAAAACTGCCCTGCCAGACCTGATAAAAACAGCTCCAGTCACACAGCTCCTGCTCCTGAAGACACACTTGTCACACAGAGATCGTCTCCAGCACATTCTGCTGTTCTTTTTCAGAGCTTTTCTTCAATCTGGCTTTTTCAAACACAGAGGAGATTATACATCCTTAGTAGTACCAACACCTCTTTGCACTGTGCAGATTATAAATCCCCCAAACATTGCTGAATGTCTTCAGAGCTTCATTTTGAATTCAGCTTGTAGCTTGTTCTGTGGGTACATACACAGTAATTCTTCAGAAGTGAGTTTGTGTCAGCTCATATGTGTGGGGCATTCACAATCCTCCATGTTCTCATTTTAATTGGCATATGAGCATATGGCAGTATGTAAGAGCAGCAAAGCATGAACGCATTTGAAGTTACCATCAACCCAGCATTAAGCATGAGAAGTCTTAAGAATGTGAGGAGACATTATGAGTTCTAACTCAGTACACGTGAAAATGAACTAGGAGTACATATATTGTAATTCTCTGAGGTCGTGGACATGTCTAGTCGTGTACATCAGCCATCATGGTCAGGCAAGATGGCAGGTGTACACCAGCTTCTATGCCCTCAACCGTTCCAATTCCTTTCACATCCTGCCTTTCTCTTGCTTGTTCTCCCTCTTTCCCTTTCCCTCCTTTTTCTGACCATCCTGCTCTATTGCCCAACCTGATTTAGAACGGTGGTATAAGGGAACTCGCACCATACGTTAATGCAGACTGCAGCCAAATGGGATGCGACAACCAGATAATTCCTAGGCCCCGCCCCTGCGGAGTGGAGTGGGGCGAACCCTCCACACCGAGGGGCAGGAGACATGGGGGAGCAGAGTGAGACAGGCAGTGTGAGAGATGCACCGGGATGAGGACTGGGCAGTGAACACGGGGAGCAGGGAGGGGGTACCCCAACATAACTTAAATATCAATAAAACATTTTCCAACAACAAACGCTGATCAGGCTCGGTAAGGTTCACACACTGGGAGTATTCCGGGGACGCACCATGTGTGACCCAAACGCTGTCCCCACAAGGCAACTGTGAGCAGCCACAAACAAAGAGTTACACAGCAAACTCATAACAGGAAGCAGATACCTACCCACTGGCTGTAGTGCAGAGATCCTTCCCATGATTAAATGTTTTTTCCTTTGCACTAATTAGATCCTGTCAGCTGTCCGTGGCTTTGAGCTTGGCTCAAGGTTTGATGCCTCCTGTTTGACCTGATGAGAAACAGATACCTGCACTGACAAACACAATCATCCACTCTGGGGAACACTGGGACTTACACAATCCTTCATCAGTCACTCGAACCACATGGAACACCCCACCTCCTCCACAGCACCACCCAATGATAAAGCCGGAGAAGCCACAACATTATGTATGTGAAACAACAAAAAAAAATATATAATTATAAAATTTTTGTTGAAGTGATTCCTGTTTGGATGGTTGAATGGTCTTGTTTGAAGGCACTTACTAAAAGCACATACTAACAAAATGTATTGCAGGCAAGACTTTATGTCTTTCTACATTATTTGACCAAATCACCCTCATATGCAAGAGAGGAAAATCTGAAAATATGCTTTCTTTTTGTCTTAACCAGATCTAATGTGTTTTTGTTTGTTTTTTTAATATAATATAATAGCATTATGGAAGGATAAACTAAATGGAGCCTGTGAGAGACACTAAGCACCTGTAAGAGAAACAGAAACAATTGCAGAGAGAAACAGCCGGTAAAAAAAAAGTGTTACCCAACTCACACAGTAAGGGGGCAGAGACCCCCAGAGGTCTCGGAAAAATGTCCTCGGAAAAATGTTTTTAGAATCTTTTTCATACTGAATTTATTATGATTGTATTATGTATGAATTGTAATTATTAATGTTACAATTTTTCTCAAAGGCCCTATAACAGTGAATGTCTCATACTACTTCCACAAAACATCAATTAAAACACAGGGGCAGGGGCATTTATCTGGGATGGCCCATCTCTCCTCCTTACTCATAACACAGATTCTTCCTACATTCATAACCAAAAACTGAACTTATAACTCACTTTGGTCTCTCCAAAATTATCAACACAAAATCCTCTATAATTCCTGATGTAAAAAATTTAAAGCACCTTTTGTGTAATCAGTGGCCACAATTCCCACAGACAGACAGCCGTTTTTCTCTACATTTTGCAACTATCAACCTTATTGTCATACTCTTCTTTTTTTCTTTTCTTTTTTTTTCTTCTCTCGCCAATGAGTAGCTCTCTAGCTTTAGCTGTGTAGCTTCAGCTCAGTAGCTTTAGCCATGTATCTTTCTGACAGGACCTGTGAGGGAGATGAGAATGGCGGAGCTGCTCCAGGGAAGCCCACACAAGCACATCTCACCTTCTCACAGTCATGAACAGTGCCCCGGCAGGGTAATCTGAGAGTAATTCAAAATCACAGATTATCCAGTCGGGCTGGAAATACGTCACGGTTGATTTAGAGGACACAGATGAATTCAGGCACACAGACAGAGCCAGGTGATTCCATGGTGCAGCTTCAGGAGGGAGGCCAAGCGATGATAACGCCTCCCCCCCATCCACCCTCCCACCTCCTGAAGTGTGTCAGCCCACCCAGAGCAGAGCCACCAGGCTTTCTCCTCCCCAGAAGAAACACACAAACACACAAATAAAGTGGGCCAGCGAAGCAAACACACTCAGACATACTGTCAGCATGGATACATATGGATTACTCATATGCGCAGTCCAGCTCCCCTGAGGTTATCTGTATTCACTGTGCATTACTCTCAGGGGTCCTTACTGCCTGTAAACCTCATCCATCTGAGGGAACACACCCCCACCCTAACCCCTAACTTCCCTCTGCTACACACGGGCAGTTTGCTGAGAAGAACAGCAACCATGTCAGCAACAGTGCTCTTATGACGCCACTGCTAGATCGTCACAATATTATCAGATTGCTCCTGCAAGGTTGGAAAAATGCAACATGGCTGCTGAGCTCTCCTGTGTGGAACCATTACTTGTAACACACAAGAAATGTGGAAACTTGGTCTGGGCAACCACTGAAATTACAGTATTTACTCACAGTTGCAGTAGACATAAATGAGTCATCTGTAAATAGAAACAGCCAAAAGCATGAGACACCTGGATCAGACAGGGTTGGGCCGGGGGTTGGCACGTGTGAGACGGCCAGGTTGGGCCGGGGGTTGGCACGTGTGCGACGGCCATGTGAGATGGTCCTCCTGCGACTGTCTGTGGACAGAGGGGTGAACATCTGCGACCACGCTCTCCTGGGTGTCCTCTGTCAGCTCCAGTGATCTGCTCCTCTCTCAGGGCAGAGAGTAGAGGCTGCGGGACACAGGGTAATTATGCAGCCCAGAGGAGGCCCAACGCTCTCAGTAATGAGGACTTTAATGAGAAAAATCTCCATTTCTCCTCTCACCAGGCGTCCTTTCTCAAAGCGTGAACAAATATAGTAACAGGGAGCTTCACCTTGTCTCTACACTTTAACCTGAAAGCGCAATGTCCAGCTTCGCCCAGTCAGTCTACCCTAAGCTGCGGCAAAGTACACAATCTGCACTGTCAGCCGCAACGTCAAATCCCAGCTGCTCCCTCAAACCTGTGACTGTAAGTTCTCTTTACAGAACAGCAGTGGACTTCTCCCTAATGGCAACTTGGAAAACTCTGTCCAAACAAACCATCGTTCTCCATTAGTGCAGTGTAATTGAGATTTGGTGGGAGACTAATGAAAATGACTGAAGCCATTTGCCAGCTTGACATGAAAAATCAGCCTGTCCCTCAGGGCACTTGAACCGGGATGAGCTTGCACTGTCTCCATTACATCACTGGCCTTTGGAGACTGCTGGCCTCCCTGTGAGAGGAGCTGGGTTTTGGAGCTGTAACCCAGCCACCCCTTGTTGGGACTTGTGTCCAGCTGGAACAAGCTGAATACAGCAGAAGGCCTAGCTGTGTTGTTTCTCAGCAGACAGGTCCATGGTCCTATGTGACAAGCTGCCTGGACATGTTAGCCTCAGGTCAAAGTGCACTGATGCAGACAGACACTTCACCGTCACACAGGACGTGCTCACAGACACACATGACCTGACCACACAGTGCTGTCACTCAAAGTCCCGTCCACCCAATCTCACGTCATCTGATCAAATGGAACAGTTACACAAGCATGCTCACACAAACTTGCCATGCCACACCATATGAATAAAAAGTGGATTTTATTTCCATTTCCACCCAGGGTCTCCCCCACCCTTCTCCCTGATGAGCTTTAAGGAGCTGGTGGAGCAAGGCTCCAAACACATCATCAGTGAAGGGTCAAGACAACGGTGGCAGAAGGCCTTCAGAATCCCTCACATCCTGTGCGCTTATACAGCACCTCTCACAGGCACAGGCTGCTGCCCTTCTCATTAAGGGCTGAACTCCCTCTTCACTGACCTGGTCCGGGGAAGGGCAACACTTGGGAGATTTGAGCAGATGGTCAGCAAATGCATTTGTACTGTCTTTGCAGCTTTGAATGATCAAGCCGCGGCCTATATGCATGTGCTTTGGAGATCCGCACGGCTCCAGGGCTTCCGGGGCAAATCCTTCTCCCTTTTCCCCCACTTTCCGCTCTCCCTCTCTCTCTCCCTCTTCCCCCCACTCCCTCTCTCTCTTCCCCCCCTCCCTCCCATTCTCTCTCCCTCTCTCCAGCCCCGCCGGATGGTGAGTAATTCGGCCAGCAGTCTCAGCCTCTAAGTGAAATCATCTTCATCAGCTGACACTGAAAGGGGTTAGGCAGGACCTTACACGACCCTGTCACCCGTGATTACATGCACAAACACACACAAACACAAGCATGCACACACGTGTACATACACACACACACATACACACAAACACAAGCATGCACACACGTGTACATACACACACACACACATATATACACACAAACACACACAAACACAAGCATGTACACACGTGTACATACACACACACACATATACACACAAACACACACAAACACAAGCATGTACACACGTGTACATACACACACACACACACACACACACACACAAATACAAGTATGCACACACATGTAAATACATGCACACACACAAACACAAGCAAGCACACACATGCACATACACATACACAGATAAATACACAGTGTGCCCACATTAACGCTTTGTCCAAAAGTAAATTGTACAGCCACAGTGAAGTTAAGCACTTCACTGTGGCTGTACAATTTATTTTTGCACCCTTGAAAAATTAGCACACTAGAGCATGGGAGAAATAATAACTGCAATGAATTGTAAGCCGGGTGAATATTATGAAGATTTTGTTCATTCCCGTCAGATAGTCTAGTCTAACAAGGCCATGTAGTGAATGCACAAACCTGCTCTGCTACTAATGCTAACTTGGGTTGTACTCCAATTATCACAGCCGAAAAGCCTTTAAGACAAATCAGGATAGCATAACCGTATATTTGGTCAAAATGGTTTCAAAATGATCAAAGTTGACATCCGGTTCTATTCTTAAACTTGATGTCATATGAGCAAGCAGAAATATATATATATTTTTTGTATATGCGCAAAATGTCTCCTTGCATGCGATTTATTTTGTCTTAATTAACGTGCAACTACTAAGAGAAGCCTGGAGTCATTCCTGTTCATGGTGCAGATGCTGTTACATCATCTTCTTACCGTTTCAATGATGTGCGTACGTGTATTTAAATGCACTCTGAAATGTCACATATTTGTGCTGCAGGGCGGAGCTTATTTTTCAGGTCTCCTGCTCCTCTCTAAGATTTCAGAAGGAAACCTTTGGTCATTTGCCCTCCGTGTCACTGCTTGCGTTTGGGCTACACCTGTCTGAACTGTGTCCTCCCCAGCACTCCTCTCCCAGCCTGCACTGTGTACAGAGACACAGGGCAGGGGAACTCAGAGCAGGGGAACTCAGAGCAGGGGAGCCAGGGTTCACTTCATATAGGCCAGAGGGTTACAGGAGGGCCTGGGGCAGGGCAGGGGCGCAGGGCTGGGTCTGGAGGAGGATGGTCCACATACCATTACGAAGATACGCTACATTTTCTTTTTTTTTGTTGAAGGGGGCTTATTGCAAGGTTATTTTTGATGTAATGCACAAGAATTATAATAACTTGGTGGCCATACATACTGTATATATTTTAAAAAACACAACTTTTTTTCACGCATAGTGATTTGATGCATATTGGAAAGAGCTTGGCACTGAGGCTACAGTCAAAGGGTTCAGACATCAAGCAAAAAAGATTTTTAAATGTATTTTTTCACTTGCGAAGCATCCAGTCTGCTGCAGTATGTGTGTGATGGGTGAAGAGCTCCCGCACATATGGTTTCCTCAGCTCTGACCGCAGGTCGGGCTGTGGGCTGCTAACCCCCCACACGTTAATTAGAGTCAAAGACAGATGCCACACTTAGCTTTGAAATAACAGTGGGGATTAAAATATGAGCTGGGCCAAGTAAGTTTGATTTGACTTGGCATGCAATTAGCAAGGTGTAGTGTGTACAGGAGCTTCTTAAAGCATACAGAGAAATACCATGAGGATTCAGCACAGACAAAACACCCTGCTCTTAATCCTGATTTGCTGGTAAGCTGACAGGCGTCCTGTGTGTGTGGGCGGGATTCAACTGTCAGCGTACCAGCAACGGTGACAATAGATCCAGCGACATTCGCAATGATGGGTTTTGACCCATCCAGGGAGCAGGTTAGTCTCAGCTGGGCCAGCAGCGTTGTGTAGGACAGTAAGTGTCTGTGTTTGTGTGTGGCTCCTCCCAGTACAATCCAGTCCTACTGTGGGCCCAGACACACACCTCTGACTGGGGCCGGTCCCCGTCCAGGAGCAGGGCTGAGAGGGGGCCCATCACACGCAGGGGCCTGGGGGCCACAGAAACAGGCTGACTGAGATCTGCGCTGGCACCGTGCCCCTCCACAGGCGGGCAGGGGGCAGGCGCCGGGGGGGTGAAATGTCACTTACAAAATGCAAATAGAGCCTGACAACTGGTGCAGAAAATACGCTTACTCTGACTGCAGGAGCCTTGATATTTCCCAAAGTCAAACGCAACATGTCGGCCAGCACCTTGGGGCAAAGTTTGGAATATTTAAAGAGACCGAAAATATGGGAGAATCGGTTCAAATTTTAGTGCTATCAGTCTGCTCATGCACTTGTCTTTTTTTCTCCCTCTCTCTGTCTCCCATCTAAAGGCAGAGTAAGACTACAACTCAAAACTAAAAGGAATTTCACCCCGCTCAGATGACTAATTACACCGAAGGCACTAGAAAGGCCATTGCTAATCCTTTATTAATGCTACGCATTTATTCCTCATTTTATCATGTACACATATTTCACCATTTTACTATATAAATATTGACATGCTTTCAGCATTCACCAAACCTGCCGATTGAATTTTTCCTTTTTTGTTGTGGAATCCATTATTGTATTATTATTAAAGCCAAGCGCAACACCACGAGCATGACCACTGGGAGTGTCATGGCCCAGGGAGATAGGCTGCCCAACTTTTACAATCTTTGAGTCTCAAGTCAGGTCAGAAGGAGGAAGTGCGCAGCTACGCGCTGAATGAAACTGCATCTGCGACGCAGATCAACGCGAGCGGGGAGAGAACCAATCGCAGAAGAGACGCGACCTGAAGCAGATTATTTTTAGTCAGTGTGGTGAAGCGAGAGAGCTTCGTAGGAAGCTGTGCTGAACCGCAGGCGTGTGAAACGGAGCTCGGCAGCCATTTTGGGATGCACAGGCACTGTGCAGCACATTCAACTGGCTGTGTCAAGGTCTCTACTTTCAGCTCCAATCACATCACATGGCTTTCCCAGCCTGTACAGGGCCATAACCAATCAGCACTTCTGTGAACAAAAAAAAATCTATCTACCACATGCGACTGCATTCGTCTTCAACGTCATATTACCCATACATCCCCAAGACCTGGACAAGTTGTTGTGCCGCTACTGCAATTCAAATAGAAGACTGCAATTGTCTGTGGAATAAATATACGCTTTTAACCCAGGTCACAGATAAAATTCCCTATCTGATTTTCCATAAGTGCACACTACATGCAGATAATAAATTCTTCTTACTCTAATTAAATTACTAGACAGTATTTATTGTGAAATATGTGGTTTGACCTCCATACAGGTTGGGTATCTGATGCTATTTTCAGGAAAGCAGCAGCAGTGTTAAGAAGGCAATGCAGGATGCTGCACATGTGCTCTAATGCAGAACATATTTCCAGGATCTAAGAGTCATATTTCAGAGTAAAATATTGTATTCAGTATTTTGCAGTGAAATCAATTAAGTAGGCCATCTCCTGTGATAAGACAACAAATTACTGTGAGATTCCCTGCACTGTATTATGGGATATGGTGGTATCTGGGACAAGACAGTTGACGGCATTATCACATACACACTTAAACAGATATGGTGACGATAAATCATATTAACTATCACCGGCTTCCAAGTTATTGCCACTGTATCATATTTTATTGTGAATTTACAGTAAATTATTGGCTACTGGATTGCAGTACTATCACATTATACAATGTGTAAAAGCGCATGTAATTGTTGTAGTTTGGATACAGCTAATTATTGAAATTCCACAGCAACAGACTACTATATCACAGATATTTCAGTTGACACAGTCACACTATGCAGTTGTAATTTTATTGTATTTTACTGTGAATTTATTGCGGTGAAAGTAACACAACTAGTAGCCAGTAATTTACTGTAAATGCACAATAAAATATTTTACAGTGCGGACACAGCAGGGACCCCCCCCACTGCCCACCGATATGCAGCGACTGCAACACCACACACAATTGTATCTGTCAGATGCGGTTGCCTGCCACTGACAAAGACAAGATCCGAACGCCAAATCCCCACGGAGACAACATCAACCAGCAAGCCTCACTAAAATCCACCACAACAGACGCCCACCAGTTATTCCTCTTATTCCTCACGGGTGGCTAATCCCTTCACACATATTCTCATGATTAAGGAAATCATCGCCACAACTTTTGGGCACGGAGCCATTGCGCACTTCCGGAAAAGTCATGGGTGAGCCTGGAAGCATAGTGTACATGTCCAGTGTGTGGGAAACGGAAACGTTGAGCATAAACAGGTTGAGTAATACCGAGAGGCAACTATAATTATCGCCATATGAATTTTTTTTATTCATCATTTCAAGTGTGTCTAGTGTCCATTATGCAAAAGTTGTAAAGGAGTAGCCTCTTAAAATCTAATTGTCCTAAAAGAACAATTCAATTTACTGTGCCTCAAAAACACTTGCAGAAGCACAACACGAGGCAGGAGATTACAATATGAGAAATCATCCCAACCGTCCATATAACAAACAGAATAAAAGATGTGATCTGAAAGAGATCAATATGCATGGACGTCAGTAGAGTAGCTTGAAGAGCCCGTTATCAGAGAGTAAGGACACCAGGGAGAAAATGAATGGGGGAAACATTAGCTGGAAATGGGCATTGTCATAGAGGAGGGCCTTTATCAGAATACAGAACAGGTGAGGTTGGTTTCCAGTGCTCGAGATGGAGGGCGCTGCATTCCTCCATTACAGAGGTAAGAATAGAAACATTTCAGTGCGTTTTTTCAGAGCTGAAGAGATGGGAAATGTGGTCTGAGTGCATTACAATCTTACTGGAAGAGGAAATAATGATTGACTGGAGATTAATATGAGAGGAAGGATTAGAACGGCAGTTCGTAAGAACATGCGAAACCCATCGGAACTGCAATGGGGAACTATCGCCGAGAACGGAGCAGCAGAGACGCAGATATGGTATTAACGGTTAACTCAGCCTGCTTGAGCAGCTCCAGTGACATCCTGCTCTAATCACCATTACAACCCGTCTCATTATCAACCACTTCTCTATCGCAGTGTACCATATTACAATACATACATGCCATGCCATTCAATTTAACACGTTATCATTTACACGGTGGTGAAACATGAAGATCATATAAAGTTTAAATTGTTTTCCAGAAACGGCTTTAGATATATAATTGAACGGGTTCAAAGTACTAGCTATATTGCTCACCGGGACATGGCTATTTTCGGCTCAGCATACATCGATATCCTGTTTAATTAGGAAAGCATACACTGGCACATAGCTCCCAAAGCTTGCACACTAGCATGCATCATCTAGCATGCTTTACCAAGATGACTGTAAGATGGTCAAAAATTATCATAATGAAATGAAAAATGTATGAATTTGGCTAAGCTTTTGGTCCCCAGACATACACTGGAGTTCTTTTAATTAAAAAAAATATTTTTAAACCTTTTTTACAACCATATATGGTGCCTATATACTGAAGCCATTCTTCTAGCCTGGAAATATGAAAGTAAACGAAACATTTTACAAAACGAGCACCCAAATGCGCAGGTACAAACTCACAACTAATTTGTCCCAAAAGTCTGTCACACTTTGTCACAGTTTATAAAAACCCTTGCATAATTACATGACCAATCCCATGGAGTTAAATTTGTTGAGAAGAACACTGGTGGGCTGCTGTGGGTTCAAGGCTTAAGGTATTTTGGAAGTGTTGTGTGTCGGCGCACTCCCCCATGGTTATGAAAAGCTGCTTAAAATGGCGAAGACCTACTCTACTGTAATGCTAAGTGAACGTTCGCTCCATGCGGTGTCCGGGATTACGGTTTTAATGTGACAGCGAGTGACAGAATTCTTTAGTGCCGTCCTTCAGCGATCCGGAGGGCGTCCTTCTGAGATGATGACATCATCGGATCTGCCACCGAGCATCTCTGGATGTTGGGTCATGATGAACAGATGCTGTTGACCAAGACCCTGCAGGGCATGTTCATTTCAGCTGGAAAAAGTAATTTCGCAACTACAAGGAATTGTGTGCCAGTCTTTGTACCTGACGAATTAGAAGACACTGCATTACCGCTGTGACCGTAAACTCGTTATTCATTTTGAGGAACACTGCCACCTGCTGGCAGCATGCAGTTTGTAATTCCTAGACATGGACAAAATCCAACATGAAGGTGCAAATGTCAATTTCACAAACATAACTTCCACAGAAAGGGACTATATATTATCCCTGCGATCCTTATATTACTGCTGTAATCAATTAATCTGACTCCAATTCTGTCCCTGTTACTGTGATGGACAACAGGGAGCCTGCTTCTGCCTGTATGCATAATGTTACATGTGTATAAATGTGTTTGTACATATTTATACACATATGAACACATGCATATACATGACATTACTGTTTATGTTTAAACAAAGGCAAAGAATGACAACGGAGAAATGGGCATGGAGCAATAGGAATCATAAACGATAACACTGCCATGTATGATTCCACAACCAAAATAAACTTTCCCTTGAAGCGGATTTTAATGCTGCGGTGCATTGTGGTCTGGCTGAATGACTAATCAGGCCCTGAACCAGGGGAAACAGCCAGAGAGCACTGGGGTACACAGCTCTGTCTGAACCAGGGGAAACAGCCAGAGAGCACTGGGGTACACAGCTCTGTCTGAACCAGTGTGTGAGTGTGTGTGGGGTTGGTTGTCAACAAAAAGCATTTAAAAGCATGAAATTGTTGAGGGCGGCCTGTAGTGTAGTGGTTAAGGTGCATGACTGGGACCTGCAAGACCCACACAGCCGCTGGGGCCTTAAACCTGCATTGCCCCAGGGGAGGATTGTCTCCTGCTTGGTCTAATCAACTGTACGTCGCTCTGGATTGCCATTAGTGTAATCTAATGTAATGTTGAGATCTGTTGACCAATCAGAAACCTGGGGTGGTCATGAATTATGTAATCATGTATTGTGACAGTAGAAAGAGCTGAAGACGAGTGTACACTTTCAGGTTTCATTTGTTTGTTTTTCTCTCCAAACTGGTGAGATGGAATGATTTATTCATAATCATGGTGGCATAATGAAACAAACATTAACAGCACAGACAGTAACTGAAGGCCCCTCACACTGCATGCACACCCTCCCCTCTGACCCCACACTGTACAGCTTCTCATCCCAGACCTCCTTTTGGGTCCTGTTTTTTTTTTTGTCTTTTCAGTCCTTTATATATAGATTTTCATATAAAAAAAAGCCTGCATATCTTGGAATCGAAAGCCTCAGCCTCGTCTTGGACATAGAATACATTTCCAGAAAGATCAGCTCAAGAAGTCTCATTTCTCTTGTTTCCATTCTGAGAAGAGTGAGATGAAGGAGGTTGCAGAAAACAATAAAAAAACAACATAAAAAAAGAATCGTAATAAAAAAAACACAAGAGTTCGTGCAGCGGAGTGTGTGGCACCCTGGGAGTCTGAGTTCTGGAGGCACTTTGGCCAAGAGCGAAGGCCTCGCTCACTCCCCACAGCGCGGTGGGCCTGCGCCCAGCCCGCCATGCACAGGGGTCAGGGGTCAAGATGTGGAGGAGAAGGCCTGCCTCACCCCCCACCTTGCAGTGAGACAGTGGGACAGCAAGAGAGAGGGAAGGAAGGAGGGAGGGAAAAGGACCGGAAGGTACAGCAACCCAAGAGAGAAAAAGGGCAAAGGAGAGAGACAGAGAGAAAATGAGCAAGAGAGAATGAGACAGTGAATGTGACAGAGCAAGAGACAGTGAGAGAGAAGGAGAGAGGAGAAGCAGAGGGAAAGGCCTGGGATGAAGGGGTGCCATTGGTTGGTTCATTAGGGAGGAGTGGTGGTCTATAGTCCCAGGAGGCTGGTGCAGGTGAGAGGGTGTGGAAGGCCTCCCCTCCCGTCACCTCCTCTCACAGGTACAGCTCCTTGGCTCTGATGTGCTGGAGCTTCTCCCTCAGCATGCGGAAGCAGGGCCGCACCACGGGGTCCAGGGTCCAGCACTGCTTCATGATGTCATACACCACCGGGGAGCAGCCGTCCGGGGCGTCCATCTTGTAGCCTTTCTCCACCCGCGGGACCACATCTTTCAACGGCTGAGAAGGGGAGAGGGGAGAACACAGGCAGGAGGTTCAACACAGACAACCACACCCTCTACTGGCCGCATTGTGGAATAACCTTAAACTAAGTTATGATGGCAGACACTAAATTCAACATCTCGATGTCGGCTAACTGATAAAGGCTGCCACAACGAAGTGATGAACACAGTGATGAGCACTTTGAATTTGTAGGGAAAACTGTTTAAAATATCTGGATGACTTATATTTCATACATATATGTGTGAGTATCTTTAGTCATATTAACGTATACAATAAACTATGCTGTAGTTTTCTCTCAGAAGTAATAAATCTAATCTTATTAACCTTATTCACGGGACAAATAAAACCTAAGAACTGATGAGTCACTAGAGCTTAAGGTAAAGAGGAATGACATAAAAACACAGGGGAACCGGCCCTGCGTGACTGAAACTTGGATCTGAAACTCGTGTGAATTCCGGTTCTGCAGAATAAAGATCAGAGACTATTTACAGTTCCAGCTTCATAACCTTTTCAACCTCCAGGATGTCATACAAAGGCACACAAATGCACTGATGCCTGCATATGCAGCCTTGGATGAAAAATGAATGCAGCAGAAGGGACACTTACGATTCTGGGGTAAGGCACACGCCCGAAGGAGTAGATCTCCCACAGCAGGATGCCATAGCTCCACACGTCCGACTTTGTGGAGAACTTCTGCTCAGGGGACAAGGGATTGGCACACACTTACAAATGCCCTCATCCTCTCTCATTTGTACTCTGTAGGGCAACTACAGAGGCAGGGTTAAACTGCAGCGCCAACACAATCTAAATTGGGTCAGCCCTGCCCCAGTAAGACCACCAGGGTCTCCTCACAAGCACACACACGTGCACGGACACACACACACGCTAACACACACACCGTACCTTCTCCCTCAGGGCCTCGGGCGAGGTCCACTTGACGGGCAGTTTGGCCGTGTCCTGCGTAGACGACGCCTCCTTGGTCAGCCCGAAGTCGCTGACCTTGGCGATGTTGTCGTCAGACACCAGAACATTCCGGGCTGCCAGGTCTCTGTGAACGAAGTTATTGGCCTCCAGGTACTCCATGGCCTCGCAGACATCTCTGTGGACAGAGAGGGGGAGGGAGCCGGGAGAGAGGGAGAATGAAAAGAAAGGAAGCGAGCGATAACGTCTCTAGGGTGGAGAAGTGAGGCGTCACTCACAGGGAGAACTTGAGAAGGCAGTCCCCACCCAGCACTGTTCGACCTCGGGAGCGCAGGTAATCCACTAGACTGCCCTGGACAGAACAAAACAAACACTTTCATCGTCCTGAAAGAGTAAAGATAACCTCAGCCCTGTAGTTAGGACACATTTTACGGTTCTAATGCAGGCACCATAGGCACACATATTTTCAGGGGATACAGTGTCATTTGCACTGTTACAGTAGTTATTCAAATAGTCATTTGAGCAACTTCATGAAAGTTAATAACTGTGTGTTTGTGTGTCTGCGTGTTACCTACCTTGGCCATGTACTCTGTGACGATACACAGACTGCCCCTCTCCTCCACAATCACCCCGAGAAGCTGCACCAGATTGTTGTGCCGTAGTTGCCTGCATGACAGCGGTACAACGTCAACCACGTTTACAGTACCAATTACAATACCGTATTCAACAGGCTGTGAACCATTTCCATGGACTGGTACAACACAGCTAAGCTAACAGTTCCACAGGTACAGGGTAGCTAGTTAAGACTAGCTACAACAAGTGACATACAGTAATTGCATCATACAAGACTAATCCTGTCTATGAAAAGGGATGAAAGGGCGACTCACGTCATGACGGAGGCCTCAGCAATGAAGGCCTGAGCGGTGGCGTCGTGTTTGATGCACTTCACCGCCACCTTGGTCCCCCTGTAATCTCCCACCATCACATCTGAGAGGACACACACACACACACACACACTGCCGTTACTCTGGGTGTGACCACAGAGCTCACACACACACACACACACACACACACTCACACAGACCCACTCCACCTGAAACCCTCTTACACAGTAGTTACGGCCAAAACCACACTGCCGTTACTCTGGGTGTGACCACAGAGCTCACACACACACACACACACACACACACACACTCACACACAGACCCACTCCACCTGAAACCCTCTCAGCCTGCCAAAACCACACTGCCGTTATTCTGGGTGTGAACATAGAGCTCATACACATGCACAAATGCGCGCGCACGCGCGCACACACACACGCACACACACATACACACATATACACACACACGCACACACACACACACACACACACACACAGACCAACTACACCTGAAACCCTCTCAGCCTGTGGTTACTGCCAAAACACTCCACACATACAACAACGGCCGAGAGCCGGTGAAACCAACCTCCAAACTCCCCTTTCCCAATGGTCTGGATGAGCTTCAGTTCCTTTCTGTCCAGAGCCCAGCCACCTGTGGGACAGAGCGAGGAGCGAGTGATTCTGGGATCTGAACTGGTCACCGCCACTATCTGGTGAGTGATACCCCATGAACATGCTGGACCTTTTGAGCAAATGCATTAAAAATCTACTGCCGGTAGTGTTGGTGTATCATTCAGGATGCTTCTGCGCTTACAGTCTACCCGGCTATAAGTTCCCCTCAGTGAAAAATTCCCAAATGCAACACAAATTGGAGGCCTTACTTCTGGAGAACTCGTCCTGGGCAGCTACCGTCCCCTCCATGAGTTTGGGTTTGATGAGTCTGGTACAGAGCCCGTCAGCATCTGTGGTGTAATGCTGCAATTGGACAGACATGGGTTAGTGAGGCTCTGATTGGTGCACTGCTGTAAGCAAAGACATCGGTCAGTGAACAGAGATTATGAAGTAAGCTTTGCTTTATAAACCTATGTCTGCCTATAAAGCATAACTTTGATTGGTGTAATGAACAGACAGACACAGGTTTAGAAAGCAGAGCTCTAATTGGTGTAATCCACTGAACAGGCAGACAGGTTTATAACGCAGAGCTCTGATTGGTGTAATGCCCTGAATAGGCAGACAGGTTTATAAAGCACAGCTCTGATTGGCGTAATGCTGTGAATAGGCAGAAATATATATAAAGCAGAGCTCTGATTGGTGTAATGCCCTGAACAGGCAGACAGGTTTATAAAGCACAACTCTGATTGGCGTAATGCTGTGAATAGGCAGAAATATATATAAAGCAGAGCTCTGATTGGTGTAATGCCCTGAACAGGCAGACAGGTTTATAAAGCACAGCTCTGATTGGCGTAATGCTGTGAATAGGCAGAAATATATATAAAGCAGAGCTCTGATTGGTGTAATGCCCTGAACAGGCAGACAGGTTTATAAAGCACAGCTCTGATTGGTGTAATGCTGTGAACACAGACAGGCACTGCTGAGAAAGGCAGGGCTCTGCACAGAAGTAAATTAGCCGACATTGAGTGGGAAGCGTGAGAATCGCTCTGCATGTGTTCTGGGCCAGCGTGTGGGCGTGAGAGACTTTCAATCCCATCCTTTTTCACAGAGAGGAACAGTTACGAACCTACACTTCTGTACCGATTACAAGTGAACAGTTTTTGGATGACAATAACTAACTAAATCCGAATAACTATAAATATATAAATGACCAAAAACAGCTTATGCAATGAACAATATCATCCAGCAGAGGGCAGCTGGAGACCAATGCTTCTTCAAAACAAGAGATGGCTTCACAAAATGTCAACACATGAATTTTCAAAAACGCTGAAGTTAAAATGTTTATCTGAACAGTCTGTTCTTTAAAGAGCAAGCTTTTCAATATGGAAGTACCCACTTCCTTTTATGAATCAAACAAGATCATTTTTACGCATACAATAGCACTCATAACAATTTGCTGATCATATCTTATCCACGATGACATCTTCCACAGGCACAAACATAGAGCAGCAAGAACAGACAGTGTTGTGTGACATACATTTGTGACCCTTTGGTTTTTTTTTTGTTTAAATTTGGAACCTGCTCTTCACATTAACTTCCCGGAAAGCAATCATGACTAACAGAAACGTCGCTGCAAACACACGCACACGCACGCACAATGCAACCATCCAATTCATCAATGGCATCTGGCAGTAATTTATAAGCACAATAAACATGACAACAACAAGCATATTGCCGATGCAGTGGTATGAACTTGAGGCAGAAAGCGCATGTCCTCGAGTGTCCGACTCACACGGGGTGCAGAACATTGGACTGCACAAAGAGCCCACAGACCCGCGGTCGGCTTGCTGTAACTTATTTAGCAATGCAATTCAATTACCCCACTCATCAGAATGCTATCCCACAAAGATAGCATTCTCTGCTAACCAGATGCGGGTGGAGTATTGACTCCAGAACCACAGAGAGAGATCGAGAGGAGGGAGAGGGAGAGTGCCACGCCCATGGCAGCTCCAGAGGCCAGCTAGCGGTAAATTAGCATCAGTGTCCATGACGACAGCTCTCGGTTAGAGGGGGTGGGGACTGAGAGGGTATGAGAGACCGTGTGATTGATCATCCCACCTGTAGGGCATCTCTGTTCCATTCCTCATAGCTGTCGCGCGATAATCTCCCCCTCAGCGTGCGTGTGCGCGAGTGTGTGTGTGTGTGTGTGTGTGTGTGTGTGTGTGTGTGTGTGTGTGTGTGTGTGTGTGTGTGCATACAAAACCATGTGAACTTGTTGTGACAGGCTGGTTAGTGAGAGGGGAAATGGTACAAAAAAAAACTAAAGAATGAGAGGAATTCAGTAATGGGCCTATTAGTGAGAGAGAAAGGAAGAGAAGGAGAAAGAGAGAGAAGATGCAGTCAAACAGTCAAAATAAAGAGCGAGGAGGAGGAGAGAGCTGTAGAACCACAGCTTGTTTGATCCCATCTCTCAATGCCTCAGGGAGAGAGATCAAGCTTAATTAAATTGTAATAGCAGAGGATGCACGAGCATTCCTATAACACCAGGAGAATGATATTTCTTACTTTATCACCCTCTTCCTTCCATGTAAAATCCTATAGCCAAAGTGGCCACAGATCCCTGACACACAGCCCATTTTTATTACATCAGGAAGATGAATGGGGGGAAGTTGACTGTAGCTAAATTAACCCATTAAAGCCTCTCAGAGACGGACTAACACTAACAGAAACACAGAGCGCCGCTACCTGCTGAGGGCTTAAGGTGGAGCATTTCTCTACTGACACAGAGGCCATAACCCCCCTCATAGTCTGCATACTGAAATCAGCTGTACACACGTGTCCATTCGATCACTCAATACATACTGCACATGAGGAGACATACACACAGAGGCACACAGACAGACACGCTCACTGCCGTAAATCCCACCACACAAGAGACATAAAAACATAATCCACGTAGGTGCAAACTATGACATCGGAGTGCAGAGGGTAAAAATGTGTGCAGCACTGCATTCACTGAAGTACATAAGGGCCAAATCCACATTCCTGCTGACTACACAACCTCCCTACTGCAACAGCCAATCCCAGACATAGCAGGGGTCAAAATTAGGGACGAGCTATCGGCTCAAAGGTAGTTATTAGCTGAATATCAAATTAAAAATGAGATTTAAATTATTGGTTAGTGGGGCCGATTCTCAATTAAATGTAATGTTTGAATGCTCAGTAACATCCCTAGCGGTTCCAGTGACTGGTCTCACCGCAGGACAGAAAGCTGATCTGAGATCAGTTTGAGCTTCCCCAGCGTAACTCCACTGTGAGCGAGGGCCTGCTGGACTGGGGGGCAGGGCTAGCCTGCTGCGTCCCTGCTGGCTTGTGTTTTGTTCGCAGTCATTTCCTGTTTTGTCTGTTTGAGCAGGGGTATGTGTGTGTGTGTGTGTGTGTGTGTGAGAGAGATAGAGAGAGAAAGAGTGCAGTGGGAAGCCACAGAGTGGGTGAGGAAGAGGACGTTTTCGCTGTGAGGAGAAGTGTTTCTCCGGTGTGAAGGAGAAGGAGAGCCACAGGAGGAGGGTGGAGAAACACAGGGCTTTCAGAACTACACAGGGAGGCTGAAACACACATTTCTGTGTCCTTTCCTTCTCCCTCTAAGTCTCTTTCCCTCAGCTTCCCTCCCTCCCTCCAGTCCTCTCGCTCTGCCCCTCTCTCTCAGTCTCCCTCTCTGTCCTCGGTCTCACCTCCACGAGCTGCATGAGGTTGTCGAAGTACTCCTCCTCGTCGATGGAGAGCTTGCCGTTGTGGTAGATGATGCGGTAGTGCTCCACCTTGCCCTCGCAGCTGACGCACAGGGTGTAGTCGCCGGGGTAGTTGGTGCTCTCCCGCACCAGGAAGAGCCCCGTCTCCGGGGGATAGAGAAGCCGCTCCGCCTGGTCCCGAGTGATCTTCCCGTGGAACCACCTGGCAGCCCGGGACCAGAGGGAGAAACAGGTCATATAAACGCACACGTACACATGTGCATACGTACACAACCCACACATGTACATACACATACACACGCACACATGTACACATTGTAGTTCCCAGCTGGGAACTACAACATTACAGGCCTGAAGTTAGGGCTGTGTCCAACTTCTGTTACATAATTATCGTATGAACGATATGAATATGAATGTGACAGAGGTCCACAAATTGCCATGGGGAAGACATTCAATGTGTGAAAAATAACTTAGCCTGTCAGTCATTTGCCATTTCATAGCTTTGGAAATTAACATTCATTTTCTCTGGTATAAATGTCACTCATTTCACAGCAGATGAGACTCCAGGCAAGTGACAGCTGACCTCCAAGTGATGGAATATTTAATGAGTTAATAATACAGTCAGAAAAAGCCTCGACCACATTTTGAAGGGCAGACTGGAATGAAAGATTGATGCATTTTTCCCTTTGAGCTGACTAACTGTTAGACACAGAAATACACATTTTGATTGCAGGCGTAATCAAACACTGAAACTGCTATCCCCTGGCTGTCTCCTCCACCACTGCATAAAATCTGCCTGCGTTAAGAGTTAAGAGACTCTCAACCCCAGTGCATCTCCTGGATTTTACAACTGCTGAAGTAAGCACTGGGACCAAACACCTACACTGGCAGAGATAATGCAGAATAAAGAGAATACTAACAAGCAGCTGAGAACAGGCTGAATACAAGGAAACAGAGAGAGAGAGAGAGAGAGAGGGGGGGGGGGGGGGGCATGTTGCTATGCTATCAAATATCTCCTACTTCAAGAGTGGCGTGATATAGAATGGGCAGAACATCTCAGTGCCTGGTCTCTCTCTCTGCTGCAGTGTCCAGTACTATGACACATACCACTTTCAGACACCAGGGGGCAGACCAGCGTAGTTGCTTGTGTTACTAGTGAGTGGGTAGCATTGGCTACGGGGAAAAGGACATGGCCAAACATCTTCTGCCAGTTTAAACTAGTCTTAAAAATAACCCAGCCAGCTAGTCACCTGACCATCATTTATACCAGACAGCTGAAAGTGACCACACTGAGACTTTTCCAAATATTTGTACAGACCTACTATTCTGTAACTGTTGCCTGCGGCACCATATTGGACATATAATAGTGTGTGATGGGCATAAATTCACCCCTCCATCTGAAATGATTTAATTTGCTGAATTTCCTCAGTTTCTCCCTCTTAAGTCTGCCATGTCTTCAAAAGAGCCGATTCAAAAGTACCCTCCAGTCAGCCAGCCAGGCCTTACTCACAGACAGAAAGTGAGGGAAGGCTAATTAACCATCTGAGCCCTCTGATGTCATCACCCAACACACACCTCACACGTCTCAAATGCTAATGAGTCCGCAATTTACACTGATCACTAAACATGACACGCTAGTCTGATCATTACACACTATACCTTACATAATCATAGGGATAATTACACAGACAAATGCACACTGGTATTAAGACACACTGACAATGATGAACAGAATTTTTTAATGAATTTATTATTTCTTCCCAAGTTACCATTGAGACCAGCTGGCCAACAGAGACCAGCAGGACAACAGTGGGACCTTTTTAATTTTACTTACACACAAGAGGTGTCTATGGGGGTTGAATCAGTCCCATGTTCTGTGGTGCATGAAACACTGAGGCAAACTGAGCAAACCGTATCACCTAGGCTAGCAATGGTCCACTATTGAAGAACCTGGAACGGTTCTGCAAGAGCACAGACAGAGGTTTGACTGGTCTGGAACCGAGTCAGTTCTAGGGGATAACAGCCCTTGCCCAATGTTCTAAGCTAAAATTTTAAATATTTGTACTATTAGGGGTATGGTGGGGTTAAGTCAGGATCCTTAGACGCACAAATTAATTGTTCCTTTTAAAAAATATTGTTTACCTATACTGCTAGGAATTTTCACACATTCAGCAGTGTTTTAATAAACTTTCCAGGCAGTGTTTAAACAGCAGAGTTTGGGCAGCTGACATCAGTAACTGTTGGGGTGTAGTCACAAACGAAATCTGAAGTTGAGTCAATACTGTCATCCTGAGGTGCAACATCTGCTGTGCGAAATCACGTTTATCGTCTTATTTATTCTCAATATCCTCTTCCCAAAAGCCTCATCTCTGCAATAGAGCTAAAAAAAAACTTCACAATGCAATGGCTATGGGCGCACCAACACATGCACAGATGTAAAGAAAACGTGCACACACACACACACTTACGGCATGAGGCTGAGTTTGCCTCCTGATTTCACGCCCTCTCTCTTCTGGACGTAGTTGGCGGGTATGGTGCCTTCCCTCCCCATTATATTTTTGGCTTTGTACCAGTTAGGATCCTGCAATGCAGACAGGCACATTAATAACTACAGTTCCACAGTACACCCCAGTGAGGAGATGAATCTACTACAGTGCAGTGTGTTGGATAGACTGTGGAAATAATACACATAGCTCTGACATTCACACTGGTCAGATAACTCACTGCACGTGCTACAAGCATCGCACAAGATACAGCATGCACATAGTTGGGGGTTTTTTTAAAATCAGCATTATATTTCAATGAGGGTTGCATCACAGAAAAGATATAAGCCATTACACACAACTGCAAGCGCACAGTGAGTGTGTGTGCGCTCTCAATTTGTGCAACACAATTATGGATCTCAAAAAGCATTTGTAAGGACACAGCACTGCGCTCAACTCCTAGAGCTACACTGTAATTTTCTCAAGATAAAAATAACAGTAAAACATGAAATGCTATTACATAGACCTGCAGACTGTGGGTCTCATCGTGAGGCGGAACACATCTTAACTGACCAAGAAAATAAATGAAATGTTTTCAGTTTCCCTCCTTCACACTTGCTCACCAAGCAACAGTAGCCAGTTACCTTGGTAACTCCAATAACGGTTAAGACGTCTCCTTTGCAGAAGGGCAGGTCCTGCTCCGTCGTGCCCAGAAAGTTGTATTTGGCTATGCACTCCGTGCCTGCTGGCCATGTTTTCTGGGCAGAAGAGGGAAGAAGCGTCCATTACACACAGGTGCTTGGTGGACACTGGAGCAAAGTCCCAAGAGATCACCTGGAAGCGTTTAGCCTGTACAGGTGTGACCAGCCCTCAGTGTGGTGTGGCCCCGTTTGTTTCAGTTCGACCCAGGGAAAGGCTCATTAATTCATGATATACCTGCTTTAAGCTTCCATCCTGCTTAAACTGCTGTGAAACAGCTGCGAAAGATCGCCATCGTCCATTTGTGCGGGACAAAGGTCAAAAGGGTGACAGAGGAGATTTAGAAATAGACGAAGTGGGAGGGATAGAAGGGAGAGAATGAGAAAGAGAGGGGGGGCAGAGACAGGGAGACAGCGAAAGAGAAATAAATATATGGCGAGAACTGGTATGGTAGGAGAAGCGAGGGCACAACAGACACATTCATTTGCGCGCACACTCACACACAAGCGCCTATTCAACACGCCCAAAGAGGCTGGCTTGATAACAGCTTCTTGCAAATGCCATTCTAACACGCACATATTTTCCCCAATGCGACGGGTTGGAAGCTGCTCCCACACTGACCCGAGAGGTCTCATTACCTCCCCTTGTGGGCGGCCAGGGACTAACCTGTCAACCTGAAGCCTCTCCCTCAAACTCTACAGCCGCTGTTCTCCTGAAAGCTGCACAATAGCAGCAGAAATGCAGCCACAAAGCACACATACAGTATGAGCCTATAGACAGCACTGACTCCAAAAGTATTCAGTACCTTCACATAAAGGATAGAAACACCAAAAGAGATCAATTGAATGAGCAAATGTGTGCTTTGAACAGATATGACAGTGATGTTAATTTAGCCGTACACAAATGTCCTCATGGCAAACTGTCCTCTGATGGAGAAAGGATACAGATAATTTTCAGTTGATCTTTTCTCTCCTATTCATCTATTAATGTGCAAGACGCACTGTACAAATACACCTCTAAAAGCACCGTTAATTCTGCCTTTCGCTTGACATGTAAAACACAACCTCTACAGTGACACAGAGATGTATTTTGACAGTTAGATTTCACTTCACACTAAAGTAAATATCAGCCACGTGCCCTGTAGACACCCAAAAGCTTTTAAATCACATTTGACAGGAGTTACAAACGACAAGAGAAACACCATCACAGTTACAGCAAGACATTACATCAGTAGATCAGTGTCAGTGCATTGATGCAACCGCTAATCAGCTAGCAAAATGGAATGTTTATGTGTCATGAACCAATTAATAACACTGCGAGACTAGTGTTGTCAATACCACACATGCTAGCTACATTTTTAACTCAAGGGACTTCCTGCTTAAATAAAGGTCAATTAAAAAACAAATAAATAAAAATGTATCAGCCTATCATGTGGAAGGCTTTTGCTGTACTGTGATTTAGTTGATGCTGATTGTGAGGAGTTCTCTCACCTGGAGACCAGACATGCTGATGGGAATGGGGCGGGATGTCCTCTGGCTGGTGTCACAGATCAGCTGGTACCATCAGAGCTGTAGGAGGCAGGAAGAGAGAACAGCTTCAGCACGGGAACGTTTCTACAGTAACACCTCTCTCTGCTCAGAGAACAGCATCAGCACAGGAACATTTCTACAGTAACACCTGTCTCTGCTCAGAGAACAGTTTCAGCACAGGAACATTTCTACAGTAACACCTCTCTCAGCTCAGAGAACAGCATCAGCACAGGAACATTTCTACAGTAACACCTCTCTCTGCTCAGAGAACAGCTTCAGCACGGTAACGTTTCTACAGTAACACCTCTCTGCTCAGAGAACAGCTTCAGCACGGTAATGTTTCTACAGTAACACCTCTCTCTGCTCAGAGAACAGCATCAGCACAGGAACATTTCTACAGTAACACCTCTCTGCTCAGAGAACAGCATCAGCACAGGAACATTTCTACAGTAACACCTCTCTCTGCTCAGAGAACAGCTTCAGCACGGTAACATTTCTACAGTAACACCTCTCTGCTCAGAGAACAGCTTCAGCACGGTAATGTTTCTACTGTAACACCTCTCTCTGCTCAGAGAACAGCATCAGCACAGGAACATTTCTACAGTAACACCTCTCTGCTCAGAGAACAGCTTCAGCATGGTAATGTTTCTACAGTAACACCTCTCTCTGCTCAGAGAACAGCATCAGCACAGGAACATTTCTACAGTAACACCTCTCTCAGCTCAGAGAACAGTTTCAGCACGGGAACGTTTCTCCAGTAACACCTCTCTCAGCTCAGAGAACAGCATCAGCACAGGAACATTTCTACAGTAACACCTCTCTCTGCTCAGAGAACAGTTTCAGCATGGTAACGTTTCTACAGTAACACCTCTCTCAGCTCAGAGAACAGTTTCAGCACGGTAACGTTTCTACAGTAACACCTCTCTCAGCTCAGAGAACAGTTTCAGCACGGGAACGTTTCTCCAGTAACACCCCTCTCCAGGTACTTTTGTTCTGTTAATCTCCCCACTCAGCAGGTCAGCTCATTAATTTAACAAAGCATTATGGTTGGAGAAAATTAAAAAAGCAAAGATGGCAGCTCTCCCAGACAACAGGTGCCTGCCCATCCCACAGTGCATGCACAGTGCCATTTAAATTCCCATCAGTGAATCTGCTGGGCTCTACCAATATAAGAAGATTAGCAACATGTTGAAAGACACACAGACTGTGGCCCCACACAGGATTTCTCTCGCACCGGACTACCGCTGTGCTCCACTTCTTTTAAAATGATCTAAAAACAAGGAAACGCAGAGGAAGAGAGAAAACGAATACTTCTGGGAAAATAACATAACAGATGAAGAAGCACGTTACACTGAACCGAGCTGCACTTTGCCAAATGAAACATGAACGAGCAGAACCACGCTTGAATGGTTTAGCTTCCAGACAGAGAACAGATCGGACAGCAACATTTCTGCGGTTATCTGCTGTGACAGGGAGCTCGGGCTGTCACTCGCTTTGGATTTCATGTGATTGAAGAGCTCCGGGGTCTGCAGTACACGCCCCAGACGGAACGCACAGCGAGAGCCTGATCTGAGATCAGTGTGAGGCCTCACTCACCCTAGGGGAAGTGCTGAGAGACTGTTCTGAGATCAGTGTGAGGCCTCACTCACCCTAGGAGAAGTGCTGAGAGACTGTTCTGAGATCAGTGTGAGGCCTCACTCACCCTAGGAGAAGTGCTGAGAGACTGTTCTGAGATCAGTGTGAGGCCTAACTCACTCTAGGCAAAGTGCTGAGAGACTGATCTGAGATCAGCATGAGAGACACCGGTCTGATATCAGTGTGGGGCCTCACTCACCCAGGGGGGAAGTGCTGAAAGACTGTTCTGAGATCAGTGTGAGGCCTAACTCACTCTAGGCAAAGAGCTGAGAGACTGATCTGAGATCAGTGTGAGGCCTCACCCACCCAGGGGCAAGTGCTGAGTGACTGATCTGAGATCAGCATGAGAGACACCGGTCTGATATCAGTGTGGGGCCTCACTCACCCAGGGGGGAAGTGCTGGCATCTAATTACAGAGCAGCCTGATTCCGGCCTCCATCTAGATCAGGTCACGTCCAACAGCTTGTTAACAGGAAGTTGAGAAAAAAGAAAAGAAAAGAGGAAACGAGTGATGCACATTTTCCGATGCCCCAGACGGGAGGGGGGGGGGGGGGGGGGGGGTTTGCTCACAGCTTTTTTCTGGGTTTTGCTTTGGAGCAGGGGGGTGGCCATCTTATTCACAGACACAGCGGTTTGAGAGAGCAGAGGGGTGCCACTCATTCCTGATCCACTCCGTCACCACCGACGACCCAGATATCAGACCCACACAAAGACAGCTCTGCAGGAGGTGGGAGCGCAGACACAGTCGTTCGCTTTGCAAAACGGCAGCTTGAGGCGGCTCTGTGCGCTGGCTAAGCCCAAATCAATCCTCCCCACCCACAACGACTGATAGTCCCCCATACATGCGTCCACCCGCCCACACACCCTTACCGCACCAACTTTCACCCCACACCGTTCAGAACCCCTCTGAGGGCCAGCGGTGTGACGTCCAATTATCAGATTTTTTTAAGGCGCCGTCCCGAAGACGAAGCGAGTGGGCGTGGCAGCCCGGGTCGGGGGACGGAGGGACGGACGGGGGGCCCTCACACAGCGCACAGCGAGGGCAGACGTATCCTGTGTCGAAACAGGAAGGACTGAGTGGAACTGCACACTGCTGCAGATCTGTATGCAAAGCGCAGCAGCCAAATTTAGCCACGCAGGGTACGCCGGGCGCGGGGCTGTCAGATAGCGTGTTCTCATCCCTGGCCGCAGAGAGTGGGAGGAACACCGCAGGAAGGAAACGAGGCCCATCTTCCTCTCTCACTTTGCTCAATCATGTTCCTCTCAGGGCTGCTAAACACTGTGCCTGGGAGTAAGGGGGGGATTGGATTATTACTTGAGTGCAGAAGTGTGTCTGGTAGTAAAGCTCCCTGCGTGAGTGTTTCGAGGTTTATGCTCGACAAGCATTTTGCTTTTGGAACATTCGTCCAACAGCAGCATTACAACAATAAAGATTTGAATACCGCAACGTGCACAAACGCTGAGTGAGAGACACCGCTGGAGATGAAATGACGATGATGGCAGATATTTCTTCCGCGGAGCTGTTGTCGGGATGGATTTGCGCCGTGGCAACACTTGGCCCGGGGGCAACGGGGGAGACGGAACTCTACCCTCTAATTACGCAGACTGACATCAGCGCGACTCCGCTCCGACAGCAAGGCGCGCGTACAGAGGGACACGTGGCACACAGAGGGAGATGGACAGACAGGCATAAAAACCACAGACGGGGCCATAAGCAAACAGCACTGAGCTGTGGGTCTGTGGCCACCCCTGTACAGCTCCGGAGGGCCACACTGCAGGCTGCTGTGGCCCCCGGGGCAAGCTGCTGTGGCCCCCAGCACGCTGTCGGAAAATGTTCCACGCACAAAGGAAGCGTCGGTCAAATCTCTGATGCCAGCCACTACCCACTGCCTCTCTCCTCCTCTCTCCTTCAGCACTCATCCTCCTCTCCTCCACCCCTCCGCTGCCGGTCCCTCGTTCCCCCCTCCTGCTCTCGGCAGCCTGCTGCTGCCATCGTCATGGCAACAGGCTGGGTTACATAACGCGCGCCCATGAGTATCTCTCCATTTTTGTCTCCTCTCCTCTCCCCCACTGACAGGCATTAGAGGTTTAGCGCCGTCTCTCAGGGTCTCTCGCACACAGGCAGCTACTGCATGGAAGTTGGTAGCAATATGTACCCATTTGTAGAAGGCCAAATCCTGAGTTACTAAAGACACAAATGTCTGTGACGGCAACTACCGATAATGCTGAAGCTGGTAGGTGTGGGGATAAATTCTGCAAAGCAAAAAACAAAAACACCGCAGTAAGGATGGATAGACGCATGTTGAGGCAGGTGAGGGTCCCCCCCTGTTCAGACTCCTTATCCAACAAACAGAAGAGCAGACACACATCAGGAAATGATAGTGTGAATAAGCTGAAATGGGTGAAAGATTTCCTTGGGCATTCTGTCTGAAGGGCTGAGCTGTTCGGCGTTTAACAAGTTAATATGTTCCGTTTTTTTCATGCTACCCAGCACATCTGAAACACAAAGCAAGCTTATTCCCTGAGCCCTGTAGCAGAACCAGAGAGGGAGAACATAAACCCACAGAGCAGTCTCCAGTCCCTGGCTGCTCCAGAATGAATAGCACTTGGGAGCACTGTGCATGGGATTTGAAGGCAGTTGTGATGATATGGTTCTTAGAGGGAATCCACTTATTTATTCTGCACAGCTCTCGACAGCCTGACCACGCTTATAAAAATTCTCGTTGTTGGCACAAAAATACGGCGTGTCTGGTGGGGACTATGGGAAAATGCTCACATCGGCACCGGGCAGCACATGATTCTGTGTTTCTTCTGCTCAAAGCCAGGTAGGAGAAACAAGTGCAACTCCATCCATGTCGACTGTTACTTGTGCACACTGCGTAACCGTGTCCTCGTTCTATAGAGCGTGTACTTCACACATGCTCAGAAGCACACAGACAGTACAGGTTCTCCCTAAAGGTGCCGCGTATGTGGGTCCACCAATCAGCCCACAGGGCTGGACGGTGATGTCACAGGCATTTGAATCCTAACTGTTGCTGTGGTAGTGCAGTGTTAACCAGACTTAACTCTTTATAGAGACCATAACAGGATGAGTGACAGCGCAGGGAGAGGGCGTGGCCGGGTTGTCAGGTCCAGGGGAGAGGGTGGGGACATCTGATGCTTGGCTTATGTACTCTCCAAACTTCTGTTCCTCCAGCCAAAACCCTCCTTCCCCTGCCTGTCTCCCAGGGAACCGAGGGTGAGAGGAAGTGAGCGGAGGGAACCATAGCCAGGGTCAGGGCAATACCCGGTACAGTGTGCCATAATGGTGTGACATCATTTCCTCCATTTTTATTGCAGAAAGGGCTTCCTGTATCTGTGCACCGCACTGCTTGGACTGTGATGAATGACATGGCGACAGTCCCAGCGGTAGAGTCCTGTGGACAGACGCAGCAGGAGTCTGGAGCGACATCGTGTCACACTTCCCTTCACAAACAACTCCACTTCCGCTGCCATTGCAGTCATGAAGTCTTTCTTCTGCTTCCGGAGAGGATGAATTGGGCTAAATCTGGTTGGGACAACGGTCTCTCGAAGCATGTGACTTTCAGTGCCAAAATGAACTTCTGTATTTACAAAAGGTACAGAAGCAATCACTCCCTGCTAAGTTAGTACCTTTCAGGTTCTCCAAATCCAGTCATCACACTTATAATAGGATTAGGCTACATATTTCATCCAATTAATTCAGCCTGGCAGAAACTACTAATCGACGTTTTGCTGGAAAAGAATGTTGCCTCCTGATCTCATCAAACCATATGAAGAATAACATAATTATGACATTCCAGCTGTTTTTAGATGAGGTCCCGTTGGCCTTCAGAAAAGACAGGCTAACTGCGGCCCACACTGATGCAGTCATGTGCTGGAGGAGGCCAGCTTCACTCTCACCGGGCATGTCATCGCACATCTACATTACTCCCTGAAAAACTTTCAATTCACTTCTTACACGGTCCCCATGGCTTTTCATTGTTGGGGTTGGCAACATTGCTGCACAGCTTACTTCTCATCGCCATGACGACCGAACGCCTCCTGATCTCAGCAGGAAAGCGTGGATGGAGAGCCTCCCCTCAGAGACCCGCCCGAGCGACGCTGCAGCTGTTACTGAACGCACTGACATTTTTCCCATCATTCCCAGAGGGCGGTGAGACAACAGACCCCGAGACGCTAACGGAGAGCTAATGAAACCTGACTGTAATCGGCTTAATCTCCAGACAGGCCCGGTTACTTCATATTCTGGCCACCGGACCGAACCACACGCATCATGGTATGTTGGGTATTTGGACCTCAGGGAACTCAGATGGTCCCGGTTCTGTTGCGGCATCAGGAGGTCGCAGGTTCTGTCAGGCTAGCAGCAGTGGGCCCAGACCCTCCACACAGGTGGTAGTGCAGAGCTTGCTGGTATCACAGACAGAGACAAAGGCATGGAATTATGGAAATACGACCTACTCCCTATGCAAATCCCGAGATGGCAGCACTCGCAAATACACACAGTTCTGTGGGAGCAGGGGGTGGCAGGACTGAAGTGGACTGGCCCCTACACACCCCCAGCAGGGTATAAACCACCAGAGCTATGAGGCATCCTGGAGCTTCATCTGCTCCAGGTTTACAATGATGTCACAGTGACAGGGGACGGCCAGACCTCCTGTGTGCTGTGGAGTCATTTGATTAACAGCGGCTTTCAGGAAATCTGGCTCTTTGTCCAAACAAAAGCTTGGTTTTAACTACTATATTAGATGAGAAACCAATGGGAAATGCTGTCTACGAGGACCTGAAAGCTGATGCCTGGAATAATGAAATTGGCCCAAATGAAATTAGTTCCCATGCCGTGTTCGGATGGGTTATAGGGTGTGCCTGGCCAAAGGCTCCAAGGGAGACTGACATCATCGCTCAGGGGCCGCACACAAAGAGCCCCACCCACGGCATTTCAGGCCTTCGGCAAGGCCCACGCGTCACACATCCAAGAGCCAACCTCAACGCTATCGATTGAGCCAGACCCGCAGACAGGCGGCAGATAGCAGCAGGCAGGGGAACGTCCAGAAGGCTGCGAATGGAACAGCAGCCACGGCGCGCACAAAAGGCCGTCTGTGCGCCACTGACCACGTCGTGCAGACACCTCCGATCATGCAGTGACTCAACATGCACGCTGTCTGGAGCGGGGCAGGATGGACTGCACCACTGTGTTCCTGTAAGGACACTTTATGGGTCATTTCTATGGCAGGTGTCACCCTCCCACTCCATTATTGAGCTGAGCATACATTTCCATAAACACAAAGCGTGCCCCCGCAAACAGGCCCAGAGCACACAATTCCGACCACAAGCACAGCCTACGCTTGAGCTACAGAGCCATCTCCACTCGACTGTCCATGTGGGTATAATATACCTGGGCTTCATGAGGGTATATTATACCTGGGCTTCATGAGGGTATATTATACCTGGGCTTCATGAGGGTATATTATACCTGGGCTTCATGTGGGTATATTATACCTGGGCTTCATGTGGGTATATTATACCTGGGCTTCATGAGGGTATATTATACCTGGGCTTCATGAGGGTATATTATACCTGGGCTTCATGTGGGTATATTATACCTGGGCTCCATGCCGGTGTTAACGCTGGGCTCCATGGCCACAGCTAAACGCATCACTGCTCAGTCCTGACGCACAGACCGGGCCGGCCGCTCCGAACCCGAGCGACCTCTCCGTGCGCCGGAGGCTCCTCAGGTGGGGGGGTGATGAGAGCGGCGCGTGCTGCGGACTGTAATCACCGCGGTGTGCATCACACCCGGCACAGCTGTGCCGCTCCCAGGCCTGCCTGAGACAGAGCACAGATGCAGGGCCTAGCGCTGCGTGACTGCGCTACGCTAATGACCCCCCAAACCCGCAGGGCCCCCAAACCCGCAGGGCCCCCAATATCCTGCTCTACAGCGTTCATCAAACCATCAAACCCCTGCTTCCTTTCCCCTTCCACCCCCCCACCTCCCAATGGCCTTGACCTGACCACTGCTGCTCTATGCATTTGCTCCAGGTGCACTGTAGAGCATGACTACAAACGCAAGCCTGTCCCACTGGAGGGGGATACATTACATGTGTAACCGTGCCGTCCTTAAGCAGGTGTGAGCCCCCGGGGCAGAGAGCGTAATTAAGCTGTATCCGTAGAGACCAACGTCACAGGTCCTCCAGAGGAGAGTGCTAATGAAAGAGCACGGGTCGGACGCCACCGCAGGGCAGGAGCCATTTGGGCTTGAGGAGTAAACAGCTGCAAAGAGCGGCTGGCTCCACATGCAGACACAAAATAAAGACGCAGGTTACACTCATTGACCTCAAGCTGAGAAACAGGCAGGTCAACGGATTCCAAGCTCACACCCATGTACTGACAAATTAAAGCGTGTTGGGAAACATAGTGCCAGGATTTCGTTTTAGAGCAGTTTTCAGCAAGTCGTGCGTGGGTAACCAGACACTGTATGCCATTTTCCTGCAGCAAGAAAGAACCCCAAACCCAGATTCAAATAAAGCATCCACTCTGATATGTAATATTCCCTCAGAAGGAGGAGTGGGGGAGGCGGCACTGAAACTCCCAGTCTCTGGGTACCTCATCATGTAACCAATGCGAAGAGTGGCCCCCTCTGTCAATAGGGACACGGGGTCATAGCTAACACATTGCAATTAAAGTTAGCCACTTGCACACCGTTCACCATTGGCCAGAATTATACATACACCACAAAATTTTCATTTTGCAAAGAAGGAAAGAAGACAAGGTCTTGGGGCAAGTCAGGAAGAAAACAATAAAACCAGCAGTAAAACCTGAGAAATGCAATGAACACCCCCCCCCATCCCTCCCCATCACAAACGGTCTCAAGAGACCAGGGCTCTTATGCTGAAATATGCCCATGTCAGCATTTTCCCAGCAGCTCAACATCAAGGGAGGGAGCCTGAGGCAGCACAGTGCCTCAGCAACAGGGGAGCTGATTGGTTGCAGCTCTTCCTGTTAATTATACCGCCTTACACTAGCTTTCAAATATGTAGTGCTTCGGTGGGGGGCAGCGCGATATAGGGCGGCCTATAGCGTAGTGGTTAAGGTACATGACTGGGACCCGCAAGGTCGGTGGTTCGATCCCCGGTGTGGCCACAACAATAAGGTCGTTGGGCCCTTGAGCCCTTAACCCTGTATTGCTCCAGGGGAGGATTAGTCTAAATCAACTGTAAGTCGCTTTGGATAAAAGTGTCAGCCAAATGACATTAATGCAATGTAATGTTGCAACATTAGCAGTGTGAATCAGTGCCAGAGAGAGAGGAAATGCAGGGAACAATAGAAAAAGTGATACTAAGTCAATAGAAGGCCTCAGTAAAATATAATATAAATATAAATATAATATATAACATGGCTGCAAAAACATTTTGCTTTGGATTATGATTTCATCCATTGTTTGAATCCTGTGTTGTTTTTGCAGGCCTTTTGTTTTTTAACTTCCCCACCATCTCATAATTTCCCAGAGGCTTTCATACATTAAAAATACTCATAACCGCAGCTAAATGTGCTGCATCGATGCCACATGGCCGGTTAGAGGGAAACGGGTTTGTTAATTTAGGCTCTTCGCTTTTCAAGTTTCAGTGACTGTGGAGTTCGTTTTAAGAGGAAGTGTGTCCCTGCTACGCATGACAGCGTTAACAACCGTGTCTGAGCATGTGTGCTGGGGAATAGGGATGTGTGTATGTGTGCGTGCATGTGCGTTTGTGTATGTTTGCGCGTGTTTGTGTGCGCATGCATTTGTGTGAGAGTGTGGAGGGATTCAGTCTCATGGGGACGTGTGTGTGTGTGTGTGGCCATGGGGACGTGTGTGTGTGTGTGTGTGTGTGTGTGTGTGTGTGTGTGTGTAAGAGAGAAACTGTGTAAGAAACGTGTATGTGTGTGTGTGTGTGTGTGTGTGTAAGAGAGAAACTGTGTAAGAAACGTGTGTGTGTGTGTGTGTGTGTGTGTGTAAAAGAGAGAAACTGTGTAAGAAACACGTGTGTGTGTGTGTGTAAGAGAGAAACCTACTTAACCGAAACTAGTGGTGACTGTTGCACTGCATGCTACAGTGAGTGCCAAGGGATTCAGCCTTGTGGGGCCGTGGGGATGTAGGTTTCTGTGTGTGTGAGACAGAGAGAATACTTGTGGGGGTGTATGCGTTATTGTGTGTGTATGGTTGTGTGTGAGAGAGAAATGGACTTGTAGGGATTCAGGTCCTATCTCTTATTAAGCCCTGTGGCATGAGCACGATCGGCCGTCTGGCACCGCCTGCTCCTTTTACTCTCCTCATTTACCTTCTTCTCAGGCTCGGTCTGTAATTGGACCGTCCCGGTGAAAGGCCAGCGCCCATCTGTTGTGGCACAACGCTTCCTGCCAATCTCCCCACATGCACTCACTCCTTGATTTCCAGCCAGGTGGAGCCAGAAGAATCTGCCCCCATGTGACTCAGGTACAGGCTTCATTCATAAGAGAGGGTTTACCCACAAAATGCCCCGTTTCTACCACTGCGGCTGCCAATGCAGCTCTGCAAACCAGGAGACTGCTGGCCTAATGGCTTCATGCTGATCTCCACCCGTCAACCATCAAAACACGACAGGCTACTTCAGACAGATATTCATACAGAGCACAGACAGACAGACAGAGGCATGGAGCTTCACTGTCTGAGCTGAATGCTGCAGTGTGTATCCAAGTTACCCAGCAATTAAAACCAAACTCAAATCAACATCCCTTCACTGCCTAACCTCGCTGATAAAGGCAGCGACTGCAACACACTGCTGCAACTATTCTCAGCTAGAGAAAATGGCTCGAACGGGAAACTAGCACACATTTATAAACAATGCAAATCCTTCCACAGGGCGCTCTAAAATAATAAATAATGCAAATCTGCACAGAAAATGCACCTTAAAACAGACAAAGACAGACGTGTGCCCCACTATCAGGGGCTTGTGTTACATCACACGTGCTGGTTGGAGCGCTACGTATTTGCATGAAGCATTTGGTTAGCAGACCCACTCATCCAGGGCTGCACGCATTCAGCCTGATTTCCATTGAAACAGGTGCACATTTGCAGTGCAGAAGCAGTTCAGGTTGAGCACCCTGCCCAAGGGTGCGAAGCCAGAACCCGACACGAGAAGTGAACCAGCAAACTTTCGGTTTCCACACACCGTCGTCCTACAGTACTGTCAACGGGAAATGCACACATCAGAGATCACCCTTCTTTTATTTAACCTTTACACACAGGGCAGGCTGACCTAGGAGGCATGCTCTTTTACAGCAAAGCTCTGCTTCTCACTCACACAGATACCCAATCACAAAAAATACACAATATCAACAATACAATATAGGCTAGTTAAAAACACAGTAAAGTTCAAAAACAGTCGAACAGTTGGCATCAAGTTCTCGGCTCCCAACAATGGATATAAATTCTCCAAGAGAAACCAGTGTCCTGTGATTTCTAACAGTCAAACTGCCAATAATAACTGGGATCAGAATGATTTGAAAGGAGGAAAAACTGGCCCGGGTGCAGGTCTGCTCACCTGGGTAAACTGAAGCTACGCTGGTGATCTTGGAGAGTGTGTTCACTCTCTATGGTCCCTCCTGCGTCAGGGCACTGAAACAGAAAGAGTATGGGTAAGAGGTCAGACAGGGTTTGGTGCGCTGATCATGTGTTCAAAGACAAGGTAATAACAAGAGAACGGCTGGGTACAGTGCCGTCAAAACATATTTAAGAAATGTGTTGAGCAACTTAATGGCTTTGTAATGTAATGCACTATGAGAAAATGCCTACAGTCACAGACAGCAAATATTACAACACAAGTTAGAGTGCTCCAGTGAGTGTGCCCTTCAAAACATAAACATCAAAAACATAAAAAAGTAACTTCACTTCATGAACAAAATAATACAGATTTTACACCACATTTCTCTGCACCAGTGTTCATCCATTTCAATACAATAAATACCTGAGGAACCTTATCGGTTGAAACCAATATTAGCAGCCTACAGATACAGATACAGAGAGACAGAGCTGTGTTCCTGTCATCAGCTAACTTCCTCAGTGAGAGCAGATATGCCAGTCCCGGAGCCTATCTCCTCTGATACTTCTCTAGATCCCTCAGACATGGTGCAATCACTTTACAACACAACTGCGTTTAAACCATCAGCTCCACAACACTGCTGAATCTACACTCAGTGAGCACCTTATTAGGTAGACCTGTACACCAGCTTGTTAATGCAAATACTTAATCAGCCAATCATGTGGCAGCAACTAAATGCATAAAAGCATGCAGATGTGGTCAAGTGGTTCAGCTGTTCTTCAGACCAAATGTCAGAAAGGGGAAGAAATGTGATCCAAGTACCTTTGACCGTGGAATTGTTCTGAAATGTCCGTACGGAACCATTCTACATTTCCATTCTTCTTTTAACCATCATTCCCCACACTGAGCATTTCACACTCCGATGCCCAACACATACAACACAACAGCTGCCATGAAGGAACAGACATTTGGCAAGGGGGAGGAGAGACACACATGGCCACAGCAACAAAGCGTAGGATTCCTCCCACAGAGACTAAAAATATATAAATAAAAAAACCATCCAGCCTATATATAATTTGCAGCAATGTCTGCATAGAGAAAAAGAATTTCAGCTCAGATATCTAGTGAAGAGCTGGAAATAGTCTTATCACATCACACACTGGCAATTACCTAATCTCATTTCATAAGCATCGAATGGATTGAGGCGAAAGGAAACGGCATAAATTTAAAGTTTGACGTACATTGTCGAGGGTGGGGGGTGTGTTTGCCAGAGGCTTTACAGCGATAAGAGCTGGGCTATGGAGGACATTCTGCAGGGGAGCGTGGGCGGTGGATCGGGGGGGGGGGGGGGCTCAAGCACACAGAGGACAGAGGAACAGGAGTCTTCTCAAGGAGGAGCTCACACGTCCCCGCAAATCTTAAGGGGACCATCTTTAATTCTCCGTCTTCAAATCGCCTTACTTGTGTCAACACATAGCTCAGTTTCAATGAAGGTGTGTAATCATCAATTGAAAACAGGTGGGGGTTTTTTTTTTGGGGGGGGGGGGATTCAGGATTTTGCCTACTGGGCAGGTACACAATTTAAATGCTTTTACCCTAAATGAGAAATTCATTTCATGGGCCTCCTTTTGCCTTTCTATTTTTTCACCATTTTGGAACAACCACTTGGGCTATTCCTTTCCAGAAATGTAATTAGTCTGGGAGCCAAGAAACCCACAAGCCATTATCCTACTAGTCTTATCACTAATCCCTTATTGCAAAACATAAGTAAGGAATTGGTATCGCTGCAAAAACAATAAGATCATCTGATAGGATTAGTGAACAGTTGTGGCAGCAGCTGACGGGCGAGATGCGGGCGCACATCACACCGAGCGTATTTGAGTGGCAGGTTTGGCACTGCGCTCCTGAACAGAATGAGGGGAGAATTCAGGCCCTGCAGTGAAACGGAGAACACAAAGACAACTGCACATTTCTCAGAGACCATGCTGTGAGAGGCAGCTGAATCGGACCATGAGCGAGAGAGATGTGCAGAACCCGAGACAGCGCTGAGGCACGCATCCCGACAGCACCGCTCACGATGCTGACAGAAGCTTCATGAACCGGAGACGGAGTTATAGACAAAGGATGAGGGGAGGCTTCCACGCTTTATGAACACGGCGCCATGCTGTTAGCATTGGACTCCTATTTTAGTGCTAGCCTACAGAAAGAGCACAGCTGGTGTGAACAGTGATTGTGAGGCGGAATCCGTGCTCGCTCCCGTGGCTCCCAAAGCCGTGGCGTATCCCAGCGACCCACAGCCTGACAGGAACCCTGCACATGTCTTTACTCTGTATTCACAGACACGTGTCACGTGTGTTTTTCGCCTCTCTGCTCTGACAGCCAACATGACCCCCCCCCCCCCAAGGCAGTCCCGCCCACACTGTAACACTGAATAATTAAAACACAACGAGGAGCTTCCATTCGAGCCTGCAGCCTCCAACATCACACCGGCCAGGGAGAAAGATGGAGAGAGAGAGAGAGAGAGCTCAGAGAATGAGAGACAGAGACAGACAGAGAATGAGTGAGACAGAGAGACAGAGAGGAGAGAGAGAGAGAGAGAGAGAGAGAGAGAGAGAGGAGAGCAGAGAGGAGAGCAGAGAGGGGGACAGAGAGAGAGAGAGAGAGAGAGAGAGAGAGAGAGAGAGAGAGAGAGAGAGAGAGAGAGAGAGAGAGAGAGAGAGAGAGAGAGAGAGAGAGAGAGAGAGAGAGAGAGAGAGAGAGAGAGAGAGAGAGAGAGAGAGAGAGACCTGGAGGAGCCTTCTGCGTTCTCTGAGCACACGTCTCAGTCACGACCGAGCGGGAAAATATCTTCCCTAAACATACCAAAAACATTTTCAGAGCAGGAAAGAAGTGCAAAAATAGAATGGGGGAGGGCCTGTTTCGAGGGTGCAAATTTTTCATACCAAATGTGCCGTGCAAAAAAATACAATAAATGCATTACCTGCAATATGCAAATGATTCATACTTCCTGTTTCCTGCTGGAAACCAGCCTGGCCTTGAGCACGGCTATTAAACGTTTCAATTTAACGTTAAAACACGCCATCATAGGCAGCACATGGTCCTGCTTCTAAGCACAGGCCTTCTACCCCAGACTGACTGAGAGCTACACACCATTCCAGCTTAGAGGCAAATTAGTGCGAACACTTAACTCTCTCAATTATGCATCGCAAGCCCATTCTGAATGCTGGCGGAGAAGACACTAAAGGCCGAAAGGGAAACCATATATGCAAAGCTCTGCATTCCCGGCTGCTGGAACTACTGCTACTGCAAGGAAATGTGTATAAAAATGTAATTAGGGCAGTGGAGCACGGAGACAGAATGCAGAGCCGACACAGCCTTTGTGCCACAAAGAGAAGACGAGATGGTGTTAAACACACAGATACTGAGGGAAAAGCAGCAATGGGCAGAGCCAACATGGACTCCATGCGTGCAGGACGGTTCTGTAGCAGAGAGGCAGCAGTCTCTATGAAGCCCATCGGTTTGTACCATTCTTGTGGCTGCCTTCAGCATGCCTTTTATACACTTCTTAAAATAGTAAATAAAGATGATATCAACCAGACTACCTTAAGAATTACTTGTAGCACCGGATATGAGATGGAGAGAGAGTGAAAATGAAGAGATTAATTATGCAGATAATTTCTGCAGATGCAGTGCAAACAAGCAGTAATTGTGGCTGCGTGGTGTCTGACAAAGGAATCAACCTCCCCACAGTACCAAACACATTTTCTGAGAATTAGAGCAACTAGAGAATTAGAGCAACTAGGCCAATAGACCAGACTTAAAGGGCATGGTTTGGTAATCCACACCCTGTTGTTTTTCGACAGGGAGCTGGGTTTACTGCATGTTCAGAGACAACATGTACATCAGAATATGAGGTGGCTGGTTGTCAGACACTGTTGTGACCTTCAGCAGCCCTGTGAGATCTAGAGGGTAAAGCAGAGGCATGTTGGTAACCTGGCTGATGTGCCCGTCGCCCTCTGGTCCCATAGCCTGATCTCCCAACCAAAGTAGGCCCCTGTCTGGCCCTCAGGCCTGGCATCTGCAGCCAGCTTTGATGATTAGACCCATCACAGAACCAGCTGGCAGGAGGACCAGGGGGGTTAGAGAACCAGCAGGCAGGAGGATCAGGGGGGTTAGAGAACCAGCAGGCAGGAGGACTAGGGGGTACAGAACCAGCAGGCAGGAGGACCAGGGGGGTTAGAGAACCAGCTGGCAGGAGGACCAGGGGGGTTAGAGAACCAGCTGGCAGGAGGACCAGGGGGGTTAGAGAACCAGCAGGCAGGAGGGCCTGGGGGGTTAGAGAACCAGCAGGCAGGAGGACCAGGGGGGTTAGAGAACAAGCAGGCAGGAGGACCAGGGGGTACAGAAGCAGCAAGCAGGAGGACCAGGGGGTTAGAGAACCAGCAGGCAGGAGGGCCAGGCAGGGCGTGGGTCACCGGAGAGCGGTGAGCATGTGACGGACTAGTCACAAAAGGCCCCAGATGTTTGTGCAGGGCCACGGGAGAGGAAGTGGAGGACGGCCGCCACGGGGAGCGGCTGTGTGTGAGACACACACACGCACACGCACACGCACACGCACACGCACACGCACACGCACACGCACACGCACACGCACACGCACACACACACACACACACACACACACAGTGGCCAGGGCCGTGAAGAAAACACACAACTGTGGGAGAGGAGAGAGCCATTATCATCCCAACTGCTAGACAACACAATTTCTGCTACCGCTGGAAATTCTTCCATCCTTAGCCTCACCTGAAATGGGACAGAACACATTACAGCCGCTATAAGAGGAACACAAAATGAGGTTATACACAAATCCTCTTCTGCAGCTTTTAATGTCAAAGTTTAAAAAATGCTACTGGTGTGACCGCAGAAGCCTGCAGCTTAAAGCTATTCAATAAAGTCTTGCTTGTAAAAAGGCCCAGTATTTACACTCCTTCATTGATAAGATAAGAGCAGTGTCAACGTGCTAGGATTTCAAATGCAATGGGGCTCTCTACCAGAGAACAGCGCAGAGACCTGCCTATGTGAATTCCCTGCTAATCCTTCAGAGTCAACATGCTGCAAGATCAGAGCACATTGCTTCTTTATGTCCAATTAAGAGAGAGCACGTTTCTGCCTAAACGCACAGCGCAGAACAGAACACCCCGAGAACTGCTGATGCGCCAGGTATGCAAAAAAAATCCCCCTGCCCATGAGAACCAACATCTGATATCCCCCTCGAAGGGGGAGGAGAGGCAGTCCGGCCCAGTGGGGGTGGGGTTAACTCATTGATTGACATGAGCTCTGAGGAAGGAGCGGAGCCTCAGAGGCATTCTGGGCCATGGGGATTTAGTGCTTCAACAGGGGCTACATTACCTGATTACCTGAGGGAGAGTGACAGCCGGGAGAGAGAGCAGACTGCTGGGAATAAGCCAATCCCATAGGCTCTCGCCTTGGGCCTTGCTGGAGCATCATTGGGCTTTGGCAGTCTCCAGTGGTTATGTGCCACGTATCAATTAAATACATAGAAAAAAACAGAAATAAATGTTCCACAACCTAAACAAGTGACCTTTTTAAAATGTATCAACTGATTTAAGTTAAGAGGCACAGAGATTGTTCATGCCTCAGGTGTTTGTGTTAGAGCCCCTACCTCCATAACCAATAGCTTACAGCTGGAAAAGGATCATTTTGTAATTTCTACAGAGCAACAATATCCTCTCACGTACTTGGGTTTAAAAAAAAAAAAGGAAAGATTGTGCAGTGATGTTCTTTTATATTAAACCATGTCTTCAACACCACTCCCATCACCACCATGGCAGCACAAGTATTTTTATGAGTTACTGTATCATGGGTAAAACATATGTAGGCTTATACACACAGCATGTACATTATTTGTAATGTTGAGTTCACAATTTTACTAGCTGGCTTTGAAAATTAAGCACGTTTGGAAACTTTATGCACTTTATGACCTGTCCAGGTCAACAAGTAAATATTATATGATATCAAAGGCTTACACAAGGCTCCACAGTCACCAGACAATATGGTAAATGTCAAGCTATATACCCAGGCAGGAACATAAAACAGGATTCTTTCTGTGATCATCCATATGCAAACTCAGTGCAAATAATATCCATATCCACCACCATCCACATAAACACACATCCTGGTTGCCAATTATCCGTGGACAACAGGGTTAGGCTTTCAGGGTTAGGAGGGGACAGGGAAGGGGAAACTCCCATGGTCAGGTGTCAATGCTTCAGACTTGAGGGAGAAAACAAGCATACATGAAGTCCAAACTCTGAAATGAGCTTCACACTGGTCTGAGCCACGGAAGTCTGACCGAAGAATTTATAAATAATATAATTATTTGAGCAAAATACATGCTTGGATTTGAGGAAATAAAACATCAATGGTAGTCCAATATATTGTAGCTAGTTATCAGTTTTTGAAATTGAACTAGTGGTATATCAATATAAATGGTGTCATTTTGCCTACCAGCAATAAACATTTCCCCAATCACACATCGTAAAGCAAGAGGTGGTGCTTGAATCTGGTATAGTTTGTGGCGAGTTCTTTTGCCATTATTTCCCAACAACCACGCAGCCTGTAGCGTAGTGGTTAAGGTAAATGACTGGGACCCGCAAGGTCGGTGGTTCGATGTGGCCGTGTCGCCACAATAAGATGGGCACAGCCGTTGGGCCCTTGAGCAAGGCCCTTAACCCTGCATTGCTCCAGGGGAGGATTGTCTCCTGCCTAGTAAAATCAACTGTACGTCGCTCTGGATAAGAGTGTCTGCCAAATGCCATTAATGTAATGTAATGTAACCTGGCGGGTTCATTACATCACCCTAAATGTGTTTTATGTGTAAGCAGTTTTCAATGGCCTTTCCGTAATGAGAGGTCACTATAATACAGATGTGAAGCAGTCACAGGCAGGGAAACAGATGTGAAGCAGTCACTGCCAGGTAAACAGATGATGCAACTCAAAAACGTTTCGCCGTGTAGTGTCACTGGTATGCCTCACAAGGTCAGTTCTGCAAACCGGCAGACGTCATTTACTTAAAGCTGTCTGGGCAGGGGGAGTATTACATTCACAGAGGGGTCAATCAAAATAAAAATTAAATGCAGCACAATGTAGGCTACATGCTCACTGAAACCCAGCACCATCATACCCTATGTGGATTCTGATAGCACACTGTAATATATGAGCAGCCTCAGATTATGACACTTAGCCTACTTTCTGCCCAAAGTACAGATCGCAAAAGTTTTTCCCGCACCGGGTAGGACAGGATTATGGGGCTGGTAGTCTCCCTTTCCAATCTTTCTTTCCATGCTCAATCTTTCACAAAGCTTCGAGAAAGCTTAGTGAACGTTTGTGGCATAGGTAATTCTAATCTGATTGGTGGCACCATTCCATTGTCTGGAGCAGTTCATTTCAAGTGCTCACCCCAGAGAATTCATCACCACCCCTCCCCCTGACTTGAACTTCCTCTTCTTCGTGTCTTAGCATAGGTTACTTCAGTTGCACATTACAACAGACCACTCGCGGCATGGACATCCACATTCCGTGAAAAGGCATTGCTACTCCTGCTCAGGACTTCAGTAGCTAAAACAGAACATGAATTTTATCCACCGTATTGACGTCACAAGTGAATCGGAAAGGTTATTTCTGGATATGCAGTATATCGATTGTGGATCAGCAGTGCTTGGCAGGCGCGTTTGCTAACTCGCTAAGCAAGCTCTCAATTATTTATCTTGGAATCTCCACCTGCGAATGGACTCCAAATCGACTCATCAAAAGTATTGCCTCTCCACTGATTTATTAGCAGTGCATATTCCTGATGCTTGGCACAGTGAAATCACATTTCTGTACAAAGTTATTTGTACAGAAGGCTATAGGACTGCTGATCTGATCCTGGATGGAAAGTACTGCACGAGTGTCGACCCAGGCAGCAGGGATCAAGACTGGGGACTGCTTGCCTGCGGCAGCCTGGTTGAGTCTGATGAAGGAAGTGACCTCAGGTTGCCTTTGTCTACAATTTACCAGGTGCTCTTTCAATCAAATCAACTTCCCTTAAACAAAATTTGAATAACCGCTGTTTCACAGAAAATGTTTTTGTTTTTTTCCATTCAATTTGAATAGTAAGTCCAACCTTCACATCTTATGTCAAGGAAGAATAAGCATGGAATATTAAAAGCAATAGCCCACAAATGGCTGTAATATGGCACTGGTGCACAAGTGATAATTGGACATGATTATGTACAAAAATGTCTATTTGACTTAATTTTCTTTGTGGCTTTTCTTCACCTAAATATACAAGCCTTAGAAGTTTGGAAGTCATACACCAAGTGGTGCTGTTGTAGAGTAAGCCATCAAAAGCCATGAAAATAAATTGCCAAGTGGCACGATTTAACATTTATGAATGACCATACCTTTTTTCAGTATTATAAAAATATAAGAGTATCTGAAAAAAGACCAAAAACTGTGTCCAAAATCGACACAAACCCAAATTTCCACTCGCCCCCACCACTTATTTTTATCTAGAACTACAAATCTAATGTATGACAGACAATATTAAGTACAGTTATGCTCGAATGGTTATTTTCTCTTTTCTTTTATTATGGTCTTCCTGTACTCTTTCAGTTCCAGAAAAAGAGGCACCCCACTGCTCTTCTGTTTCCTGCTTCCTGTGTGGAGTTCTCATACTGGTGTAGCAGCACTGAACACTGCAGTCATTTCCTCCATAGCCGCTATAATACAGCGCAGACAGTAAGGCCTTACAGAAGGCACACAATAACAGCTGTTTTTTGGCACAAAGTGGACATCCTCTCTCTCTCGCTCTCTCTCTCTCTCTCTCTCCATCTCTCTCTCTCTCGTCACTGCTGTAAATCAAGGCTTTATTTTCTTATTACCCAATAATGATTCTCAAAAGTGCGTATTTCATCTCTGACAAATTTCCTGGGTCTGAATCAGTCCCTCGCACCACGGGGGCGAGACAGAGAACCTTTTACGTTCAAGGGCCCTCCCGTCTGACCCACAATCACAAACTTGCACACACACACACTTAACAGCCTTCTCAATTTTTCCTCCGCCAACCCTATTCCACACAGAAATGAAGACTCAACTAAAATCCTCCTGTAAAAAAGCAGCCCAGTGAGTTACTCTGCACAGCGGCCAGGAGCAGGCTGGGCCAGAGCGTCTCAGTCCGAGAGCCTTGGCCCATCCTACACGTGGTGGCACGGGCCCAGGGAGACACTCGAGAAACAGCCTGCTCCACAGGCCCAGATGGACCAAGGCCACTTCATCAGAGCCGCAGACACCCACCACAATGCTCACATTCTGCAGGGCAGAACAGACAGGGGAGAGAGATACAGAGAGAGGGCTGTGGTGGTGGGCACAGTACTGTATTGCCTAACACAGCCGCTTGTGCTGTCCCGGTGAGGGCCCCCAGGCCACTCCTCATGAGGGCCCATTCCACTCCTGAGGGACAATCCCAGCACCATCATTTCAACCGTTAAAAGTACAAATTAATTAATAAATAAGCATGCTATAAACTGACAGAAAAACAAAGAAAATAAGGCCTTAGATGTGTTAGGTATTTGTAATATGATAAATAGAATATCAGAATATATGTAATGTACAGTAGTGTAAGACACAATTGTGAGATTCGATTTTTTTACATAAAAATTATTGGCATGCCACCAGCAAGCTTTTACAAGCAGAGTCATTTTGAAAAAAGATGCGTTAGGACTGATCACCACTTCACGAGTTAGGTTTGGAACGGGTGCTTGTAATCGGAGTCGCTGGTTCAGGGGAAAGCAAAGGCAGGGTGGTGCTGGTGAATCTCTTTATCAAAAGCCACAATGACAAGGTCAAAGACTGGCAAAAGTGCACATCCTGTTAACAGGAAGAGGAAAGATGATTATAGTGTACCGTGTTTTCGACATGTTCACAGCACAACAATGAGTCCACTCATTACAATAATCAGTGATATTAATGATGATATAACAGCCACTAGAATTCCCTGGGAAATGTCCACAGCCATCACTGACTTCAGGCCAATACAGAAGTACAATTTCATAATTTAACAAAAGCTTGGAATTTTTGGGTCTTGCTGCACAGCCAAACCCAGGAAATGCTATCGCTTGGTTAATTTGACAAACAATGGCCTGATTATGACACAGGCGGTCAGCAGCCAGTGAGCACAAAAACAGGAAATGTATGAAGAATAAAGCCAGTAGAATATTTTTAAAAGCAGCCTCAAGTCAGCGTGAGTGCGACAGCCTTTTCACGGAATAAGCAAATGTAGCTCACTGTGAAGGACCCATGCCAAATCCAGCGTCTGACAGAACACGCGGACTCAAGCGGCCTGGAAAGAGCCTGACACTGCAGTGTACTCTCCAAGCACAGAGCACACACAGCACCTCCTACACAGTGCCAACCCAGCAGGCTGGCTCAGGACAGAGCCCAATAAGTCCCAGAACCAGGGGGGACTCAACCCAGAACTCCATACACGCTTTTAATGTAGCTTAGTGCAGAACTCCATACACGCTTTTAATTTACCTTTACACAATGTTGTTTCCAACAATTACCCTGGCTAAATCAGCTAACTGGCTGGTTCACTCATAGAGTAGAATGTTCCAGATGGACCCAGGAATGGTCTTTCATGCAACTTAGCCAAAATGTCAGATGCCGTAAATGTTCCATTACGGCTGATTAAGAAAGTCGGCATCAAGTCAGTATGAACACCAGAAAACGATACTGCCTCATTGCCCATCTCTGCACTTGAATGGGAATATTGCATTGTACTCGAGTAAGCTCTAGTGTTCTGCTTAAGGCAGTGGTGAAACTCAGCAGTGCTAGAGAGTACCTGGCTTTCCCCAGCAGCCCATCAGAGTACACTGTGCGTGTTCATTCAATGTACCAGGAGGATGCTGAGGGATGGGGTAACTAAACCGCTTTCAATTTTAAATCCTTGGACATTCAGGCAAGATACGCACTCCGAGAGAACAAAAGTCTATAACAATGGTGCATGTGAAAGGCACACTGGACATGTTCTTGTAACATATTTTAATTATTGTACAAGGTGCAGTAATGCTTAAAGATGCAAATATGAAGCGAGACTGGATAAGATCCAGATGTTTGTTCTTCGCAGTTCACCTTGATTTTGGTAACAGGTTTTTTAATTAGAAGCAAAATGCAACGTTTATTCGTGCTGTGCTCAATCTGATTTTCTAAATTCCTGAGAGGATAATAATGCCTAGATCCAATTGTTTCCTGGGAGGGCTCTGGGCACCCATGCAAGTTATAAACCAAAAGAAGAGCTGCATATAGCAACATGTTACTGCAACACTGATTCATGGGATTCCTTGACTGAATTCCTACTTTAAACAACTGCGTCAAACATCGGGATGAATTTGAAAACAACTATGTGTCTATACACGGTGTTTTTACAGCAATTGCAAATACTTCTGGTCATGGTCTAACAAAACATTAACCAGAGGTCACCTAAGAGCTACGGTGTCATCATCTCTGATATATCGGTTTTAAAAAGAACTCAACAGCAGCCATACATTACAGTAGTGGCCATTTATGCATGGAAGACAATAAGAGAGGATTACTGGTGCAAGCGGAACTGCCGTGCCTATTCGGGTGCATTTGCTATTCCTTGCGTTTCCCATTTAAGTTACGTGCACAATTATCAATTATTACAAATACAATTATGTTCTTCATGTAAACATATTTTATTTTAAAATAAATACATTCCATCTACTTGAATGCAAGTAAGTGACCTATGCGGCATGCAGGATGCACCAGCACAGTAAAGCCTTCCAAACATGTGAATTGGCTTGACTTAAGTAACGTTGGTTAATGTTGGAAATTAATAACATTCCAGTTAGCCATATGAGCACTTGGTGAATGGGGACATATCGCCAAGAATATGTTGACGCCGTTAGTGGAGAGGAAGTTTGTTGAGGGCCTGGCTCAATTCTCACATCCTTTAAACTTAAAATAAATATGTTGCCTTATGGAAACATAAGTGTTATCTAGAGATTTGCCCATCGAGACATACTACTTTCTCCCACGTAGTTTACAATACAAATAGCCAACGTTGGATGGAATAATACACATTATTAGGAGCCACCTCTCTACCACTCTCACAAGTATATAGCAACAATTTCTACAGAGTAGAGTATTCAAGAATTGATACAGTCGGCCACCGGAACCGACTCTGAAGCTTGAATTTTACGTCGTTAATACGTTTTGACAGAGTACAGTGACATTAATGCTACCGATTTATATTATAGTTACTACTATTATGCTAGCCACACCTCACCACATAATACGTAATGATAGCTAGATTACCCCCATTGACATATAGCCACACAACGTGCGGTAAAAAAAAATCAGATTTAAAAGAGAATCCATAAATTAAGACAACCATTCAATGCCATTTCCAGCTTATTTAGATGTCTATTGTGTCAACAAGCTGCTAAAAGAGGGAAACGATTAATGTTAACGAAACTCCAGTAGACTGCTGCTAACATCCAATCTAGGCGTACAATGCAACACCCGTGCGATTCGTCCAATACTGATGCAGCAAGCAATATTTCACCCAGCACCAAGTGCTAGATAGCCATAGACAAAGCTTACCTTGTTCACAGAAATGATCTGCGAGTGAATTCGTTGAAGTTGTGTTGGAAGTGTAATGGAAAAATAATGGATACAGTTAGATTCCACAGTGGATCTCCTCTCCAGTCTCGATTCGTCGATATTCCATCAATGGACAGAACTGCTCTCGCCAACACGGTCAATCGTTTGTAGCTGCAGCGCACCGATGTGGATGAAAACTGGCTTGCTGGTTAGAAGACAAGAGTCCTGTTGCAATCACCGAAACAAGCTATTATAATACAAACAGTGATCAGTTTCTGTGGTTGGAATTCCATACGATGAGCAAACTAGAATGTCGGTCTAGTTTTAAGTCTCAATCGATTCCAAGGTGATAAGGTTATAACGTTAGTTTCAAAAAGCGTTGATGGAAAAGCAAAACAGTGCTGGTCCTTTACAAACCGTTAGATAAATATAAGCAAAATATTAAAATGAGATCAAAAGCGACCGTGAATATGCCTGCTACGGTGCGCATCCAGTTTACAAGTGGCACAAATACAACCACAATCAAAACTGAGGTCCGACCGTACACTGTCTTTTGCGAATTTGCACATTTGCACAGGCCTTGCAAGGGAAGTGGTCCTCACTACGTTTCGGTAAGCACCACGCATGCGCTTCTTTGTGAACCACGGTCCAACACTGCCGCGAGTAACAAAAATTAGAGCAACACAAATCTAACATACTAGCGCCGCCCTGTGGATCAATTAAAATGGCATCATTATTAGCTTTTAAATTGATCGACTAAATTGCGACTACTGTAATTATACGACTGGAAAATATTTATACACAAGCCTAAACATGACAGCTAAACCTCCTTTTTGCCCCCTTCCTAGATTTCAATGCCTTGAATAAAATGAGCAATGAGAAATGAGAAAATGAGCACAAATGTGGCACTAAGCCTCCTTCCCTGACACAAATGGAATGTACCCTTTGAATATGCCCGTTTTCTACATTCATTTACTCAGTATTATATACTGGCTATTCTATATACCATTAGAATGATAATCCCAAGCATGGTCTGTTGTGTATAATGTGATGTTCTGTTTTGTAAGGTAACTGGAAAGATCATCCAGAAGCACTTGCATAAATCCAAACACTTGGCCCACAATAGGTCCAACTTCAGGATTTCCCTATTTTAAAATGCTATGAGCTGAAATTGCTGTCCTGTTCATGTTTAATTTGGGGGCTGGGGCAAGAGATCAATATGTACCTTCTAGTAAACCATCTCACAATATTAGTAGATGGTCTTAACAGGTTTAGTTCCCACATCAAGATGGTCAGTCAACACGAAAAACACACATACATGTTTTCAACTTCTTTATTTTTTATTTCCCATTCTGACATATTAATGATGACAGGATCCAAATGACAAACTGCTCTTTTACTGCAGAGCTGTGACCCTTAGGCTCAAACACAAGAGAGCTTTTAAAAGTAAATCTCACAAGGCCGGGGTAAAACACTGCCTCCTTCTCCCAAAAAGGATGGTTAGCACATGGACAGCCCTGGTGTGCCCTCTCCTTTCCCTGGAGAGGAACCTGCATCTACAAGGGCAGCTGCCCCAGGTCAGCTGTAATACTGGCGCTGTTCAGTCTAATGTAAAGGTACAACAGCCACCTAGAGGATGAAACAATGTCATTCACAAAATCATAATCCACCCCATAGTGGCAGTAACTTTTTTCTACCCCTCAGCACATTTATTTTTTGGTAAACTATTTGCAAATTATAATCCAGGTTTCAGGTGGGCACACCGGATTCATCCCGATACTGCATTTTCCATGTGGAGGAAAAACAATGACTTGGGTAACTATGATAACTCTACTGTGCACCAACCTTAGGAAGGCAGGAATCACCTCAGCCACTGAGATATTCGGAACGCGGCGATGTTCCTTTGATCCCACGATAAGACCCGCTCCCACACAGGGAACTGTACCGACGCATCTCCCCAGAACAGAGCGTCTTCACTTCAAGAACAGACCGGTGGAACAGCCAGGTCTACAATGGTCCTTGGAATTATTCAAAACCAACAAACAAGTACACAGTTGGCAGGCTGTCACTCCAAAAGGCTGGGTTTGAAAAGACAGCCAAGAGGAGTGCCCAATACGAGTCTGGAGAGCCAGCACAAGCCTGCACAACTGAAACAAATGCACTGGACATCTTAGTGCATACAAACAAAATGAAGCTAACTAAACAAAACGGTGAGAAAGAACCAGGCTGATTCAGTCATAACTCGAGCCAAATCAATATACACAGACAATTTATCAGATCCACAAAATCAACCCCAGAAGTACTATGGTAAGTGGTCACTGACAAAGGCTCAGTTATGACAAACTTCCTGCAGCCATGAAGGGGAGTCCCACCATTGCAGTCTCTTCCATGAAACTACAGAAAAAGGGCAGCTTTAGCTCACAATCTGTCACAGGGAGACCTGGGGTGTACAAAGGGCCAGTATGAACCCCCAGCTCCCCAATTCAACACAGCCAGGACAGGGGTCTGTGTCCACCTGTCACTCAAACTGGGTGTATAAGCACCTGCAGGGTAGGCCCCATTTTCACACTGCAGACGCCGATGTAAAACTAATGACAACCTGAAAGCAGGGTTACAGCAGTCCTCCGCTTCAATCAGGAACAATGGAATGAGTACAGGGCGTTTCAACAACACGTTCCCCTGTAAAGTGTGAAAATAAAATCCGCTCCTCTGCCCACGGAGGTTGGACAGCATGAAGAGACTAATTCCTTCATACAGCGGAAAAGTGGCCCTCCTCTGAAGGCGATGTCAGACATGGCTCGGCTCGGACTGCAGCTGGAAGGCTGGAGGGGCAAAAACGCTGGCATTGCCCATGAAAGAATCAAACAGCCTGTTATTACATCTGAGATCAGTAGTCTGCATATCTAAAGACGAGGTCGGACACGCACAGCGGAAGCACAGGCCAGCTGTATGTGTTAATGGCAGCAAACAGTTAGAGGACTTTCACAGGCACACTTACTCCGACAGAAAGACAGTCCAGTAGTGGACAATCCTTCTCAATGAGCATAGATAGAGAGTAAATACAACATGGCCTAGATACAACCCTAACCCTAACCCAATTCCTAAATCAATAATGCACACGCTCATTTTTTCCAGCTATTCATTACTATTTTTTTGCCAAACGTTACTGACCCCGTGTAGGCAATCCTGGTCCTGGAGTTCCAGGGATAACTTTCATCCTAACACCTTAACACCACTGATCAATGACCTAGTGCTCGCTATGCATTTCTACAATTTCACCATTCAGACTGAATATCCAGGCCCGGACTCTGCATAGGAGAACACAGAAACATTGTCCTACTTGATGTTCTGAGAAAGCACTATATTCTGAGAAAGCTGAAGGTGTGCACAGAAATGGTTAACGCCAACTTAGTCAGGAGAACAGGTACGAACAAGCGCCACAATGACCTTGTGGAACCATGTTTAACACCCCTGGCCTAACTCAAACAAAACAGTCCCTCATGGACCAAGACATTGAAACCCCCATGTTCACAGACAGGCCCAGTGCATATGCACAGCACTGTTCAGGATTTCTACACACACAGAGCAATGTATTCATGGACAAGACATTAGATATGTCTCAAAATAAAATAAACACAATAGAAAAACAAAAAAAAAAAGAATTAATAGAAATGTAAAGGAATACAAATGAAATGAAACTGATACAGTTCTAAGACTTACACAGCAGTCTGCTCAAGTGATTGACAATGCTCCCATGCCTACATGAGCAGTGAATTTGAGCAAACAGACGGTCTCCATTAGAAAACAAAAACCAAAAAACTAGGTTTCTCTCAACCAATGAGCAAACATGTTACTGCAGAGCGGTCACTGACCAGCCAATGATATGCGGACAAACCCACATTCACAGATCCAGAGGCAGGATCTCTATAGATTATCATCAAACGACATTCTAAGCACAGGCTAGGTTAAAACGTGACATGGTTTAAGAGTAGCAACATAACTTAAACTTAGTAATGCCTTTTACTCTTGAAGGATGTGAGGAACATTTTCAGCATTAGATTTAGTCAAAGCACAGTCATGAATAGAGCAGAAATTTTTTTTTTTCATTATATGAGAAAACGATGAAAAAGTGTCACATCCTAAAATACACACTGACAATTTTAGCAGTATTTTGACAGACAACACTTCCTGTATAATGCCTTCCATGTTTTTTGACAGACAGACAGACAGACAGAAAGAGAGAAAGAGAGAAAGAGAGAAAGAGAGAGAGAGAGAGAGAGACAGACAGACAGACAGACAGACAGACAGACAGACAGAGAGACAGAGAGACAGAGAGACAGAGAGACAGAGAGACAGAGAGGGCTGGAATCATTGCCGTCTCCTGTTAATATTCATGTACACACAGAAACAGACTGCACAACAGTGATTTTCATGAACAAGACCTGATTTTGATTGAAGGTCTGTGCAGAGAAAAAAATGGCATTTACACCAAGCTTAATTTCAGAGGGTAAGTTCTGCCGTTTGAACACTATAAAACAAAAGGTTTGGCACAAAAATGATCGCATGACATATTCAGCTTCTGGTCTCTATTTTACAGCAAGTGTACAGTCTGACTTAACTTTCAAAAACATAAAAACAGTGTTTATGTCCACAATTTAATATTGTATTTGAAAGCCTAAAGGAGAGTTTAAAAAATGTCCAGATAAGACTGAAACATTACAAGAGACCGCCATTTTGTGTGCCATTTTGTGTATTGCCATTACTGGAATGACAATCAAAATAAAGCTATAAACAGTAAACAGAACAATAGTGCCAAAACTTGCAAACCGCAGTTGAGCAGCAAGCAACCAATCTCTCAACGCATTTTCAATACATCCCTCCATATTCCTCAAATCCTTGTTTTTATACAATTTTAAAGAAACAGTGAAATAATTCAAATTTACTTTGTTCAGCTTCCCATTGTCTGAAAACTATTTTCTCTCTGTAAGAAGAAAATTGTCAAAAATCCCTACATCTGGTCAAAGAGGCCAAGTCACTGGGCCTGGCACAGCATCCAGCAGGAAGTAGAGCAGAAAACAGGAAGTGTAATCAGGTTCAGCCTGCTAATGCAGAGTACCCAATGTACAAGTAGCTTTTCAGGAGACTTAGCACGCCGTAAACACAATCAGAGATGGAGGAGAATCTGTGTTTTATGAGTGAGTGCGCGCAGGTATGCACGCACACATACACCAACACACACACAGTTCTCCTCAGGGGAATCTTTTGCCTTCCTGGTGACACCCACCAAAGAAAACACCAAAATTCAAGTCCTGCTGAAATTGCTCCAGTCTAACACTCACACAAGCACTGCATCGCTCTCTCCAGGTGAATGTTTTATCTTCCCTCAAAAAAATATAACACTTCAGCTACAGCCCTCCAACAGTCAGTCAACAATGTTCATAGTCATTCTCGCTGTGGAACTTAAGGCTAACTCTGTGTTGGGGAACACAGGGGGAGGAGTGGAGGCCACAGGTGAGCTGCCCCTCGCTGGGAGGCTATGTGGAGTGCAGGGGGATGACGAACTTGCAGCCGAAGGGCGAGTGGTACTTGATGCCCACTTCCTGGAAGACCTGGCGGGGCACGCCGATGTCGCACAGGTAGACCCTCCCCGCGCTCTCCGCCAGGGGCAGGGGCAGGCCCAGGGACAGGGACCACTTGGCCTCCACCGCCTGCTCCTGCCCGCTCACCGGGGGGTCGATGCTGAGCACCGGGGCCCGGTTCTGGTTGGCCCAGTCCGCTGCCGCCCGGTACCAGGGCTGGTCCCTCAGAAAGGCGTTTTCGTGACAGTCCAGACAGTTGATGACCAGGTCCACTGGAGTGTCAGGCAGGTCTGTAATGCAGTAAACAGAGTACAACGCTACACATATGCATGTCCACTAGAGGGCACCATTGTTTCACATTGTAAACCTCAGTTGCCCTGCTATCGCTGAGCTAATTCTGAACCAGGCCAAGAGTTCGTTCTAAGAGCCCTTGAGGTAAACTCCTGACAGGGGACCACGGAGACGGCAGGGGTGGGTTACCTTTGACGCTGGACACCTGCTTGCCGCCCGTCTTGCTGAAGAGCGTGAGCTCGTTGGTGATGGCCTCCAGCATCTTGACGAAGTTGGGCAGGAAGAGGATGACCTCCACCTCGTGGTTGGCCAGGTGGCGTCCGCAGCTCAGGCCCTGCGCCCCCTGGACGTGAGGCCCGCACAGGAGTGCCACGGCCGGCCGCTGGTGCACGTTCTTCGGGGTCAGCCTTCAAACAGAGGACGCCCCGCTGTCATTCTCCCTGCCACACTGACTAACTGGACTGAAGGTAGTCTAGAAGGCCGCGCAAAAAGGTCGTAACGCTGAAGTCTTTACTAAAGGATGGGGTGAATGAGAAATGTAAATACAGACATCGCAAAGCCCAGAGAAGCGGTACCAGCACTAGAAATAAAACACGTTCACAACTGCCTGCAAGGCCGTGGTCAAACTCTGAAATAAACTTCTGCTGAGAGAAAGCAAACGTATAACAAGGGGAAAATGGCCATTTATTGATCGTTCCGAGATTTTCCCAGCTCACAGTTCTGGGCTGTGCACTCAGCAGACATGCAGTTCCTGGGTGTGTCTCCGCAGTCAAAGCTGAGATAAGAGGCTTCCTGCAACCGGCAGGACCAGAGAGGGGCTGCCGAGGACTACAATATGCTGCCAACTGGGAGTTCAGAGTCGTAAGTATCTTTCAGTCAGCAGATAGCACGCACTCTGTTCAACCCCACTTTAACTGATCCTAGACCACACTCCTTTTGCCTAAAGGCCTGGACAGTTCTACATTCCCAGAGAGCAAATCCACGGTTGCAGAGAAAGACAAGAGAAAGAAAGGGCAAGAGCAAGACAGAGAGAATGAGCGAGACAGAGAGACTCAGAGAACGAGCGAGACAGAGAACTCAGAGAATGAGTGACAGAGAGAGACAGAGAGCTCAGATAATGAGAGACAGAGCTCAGAGAATGAAAGAGCACAGAGAGAGACAGACAGCTCAGAGGAAGAGAAAACAGACTCATGGGAAGTACAGCGGAGTAAAATGTGAATGAACACAGCTCCACAGCAAGGCACAGGCCACCACACTTCCCTGGCGACGCCCTATCATTTCCATAACTCATCTTTCTTTTTTTCTTTTTTTATTGTGGCGTGCAGCTGAATGGGCCGCGCTGTGTGTAAAAGGAAAGAGCAGACAAAAGCTTTGACAAGAGGATGCAGATAAATTAGGCATGCTGACAGGCACACGTGATTTCACGAGTTTCGACAGCTCCGGCGTTAAGACTGACAGCGCGTCAGAAACCGGCTAGACGTCAACATGAGCCACGACCTCGACGGCAGCGGCACGGAGACCGCGAGCGAGACCGAACCGCAGCGGTGAGAGGTCTCCAAGCACAGGGACAGCCAGGCCTGCGTGAGGAACCGCAGCAGGGCGTGTAACGCAACGCGAGGCGTTTCAGTGCAATGTGTGCCCCTGGGTTCCCCGCTCACCTGTTGGGGCCCCCCAGCAGCGTGAGGGCCATCTGGCTGGCGCACACCCCCGTCATCTCCAGCCTGCGCTCCAGCGTCAGGCCCTGCCGCTCCGCCACCGCCAGCAGCCGCTTGTGCAGCTCATAGGACACGCTGGGCACCACCAGCCCCGAGTCTGAGAGAGAGAGAGGGTCAACCATTTACCACTGCTACTGTGTGAAGGAGAGGGCAGCGTCAACCATCTAACACTGATACTGTGTGAAGGAGAGGGCAATTCAACCATTTAACACTGCTACTGTGTAAAGGAGAGGGCAGCGTCAACCATTTAACACTGCTACTGTATGACGGAGAGGGCAATTCAACCATTTACCACTGCTACTGTGTGAAGGAGAGGGCAATTCAACCATTTACCACTGCTACTGTGTGAAGGAGAGGGCAGCGTCAACCATTTAACACTGCTACTGTGTGAAGGAGAGGGCAATTCAACCATTTAACACTGCTACTGTATGACGGAGAGGGCAATTCAACCATTTACCACTGCTACTGTATGACGGAGGGCAGCTTCAACCATTTAACACTGCTACTGTGTGATGGAGAGGACAATTCAACCATTTAACACTGCTACTGTGTAAAGGAGAGGGCAGCGTCAACCATTTAACACTGCTACTGTATGACGGAGAGGGCAATTCAACCATTTACCACTGCTACTGTGTGAAGGAGAGGGCAATTCAACCATTTACCACTGCTACTGTGTGAAGGAGAGGGCAGCGTCAACCATTTAACACTGCTACTGTGTGAAGGAGAGGGCAATTCAACCATTTAACACTGCTACTGTATGACGGAGAGGGCAATTCAACCATTTACCACTGCTACTGTATGACGGAGGGCAGCTTCAACCATTTAACACTGCTACTGTGTGAAGAAGGCAGCTCCAACCATTTACCACTGCTACTGTGTGAAGGAGAGGGCAGCTTTAACCATTAACCACTGCTATGAAGGAGAGGGCAATTCAGCCATGCTGAAGGCATTTAAAGGCCAGTTGTTGTGCACAATGGATAATACAGAATCTGTGCATCACGCTCTACTGTGCAGACTTCACCAGATACACACCGCCCCATCGGACCAGTGCACACTCACAGACCATTCCAGCAAGCACCAAACACCCTGACTGGCCAACACAGGAGGCACCATGCCATAAAGACAGACAGACAGACAGACACTAAGCAAAAGCAGGAAGTGTATTGCACAGAGCCCTGGCTCAGACAGCGATAAGCAAAAGAAAGTAAAGTGCTCTCTGTCATGCAACCTGCCGCTGATAAAGAGGAAAAGAATGATGGGCAGAGAAAAATGTACTTTGTGCTAATTGCTTTTGGACTGTGCCTCCGGGGGTGCTTGGAAAGAATTCCTCCACCACCGACACCCTCTCCTAACAGAGACACACACGGACACGGACACACACACACACACACACACACACACACACACACACACACACACACACACAGACAAAAGACAGACACAGATGCATACACACTGCATACACTGGACACCACACACTGCAAACACACACAGACACACATGAGTGTATATAAGCACAAACAGACACACACATGCACACAAAGGCAGGCACAGGTGCATACACATGGACACAGTACACACATTGCAAACACACACACGCGCGCATACAAAAGTGTGCACACGGACACTGCACACACAAACACAATGGACAGACAGACACACACACACACGCACACACGCACACACGCACACACGCACACACGCACACACGCACACACGCACACACGCATGCACGCACGCACACACGCACACACGCACACACGCACACACGCACACACAGCGGTGCAGACACGCACGCAAGGCTCAACCTGCTCAACGGGGAACAGAGGAGCGTGCAGGAGTGGTAAAATAAACTGAGCTGGAAGTGATCTTGATCTTTGAAGCATGATAACAAAAACGCCAAGCTGAAACTAATACAGACTGAGGGGGGGTTATCTGGACAGGGGCCATGTCTAATTATTCCTGGCACAGAGAACAGCGATTTCACAATCCACGTACCTGCAGGTCCTGCTTAAACACGGGCTGTATCGTGACATGGGCCTCACAGACCGGGCGACAGACGTGAAAGTTATCGCCACACTACTGCAGGCTCATCGGGGTCAAGCTGACTGAGCTGTAGCTGGGTGTATGCAGTGTGTCACTAACTCAAGTATCATATCACACTGCGGGCAAAAGAACTGATGGGAAATGCATATAAACGTTGCTCAGACTTAAAATGGCAAAAAAACCAACAACAACAACAACAAAAACAGTTTACTGTTGGCAAATGGTGATGGAGCAAAGTTTAAAAACGAACAACGCTGATGAAGGTTAGAAACTGCATGTTCTTTGTTTTATGAATCAAATAGCTGCTTTAATTGTATACAGTGAAGTTTTCAGGTCACGGCTCTCTGGTTCTTCCAGTTTGAGATGCGGTTTATGTAAAGCTAGCTCAGGATACAAACACACCCCCATCTCTAATAGCACATTTCTCCCTGCGAGGCTGCAACTCAAACTTCGCCCTGTGCCTCTCAGCTATGAACTTTTCTGCCCCAAAAAACTTGTTTTTATCTCATCTGGTTTGGGAGAAAATGCTTCGACTGACATAACACGACTAAAGTTACACTTACAATGAAGGCATTTAGCTGGTGCTGTTACCCAGGCCACTTGAACATGGCTGACATGTACCCTGTCGACACTAAGCCCAAATGGTTTCCCCTAGCTCCTGTCTGGTATAAACTTCCTCTTACAGTGTGAACTGCAGCTGGCTTCATATCCTGGGCAATCAACAGGTTCTGTCCCAAAAGCTGACACTCCTGCCTCCCAGTTCCTGCTTCTGGTAATGAGCCTGGCCAGTGCTCAAAGCTCTGCAGCAGAAACAGAGGGACCCACCCAGAGGGAGCCACACAGAGGGAGCTACACAGAGGGAGCCACACAGAGGGAGCTACACAGAGGGAGCCACACAGAGGGACCCACACACACAAGTGGTTCAAGCCCTGGTGTAGCCAATAAGATCTGCACAGCTGTTGGGCCCAATCCTACCAGTGCAGTACACTGGCTCTATTCTAGTGCACAGAGCAGTGAGCACAATCCTACCAGTGCAGTACACTGGCTCTATTCTAGTGCACAGAGCAGTGAGCACAATCCTACCAGAGCAGTACACTGGCTCTATCCTAGTGCACAGGGCAGTGAGCACAATCCTACCAGTGCAGTACACTGGCTCTATTCTAGTGCACAGAGCAGTGAGCACAATCCTACCAGTGCAGTACAATGGCTGTATTTGAGTGTACAGTACAGTGACTACAGTCTCACCAGTGCAGTACACTGGCTGTATTTGAGTGTACAGTACAGTGACTACAGTCTCACCAGTGCAGTCCACTGGCTGTATTTCAGTGTATAGTAGTGACTACAGTCTCACCAGTGCAGTACACTGGCTGTATTTGAGTGTACAGTACAGTGACTACAGTCTCACCAGTGCAGTACTCTTTTCCGCTGTGTTGTGGTACAGTGATCTGCCGGTACACGATGGGTTTGGCTTCCAGAATGTTCTCATCATGGCGGTAGCGGGAGGGCGTTCGCTCCCCTGGAGTCCCGCGCGACCGCACCCCGTTCCCACGGCGTTCCGACGTGTCGATCTCGGAGAAGACCGCGGCCTTGTCGAACAGCGCCAGGTTCCCCTCGAAGTCGAAGTCCTTGTCGAGACCTTCGTCCATCCCGTCCCCGAAACACTCGTCATCTTTGTTCTTCATGGCCCCGCCGCCGTTCTTCAGACCGTTCTTCTTGGGCGTGGCCTGACTCGGGCCTCTGCTGCTGGACGACCCTGAGGAGGGGGGGGCGAGTACAGGGGGGTCACCATATCATCAGACCATCTCAGCCAAAACATGCCTAGAGCACTGCCCGAACAAATACACTCAACACAGCTGGGGTGCTCAAAACCTGGGGAGCGACCATCACCCCATTCACTTCAACCCTGATATGGCACACGTGACCGTACCGATTAGCAGCTCACGCGATCTCGAGCTGTTGAATGAGGTGTGTTATTAATAGTTAGAGCGGAAACCTGCGGACAACAGGAACAGGGTTGGGCACCCCTGCCGTAGAGCAAGGACCAAACAGCTATTTGTGAAAAATGCACGCCGCTCATACACACGCTAACATTCATAAATCTTTCTCGGAGGCACATGATTGTCAGGACTGTTCACTCCTGCTTCCTCCCTGTGAAGCGAAAACATATTTTTCGTGTGATTGATTTGTCACGCACTGCCGCAGTATCGACACTACGACAAAGCCAGAAAAGGCCTTTGACTGGAGTCATCATGAACATTCACTCACATATGAGCACTGGTTACAGACCAGCATAGATATATGTACATACATGCATGCATACACACTCCCACACATATACATACACATACTCCCACACACACACATACACACACACACACACACACACACACACACACACACACGCGCACACGCACATACACACACACACACACACACACACACACACACACACACACAAAGGAAAAAACAAAAGAACATGTGCCAGGAGGATGAGAGGGGAAAACTGGAAAAACCAGGTGTTCTACCTGGCAGTGCTGAGCTCTCACGCACAGCCGGAGCGAGAGGTGCCGTCTCACGCAAGTGTGCAGAGGCAGGCGCACACATCGCATCACGCAGACCACACGCCACCTTCTCCTGCCACCAGCGCACATCTGCCTGCCCCGGGTGTCAAGCCATGATCACTGGGGCTGGCCTGCAGAAACGTCCTAACTCTGAAATCCTATCTTATCTGTATAGTAACAGCTGGTATGCATGTGAGACCTGTAACTATGCACCACTAGGTGGTCCAGCAGTGTTTCTACCCCAAAGTTGAAATGAAACTAAAGAGTGCCTACGGCCATAGAGGTACCAGGCTTCAGTATCCAACCTGTGCCTGTCTCCACTAGAAACAGCGAACCAATCAGCTGTACGCAATATTAAAAAAGCGCCGTCGGTTGATAGGCAACAAGACATGAAAGTTGATAATCGATTTTAGATTTTTAGTGAAGATTTCCTAACATGAGATAAGATGCACACTTTTATAGTACAGTACACTTTGGCTCTATTCTAGTGCACAGAGCAGTTTTGGATTTGCTTCTGTAATACGAATGTGAAAGGATTATTCACAAATCCTATCTTACACTTCCCATTTTAACTCTGGACTTATGACAAGACGTTTCTGTAATACAGCCCCTGGGGCCCAACTGTGCTAACCATAACCTTTAGCTCACAGCACCAACATGGCCAATAATACCACAACAGTCCTGCTCTCCTCTATTAAACACATTAATTCTGCAATGTAAATATATAAGTTAATGGGTAACACCTTGATATGCTGATAGAGGGCGCTCCACTCAACATCACTGATTACGTCCATTGTGGTATGCATTTCAGAGCTAGTTCAAACTATTGTTGTGGATGGGAGTATGTTCATTTTAATGCGTCTTGCTCTTAGGTAAAACTGTGGAAGTGATTATTAAAATGATCTGAATAAAGTTAAAGCTCAGTCATCTTGACAGCAGGATTAGTACAGGTCAATAAACAGTGCAGGATGTGATCACTGCTGCAGGCAAATAAGAACAAATACAGGCTGTGGTTATTGCAAGGCAACAGTAAAAAGGAACTCGACCACTGTTGCTGATAAACTTAAGAAATCAGACTGGCAAATACAAGTGTTCATACAAACAAATTAACACTCAAATCTCTGTCAGTGCCCACAGCTCACACAGAGTTAGATCCCTAAATGGACCTTGAGTAACAAGTCTGAAGATACAGTTTCTAGCAACAGATTCTAATGGGACCACCGTGTACTTTACTGGGTAAGTCACAAGATTTTCTGAAAGTGTAAAGGGACCTCTGAGTACCAAGCCAGATAACAAGTCTCACGACTGAGCTTCTTACAGCAGATGCTGGTGCCAGGTGTGGACTTTAAGATGGAGGTATGTTGCGGTACATGTTTATACAGCAGACATACAGCACTAACATTTCATTACAAATGCAGCTCTCTTCTCCTTGCCCACCTCACAACCCACAAAACTCAAGATAAGTGGCACATAATCACATGGCACATCCATCGATATAATCCATGAGCTCAAATAACCAAGGCTCCTTGCACTTCATCCTCCACACAAGTCTGGCCAGTATCAGCCAATCGCATCGTGTTTTAATGGGTCAGCCCTGCCCCTACAGAGCCATGGCCAACACCACTTTGCCAACATGGCCACTTGCCCAAAAAGCAAAGAATTTAAATAAACCGTCAGAAAGGTAAACAGTGCTTTCAAAACTGATATCCCAGCACTAGCACGCACACTGGGACAGCCAGGTTTCCTGTGGAGAGGCGTGGGGGGGGGAGGTCCTGCTCTGAGTGGCGTGCCAAGGCGAGGGAGAGCGGAGGCTGCAGAGGCACGTAGGCAAGGCCTTGCGTAACCTCGTCAGGAAGACGGAGCGAGGGGGCACGGAGGGCATGTTTATTGATTTTAATCCAAGCCTTTAGCACACTATGGAAAGCAAAAGCAATCACAGCTCCAGTGTTTTACACCCAGTCTCCATCTCCACTTTGGGTTTCCTGCCTGGAGCTGATAGGACCCACCACTGAGCGCAGTGTAGAGACGTACAGCCGGGCAGGGAGCAGTGCCCGCTTCTTCAGCTATGCAGCCGGGGTGTCCGTGAACGCTCAATAGGCACGGTACGGTTTACACAAAATCACACGCATTCAGGGGAGACGAACATAGAAAGACATTTATGCTGCACTCCGCCTATGGAATCCAGATACTAAATGACAAAGTTATTTTTAATTTTGGAATATGACTGCTGTGGGGAACCAAACGGACATGTTAACTTTAGCCTGACCTCAGGGTGCTCGCTCCTTTACAGCAACAGTCTAATTCTCTAGGGTAAATCTAAATTAGACATTTACAGTCAAATTTAGCCTTCATAACTGACTAAGGAAATAAAATGAAATGCTGTAAATCAAGACCTTGTAATTTACTTGTAATTTCAATTTCTAAGTCCACCGTGGAAACTAGCGAACTGGGAAGTTGTTATCTCTACGACTTTGGGCATTCAAATGAATCAAATAATGAATTGGAAAAACAATCCTGGACAGAATGCATTTCACTGCTTGTTTTTACATTGGATATATTTCCAAACCACCGACTTAACTGTAAAACCGGATCATACAAGACAGCTAACATTAGAATAAGCATCGCAGTCCTCACATTTCCATGCCACACCACTATTTATCAGTCACCAGGACACACTAACACCAGCCACATGATTGGTTTAAAATTTCAGACACTGCCAGAACTTTGTCAGATCCTACAATGGCACACATTGGTAGACGTGCATGGGTAATTCCTGGGTAATTCCAACGTCAAATTACCCGGGTCTCGGATTGTTAATATGGGAGATACGGGCTAACAAATATTTAACTAATTGGCATGACATGCAGAGAAGCTAATAAGTGCAAACTTTGTTAGCCAGTACCTCCCAGATTAACAATCCAAGACAGGTGTAATTTCGCTTCCAGTGGTTTCTTATAAGGCCAAATGAGCATGCTAAATATCATTAAAATCTGTGATGAGGCAATCACCTCCAGCTCACTACAATTCCCCCACATTCACCTCCTCAAAGCCTGACAGCAGGCCCGCAGGCCACGGTACTCACAGGAGTTGTGTCTCCGGCGGAAGCCCTTGGTCTGCCCGGGCGCCTCTAGGTGTCGCTCCCCGTAGCTTTTGGAGCACTGCTGTGGCGAGCTGAGACCCTCCTGTGACCTCAGCTCACCCTTACGCGGTACCGCCACGGGGGCGCTGCCGGCCGGGGCCCCCGAGACGCCGCCCCGGCCGTTCCGGCCGTAGCAGCCCGAGTCCGCCACACCCACCTGGCTGCCGCCGTTTCTGATGTCCAGGATCTTCAGCTCCTTGATGTCCATGGCACTGCAAGACGCAGCGCAGCACAAACACGGCACGTCTTTACACAACGCCACACCCGCTGCACATCAGCGCTCTGGCTAGTTGCTGGACCTTCTGTGCACCGTTATCAACAAATGGTTAAATCATTCACTATGGTATAGTATGGTAGAAGTTCCTCCTAGATATTACAAGCACTTATATTAGAAGTAACATTCTCACAGTGCAAGCACAATCGTTACTGTATTTCGGAAGAAATTCCTCACCTAAAAGTGACCTCAGGGACAGGACACTTGACCCCATTGTGAAAGGGCTGTCTGAGGGAGATGGTCTGGCTGACCTGGTCCACCGAGGACACCTCGCCCTGATACACACCTAGTGTCACTCCACAGTTTATTGACACCAGACTCCCCAGCCAGTCTGCAGCCATTCTGCCGGTAATAGGCAAGCAGGAGAGAAAAAGTATATTTATATTTCGTGGCAAGCAGGGCAGTTCAAACGAGTACAGTCCAAAATGCCTGAATTGTACCATAGCATTCATCTAAAATTACATAAAATGGCAACGAGCAAGCTCGTTCACCCAATGTCGGAATGCCATAGCACGCTGACAAGATGTCTGAATTGGGTAAACACGGCCAGGTAACGCAGTAACCTAACCTAAGTTACGTAACCATCAAGATAACGGATTATGCATCTCCCCATAGACAGCTGACACAAACAATAGAGCACAAATGTATTAGCTCACTATATCGATCGCAGAATTAGCTAGATTAAATTACATTAAAACGAGTCATTCCCTGTTTCAACTCACTTTCTGTCTCAAACTCAATCACGTTAACTGTAACGTTAACTGCTAGTAACGTCAGAAAGCCATGAGCTAGATAACGTTACCACAACTTTTCATTATACAGCAGAAAACTTGATTAGCATTTGCTAAAATGTTTTAGCTAAACTAGCTAGCTAACTTAGTTTGATCCAAGCTAGGATTCGCTCTAAACAGACGCGGAGTTCGATTTAGTTTGTTTTACTCTGGTTTGTTGTTTACTTTGGCGTTACATGAGTAACGCTAATTTAGGGCCTACACCCCCACGTTAAACCAACCGAACACCAACATACAAATGTAACGTTAGCTAACATTTAATATTTAGCCTATTGGTTAGTTAACGTTAAGCGAGCTGACAACGTTAGACTACCTACAAATGCGCGCACAATAAGCTTAACGTTTATAACGTTAATTCGCGAGTTGTGTTTCAAACATGTTGGAGCTAGCTACTTAAGTAGCTACGTTTTAAAATGGCATACAATTTGGCCATCTATCAGATAGGAATTGTAAACAGATTAGACTAAGTGCTGGCTAAGTTACTGCTAGTTAGTTTCTTTGACTTTGTTTGACTTTTCAATACCAAGCTAGCTAACGCGCATCTTCGGTGCAGTCTGAGACAGCAAGACGGCTAACTAGCCGGTATATTATTTATTCTTCTTTAAAAAATGTTTATAAAAATAGGCAAACGTACATACCTGTTGTCAAATTTGTAAACTACAGATAGTGTGTTCAATGTTGAAAGCCTTTTCCAAACCTAGTGTTATTCTGAAACGCTAGTCGTGAAAGAAGTAGTTGCGACCCAGTATATTACTTCCTCAGGTCATACTGTGATTTTGGCGTCATTTCCTGTGGCTCATTCGCAACTAAATTGTCAATACTTTACGCGCATATCACCTTACTACACGTTGCCGCGATCAGTCTCTACTACATTGTTGATTTTACGACCTTATATGTGCAGGCCTGTCATCTAGTACTATTATTGCTTCATTACCTTGCAAAATAGTAAAGCAGTTTCCTTAAACTGAAACAGAGACTGAATTGAATACATTTTCTGTCTTCATACTTCCACTAATTATTATTATTATTATTATTATTATTATTATTATTATTTGGGCGTGTGTTTGTATGTGTGTGTGTGTGTGTGTGTGTGTGCCTGTTCGGTACTCAATTTGCACTGTTTTCAATTTATGTATGCTATGATTACAGATGGTATTAGCACAACATATTAAAGACACTGCTTATATTCACATGGTGCATTCAAAATAGATACATTTTGTGAACCATTGCATTACATGTCACAGTATTGATAGTTACACCAGCATGTATCAATATATTTTTATTACAAAATAGCTTGCATGTGTGTATTTGCTTATACACATATGGAATAAAACATCCTTCATCACTGCTATTTTAAAAAGACTTTTTTTCATATAGCAGTTTGTGTAGGCACATACATGTACAAGTTGTTCTTCACCAACAATTCATAACATTAAAAAAATATATCACATTTTGGGATAAAAGCTACCTAAAATATAAAAATAGCGTATGTGCGTATAGTCCCCATCGAACACATTCACTCAGCAGATGGAAAGACACAAATTTATAAAATGATAATACATTCTTACATGAAAAGTGCATGATAATGTAAGGGGCCTGATTATTTCATTGTACATCATTAATTTGCTTTGTGTTGTATAAGAACGATTTTATAGGTCCATTGTCAGATTAATCTACAAGAACCAAGTTCTTATTGTTGTATTCTTAACACTTGAAACTGTACTTCCCTCTAGGGTCTTTCTAGGTTAGGGCGGCCTGTCGCGTAGTGGTTAAGGTAAATGACTGGGACACGCAAGGTCAGGGGTTCGATCCCCAATGTAGCCACTATAAGATCCGCACAGCCGTTGGGCCCTTGAGCAAGGCCCTTAACCCTGCATTGCCCCAGGGGAGGATTGTCTCCTGCTTAGTCTAATCAACTGTACGTCGCTCTGGATAAGAGCGTCTGCCAAATGCCAATAATGTAATGTAATGTAATGGTTATGGGTATGCACTTTGTTGTACATTGCTCTGGATAAGAGCGTCTGCCAAATGCCTATAATGTAATGCAATTTATTAATACACTGATGGTAGCAGTAATTATTGCTTTGTGAAATTCAAAAGTACTGAGGTCTATCTAAATAGCAGCTACTCTTTGTTCCACTAGAAGACATCTTTGTCAAACGTGCGCTATTGGTATCACTCACTTGGTGGTTACTTTCTTCTGGTTTTGCAGTTGAACCGGTAATTTAGTTCTACACAAACAGGCCACCTTTGGGTCATTTTCATCTGTTTGCTAATGAAATGAGCACCATAGAAAGATACAAGTGTAACGACTTAGCTTACAAATAAATCTAATTTCAAACCTGCTATTAAAACACAGACTTTTCCATCCGTTGGAGTTGCAAAGGAATGTATGTTTTGGAATCTTATAATCAGAATATAATTTGAGGGTATATGACTGACAGCAAATATATAATATTTCTGCGGATAACATTTCACACTCATTTTTCCTGAGGGTTGTCAACATGTTCAATATCTCTTAAGTATCTGCCCTAAAAAATGGCAACTTCATCAACTTGAAAGAACATGAGGGACATAGAAAATTATGCTCTTGGCTCCCAACAATATAGATTCTCTGTGAGACCCCCCCATTGTGTAATGGACTTATGTCCCCTCATTTTTAGGGTCAACGCATGTAAATGATGCAGGGCAAGCGCCGGGCGAGCCATCCCCAGGCTCTCACTGGTACGTTCACGACCTCGGACTGGAGCACATCTGACAGCGCTTGTGCTTCATGGTGAGTCCGTACTCAGGGGTCATGTCCAACGGGTGCCTGGGCAGCTCATGGAAACGCAGCCTCTGCAGCAGGATGGCCAGGAAGAGGAAGACTTGGGACCGCGCGATGGCCTCGCCGATGCAACGCCTCTTGCCCAGGCCAAACGTTACCACTTTCTCTGCCTCCAGTTTGTCGAGTTCTGTGCCGTCAGCATTCAGGAAACGCTCTATGCTGAAAGTAAAGGGCTCCTTCCACACTGTACTGTGGAATACCAGAGAAGCACAATATAGCTTAATTTCCAGAGGACATTGAGCAACATTCAACATTAATGAACAATATTACAATTCTATTAACTTTTATTTAATTATTTCAATAATTAATCTTACATTCCTGAAAATGCAGCTTTTAACTGCATATTTTCGACAAAACAATACTGATAGACTGATAAATGACACTTACGGGTCATGGTTGATCTGCCACTGGTTAACAAAGACACAGGTGTCTTTTGGGATGAAGAATCCATTTAGCGACGTATCTTTAGTGGTGCTATATAAAATAAAAATGAATCAGCTGACCAAGCTATCCACATCACCGTGGCTTTTTGTTTTACTACTAACAGAGTTGAAATGACATCACTAAAATGTAATTCTCTTAGAATATTTACTTTCACAACACTGTCAGAAACATTGTGATTTGATTGTATGTGTGTCGATGTGCGCTGTCAGATAAGACGTACCAGTGGGGGATGGTGAATGGCACGAAGGAGGAGTGGCGGAAGATCTCCATTATGAAAGCCTCCAGGAAAGGTAGATTAGATCTGTCAGAAAGACGGGGTCTGCGATCCATCCCCACATTTTCTCCTGAAATCAGGAAGAAGCAGGTTGTAGCCAGTCGGTGACATGCTATGGAATTGGAAACTTCTATGCTTGTCTGACATTGTGTGAATGCATCAAATTTCAATGACAAAATATCATATATGTTTAGCGCAAAATGAAATTAGACTGTAGTTACATTACAGTTCCTTAGTAATAGTTTAGAGTTGACAGAGGTGAATAAACGATATCGAATAAACATAATGTTCATCAGAAGTGGATGATGCTTCAACGTACTCAGTTCTTGATAGAGTTTCTCTTGAATCTCAGGGTAGGCGACTAAGTACATGACCGCCCATGACAAAAAAGTGCTGACAGTATCAAATCCTGGAAAAGCAGAGAAAACAGACAATCAAACGCACTGGTAACCTTAATCACATTTTGATTTAAGTCATAATTCAGTTATGATAATTGAATGTACGTCATAAAATCAGCATTGCACAGCACACTGTCATGAAATATTAAAATTTCACGCACCGGCTCCAAAAAGGTCATTGACAATTCCAACAATTTTCTCATCGGAGACCTGGGTGTTGGAGTTTTCATCCAGTTTCCTGTCCTCGCAGTGATCAATGAGGGAGTGAGTGATATCACAAATATTGTTCTGAAACAATTAAGAAACAATGAACACAATGGCAACCAGAGAAAGCAATGTATGAATGATTTAGAGACAGGGAGGTATCAAATAAGGGATTATTCACATACTGACCTTATCATATGAGATGTAATGCTCCCTGACGAGCTTCTGCACAAATCGAGTGAAACGGCCATTGATATCCACAAACGCTTTCATGGTGCGACTGGGCAGATATTGCAAGAAGGTGATGAAGTCCGCAGGATTGGCAGTGCCCGCAACTTGATTGAATTCATGGCTCATGTTCACTATGCTCAGCAGCTCTTGGTCATCGTGGCTGTAACGCCGGCCAAAGCACATGCCACAGATGACATTGGCGACCGAAACCACGATGTGACGGAAAGGATCGAAGCTCCCGCCGGCTTCCATGACGGTGCTGAGCCGCTTCACCAGGTACTCGCCCTCGTTGGAGATGTGCTCTTCCAGCACACAGGAGTACTCGGAGCTGCTGCCCTGGATGGTGGAGAAGGAGCGCAGGGCGCTCAGCGCTAGTTTCCGACGGGCCCGCCACACCCCGGCCTGGTCGGTGCTGAAGGTCAGACTCTTGCCGTCATTGATGAATCGGAAGCTGTACAGGTCCGGCCGGCCGGAGAATTCCTCCCCTTGCTTGACCAGGGCCTGTTTCACGGTCTGGCTTCCACTCAGCACCACCACGGGGCGCGTGCCGATCTGGATCTGGAAGACAGGGCCGTAGCGCTGGCTCATGGCCGTCAGGCTGAGGTGAGGGTTGCTGCTCACATCCAGCACGTTTCCGATGATGGGGAACGGCTTTGGCCCCGGGAGCCGCTTCAGCCCCTCTGGTATCTTTGTGTGGAGGAGCTGCTGCAGCAGGAGGTACACCAAGCATATAGTCACCATGGCAACCAGGCTCTCACCCACGGAGACTGGGCCAACCACTGGCAAATTCATCAGCGCCATTTTGGAAATGATTGAATCTTTTCCGTGATGGACAGAGGAGGGAGCTTTGTGTCTTATTTTTCTGTTGAGAGATAAGTGCACAAATATTTTATGGCAAGTGAAAAAAGGTACAAATCTTGACAATATTGCATCATTCAGAATGCTTTCTATATGACATAGCCCAGATGAAGTGCAGAAGTCAGAGGGCACAACATTAATTCAAAACAAAGGATATGAATAGATGCATGGTTTTAACAGTGAGATGAACCATTAATAAACACACTAATGAAGCCCTGGACATGGCTAGTGATGTTTTCACGAGCCAGCTTGATGCTGATTAGAAATTAAAGAAGTCAAGCCAGTGAACGAAAAACATCTTCAAATTCCAGCTAAAAATATACCGTACGGAAATTCATATGAAAAACATACGTTTTTACGTACGGTAGTAATTCTGGGAAAAGTAAATTAATTAATTAATCATAGACCAATTATAGACCATCCCAATATATGCGCCCCTCCCTGATTTACCACCAAAAAAGTATTCATATTTGTGTGTCAAATCCCAAAGCTGTTATATAAATGCAGTAAATACGCACACATTGGGACCAAACCTTCGTTTGGGACACTTCATTGCAGGTTCTAACGTTATGTAGCATGAATGAATGCATTAAAAGACCCTATATCCCAAACTATTTGTAAGCTGCCGCAAACTTGAATAGGCTTTCCTGAACGGTGAGCATTCCACTAGATAGACAATTTATTGCATTTATAAACATTCCGGTAATAAGCCTGTAGTTGTATGTTTATAACTTAAAGATATTTAATGAGCCTACATCTGTTGTAACCTATATGAACTTGGATAATGGTTAGATTACCTTTTCGCTGGTGATCAAAATAGACCAAATGCAGAGAGAAGTCCAAACTCTGTTATCACAGAACGGATTGTGTCGATGAGTTCTTCGTTTTCAATGAATGAAGTCTCTTTTTATAGAGCGCTGTTCGTCTCTATTGGTCAATGTTTGAATGACGTAACGAGAGCTCTTTTATTGTATTTGGAAAGCCAGCGGCGCTCTGAGGATTGTTTCAGGTCGCGGCAATTCAAAAGAACAGTAATCAAGAGAGATTTCAGTGTCACTGAAATGCTATGTAAAGAGCAATCACGGTAAATTACCTGAAGATCGATAACAAATTACTTGCAAAACTGCCCATTTTCACATACTTATAAATATAGACATAGATATATAAATATTAGTAAATGTCTGTAAAATGTCTGTTTATTTAATTTATGTAAATAAACATTATATATATATATATATATATATATATATATATATATATATATATATATATATATCCACCAGTTCAATTTAATAAATACCTTTTTGGTTACTTATTTTTTGAAATACAATGATATACTGTATTACTCCTGCAGAAGATGCATTAGGCTTCAACACGGTTAAAAAATACGGCCCATTGCAGCTATCGACAATTGCTATCGGAAAAAGTATTCTAAAACGAATATGTGCAGACGTAGGCTATTATCCTACCAGTTGCAAGTAATGGATAGATATAGTTTTACACACGAAAGGATGTATGGCGAGGTTTTTAAAACGTGGTTGTATTTTGTGTGATAACATGATAAAGACCTTTCTGCCCGAATAAAAAAATACATTTTTACTCATTATAATGTGGCAATACGGTTTCTAAAAGTGTCAATAATAAAATATTGCATCGTCATTCTTCTTCTTATAATTATGCATATTCATATAAATGATAATATTTAGAATAATATTGTTATTACTGGTGTTGTTTTGGCGTGGTTACAGTCATTACTACAGGTAACACAATTCTAACAGTGTAGTTAAAGCTATTTGGCCGTATTTTCCAACTGAACTAAATAAATGACTTACTTTACCCTGGTTTGTTTCTATTTACGTTTGTCAAAAGGCATCCAATGCATATTTAGTGAATCGCCATAAAAGTTAAAGGAAGCTCATGTGGTTAACCCGATCACTGTATATGAATGACAATATGAATTAAAATAACAAATATAGAGAATAACAAAATATAGAATAGAGAATATACAGAATTTACCAAATAATTTTTATAGTCTAGCATATGCCTCAGCTTTGCCAAGAAGCATGAAAATAGCAAATCACTTAAAAGCAATTGATAATCCGTACGCATTCACTCTCTCTGATCAATCAGGACCAACACAGATTAAACACGAATCTAATCAATAATGGGATTTTCACTAATAAGACCTGTGATAATATGAAGCAAGATCTGATGAAAGTCCGACATTCATTTATTTTAAATAGACATTTTTGAGGAGTATGATACGTATTTAAAATCCATTTAACTGCGAGAGGTCGAATGCAATTGTTTCCCATGTATTAATCATCTAATCAAGTAGTAAATTTGATTTCCATTCATGTTCCCAGTTGCAAGTCTTGTTTTGGTACTTATTAAGATAAGAGTTTCGATAGCGTGCAAAGGTATAGCTACGTTCCGGGAGGGAGAACTTCAAGCCCCGGAGTGTTTTTTGATGAAGAGACTCGCCTTTGACAGCTTGATAAATCTCACACACTGTGTCAGTGTAGAAACGCTACGGTGAAAAGAATTAGAGGGAAGAGTGAGGGTGTTGTAATCATTTCCCGTGTTACAATTAACTTAAAAAGTTACTTCATTTACGAAATAGCAGTCTCTGATCTGAGTAACTTCAGGGGTTCCCGGCGGTAAGTAATTTCGCCTACATGTTGCGCTTTATCTAAAACGAATGTCAGACTATTTTAGTTGTGGAAAGTTGTGAAGACTCCAAAAGATGTAAAACGAATAAAGAACTCCCAAAACATGTTTACTTGTGTCTCACGTGTGATAAATCAAATCAGATGTATTGTAATTTAAATGCGGTCTCTGCTTATTGATGTCACGCCCACAGAAAGAAGAGTTATCACAAGGTGGTGGAGTCGTGATAAAACAGCCAAACACCATCGCGTGCAGGCACCTGTTAGCGCTCAGGTTAAAGATTGGCCAAGTTGCGTGAGAATGCTTTCGCCGCGACAGCACTTCCCCCAGCCCTCCCTCCGGTAAGGGATGCTAGAGGGAATTATCTGTTAGTCTCACAGGGGTGAAAGGATAACTGAGTTCACTGTCTTTTCTCTCTGTAGGTTGAAAAATATACTAAATTAAACATTATGCGAAAAAAAACGAATGAATTGCATGACAATGATCAGGAAGCGTCACACACACAAAAAAACAAAAAAAAACAGATCTTTGTTTGGAACAAAAAAACGGATCTCTGGTAAAGTCCTGCCTTTGTGCTCTTGAGCGAGACATTTAACTTGACTCGCTTGTTAAATACAGTGGCCAATCTCTCGGACTCTGTATCAATGGATATGTGAATGTAACTTAAAGAAATCACAATGGGTGTCTAGAAAACAAATGGTTCGTCGACTCACAATAGAAGAAGGGACCAGATCATGAACATTACAGACTTCTCCATCATGTGCACTCTCGCACTTAGGAAGACCAGTCTAAACTGTAGGATACGCGCAAACATGCTAAATGCACCAGGTCATTTTTATTCCGCGCCAGCACTAAATCGGATTACGCCACAACGACTGTACTAAATACATTTACAGTCGTTATGTCATGTCCTATTAGCTAATATTTTAGTTCTCACTCCATCGCAAACTTGTCGTGTCGCACAGAGCTGTCTCTGGTCCTGGTGATCGCGTGAGAAAGCCGAGTTCATGCAACCCAGAGGGGGTGGGGTCGGTCTTCGAGACAATCCTAAATCTGCTTGGTTAGTCACGCGAAGAAGGCAGCGGCCACTGGAAAGAGACAAGGTCCTATGATCGCAAAGCAAATTCCAAGGGATGTGGGGATGTTTTCTGGACATAAAGCTTAAAACACTTGTGCGTTAAAACGATTGCAAACGCATATTTTGGGGCCTTGAAGTCAGGGGACTCAATTCACATCACAATCACAATTCATGGTCATGTCAGCAGTTGCAATCCAAATTTTTCGATTAAGATTTGAAAAATAGTATACTTGCAGAATACAATGTACACTACTGTAAATTACTGGTATACTATAGTGTCCACCTGAATTAATATTTTACTTTCAGAAAGATGAAAGAAAGAATTAATGTGGCACATCCATAGTTTGAAAGTAAAAATGTGAAGAGCTTTCAATCCAAAGCAGCTTGCACACAGTAGACAAAATGATCCACGCTAAATCAACTTTGAGTGAGTACCTTTTGTGCACTGATAGAGGATATTTGATCCCTACAGGAGCCTGTAAGTTAACACTGCTCATTTTACTGAGCAGTATTACATAATTAAATCATATAGCATGCAGACCACAACAAATAGGATGCACATGATCATTTTACAACCAATCCCCATACACACACGCACACACACACATGCTACTTAAAAAAAAGAAAAGTTTAGCCCTTAGCACTGATCTCCAAAGGAATCTCTCGTGTCGAATGTGCAAGATGAATGGAAGTCAAAGGACTGTGAAGCAGAAGAAGCCTCAGCACGCAACAGTCCAGCACCTGTCACACTCACCTTCTCAACCAGGTGTGTGTTTGTGTGGGTGTGTGTCAGGGGGGGTCAGCTCTGCCCACACATGAAGAGTTGTAGAGACTTTGGAGACACCATCACTCATGTCTTTTCTTCATAGACATACCTGTGGCAGGGTGAAATGGGTTAAGAAATGTGATGCTTGTCCTTTTGAAGAAGCACAGCTACTGCACGCGATCAGGAACAAAACGTGAGACGGGGGCTTGAGGGAGCCCGTCACCAACTTCACATCTGTTACGGTGAGCACATTATATGGATTAGAATCTATTTCACAGGATTTTAATAGGTAGGAAAGTTTATGGAAGAATATCTGAGAAGCTGGCAATGGCACTCAAGTCCTCCAAAACGATGACGATTATTAGACTTATTGCCATTATACATTAGTAGCAGCAGCAATGTTAGCAGAAGCGTGATCACTATGCAGCTGGGTGCACTTCATTTACAATATTTTCGCAGTTTTAAATCTTACATATTCAATAATCTCCTTCTAAACATTGAACTATGTATTAGAGCGATTGAAGTAAAGTGCTTTGCCCAAGGGCACAACAGGGATGTTTCACCTGGAATCCTAACCGCTGGAGTCCAATCTTCTGGCCTTTAACACCAGTGGATATGGAGGAAGGCTGACAACGCTAATGAGGAGTATAAGCGGTGCCCTCTAGGCCTGCCCTTTGGGAGAGATCTGAGGGAAAGAGGATGCACTGGAAGCTTTGATTAGGAGTCGGCATTAAGACCGCCGTCTGCATTCCAGGGCCCTCGCGTGCGCTCCCATCAGCCAGGCTTAATGGGATTATGTCAGGACACATAGCCGTGACCCCCGCTGCTAACCTCACATGCCCCGGCATTCCCTGACCCCACACAGACACAGGAACGGGGAGAAGTGTGTTTCAGGGCTCCCTCACACAGAAAGGCAATTACCTCCTCCCACACAGTGCTCCTAGATCAATGCACAATTCACTAAACATATCATGAAAAAATACAATTGCACATTTATCAAGCATGGGAGAATCGAGGGAAAATAAAGGGAAAGAGAAATGCAATACAACTTCATTTCTAAAGAGAGACAGAGATGAAATACATAAAATTAACCTTCAAAACAGTAACAAATGGCAGTAACAAACAAATTCCATACCCACTAATATTCACAAAGAGCCTGGGAGGTGGAATAACAGATATTCATGGACTGATATGTAGGGGAACTACAAGTACAATCTTGACCACTCTGAATGGTTGCATGCAGACACCTATCACAGCAATCCATCTTCATATCAACTCTAGTTTTTGAATGCGTTCGTTTTTGTTATTTTGCTAACTGACACAATGTGGAGAGAAATAAAACAGTTACAGTGATATTCTTTGGCAAGTAAAACAGGCCTGAAAAAACATACAAATATATATGATAAAATGATTGCAGCTAGTCGCTTAATGCCAGACCCACGTACCATTGCTGGGAAAAATGGGTTAATGATTTGTGCCATAGCCCCAGCATTGCGTGCAGACAGTGTTTACTCGAGCCATGCCAAGGGTCGCGAGGCTGTGTGCAGAGAGGAGTGGGAGGCTCCGGCCCTCCTCGCAGGGTCGCCCCTTCATCATAACAGCCGTTAGCACGCTAGGCTACTGTTGTGTAAATGCAGAAGTTGGCATGGGCTTCATTGATAGCAGGTTGTCTGCACACGCAATATTAAATTGTTAATCTCTGAAATGTTCAAAATACTGAAAAAGATTTGTGGCGGAAGCAAACATTTTTTTGCATGCCATAAATGCAGACAACTTTGAGCTGAGCGTATTCATAACAGCCTATTATATTTTGTGCCCTACCTAGGAGGGAACCATCTATAATGTAGAAAAAGAGCAATTCCTATATGGTTCACCCAGTATGTATGCAATTGCCTACACGTTAAAGCTGACACTCATATTAACCACATATTCATTGGTTAATTACAAATGTAATGTGCGAAAACGACAAAAATTGTGTCACTTTCCAAATACTTATGGCCCACACTGTTGTGTGAAATGTGTTTGTTAGTGCTAAATTATTAGTATTATTATTTTTGCATAATCCTACAAGCTCTTTAAGTCGTAAATGGGTTCGCGTATACAATGCATTTCACATTGTATCTACAAACCTTTTTGCAATATAAAGCACAGTGATAAGTTGGCATTGTATCAGTTCTTTGCCCGAGCCCGACCTGTTCTGTGTTGCAAAAATATTTTAAAAGGTATTTTTGTAACACAGACCTTCTTATGGGCAGTATGGCCTCGTCATCTATTACTGAATATTTTGTATCTCTGATTGCATAGGTCTCAAATTTCATGTGTGAGGCGCGACAGTAGACCAATCTCATGTTAACAGCCCCAAACATCTCACACATGCCTATGAAAATTACCAAGCTGACTCTCTTCAAGTTCTGTAAACAGACATTAGGTGAGTGTTATGCCTTTACACCATCAATCACCAGCACTCCCTCATTTATCAATTTGACTGTCTCATACACTTTGGATTTTGGAAACCTGAGACCTACTTGGGGTCATTGCTGCTCAGTAGTTAAAGACATAATATTTTTAACCTTCACATTCTGGGGTTCTGGGTGCAATTCCAACAACAGCTCCCCCAGTCTCAGTAGACTATATCCTCTAACTGTGTTCACAGGTGTGTAAAACCATTATGTGCTGCCCATAATATTTTGTTCTCATCCAGGCCTCAAAATGTATTTGCTGTTAAAGCCTGGATATCTTTTCCTCATCACTCGGTACCTCTGCGTGCTGTTCTAAACTGCATCACTCAGTAGCTTTATGAATCCGAACTACTACCAGGTTCTCACACCCAACAAAATGATAATACTGATTAGGTTAGGAATATAAAATATAAGGAAGAAGTCAGTGTTTGTGGTGGGGGTAAATTTATTTGATTACTTTACAGAACAGGTTTAATCAGATCAACCAGACACATCATTGTTACCCCTCAGCTAAAACAAAAAGAAATATACATTTTACACCCAGTTATGAAAATGGAAAGAGACTACAGGGCTGAACACACAGGCCCTCCTACCTTTGCCCACAGTGTTACCGCAGAAAGTTCATTGTGCAGTTGCGTGACAGTGAGATCAAAACATCACGACCAATAAAGCATCCTTACACGCAAGAAAGAAAAAAAAACTTATGTCAACTTCGGAAATGCGTGTGTGAGAGAGAGAGATGGGTAGATAAGAGAGATAGAGAGAATTGTGACTTGTTCTAACCCATCTTTCAGTGCCTTTGAGTACACCAGCGCATGTGAAAAATCAGAAGAATAAACTATGTTCAGAAGCCTTGGGTGAGGGATAGATTAATGGCTTGCCTGCTGTAATACACTGTAATTAAACTCAAAATGAATGAGCATGGAAATAATTAGTATAGTAGCTCTCTGAGAGGGAATGTCTGTCCAAAGAGCATTAAAAGTTGTCTAAAGGTTTGAGGAGCATGCCTATGAAGTTATCCATAGGTTATGGCCTCTTCAGATCTGAACTCAATTGAGTATTCATAGAATTTTCTAGAATATTGGCCAAGCCACTATCTCTATGTATACACTGCTTTAAAACCATCTACTTGTGACAGGAATAATCTGAAAGATTATCAATCATGTAGGTCTGTGCTGTATGGATGTACACATATATAGAATACACACACATACTTGTACAAACAAATAAAATCCCAGTTAAGCAAGCTAATCTTTGCTAAGTGCAAAGATCAAAGCAATGCAAATACATTTGAATGAACAATCAATTGATCTTATATTACATTACATTATTGGCATTTGGCAGACGCTCTTATCCAGAGCGACGGACAGTTGATTAGACTAAGCAGGAGACAATCCTCCCCTGGAGCAATGCAGGGTTAAGGGCCAAACGGCTGAGCAGATTTTATTGTGGCTACACCGGGATTAGAACCACTGACCTTGCGTGTCCCAGTTATTTACCTTAACCACTACGCATGACCTGCAAAGCATTTATATGCCAAAACTATCCCTGTAAAATAATTGATTGCATTTTTTACATGCTGTCTTTCCATGTGTTTGATATTGGGACATTTGTAAGGCTACGGCATACTGTTCAATATTACAGGGAAACCAAATCTAGACATTCAAAACATTTAAGGTTTATGCATGTACACTGCATATGGTGCATGGATGACGCATGTCTACCATAATGGTGGTGTCACAATGTGCCAACTGTCATATCAGTTGAGCACTCAGTTCTCAGTTCTATTAACTCCTAGTTAATAATTACAGGACTGCAGGAGACAAAGGCACAGTGTTAGTATAACCATAACACCCAGGAAGAAAGAACAGCGAGAAATATCTTTGCTCGGAATTGCTCTTGTAGATTGTAGCTGTTTTATGGTTGTATTGGACAGGACAGGCTGTTGTGCTGTGATAAGACGGGTAACAATCACTGCTAGCCGTGAAGCCTCTATTACACTGACCCAGATTAAAGACTGTGCCCTGTTTGGCAGCAGCTGAGGACACAGGGAGCTGGACAAACCTTTAAACATCATGCTCACACGCCCTTGTGTTTATATCTAAGTTTGTGTGCGCGTGTGTTCAAATGTGCATTTACTATATGTATGCATTCATGGGTGCTGTGCTTGCATCAGTATGTGTGTACAGTATATGTTTGTGCATATATATATGTACGGTGTGTTTATGTGTATATATGAAAACAACATGCATGCATGTGTATACAGGTGGCTACGAGTTTTCTATCTGTTCCTAAATTAACTGGCCCCCCCCCCCCCACCCCCCATTAAACAAAAAAAGCACTCTCCTGCCATATCCACTCTAAACATTTGTACAAGTATGATTGATTTTCACACCACCATGTATTTTTTCATCCTTTGTTTCATTAGTCATATCCTCATATCCTAATTTTATGTCTAATTAATAAACGTCATTCTTTTTTGACTGCGTTCTTTTGAATGCTATTCTAATTTGACGAGGGCTGCAGTGTACTGCTGCATAACATTTTTCCGGTAAAGAATAACAGAGTACGAGAGACGCTCTCAGTTTCAGCAAGAAGCTCTTTAGAGCTTTGTGTTTCTGGATGCCTGAGGCAGAGGTGTGTATGTCCTCCATCAACACCATTCAAGTTAGCTGTTCCTCAGTCCCTCATAATCTCACCACAACTTTCAGTCAAACACAACTTAGAAACCAGCCAAGGAAACAAACCAACCTGCCAGCCTGCCCTGTAGCTTGTCTGGCAGGTGCAAAACGCAGAAGCGCCTTTGATTTTCAGCCAGTTGTCAACCGACAATTAAGAGCAGCTGTCATTCTTAAAACACGGCTCAGCCACAGGACTCGATGGTGGCTTTTGTTTTGTGGCCTCTCCATTTTCTTAAAAACAGCCTCCCCAGTCCCAACCCCCAGGTGCTTTCAGCCTCCCAGCCACTGCTTCAGAATCAGATTATATAAACTGTAGTTTTAATCCAAACATGATGTACAGTCTTAAACAGAAACTACTTGACGGTGCAATACAACCCTTTACCATAATGAAATACACTCGCCGAGCACTTTATTACACCTACTTATTCATGCGATTCATCTAATCAGCCAATTATGTGGCAGCAGTGCAGTGCACACAATCATGTAGATACAGGTCACGAGCTTCAGTTGCTGTTAGGCTACGGCAGTAGAAGTCTAAAAAATAAGTCTAATAAATACCTAATTGAGTGTATGTGGTACAGGTTCCATGTAGAATGTTCCATATGGTGGCTCTTATTGATGCCAGGCATCAGGCAGACATGCGAATGCGCTGTACATGGAAATGTCTATAGAGTGATTAAGCACAAAATAACATCCCCAGAGAAAGCATGAGTTCCCCTGTGTGTCAGTCAGGAAAGATGTCTGGGCTATAACATAAGGTCTGCAGCAAAGAGATGCAGCTTCCATTGCAACTCTCTGCAGGGAGCTGGATGAGTAAATGGTTAGGTATGCCACGGTGTGCAGATTCTTCCTGCATGAATAATATTTATAAAATTATGAAGGAAACCATGACATGGAATGATCAGAGAAAAAAATGCTTCACTGAAACCTAACCTAAGAGATTAAGAAAGGGATGCAGAGTCAGTGAAGAGAAAGAATGATAGACATTAAGCATAAAGACTGAAATGTATGCTACCAATTCGTAGCTAGGACTCTGCCCAGTTTCAGTCTTTTATGCTGCACTGAATCAACAGGTTTTAAAGAGCCACCTGTTTGAACATGTTTTCACAATATATTGTGGTTGTATGGTGCAGACTGAAGGCACACGTTCTCTATGTCTACATATGTTTCACAGTGAAATAATTAGCTCAGGTAATCAAAGAAAGCATATTCCCTACAATACCCTGTGGTCTGCTGCAATGCTGTCATACAAAACATGCACCAAGTTTTAGTCCTCCTTTTTCATTAAATCCAAGTGCTGTTTAAAAAAAAAAATGTATGCATGTTTATATAGACACTCAGTGAGCACTTTATTAGGTATTTATAAACCTTTAGACTTATCGGTCTTCTGCTGCTGTAGCCTATGAACCTAGAGATTTGACAGGTAGTGTGTTCAGAGATGCTCTTCTGCATACCACTGTTGTAATGCGTGTTTATTTGTGTCACCTTCACTGTCACCTTCCTGTCAGCTTCGGCCAGTCTGGCCAGTTGGTCTCCTCTGACCTCTCATTCACAATGCGTTTCGGCCTGCAATGGATCAGTTTCCTTGGGCTTAGACCATGACACACGCAATACTAAATCACTGTAATTATCATAATATTCGTTTAGAAAACAGGAAAAATACTGATGCCTCTCTATTTTCTTATGGTAGTCAGTGTACATTGCATCCATGTGTAATGCATTACTCAGATTTGGGACACGTTTTATATTCACTTGTTGGCATTCAAGGTGCACCCATAGACAAAACAACAAAGGTAGTGGTAGATTTATTTATTTTTGTGAACTCCACAATTTGTCTATTTTCTTTGAAGGTTCAGCCATTGAGTCCCTACAACAGGTCAAGTTGAGGACAGTATCAGACTTCAAGCGGACTCTGAACAAGGCTGCTGCACGTGTGAATGCGCTCCACCAACAAAGAGATGCCACTGCAGCGTTCTCTCCAAGATACTGTTTTTGTTACCTGAGCCCCACACTTCCCCCATCCTGTCTGCCTGCAACACAGGAAGTGGCTCTCGTGACTGCGACTCGCAGATTCTCACGCCACTGCGCGGCCTGTCACTCAGAGCCTGTGAGGGGTGCGCGTGTTCTGGAGAGAGAGGCAGCATGAAGATGGACGAGTAGTGCGCATGCATACTGTAGGTTTCTGCAAATTCAACGGCATTCAAACTAATACACTTTCACGGAAATGTGATTGCTTACTCCTCGCTGAACCCAAGGCTTTACATTACATTACATTAATGGCATTTGGCAGACGCTCTTATGCTGAGCGACGTACAGTTGATTAGACTAAGCAGGAGACATTCCTCCCCTGGAGCAATGCAGGGTTAAGGGCCTTGCTCAAGGGCCCAACGGCTGTGCGGATCTTATTGTGGCTACACCGGGATTAGAACCACCGACCTTGCGGGTCCCAGTCATTTACCTTAACCACTACACTACAGGCCGCCCACTCGGAGAGCACAATGGTATGTTTTCACAAAACCTATCAGTCCTTCAATCAAGTGTTGGCAAGGGCACAGTTCTTTTTGCAGACATAATATACACCTGCAATTACACTAATTTAGGACATACAATTACCTAGTCTTTAGATGACCTGTCAGTTTACCATTATTTTCACTGAGATGCCAGAAACATGATTAATACTAGGCATCAAAACCAATTAAATATCTGACAGACACCTAGGCTAGATCAACTGTCATCTCTCTCCGATGCAGCATTGATGGCTCCATTATACAGAACGCTGTCTCTGTGTAACAGATCGCCATTTTCAAGTCTCCCATTCAACTAAATCCCCGGTGTCCGTGTGATGTAGCCAGCTAAGCCATGTGTACACAGTGAAGAATGTACATTCACTGTGAAAGGAAGATCAAAAAGAATGCAGACTACTGTTGCTGTATTTAATTACATCCTGTGTATGCCGTCAGAGGCCTTTATGAAGGCACACGGTGTCATTATTGTTACGACTATGCCTTTTCTCCACTGCGTGGTTTTTCATGGCGTGTCTCTTCTCTTCGGCCCTGCTCACCCGCCTCGCTCCCTCCCAACCTGTACACCCATTCATCAAACTCAATGCCAGCGATGTTCCACATTCTTCATGAACTGAATGGTAATATCACATCTCTGGCTTTATGTAACAGAAAAGGAGCGCGATCGCTCACGACACTTTGACTCACTGACCTGCCGGTCACTCCACTCAGTTTATCAAAGAGGAATAGACACACAGAAGGGGCAGACATGAGGTGAAAGACTTATTTAAAGTACTGACTGGGTTAAAGTACAAGACGGCATTGACCATGACAGAACTCAACCAATGGTCCATATCTCCGCTGCCCCTCCTCCACAGGGTGAAGTATTTAGAGTCTAATCTGATGTTTAGAGAGAAACCCGCTCTGGGCTGACAATGGCGGCCAACTTCTCATATCAGAGCAGGGCTTCTTAGGCCCAACGTGAGTCAAATAAATCTGTAATGTTTACCCAGTAAACTCATAACGCTGATTATCTGTGATAAAAACCATCACACTGGGACGCATTGGAACAGCATGTGCGGCACTAACCCCAACCCCAAACAGCTGCTCTGTACATTTGCCGTGTGAAGTTGTAATACTTGTTTGATTTGTGGTTTTAGGTCATGTCACACTCCCAGCATGTGGCTTGGCTCCGGCATGCATACTCTGAGGCTGTTTTTCTGTTTTATGTAACAGTTAAATGGACAAGCTGCAGGTCGTGATGGGAATACAGCAGAAATGTTTGCACGGCGTTGACAACACCTGCTACTACTCGTTTGTGCACTGAGGAATGCCGCATTAAGAAATAACTTCCTCGATTGATGTTTACACTGACATACAGTAGATTCTTGAGACCTTGAGACATGTAGGTTATTGGAAAAACCTCCTTATGAATTATGGAAATATGGAAATACAGGTCATTGCTATATGAACAATTTGATCACTGTAAAGGTAGGCCATGGAATCAACTATGACTACACTCAGTGGTGCACCACACACATTACACATTTAGTCATCACTTGGTTATGGATTTGCTAAAAGTTTGCACTGGAATTTAGCATGCACAAACTAAAAGTGTATACCAGCAAAAATCTTAGAGCATACTGTGTCGGATTCTTACTGTAATTTCTCTTGAGTTTGTGTCCTTTTTTTGCCAGAATGCATTCAATGTGGGGGTTCAAGAGTCAGAGTCATATGGGACTACTGATGGTCAATGGAAAACTAAAATAAAGGACTGTTTTCTGTAAACTGTTCCCTTCTACAACTTCTCCAAAAGATAGCCAGAGCCGTTGTTAAAGAAAGTCACATGTGCAAAGAGCAGATGAGGAATCAGAAGAACTCTGAAAACATTGTTTAGTAGACAGTTTGGAGGCGAGGCCACGCGTACTGTATTTCCCAAACCCTTTATATTAACAAACCACATCCTGCATTACATGTGTGCAACAGTTGCATGCATCAATTTTTCTCATGATGACTAATATTTCCATTCCGAAAAACAGTATGACATTGATTTAGAAATGTTAAACAAAGTTGATCTGAAGCAGAGAACGGGCAGAAGTAATTTTATCAATGGCAGCAGAGAAGAATGAAACAGTTGTGAGAATGGCACCTCCCACATGCCTGATGGGAACTCATAGAGCTGACAGGCGAGGGGATTGGTCCTCCAGGCAGCCTCACACCCAGAGGCCATACTCTTTCCCTTAAGAATGAGCGTGGCGTCTCCCCCGACCTGTCAGACAGGTTTGCTGTTTGCTGCGCTGCACTCTGCATGCAAGCAGCTTGTAAACGACAGAGGAAACCAGGGAGTAGAGGCGAAACGCCCGGAGCTAGGGGAGTTTACACAGAGCCTGCGCTTTTATCCACCTGACGGATATCTCCTATCCTTTCAAACGCAGCTATAATGACAGTAAAGCACAACTATTCCAGTGACAAATATCTGAATGATTTAGGCTGTTTAGACACCTTCTAATACACATGACAAAGGAAATGGAAGGAATATCTATGTTTCCTGTTTTTTGTCAGGCCAAGAGAACCAGTATGTGATGCATCATACGCTTATTTTAGTGCAATTTATACATGCGTATAAAGTGTATACACATGTGCACAGCTGTACATGTGTTAAAATCATTGAAATGACAAATTAGTCATTATGAATGTAACATTAGTCCATTGCACGCTTTCAATGAATTTCAATTTCGGAAAAAGTCAAAGCATTTTTTTTTCGATATTACTTCATTTGTTGAGTAAAACTGTATGGAATTTGCGTCCAGCGCTCAAATCTCCACGGGGCAATGTTTCTCTCTGGAGAATGATGAAGCTCAAAGCACACTGCCCCTCTGCAGGCTGCCAGTCTATGGGCAGGAGGAGAGGTGGAAGAAATCTGGGCTACATTTGGCAGCCCTGGAGCTCTGGCCTGAGGCCAGGTGAGCTAGCGTGTCAAGGTGTTCTAGCTTCAGACCACGCCTGCACCTGTCAAGTGCTCTCTGGCATGCACGCTGGTTCCGTGTAGGAACTCAAGTGTGAGAGTGTATCTGTGTGAGCATCTGTGTGTCTGTGCGTGAGTGTGTGTGTGTGTGTGTGTGTGAGAGAGAGAGAGAGCTCATCTATTTTGTTTCATTCAGGTTCCTCAAATTCACTTACATATCCTGTTGTTGTTTGACACCCTGTGATTGATCTGATCCCTGCAGTGGCTGTGCAGGCCATGACATAGGCACATATTTGTTAAGCCACCATAAACAGGCCCAGCTCTCAGGTTCTCATCCATACCTGCGCACTCAGTGGGCTGGTTACATAAAGCCTGGGGAATGTATTTCTACTTATTTCTCTTTATTGTCACATCCAAACTCTTCACTGTCTATCTCTGTGGCGAGGGCTGCTGACTGGCTCACTCAGTAAAACACTGCCTGACTGAGCACCATGGTCTCAGGTTGAATCTGACCTGTGCCAGGGGCCGGCAGCCCCACAGGGGGACTGCATAACTGGCGCTGCGATGCTCAGGGATACGGGAGGGATACGGCCAGTAGGGCCATCATTGTTCATTCACCCTCTTGAGCTGGCAGCAGGAGCATGCTGTAGTTCACAAAATGGATATTCCAAAATTTCTGTGGGATTGGAGTTGCCAAATTTAAAAAATCTTGTCACAGATAATGCCTGAATGAGACATACTGTAGTAAATTCCCCAAAATGTATCGCTGAAAAAATTTTAATTTGTTCTCTCACTTCCTTTATCTGTTTTTCAAGAGGTCCAAGTCAAAGCTTAAGAGTCCACTAGCTCACAATGAATGTGGAAAGCACAAATTTTCACAGCTACAGCCATTTCCTATTATCACCCACTCACAGCGAAAACAGCTCAGACACCCATGTAATCACACAAGTTCTACTGTAGACAGAAATAAATTCAAGCTGTACTTGCAAGTGACCACTGTATTTATGAGACTATTTTTTAGACTTACTAAGCCTTCTGCTGCTATGTCCTATCCACTTAGAGGTTTGACGCATTGTAATCAATCTGGCCCTTCTCCTATGACCTCTCTCATTAACAACGCGTTTCTCCCCACAGAACTGCTATACACTGGATGTTTCTTGTTTTTCGCACCATTCTCTGAAAACACCAGAGACTGTTGTGTTGAAAGTCCCTGGAGATCAGCCGTTTCTATCTGTAGCTGGGCACCCCATAATAATCCACACCCCTCCAATGCTTGGATGCCAGGATTAGAGATTGCATTGTCATTGAGTTGAGTGCTAGGCAGGTTGAGGGGATTTCTCCTTTGGGTGTGTCCCTGCTCCTCCAATGTAAGGCTACTCCTGCTCAGAACAGAACAATAAACAATAATTTGATGATAAAAAAACAGACAGCTGGCAGATTATAGTTAATGCTGCCATACTTTTTCTTCTAGAGGCATAGGCTAACATGAGTGATTTTGCCTTACTGTAACCTCATAAGGTCCATGGGCCTATCAAATGCCATATGCCATCCTAGGACCAAGCCCAGAGGGAATTGGCTGCGAACAACCAGGTTAATGTGAAGAATTACAACTGCACTGTCATTGCCAACATCAAAAGGACCAGAAAAGCCTCCCGAATTGTGTCGTCCAAGGAATGTAATCAGATAACCGGCCTCCAGTTTCTGTCTGGCTTTGAAAAAGCAGGAATGAGAAGGACAAGGTCAGCGCAAGGTCACAGGTGAAATATTGAGATGAGAGTGGCGCCGCAGCTCGGGAAGGCCTGTGGAGGGCCAGCTGTTTTCGGCCCCCATGCAGCACAAAATGGCTTCTGCAGAGGGGTGTGTGCACCTTTGTGCACAGTGCCAGTCCTGAGCGGATCCACTGCTCTCAATGACACACATATGCATGCACCCACGAACACGCACACACACACACGCGCGCATGCACACAAACACACACACAGACACACACACACGCGCATGCACACACACACACCCACACACATACACAAACACACACACACATGCACACACACACATGCAGGCACACGCAAGCGTACATATACACACACACACACACACACATGCAAGCACACATATACACACGTTCTCATGGCACTCATATCCACAGGACTGTGTCACACAATTACATTACATTATATTATAGTCATGTTATAGTAATTTAGCATGTGCTCTTTTTTGCAATGTGCAAGAGCAACATACAATGAAACTAATGAACTAATGTGGCCTCTGTAGGCAGAGGCAGGACTGATAGTTTTACTTGGTGGTGGTGTTTACATGGCATTTGGACATTTTCCATCTAGAAACAAGCACACATAAAAACAGTATGAAAGGCAAACTAACATTTCCCACGCCCCCCAGGGTTTTGTGCCCAGTCCTAGTCTCGGTTTACCCACGATTGCAATGCCAAATATAACAATAACACTATTATAAGTTTGCTGATGGTACCACAGTAATAGGTCGGATCACCAGTAATTATGGAAAACCCTATAGAGACGTAGTAAAAGATATGTTCATGTGATGTCATGAGAGCAACCTTACCCTTGATGTCCAAGAGAAAAAAAAGATAATTCACTTTCAAATCTCAACTTTCAACTGATCATTTACTCTGAAACAGAGAGTAAGACTCACCTTTACCATTATGATATTCACAACTGAGTTGCCATGGAAACAGTGGTCAAATTCAATTTCCTGGGCACCCATATCAGTAACAACTTAATATGGCCCCTTAATCAAAAAAGCACACCAAAGCCTGTACTTTCCGTGCCCGCTGACATTGTTCGGTATGGACGCACAGACCCTCATTATTTTCTATACCTGCCCATTACAGAGCATTTTAAACAGCTGGGACAGAAACAGCACAACACATGACAGGAAGGAACTACAAAGAGATGTAAGGACTGCCTACTCCCCCCATTCAGGAGATTTACAACAAGACTGCTAAAACAGCCCGTAACACCCACTCCCTGTTCTCTGCTAAAATAACATAACCCCACTCCATGTTCTCTGCTAAAATAACATAACCCCACTCCATGTTCTCTGCTAAAAAAAACATAACACCCACACCCTGTTCTCTGCTAAAATAACATAACACCACTCCATGTTCTCTGCTAAAATAACATAACACCACTCCATGTTCTCTGTTAAAATAACATAACCCCACTCCATGTTCTCTGCTAAAATAACATAACCCCACTCCATGTTCTCTGCTGAAATAACATAAAACCACTCCATGTTCTCTGCTAAAATAACACCACTCCATGTCCTCTGCTAAAATAACATAACACACTTCCATGTTCTCTGCTAAAATAACATAACACAATTCCATGTTCTCTGCTAAAATAACATAAAACCACTCCATGTTCTCTGCTGAAATAACATAACACCACTCCATGTTCTCTGCTAAAATAACATAACACCACTCCATGTTCTCTGCTGAAATAACATAACACCACTCCATGTTGTTAAAACAACATAACACCACTCCATGTTCTCTGCTAAAATACAGCCCATAACATCCCTTCATGATTGAAATTCAATGCTGCAATGTGTTGTCTAATTTGTAATATGTGTTATTTTCTTTCCATCAGTTTTGAATAATGCATGCTATATATGTATAGAATATTCAGATAGGTATACAATATAAAAATGTGATATCATTGTCACAAGTTCAGCTGCAAGTAAAATCCAAAGTTAGTATACACCTATTTTTCTTTGTTCATCGTACCACCTCTTTTCTTCTAGGCATGTTTCTAGAGGCCACACTCCCCATTACATAAAGCAGCAAAACATGCTGATAGAAACGTCGTGTTATGCTTGTCTTCAGTCGCAGATCTCCATGATGGACTCTCCAGATCAGGTGCACTGCCATCCACCGGGCAAATTACGAATAGGCCCTTGAATGCAACCTGAGAGACAGGCTAAGCCCTTTAAGCTGGCACCATTCTTGAATTGTTTCGGGTGTGTCCTCGTAGCTTGTTATCAAACAACATAACAGCAACAACGTGGAGCCCTGGCTGCAGGTAGAGGGCGGAAGTGTCCTGTGGCAGTCCCGTCAAACGCACACCTTCACCTGGAGAAGCGGATGTCCGAACACAGCTGAGAAGTGTAGATGCTTTTAGAATACTACAAACCCAAAACAGTAAATCTCATACTGGAGTAACTATGTATGTAAGCACCCTAGCTCCTCATATTGCAATATGTATCACAACACCAGAGCCATGATATGACATATGTCAGGATATGTGGCTTATCACGATGTATGAAGTGATACCTCATCATAAAAATACAAGAATTGCATATTGAGGTTCTGCTACCCGCAGTAGAACCTGATTACGCTGAATAGGTCTTCAATACATGTGTTGATTTGCAAATTAGCAAAGATTATATTGCCTTATTAGGATATGGGGGTATAACCCTATGTTTTACTTGAAAATAAATATGATGATATACACTATGGTAATACTACTTATACCATACTGATAAGAGCATCACAGTCAAAACCATAATGTGAGTTGTTAATATCTTGATAGAAAACTATTGCTGACGATTGTAATACAATTATTTATTTACTTGAGCTTAATCAAAAACAAGGCCCACAATTTTGATACCATAGCGTATTATTATCCTATTGATAGTCATCTGATAATATGAATATTCTTACAAGCTTGCAACATTCAGCACATGCAGTAACCCAAATTACACAGATTTTCTCCTGATCTCTTTAAAGGATTGCTTTCAGAAATCTCCAAAACATTCACACGCCAGCTGTTTAGGCCGATGCAGCAGAGACTTAAGTTGAAAGAATGGAACAAAGCAGTCCAAACAATGTTGTTTTTGTGCTGCATGAGAAAGAAACAAGCATGAAGAATTATGTAATGAACAAGAGCATTTTAGGGCCAAGAAAATTGCATTGCCAATACCTGCCACTTCCAAAACAAGGCTTTTCATATGCAATAGCACCCCCTGCTGGATGTAAAGGAAATGCCCATAGGCAAGAACTTTGATTGAGAAAGCAGGCACGTGAGATTTGTTCAATAGCTCTTACACCCTACCTTCATCTACTTCTAACATTGTTTTCTCTCGCTCACTTGCTCACATATACACCCGTACACTGTGGAACAATTCACAGTCCAACATCCAAACATTGTTTAAATTAATGCAAAGCACACAGGTAAACAGGTACACATCCAGAATCCAGAGAAAACCTCCACGTGTAATAATAAACATGTTCCCCAGCACAACTCACACACCATTCCACCACACAATGATCAGCTAGTAATCCAACACTCTAATCCCTCAGGGTTGCTCAGTACAGCATGGTCAAATGAGGGTGATGCAATCACTACAGCACAGCTGGTGTTTCAGGATCAATGATCTACTAATAGGCCAGACTGGCCCTTTAAGGACCTAAACAGAAAATGAGAGACAGGTTGTGGAGACACACATAGAGGTAATTAAAAATATATATATATTTAGCTGTACAATTGCTGTCAATACTGTATATATATTTTTAAATAGGAAGGTCCCCCGTAAATGGCATTGTCCTTGTTTTGATGTTCAGTAAATCAGAGAGGTCACATTGGTCCGGGTAACTGTAAAGGGAGCCGCACTGTTATTAACATTAAAGCCAATGCTGGTGCCGCCCAGGACCAGCTGTCATCTGACCGTTCTTCGGCAAACGCGCAAATACATTCCACAAGGCAGAGGCAACTTCACAGCAAGCCATTTGTTTTGCATTTGAGTGGAATCCCATTGAGCAATGTTCTCTAAACAGTTCCGCTATCTTGGAAGTACACAAGGAAATGTCAAAACTGTTGATGCCAGCCACAAAGCAGGCAGAGGGCAAGCGTTTTAAAGCATTTGCGCGTCCCAGGACAATGAATGTACATTCAGAGTTTGTGCTGGAATATTTATTTTTCTTCTCTGGCATTTCCTTTAGGCGGCGCTATACCTGAGACTCCCAGTGTCAGGTGCTGTGCGATACCTCCTCTAGTCCCCCGAACCCCATTCATTACGAGCATTCTCTCTGCTAGACAGAGGCGGGTCCTCCAGGGCCACGCCACGCCCGTTCCTGAACACCTGCTCCTGCAGCTCCATGATGTCATTGCGAACGTCGGCCAGCATCAGCAGGAGGAAGTCGAAGGAGCCGGGAGGTCCCTGGAGACAAAGCGGGACACGGTGTTGGAAGACCGCAGGGAGAACAGAAAGCTCTTACTTGGTTTAACAGTCTTAGGTACATCAGGACTCACCGGTGGGCCTCTCGGACCAGGAGGGCCCCTGTCCCCCTGCAGAGTAGATACAGGTAAAACACATACACTTAGACATTTTACACACACTTTCCTTCCACATTAATAATTCCTCATAGCTATGGACACTCGGGGTACAGAGGAAACCCTCCACATGTTCACACCAGCTGGGGTCTGTGCACATGGCAGAGGTTTCTCTCTGGACATCTTCAAACACTGGCAGGTTAACCTCACACATGTACTGAAGTAACACATCCATAGCATTAACAGATAAAGATTAAACTACCTTCTTCCCATCTCTCCCTGGTGCACCTGCCGGGCCCTGTGGAAACAGAGAGGAACCAATCACAGCTGTAGGGCAGAACTGCTATTGAAGCACACTGAACAGGACTGGCTGCAAATTATCACTGCACACACATTGACCTCACCACTGGGCCCCTGCGTCCTCTCTTAACATGCCCCAGGTCTGGCTCTGGCCCCATGGGGCCCATGTCCCCCCGTGGCCCCTGAGGGCCGGGTGGGCCCCTGGTTCCAGATTCCCCTTTCCCTCCTGGTAGTCCCAGCATTCCTATGCCAAGGTAAATGGACAACACAGAGAAAGCAATGTAAATACCTGTAGTGCCTTTGTGAACTGACATATGTGTTCATCATCAGAAAACACACCTGGTGCTCCAGGGGGTCCGGGGGAGCCAGGTAGAGTGGGGGTGTTAGGCCCTTTCACCCCCCACCTTTGTGATGGCTTGTCACTGCTGTTGGGTAGGTCTGGGGACGGTATCTAAATCATACAGAAACATGAACACAGGGTTGAGCTCTGTCTATGGATAATAATATCCTGCAGTTCTTCTGATGCAAAGCTAATTGGTCTTCCACAATCTGGCATCTCATCTATTCTGTTTTTTCAGGGAATGTGAGTTGTAATATGAGTCTATATGCAGTATGTGGGCGACATGGCTCAGGCAATAAGAGCAGTCGCCTGGCAGTCGGAGGGTTGCCGGTTCGATCCCCCGCCCGGGCTGTGTCGAAGTGTCCCTGAGCAAGACACCTAACCCCCAAATGCTCCTGACGAGCTGATTGGCGCCTTGCATGGCAGCCAATTGCGGTTGGTGTGAGTGTGTGTATGAATGGGTGAATGAGAAGCATCAATTGTACAGCGCTTTGGATAAAGGCGCTATATAAATGCCAACCATTTACCATTTAGTATGTTTTTTACCTGTTTAGCCCTCTCTGAGCTGACCTCTATTTGTCAGCTTGGTAGATCTCTGTGTTTATAGAGTAGATGCCCCATACCCAGATTAGCTGTAGGACACACCTGGGGGCTGGGCGGAGCACTAGTCAGCCTCAGTTTCAGCTGCAGTAGGCTGGTCCTCATGCTGATGAAGTCCTGGCAGGTGAAGGAGCAGGACCCAGCACTAACCTGAGTGTCCGACTTCCCACCCGAGGCACTCACTGAGAGAGAGAGGGAGAGGAGAGAAAGAGAGAGTGAGAGGGAGAGAGAGAGTGTGTGAGAAATGGAGAGAAAAAGAGAGGGAGAGAGAGGGGGAGGAGAGAGATATCAAATAAACAGTATGCTGCACAGAGAGGGAGCTCCAGTCGGTCGGTGCAGAGAGGGATCCAGCGGCGATAGACTCACGGTTGTGACGGGGGACGCAGGATCGCTGGTCGACGCCCAGGCTGTAGCCGCTGTGACAGTGACACAGGAAGCTGCCCGGCGTGTTCTCACAGGTCTGCTCACACACTGTGCCATTCGACTCCACACACTCATCCACATCTGAGAAAACAAGACACAGATCCAGAACCTTCTCCGTAGGCTTTGTGCATCGCACTGTGATCAGTTTGGAGCTGCCACGCTAAATATTAAGATCAAAATGACTAATGACCAATTACTAAATGTGTTTCAAAGTGATAGGTTATGGAATGAATAATCCCAGAGCTGTGATATTAAAAAGTAAAAGTACAGTAGTTAAAAAACAAACAGCTGGTTGTACTACCCACAGTACTTGGAAGTTTGTTTGAAATCCTGGAGTCCATAGGAAAGAGAGCAGATAGAAAGTGATATCTGGATGAAGGAGCAAACAGAGAGAGCCAATTGGTTAAATGGCCAGATGAAGAAACAGACACAGAGAGACAGACAGTATTAATTGGTTGAGAGAGACAGGCAGCGCGGGCTGGATAGCATGGTTTGGGTATCTCAAGGGGAGAGAGACAGGCAGCACTGGCTGGATAGCAGGATTTTGGTATCTCACAGGTGAGAGGACAGTGGACTGACCGAGGCAGTATGGGTACTGGTGACTGCGATGACGCTCTCGATCAAAGCGAAACCCAGGGTAACAGGTGCAGACGACCCGTCCGAAGTGGTCAGTGCACTGCTGCTCGCAGGGGGAGGCCGCACACACATCCACACCTACAGCACAGAGAGGCATGTGAGGGTGACGTTATACCAAGACCCACGCATTCTGATACAGCAACACAGTGTGTAGAGATAGCCTCTGTACACTTGTACATTCGCCGAGACAAAAACAACCAATATTTCATTCAATTAATGCTTCCGGCATTGCTATTGCTATTGCTGTGTTGCAGCATTCAAGGAAATTATAGTCTCTAACATGTAACATAACACATGCTAACACATGCATTAATCATAAAGTGTGCTATTGCCTTCTTGTGGTCAGTCAAATTCCTTGGAATCAGTAATACAAATTATTCTGATAACTTTTATTACTGAATGGCAATGGCGACTGAATGCAGTCCCATCCTTAATGCACAGAATACCACACCTCTCCCCATTGTCAAAGGTGCTCAAACAGAGATTTCTCTCTCGTGGTATGAATAGGGAGTTTATGTTTTCACCTACTTTCTGGTATGCACTGGCCCATCACAAATCGGTACCCCTCACAGCATCTCCTCCTGAAATGGAAAAATGTGTCTCATGCACACGAAGAAACCCAGTGCACATTGTGAAAAATAAATAGCTAAAAAAATAAATAGCTTCCTCCTAGTGTCTGTGAGGCATTGCAATTCCACATTTCCTGCCATCTGTTTGTTAGAATCTGCGGTTTTCAAAGCATACAGTATCATTCCAGAAGAGTACATCAGTTCAGGCTCTTTGCCGCATGAACGGTTTGTAAACTGCCACAGACAGAGAAATCTACCATTAGTTCAGGCTTTGTTCTTCAGTGCTTGCAACAACAAAGGCGCAGTTTCAAATTGTAGAACCAGTTACTGGAATTAGGGAATTAGAGATTAAACAAAATATTGGGTAAATGAGATTGCAATGCAAAAATAACACAGACAAAACAGATGTCAAGGTTTCAACCAAGATGACGGAAGCATTGTATTCCTAAACTCACTCAAAACCCACAAGTCACTCTTCCTTGGATGAATAAATTAATAAGCATACCAAACAGATGAAAAGATGCGGCATCACTACAGACATTTAAGAAAAAAAATTCTTGATATGGTTTTGTTGATCTAGATCACAGGTGTAAAACTCCAGTCCTGGAGAGCTGTAGTGTCTGCTGGTTTTTGGGGTGTTCTGGGTTCATTCAAGTCATTGATTGGTTAAAGTATCCACACACCTTGTTCTCAAGGCCTTAATTGGCCTTAATTGGCAGCTGATTGAAAGGAAACCACAAAAACCCGCAGACACTGCGGCCCCTTGGGGATTCAGTTTGACACCCCTGATCTAGATTAATCTATGTGATGGACGGATGGGATGTCCTCATTGCTGTTCCCAGAACAGAGCCAGGTTGGCACACTGGTGGATACCCCATTCAGTGAACAGACCCAGGGCTCCCCACATTTCTGCCTGAAGGCCTGGACCTGACAAATATAGGGCCCAAACAGAGACCCTGCTGTAAGACATACATCAGGCAAATCTGTGGACGACCAGGGCTTCTTCTCAGCTCAGCTCCATAAGCATACACAGATACTATATGAACTCAACCGCCCATTCCCACGCTCAAGTTCCCATGCTGCCAAGAATGTGTGTGTATGTGTGTGATGCCCAACTACCCGAGTAGAGCTTGTTAACATTGGCTAGGATCGTTAGCGAAGGTGAACCCTGACATACCAAGGCTTGTTAAACCACCCGGGCTCAGGAGAAATAGTCCCTGTGAACGTTCCCCTCTGCTTTCCCCACTTTTTCTTTTTTCTTCATACCCTCCATGTGACATACTCCTTCCTGTTTTTGTTTTGTTCTGCTGATAAAGGGTAGCAGGCACGATTTACATATTAGTTTGTCCCAGCTGGTTCCACACATTGACTTATGAGTCACTCAGATGTTGGCTCCAGAGAGTCATCACTGGACCAGCCAGGCTATGTTCTCAGGCTCCATACTTTCTCTCTGTGCCGCAGCCAGCAACCCCATTATTGTACACTGTGGCAAACTGCTGGGACACTGCAGGGTCCACATGGTGCCTGACTGATTGCTGATTGTTTCCAAGACCATTGCAGAACAGTCAAGGGAACAACAGCGGTAAACCAGGCCACACTACGTTACCTACTCCTAAACTGTAGTTTTTCATATTTGTTTACAGCCATGTAAGTTATGTGTGTGCTAATGAGCTGGAGTGTACTACAAAGAAATAATGTCTATTATCTCCGAGCCACAGGGCTTGGAGAGGGAACAGAGCGTGGACAATTTAGGGTATGGTTTCCATAAACAGACCAAACGTCGTGACTTAATATGTGTCCTTTTGTGCAACGGAGGGAACAGAGTGTTCTGTGACATTGTTTGAGAAACATGAAAGTTGTAAACATTGAGACAAACCAAAATGGTCTTTATGTCTTTAGATATTGGCACCCAAGGTGGGGTTGTACATATCCAATTCCCACCCCAACTTGGAATGCCCAATTATTTGTAACCGTAGTCGCAATAATGCTCAAACTCCATGCTGATTTGGGAGAGCGAAGACGTCCGTGAGTCTCCGCTGAAACTTGTTGTCGCCAGCCTGCTCCTTTTCACACCACAGCCCACAGCTAAGCTTACACAGGATGGAGTTGGAGGAAGACCTTTCACATGTGGCTTTGGGCTGCAGCCCACAGGCACCCCGATTGACCAGCAGGGGTCGCTAGAGAGCCGTGAGACAGGGACCCCAGGCCGCCTGAACCCTTCCGTACCCTGGGCAACACAATCAGCCATTATTCATGACATTATGGGACTACCAGCCACAGTAGCACTGCCATCCATGCAGGGCAGCATAGTGCTTTAAACGAACGAGCCACTGCCCAATGGTCAGCCCAATGCTGACCATTAGAGGAGGAGCTCACTCACAGAGACAAAGCCCTCACACCTCCCCAAAATATTATTTAGTTAGGGCCTACTCTGGGCTTTGGGGGGTGGGGGGGGTTGGGGGGGGGGGTGGTACAGTAAGTGGTCTGTACAGAACTGCCCCCCCCCCCCACCAAACACTCACAGGTAAGAGTCAGGCTGAATGTTTTCATGCATATTCTAGGTTAGAGAATATATGTAATGAAATCAGTCAGCCTTAAAAAACATTGACGAATGACTAACTATGCAAAGTATGTCAACATGCTGATTATTAAAGGAATAATGGAGGAATAGGGGTTAAAGCAGACATGTCTACCTCACCATAAAGGCAGGTATATCGTCATTCCAGTGAATTCCCCTTGTTGGGATGAAATGCTGCATGCAAGCAGAGGCTTCTTCTCTCTGGACTTGCTTGTCTGTGCCGTGGGTGAGCATGTGGCCCCCTGTGTTTATTTACTCTGACAGCGCACTTCCAGATCCGTGTCCAGATTCCTTGGGGACATATCAAAGTGGCGGACGCCATGATTCCAACAGAGGGCACTTTCACTGAGCGCCGAGGAGCTCCAGGACAGCTGGGCTGCTGAAAAACACTGGTGCAAATCCTCTTTCTTTCTCTCCCCATCTCTCCTCATTCACTCCTTCATTCTCTGCTGCGATGGTCAGTGCCAAATTAACTGCATCCTTTCCACTGACAGGCCAATCGCCAGCAACTGCAAGCACTCCCTCTCCCATCCAAATGACACGACGAGACCTTTCACCCTAGTGGTGTTTCAACCGGGAATACACACTGATGACCTGATATGTTGGCCCTAAAACTACTGTATAGGTAAAGAACAGTTTTAAAGAGTTTTAGATTTGAATCCCACAACAGTAAGCGCTCCCTCTGCCAAAAAATAAGGAAGGAAGGAAGCCCATACCATTCAGAGGATAGTGAAGAGCACTACTGAAGATCAGTGAATCAGTTCTTTGTACGAAGCTGTGTGCTAGCTTCTGCAAGCTATCAACCTTTGGTTGTGCGCCACACATTTCTGTGTATTTTATTGCCAAGTATAACTAGATCCCGAAACTGTAAAACATCACAGTCATTGATTCAACTTCTAGCACTAGAAAATAACTAGCATCTGATTCATAATTCCGAGAAATGGTGACGAAATAGCATAATCAGAACAGATGACTACAGCCATGAATGATGGGATTGAATTACTTCAGGCCAGGAAGTGAATCTCCATTCTGCCTGTCAACAGCTTTGTTTTGAAATTCTGAATGTGGAGAGCAGTTCAATTTAAATTTCAATTGTGTTGTGCTAGACCCCAAAATGCTGTTAATCTGCATGCTGTTGAAAGACCATCACTGGTCAAAGAGAATAAAAAGAAACAGATTTATGATCTGGTGCCTGTGCTCTGATATCTTAATCATTTATGATATATTGGATGCAACAGTAGTCCTCCAGCAGAGCAGAACCGGGTCTACATAGGCTTGGCTGAAGTTCTCCATGGGTGGGAGGCCAATGTCCAATAAAAAGACACAACTTTGTTTCAGGCATATAACCCAACTACTTTCCAACAGACAGTAAATAAAATGGAATCAAGGGCATCTGGCCTTTACTTTCTCCACAGTAACAGGAGCCAAATTTCATAGTTTCATTCTACATCACCGAAAAAATGACACCTCATTTGCCATTACTTACCTGAATACCTGCTACAGTAACAAGTAATAGTGACAACATAGGAGGCATTGAGTTTATATCAGCCCTGGATTCACGTTTTCTTTCTTACACAACACTAACACCCACTGCCCAATTCAAACTTTTAACATGGGTAATAAGACACCCAAATTTAAAGGGCACCCTACGCTGAGGAGTTCACATGCAAAAAATATTTTTTAAATAAAAATCCTAAAAGAAAAAAGAAAAAAAGGAAAATTCAGGACTAATATTACCCAATCCTTCAAGTGACCGCTTACACACATTTACAGCATATTTCCCAGCAGGCCTTCAGAGGCCAGGGTTGTGCTTAATTCCATTTGGATAAAATATAAATCTCCCAAAACTCTCCCCCTTCATCCCCCCTTCACTGTTCATGTCTCTTGTTTACAGCCATGGTGTTTGTTTGTGATTGTCAGCATGGGTAGCAAAAAAAAGCCTAAAGAAGAGTACAGGAGGGGCTGGGAGCATATGGGTCCTGTCTTAATACAGCATTAAAACTGAGAATCTACAGCTGGGAAGAAATAAAAGAAAACATTTATTTAACTAGTTTTTCAAAAAGGGTTGATGTTTCCCAATCTTTTCAGTCTGACCACATGGCCGGGCCTGTGTGCTCTGACGAGAGGAGAGAGGAGGGGGGACAACTGTGACCCATCCAGAATATCAGCCTCACTCCAGGGACACGGTACCACAACAGTGATTTTGACATTCACTCAAGTGGAAACAGACTTGTCTCATTCCATTTCATTCTTTGTGTAAAAAAACACATGCTTAGAGCCAAGGTTTCCGGAAAGATGGAAGATTATGCTGTAATGGTGTAAAGGAGACTTGGAAAGTCAGATATGTTAGCAGATAAGTGGAGATTGTTTGAGGCCCTTGCAGTTTTACAAACATGTAAACACAGTTATGGGCTGTGAAGAAAGGACTTAGAAAGAAAATCCTAGCAAACCCTGATCAAGGAATAATTTAATCAGTTTCAGCCAGTATTGCCTGACCAGTGATAGCAACGATGCTGCACTATTAACAAGAGACTGGCTTGTGAGAGGTAGAGCTGAAACACCAGACAATGCATCTCACAACTCTCACTGCTCACTTAACCTGTTTTCCTTATTCCAAAGCATGCCTTTTGCCACTTCAATACAGATCTCACTCTTAGCTTGCAATCCAAGAAGCTCTCATTGTGTTTTACTAAACCCTGTAATCTAATCAGAAAAGAGTGCATTTTATAATTTATAAATACTTCTCATATCTGAAGTGTTCTGCCTGGTTAAATGGTAAATGGTCTGCATTTCGATGGTGTGTCTATCCAAAGCTCTGTACAATTGATCTCATTCACTCATTCACACACACACACACACACACACACACACACACACATTCACACACCAACAGCAGCGATTGGCTGCCATGCAAGGTCAGGAGAAATTGCTCAGGGACACTTCGACACACCCAAGGATCGAACCGGCCACCCACCGACTGCACTTACCTCCTCAGCCAATGTCACCCCGACATGTGAGATTGACTAATGGGGCCAGAAGCTCATGATGGTGTTCATGAGTGCAGCTGCGTGTTTGACTGACTATGCCCTACTCAGACACAGCTGAGAGAGCAGACTGAGGGAGGCCCCGGGGCCCGTACGTAACCCCACTCCTCTCATCATCACACTCTCCCCGCCCACTCAGGAGAGCCGCGCTGCGGTCAGGGGACAGTACACAGTCAAAGAGAAAAAAGTGGAGACAAAACAGTCATGTGTTTGGGTTGGCACTGCTCACACTATCAGATAATTTCCCCTTTTTTCTGAGTGAAAGCCACTACTGAGGAGAGGAAAAAACCACAAAGCATATTATTTATTTGCTGGAAGAAAAATCTATGTGGGTTTCCAGCTCACCAATAATAGTCCCAGCATGATCTATGCTGGAATGGTATAAACTCTCCTAACCAAAGTGGTCACCTCATATTTCAGCTGATCACAGTGACACTAATTTAAACCCATCATTATTATTACTTGAAATGATATTCAGCAGCCTGGGGTAATCCATACGCCTCCCAGAGTGACATGTGAAGCCCCCAGACACCATGCCTTGTCTGAACCCCATAATCACACAGAGCACAACACTGATTTCAGAGCAAACCAACAGCAAACAGATCATGCAATACAACATCACCCTGAGCCTGCAGCTAGCACAAGCGTTAGTATGATCACCTCGTCATCGTCACACGGCGTGATGAAGAGGGGGATTGTGGGACTGGTTTCGAGCACAGTGAAGCCAGCGCAGGTGGGTGAAAGCCTCTTACCTGAGACAGGTGGTGTTCTGTCCCCCCGACTTAGTGCACAGGTACTCAACTGTCACAATCTTGTCCTCCGGGCAATCCTCCCTTTTCCACAGATGAAGAAAAACAGTTGTAAATAGACAGTAGCATGATGAGTTAGAGGAGCACTACAGGAGTGAATGAAGATAAACGTGACCTTCAGGGCCCCCAGTTTACAGGACTCTACGGCCCATAGCACGAGTACATCAGGCAACATGTAAGGGCGCTCATCCACATAACCAGGATCCTTATTACACTGAAGTGCAAGTGAAGTTGTGTGATAGCCGTTCTCTGTCGCCACAAGACTGGATTGGAACCAGGCTGGTGGTTGGAATGCCAAGGGCATTCTATTTCTGTAACATTTTATTACACTAAATGATTGCAGCCCCAATAGCACCAACTGGGCTTATGTGGAAGAATGAAGAACACCAATGAGAATGATCATTCAACAGTATATTCAGGGAGAATGTCTCAGGTGATTTTCCACCGGCGGTTTCAGTAAGATGTTTTCTGGCCAGCAGCTATGAAGTGCTGAGAGAGCACTTGATGAAAGACACTGGAAATGGGATATGTGCACAAAGAAAATAAAACTACAACAAGCAAACAAAATGAAACAAAATAAAAAACTAATTTGACATAATGAGACAAATATCCTATTGAGTTGTGCCAAAACACCGTTTACTTTGCAGCACTGCATGTCTTAAAAATCATGGCAGCATCGTGAGAAAGAAAAACATACTGTGACTCACTGATTTCACAATAGACTCGGGCCAGACTCCAGAGTGAGCTCAGAGAAACTGCACCCAACTTGTACAGTGCAGCAGACAGCCACTCAATTACCATTTTGCTAAATGATACAGGACTTTCAGTGGATAATTGAAGCCAGACAAAACAGGGGATATTAGGGGATAATATTAGGGGAAAATGTGTCTATGTATACACACAGCAAAACTACTTTAAGACAACAGCAATGTAGGCTCATATGTTTTTACCATGCAGGATTCCTGAAGACTGGGCCAGATGGTATTTGGACATATTTTGGCAGGACAGCATTTCCATGGCTATACTCAGGCGGTATGCAGATACCAACCTCATTCTGGCCTCTACTAATATACCATAAGTCAGCACCACATAGTCGGGGAGAACAGAGATGGTTGACACATGGGTTGGTTGTCACACTGCTTATATCTCTCTAGAAGGTGCTGTACAAAGATTTTGGTATCAAAATGTTCAATCTTGGGGTCAGAGTTCATCCAATTTCATGAATAAGCCACATCATTGAAGTAAAGGGGAGGGGGGAGGGGTTTAATGTTTTTCATGTCAAAAAGTAAACTTTTAAATGTTTTTCTTCTATACTTCTATGCTATTAATTCATTTTCAAACAATGATCAACACTGAAAACTGTTAAGGGAGGGCTATAATTTGTATAGGTTCTTTTTTCATTAGTCTACAACATGTGGCCCTAGCTACAATTCTAGCCAAAATTCTTGTAAAATCTATAGCCTAAAACAAATGTCCATCTCTGCACCTTTTAAATGTTATCTGGTTATGTCCATCAAAGACATGTGCTTTTTACCTAAGCAGTGAATGGTGTGTGTGCCCTGAGATAGACTGGCGACCTGTCCAGGGTGTATTCCTGCCTTTCGCCCAATGTATGCTGGGATAGGCTCCAGCCCCCCTGCGACCCTGATCAGGATAAGCGGGTTCAGATAATGGATGGATGGAGTACCTTACCTCATTGAGAAGTGTGATATGAAAGGTTCACACAGTCAGTGTGTTCTAAATAAACATCTTTGTAATAGAGATTTCAAATTTCTACAAATTTAAAACTTATTTGGTGACTGGAATATTCCTGTTTCATATTTTAAATGTTTAATGTTTAAAGAGATCATTTTTTGTGACAACCAGCCCCATATCAGGTTGTCTTCGTGAGTTTATAATTTTTTCTTATATTAACATAAGGTTAAAAGGTATACATACTATAACCTAAGATTTAAAGGGTTGCAATAGTGTTGAAATGACTCATATGACGTGCTGAAATGCTGAAATGAGTCACAAGTGAGTAAAAAGTGTGACAACCATCTCCGGTCTCCCCTACGTCAGAGAATCTCATGCATTTTATAAGCTCCCAACTTGTCAATATATTCCCTCATTCTTTGGTCCCAAGGGCAGAGACCTTTAAACTACAGGGACACTGGTCGATTTTATAAAATGTATTAAACCTGCCCGGTTTAAACACGGGACATTTTACCTGTAGAAACTAAAGAAAGAAAGAAAGAAAGAAAGAAAGAAAGAAAGAAAGAAAGAAAGAAAGAAAGAAAGAAAGAAAGAAAGAGAGAAAGAAATAAAGAAACAAATAAAGGACGTGTGGAACTAACTTACCAAGTGAGGTGCATTTTGGAGCGAAATGTAGAAGTCCCAGCGAAATCCAACAGGAAAATAAAACAGGCAAGAGAATACGGCAATAATGTTACGCAAAATAGCCGCTCCATATCTGCTGCTATCTCGAAGGATGCTTAAATATTTCAATGCAAAAGGGAGCAAGACTCTGGAAAATGCTTTTGTTTTATAGCCCACTATAGTAAACGTGCAAAAGACCACAGTCGAATGTACGAGCATGTCTTCCGTCTCAAGTGGGTTATATCGAATCGTATCACTTGGCTGACCTAGACTACGAGTCATCCCCGCCTAGATTTGAATTCGTTTTCTCAAGAGCAGATTTCAGGCAGAGGTAAATCTCATTGTGGTAGCCCAAAGTATCTCTTCATCGTCCTCTCGTGGAACAAATCTGCAGTTACAACCGAACCCCCTTCTTTTTCTCTTCATCCTTCCACCTATCTTTGGATTTCCGAATAAAGCCCATCATAAACGGCTACACGATTGTGCCATGAATTAATCCAAATTTGCGTAGTTAAACAGTTTCATTAGATGCAGGCATTGACCATCACATTTTAATCGGTATTTATTGATTAGATATCAAATGAAAATGATGGTTAGAGTTGTGACTCTTGGTAACTTTTAGCAATACAGTATGCAGCATCGTACCCTATTCCGTCAGTGAAGTGTAGAAATAAATAATATTTTTAGGCCTAATGTAACGGCTGTGGATAAGACATCAACAAGAGGTCCATTCATTGACAAGTGATTACGTCATTACAACCTTCTCGTAATTGTGATTAGTAGCTACTAGAAGCCAAAGTGGTGAAAATTACATTGCTGGGACCATGTGCACCAACTGGCGAGGGATTGCATCGAAGTTGCGTACATATCCTATTTACAATATTTACAACCAGCCACGCATGCACGTGCTGACAAACGTTTGATGCTCTTCACATGCGATGATTACGCGCTATCTGCAAGCAGCGGAAATAATCTGGAATGACAGGGGACATTTTAGAAGGGCACCTGAGCACCTCAGTGACAATTGCCTTGTTAATCAGGAACGACTTTGCGTGGGCAGAACAATGGCATTTACACTTAGGAACCAGCCAATAATAGGCGCATGTCTATAATGTCTATAATGCATAATCTCCACTGATCCATTTAAGGAAAATGGGCAAGTTTTTGCAATCCTGCAAACATGTTGTGAAATCCTTCACTCATATTTTAAGTTTTTGGAGGTTTAAAAATGTACCTGCTCTACAAATGAAGGATCCTATGAGAGGATGTGACAGGCATTTATTTGCAACTTTAGACTGATGCAGAGTTTCTTTTGTGGCTTCCTTGACTACCATTCATTACACTACCTTACATGTAATTTGGCTGATGCTTTTATCCAAAGCGATTTACAGTTGATTAGAGACAATCCTCCTCTGGAGCAATGGAGGGTTAAGGGCCTTGCTCAAGGTCCAACCGCTGTGCGGATTTTATTGTGGCTATACCTGGGATCGGACCAAAATGCAGAAGAAATGTATAGACCCTGTTTGCAATGCATAACCCAATGTTTTGCATCAAAAGTGTGCAGATAAACAAAATTGATGAGGAGCACACAGAAATGCTTCCAGATGATTTGGCATCACAACCACAGGCCAAGTGTTGAGAACAGTTTGACATCAGACATGCTCTTTTGGGAATTCAACTAAGTGCTGTTCCAGAGCTTTACATAACCACAGAGAAACAACATAGTTCTTTAACAGTCTTGTTCCTCTGATTTAAGAAAAAAAAAGAAAAAAAAGGGTCCCGTCTTTATTGCAATAATCTGACTCTATTTGTTTTCCATTGCTTGGTAACTGTGGTAAAGTCCTACCTTTCCATGGCAGTCGAACTCAGGTAAATCATGTGGCTGTTTAAACATGAAGCAAGTCAACAAGGAAGAGAAATATTGTCTTGCACTACATCTAAAAGTACAATTTACAGTTTAGTAATTTGGCCATTGCTTTTAGCCAAAGCTACTTACAAATGTGCATTCCACATGGTAGGCAAACCACACTGGGGCAAGATATATGCAAAGTGAGCATAATATACTGTAAGTCATAATATAAATGCCACCATAAAGCTGCACACCTCAGGACCTGTGAAATTAGGGGAAAGAAGTTATTTACAAGCTCAAGGTGAATTTTCCCATACTGTAACCTAGTAAAGTGTCACAATCCAGATCACAGATTATGAGGGTTTGTGCCTGTGTAGCCTTTTAGGTGGGGAAGGGGCATAACTCCAAACCTGGGGCATGTTCAATCTGAAAACGTTTTGCTCCGTTTCGCTCCGGTTTCTGTGTTGAACAACATGTTTTCTCCCAACGGTGAGCAACGTTTTACAACAGGCTTTGAGGTATGTTTGCTCCCGTTTGGTTGGTCTGCCGGGGGTGTAGCCCGAATCAATAATGATGTAGGCCTAGGCTGGAGAACGCCTTCTCAGGTGGCATTGGAGCAAACTGTACTATGTCAGTCAGTCTGCCCATGGTCTGCTACGTTTTGTCAGGACTGAACGTGACCCTGTTGTCATAAAGGAAGAGAACCAGCAGTATCAAATGGGTACTGCAATGTATCCTGAGAAGCTGGTCAATGGGAGGGACTGTGGAGTCGTCAGCAGTGGCTGTCTGTGTGGAACTCTTTTTCGGGAGGAACAACCTGCGGAAGACATAATTCTTCACATGTTTTGGTGGAAATCCAGGCAGTGATGTCAGCCAGGCATGTAGATATGTGCCTGAACTTGGGTGTCGAACGAGAACATTTGAGAGAAAAGTAGTTTAGTTTACAACATATTTAATAGTGGATACCTGCGTCAAATAGACCATTCTTTGGACAGCACCTGGGACTTATTTCTTTCTCTCTGTCCTGCTAATCATTAACATTATTTATACGTATATATGTAGAAGTAGACATTTGCCGCATTAGACCGGTTCCAACTTGGGTTTCCTAACTAAAAACCACAGGAGAGCTTGTGAACTATAAGGCTAATTTTTGTGTTAGTTGCAGAAATTCAAACCAGAGGAGAGCTGTTATTTAATTGCTGTTATTTCCCTGTAATATACTCCAGAAGGCACAGAGGTTTTAAAAAGGCCTGTGGGTGAAGTTTATATCCATGTGTGATTTACAGGCAAACGGCATTTAGCCGACTGTGCAGTTCAGCCTGTGGCTTCCAGCTGGTCCTTGAGGCCCCTGTGAAATGTAATGTGATTTATTGAAAGTTCACATTGGGAAGTGTATTGAGCATTATTGAGATTTTTGGCACTGGGCCTAGTAATATGCTGTAAATTGATGTGGGGGTGGGGTTTTCAGGCCTGGAAAAATTGGTACCGAAATGTACCCCTGAAATGAAGGTGAAAGTTGAAAGGGATGTAGTTTTTATTTGTACTTATACACCATGCCCCTTGCCCTACCTGACCCTATTGATGACTTCTCTGTGTCAACCCAGCTTATGTATGTTGACAAGCAGCTCCATTTCCCTTTAGTACGTCTATTCGGACTGAGTGTTGGTGACACACTTCCACTCTGATATGTCTGTACTCTCCAACACCCTTCAACCTCTCCTGCTCTGCTACTCTCCTTCTCCTTACTTCCATTTACTTGATATTATAATCCTTGAAAGGGAGAATTTTCTGGCTTTTACAGCATCATATAGCAGCTTGCAGCTGAGAAAAGAGATGTCGGAAATGTATTTTGGAACAAATCACATTTATCGGGTAGGTTTATATTCTGAAATTGTACCAATAAGGATAACAAGTCCTAAAGCGTGAAATGGGCCATAATGCTGCAAGTGAGACCATGAGCAAAAATAATGCTTAAGAAATAGATAAATGCTAAATTTTTGTCAACCTGTGAAGCTAATTTAAATAATAATAAAACAAATACAGCAGCTATTTCCCCACTATGATTATGAATGACGGAGTGTAAAGGAAGCGGCTCTACATGTGTTTGATATTTTTGCCTCACTGCTGTTTTTTTTCTTTTCTTTTTTTGAAGGGGGGAGGGGTTCTTCTTCCTCTTTAGGGGGGGATTTCAGGCATCGGTGTTCCCAATTTTATATATATTATTTACATCGAATAATGCACTGCACACACACACACAAACACACACAGACACACATACATACATACAGTACATATACAGTTAAAATGGTAGTTACACCTGGGGCCTGATTGTCCAGTGTCGCAGCTCTGTGTATATTTTGGTTAGGGTTATCATGCCCTCCCTTGGCATGCCCTTATGTGACAAAGGGCATTTGAAATGCTATCATTTTAGGCCATCTAACATTGATTTCTGACAGAGGAACTGCATCCATTGTCAAACAGTGCACCCTAAGCTAAAGACATTTAAGCCATTTTGGTAATTAAAGGATCACTTGTGTTGTAATAGTGCTGCTTGTAATTTTACTTTTGAATAAACAACTTGTAGATTGAATTAAAAGTGCAATTGATCTATTGTATGATTAAAAACCTAAAGCCTAAATCAGGTAATACTAAACTAAGAACTAAAAAAATATAGTGAACAGATTCTGTGATATTTAAAAAAAAATGTCTCCCATCTGAACACTGAATGCAAACAGTTATGTAATGGAAAGAAATAAAAAAACTTTCAGTACAACTCCTTTTATGGATAGTATGCCCATATTATTCATAAACAAATGTTTTTTGTTTACTTATTTTTCAAACAAAACAAAATAATAAGTCAACAATAACATAACATAACATAAAGTAATTTTATCTTTTTTGCGAAATAATACAAAAATATTGTCAATAAGGTAAGACAATAAGATAATAAGGTAATTTCAAGATTTGCCATAAGGATAATAAAATGTCACTTCTCAAGCCAACTTAAAGCAAACAAATATTTTCTACTTGAAAGAAAAAAATAAAATCTTAAGACTCAAGACTAAATGTCTTGTTAAGAGAGTATTATGTAGTGAAGGCATTCAATTCTCTTCAACTTATTGCTAAGAGTTTTCATGGCGGTATGAAGAATAATTTAGCAACAACTCGATATGCAACTAAAGTAGATGGTCTGTCTGGCAATATTTTGCTGTGATGCATGCCATACCCTATGAGTGATCGCACATTCTTTTCCAAGAAGCTGCAGCAGCACCGAGCCGTTCCTCTTACAGGACATGGCCCAGCCGAGGGTTAGCGGCAGCTGGCCCCGAGCAGCGATGGCTGGGGGTCTGAGTTTGGCTGCCCGTCCCTTGCTCACAGCCACAGACGGCCATTCAGAGCACCCAGCCCACTCCCTCCGTCTCTGCTGGACATGTGGGACATGAAATCTCCCTTCAGTGCTTGGCATGACTGTTTGTTTCAGCATTCATTATTTGTTTGAACATGGGTTTAAAGGTATCAAAGTGCAAGATTTTTCATAAGCATAAGCTTACAGCACATACTTACATCCACTAAGTTTGATTTACTATTCCACCTTTCTTCCAAATTCAAATCCATATTGATGATATCAGCCAAGGTCAGATACACATAACACATAATTTATCTGTCCATATTTGTCGGTTTGTCTTAATCTATGCCTGTATGTGTGTGTGCCTGTCTGTCTGTCTGTCTGTGCACTGCAGGAGAAGGCACATCTACACCAGTGCGTTCAGAGCCTGGAGCTACAGTTGGAGAGGGCCCAGTATGGGTGAGAGGGCTTCACCGACCAGGTGTGTGAGCTGCGCAGGAAGCTGGTGGACACTAAGGCCCAGGTTAACCGGCAGGAGCAGGAGAAGTTCCAGATGAAGGAAGAGCTACCAAGAGGGTAGACAAAAAGTTGACTTTGTCATGGTAGGGCTTGGATTCAACCAGGGTTCACTGGGTTAGCACCTGCATTGGTGAGTGAGCTAGTGAGCTTGGCACAGTGGAGCAGCCAGGAGAAAGTGACAGAGTTCAGGTGAGAGCCAATGAGAGGAGGGGGGTGGAGTCAAACAGACATCACTGGGTGAAATGAGTATCTCTGGCAGACACTGGCTGGCCTTTTAATGCTTATTTGGTAAGCACATTGTATCATTCACAGTCATTCACAATGTTCATAGGATTGCTGTATGAGATTCCTTAAACATATTAGCAGTAGCGCTAGTAATAGGAACATGCAATTATTTTTAAATTAAAGTTTCTGTTTTATTTTATTTTATTGAACATTGAAAGGGTTTGAACATTGAAAAGGTTTTTCAAGGGCAGGCAGTACAGTTCCCAATTGCTTACACACTAAAATTGAATGCTTAGACAAAAGCATCAAAACCTTAACTTTTCTAGCCATGCCTTAAACAAAGGCACCAAAAGTACAAACACATTTTCTGCTTTGTACTTTGTTTGCAATTCTGTAACACACTTCTTGCAAAACACTACACAGTGTTTCTTTTTCTTTCTTTTTTTTGGAGTGTGCAGACTGCTCCTTCCAGGACTGTCATCATGCCAGAGCCATTGCCAATTCAGCCTCCCTGTCTGTGGTTGGATACCTGACCACCAGAGGACCACAAATGGATTCCAACCTTCAGAGTTGCGGTCCAAAGGCAAACCAGAGCTGTACGACAACCACAAAATTTTACATTAAACACATTTTTCATTCAACAGCATTTTTGACACATATATCATGAAAATGTATGAATATGAAATGGTTTTCTTCAGTTCAACAGGTTGGGGGCTCAGTTTTATTCATACAATCAATGACATTTTTCATGAAAGTCAAACTTAGACGCGGCCTTGCAAGTAATTCCATTTTTTGGAAGTGGTACCTTGAAATCTTCACCATCACGAAAAAGAGACAAGCATTTGGGAATATTTATGGAGAAATAAGAATATCCTTCTTAAATAACATAGCTAGCTACTTTTTTATTGTTATGAGCCTGACCAATAAATGACACCTGCCAAGTGCTGTCCAAAAAATGCTTTTTAAGGCCACTTGATGACGCTATTTCTCTTAACATGCCCTAAAAAGCGTCAGTCCGTTGCTTTCATTGTTGTAACGTTTACCTTTGGATATATGTCCCCCTTTTTGTGGAAAGAAAGCGGCGCTTATTGATTTTATGAACTCAAAGCGGCGAAAACACGTTTTTTACAATAATTTCCATAATGTTCGGAGACGTCCCCTTTAAGTGGAATAGTGACCTCAGTTTGGTTCCATGTAGTCAGGATGGCCGAGCGGTCTAAGGCGCTGCGTTCAGGTCGCAGTCTCCTCTGGAGGCGTGGGTTCGAATCCCACTTCTGACATACGTTTTTGATTTTGTTTTGTGTGCAAGTACACCATTCGTCAGCCAGATCTAGTGTACTTATGTACCTTGCCCGATAGCATGGTAGCTCTTCACGGATAAGTACAGCACAGTAATGATACCAATACCAACCGTAAAGAATGAATACCTGTCAGCTTCGAATTATAAAAGTAAGGTAAGTTAACATTAGCCAGCTAACCTTGCACGATCATCTTCGTTATCTGGCGTTATACATCGCCAGATAAAGCTATTTTGATGTATTTCACTTCTTTAAATACTCAGTAAACAATAGGCCATCTAAGATGGGGAAGAATTGGTAAGAAGAAAAAGGAGAAAATAACATTTGACATTTCCGTTCTGTTCAGATATAGAAATAATTATTTTGACATGACATGTTTCCCATTAGGTGTGGACACAAAGGTGTAAGTTAGAATCCCAGCGCCGCATACCTTTAGAATTATGAAATCCATATGTCATTACGTTTAAGTTCATATTTCATTGGCTTATTGTTTTGCTGTTTACTCATCATTAACTTGCTAGGTCTTACATGAATGACTATCATCCAATCATATCTTACTGTGTTATTGAAATTTGAAGTATCTTTGAGTTGTTATACTTTATTGTACGCAAACTCTTTGTGCAATGTAGTCTGTCATTACATAAAAAACAGTGATTAAATTCACAGTAATGACCCATCCTGTAACATGACAGGGACTCGTGAATGCATCTTTTTTATTCTTAGGTGTGTGCAATATATTTAATTGCTGGAGAACTACATTCACATTAACATAATTGTAACTATGGTCATCTTTGTGTTAGTAACAATAAACTTTCTTAAGTGCCGAGCTGAAATAGTGTGTTGGGTATACAGAACACTCATCTCATGTACAGCGACTCTTTTATATCCATTGCCATGTATACACTTTACGTCAAACAGTACTGTACATTGTCATAGATTCTTGTAATATTGACTGTACAATGAACCTAACTAACGAAACGCTAGCTAGCAAGCTAACTAGGTTGAATGAATGGGGGAATTAATGAATGGCTACACTCGTTTGTCAACGAAGTACAAAACGTTAGGTGAAAGCCTCTGGTTGGCTGTGGAGATAACTGTGATTTCAGACCTTGAGCCATCTCTGCCCTCCCGTCTTACTAGATAATGTGCAGTTTACTGCATAGAAAGGGGAGCGTGGTACCACGGATAACCTTACAGAACCTAACGCTGCACAGACAGGCACAACGTTCCTAACCCAGGATCCGGAGTCTCTTTTCAAGTTCTTCTGGCTTCAGCTTGCACCGCCACAAATGAAACAAAATTTAGCTGCGTAACAATAGGCTAAATAATCAGCGGATAAAGAATTGAAATTCGCTCATTACCTCTTGTAAATACAGGTAAGCCGCGCAAAATTGTCGCAAACGCTAACACCAAGAGAGCATAATTATCAATTTTTCTCAATTATCTTCATTGCTCCGCTCTGATTCGTCAAGAATGTTGAAATGTTAAGAGTGGAAGAATTCCACTATGATGATTCGCTGCAGCTAGTTGGGTCCGTGTACGCGATTGGTCACGCTGTATGGATTGTTTGATGATCGAGCAGCAGCAGGTCGCAAAGCCTCTGGAGGGGTTAGTTCGAATCCGACTTCTGACATACATTTAATTGTGCCAAAGTTTTGTGTGCAAGTACAGACTTCGTTAGCCAGATCTAATGTATTGCTCCCCTATAAATTAACGTTACGTAGGCTTGTAGTGTGAAATATTAAAAGTGATTACATGTCAGAAGGGACGTATCGATCCCCACCAATAATTGTACCAAAAGTAAACCAATAGCTTGCTCACCGAGATAACCGCGAGTCTTACATGAGAAGAGAACTTCTTCAGGCAATCGCGCATTGGTACATTATGTTGCATCCCCACAAATTACGTAGTTTGGTTATTCATAAGCAAAGACGATACTTCGATACGTCGAATAAACCTTGAATTCAATCAGTGTTGTAAAGCGTTTAGAGGCTTCAACACTGCTTTCGTTATTTTCTTTTGTAAAACAGCACACATTCCCCCTGTTTTCCTTTTCTGAAAAAAACTTGTGGTATCATTTTAGGTCAATCAGGTTCCAAAAAGTTGTGAGGTTTATGATTGCTTCAGAAACAGTTAAAATGGAGTGATTTAGGATGAGAACAAAAGATGGCATGAACACAGCAGGGTTAATCAACCAGGAATCTCAACACACAGCACTTACCTCCTTACCATCAGCATACATACAATATGCCCTTTAAATCGGTCCTGAGTCTTTCTCTCCTTCTCGCTAGCTGCCATATCCTTCTGTTGCATGCCTTTAGTTGCTGCACCACACAGCCAATTTAAATAAATAAATAAAAAGAAAGAAAGATAAATATAAAAAGATGAATAAATAAAATAACTATAAAAGCAAATAAAACTTACGCAAATGTTTGTGTGTAGTAAATGTATTTCGGCAGGATTCTCAAAAGAAAAATCTTTAATAAAAGTTCCTCAGAAGATTTTATTAATTTAACAATTTAAGATTTCAGACTATTCACATCAGAGATGAAAAGAACAGGGTATGAAAAAAGATTTGATGCCAGAATAAACAAGAAATAAAAAAAGAAAAGTTAAAATGAATTTGGGGTGGGGGGGTAGGGTTGAGAGCAAAGAGTACCATGTGCCGAAACACTGCACCTCTTTCAGACAGAGAAACGATGATAAAAAACGAAGATGAAACTAGACTGAACCATGACTTTACAAGAGGTTTTTTCTTAAAATTCCATACAAAAATGAGCTATAATATTATTAATAACAATAATACATCTGTATAAATGTCCCAGGTGTAGAGTGGTTTCAGCAAACACTGTTGGACTGTTCCAGCATCCAGGATATCATTGAAGGGGGCAGGGGGGGGCGGGGTGAAAATGCAAAATAAAAATAAATAAATTAAAGAAATTCCACCCCAATTTGAAATGCCGTTTACTGCCCCCCCACCCCATCAGGTAACATTTTTTAACCATGATTTTTCTCCCCCCCACCCCACTCCCACTCCAGTACTGTCCAGCTATTAAAAAAAAAAAAAAAAAAGTAGCCAGGAACGCTCTAGTGTTCCCTTGCGCACGTGCGAGTCCACGTTCCACGTGCCGGCTGACTTCGTTTGGCAAAGGCACCGACAGTCCATTCCAGAATGCCCGTCAGTGCTTTGCCTGTCCGTTACTGAACAGCTAATCATTTACCTGCAGTGTCAAATGAAGAAACGTCTTTGAAGCCCAGGGAAGGAGCGTTCGGCTGGCCACGCTAAGCGCGTCGCGGAGGACAGCCGGAGTTGGGATAAGCACTTTCGCAGGTCCTGCCTTGCTCACGCTTTCCACTCGTAGCTTTTTTTGATTTAGCGGAGCCCGACCACCAGGGGGGCGCCCCCACCCCCCCTCAGCACATGGAGATGGTGACGTTGATCCCCAGGTTGCCGTTCTCGGCGAAGAGCTGGGCGATGGATGTGTCGAACACCAGGCAGTCGCTGTTCATGATGGCCGTGGCGATGCCCTCGTGGATGGAGCGCGGCGTGGCCTCCCAGGTCAGCCGGCGCCGGTGCCCGTTCAGCTCTAGGCGGTAGGCGAAGTTCTCGGCCTGCTTGCGCGTGCCGATGAGCTGCACGATGGCGAAGAACTGCTGGTGCCCGTCGTACTTCTCCTGCTTCTCCAGCACCAGCATGAAGTGGAAGCCGAAGCAGGACTGCATCATCACCCAGTCCACCGCCCCGGGCAGGTTGATGTCCGTGGCCAGGAACACGATGTCCTCGCCCTGCAGCGTGGTGATGGACTTGTGCTGGTGCAGGAGGTGGGGCATGACGGCGTCCAGCGAGCCCTGCCACTTGCAGGAGGCCCCGGGGCAGGGGCAGGAGTACGGCCTGAACTCGCACAGCTCCTCGTGCTCCGCCTTCTCCGTGTGCGGCAGCGTCACCTCGCAGCCCGACGAGGCGTACTTGCAGGGGAACAGCACCGAGTTGGCCACCTTCTCCATGGCCAGGTTTCGGATGGAGCCCAGCGGGCCGCGGCAGGTGGGGCAGCAGGTCAGCTTGGGCCGGCAGTTGCTGCAGACCAGGTGGCCGCTCTGGCACTGCAGGATGGGCGGGAGGACATAGTCGAAGCAGACGGGGCATTCGAACAGGCTGGCCAGGTCGGTGTTGGAGGCCGTGGTGCCCGACAGCGGAGGGCCGCGCTGGGAGGAGGCGCACTTGGAGGCTCCTGTGGGCAGCGCTGTGGCGGTCTGGCGACTCATTTCTGCACGGGGCAATGAAAAGAAAGAAAACGGAACAAATAAACGTGTGAACCCTATCGATCAGAGACATAAAACCACACGTCAACAGGAGACCTCAGGCGCACCTTATTATACCAATTAGCAGCTCAATGAGCTCTAGCTGTTAAATGAGGTATGCCTTGTTGGGGTAGAGGGTAGATCTGCACGAATAGTGTTGGGCAGCCCTGCCTAAAAATATTTTGATGTGTGTCGAGAAATAATTTTGATGTGGTCAGGAGACCAGATAAAGGATGAATGGAGCCCAGGGGTTGTGGTGTTAAGGAGCAACTACAGAATGCCAGTGTTAATGAGGGACTGCACTGAACACTGGAATTTCCTGAAATACAGTGCATATCACACACATATTCAACTCCCAAGTTTAGTTTGTTATAAGCCACTCCATACGTCCACAGCTTTGAATGGAGTGCACGTTTTCTGTTTCACACCAGTTGATCAGTTCTGGATTTATGGCATGATCTTCAACAATGACGGAATGAGCAGTGAGAATAGGACAAGCTCTTTTTCACAGGGATGGCAGAATAATAAAGTTTGGATCTCTTACCTTCATCCATAAGACAATTTCCGATTGAGGCCCTCTTCTCTTGAAATCTGGTGCACCTTGAAAAAAAAAAACAAAAAAAACATATAAACCCATATCTAAAGCTGAGCGAGTGTTGAATGTTCCCAGGAGCAGAGTGGCCTCAATAATTGTGAAATGGATGTTTGGAATCACCAGGACTCTTCCTAAACGGAGCAACCGGGCAAGAAGGGCCTTGGTCAGGGAGGTGACCAAGAATCCAACAGTCATTCTAAGACAGGTTCCAAAGTCCACTGCAGAGATGGGAGAACCTGCGGAAGCACGACCATCTCAGCAGCACTCCATAAATCAGGCCTTTATGGTACAGTGATTAGACTGAAGCTACTCTTGAGTGAAAGGCATGACAGCCCGCTAGGAGTTTGTCAAAAGGCATTTAAAGGACTTTACAGAGCCTACACTGCAAGATGTGAACCGCAAAAACGGGATGGCCAGGTTAGTTCGCCAAGTACATTAAGGGGCATGCAGAGTTCTAGAAAAAGGTATTTTGGACAGATGAGACCAAGGTTGACTTGCATCAGAGTGATGGCAAGAGCAGACTGCAGAGACTAAAAGGAACTGCCCAAGAACCAAAGTACCCCACCCCCTCATCTCTGAAAGATTATAGATTATATATATAATAGATCTTATAGTTTAGGCATGTACTGCTGCCACAGGTACTGGCTCACGGGCTCAATGTCACCCCTATGCCACATAGGGGCAAAGGGGCGACATTGGCTCAGGCTGTAAGAGCAGTCATCTGGCAGTCGGAGGGTTGCTGGTTCGATCCCACCCTGGATGTGTCAAAGTGTCCCTGAGCAAGACACCTAACCCCCAAATGCTCCTGAAGAGCTGGTTGGTGCCTTGCATCAATTGGACAGCACTTTGGACAAAGGCGCTATATAAATGCCAAGTTGCTGATAATAGGCTTCAGAATTCATTCAGCTGCAGCTACTCACTGGACGATGCTCCATCCTGTAGCAAGACGATGATCGTAAATGGACTGCTAAAGCAACACAGGAGTTTTTCAAAGCTAAAACCAGAAAACTCTCACCAGCCAAGTCATTCATCTGATCTGAATCCAATTTTACATGCATTTTGTATGCTGAATAGGACTTAGGGCAACTAACCACCGAAAAAGGCAGAAGCTGAAGACGGAGTACAGACCTGTAAAAGCATCACCAGAGAAGATGTGTGACAAGTAGTAAACAGGACTACTTTATTTTACATAACTTGTTTTACATGCAGTCCGTACGTATTTGGACAGTGGTACAATTTTTGTACTTGGATTTGAAATTAAACTATGAATAAGAAGTTAGTTAAAGTGCAGACTGTCCGCTGTTTCTGATTATTCAGGTGTATTCAATTGCTGCATAGTGCAGGTATAAGAAAGCTTTCGATATATAGGCTTTTGATTGCTTTTTGATTGGCATTTGTCAACACAAGGATCAGAGTTGTGCCAAGGAAGTGAGTCAAGGAACCCATTATGAGGCAGACAAATAAGATAAAAACATAGACATTATCCATCCATCCATTATCTTAACCCGCTTATCCTGAACAGGGTCGCAGGGGGGCTGGAACCTATCCCAGCATACATTGGGCGAAAGGCAGGAATACACCCTGGACAGATTGCCAGTCCATCGCAGGGCACACACACGCTCATACCTATGGGCAATTTAGACTCTCCAATCAGCCTAACCTGCATGTCTTTGGACCGTGGGTGGAAACCGGAGTACCCGGAGGAAACCCACGCAAACACGGGGAGAACATGCTAACTCCCATAGAAATTATGCTTACCAAAATAAATAGTTTGGAACATCAAAGGGCAATTGTTAATGTAGTTTAAGATATAAGTAACTTTGTATGTTCTGGTTGGCATTATTACGGAATTAATTTTATTGAGAGCAAAATGATCAAATATATTTTTTGGTTAATTATTTGTAAGGGATAATGACCGAGGCCCGGGATAATGACTGAGGCCCGGCAATATGCCGGAGGCAAAGCCGAAGACAAATTATTGCATTTCATGTTTAATACAATGTCCATGCTTATTTGCATACAAATAATACGTGTTGATGTTAAAGGAGAAACGGACTTTGATAACGTCATGTAGATATGCTGCACACACGATTATGTAAACAATGCGATCATTGATAAATATCATCATTCAGTCATTGTTTCTGCGTCATACAGTGCACCTGTCATTCCTTTAATAAAGGATCATTTATACGTTGTACGGAGCTGTACATTTCGCTACCAAAGGTTTATTATGATTATTAAACTATCGTTTAAATGCTCGAGTCGAATGATGATGCATATGCACGGGATGACTGCATTTCAAAGTCTTGGTTTTTGCTCGCGTGCGAAAGTTTGTCTCTCCGCGTCATTCGGTTGAAGTGTTTAAGCCCGGTTAAAAATAACGGTACTGTAACCCATGAATACCGCCGTAACAAAGTTACAAGCCACATCACACAGTTCATCCGCAGCTATGCGTTCACATGACAGAATTTCTCCGAAGCGCTAGAATGGCAAAGCCGTAGATCTAGTAACGTTAGTGCTCGACTGGCAGCATGAATCGACTGCTACTATCGACAGCACATCTCTGTCCCGGTTCAGAAGCAGATGTTATTTATAGCCGGGTCTGCCGATTCTTAAGCCTTGAACAGCGACTGAATAAGTTAGCAACCTGACCTCCGCCATGTTGGCAACGAATACAGAGAAATGAAAACACCCCGTAAGTGCGCGATCCTGGATTTACAGAGCGAGGCATCTGTTGGCTAAAGTTCATTCAAGTAAATTGAATCACGAATCACACCACAGAGAGAATGAGCTCTGCTCTCGCGACCAGGCTACCTGCTAGCTTCATAGCTAACGTTATACAACATATTAACGTTATATTGTTAGCTAGCTAGGCTATATACAAAATGCACATAACGTTTAGCTGTCGCTCAGCATGTCCACCAGCATGTTTTCAAACCCGATACCCCCCAGACTGGCTAGGTCGATTAACGTTAACGTCGTTAGCTCTCCAAAAGTAACGTTAGTCTAGTGCCAGATAATATGCTGGCTAAAGTTGAAAAGTTAGACTTGTATAACAAAAACACAAATTAAAACAAAGCCAACTAAAATATTTCAACCAAACAAATCAGTCTATTCACTCGTTGAACGTTAGCATTAGCTAGCTACCATGTAGCCAGGCTAGGCCTCGACCCTGTCCCCCGGCACAGACAGGTCAACGGGCACAGGCGGTCCTCACAGCCGTAGCTAGGCTATGTAGATAGCTAACCGTTGGCTACCAGCTACAATCGAAAAGCTTGTAGTACAAATAACAGATCTGTTGAGTTCATTATCACTGCACAGCATAGATAACGCTGGTGAATCCTTGGCATTCCGCACCCAAATCATTACCACCACAAACCTTTAATGATTCTAGCGTTAGCTAAACACAATAGCCATTTAGCTAGCTTCACGATCTCCTTGTCACAGCACACTAGCTAATGTTACCACGGTGCTACCGACACCAGCCTTTTCTACACACAATCACAAAACTTAGGCTCCAAAGGTTATCTTTTACAAACAATCACATCAGCTCACACACAGCCAGTCACAGATTAAATAAGTTTAAAGCTAGCTATCTGCATTCATGTTCTGTGCTTTACGTTACCTGTCGTTTATCTTTTTCCAGGATTGTCGAAACCTGGGAGAACTGGTCCAGTTTACCAGGACAGGTACTAGCTAGTTAGCATGTAAGCTAACGCTACTTCTCTCTAGAAATAAAAAGCAAAACTATATATTCTTTTGTAATACGTTTCAAGGAGACTGAATCAGCGATCCATAATCTTACCTCAAAAAGCCTTTCCTGTTCGTCTTTGTTAATACGTCAAATAATCCAGACGGGATTCCAGTATTTTTATCCTTTAGACTGCAGGGTTTTATTTTTCGGTTTCCACATTGACGCCGGTCTCGGGCTCGCGCGCTGACTGTTGTTGGAATACTTTTCTCTGGGGCGCGCGCTTTCGGGTATGTGAACTGTGGACGCGCAAGCTTTCTTCGAAATCAATTAACACTGCCATTCACACAAAACACCGAAACAAGCGCATGTTTACTTACTAGTTAGCACAAAATATAGGCCGACCTAAATAAGATTAAGCTAATAACACTCCGCTATTTGAAAACGTGGATTGTGTCCAGTATGCCAACCACACCAGTCTAAACCATACTCTGTAGTAAAATGTCGAAACACACAGTGGCGCTAGAATCAGGCCTTCAGTAACCTTACATTTGAACGTATGATTAGCCTACAAGTATAATCTAAAGCAGGGGTGTCAAAATTAATTCCCAAGGGCCCGCAGTGTCTGTTGGTTTTTGTGGTTTCCTTTCAATCAGCTGTCAATTAAGGCCTCGAGAACAAGATATTACTGGCATTTGATGTGTCCATTCTTTGGCCAATCAATGACTTAAATCAACCACAGGTTCTGAGAAGAACCCGAAAATCAGCAGACACCGCGGCCCTACAGGACTGGAGTTTGACACCTGTGATCTAAAGCAAAGGCTGGGTGATCGTCTCGGGTGTCATGGAGACGAACACCATGCCTTTTATTTTTTAGCGAGGTCCGACATTTACTCCATTTTTAGTGATCTATGCGATGTTTCGATACTTTTGGACGATAACCTTAAAGTAGCCTCCAGTGTTATTTGTGTAGACATACACCTTTTAGCAATCTTGCCAAATGCGGGAAAATAAAGTGAAACAATGGGTACAGATAATAGAAATGCGATGCCTGGTCCTGGTGGAGAAGTGGTCAGTGCGTTTAGTGTTCCGGGTTTCAGTGGAGAAGTCTGGGTCATTGTGTTTAGTGTGCATGGTTTCAGGGTTATGGATAAAAAGTGTTGTAATGTCTACACAGTGACCCTTTAATGAAATATAAAGTGTGTCCCAAACACCAACAAGCTGGATGACATGAACGTAGTTTGAGCACAGAACTGTATCAGTTCTTATATCTATCCCACTGTTTAACAGATATAAATGAAGGTCAAGAGGAAGAGTTTAATCCCCCCCAACCAAAAAACAAAACAAAAACCCATTCTACAAAACTATTAGGTAGACCTGTACACCAAATCAACCAATCATGTGGCAGCAACTAAAGGCATAGAAGCATGCAGATTGGTCAAGAGGTTCAGCTGCTTTCAGATCAAGTGTCTGAATGGGGAAGAAATGTGATCTAAGTGACTTAGAGAATGATTGTTGGTGCCAGACAGGGTGGTTTGAGCATCTCAGATACTGATAATCTAATTTGATAGTCTCTAGATTTTGCAGAGTGGTTAAAAAAAAACATCCAGTAAGCAGCTGTTCTGTGGGCAAGAACACATTGTTAATGAGAGAGGTGAGAGGAGAATGGCCAGACTGGCCGAAGCTGACAGTAATGCAAATAGCCGCACATTACTAAGGTGGTAAGCAGTAGAGAACACACTTGTGTGTCTGAAGACACAATGCATCAAACCTCTAAGGCTAATAAGCTCCAGCAGCAGAAGACTTAAATCCAAAAAAGACCTAATACAGTACTCACTGAGTGTATACCAGGGGAGTATTGCTGCAACAGCTCACTTTTTATGTGTTTGACACTCCATCCATGTTACATTCCCTCCACTCACCCAGTGTAGCCTATTATGTTGAAAAACTGCTTTTATGAGTTAGGTTTTTAGCTCTTTGAGTTACTATGTTTATTTCCATATCCAAGCAGCTGTTCGATATGCCTTCAAAAGAAATACATTTGTGTCATTTTCATCATTAAAAACTCTGCAGTCTTTAAAATTCATTTATTAAAGAATCAGACATTATAATCCAAAACATTTGGGACACAATAAAAATGCAATTCCATTTTGTCCTTGTCAGCTGGATTTTTCAGCTAGCAGTCCAAAACATGGGTTACTTGAAAAGGACATTGTATTCCTTTGTCCCAGAATTACTTGTATCCGTTATCTCTCAAGAAGAATCACTAAAGCAAGGGGCAGCTCTCAATATCACTATCAATATTGATATTAGTATTGTTATTTGGAAAAAAGTTTGGAGCTAAGTCAACATCATGCATTTGCAAATTCACTGAGGTAAAGATTTTGTATAAAGGCTTGCTCCTTAAAGTGCCTGCTGTCTCTTTTAGAAAGAAAGGCTGTGTTCATCTTTTAGTGCCTCATAGACAATGGGACAGTGACCACTAACACCCAAATCAAACAGACCACTAGCACTGCTTATCTTCTGGTCTATTACATGTTATTATGTCAATTAGAGTTCATTTAGCTGGATTTTCCATTCGATCTGGTTGATTCAGTAATAATCTTGATAGATTGACAGATCAAAACAACTCCTCGAAAGAACAAAAGAAAAAAGGTCATGTGAAGAGGGACATGGATGCCATGGTGAAATTTGAAGAGGTGAGTCTTCAGTCTGCTCTCAGAAGGTAGGCAGGGTTTCAGCTGTTTTAATGCAGTGGGAACATCATTCCACCAGGTGGCCAGAACAGGAGACAGATGTGACAGAAGTGGGAGAGGTGCCGGATGCCCAGTGGCATTACAGAGGGGTCTAATAGTTGTGTGAAAATGTTCCCATGCCTGAATGAAAATGAGCAGTTGTCATAAGGGATTTGAACACACGCCTCCAGTGGAGCCTGTGATCTGAATGTAGTGCCCTGCCATCCCAGCCACAGAATCAAATCAGATCTGCTAGAACAATTGTTCAAAACAAGAAATGTATAATTACTGTGTTTATCTGTGTTCTTTGGGCCTCATTTATCAATATTTTCATAAATCCATGTGCAAATGTATGTGTGATCGGAACCAAACTAAAATTATGATTTATCAAAACATGCATAGACACACTTTTTTGTGTCCAGATGTGTAGGTCGATAAATACCAATCAATCCTAAACAAAAGGTGTGTGCACAGGACTTATGATTAGCATAAATTGATGCCCCTGAAATACCTTATAAGGATGACTGAATTCAATTTGGAGATGACGACAGCCTCCTCTGTGAGTAGCAAGAAATGGTGCAAGACCAGCTTGTGAAACTAATGTCGCCAATCAGTCATCACCCAGCTGGCGGACCGGGGCGCAGGAGGCCGGAGGGACACAGTACGTCCACGTCAGGACGGGTGGCCATCCCGACCATCGAGCACCAGGTTCTGTCAATGCTCCAGCATGTTGTTCAACATATACATCTACGATCCACCGGAGATAACATCCCGGAAATATGGCTACGCTGATGACCTGGCCATCATGATGCGACGACCAACATGGGAGGCGATGGAAGACGGCCTAAACCAGGACATGGGGATCCTGGCAGCCTACCTGCGCAAATGGCGCCTACAGCATTGGCAAGACAGTGTCAGCAGCTTACCACCTCAACAACAGCGAAGCAAAAAGGGAACTGGATGTATTCATCAACAACAAGCGCCTGGAGTTCCAGCAAGCCCCGCGGTACCTTGGTGTACGTCTGGATAGGACACTCTCCTTCAAACAACACCTTGAAGAAGTGACGGCCAAAGTGTCATCAAGGGTCTCACTAATCCGATGTCTCGCCGGTACTAGCTGGGGTGCATCCGCCAAGGTGCTTAGAATCTCCACGCAAGCCCTGGTCTTCTCCGCAGCTGAATACTGTGCCCCAGCCTGGTGCAGAAGCCCACATGCCAGGAAGGTCAAACAACGCTCTTCGGACCATAACTGGCTGCCTGAAGCCCACCCCTGTGTTCCACCTGCCAGTACTAGTGGGAATTGCCCCGGCCGGCCTCCGACGAGAGGCTGCTACCCTCACCCTAGCTAGGAAAGCCCAGAGATATGACTGACATATCCTGCACTACACCACCACAACAGTGCTGCCTCTAAATAGACTCAAGTCCCGCCATTCGTACAACAAGGCGGCACAAGAGCTGCTCAGGTCCATCCCTGAGGACCTGTCTACAGAGGCATGGCTGGCGGCAGCCTGGAAGCAGGAGTGGGAGTCGGCCGGGCCCACACGCATCCACTGTTACATCTAGGACCCGGGAGGCGGCATTAAAGGAGAGGAACTGCCACGCCGGCAATGGACCCTGCTGAACCGCCTGCGAACTGGGGTCGGCTGCTTCAAAACATCTATGATGAAGTGGGGCCTGGCAGACGGAGCAGCATATGAGTGTGGGGAGCCGGAGCAGACCGCTGACCACATAGTCACCGCCTGTTCCCTGTATAAACCACCCATGGAGGCCAGCCTCTTCGATGTGGGACCTGAGACGAGGGTGTGGCTGTACGCTACTGAGCCGGACATCTGATGATGACAGACGAAAGAAGAATAATTCAATTTCAGGCAATTTAAAGATGAAAGAAATTATGCTTTATGCTGTGTAGCCTATACATGATTTTTTTTTTTTGATAGCACTAGCAACTATATAATAATAAGAAACTTGCTTCACAGTAGTGAAATTTTAAAATATTAACTATTAAATATTAACTAACAGTAGCTATAGCCAAGCACTGCTGGAAGTGATAAACACTTGTCATGGATCAGACAGATTTCCTTGCACACAACGATGAGTCCATGCCATTACCCAGAGCCAACCTATCAAAGCTTGCCAAGCAAGATATTTCACTTTGTTGAATGCAATACTATTGACAGAACCAAACAATAGTTGTGCTCTTGCCTGCACCTCCATTAACAGCACTTCAATGTCGCATTCAGATAATTATTTTTGTATTTACGTGTATTTACTTGTTGTAATTCTGCCATTGTGTTCCCGTGTGTTTTACTACAATTACAATTGCATTCTTGTTTTTTACTGCCATTTGAAAGCGACTTAAAATATCTAAATAAAATGCACAAAGCTATCATATAAGGATCATTGAGGGGGGACAAAACCACTTGCAAAATATTTTTTAATAACGGGTGACTAAATGGATGACAAGAAAAGAAAACTCCTGCCTGCCTACACTTATCAAAACAAAAATACAGCAGGTGGCAGTTGCCTCTAAGCAAATGGCTGAGACAACACAAAAATCCTACTTGTGCGAAATTCTTCTCACACAAACTATACCTGTAAGGCTTTTCACTTGTATGAATACTCTGGTGGGCACTGAAATTATATTCATGAAGAAAGGACTTCTCACACCGATTACATTTGTAGGGCTTTTCACTTGTCTGACATCTCTCATGGCGTTGTAAAGAATGTTTATAACAAAAACTCTTCTCACACAAACTATACCTGTAAGGCTTTTCACTTGTACGAATCAGTTTGTATCAGTATGGCCTTTGTGATCAACAACAGCTCCACTGAGTGCAGTATTCATGAGATCACTCACTAAAATGTCCCTGGACTCACACTTCACTTTATCAAATATCAACACAATTATTATCTTGCAAGTGACTGAGGTGTTCAGGCTTAATGTAGCCTCCTTTATCAGCCTCTGTTTTGATTTGGTCAGGATACAGACGGGTTGCGTATCCCAGCACTGTACTGACCAGTCTCTCGGTCTTAAAACCGCCAGGGTTGGTAGAGGCCAGATCAGTTTATGTTTTTATCAATGATGTGTGTACATTACTAACCCTGCGTGCTGTAACACACTCGCTCCAGTGTATTGTAATACACTTTGTCTCTGATTCTGCCATGTGGACAGACTCCATTCCACCAAATTCTCTTCTTTCTGTCTGGTCTCAGAGTCCCATCTCAGACAGGCTACTGCCTGCATCATACTGCTGCCCAGGTGTGCAGTAGTGAATCTCCTGGAGGGAAACAGGGGAAGAGATTTAGCCTTAAGCAGGTCCAACTACCAGACAAGTGTACATATAATAAACCCAGTTTTACCTCTGATTTGGTCTTTTCCCCTAATTTAGAATGTAATTAATGCAAGAGATGGTGGTTTGGTGGTTAACCATTTTGAATGGTTAACCACCATTAGAGAATAATTACATCTAAAAAGATGCTTCTTCTTCATTCACCTATGGTGAATGTAGCTTTGGCCAGGAGGAGTTGATGTCATCAGACGGTGTCCAACGTTCATTGGGTGTTTCGACCCTGAACCATAACACCCTCCCATTGGCGGGTCAACAGTGGTGGCCAAATCACTGCCCATCTCCTCCTCCTGGCTTCCAGCTTATCTCCTCTCTCCTGCTCCATAGCCAACAAAGGCTCTTTCTGCTGCCTCCCCCATCCTGCGAGCTACTGTCTTCCTCTCCTTTCCTGTCATACCAATGGCTGTGAGCGTTCTCTATACTGAGTGGCGAATCCTCTACAGCTGACCTCAACTGGGAATAGCCATGCCTGCCACCCTTTCCCTCTGCAGTCTTGCAAGAGGTCCTGGTATTTGGCACTCTTTCGTTCAAAGGCTTGGTCACACCCTTCTTCCCATGAGACTAAGTTTGATGAGGATGATTTTCTTTGCCTCAACCGACCACAGGACCACATCTGGCCTCAGGGTTATCTGGACAACCGGTGGGAACTGCAGCCATCCTCCCAGGTCTACCCTCAGTTCCCATAATTGGGCCTTTTGTAGTAGGTTGTTTGATATTCTTGCTGTGGTTGATGGCTTTTCTCCCTCCCTCACAAACTTGATTGATGGTGTTGGTTTCCCCTGCATTTGGCGTTTCTTGGGTCTCTCCTGCTCCAGGGTGTTAGCGAGTGTCATGAGCACCTTGTCATGGCACCACCTGTACCTTCCTTGGGGGAGTGCTGTTTTACACCCTGACAGGATGTGCGCCATGGTGCCCCTCCCCCCCACAAAGCTTGCACAGTGGGTCCTCTCTCATGCCTATGCAAATTTGTTGGAGTCGGGAGCGTGTCATATACTGATCGCAGCAGGAAGGAGATGCGGAAAAGTTCCAGTTTCCATAGGTCCGCCCATGTGATCTTTCTCTTGAGGAGGTCCCATTTAGTCCAGGTTCCCTGGGACGCTAGCTCCACAGCCTTTGCTCTTTGTCCTTCCTCCTCCAGGTGCCGTACTTCCTCCTGGATCATGGCTCTCCTCTCCTTGGTGTCTGCCTGTCAGGGCATTGTTGGAAATGCGAGGTTCCAAGACCCTGTCTTCCTGTGCATGGCATTCCAATGATATTGCGTAGCTTCAGCATACTTTCTGCTTGTGTGACAGAGGTGTCGGCAGCACACTTGCGTCCTGATCTTGTAGTAACGCCTGCGTGTCTGACTTGATCATCCTGGGAGTCTCTGTACATCATTACCACTCTGCACTTTGCCACCTTAAATTCCTCCACCACGGATGACAGAGGAAGTTGGAGCTGTCCTGATCTTATGTAGAGGCCAACTGAAGTGAAGCTTCAGTAGATGTGCTAGAATAACCTGCTGCATATCCACAACAAACGGGGCTAAATGAAGTTCATATCTTGCATACTGATGGTGGTTGAGCAAATCATTTCACAGTCGCTCAAAGCAGCCAAAGCCAGGCGTCGTTTTTGATGCTCGTTTATTGGTTTTGTTAAGAGACGCTCATTAGCTCCGCTGCTGTTGGCTCCATTTTATGCGTTTCAGCCACACTTTCAATCTTAATATGCCGATTTTCATTATCTTATTGTGTGCGTGTAGGACAATGCTGTAATACTTTGTGGACGAATCAGGGACAGTTGCGTCCCAGCCGAGTCACTCTTTCTCACACGGTTAGTGTCGTACGGACGGCGCCGGTAAACTTCACTAATGTTTCAAGCAAACGCTTTTCAATACATTAGGCCATAGATAGTCAGTGGGCGACTTAACAAGCACTTGGTCAGTTGCCACTGGAGTTTAATTGCATTTTCAAACTTTATTTGTAGCCATCTTAACAGTTCCATTTAAATGTCAACATTAAGTTATATAATAAATAAGTTAGATAATCTCACAGTTGTACAGCAGTCATTAGGCTAGCTAACTTAGCTATAATACAAATTAAACATGTTTCTCAATGATTACAACAATTTATATTATTTGGATACACTTAGGCTATGGGCCTATTTAGGCTATAAACTATACATGTATCATTACAGGGCAGATAAGTCAGCTACCGATTTGTAAAAAGATTTAACGGTTATTCAATCGGGAGGCTACTTGCACAGTAATTGCAATCTGGTCAACAGATCTTCTGAAAACAGAATTGAAAATAACCAATAGAAAGCTTGACAATTTAACAAAAAATCTTTAAATTAAAATCTTACCCGTATTCATTCTGCTTGATTCTTCGGTTGTTAGCAAGCATGCTAATCCATTTTAACTGATCCCGAGCGCGTTTACACTAGTCAATAGGCTAATCGTGCGTCCTTCGTCGACGATTCATTCTTTGGGTGAATAAAACAAATTGCATCATCGCCTCTCTCAGTAACGAGTCGTTTATCCGGTTCTCTTCTTGTATTTCATCTGTGACTGCTAGCAAACGTGTTTTCTGACCATTTCTCGCGAAAGCCTGTAAACACTTCCGAAAACAACCGACACAAAACTTATTTTTGTTGTTTTACGCCTGTTGGCATACACCTTTATTATGGTGCATTGTCGCCACCTCCTGTTCCGGAGTGTGGATCAGAGACGAACTTGCCAAAAACAACCCTACTCATGGCATTGAATTATCCTTATATTATAATTTCTGTGCATTCGTATAATTTAAGAAATTTTGTTTGGCTACCGTTTTTCGTGTAGTCCACAATGGCTTAGCCTTAATCTAGTCAATTTTGTCGTCTTTGAATTTATAAGATGACTCTCCCTTCCATATGTTCTTTCCCGTAATACTTTGTTTCCAAATTACTTATCCTAACTTTCATGTCTATTTCATCTTTAATAAGAGCTTGCTTTTCCAAAGTATCTGCCCTTTCATTCCTGTTCAGCAGGAGCCCATGAACCTGACAGTGCTACCTTGCTGAGTAACCCTTGAGTGTACGAATGAGGTCATACATTATATTTTGCCGACTAATTGATTTAAAAGATCTTACACTAAATCCTAAAAAGTACAGAATAAGAATCTGAACAAATTAGTGCTTTACTTTGTTTACCTTCTTTCACTCATTGTAGTGCCACCATAAAACCCCCCAGAATATTAGATGTGCATCTACTCATCTCCATTTTCTTTCCTGGAACTGCCAATCCAAATCCTGTTCTTCCAGTATCTGGATTCTTAGCCCCACCTGTAAACATTTGTACGAAATCTTTGTCCCATACTTCCATATACCTAGAAAAGCATGATGGCACAGGTACAAGATTGAATATTACCAGAGGTACTGAATCTTGTATAGATTTGACATTTGTAATGGTGGGGAGATGTGAATGGAAGGTACTGAGAGAAACCAAAATAGCGAGCGATCACTATCCAGTGATATGCAATATTAATGTAGGGGTAGGTATACAGAGCAGAGATCAAAATAAGGGAAGGTGTTTTGAGAAAGCTAATTGAGTGTTGTCTAAAAACCTGTGTGAACGGGAAGGAAAAAAACTAGTAATGGAGGGATCTGTAGAAGTGTACAAAGACAGTGACATCTGCGATTATTTCAGCTGCAAGAAACTCTTTCGCACGATCTTCTATTCCATTCATTCATTCATTCCAACTTTTACCAACTTTTACAATGTCCCAAGCCAATCAGATGGCCAGTTCGTTCCAACTTCATCACGTGTTTAGTCAGCCAATCGTAACTCTCCCTTTCACTCCTGTAAACGAGGCACTTGGAATGATCTGACTGACCGACTGTAGACAGCTATTCCGATCTTTGAGTACGTATTTGAATACATACGTTTGAAATAATTTCTATTTTCATGTTCAATTTAGAGCAGGCAATTTTTTTGTTCTGTTAAAGGCAACGTTTATGTCACTTAAACTTTTAATTATAGAATGTAACAGTTTCGTGCTGGCAAGGTGGATAGCTGCATGGCTAGCTACCAGAATCAGTGTGACAATACAGTAAACGGGAGGACTCCCCAGTTTAGTCATTCCTGTCCAAATGTTTTTGTGGCATTTCAGTTGTACAGTAGGCAAATGTGAAATGGCAGCAGAGAACCATACACAGAACGCATGCCTTCCACGGGCTTGTTCTATGTATTCTACTTACTTATGTGATTAAAATATCAGACCAGTAATAATTCTGATGTGACCGCGTTAGCAGTCAATCTAGAAGCCAGTGGAAAAATACATTTTCACTTAAAAATCATACATATTGAAAAATACTGATAGCATAGCATCAGCACAGCTCCAGTCAAGGTTTGAGGACATGCACACCACTCCTTGTTTTGTTTGATGCCAGTTATATGTATCCATCTACTGTTGGAACAATTGCCAAATTTACTTGCAACCACAAGTAGGTCCCCATTCACGTCCATTTACATCCCCCTCTTGTACTCATGAAATCACTCATGACATTTCTCCATGTTCTGCTGTGAAGAGTTGTGCCATATTTTAAATAATAATAATCATAATAATAATAAAAATCACCTAAAAAAAAACAATGGTGCTCCCTTTCTGCATTTTGTACTGTCAAATAAAATGTATTCCTGGAAAAGAAATGGAATTGGACAATGAGTAGCAAAAGCTTCTCATGAACTGAATTTGAGTTTGCTAGACCTGGATATTTGTACAGTCTCAAAATATTAGGAAATACCCTCATATACTCAGTGTCGTCAGAGTAACAAACAACAATGATTAGTTTTATTTTCAATATACACCCATGTGATTTGCAGTACACAAATAAAACATTTGAGGGGAAAAAAGTGCCAAGTTGCATGTCAAAAGCAAACAACCATTTCCAGCCTTACTCTTTGGAATTGGGGTTTATATGATCAGAGGGAAGATGGCCAGCTACTGGCCCACCAGAGGAGGTCTGCCACATAAGCATACCAGACCTCACACGGAGCATCCACCCGTGTCCAGGGACTGGTCCGCTAACGTATGAAGCCTTTTTCAAAGACGAGTCCTCAGTTGCCTGTTCTACTTCTTAAAATTGTAACAATACAGAGAAGCTGTTCTACTTTTCAAAACAGGACTGAGATGGAGATTCTATTTCTAAAATAGGACGGAGATGGAGATTCAATTTTTAAAATAGGACGGAGATTACATTTTTAAAACAGGACGGAGTTTCACTTTATTAGGTACGTATTAGTAGTAGTAGCAATAGTCCACCGATTTGCCATGATGTCACAACAGCCTCTACCCTCTAGCAGTTCATATACACTCAGTGACCACTTTATTAGGTACACCTGTACACCAGCTTGTAAATGCAAATATTTAGTCTACCGATTTGCTGTGGTGTCACAACAGCCTCTGCCCACTAGCAGAGTTCGTATACACTCAGCGACCACTTTATTAGGTACCACTGTACAGCAGCTTGTATAAATGAAACTTTCTGCTTTACAAAAATCACAAAAAATGCTTCCCTGGAGCTCAGGCAAGGCACAAAATCACCAAAAAATGCTACCTGGACCTCAGGCAAGGTACAAAATATGCACCGCTTCACTAAATGTTACCGAGAGCTCCGGTTAGGCATGGAAATGTTACCTGGAGCTTAGGTAAGGCTAAAAATATGGAACGCTTCACGAATTTGCGTGTCATCCTTGCGCAGGGGCCATGCTAATCTTCTCTGTATCGTTCCAATTTTAGTATATGTGCTGCCGGAGCGAGCACAAGAGACCTACTTGAGCCTGCGCTACTTAAGGGGCGGGTTCTGGCCATGGTTCCCAGTCACGGAGTCAGTGAGAAAGCATGCATAGCAAGCATATATGCCTCATAAGGACAGCCTAAACTGGCAGCACTTACAAACAAGAGAAATCTGCATCAGGAAGTTAACCAAACACAACCTCTGATGTCGATTTGAACATACTTAGAGATCAATGTCCCTCCGAGGTAGGCAAATGGAGTCCAGGGGTATGCGCTGCCGAGTTATGCATATGACTGCCTCGATCCTGCTATTGGCTGCACCCTCACAAAGAACTGCGCTGTCTCCACCTCCAGCCTGTCTGCTGCATGCTGTCCTCATCTCAGTCACCATCAGCTGAACATGCTTGAAAGAATCATCACACACTGAAAGATAGAGAAAAAACAACAACAACAAAAACAAAAATAGTATTAATAGGTATAGGTAGGATCAGGGCATCTGACAGCATAAAGTAAAATGTGAAACGTAAACGAAAAGCCCGCCATCTTCAAATTCAAATACTTCCGGGTTTCCCCGTGCATTGCTAGTACTTGCCACCAGAGGTCAGGCGTCTCATTCCTTTCACAACCCACAAGGGCTCTCCAGCTAGAAAAGGGGCGACAGAGAAACGGTCAAAAGACGGTCCATGCACGGAAGAACCTATTTTTGTACAGGCTATGGGAAGAACATAATTCACTTACAATTAATAAAAAAATATTAATAACGGTATGCAATCACACCTGAACCATAACAAAGCAAAGCATTAAAAAGCGGAGGAAACTAATTTTTCGAAACACGAATGTTTGCTCAAAACAAACCAGGAAAGCAGCATTCCCTCTTTGACCACTCAGCAGACTAACGTGCCTTATGTGCATACCTAACCAAAGCAAGCTGAGTGGTTCTTCTGCGTTGTCCCTTGAATTAGCTAGCCATCCTGGTGCAGAATTATTTATTTCTGTAACTGAACACAGCTACCTATGTCTTCCGCTGGGCCCGGGCCTACGTGCGGGAAATGCCACATTTTCCATCAAGGCCTCTAAAAATGTGGTGACAATTATCCTTACCTGTGCCACATGCGGGGCATCTCATATACTTCCCCAATCCCTAACCATACAAAATGGCCAGGCACATATAAGCGAGGCACTGGAGTACTAAATTACATCGCCTCACCGATGTAGCATCGAGCTAGCAATAGCCAGCCTGGCACGTGTGATAAGTTTGTTCGGAGCTGGATAATCCTCGCTCAGCAGCCAAGCCTTCCAGCACATGCAATAAATCGCACACAAAACTGTATTGTATGTGTAAGGAATAATCCAGGACGAAGTGTTTGTTTAAAAAGGTGGTTACTGTAAATAGCACGACGAGGAGGTGAAGGACTAAGGCCACGCGTTATTAGCTAGCTAGCGAACAAGTTGATTCTACAAGTTATCGTGATATGCGACAGGCCTACTGCAGACAACCTTATCCGGGAGACGTATCACTGTTTTATGTGAGCACGCGTCCATATTGCTGAAACAAGTGCAATTATTCAGAAAAAATGAAAAATAGAATATTACCTACCGTAGTCGTACGCTTTGCAACGAAGCCGCCTGCCCCTGTAGGCCGAGTGAAAATACAGGCGTGGCTACGCAAAACTTTATTTGTATACCACATTACAGACAGAACTACGACAGGATGTGTATTACCATTTCTTTAAAAAAGAGTCGCTAAGACCCACGGGCAGGCTATTACCATATTACCATGTACCATACCATGTATTACCATAGATTGTATAAAGAATAAAGTATACAGAATATTAGGCTATTAATGGGCTATTCCAAAGGCTAGGGCAGTAATAACCGAAAGAAGCTGCCTCACCATATGCCTTTAGGTTCTAACCTCCGGGACAAGACTGTGGGTTGAATGTAATTTAGTTTTTATGTAAGACGTTAGAAAATGCATTTTTAAGAGACATCTGGAATATACCCCATGAGCAGAGTTCCTTTTTATCATTATTTTGTTTTACTGTATTCAGAATTATATACCTGATCTACATGCAGAACTATGTAAAGGGGGGGAAAACACAAATGGTTTTAAATGCTGTTGTTGAAAAATTCAACTATTAGGCCTGTCTCTTGTTGTATGCTCTATTGCATAATATGTGACAAACAGAACAGAGTTCAAGTTGTGATTTTATGTGGGTGTGTGGTGTACCTACAGGTTCAAAGACAAAATATAACCAGAAACCAGTCTACAATACAACTAATGTATTTTGATTACACAAGAAATAGACCTGCCTTATGAAACTCAAAGTGACAAAATTCACCCAACATTGCCGTTTCCCGTTTTTCTTTCACATTCCCAACAAAATAACACCATGCCACTGTGTAGGCCATCCTGAGGATGTTAGGTTACCACAATGCTAGCTATAAATAAATAATAATTTGTTATTTCGCAGATGCTTTTATCCAAAGCGACCTACAAGTCCTGTTTAGACTAAGCAGGAGACAGTTCCCCCATGGAGCAATGAGGGGTTAAGGGCCTCCCTCAAGGGCCCAACAGCTGCACAAATCTTATCATGACTACACCAGGGATGAACCACCGACCTTGCCACTACACTATAGGCTGCCCTCTTAAAAGTCAAAGAATGGCCAATTCGCCCAAATGAAAAGCGTTTCCAATGCTCTCAGTGTAGGAAGCACATTTTTACACTTGTTATTTACAGACACACCTGAAAATGCATACAGGTGAAAAGCTGTACAAATGTAATGTGTGTGAAATGTATTTTCTTAATATAACCCATTTAAGTGGCCACATGAGAATTCATATAGGTGAAAAGCCTTACAGATGTAATCTGTGTTGACAAGTCTTTTCTTTATAAATCTCAATGAAGTACCCACCAGATAATTCATTTAGATGAAAAGCCCTTCCAGTGCTGTGTGGGAAGTGTTTATTAAAACCTCTTAAGCCCGATCGGCCCGCCGGCGGGCCGAAAAAAATAGCGGCTTGATCCATCCACTAGAAAACATAATAAAACAGGGCAATGGTGTTTATTTTCAACTGTTGCTCAAAGTTTAGACCCTAATGTTCAAATATTCGTCACAAAACACGATCGAAAGTGTATTTTAGTGCATTTAGAAATTATTTTTAACCTTAAAACCGCAAATACACGATATTTACAAATGTCGGACAAGTAGAAAGAAATGGTTTTACCGTCGAACAGCCAGCTGCTGTGCGGCCATGTTTGATTTATCAGAGCCTGAAACAGTGCTGTGGGCAAACGCAAAGACTTCCTGTTTACGTTATTTGAACAGCCAGCTGCGGTGCGGCCATGTTTGTTGTCCTTTGAAAGGGGAGAAGCTACTGAATCGAATGAGATAAAACACTCTATAGACTACAATACCCAGCTGACCTCACATCCAGGCGTAAAGACACTACTCCGCGTAAAAACAAGCTAAATGAATAAGTCGTAGCGCACGGCCGTTTCGCAAGTTTTTGGTGAATTAGAGAGTTTTATTTGACGCTGTGTTTCGACGCTGTGACGCTGTGAAAGTGTATAACGCCGACAAGGACATGGTCAGACTCGGCAACTACGAATGAAATCGCCCCAGAAGAGGAGGAGTTCACAGTACGCGTTACAGAAAGCCAAGCTAGGGGGAGGGCGAGGGGGAGGGTCGAGGGGATTTGATTACAGTGGAGCCTGAAACCTGAAACCTGAAACAGTTTGCTGTGGGCAAACGCAAAGACTGTTCCTGTTTAAGTTATTTGAATGCGCAATAGTTGTTTTCAAGAGTACATTGTTTACACTAATTATGATATTTTTGTTTTCTAATTGCACATTGACATTGATCACTTTATATTTGGTTATTCTATTATTGGAGTGGACATTTTATATTGCACATTGGCATTCGTTTTTACTTTATATTTGGATATTATATTATTGTATATCATATTATTTATTTTTAATAAAACTACTCCATTTGGAGACAAAATGATACATTTTGTTGTTTTTATTGATATTATACTGTGCACAATGCTGGAACTTGATGAAGCACAAGGTAAATGTAATACCCAAAAGCTCCAGTAGATGGCAATAGACTCCTGTAATGGACATAAGTTGTATTTTCCAGCCAGTTTCCACTGGAAGTGGAAAATAACCCAGTTGGCACACTTTGGTGCCAAATTGTGCCAAATTGTGCCAAATTGGCCACACTGAGTGTCCGCCTGGTAGTATCCTTACTAAAACCTTTGTGGAGGCTTTGCCCTTTGTTCAAATTCTATCTAAATGTGGTACATTTGTAGTCAAGGACTTGCTGAAGGTGAACAATGACATTTTTCTACATGCAATCATTGTTGGCATGGTGTTATCCTCTGTCAGATAGGGGGGAAAAACAGGCGAGGATAGAAATTTCACATTTCTCCTTTGGTTTATTCCAATTTACTCAGGCATAGTAACAGTCACAATCTTTTCACACATTGGGAATACATCTCTGAGGTCCCTAGATGTCCATAGACACCAAGAACATGCATATGAACCTTACTATTAGGCACACAGGAGAGAACCCTACAAATGAATTGGTGTGAGAAATCAGTCATTTGAGTTGCCACCAGGCTATTAATACAGAGGAAGAGCCCTAAACATAGGACTGTGCAAAGTGGACCACCAGATCATTTCTACCGCTTTCCTTCACATCGCTTGTTGGAACTTGTTAAGGAAATTGTGTCTTGTTGGCTTGTTTCCCCCCTTCCCCTGTGTGTGTGTTCTGCGTCTACATAGTGTTTTCTTAAGCTGAGGCCCCCCTGTAGTTCCTACACAGAGCGTAATTTCCATATTAACCATCATTCTCACTCCAGTGGTGTCTTCATCTGACTCTTCCCCCTCCCGTCCCATTGCATAAAGACCGTGTACACAGTTGTGTCAGGAGTTCCAACTCACCTCTATGTTCCCGTCATGATTCTGTATTCGCATTTGGCTGCGTAGGTGTGTTCAGAGATTGGGGAATACCAATTTGGTTGAGGTTAGACAGGGGTCCTCCTATACAGTCAGGTCCATAAATATTGGGACATTGACACAATTCTCATCTTTTTGGCTCTATACATCACCACAATGGATTTGAAATGAAATGAACAAGATGTGCTTTAACTGCAGACTTTCAGCTTTAATTTGAGGGTATTTACATCCAAATCAGGTTAACAGTGTAGGAATTACAACAGTTTATATATGTGCCTCCCACTTTTTAAGGGACCAAAAGTAATGGGACAAACTAACAATCATAAATCAAACTTTCACTTTTTAATACTTTAGTCAATTCCAGCCTGAAGTCTGGAACGCATAGACATCACCAGACGCTGGGTTTCATCCCCGGTGATGCTCTGCCAGGCCTCTACTGCAACTGTCTTCAGTTCCTGCTTGTTCTTGGGGCATTTTCCCTTCAGTTTTGTCTTCAGCAAGTGAAATGCATGTTCAATCGGATTCAGGTCAGGTGATTGACTTGGCCATTGCATAACATTGCACTTCTTTGCCTTAAAAAACACTTTGGTTGCTTTCGCAGTATGCTTCGGGTCATTGTCCATCTGCACTGTGAAGTCACATCATCAATAAATACAAGGGAACCAGTTCCATTGGCAGCCATACATGCCCACGCCATGACACTACCACCACCATGCTTCACTGATGAGGTGGTATGTTTTGGATCATGAGCAGTTCTTTTCTTTCTCCATACTCTTCTCTTCCCATCATTCTGGTTGATCTTTGTCTCATCTGTCCATAGGATGTTGTTCCAGAACTGTAAAGGCTTTTTTAGATGTTGTTTGGCAAGCTCTAATCTGGTCTTCCTGTTTTTGTGTGTCGACTTTGACACACATACACCTACCTCCTGGAGAGTGTTCTTGATCTGGCCAACTGTTGTGAAGGGGTTTTTCTTCACCAGGGAAAGAATTCTTCTGTCATCCACCACAGTTGTTTTCCGTGGTCTTCCGGGTCTTTTGGTGTTGCTGAGCTCACCGGTGCGTTCTTTCTTTTTAAGAATGTTCCAAACAGTTGATTTGGCCACACCTAATGTTGTTATCTCTTTAAGGTAGCACACTTGAAATGAACTCTAGACCTTTTATCTGCTCCTTGTAAATGAGATAATGAGGGAATAACACACACCTGGCCATGGAACAGCTGAGCAGCCAATTGTCCCATTACTTTTGGTCCCTTAAAAAGTGGGAGGCACATATAGAAACTGTTGTAATTCCTACACTGTTAACCTGATTTGGATGTAAATACCCTCAAATTAAAGCTGAAAGTCTGCAGTTAAAGCACATCTTGTTCGTTTCATTTTAAATCCATTGTGGTGATGTATAGAGCCAAAAAGATGAGAATTGTGTCAATGTCCCAATATTTATGGACCTAACACATACAGTTGTGTTCAAATAAATAGCAGTGCGTTAAAAAAGTGAATAAAGTGCAAATATTTCTGAATAGCTTTTAGTTCAATATTTCAAATGTAGTGGAAACATTACACATTCAATTCCAAATCAAAGCATTAGCAAATTTTATTCATTCTTAGTTATTCTTTTACAGGAAGCAAAGAAAAGGAATATTAATCTGTGAAAAAAATGGCAGTGTTGACATTTTTCTCTTCAAACTTTAGTTGCATAACCATTGTTTTTGATAACTAGGTGATGTTTCTGGCACCTAGAAACAGGTATTTTAGCTCAGGATGAACAAACTACATTCCACAGTTCCCGTGAATTTTTGGGCTTTGCTTCAGAAACCGCAATTTTTATGTCACCCAACAAGTTTTCAATGGGGTTGAGGTCGGGGGATTGAGCTGGCCACTCCATTTCCTCAATCCTTTTTGTCTAGAACCACGATGTTGCTCACTTATTCATGTGTTTGTGGTCGTTGTCTTGTTGAAACACCCATTTCAGGGGCATTTCCTTTCCTTCGGCATACGGCAACATAATATTTTGATTTATTCAAATTGATCCATGATCCCTGGTATACGAACCCAACACGGTAGTAGGAAAAACATCCCCAGACCATGATTTTTGCGCCACAATGCTTCACTGTCTTCAGTGTACTGTGGCTTGAGTTCAGTACCTGGGGGTCGTCTAATGTACTGTTGATGACCATTAGACCCAAAAAGAACAATTTTACTCTCATCAGTCCACATAATTTTACACCATTTCTCTTTGAGCCAATCGATGTATTCCTAGGCAAATTTTAACCGATTCTGCACATGCCCTTTGTTCAACAATGGTGCTTTACAGGGGCTTCTTGCTGATAGCTTAGCTTTGATCAAATGTCTTCTGACTGTAACAGCACTTACAGGTAATTGTAGAACATCTTTGATCTTTCTGGAGCTGATGAATGGCTGAATCTTTGCCATTCTGACAATTATTAGATCCATTTTAACAGTAGTTGCTCATTTTCTTATGCTTGTTCCGGGTTTTTGTTGCCATTTTAAAGCATTTGAGATAATTTTAGCAGAGCATCCTATAATTTGCTGCACTTCTTTTTACGTTTTCCCCTCTCCAATCAACTTTTTAATCAAATGATGTTGTTCCTCCAAACAATGTTTGAAACGGCCCATTTTACTAAGCAATTCAGAAGGAAATATATTTCATAACAATGTGCTACCCACTGTATTTTTGTTTTACCCCCTTGATAAGTGTAGGCAAGCAAGAGTTTTCTTTTCGTTAGCTAGTCACCCTTTATTTCATTTGCCAGTGGTTTTATTTTATTCTTTATTTTATTCCAACATTGTTTTTGTCTTTTTATTTTCTTTTTATTTATTTTCTATTATCTTTGTAGACTGAAAATATTTTTGCATATATTGTATATAGGCCTAATATCGTGCACCACCAATTAGTAGTGTCTATCACTGTCCATTTGTGCTGTTTTGTGTGTTATACTGTTAAATATCATTTATCATTCCTACGCTGATGACACCCAACTCTTAATTTCCTTCCCCCCCGACACCCAAATCACCACACGGATCTCTGCCTGCTTGGCTGATATCTCTGCGTGGATGACTTCCCATCACCTGAAGCTCAACCTTGCCAAAGCTGAGCTTCTCTACATCCCTGCTAAGTCCTCTCCGTCAATCGACCTCTCATTGACTGTTGAGGACTTTGTAGTTTCCTCCTCCCATACGGCAAAGAATCTTGGGGTGACTGTTGATAACTGCCTCACCCTGGCTCCGCAAGTATCCTCCACTGCCAGAACCTGCAGGTTCTTTCTGTATAATATACGCCGTATCTGTCATCTCCTGACTGAGAAAGCCACCCAGCTCCTAGTCCAGGTGCTCGTCATTTCCCGCCTGGATTACTGCAACTCCCTCCTAGCCGGTCTCCCAGCGTGTGCCATCAAGCCCCTCCAGCTGGTCCAGAATGCTGCAGCCCGCCTGATCACCAGTCAGCCCAGGTCGGCTCATGTCACCCCGCTTCTCATTGGCCTCCACTGGCTTCCTATTGCCGCACGCATCCGTTTCAAGGCCCTAGTGTTGGCATTTCAGGCTACTAAGGGGACTGCCCCACCTTACATACAATCCCTGATCACTCCCTACTCCCCAGCTAGACCACTCCGGTCTGCCAGCTCTGGTCGCCTTACGGTTCCCTCTCTACGTGCACCTGGCGGTCGAGCTGCACGTCCACGCCTGTTTTCCGTTCTGGTTCCTCAGTGGTGGAATGACTTGCCTACCACTGTCAGAACAGCAGAATCCCTCCCCCTATTTCGACGCAGACTCAAAACCCACCTTTTCAAAATCTACCTTAGTCCTCCCTCCTGATTTCCCCTGCCCCTCCTTTCTGATATCCCTATCCTTGTCTAACCCCCCCCAAAAAAAAAAAACTATGTTTAGAACAGCATTTCATGTGTATTTTGCTAGTTTCTGGATGTGATGCTTTGACTTATGGTAGAACCTATACACTTGTAAATCGCTTTGGATTAAAAGCGTCTGCCAAATGACTAAAATGTAAAAATGTAATGTAAATATATACACTTGCAAGCATTTCCTGCTTCTCAGACTTTCTTTCCTGGGTGCTAGATTAATTTTAACAACCTATCATCTTCTGTACGTAACAATACTAATATTGATAGGGATTTTGAGAGCTGCCACTTGTTTTTGGGTCATTCCGCGAGACGTGTGGGAGTTGACCACTTTAATTCTGCTCAAACTTTGTCTAAATGTTCTATGTTCATTATAGACTCACTGAGCACTTTCTTATGTAGACCTGTGCACCAGCTTAATGCAAATATTTAATCAGCCAATCATATGGAAGCAACTAAACGCATAAAAGCATGCAATCAGAATGGTGAAGAAATGTGATCTAAATGACTTTAACCATGAACTGATTGTTGGTGCCAGACAGGGTGCTTTGATTATCTCAGAAACTGCTGATCTCCTGGGATTTTCACACACAATAGTCTCTAGAGTTTTTACAGAATGGTGTAAAACAAAAAACATCCAGTGAGCTGCAATTCTGTGGACAAAAACACCTTGTGAACGAAAGAGGTCAGTGGAGAAGGGCCAGACTGGAAGGTGACAGTAATGCAAATAACCACACATTACAGTAGTATGCAGCAGAGCATCTCTGAACACATAACATGTCAAACCTCTTAAGTGGATAGGCTACAGCAGCTGAAGACCAATAAGTCTAAAAAAATAAGTAAAATAAGTACCTAATAAAGTGACTGTATACACTGACTGTATATTCAATAAAGAACTTCCAAAACATTGGCCAATGGATTTGATATTGGTTCTGAAAAAAATTCACTCATGAGTGGAAATTGGGGTTTGTGTTGATTTCGGAGCTTCATATCTTTGGCATGAAAAAAAAGAAAAATCTGAAAACATGTAGTCTGACAATCTTCTGACTAGTTTCAGATTATGGACTCCAATTTTCATAATAATGCTCAGAAAAAACTTAAGGTCATTCATAAAGGCTAAATCGTGTCACTTCGTAATTTATTTTCAACATTTGATGGCTTACTACAACAGCACCACTTGGTGTATGACTTCCAAACTTCTAAGACTAGTAGATAATTTGGTTAACCCCTTATAGTTATTTATAATTTTTCTGGATGAATTATCATTATCATCACAACCGTTCACCGTTGTATACTTAAAGCAATAACTGACGACAGGCGGTGGTATATAGAAATTTTATCACAGCCAAGGGGTGCTGTTCGGCCCAAGGCACAGTGGAGCTGCTGTACATATACATTTATATATACACACCGGAGTGTGCAGAAAAATGTCTTCCTCTTAACCTTGACTGATGCAATGCTGTCATGTCATCTGGCATGTTAGTTATACCCCCCCCCCCCCCCCCCCCCATTTCAGGGCACAATAATGTTTGGGACAGACATCATTTATCGTATTTACTTCTTTGTTGCATATCCATAAAACCTGGACCCAATGTTAAGGACACGGACACTTGAGAAGTACAATCATTCTTTCACAACTGATTATGAATTAACATCGCTGACATGATTATTTCTAGAGGGGTTGCCACAGGTGTCAAGGGCCTGAGGTGGGGTAGTTGTTCGAATTTGGGAGATGCATGTAGTGTGTTGGGTCCAGTTGGGACATAGCCCTTACAACATATTTTTGTATAGTCGTTTATAATGATGTTGTTGGGCATTGTATGATATTTTGCACTGGAATTCGGGAACCACCTGTAAATAAATCACACTTCACTCCACTTCGTCCTGGCTGCTTTGTTGAAGCCTCCATAGTCACAGACATCACCAGGCCTGAACTGAAGCAATCTTCAGCTCCTGCTTATTTTGGGGGCTAGTTGCCTTAAAGACAAGTTGAAATCAAAATGTGCCATTTCCTCAGTTCTTCATAACCATACAAACGCATAAATGTTCTAAAAAAATTATTACATTGTAATACTTATTTACTGTACTAGTATTTTCACACCAAAGTTTTTTCTCCATCCACTTCCTGGAAAACAAGATTTTATGAGATTTAACGTCATTATGTACCAGAGGGCTTGTATGTCAATCAAAAGTCAATTTTCTTTGCCCCTCCAGTCAACATGCTTTTCACACAGTAGCGTGAATCCTTATTTGATATCAGTCAAATCGACTCCCCGCCCTTCAGAATTTCCTCCAAAAGATCTGTTTCATTTGTGTACATGTCATGACGTGGAAACTAGTCCTGCGCCAACCTTTTAGCTTTTGACAACTCCGTTGTTGCTTCAGCTGTATGTTTGGCATCATTATCTTGCTGTAGGATGAAGCACCATCCTGCCACTTGGTTTTTTAGTTTTTTATGGTGAGAAGACCTCTTGGGTCCTTATTAAATGTACTCATATGCCTACTAGTGATTAATACATTAGTGCAATTTTAACTTCTCAATGCGCTTGCTTGTAAGAACCAAACAACCTCTGCAGATGCATGGAGTCAGGATGACTTTTAATGACAAGAAAATTTCAGACTTTAAAACAATACTGGAGTGACCATATACAAATGAAAGTGCAATATGAAGCCTAACTTCGGATTGGCTGTGCCGGGAGCACATACAGCACCTGACCTTTTCAAAAGATTAGAAGGTTCAGTCTTTTATTATAAAAAACAAAACATAAATCATTGTTATTTTAACATTGCTCCATTTTTAACATTTTCATTTTTTAACAAAATGCTTATATGCCATTCCTAAAGAACATCAACAATGCCTCATCAACTTCAAACCTAAATGACACCTCTGTACAAATAAGTGAGTCATGAAGTGAGTTTATGTGGTTCCGAAACTCAGGATCTTGGTGTCTCTTAAGCAACTGATTTTGAGAAGATAAGCAACAAAGTAAAGAGGAGGGATTCTCAACCAATCAGCAATGAGTAAGGTACTGACACCAATCAGCAGAGAGGAAGGGAGAGAGACCAACTGACGTTTGCAACATTGCACAACATGGGAATGTTCTGCAGTCGTGGGGCATCTAGTCACACAATGCCCCTATAGAGGTCACAACCCGATATTCAGTCATATTTAGCTTAGGGGAATGAGGTCTGGCCTCACAGAGCTGTGGAGGGGGCGGGGCCTGGTGTGTCAGAGCTGTGGAGGGGGCGGGGGCTGGGGTGTCAGAGCTGTGGAGGGGGCGGGGCCTGGTGTGTCAGAGCTGTGGAGGGGGCAGGGCCTGGTGTGTCAGAGCTGTGGAGGGGGCAGGGCCTGGTGTGTCAGAGCTGTGGAGGGGGCGGGGCCTGGTGTGTCAGAGCTGTGGAGGGGGCGGGGCCTGGTGTGTCAGAGCTGTGGAGGGGGCAGGGCCTGGTGTGTCAGAGCTGTGGAGGGGTTGGGGTCAGCAGAGCCTCGCAATGTCGTACGAACTCAGAAGAGAAGCCGTGGTGCTCCTGAGTCGGGGTTGCGGACCACAGTGGCCAGGGTGAGCCCAAGCAGGGGGGCTGCAGTAGGCCCTGCTGGATGATGGGTGTCTTTCACTGCACTGTGGGAAGGGTTTGGGGAATGGGAGAGAGGGGGGTCTCAGTGCCTTGGCAGGCTGGGACGTGGGGGTCCCCCTGTACAGAACAGGAAAAGAAAAAAAAGGAAGGAGATCATACAAGAGTCCAGGGAAATGAGACCTCATTACTCCTTCTGAGACAAATGTACACATGTACACACACACACACACACACACACACACACAGAGACAGACCACATTAGTAGGTATAACTTTCTAGCACTGGGTAGGACCTCCCTTTGCCCCAGAACAACCTGAATTATTTGTGGCATGGATTCGACAAGGTCCGTGGTAACATGATAGTGACATGCAGTAGCTGAAAATTTGTCCGCTGCACATTCGTTAACCACATCCCAAAGGTGCTCTATTGGATTGAGATCTGGTGACTGTGGAGGCCATTGGAGCACACTGAATGTGTACACTGTCATGTTCCTGGAACCAGCTTGAGATGAAATGTGCTTGTGGCATGGCACAATATCTATCAGAGTTCAGTAGCTATCAAAAGATGATTAGACTCACCATAAATGGATGTCTCAGGTAGGCTGTGGCATTTAAAAAAATGGTCAGCTTCCTAAAAAGTCACAAATCTGAAATAATCCTAACTGGACCAAAAACCATGACCTCACAAATCACCAACCTTCCTATCAACATAAATAACTCTCAGTCCATAAATAACTGGACAGTTTGTTGTTGTTGTTGTTTAGGCTCTGTTCTCCAGCACATTGAATTTGAAATAAAACAATGACTATAACGTTAAAGTGCAGTGGATGACTGAATCCACTGAATAGTGCACAAAAAACTTTGTAACTGTTCAACAGATCAAGAACACTCCCCAGGATGTAGGCGTAGATGTGTCCAAGATGACCATCAAGAGAAGACTATGCCAGCCAACCTGTTGAGTTCTGAAACAAAGTGGTTAAAGTGTTCAACCTGTACCTGAGTGATGGAAAGAAGAAAGTGTGGGCGGGGAAAAAAAATTCATGATCCAAGCACCTCATCTGTCAAACATGGTGGAGATAGCGTTATGGCTTTGGCATGTATGGCAGCCAATAAGACTGCCTCATTGATGACGTCACTGCTGACAGCAGCAGGATGAATGCCGAAGTGAAGTGGAGGGGTCTGAACAGTTTCTGAAGCCACTGTACACGCGCACACACACACTCACTCACATACACTCCACAGTTAAATGAGCCTTTCTATCGAGGCATTCGAGCGACGTTACGGCTGGGGCTAACCTGGGCGTGGCAGCAGGCCTGGCTGGTCTCCCATCTGGAGACTCTTCAAAGACGGGGGGGCCCCGTGGGGGGGCGGCCCTCGGACAGGCGGGGGTCCGCGGGGAGGAAGCGGGCCATGGACAGGGGCGGGGCCTCGCGGAGGGGGCGGGCCGTGATGGGCCGGCGGTCCCCGTGGGCCGTGGCCATGGGGTGGGGGTCCACGCGGTGGCCCGTGGGGGGGGCCTGGGCGACCCTGCATGGACAGCAGTGGGGGAGGCTTGGTTTTTGGATAAGAGCCTGGGGACAGAAAGCACAATATGGGAATTAAACCTATGAGGTCACAAATACGTGACTGAGAATGTTCTTTACTGAACATTATGATGCTGATGTAACAACCACTACTGGTAACCCACTGAATTATGAAGAACACAACATTATAAAAAACCTACTCCGCAAAGCGTTACGGTCATTCTCCAGTCACTGGGGATTCTCTAAACGTTAGAATAGGTACAAAGCATCCCCCACATTTACCCCCAAACTAACCTTTGACTGACATGGGACGTTAATGGTAATGGATTGTGTATGGTCTCTGTTGCAAAATGCATTCTCTACCTGACCTCGTCAAGGTGGCACAGTACATCTGCAAGTTAACCAGACATCATTGTTTTCCATCAATGATCACTGCTGATTTGTGAGTCCCACACAGACCCATACACCACTTATCTCTCCCTATATATACGTAAGAGACCCTCACTTTGGACTGATTTCCAACTCTCTGGGAACCGCTGCATGGAATAAACTTTCATTTCTGATCGCAATGCTCAGTCTCCTAGTCGTCCCTTCAGAAAAAAGCTAACAATGGTAAACACCAAATGTTCTCCAGGTTTATATATGTTGCATTTCTATCCCTCACCTCAAACCTCCACAGGAGGCGAGTACGTTACAACTCTATTGGGTGCACCTGTTACTCATGTATTGAGGGAATGTGTAGAGTGTGTAGAGTATTGTGTGTAGTATGGCGTGAGCAGTGAACTGTAATAAGCTCATAGTGATCTGGAGGGGGCAGAAGTGTGACGATAATGTATAATGCGTTGTATGTACAGTAGAACCTAAGAGAACCGAAAACTGAAAAGTCTGGTCCACTGAACCAGGTACATAAGAGGAAAGACTTATGTTATGTTAAGTTAGTGCTCTCCTTGAATCCAGGGCTCTAAAGGCTAAAAACCAAGACAGAAGTCTTAGCGCGTTAAGATTAATTAAGATCTTCACATCAGTAGCCAAACTGAAGCAATAACTAAATCAGCTTTCTATCACCTTAAGAACATAGCAAGAATCTGAGGTTTCACGTCCTAACAAGACTAACAGAAACTGATCCATTCCTGTATTTTCAGCAGGGACTATTGCAATAGTCTCTTTACCGGCCTCAGACAACTGCAGCTCATTCAGACGCTGCTGCTTGAGTTCTAACAAAAACCAAGAGAACAGAACATATTACCCCAATTCTCAGATCCTCACACTGGCTTCCAGTTGGGCACAGGATTGAATTAAAAATGGTACTGCTAGTTTATATACCACTAGGGCCTAGGGCCTAAATGCATCAGTGAAATGCTTGTTTAACACAAATAATTTGTTTTAAAGAGTGACCTAGTCTTTAGATGGTTCGGTGGTCTTACATCATATACATTTGATTGACTTTAGAATCTTTTGGTGGTCTGAAAATAAATTTAGATCGATTAAGTTTAACTCTGTGAGCACTTTATTAGACTTTTTTTTATTTTTTTTTTACTTCTGCTGTAGCCTATCCACTTACTTATGATTTTTTTGCACACCATTCCTTGCAAACTCAAGAGACTAGTGTGCATGAAAATCCCAGGAGATCAGCAGTTTCTGAGATACTCACACCACCCTGTCTGCCACCAACAATCATTCCATGGTTCAGATCACATTTTTCCTCCATTCTGATGGTTGACGTGAACATTAACTGAAGATCCTGACCCATATCTACATGATTGTATGCATTGCACTGCTGCCACACAATTGGTTGATTAAATAGTCACATGAATAGGTGTCATAAAGTAAAAATGTTCCTAATAAAGTGCTCGTTGAGTGTATATGTTTTTTAAATGTATACAGTATATATTTTTCAACGTTCTTAAGGTTGTGTTCCACCGAAAAAAACACATCTTTGGTCTTCCAGATGATTTCAGAGGTACATACTTCAATTATCAAGGTATGAACTTGAAAATATCAATTCGGACAAAATATGTAAATTAGCTCATTTATTCAAGATGGCGTTCAATTCCAAATTCGAACATGTCTGTAGCAGCCTATAATCTGAACCAAGTAAGATATCATAATTTTTTCAGATTCTAAATAAGACATGTTTGAAGATTGTTTTGAGCCTTCAATAGTCATTTGAAGCACCCAATTGTAATTTTTCTAGAAACGTAGAAAATCTTTCATGATTCAACAATCAGATTTATGATACTGCACCCGCCCCTAAAGCTTATAACAAGAAAATAATTTGCTCAAAACACTCTCCTGGATATGGAGGATTTGCAGCAATAGACAGAAAAAGGTCAATTTGACTGAAAATTCAATTTTTGAAGTGGAACAGAACCTTAAACATTTTATGACTGTATATTATTTTTTATATCGTTAAAAAAAATTGCTATTTTACTTTGTTTGGTGTAATTCACCTTCAGAGTTCTGAAAATGCCCCTGTTATGAACAACCTTCATTCCTGATGTGTTGGGTTCTCTGAGGTTCTACTGTACGGCGTTTTGAGTGTGTCATGAATGTGCAGTGTCGTGAGCGGGTCGTTACCTGGAGTGGGCAGTAGAGGAGCGGAGGGGTGCTCACTGGTGTTGGGGGGAAGAGGGGGGTGCTCCCTGACGTGGGGCCCAGAGGGAGTGGGCAGAAGGGGCGGCGGTTTGCCCAAGCCGCTGGGCAGGATCTTCCTCCTCATTGGGTACGAGCCTTCCTCACCTTCAGGAGCAGTGTCTGGGGGCGGAGTTAATGGGTACACTTACAGGCAGTCCCGTCACATTGGACAGATTTGATTGGACTGATGTAGTAGACCTTTCCAATCAGGGCCTGAGGTTCCTAACAAAAACCCCCGGGCCCTGAGTGGACAGGTCGAACAAAAACCCCAGGCCCTAATAGAGCACTACAGTTTGTCGTCCCAAAACCTGCAAGACTTTTTAAGCCATGGGTTCCTTTGGTTGATTTCCCATGCTCCCCCCCCCCCCCCCCCCCCCATAGAGATTTTGATTTCTGCTGAATACAAGGTCTGTGGTTTATGTGGTTTGTGTCAAGTTTCATCCATTAATATCTCAACTGTGAATTTTGAACCTACAGACAGGCTACCAGAAACTTGAGTGGTGGCTGGAAAAATACTTGCTTGCTTTTTTAAAGCACATAATGGCATAGAAATACACAGCGTAGCTATTAACGGAAAAATAGACCAAAATGTGAAACTCTCTTAAGCGTGTGCTAAACACAGACCTTATTTTAGGCAGAAATCAGAATCCCTATTGGGAAAAAGCATGGGAAATCTACCGAGGGAACGGTCGGAAAACACGTCATCACTGTGACACTAACAGAAACCACTCAAACAGAAACCCCCAGCCATAAATAGAATGTCTTACATAAACCCTAGGCCCTAATTGGACAGGTGTAACAGAACACCCGTCCACCCCATCCCACCCCACCCCGCCCCTGACTGGACAGTTGTGCGTGTCCAATCACCTTGCAGCTGGTCCTGGCGGGAGCGCACGTACTCGGCGAGCGTGCCCAGGTCCTCGGGGTAGAGGTGCAGGCCCTCGGCCAGCAGGTGCAGCAGGTGGCGTGTGGCGGAGGGCACGCTGTGGCGCTCCTGCTTCTCCCGCTCCAGGTAATCATCCGCCATCTGCGCCGCCTTGGACGCCATCTCGCCCGGCTCCTTCTCCTCGCGCTCCGCCTGCACGCGCCCAAACTCCGCCATCACAAAATCCATCGCCTGGTCCTTCGGCATGTTGCGGTGGACTGCGGGGGTACGCCGTTGATTGGGGTGGGGCGGAAGGGGCAGTGTGTTACACATGCACACGCGCGCACCTCTGATCCAACTGTGAGTGCATCTGGACTGCTGCACTCGGCATCCATCGCGGCGTGACACAGTTCCATACTCACCTAGAAACGGAACGGGCCGCTGATACCCACCTAAACATGGTCGTCTAGTACTTGAATAAATATGTAACAGTCTACAGTCCAATAGTCCAGTACTCGCACACATTTGGTACAGTCCAATAAACACAACTGAACATGGTACAGTCCAGTACTTCCATAAACTTGGTGCAGTCTAATACACATAACTAAATATGGTACAGTCCAGTAATCATAAATTTGGTACAGTTCAATACACGTTAATATTGTGCAGTCATGTCCAGTACTCCCCCACACGCTAGTCTAATAATGTATGCCGTCGATTACTCGATAAACAGCACAGACCACTACCATCTGCAGTGCCGTAGAGATTACGCATTTCAGAGCTTCTCAGACGATTTGTGTTCTAACTGACACTCAAAGATGTAATATTTTATACAAACTTCAAAGAGAGCATTGTGCTTTCAGTTGGATTTTGATAGTCTATGGTTCACCAAAAATCTGACAAATCTGATTGCAAAAATAGGTGATTTATTAGATGGCGAGAGCACAATAATGCATTTTATGTAATTCAGCAAATGACAAGACAACTGTATAACATTGTGGTATTCTATGGCTGGTTAACTAAATGATGATTCTGAAAGTAATCAACCAAATACAAATTGAATTTTTTCTTAGCATTTTAAAATACACACAATAAAATATACTGTTTTCTGTTTTAATTCAGTTATTAAAAGATGCTGGTGAGTCACCAACACATATTCATGTGAGAGGTATTTTATATGTTATAGTGTTGCATGAGTTTTGTGAAGTTTTAAAATTCTTTGATGAGATTGGACAAATGTCACGGAAACGCTATGTGGGATTTTGTTTGTGTATATTTGTTGTTTTTTTTAATGTATTTTTGTGGCATTTACATGCATGCAGGTCATTTCATAATGGGGCGCATCAGTTTTGCACATTTTAAAGGCATGGCATTTGTGGTGATATTTCTCTGTGGAAACTTAACTGGGCATCTCTTTTAAACTTTGAGAAAATTACTAAGTAAGTGATTTTGAAGTAGTTATGTATTTGTTGCTAGTATTTGTAGTATTTGTATCAAGTTGAATGAACCCAATGAGCAGCATTAAGAGGGTTTGTAGGCGAGACAGGGGCTGTTGGGGCTCATTGTGTACAGGCCGAATGTGAGCATCTTTACGCAGTCAAGTTGTTTTTTGTTTTTTTACAGCAGCAGCACAAGTGCTGTGGAAACGGGTCACACGCTGCACACACAGGTCACACCCCGGTTTCACGCAAGCGGAACCAAACCCGCCTGAGCCTGACCGCAATTCGACCGCAATTCCACCGCAAACCGGGCCGCAGCTAAGCACGCTGCACAAGGCAAGCAAAAGCACTGAAAATCACGCCTCCGGAGCATCCGATTGATTTTTTTTGTGCGTTTTGGCTCGTGGGTTCCATTATCGGCGCCTGCAAGCCACTCTTGGGGGCCAGGTCCTGCTGTACACTGCAGTTAAATCTGTAAATCTGCACGCGGTGACAATGAGCCCTGCTCAACCCCTCCCTCTTGTTTTATGCACTTTATGACTGTCCCTAGATTGTTTTTAAACTGCTGCCATTTGAAATCTTTTAGTTTCTATGTTAAATACATTTTTATTGGGTTTTGAGTGGAGAGGGGGGAGGGGAGGGCGAAACTTACTTTTGAGTGACTCTGAAAATATGATTACAGTGCACGAGGAGAGCGCTACATTAGTCTGCTCCACGAGAATACATAAGGGGGAGCCGTGGGCCCGGACGTCCTGCAGGGCCCGCGTCAGGCCTGACTCCGCCTGCAGGTAAATCATTTCCATTGCGAGGCCGCGCTCCTGCAAACAGTGGCCTATCGTTTTTGCGTAATCCCTTGAAAGAAGAAGAAGAAAGCTGGTTATTGACCTCCGCACACCAGGGGGCGACGGAGAGGAGACAGCTCTGCCAGACCAATCAACTGAGGCCTGCAAGGGTGCGTGAGAGGAAATTGTGTGTAGACTGTCTGTGTAAGAGAGTGTGAGCGATGATTGTGCATGTTTGCATGAATCTCTCAGAACACAAGTGAATATGCAAGTATACATAAGTGAGCATGTATGTATGTATGTATACACACACACACACACACACACACACACACACTCAGTGAGCAATGTATTAGGTAGACCTGTACACCAGCTTGTTAATGCAAATATTTAATCAGCCAATCATGTGGCAGCAACTAAAAGCATGCAGACATGGTCAAGAGGTTCAGCTGTTTTTCAATCCAAATGTCAGAATGGGGAAGAAATGTGATCTAAGTGACTTTAACCACGGAAAGATTGGTGCCAGACCAACACGTCTCTATAGTTTGCAGAGAATGATGCAAAAAACAAAAAACATTTAGCGAGCAGCAGTTCTGCGGGCAAAAATGCATTGTTATTGACAGTGAGTGACAGTAACGCAACTAACCACACATTACAACAGTGGTATGAAGAAGAGCATCTCTGAACACACAAGTCAAACCCCTAAGTAGACAAGTCTTCTGCTGCAGTAGCATAAGTCAAAAAAATAAGTCTTATAAATATCTAATAAACTGCTCACTGAGTGTATATAAATGAGTGTGGATGTGTGTGTACACAATTGTGCGTGCATGTAAAGCATCCATTTTGTGCTGAAACGGCACTTGGGTTTTTTGATGAAACGACCAACATTTTATCTTATTACCGAACAACATTTTGTCTTATTGCTACCATTCATATTTATGCATTTCATAGCTTTTTAGAGTTCGGTCTTGTGAATATTCAACCCCCCAAAAATATTTGTATATGACATTTAAAAAAAATAATACCTAATAAATGTGTGCTGGAAGCCAAGTCATTCCTGTGGGTTTCATTTCACAGTTTTCACCTGTCCTTTGCAACCAAACCTAATTATTAAAATCCAGTATTAACAAGTTAATTCAGAATACATTGTGCCTCGAATACAAATTAATTTTGGATGATTAGCCAACGCTGTGAAGTAGTGTGTTAAGGTGTGTTCATCCTGGGTTTCCTCCAGTAATGAGCTATATTTCAATGTGCTCCAAGTGCTCCATTTTGTGTGCATTTCCACCATTTTTGTAAAAACAAATTTGTATTTTCTTTTTTCTTTTTCTTTTTTTAAAGACATCATATCTATTGTGTTTCAACATTTACATGTGCTCGGTGTCTAAAATTTTCAAAACAATGAGCTCTATTTTCCAGCAGGGGCATGGCGTGTGGCTAGGCATTCCCCCGGCTAAGTGGCATTTTTGGCATGCCATTATTATGAATTAATGATGGAGCCATGTGTTGTAATTGTTCCTGCATTTGAGTACAAAGTAACAAGTCATTTTATTATTACAAACAACTTCATTGGCATTGTTATGATCTTCCATGGTTTGATTTTTTTTAATTAAAAAAAAAAAGTATCTCAAAGTTTTGTTTTTTTAAATAAAACTTTGAGATACTGTTGTCATTGTTTCTTAGTTAGCATATTGTATTTAAGCTATTTAGCTACAGGTTTAATGGGAAATTGGATTATGGCAGTATGCTGTCTGCAAAGCTTTTAAAGGCAATGAAGAGGTCATTTGATTGGCTATGACTGAATCCAACTGCTAAACACGAATAATGCATTCAGCCTAATCCAGCCCATTTTCCATGTGCCCCGCATGCTTTGAGCGGTGTGCTCCTCACGTCTTGTCTTTATAAATTAACAGAATTCAGTAGCCAAGCCCAGTGTCCCTGCACCGTGCCCCATTGCTTCTGGAAAACAGAGCCCCATATATCGTCACTGTGAACATTTTCATTTGTTTTAAAACCCTTTTCCTCCCCAAGTGTCATAAGAAAACATTTATATAACGTTTAACCGTATGTGTGTGTGCGCATGTGTGTATATGCGTATGCTGAATTGTAATATTTAAGATTGCACATTAAACACCAGACATCGTGACAGCACATAATGTGTCCAAATATGGCATGTTTTAAAACAGTCTAAGGTGCATTTGAGATTTTTTTGGTTGTTGCCTCGACTGTGTATAGCCTACCATTCTGAAACATTAAGAGACCAAGCCGATTGGCCCATGTTTCACCACATTATTGTTCGACCCATTGACACCACCAATGCCAGAACACAACAGTATGAAGGTTATTGGATACTGCACAGTTCCTTCCCCAGGATTAATGCAAGTGACACCATTTGCGTGTGAAATAAGATGTTTACGTATGTTGGTATATTATTTGCGTGTTCTGTTATTCTAAGACCGACAAACTGTTCAGAATTTACCTTAGGTCAGTCAGAATAATCAGACCCAGACACTGTGAGGCAGCCCAGGGTGGTCCCACCGAGTCCTGAACAGGATTATGTAATAAAGACTATCTTTTTGGCTTTGCCCTCTTTGAAGATTTAGTTTAACGTTTCATATTTTGTGGTAAAAAACAGGCATGAAGTCCCATTTTATGTCATCAATCTTTTGAGCACCTGTTAATGCAGCCACAGGAGAAAATACACAGATGGTACCATCATTCTCAACACTACGACTTGCCCATCTCTCCAAAACACTGTCCCCTGATTGGTCCAGACTCCGCATGTGACAAATCTGGTCCAATTGGAGATATGTGGATGGAGTGTGACGAATGAACATTCCAGCAGGGGGCGCACTCACATGTTCTGGGTGCTCACAGACAGGAGCACGCAGTCTGCAGGCCTCTTTTCGTAGTCCTCTTGCACCTGTGCGTAGAAGCGCTGGTAGAGCGCGTTGCGTTTGTCCGCCGGGGCACCTGCACAGGGAGACACACTGAGCCACAAGGCACCAGCACTGCTACAGGCGAAGAAACGAAATGGAGGACAAGTGCCGCTGCTCTTGTGTCAGTGTGCATGATGCGGTGTCTGGGCTTCACTTCACTGGAACTGGCAGATGCTGGTTTAAAAAAAAAAAATAAAAAAAATAACTGGCAGAGTCCCAGCCTGGGCCTTTCTGTGTGTTCTCCGTGTCTGTGTGGGTTTCCTCCGGGGACTCCGGGTTCCTCCCACCACACACAGACATGCAGGTTGGGCTACTTGGGGGGGGCATTAACAGGGCGTCACTGCAAAAGAGCATGCGTGCTCAGTCAACTTACCCTGCATAAATAAAGGTTACTAAATTAACCACTGTGACTTACAGCTCAATACAATAATTCCAGTGAGAATTTAAGGCCATGATAAACAGCAACATTTTGAGGCAATGAAGACCAATAGTAAGTTTTTGCCTCCTTACTAAATGTTTGCTTTTGTCCCATTTGCTTATCTCCATGCTTCTTGCAGGCTGGATTGCCCAACAACATTGGCAAAAAACACTGCCAGTGTATTGATAGTGTACATTAAGCAAACAACAGCAAATAACCACATGCTCTGAAAAAGGTGTTAGGGCCTGGTATAGAGCTAGAGAGGGTTTGGGCGGAGTGGATTCTGGTTATCTTCTGAAGGTATGAAGGGACTGTCCCCTAGGTAGCCTGGCAGACTAGCACCAAGGTTGGCTGAAAGGAATGGTGAAGAAATGGTGTTGCCCAGGGTGAGAGAGGTCTTCCACCCAGTCATTCAGGCAGGCCGAGACTGCAACTCCAATTTGACTGGTTTTATTTTCTGAAAATCGTTTTACTGCAAATTAACGTCTTGGTGTGAGCTGTGCCCTCTCTGTGCCAGCATACCAGACTTCATGAGCAGACAATGCTGGTACCATAGAGTTCTGCGAGTTTGCACGTGCTGGTACCATGCAGTTCTGCGAGTTTGCACGTGTTGATACCATGCAGGTTCTGCGAGTTTGCACGTGCTGACACCATGGTGTTCTGTGCATTTTTTCCCCAAGTATGATGGAGTTCTGTGAGTTTTGTGCATACTGGGATCGTATAGTTCTGTGAGAACTTACCTTGCGAATGCTGGTATCTCTCATACTCCGCCGTGCCAGCAGGGTAGTCATGCTGCTGATCCAATGCCTCATCAAAGCTACAGGCCAAAACCAAGGCGAGAGAAACAGAAATTACCTGCATCTGACACTACCTTGTGGGATCCCATAATATCAATCAATTCCCCCCCCCCCGAGAACTGCACTTCACCTGTGAATGCCAAATGTATTTTTTGTTGCACAGAAAATAAATAATTCTGCGTTACATTGACCTCGCATTCTCTAAAACTCTAAGAACAAATTAACAGAAATAATGCAATGTAACCCTATTACAATACCTAGTGCTGACAATTCAAACCACTAATTGACCTCTTAGATTAAAGGTGCAGCAAATTTATTATTTACCCAGAATTCATTTCACCAGTGGGCAGTTCACAGTACACAAAATATACAGTCAGTACCATGCGGCTGCTATGAAATGCCAATATGTGTCATGTAAAGATGTAAAAGTTGAATGAATGAATGTGGGAAGTAATGAGGAAGCCTCCACTGAAAATTTGGGCTCAAAATATAGAGAATAATACATTAAGAACATCTCTTGGTTGGTTTGGATTTTTAAACTATTTTTAATATTTAAAATGTGGAGGCCCTTCTTTAGAAACAGATTTGAACAATGCACTTTGGACCTGTCGCTTCTTTGGTCTGCTGTTGGTAGTATCCAGGGACATGGTTCCCATGGTCATTTGGATTATTTTGTGCATGTCCAACTGAATTAACCTGCGAGTGGTGTGCTGTTGTTCTGAACTGTTGGAAACCAGGAATGTATTGCAGGGTTGCACAACTGTTTTTTTCGTTCCAACCAATTCCCTTGTTTTTAATTTGCGGACAGATCGAAAAATTACCCCGTTTCAAGCTTGCACTTGAGCACAGTAAAATCTTTAGGACACATCTGCAGTCTACAATTGTAGCCGGTACTCATACACGCATCAGATAAGATATGATTGAGTCAATTAATTAATTAAGCAGCAGGATGTCATAGGAGAAAGTGTGCGTCAACTGCAAAGGACTGACTTCTGCTTCCATCGCATGGAGGTAACCACATGCAACCTGAGAGCCAATATCCATGGTGTTTAAAGTGACTGTTAAAGTACATTTGGGAATGGCTTCAAAGAACACATGACATTATTATAGTATGCATTTTGCATCAGCAACAGTCGAGAAGTCTACATTGCAATATTGACTTACAGTGAGCTCCAGAATTATTGGCACCCGAGACTGGCAATGCGCAAAAAAATACTTTAAGAAATAGACAGTATAGGCTGTATCTGGCCAAACATTCAATTTAGGTCTCATTTGGTAATTTAAAGTATAACTGAACAATGATGCAGTGACCATATTGAACATCTTGGTCAGAAACAATCAAAAACCAGTGGGCTGAACTGAAGAGGGCAGTTCATATGCGCAAACACAAGAATGTGAAGGACCATGCAAGGTCCTTAACCTTCTCAAGCATTTCAGGAGAAGACTCCATGCCGCTATCCTTGTCAGAGGTGGATGCACCAAGTAATAAACCAGTTGTGCCAATAATTATGGAACCTTATTATGTATTTCGGTGAAATCTATTTTTTATTAAATGAATGTATGCACAATACAGTACTTTAGTACAGTATTTTTCAACATTTACATTCTTGAGTTTCTCAGTAATTGTATTGTCTATTTTTACAGTATTTTTTGTGGATTGCCAGTCAGGAGTGGCAACAATTCTGGAGCCCAACATACATCAGTCCATCACCTTATAAGACTTATCATCCATCTATTCCGATGAGCAGATTAAATGGGCGGAGTTAAATGTATTACCAGACTCGGAGCTATTGGGTCCTGATAATTTCTGACCTAACGGCCAATAAATGTTTTAGTCTCATTGCATATCGCCTCCCATTTTCTCTGTTTCATGAAATTTTTTATAGAGGATTGTAGCAAGAGCTATGTGGCAGCACGGTGATGCAGTGGATAACAGTCACCTCACAATTGTCAAGGGTTTGAATCCCGAAAAGGGCATTTACGTGGCACAATTCCTTATCTACCTTAGACTCCTATCTACTTAAACTATCTTGAAACAGGGTTCCTTCAGGGAAACATGAGAATGGGTGACCAACATGTGGCTTTCAGGCACAGAAAAGTAGGCCTACAGTACAGTGCGATACGTTCTTTTGCACCCTCCGCTTTGATGCCACTTGAATGAAAGTGTACTCCGCTCCTCTCACCTTTGCGATTCGTCCTGGACTTCGTTTCGGTCCTCTCTCAGCGGGTACGGTGCTCTGCGGAATGGCCGGTATGGCTTTACGTTTCTACAAGAGAAAAACGAATACAAAATACAATGTCAGAACTCGCACTTTCATAGTTCATGTTTATCCTGAAACATTATTTCTGCGGTTACACGAACGTTTGACAAGTGCAGAAGCACCGCTGAGACGTTAATACAGACTAGCTAACCAATTGCTAGCGTGTTGTTAACCTAAATGTCTGAACTCGGCTTACCCTCCGTTGGGCATCGGTTGGGGTCGTCTACTGCCAGGTGCCTTCACCCACGCAGCCATTGTACACACAGAGCTTGGTCAAATGGGTTAATAGAAAATAAACCAAACGCACTCGTTTCGGGAAGTGTGTGATTCTACAGAAACGTTAAAAGTGATAACTAATTATAATTAACGTTAGTATTAACTGGGTGACATTAGCCAACTAATGTTAGCCGTTTGGCTAGGCAGTCAGAACCAAGCCAGGGGCAATAACTAGCTAGCCAAGGCAAGCTAGATTGGTAGGTAACATTAGCTATTATACCAGCTAATGTGAGTCTAGGGTTAGCTAGCTACCTATAGCGTGCGGTTATTAAGCGCATTTAGCTAGCTATCTACCGCAGTTTACCAACTACTAGCTGGCGAACCAACTTTAGCTACACATATCCAGGATGCGCAATCGAATGTTTATTCGGGGTTAACCAAGGATCAGAGAACACAAACGCTACGAATGTTACCTCACGTACGGAAACCTGAAACCGCAAAAGGCTATACAATCTAGCTACTTCTAACCGATCCTGAATCAGCCTACACACACCCGAATTGGAGGTTATGTCAAACGATGCTGATCCAGCATCAGCACTCAGGCCGACATCCAAGTACACCATAGACATCTTATAAAAGATATGATGCGTTTTCTTATAACGCTGAAGCTACGTTTTGTGCACAGCGCCCTCTAAGGAATTAGTGTAAAATACATGTTCGTATGGTTCGTTCCTATTTCTTATACAATCTGTGGTTCGTACACGCACACACCACACACAGTGTCCAGTCATCCATCTTTCCTTTGAACTGTCACAAACCCTGAGGGACGTAATGATAAATAGAATGGACATGGTAATGGGGCTTTCATCAATACTGAGGGCAGACACGAGAGTCAAATGTAAAATGCTGAAGAAATTATATCTGCCAAGTCCCTGGAAACTGACAACCTGTTGTAATCCTGATCTGAGGAATCATTTGTGTTCATGGTAAAAAAACAACAACATTGTTTTAATTATCATAACCCAAGATTCTATCTGAATAATTTGTCTACACTGTGATTGAAGTATAACTTACTCGAATCTATTTCTTGAGAGTAGACACATTTCTTCTGTACTCTCACAACTTGACCAACAGGTGGCACTACATACCCTTAGAAGTGCTTTTCAGCTCTACCAGTACCTTCAGGTTAAAGGTACAATAGGTAAGATTTTTGTTAAAATATTGTTACAAGACCATTGTAAATCCTTTCCTATCTTTGAAAAAGGGTCACTGACATGTTGACTCACCCTCTGCCTGTGTTTATAGTGTTTATAGGGTTTCCAAATATACAGTTGATGCACCAACACTGTACCAAAACATTGTACAGCTGTACAAAAATTCAAGCTCATTGGTTGAAAATGGTTCTAATTGCCACAGCCAATGGCATTTCAACGTCAGCGCATTCAAAGAGAGGGGGGGGGGATAAACAGTGTTGTGGGTTGAAGGTGTTTTTTGCTGACATTCTTCTCTTGACTGTTATCCAAAATTACCTGTTGTACCTTTAGATGAGGGGTGCATCCTAATTCTCAAATACATATATTTCCTTTCCTCCAGTCACCCAAGCAGGAAAGGATAAAAAACACAATTTAAATCTGGAGTGGTTCCACAGATGTCAGAATGGGGAAGAAATGTGTTTTCTTAAGTGACCGTGGAATGATTGTTGGTTTGAGTATCTGAGTTATGGTGCGAAAAAGTTTGCAGAGAATGGTGCGAAAAATAAAAAACATCCAGTGAGAAGCAGTTCTGCGGGGAGAAACTTGTAGTTAATGAGGGAGGGAGAAGGGCCATACTAGTCGAAGCTGACAGGAAGCTGACAGTGACGCAAATAACCACACATTTAAACAGTGGTATGCGGAAGAACATCTCTGAACACACAATGCGTCAAACCTTTAAGTGGATAGGCTACAGCAATAGAAGACTCAATAAGTCTAAAAAATAAGTCTATTAAATACCTAATAAAGTGCACTGATTGTACTCATTGTATTTATGCTAAGGAATTTGTTGCGTTATTGTAAAATTAATGAAAATTGTTGGCATATCCTACACATAATTTCAGGGAGATTGAGCTGATTTTGTAGCCTATTTATGATTACTTAGCTTTTTGTGGTAGCCTAATATTTGACAGTAATAAAGCATACTGAATGAGCATTCATTTGTTATGGGAAATGGTCTGGATTTATATAGTGCCTTTCTCCAAAGCGCTGTACAATTGATGCTTCTCATTCACCCATTCACACACACACACTCACATACCAACGGCGATTGGCTGCCATGCAAGGCACCAACCAGCTCATCAGGAGACATGTCGACACAGCCAGGGTGGGATCGAACCGGCACCCCTCCGACTGCCAGAGAACTGCCCTTACTCCTTCAAACATTAGTTCAAAGCCACGTCAGTAACACACATGGCAGATGGAAAGAGGTGGAGCCATAATTTATCCTTCTTCAAAGGATGCACTGATGTTTTCTTGCTCAAAGGAACGATTGGGAGTTCTTAACTTCTACTTTAAGCTCATTGAATATTTAAGGGGTTGGAATGTCCTTAAAGATTTTCTGGGTCAGGACCAAGGAAAGAAAAAAAGCGGAGAAAAATAAGTGATTGCATCAGCCTTCGACTTCCCTGTCTTTACATATTTTTCTTTGATCTTTTCCTAGCCTCTCCTGATGGGTGGAGCTAGGGGCAAAAACAAAAGGAAAAACAAAAGGAGAAATAGGAGAAAAATAAGGGATTGGAATGAGCCCAGTGTGTGTCATAAGGGTTTCATCACTGTGTCAAACTAGCAAGGTTGAGGCACACAATAGTCAACAGGCTTGACAAGCTGATTGGTGCCCCACCAGAATTTCTATGCCAAAAATGCCACTGGTGAGGAGCTATTTTTTTCCAGCTTCAAGAGTATCACTAACAGACATTACATTACTGGCATTTGGCAGACACTCTTATTCAGAGCGACGTACAATTGATTAGACTAAGCAGGAGACAATCCTCCGCTGGAGCAATGCAGGGTTAAGGGACTTGCTCAAGAGCCCAACGGCTGTGCGGATCTTATTGTGGTGACACCGGGGATCGAACCACCGACCTTGTGGGTCCTAGTCATATACCTTATATATTTGAGCCGGTATTAGTCCATTATCATGACCATTATGACCTTTCAAATTATGTAATTCAGATGTTGTTGATTTACACTTTTCTCACAGTTTATCAAAATAATGTTACAGACTGCAGGCACCACTTTAATCAAAATGCAAACAACGCACTCATGTTGTTGATGAAGAAAAGGCAACAGTCTAAATACCCTATCAAGATTCCAATGATATCCCCTTTGTGGATATATATTTCATTTGTGCTTTAAAAAATGTAAATTGGAAGGACATAAACCTGTTCAAAAGTGCCTCACAGCTTCATTATTCAAAAGATAAATTTGGTCCCTCATTTCAACTAACAAGCATTCCACAGGGAGAGGGACCGCCATGAAGTTGGTAAAATGGAAGCAAAATGTAAATCAATACATAAATAGAGTATGTACAACATAGTGGGGGTGGGCTACTTTCAGCTTTATGGTGACACCTTATGCAAATGCACAGAAACCTCTTAATTCCATGAGTGCTTTAATTTGATTGTTTTTCATAATTGACATCTCCCCAGTTTAGGTGAAATGAAGATAAATGGAAGTGAAATATCAGACTGTATGAATGTCCACCTGTGAGTTGTGTGCTCAGTCTGAGCAAGCTTAGTCCAAGTGTGAGTATCTTAGGTACGCAAAGAGGGTCTAAATACATGCTGAGAATATACCCCACGATTTGCCCAAAAACACGTAAAGGCATACTATGCAGAATTTTAGACCTTGATGTGGCCCTTTGTTTACAGACCACACTCCTCTCCGTCAATGAGTCCCTTCAGGCTGCACGAGCGGCCTCCCTCTCTTCTGTCCTGATCCTCCTGGACCTCTCTGCAGCCTTCGATACGGTCATCCACTCCATCCTCCTATCCTCCCTGGCATCTACAGGGATCTGTGGCACAGCCTTAGACTGGATTAAATATATCTTATCTCTCTGACCGGTCCTCCCAGGTGACCTGGACTGGAAGAGTGTCAACCCCTCGCACCCTTGTTACAGGGCTCAGTCCTCGGCCCCCTCCTCTTCTCCATTTACACCAGATCCCTTGGCCCTGTTATCTCTGCTCATGGCATCTCATATCATTGTTATGCCAATGACACCAAACTCTTTCTCTCCTTCCCCCCATCGGACACACAGGTCTCTACCCGTATCTTAGCCTGTCTGAGAGACATCAAGAGCTGGATGGGCTACCACCATCTAAAGCTCAACCCAGGTAAGATGGAGGTAATCTTCATCCCTGCTCTAACCTCTCCCTTCTCCAATTTCTCCATCTCACTAGGGGATACCACAGTGACCTCATCCCCTAGTGCAAGAAACCTTGGAGTGGTGATGGACACAAGGCTGTCCTTCTCCGAGAACATCGCTACAGTTACCCGGGCAGGCAGGTTCTTCCTGTATAACATCCGGAGAATCCGACCCTTCCTCACCACCTACTCTACTCAGCTCCTTGTCCAAGCAATGGTCCTGCCCCTCCTGGACTATTCCAATTCTCTGCTGACTGGCTTTCCAGCATCTGCCATCAGACCCCTACAACTGATCCAGAATGCCAAAGCCCGTCTGGCACTCAATGTTCCCAGACATTCACATGCCACCTCCCTGCTCAGCAGCCTCCACTGGCTGCCTGTTATTGCTCGCATCAAATTAAAAACCTTTGTGCTCGCGTACCAGGCAGTTAAGGGATCAGCCCCTGTATATATTAAATTGCTTATCAAGACATATACACCAGCAAGATCCCTCCATTCCGCCACTTCGGGCCATCTGGCACCTCCCCCTCGCCACACCTACACTTCTCGGTCACGACTGCTGTCTGCTCTGGCCCCATGGTGGTAGAATGGCCTCCCTGTGGATGTCAGAACAGCAGTCTCTGACCACTTTCAAATGCGGACTGAAGACGCACTTTTCCCTCCCTAACCCACCACCATGGTTAGCCTTGTATATGCCATAGACTATAATGGCACTTACATAGTTTTATATAGATATTGTTGTGTTGTATTGTGCTATTGTATTGTTGTACTTGGGGTATTCTAGCTGCCAACCGTGGTATGCTAGTTTGTAAGTTGATGTATTCTTCATGGGTTCTTCATCTGCACTTCATTGTACGTCGCTCTGGATAAGAGCTTCTGCTAAATGCCTTGTAATGTAAAAAAACTAAGATAAACTGACTGTAAGCACGGGGGCAGAGGTGAAGCGTTTCTTCAGTTCATGGACTGCCGTCTGGGCAACAAAAAGTGACCTCACTAGAGGGGAGGGCCGTGAGAGAGATGGTGACTGAGCCTCCAGTAGAAATTGGCAAAGCCAGGGAAGTGTTGCAGCTCTTTGCGGTTGGTGGGTTGAGGCCAGTCTACCACTGCCTTGGTCTTCTCCAGGTCCATTTTGAGCTTCCCCCTGGAGACCACGAAACCCAGGAACTGAACGGAGGACTGGTGTAACTCATACTTCTCTGTCATCACAAACAGTTGATTCTCTAATAGGTGGTGGAGAACTGGTAGAGTGAGTTCCTCTAGGGAAGGAGAGAACTTCAGGATGTCATCGAAGTAGACAAACACAAATCGGGAGACCATGTCTCGTAGAATGTCATTAACCATGGTTTGGATAACAAAGCGTTGGTCAGCCCAAAAGCCATGACCAGGTACTCATAGTGACGAATGGGGCTGTTGAATGGCGTCTTCCACTCACACATGAAGTTGGAATTGGCCCCGGAGTCGATCAGAACCCGTACCTGCTGCTGGCCTCCCTTCCCGGAAACCACGGCTGTAGCAGGAGGTAGAATCCAAGGAGGCGCAAATCAGAATTCAATTACCGACGGGCATTTCCTTTTACTGGTCAAGGAAATGTCCTGGTCCAGTGCAGTACAGGCACAGCTGTTTGGAAATTTGCCTTTGTCTCTCTCATGCAGATAAGTGGATGTGGTTGACTTGCATTGGTTCAGGTGCTGACAGAGCGAACAGGGGCTGTTCACTGGAGCAATCACATAATGACGTAGGCAACTTTCAAACTTTCTGTTGAAAAGTAAGAGGACTGCAGCCCTAACACCAAAGAACACTGCGAGAGGAAGGTCTGACAGGAATTCAGCTCACCAGCATAACCCTCTGGAGGTGGTAGGCTTGGCTCAGAGTAGCTCCAGGGCATCGCTAGAGCAGCAACAACCAGGGGTCCAGTGACTTGTGCAGCTTGGGTTCCAGAGATGGTGTCAGAGAGAGTCAACATCTGGGCAGACAGAGACTGTCTGGTGGATGGCTTGAATGTCGGGCTTGTGTTGACCCAGCTTTAGACCCTGGAACCAGAGAGCTTCCTGGACGGTGATCGGGGTTGCTGGTTCCATTGCTGGCCAGATTATTCTATCAGGTGCGTTGACCAAAGAATCAAGGGTAATTTTTTTATTGATTCTTAATTGACAATAAACTTTAATTTGTAATTCTTATTACTATTAGACCACTTTCTGAATTAAGTGCTTACTAGGAGTCTTTCTCTGTCTCTCTCTCAGCAGACAGACAGCCTTTGACCTTAATGTCTCTGCTTCTCCTAGAAGCGGGTAGCTTGCACATTCTGGTCTTACAGCAAGGTCAACAAGGTGTATTCAGAAGACAAAATACTGATAAATGTTGGTGGCCAGCTTCATGTTTTTGTTTTGGTAAAGCCCCCTGTCATGGTCTGAGCAGACCACAAATTTAATTCTGTTCATGTATTTGGTTTTTACCTATCATTTGCTGTGTTAGAGCGCCATCTACTGACCATTATTGGTAATCGGCGTACTTTCCTCTTAGTGGTCAGCTACATGAGAGAAGTCGATCGAGAAACGTTGTTCGTTTGCTGTCTCCGGACAAATTTTCTATTTCACCGGCTTACAAGTTATTCTTACCCCTACGAGGGCAATGCCCATAAGTACTAACTGTTTTACGTAAATATGTGTTTTGAAAGAAGTGTAAGAAACATGTAATATGCTACGTGTAAGCTACGAAAAAGTTTTCTTTTGTTCTCTGTAACGGCGGCAATTGCTACATGTGCATGGCTAGCAAATGTGTTTTATAGCCTATGAGAATTCTATGATTTACACATGCAATGAGACAAATGGACAGAAAATAGTTTTATTTGTATTTACAGTTTTACAGCATAAATAAAGGAAAGGAGAAAAAGAATGAAGATTTCCTGCATCAACGTTCTTTGTTCGTCCTAGCCTAATGGTTGTAAACTTGCTGGATAGCTGAGTTGCCCTACACTTAGTGAGGCCAGTACAGTAAAAGGGCAGACCTTCATCCATCGAGCAAAAGAGCAGACCCTCACCTGTCAAGAGGACAGATCTTCCAGCAACCTGCAAGTAGTTTGACGAGCTAACCACCTGCTCCATAAGACATGGAACTTCAGACGGATGCGCAGCTACCCACACAGCTAACCGAAGCCGACTTGCAAAACCTAGAGGTGAGATCTCAAGCATCGATGTCAGGCTCTACTCGTGCGTCCACATATGGGTCAACCCGCAGTTCTAAGAAGAGCACGATGTTAGCAACAGCAAAGGCGAAGGCACAAGCAGCCCGAACCAGAGCCGCCTATTCTCAGAAAGAATTAGAAATCAAACTTCAGAAAGCAAAGCTAGAAGCGGAATTGGAAGCACTGCAATGCCAAAAGGAAATGGAGGCTGCAATAGCCAAAGCTGCAGCGCTTCAAGCTGAATTAGAAGATTACCAAAGCCTCGGAGAACCGGCATCAGAGATGAACCAAAGGTATTTCACTGCACGTGACATCCCGACAAGACGAGAGATAAAGCTAGAAAATCACACAGCCTTTGCACCCATTGCACATAGCTACTCGTCACCATTGACACAGCCACTCAGGTCACCAATGCCACCTGCAAAAACATATCAGACACCAACCCACACCTGCAACAAAGCAAGGCAGGGAGCAACAGACAACACTCTTCCTAATCCAGTCCCAGTTCCACGCGCCAATTCGCCCTCTCACCATGCATCGGACCCAGACGACCATGCCGCTGTAACCGCAGACCTGGCCAGGTTCATCGCAAGAAGGCAGCTGGTCTCCACTGGACTGACAAAGTTCAACGAAAGAGCAGAAAACTACTGGGAGTGGAAGGTCTCATTCTGCAACACCATAGACAACATAGGCCTGACGGCAGCAGAAGAAACCGACCTCCTGATCAAATGGCTCGGCAAAGAGTCATCGGAACAAGCACGCAGACTGAGAGCAGCCCACATCAGAGATCCACAGGGTGACCTCAAGGCTATCTGGCAGCGCCTTGAAGAGTGTTATGGCACTTCAGAAGCCATTGAGGGGGCACTATTTGCAAGACTGGAGAGCTTCCCAAAGATATCCAACAAAGAACCAGCAACGCTGCGTGAACTAGCCAACCTCCTACAAGACGGATTTCTTCTAGGACTGGCTTATCTGGACACAGCTAGGGGAGTAGCTCCAACTGTGGAAAAGCTACCATACAATCTCCAGGAAAAGTGGATGTTCTACGGCTCACAGATCAAACAAGAGCGCCAGATTTCCTTCCCTCCATTCAGCGTATTTGTGAAGTTCATTCACAACCAAGCCAAAGCTAGAAACGATCCCAGTTTTACTATCACTCTGCCTACAGTGCCCGCCACCAAGAGAGACAAGACCAGAGGCCCCCCAAGCCATGCAAATCAGCCTGTTGCAGTTCACAAGACTCAAGTCGCCGACTCCAGCCAAAAAGGTGAGCCAAAAGCTGCCGCTCCTGATCCAAGCAAGCATTGCCCAATTCATCAAAAGCCTCACTCGCTAAGAAAGTGCAGGGGCTTCAGAGACAAGTTGCTGACTGACCGCAAACAGTACCTTAAAGAAATCTGTTAATCTGTTTTCGCTGTTGTGCATCAACTGCCCACATTGCTAAAAACTGTAACGCAGCCATTACGTATGAAGAATGCCAAAGTGACAAGCATGTTGAAGCCCTTCATCCTGGTCCATCACCATGGAAAGCAAAGCCAACCCGACCCATTTCAGATGATGGCAGGAAGGGCGACGAAAGCGTCACGTCCAAGTGCACTGAAGTATGCGGTGAAGGGGTGAGTGCGATAGCTTGTTCTAAAATCTGCCTAGTTAATGTGTACCCTCTGGGCCACCGGGAAGCTGTGACCAAAGTGTATGCCATCATTGATGAACAAAGCAACAAGTCTCTGGCCCGATCTGACTTTTTCGAGTTATTCAACGACAAGAGCACTCCGTCACCGTACACACTAAAGACGTGTGCAGGCAGCATGGAGACAACCGGAAAGAGAGCGTGTGGCTACGTGCTGGAATCATTTGATGAGAAGACCTGCATCCCTCTTCCAGTCCTGATTGAGTGCAACGAGCTCCCAAATAACAGGTCAGAAATTCCCACTCCCAATGCAGCTCTACATCACCCCCACCTGAAAAGCATAGCCAGTGAGATTCCCCCCTTAGATCCCAATGCAAAAATACTCCTTTTGCTAGGAAGAGACATTCTGAGAATTCACAAGATCCGTAAGCAAATAAATGGACCTAGCAATGCCCCGTTTGCTCAGAAATTAGACCTAGGGCGGGTGGTGATTGGAGATGTGTGCCTTGGCATGGCACACCGTCCCTCATCAGTCACCGCTCTCAAAACATCCATCTTGGAGAACGGTCGCCCCAGCTACCTCACACTCTGCTACAGCCACCTGCGTGTGAAAGGCCTCACACAAAGCGGCTCCGTCCTGCAGTTTCCTCCACCTCAGCGTGCTGCTGTCCATCCAGCTCCTCTTCTCTGCGGAGATGACACAGATTCCTCCATCTTCACCTCCACCGACAATGACCATCAGCCTGCTCCGTCCATTGAGGACTTCAAGTTCTTGAAAATAATGGACAAAGAAGTCTTTAAAGACAACGCTCAAAGCTGGGTTGCACCCCTCCCTTTCCGGTCTCCTAGGAGACGCCTGCCTAACAACAGAGACTATGCACTGAAACGACTAAGGTCAGTTTGCCACACGTTAGAAAAGAAACCTGTCATGAAACAACACTACATGCAGTTCATGCAAAAAATGATTGACTGTCAACATGCCGAAATTGCCCCAGTCCTTCCAGAAAGGAAAGAATGTTGGTATTTGCCATCATTTGGTATCTACCATCCCAAAAAGCCAGAGCAGATTCACATCGTGTTCGATGCACGAAGGAATCTCACTCAACAATGTCCTGCTGAAAGGGCCTGATCTAAACAATAACCTGCTGGGCGTACTCATTAGGTTCAGAAAAGAGAGGAGTGCAGTAACAGCAGACATTCAGCACATGTACTACTGCTTCGTCATCAAAGAGGAGCACAGGGACTACCTGAGGTTTCTATGGTTCCACGACAATGAGTGGAACAGTGACATCGTAGACTACCGAATGCGTGTTCATGTCTTTGGGAACACACCATCCCCCGCTGTGGCGATCTACTGCCTCAGAAGAGCAGCAACAGAAGGAGAAGCTGAATTTGGCTCAGACGTCCGGGCGTTCATTGAAAGAGACTTTTATGTCGATGATGCCCTGAAGTCCTTTGCAACTGAGTCTGAGGCCATCAGTGTCGTTAAGCGAGCACAAGAGATGCTCTCCCGCTCCTGTCTCAAACTGCATAAGATCACAACAAACAGTGCAGCTGTCATGAACGAATTCCCTCCTGAAGACCGTGCAAACAGCATCAAGGATTTGGATTTCTCCACAGACGACGTGCCTATGCAGCGCAGCTTAGGCATAAGCTGGAACATTCTCACAGACACATTCACCTTTCAAGTTTACACGCAGAGGCATACTTTCCACAATTAACAGCATCTTCGATCCTCTCGGCTTTCTCTCACCCATCACCATACAAGGAAGATCACTGCTCAGAGACCTGACCATGGAAAACAGAGAGTGGGACTCACCTCTCCCGGAAAATCTGAAAGCAGAGTGGCTGAAATGGAAAAGTTCCCTCCAGTGCCTTCAAGAGCTACAGATAGCCCGTTGCTACACATCCCTCTCCCCATCTGCGGCAAACTCAGGGGAGTTGTGTGTGTTTGCAGATTTATCGACCAAAGCCATCGCTGCAGTAGCCTATCTGAAAGTGACCAACACAGACGGCCACTCTGAAATTGGATTTGTCCTTGGCAAAGCAAAGCTGGCACCTGTCAAAGAGACAACTATCCCCAGACTTGAACTCTGTGCGGCAGTCCTCGCTGTAGAAATAGCAGAGTTTGCCGTAAGTAACATGGACCTGCACATGAACTCTGTGTCTTTCTTTTCAGACAGCTGTTGTGCTAGGCTATGTCAACAACGAACAGAGAAGATTCTATGTCTACGTGAGCAATAGAGTGCAACGCATCAGACAAGCGACTTCACCACAACAGTGGAAATACGTCCCATCAAAACTCAACCCAGCAGATCACGGCTCCAGATCTGTCCCTGCAGCCTCATTGAAGGATACTACCTGGCTGACCGGTCCTGCTTTTCTGCCCGGTAAGCCACCAGGTAATCTTCAGCAACAATTTGACCCCATTGACCCCGGGTCCGACCCTGATATCCGGCCTAAAGTGTCAGTGCTGGTCACCCAAACCTCCATGTGCCGTCTAGGAGTGAAGCGCTTCGATCGCTTTTCAAAGTGGACCACCATCCTAAGAACACTTGCATTTCTGATTCACATCGCTCAATGTTTCACTCAGACCATCTGTGATAGCACATGCAGAGAGTGGCACATCTGTAAAAAAGCAGCCCCCCCTTCTGGAAAAGTGTGTATAAGAGTCTTACTATGTCTGATTCAAATCAGAAAGCCAGTAAGCTCTCACTTTCTGTCATTTCTTTGCAAATAAATATGAAAGTTAAACTCAAGTATAACTATTGTTGTTTTTACTGGGATCTGTCTCATCAGACGATGCTCACCTGTGAAATGTTAAAAAGGGCATTTTTCCCTATCAGAAGGCAGTCCAAAAAGCAATGGTACAAAATACAATCCAAGAATCGAGATGCAAAGGGGTAAGTCTGATAACAGGCAGTCCAGAAACAAAACAAATGGCAGATCCAAAAACAGAAGTCGAGGTACACAAACAGACAGGAAAATGCTGCAGAGTATGGTTGGGACACGAAACAATCTGGCAATCAAGGCAGTAACCAGTGGGTAAAAATACACTCACAAATGAACTGAAATGATGAACAGGTGCGAGTGCAGGGAATCATGTAATGAGACACAGGTCAGTAAACGACTATGGAAAGCGAACAAGAACAAGAAACATGAAAACAAAGGCAGGAAACAGAAAACGCTAGGTCACGGGAGCATGAATTTTTAGAATAACAAATACAATTGGAAAAGCAAGGCATTGGGCAGAAGTGAACATAGATACAGGTTATCATTACATCACAGTAATGACTGAGCATGTTTGTTTTATAATATTTTCAAGGTGACAATTCTGCTTAGTACGCCTTTAAGCAGGTGTGTAAATCCCATGTGTTATAATGCCTTTGTGTCTGGGTACTCTACTCAATAGTAAATCAATTACCTGATGGTTGTCTATTATCCTGTTCTACCTGAGTGGCCTATGTGTGCGCATACTTGCGTGCATGTGTGTGTGAATGAGTGAAGCTGAGACAGGATGGTGCTGCATGTGTAGGGTGTGATCCGATCTCTCACACCTTCCGCTATATTTAGGCTACATTGCAAGTGCAAGTGGTTATGAGTATCCTTCTATTATTGGTGATCCATGGTAACTGGGTGTATGTACGCACCACATGGAGAATTTTTGCAGGGGCTCTTACTACAGTCATATCAATATGCAGTTCTTTCATACCTGCTTTTTGTGTAAATGTATTCTGTTGAGGATTTCATGACTGCTCCAAGCAGATTATAATAAATATATAAATAATCACCCATAAAATGGAGTTTGATGGCTTAAATGTCTTTGGTGAATCAATATGCTGCTTTCTTTTGATGTCTGTTTGGATCCACAGGGGGGCAATCATCTGAAAAGCAATATTCTGCTAAGTGTCTTCTTTCAGATTTCAGAAAGAAGGACCAGAGTGCAGTTGTAGCAGGGACGAGGTGGGGCAATGTAGGGGCAAAGTAGGGATGGAGCAGGACTGTAGTAGGGTTGGAGTAGGGACAGAGTAGCATGGTGGTAGGCAAGGAGTAGGAACATAGTGGAGCTGTAGTAATGGTCATTGTGGCTGACTGGAATGCACTCATGTCAGAAGAGAGGATGCCCTCAGAACCTGCCCCTTATTGTGTTAATTTAAGGATAGCATGGATATTTATGTACATTGTTGTTAGATCTTTTATGCTCTTAGTTTGCTGTAAGGTGAGGTACGCACAGTGATCACTGAAAGAAAAGGTGAAAAAACTAACAGTACTGTTGCTAACAGTAATTATGTACATTTGCATATCGCAGACGTGTGGAAATGCTTCTCTGAAGCAAACAAACTTCAGGGTAAAAGCTCTGATTCAGTCAGGCACCTTCTGATGGTGCTTGGAGGAGCTAATCGATCCCATTCGACCCAAAGGCAGAGCAAGGACATGAACTGGGTACTCCTGAACTGTCTTGTCTGAGATCAGTTTGGTCTGTTGTACTCTTGCCTCGCTGCTAATGAATACAAACAGGGCAAATTCATCATCTTTAATGAAATGGAAAAGTGCCTGTCCAGTGAATGTCACAGTATCATCAACAGTGACTCAAGTGCTAAATTAATCATTTTGTTGTGCCTGCAGAACATACTGTATCTGCAGTTCATATACTGTAAAATCCGAAACTCGAAACCTAGAAGTCCAGTCAACCAAACAGGGTATAGAATCGGAAGTATTCAAAGTGACAAACTTGAAATTACAGTATATGAAAATTAGACAAAGGAGTGAGCTTAACAGCTGTTGCTAAAAAGTACCGTACAAGGAATGCAGCTTACTGCTTTTGACATTAAAAAGGACAAGGAAAAATTTTGCGTTGGTTGGAAGCGAAAGGAGGTGAACGATTTTAAGTCCAGTAAAGATTGCATCACATTGGTGCCTCCGGCAAACTGACTTTTGCTTACCATCGGTGTTTATCCAACCTTGTTGCTTTTCCAACATGCCGACAAGAGGGGGGCTTGTGTCTCTTCAAGGCTTGGTCAGAACCTGAGGCTGCAGCAGTGTCACCGGCTGATTGGTAATCACGGTGCCTTCATCAGGCCTGTCTATAAAAGCAGAGCTGGCTGTATTTTGGAACACGGCTGCTGCTTGGCTCTGGCTTCAGCTCTGGGTTCACCCTCCACTCACCCTCCACTCACCCTCTCAGCGTCTCACCCTCTCAGCATCTGTGGGAGAACTTCCTATCAGCTTTTACTCTGGCTCACACGACATCATTAATTCACAAATTCCCTCGTCCTAGAAAGTGTTGTCTTTGGTTCCTTATAGTTCCAGTGAAATCATGGCTGCCACACAGTTATTTATGCCACGGTAATGAAATGTCAGCCTGTTAATAAGCATTTCTTGCCACTCCCCGCAGTGCCGGGGCTGGGCCATTTAAATAAGCCACAATCAGGAGGAAGAGGAACAGAAGATGGTGGCACTTAACCTTTAACTTGGAGCAATGGTCATGTGACTCATTCAACAGCAGCTTTGTTTACATTTTTCTGTCTGTCTATAGTGCAGGCTGCCTTGTGCCTTGTGGTAAAGGTGAGATGTTCAAGGTGGCAAACGTTAATGTCAACATATTCAAACTTTTTTCTGTTCGCAACAGAAACAGCATGGGAAAAATGCAGTTAACAAAAGTTGACAATTATTTGGCTGTTATAATACACTTCATGTACATTATAATATAATTCATGTTAGAATTATATACGTACATATGTCAGTTCTATAACACATAAGTATTTTATATTTTCTGTATACTCCATATGTGTTCATTGTATATTTTATTACAAACATTTTGCACATGGGCAGTTCCTGGTTTGTTATTGACAGTTTCTGTTGATGTCACTGCTTGGTTTACGTTGAGGAGAATCACACTCAAGATAAAGTAAGTAAAAGGCTTTGAAAATCTGACCAATGAAAAGGTGAGAGGACAACCCAAACCCTCCATCCTCTGCCACCAATTTGACATTGGAGCAGTGGGCACTGAACACATCGTTTAATGCTCTATGTTCATCACAATGGTTGAAAAATTAAATTTGTCAAAATTACAGGAAGTAATATTCTTCAGTCACTGTTCTCTTTGTGGAGTGAGGCAATCATTAATTTAAGATTATTTCTTTGTTCTTTGTTCCGATGTCATTTTCTGCTTATTGCTTTGCTCTAGATAGCCAGCTTGCGGTCTGCTGCTGCAATGTACGAATTTACACATTTCATACTGTCTCTCTCTGGGCTGGCCGGCGGGGGATGGGCTCCCCCTCTATAGCCAGGTTCCTCTTAAGATTTATTCCCATTGAGAAGTTGATTCTCACCACCAGTTGATACAGTTCAACACTCTCTCTATTTCTCTCTCCTCTATTTATTTATGTCACTCCTTCACTCTCCCTCATTCTTCTGCCCTCCCCCCATTTTCTTTTAAAAAAGCATACTGCCTCAAGCTGAAAAAAAAAATCATAATGTCAGGATATTTGTAGCTTTTTATTAAGAGACACATCATACCTTTCCAGGTGCCATGGCGAAATGCCACCAGTTCCCCGGAGGGGGAAGTTGCGGCTGAGCAGAACCCACTTGGGAAACAGGCCTGCTCCTGAACGCTCGTTTGTGAAAACAAATAAAATTATCCGAAACTGAGGGGCCCTGACACACGAAAAGCTAGAAAGGACGGCTATGACATTCCCACCTGTCTACTCGCATCCACCCACTGTACAATCAACAGATGCCAGCTGCTGGGTCCTCTCAAATAGGGCTATTGACCAAACATCCATCCATCCATCCATTATCTGAACCCGCTTATCCTGATCAGGGTCGCAGGGGGGCTGGAGCCTATCCCAGCATACATTGGGCGAAAGGCAGGAATACACCCTGGACAGGTCGCCAGTCCATCGCAGGGCACACGCACCATTCACTCACACACTCATGCCTACGGGCAATTTAGACTCTCCAATCGGCCTAACATGCATGTCTTTGGACTGTGGGAGGAAACCGGAGTACCCGGAGGAAACCCACGCAGACACGGGGAGAACATGCAAACTCCGCACAGAGAGGCCCTGGCCACTGCACCATCCGTGCCGCCTGTTGACCAAACATGCACAAAGCTAATTGCTTAAATAGAAGGTTAGCTCTTGGCCTATACTCATAAAACATCTCAGAGTAGCAGTGCTGAAATATGATCAGTTTGCCCTTTTATTGTATAATGGATAAGGGACGCATATGGGCAAGGGAAACCAGCATGCATTCCTGGAGAATCTGAGAGAGTGCTGATCTAGGATCAGTTGAGCCTTTGAGCTTATATTGAAGTGCAGTAATAATAAGTTTACGGCGTATTTTAATAGAAAACAACTGTAGAATACAATGCATTGTGGGAGTTTTTGTACCACTGGGTTTGTTTACAGTAAATTACTGGAGAATACATTACATTTTGGGATGTCAACTGAAAAAACTGAGGGATTTTTCTGATGACCTATTTCACTATGGGGTCTGATGAGACCTGATAGAGCCCAAACCTATTGCTGAAGTGCTAGAATTAGGAGGGCAGCGGAGCAGACTGGTCTGAATAAGGTTTCCATAATGGCCGGAGTAAGGCCTGCATGCTCCCTTCTCCAACTCATGAGGCTGCGCCACTCGAAGCCAAGGACTGCCTCTTTCACCTGTTTATCTGTTAGTCTGTTAATCTGTTAGGGCAGCCTGTAGCCTAGTGGCTAAGGTACATGACTGGGACACAGAAGGATGGTGCCATGTACCACATTACTGTAATGTAATGTAATGTTGTCTCTTCATCTCAGTCATTCTGTGTTAAATCAGTCTTTCCTCCCTCTGCGATTTCCTTTGATCTTCAATAAAATGTACTGATCTCCTGTCAGCAGTAAGTGTTAGACTCGTGAGGAAATATCGGCTCAGAGCTGGAGGGTGAATACCATACTCCGCGACACACAGAGCGCCGGCAGATTGGTCCCGGGGAAGAGACTCCAGGCTTGAAGGGATCATGAATCCTCACACTGTTTCAGTATCATGGACGATCGCAGCTCTTCTGTTTGCCCGAGGGAGCCTTTCAGCCACTTCAGCACTGCAGACAGATGCTGGCGGCAGTTCGAGGCAGGCTGTGTAGCCCCAGAGAACTCTCCTACCCAATGACAATCAAGAATTCAGCCACAGTCTTATATGAGCCTCGTGGGAAGTGATATTTTGGGTGATTGAGGGCCAGTTCTGAACAGTCAGTTATCCTTCTGTGTAATGAAAGTATCGTTTAGATTAACATTTTCAATTTTCAAAGCCCAAAAATTTTGCTGGGGCTGGCAGGAAAAATGACTGGGCTAATCTTTTGGACTATGGTGGTATTCTTTTAAACTGAAACTGGATGTGTTGAAGGCAGGAATGATCAAATCACAGTCCCTGAGGACTGAGAACTGCTGGTTTTCCACCCTCCCTTTACCTGGGAGTCAGGTGTGAAGACAGACTTGTTCAGTTAATTACCTGGGAGAAAAGAAAACCAGAGCTGTATTTTAATTTGAGATTTCATGATAGTCATGGCAGGCTTTAAGGACAGGGGGGGGGGGGGGGGGGCACTGAACGCTCATCCAATATGCATGCTATAGAATAAGATCTAACCAATCATTGACTTTGATATTTTTCTACATATTAATGTATTAACCACGTACCAATCAGCGTTATCAGAGGTAGGATAATCTATGTATTAGCAAGAGACTTTTTGATTATAAAATGGTGGACACTTTGTCTCCTCAGATCATGCTTGACCACCTTGTGTGTGTAAGTACTGGACTCTTTCTGCAGATAAATAAATAATTTTTGGAGATACCTGGCCATGCCTGATCATGATAAGGAGAGAAATTTCTCTGCTCAACAGGACCAAATAAGTGTCAATGCCAGTAAATCAGGCCATCATTAGGCTGAAAAATCCATCAGAGACAAAAAAATGTACCAAATCAACTATTTGGTACATTGTTAAGAGGCAAGACCGCACTGGTGAGCTCAGCATTGGCAAACGATCTGGTAGACCGTGGAAGCCATGATGTCTGTACAGCTGTTTGGCCCTTGAGCATGGCTCTTAACCCTTTATTGTTCCAGGTGGGATTGTCACCTGCTTAGTCTACTCAACTGTAACTGTAAATCATGAAAGGGGCAACTAAATAACAAATTATTATTAAATCCAAGCCAATCATCAAAACTGGTCAACGTTTCATCATGCAGCACAATGATCCAATTTTTTTTTTTCGGGCCAAAAAGAAGAATGTTCTTCAGAGGCCAAGCCAACCTATTTCGCTTACTGAAGACCAGACTGAAGGAAAATAATCCCGAAACAAGCAGGGGCTGATGAGGGCTGTAGTACAGGCCTGGCAGAAAATCACCAGAGAAGATACCCAGTATCTGATTATGTCTATGGGTCGTACACTTCAGGCAGTCATTGATTCCAAAGAATTTGCAATGAAATATTGAATATTATGACTTTATTCCAGTTTGTGTTCATCCAATTACTTTTGGTCCCCTAAAATTATAGGGGTTACGTAGTATAAATAGGGCTATATGTCACGTTTCAGGTCTGTCTTGCCATGTTTTATGTTTATTCATTTTGTCTTAGTCACGTATTGTCTTATCATGTATCATGTTAGTCTAGGTTCGTCATGTTGTTTAGTTTGTTTCTTGTTACGATTTATTTTCTCGTCATGTCTAGTTATGTTTCTTTCCGCAAACCTTGCATTCCGCCTTTTCTCTCTCTCTTTCTGTCATTCACACCCTTATTGTTTCCATTTGTCTATTTACTAAAACTACTAATGCTAGATCAGGATTGGGTAGAACTAACTAATCATGTGTTCATGTTACCTTACGTTTCTCGTGCATGTCATTTACTAATTTACTAATGCTAGGGCAGGATAGGTTTATTACTAACGATTACTAATTACCTTGTTAAACTTGTCATCCATCGCACCTGTTTTTCCTTTCTGCTCTCTAAACTAATTGTCTACACCTGTCTACACCCGCGAAATTGTCTGCCTCTTGTTTATCAACGCAACTCTTGAGCAGTTACTATTATTGATTACACGTTACGATCCAAGCCTGTTTACCGACCACCGATTATTGATTTCTGTTTTGTTGACCATCGTTTGTTTTTTACCACGTCCTCGCCTATTGATTTTGTACCTTTGCCTTGCTGTTTGTTTTATTGTTTCGACTTCTGCTTCGCCTTCGACTACGACCCTGCCTGCCGTCCGCCTGTACTTCTGCCTCACTGACAGCTCTCCTGCTACCGGACCTCCCTTCACGCCTACCGACTACGAGTTTGCCTATTCCCTCGGCACCGTGCTTTTTGTTTGTTTACTGTTTGTTTGGCTGGATCTTCGTGTATGGACTTTGCTTGTTTTGACCACTCTCCTGGGATTCGTCCCGAATAAAGCCCTGACGGGACTTTATCTACCCATTGTTTCTGAGTCGTGCATTTTGGGTCCAACCCCCACGCACCCGTCTCACTATAATTCCTAAATGGTTCACCCAATAAGCAAAACCTCTGAAATTAAAGCTGAAAATCAGCAACTTAGCTACATTGTGATTTTTTTATTTCTTTGCTCTATACTCCTGCTATTTGCAAACAACCAAAAAATGTGTCACTGTTTTTGTGGACTGCACTGTAAATACTAAATGAAATGTGCCCCACCCCCCTCCTGACCAACCCATCACTCCCCGACCATCACACTTAGCACAGGAGCGCCTCAGGGCTGCGTGCTGAGTCCTCTCTCTATACCCATGACTGCACACCAACCCACAACACAAATGTAATTATTAAGTTTGTAATTATTAAGTTTTTTATATTCCTGTTAAGTGTAATTAGACATTTAAATTTTAAATTAATTTTACCTACTTACTTGTTTTTACTGATTTGTTTTTATATTCTTTGTGTTAAGTTATTGTCAATTGGTGTATGCTGGTGTGTGACCACTGAATTGTTGAGTTGAAATTTTGTTGCACAGGTGTGCAATGACAATAAAACACATTCTATTCTAATAAAAAGCATTCTATTCTATAATTCAAAAGGTTCTCTACCTCACCCAGTTTTCTCCATGTCTTCAACACAGCACTGTGCATTCTTAGTATAAAACGGCTGCGCATCGACGCTTCCACCATCAGTTGCAGATCTGGCGGTTCGACTCAGGAAGTTCCTTTTGAATTTTTTTCAAACCGAGAAAATGGGGTTTGGGATCTGCGTTCTCATGACCATGGCGTTAGAAACTCGCGTTTTTATGGCTCTCCTAATCTCTCAGGTAAACGTGACTACTTCTACTCCAGTCCGAGTCTCATCGTCTCTCGATAGCCTTCTTTTAAGACCTAATTGTCAAAGTCATGTACATTTTACGCATTGTATATGTATTGCAAAAAGCAAAATCTTAAAATACAAATATCTTACATTATAGCTACCAGCGTATATAGATTTATACAATTTTGTTTCGTATTCTGTTTCCCTAAATGTGCTAATTATGAAGCTAAATGCTGATGTTAAGGCTACTTGTCTTTAGGGCATTATTGATGCGTGAAGTTTGAAATGTTTTGTTTGTGGTTGTAGCCTACTGTATTTATAAATTTTCTTTTTTTTCTGTTCTTCTAAAAGCCCTTCCCATAAAATCCCTGTAAACATTTTTTTGTGTGGTGAAAAGTCGAAGCGTCTGCTAGGTTTTCATGCAAGTTCAGTAGAACATATCACTAGGAACTGGACTGGCAAAAATGGTATACTATACGTGGAAGTAGTAGCCTAGTAGCAACTTTTCCGGCAGCTATGAGAAAATAAAAGCTAAATTAGACTAGACAAAAACTAATTGTTCTCCTCATAGGATTAGCCTATAGTCCAGTAGGCGTTACCAACCATGACCATTGCATGCACACTACAATCTTCCTTTATATAGGAATACGTCCATGCACGACCCTTTTTTTAATTTATTTTTTTATATGGCCGAGGCGGATTCATAGCTGTGTTATACAAAAGTCAGTTCAAATCTAACACTGTATCGGTGAATGATTTCTCTTCTTTTGAAGTGCTTACTCTGTATTGCAATACTCCTGTTCCGTGTGTGGTGGTTTATCGCCCCCCCAAACCAAACAAGGATTTTATTTTATAATTCTCAGATCTTTTATCTTTTTTGGTGTTAAAATATGACAAATGGATTATTGCTGGAGATTTCAATCTTCACGTGGATGACATATCAGGTTCGGCTTCCACCGAATTCTTGGAACTAACAGATTCTTTTAACCTAGTGCAACACGTGTCAGGTGCAACGCACAATAAAGGGCACACGCTAGATTTAGTGTTTACGCTTGGTATGGAACTAAATAGCCTTGAGAAGAAAGACATTTGTGTCTCAGATCATCTCAGCATCTTATTTGATGTCCAACTTCCAGTTATATGTACAAATGTTAAATGTGTTTTTCGTTCTCGATTCATCAACATACAAACCCCGCTATTAGACACAGAGGAATTAGTAAAACATTTTAATAGTGTATGCTTGGGCATACTAGATGATATCTCTCCTTTTAAAATTAGGTCAAAGTCAACCGTAAAGAGACTCCCTTGGCTTTACGATAATGATTTACAAAATTTAAAGAAAGAACGAAGGCAAGTTGAACGAAAATGGAAGACATCTAATTTACATGCTGACTATCTTCATATGAAAGATTTGTTTACAAAATTTGTAAGTTTGTTTCAAACTATCGACTACATTTTAAATCCCTCTCCGAATGTTTTTTCTGAATCCTCATCTGAGCTCTGCCAGAGGTTTTTAACATTTTTATTTATTTATTGAAAAGATCGATAATATCAGAATTAGAATCACTCCCTCTGCTCACATTATGAATGTTTCTTGCCATACCTCTGCTACATTTAGCTCATTTGAATCCATTGCAATGGTAGACCTTAATGATATTATTTCTGACATGAAGCCTTCCTCCAGTCCTATGGATGTCATCCCGACTAAACTCCTGAAGGATGTTCTAGGAACTATAGGTCCAGACATTGTTTTGATTATAAATAGCTCATTGGCCTCAGGGTGTGTACCCTCTCATTTTAAATGCGCTTCAATCCAGCCTCTTCTTAAAAAAACAAATTTAGATGCTTCACTTTTAAATAATTTTAGGCCTATTTCAAAGCTTCCTTTTATTTCAAAAATTCTAGAAAAGGTGGTCTCTAAACAATTGATAGCATTTATGAACAAAAACAGCCTGTTCGAAAAATTCCAGTCAGGTTTTCGGGCATTTCACAGCACAGAGACTGCCCTTCTAAAGGTAGTTAATGATCTACTGCTGAATGCAGACTCTGGTGAAACATCCATTTTAGTTCTTCTTGATCTTAGTGCAGCGCTCGATACAGTTGACCACTCAATCCTCATCGATAGACTTAAAAACTGGGTTGGCATTTCTGGGATTGCACTGGAATGGTTATCCTCATATCTGTCGAATAGAACCTTTTCTGTCTCCATAGGTAATTCAGTTTCCTTGTCTGCTATTTTAACTTGCGGTGTTCCTCAATGATCTATCCTCGGACCCATTTTATTTTCTATTTCTATTTTTTTGTGTATTTTTATCTCTTTTTATATTTTATTGTTGCTGTCTTGTCTTATTCTTGTTTTCTTTTTGTGTGCTGCTTGTGAAGCACCTTGTGCTCTTATGCTTGAAAGGTGCTGATATAAATAAAATTTACTTACTTACTTACTACTAACTGAAAATTGGATTTTGGCCAGGGGGTGGTTAATATGTTGACCAATGTTCTTGACACTAAGGCTCATGACATTTTATTGAGCATATTCGGCCAATGGCACTGAACTATAAATAATTGTTACTGATTTGCCAAATCTTGGCCAGGCAACTTTATACATTTTGGAGTGTCATACCTGCAGGATATGTAATGATGTAATGATTTGTGTGTTGATGATAGGGAATTAAGCACATGCTTTGTTTCTGTCTAATTCATATATTCTACCCCCTCCCCCCAAACACACACCTCACATGGAAAACACATAAAATATAAGAACCAACAAGTGTGTGTAAGTTACACACACTCGCTCACACATACAAAAAGTCATGAAAATCACCTTTTGCCAAATTAGAGACGACTCAATTGCTGTCTTTAGACGGGTGTAATTTCCCAGGGTGCAATAACGATAATATTCAATCAGCATCATTGCTAAATATAATCATGAATATATTCACAAGTATTATCCTACAATCAGTCAGAATTATTACACCCGCTCTGCCCACCTCACCATGCCCCTCTGCCTATCACCAAATATGAAATATGAAAACCTTTTGGGGACTGAATTCTGCCTGGTAGCTTTAATGTGTGCAGGTATTCTTAGGAGTTCCTGTGTGGGAGAAGGGAGTTTGCATACAAATCGATTTGGACCACCTTGTGAGTTTTAAGAAGGCTGACAAAATTTTTGGAAACAATAATTAGGCATGTCCTTACTGCCAGGGGAAGGCATCTCTAGTCTGTCATTGACTCCTGGTGCCCACGCACCTACCCCTATTTCCAGGTTCCCAAACTGCCCCTTTGGTTTGATTTCCCCCAAAATATTTGTGCCGTTACTGTTGCTGTCATTCATTTCCATTCATTCACTTTGGTAAATATACACCCGTTTAGCACTTCATTAGGTAGACCTGTACACCAGCTTGTTAATATTTAGCAAAATATTTAGTCTGTGACCTTCTGTCGAAGGTCACAAGATGCTGACTCAATGCCAGTGGCCCCCTCCCCACTCTCACTCTTTCTACGTTTTACAGATAAATTGCTGAGTATCTTTGCATGGTGTATCAATTCTCTATAAACATTTAACTCTTGTCAGCTGATACATTTTATCATTAATTTGTATAATAATCCATAATGCAAACTATTGTTGTTAATACATTGTTATTCTTTGGTATACATGTTACATTTTAACATCCATTTTTAGTATTAAGGCAGTCTCTTCCCTTGACAGACAGAGGCTTCCCATCTTTCATTGATTAAAAAATATTGCCTATCAGATGTGGGGTCCTCGCACAGGGCACCAAATTATGTAGGGATTTTACTCTCTACGAAACTGGGGCGCCAGTTAATGTTATGTAGCAGTATAACTGCAAAAAGTAATCAGTCTCATAAAATTACTGTTATCAGAAATATCTAACCACAAATTTAGTATTTTAATTAATAATTAAAACAACTAATATTAATGATTAAACATACCGATAACCTGAAGGTTGGAAGTTCTTCGAAAGACTGCTTTAACTCGGCTCTCATGTCTATGTGACGCCAAAACAGACACCGGGTTTAATAAAATATATTTATTAAACAAACGTACAAATGCAGAACAGATGAACTAACGCACAAGCGCGCGTGTCCCTTGGACAAAGGAAAGGTAAAATGGGGCGTGTCAGTGATAGAGTTAGCTGTGAGAAGAGACTACTTGCGTAGTTTTACTCTAATTACATACGCGAAAGACGGCGAATCAATTCAGGTATATATATGGCTAAAAAAAATACATTCAAACGGTAAGACGGCAAATATAGAACGCAGATTCACAATATCAGTCAAGACTAAACTAAACACTGGTTATGCCTGAATGTTTGTTCTCTTACTGAGTCCATACGCATTGGATCCAAAAGACATGCTGTCCTTATAGGAGCCGTGATGGTGCTGTGAATGCGTGTCCTGGAGAGGTGCGCAAAGCTGGGGCATTCCCGTCTTAGCCACGCGTTGCTGTCTGTGTTGTGTTGTTTAAAAGGTACAATGATAAACCTAGAGGCTGACGAACGTCTCAAACCGCCATTCAATCCACTAACTTTATTGACAGCTGCATAACCACACATACAGTGAACAGCATGTATCACATGTCACGAGCCTATCACTACATCCCCCTTTCCCAGATAAGAACCCTTTCTTATGAGATGCATGAATTACTCATTCAAAACTAAAATATAGCTTTTCTAAACTGCATTACATAGGTGGAACACTTCAGGATTTTCAGGTATAAACATGAATGAAAATATTACTTTCAGAATTAACCCAAAATCTTATAAATGTGTCTCTTTACTCCTTTACTTTTTATGCCATCCTTTATCTTACTGCTATAACTGGTATGAACTGCATCTCTGAACTTATGCTTCCATGAACCTATAATAACCAACAATAAACATTTCCACTACTATCTCTCTTCTCCTATGTGTGTGGCATAAGGGATGGGTAGACTGCCCAAACCCTTAACCTGAGTGAGGGGATTATTCTGCCCCTGGGGTCACTCACCCTGTGTGTCAGTGCTCACTAAACATAGTCTTTTAGATATGAGGGAGGCTTGCTCTCTCGGGAAAGATACCGTCTCTGTCGCACTGGAGTCTCTTGACTGGGGTCAGATGGGGACAGTTGTACAGATCTTTCTTTGCAATGATGCTGGTCTTTACCTGCATCTGCTGCTGGGTGTGGGAGAGAAGGGCCAGGTCATCTGCAAAGTCAAGGTCTTCTAACTGCGTCCAAAAATGGTGACAATAGACAGCCCGGTCTCACTCCAGTTACCTGGAAGGCGTTGGTGGGTTGACCGCCATGTATCACCTTGCAGGTCATCACCTCGTAGGAGTTTCTGATGATGTTTCTGTACTTCTCTGGCACTCCCTAGTGTCTGAGTAGCTTCCAGAGGGTCTCTCTATCCACGCTGTTGAAAGCCTTTTCGGAGTCGACTAAATTAATGAATAGAGGTGAATTCTACTCCAGTGACTGCTCCAATATTATGCACAGTGTTGCAATCTGGTCTGTGCAGGATCTGTCCTTGCGAAAGCCCGCCTGTTGGTCTCAGAGCTGTGGGTCGACGGCGTCCTTCATCCTGTCCAGTGTAATCCTGTTGAATACTTTACCTGGGATGGACAGTAGTGTGACTGCAGGACCCCCATCGGGTCCTGCAGTCTTGCCGTTCCTCAGCTTCTTGATGGCTTTGCAGATCTCTTCCTTTGTTTGAACGCTGGAGTCTATCGGCAGATCGCTATCCCCTTGCTGGATGTCTGGTGGTTCCCGTGGTGCTGGTCTGTTTAGCAGTTCCTCAAAATGTTCTACCCATCTTCACTTTTGTCCTCCCTCACCGATGATTGGCTTCCTGTCTTTGTCCTTAGCTGGTCTTTCTGGTTTACTGAACTTTCCTGACAGCTTGGTGGTGATGTACAAGTCTTTCATATTTCCATGACTAGCTGCTTCTTCAGCTTCTGCTGCAAGAGTCTCTATATAGTTCTTCTTGTCTGCTTTGAATTTCTCAGCTCTTGTGCGACTGTTGACAATCTTCCTCAGTGACTCTGCTGATATCCACTGTGGTTGTGTTTCTTTGGGCCCAGTACTTCTTTGCACGTTGTACTTACTGCTTCCTTCACAGCATTCCACGTCTCGTCAATGTTTTCTTCCTCTTCTTCCATCAACTCTTGCAGGACTTGGAACTTGTTCCTAAATGTGAGTTTGTATTCTTCTAGCTTGGTTGAGTCTCTGAGAAGTGCTGTGTTGAATGTTTGTCTATGATTCTTCTCCCCTTAATTCTGATTCTTCTCCATTAATTTATTTAATTTCAGCTTCACCTCTCCTAGCGCATACATCTTGGAGGGACCTCCTGAACTTCTTTGCGATGCGCACGTAGTCTATCTGGTTTTCGGTGGAGAGGTCCGGTGAGACCCAAGTTGCTTTGTGTATTATTTTGTGAGGGAAAATGCTTCTGCCGATGACCAGGTTGTTAGTGGTGCATAGGTCTGCAAATCTCTCCCCGTTGTCATTCATCTCTCCTAGACCTTGCTTTCCCATTATCTCCTTATAGCCCCTGTTGTTGCTTCCTACCTTGGTGTTGAAGTCTCCCCTTATGATGGTGATGTCTCTTCCTGGGTATTTCTGAATGATGTCCTGCAGTCTGCTGTATTATTCTTCCTTTCTCTCTTCATTGCTGTCATTTGTCGGAGCATAGCGCTGAATAATGTTCATGTTGATTTTAACCTTCTTAGTTCTAAAGGAAGCTGAAATTATCCTAGGATCATGTGCCTCACATCCAATGAATGCTCTCTGGGGAGCCTTGGACAGTGTCAAGGCCACTCCCTGGGTATGGTGTGCATCGTCCTCTCCATGGCCTGAGTACAGCATCATCTCTCCTGTGGCGAGCCTCTTGTGGCCGGATCCAGTCCATCTTGATTAGCTGATTCTGAGTATTGCGAGATTGTAGTTCCTCATCTCGGCAGCCACTTGCACAGTCTTTCCAGCTTCATACATGGTCTTTACATTCCATGTTCGATAGCCCTGGTTGAGATTATGGTGGTCGGCAGGGTAGCTTCCGGATGTTTCTGGCTTTCTCCACACTGCGTATTTCAGTGAGATGCCTCATGCATTTTGTATTGGCCTGTTCATGTTCTCATTTTTGTCTTTTGAAACTTGTTCCAGTGCATCTTGTGACACTCTCCCGTTGTCGACACAATGTAATTTTATGTGTGTCTCGTAAGAGTGTCGGTGTCAGACATTGAAAGATGATTGAAATGAAGGGGAGTTACGATGCTCATTTTCATAGCTTGATTAGATTAGTAGGGGAGGTGTGATATGGGAGCCAGATGCTGTTGTCTCCCATTCTCCTCTGCAGGTGCTCCACAGCGGGGCCTGGGGAGACTTGGAGACAGACGGCCTGCCTGGAGTGCACTGTGATGGGCCTCAGGGGGAGGCGTCTTCCCATCAAGGTGAGCGAAATGCCCTGTACAGTCTCATCTCCCTCCTTTCTCTCTCACGCACTCTCTATCTCCCTGCCCTCTTCCTCTCCCTCATTTTCTTTATATCCCTCTCTCCCTCTATTTCTACCTCCCTTTCTTTTTATCTCTCTCTGTCTTTCTCTCACACGCACACACACACACACATACACACACACGCACACATGTACACATGTAGACACACACACACACTCACACGTATACATACACTCACACATGCACACTCACACACACACATGCATGCATACTCACACACACACTCAGCAGACAGATGGACAGAGAGGGAGAGAATGAGAGAGACTGAGAGAGAGAGACAGATGACAGAGAGGCAGACAGGCAGCTAAACAGACAGTTGGGTCTATGGAGCATAGTGATGCACATGGCTATGGTGCTTGGTCATGATTGGATAATTGACACTCGCAGCCAGGAGGATTTGGAAATAGGCCAATGGCTACTTTGGTGACCAACCAAAACAACACGCAGCAGAAAATATCCTCAAATGTGTCATTGTCTCCAGATAGGTCTTTCCCTAAAATACAAAAGTCAAAGGCTTTAAACAGGCAACAAACTGAGAAAGATTGCCTGAGCTGTGCATGCTTGCAGGTTAACCTGCTGCTGTCCATGGAGCAGAAGGCCTCCAAGGTTTTGCGAGACAGTAGGATAATCTGCCAGCAGCCAAATGGGATGCACTTTTAAAGACACCATGAAACCAAAGTTAGAGCAGCACTAGCTTCTGTGATATTATGTGATATTATATGTGAAATAAATCTTTCAGGGTGAATTTTTAAAGGGTGTGTCAGGACAGAAGAACCAAGGGCAACCAGGAAATAAGCATAATAGGTGTGTTTATTCAGGACACAGCAGACAGGCAGTGGTCGAAACACAGACAGAAGGAAAATCCAAGGTCGGGGTGCACAAAGTACGATACACGAAAAAGAAAATCAGAAAAGCGCTGGAAAGAATGGAGTGAACACATTACAATCTGGTAGGGAACTAACTTAGACATAAAGGTATATATACACAGACCAATGAACTGAAATGTGCGAGTGCGGGGAACCAGTTTGAGACTGGTAAAACAAATTAATTAATGATAGAACTACGGAAAGGGAACATGAGACACGAACACAGGACAAGAAACAGAAAATGGCAAACAGAAAAAACACGGAGTATGACAGGGTCGAGTGTCGAAAGGACATTGATTGGAGGGGAACATAAAATTTGGGGAATAGATATTTGATCAACAAGCACACCCACTGGTAACCGATGGCAAAAACTCTAAATTCAAATAATTTTCTAGGAAGTGGATGGAATAAAACCTTTTTTGTGAAATTCTTACAATTATTATAATTTTGTGGAATATGTATATACGTTAAGATGTTTGTATGAAGAATTGAATAAATTGAGGAAGACGTTAATTTTGATTTCAGCTTGTCTTTAACACACCCTCCACATATCATAGCCTCCACATATCATTACTAAGACCATCCATGGAACTCAGCACCTTCACCTCTACAGAGTTAAGGGGCTCTAATGTAAAAAACAAGCATTTCTTAACAAGCATTTTCTGTCTTGTAATAAGACTTAAGATTTTTTTTTCTTCTCTGAAGTACAAAATATTAGCTTGTTTTAAGTTACTGTTTGCTTGACAAGTGGCAAATTGTTAACACCCCATTGGTAAATATTGAAGTATACCACTGGAAAATAGTTTATAAAAAGAGCTGAATGTGCCACTTGTGCATCTGTATCTGTTAAAAGCTCTTTGCTAATTTCAGGAAGGGGATTTTCTTTATAGGTCAAACAAACAGGTGTAGTCACCACAATGATGCTGATGCACCAGAGCCTTGACATTTGGTCATAGAGGTTCAGTGGTTCAAAAAGTATTCAGAGCCCTTCACCTATTGCACACTTTATTGTGTTTCAGATTTCAATTTAAATGGATAAAATTGTAATTTTTGTGCATCAATCTACACTCAATAACCCATAATGACAAAGTGAAAATATGTTTTTAGAAATTATTTCAAATTTATGAAAAATCTAAAACTGATCTCTCATTTACGTAAGTTTGCTATGGCACTCTGAATTGTGGTCTGGTACATACTTTTACTAGTTGTGTCTAGAACTTGATTGGAGTCCACCTGTGGCAAATTGAATTGACTGCACATACCGGGGTCTTTTATTTACTTACAAAGCACAGGCCTTTATTTGGGGCAGGCTTGTATTCGAGGCAGGCCTTTATTTCTTATTAGGCTTCTGTTGTAGAATTTTATTCTTAGAAATAAAGTAAAAGGCTACACTTCAAGTGGGCCAACACTGTTCAACACTTCCTGTAACCGTTCAGAAATCAATTAGTGTAGGCTAATCAGGAAACACCGTTTGGTAAGTCATAGTGTCAGTCTTAACAGACTTAGTTTATTGCAAATATTCTCAAACACAATAAATCACATGCAAGTCCAGAATCCATAAAATAACAACTTGCCAGACACGCCTTCATGAACAATAACAAATTAGCGTAGATAACAGCAAGTTAAGGATCTTTTTTTTCCTAAAGTGCGTTTTATTGTGAGACATGCGTTTCGTTTGGAGCAGCATACCGGTAGGCTATCAAAAGATTTTTGCTTAGGTTTGGGATTTAATTTACTTTTGGACTGTTTGATTCTATTGCTAAATGTTGGGACTGATGGGCACTGAAATCTGGGGGGTATTTGATGGTTCACTGTTAAGTTTTATGTAGTTGAAAGAGTGTCGGGATTTCCACCTGTTTGTTCATTGCAAGCCAAGGCAGCCGCTTTCATTAATTAATTGAACGTGCGCTGTGCTGTAAATACATGGAAACCTTATTGCGTAGCCAAGTAGCCTAAATTGAGTTAATTTTTAATTTTGCCTGATTTACTTATTATAAAATTCGTAGGCTGGAATGCCTCGCGGCAACAATTGTGTTTAAATGTATACTGCTTCAGCCTTTGGCAAGCTACTTAGAAGGGGGCGGCAAGCGACTGGTAGCTTGAGAGCAACGTGTTGGAGACCCATGGTGTAGGACAACGACTTTTATTGGCAACAGTATTAAACCATCCATCCATCCATTATCTGAACCCGCTTATCCTGAACAGGGTTGCAGGGGGGCTGGAGCCTATCCCAGCATACATTGGGCGAAAGGCAGGAATACACCCTGGACAGGTCGCCAGTCCATCGCAGGGCACACACACACACCATTCACTCACACACTCATACCTATGGGCAATTTAGACTCTCCAATCAGCCTAACCTGCATGTCTTTGGACTGTGGGAGGAAACCGGAGTACCCGGAGGAAACCCACGCAGACACGGGGAGAACACGCAAACTCGGCACAGAGAGCCCCCGGCCGACGGGGATTTAAACCCAGGACCTCCTTGCTGTGAGGCCAGTATTAAACCAACCAACAATATAAAATATTAAGAAGAGCTCTTTTATTTCATTGAGTTAAATCGAAACAATGTCTTCTAGTGCTCATGGACTGATAGCCCTACTGGTAGGCAATATTACCCTGGCTTGTATTTGGGGGGCGGCCTTTATCTGTCCGAATTGGCCACGCCCCCGGCTATTATCCGAGGCCCGGCTTCAAATAGAATCCCGGACACAATTTGAGGATTTACTGTAGTTTAGAAAGGCATGCACCTGTGTATATAAGGTCCCACAATTCACACTGCATGTCAGGACAAAAACCAATAAATGATATGTCAACCTAAAATTGTGACGAGGCATAGATCAGGGTAAGCGATTTCTAAAGCTTTGAGTGTTCCCAGGAGCATATGTGGCCTCAATAATGATCAAATGGAAGATGTTTGGTCCGGCCAAACTGAGTAAACGAGCATGACGGACCTTCGTCAGGGCGGTGACCAAGAACCCAACGGTCAAAGATTTTGAAAGACATGTTTTCAGTTTGTTATTATGGTCGAGGCACTTAATAACCCATAATGATTATCCATTGAGAATTAAATCTACAACAGAATAAAGTGCAAAAAGTGAAGTCTGAATACTTTCTGGAGACATTGCACCTCCGAAAGTGTACTCTGACATTACGATTGGGATGGGGCCAGATTGGACATTATTTCTGTTTAAATAATGTCATGGACTAAAATGTTTCACTATGAAGGCATACAAACAGTGTGTGTGAGTGTGTGTGCATGCATTTGTGTGTTTGTGTGTGTGTGTATACATGCATTTGTGCATGTGCATGAGTGCATGTCGACTTGAGGTTATGGATGTCATTGTCATCTGTGGGGGTGAAGGTGTATTCTTCAATCCACCAGTCAATCAATAAAATTGTATTTATAAAGCACATTTTAGGATTTGTCACAGTGTTGTTCACAATATAACCTGGCCTAAACCCCCCCACTAACCAAGCCAGAGGTGTCAGTGGAAAGGAAGACCCAGCTTGATGACATGTAGGAAGGAAGCTTTGGAGGAACTAGACCCATCCTCACTAGACCCAAGGCCTGCTCGGGGCGTGAGTTTATAGAAACACGATGTGCTCAGGTCAATCGTCAGTTCACCCGGTCAGTTCTGGTCAGGTCTCGTGGTCTCTCTCTGTGCGGGACAAAGGTACGGGGTTCCCGTGGTTGCAGCCGTATGTCCCGGGGGAAGGTGCAGGCAGGCTGACAGTCAGAAGGGCCAAGGGGAATGGATTATCGACGGCTCGTACTGATGACATCACACAGACCACCATCATAAAAGGCTCGGCCACTTCCTCACGCACCCTCAGGGTGAGTAGCGTGTGTTTTTAGCAGTGACTCCTGCAAAATGAAACCGCCAAAAGCTGTGACTGTATTTGAGAGAGGGTGTGCGTGAAGCTCCTGACCCGTATTTACATGATTGTATGCATTGCACTGCTGCCACACAATTAGATAATTGCATGAATAAGTAGGTATAATAAAGTAAAAAAGTTCCTAATAAATTGCTTCCGGAGTGTATATGAGTGTGTGGGTGTGAGTGTCTGTGTTCTATGTTCATGTGCATGTGTGTATGTTTACATAGTGTGTGATAGTGTGTGATAGCATTCTTCTCTGTATCCATGCAGCAGCTGCTGGCATTGGGCCCAGTCTACAGGAGGAGAAGGTCCTTGCTGATCCCCACAATGTCTGTCCCTGAGAACCAGCGGGCCCCGTTCCCCCGATATATCGGCATGGTAAAGCTCACCTGTCCAGGCACAACCCTAAACTTTGAGTGTGCAGAGGCCATCTCCATGCTGTCCCAGAAACACCCTACGCACACTAATGCGATTGCACAATGGTATACACTGTGTGTAAGGGAGCGGGATCGGCAGTCCAAACGACTTGGGTTCTACAAGTTACTCACAAGACGTCAGATAACCAAGTTTTTTCTGGGGGCATCCCTAGAGGCCAGGAACGTACCCCAGAGGAGGAAGGGGTAAACAATAAAGGGACTTAATAACTCCCTGGCAATTAGCCAACTGCGATATAGCGTACCTAAAACCGGAACGGCAAAGTGAACACGAAAGACAAACAAGACATCCCCTCTCCTAATCCATTGACAAAGTGGGAACACAATCCCTAATACTAGAATACACTGAAACATTTACAATTCAATTTGACTGAGGAAGCAATCTACCAACATTTAGATTATAATAAGCGACAATATTTACAATTGAATTCACCTGACGACGCAGGGTTACTTTTACAAAGGAGACGGGAACATATGAAACACATTAACCCTCTAATTCAACTGAGGATGCAGGAATACTGACAGAGGTAGGAAGTGTACACAAAACAGCGATGGGGATCTCAGTCACGGAACCCCAAGCCTATCGGTGAGAGGGCCGATACTCCAACGATCATGTACACCACTTGACTTTTAGGGAAGTCAGCAACCACCGACATATTAAAAAGGATACATTAAACAAATAAACCCCTAGTTCCACTGGCGAAGCAGGAGTCCTAGTAATGGGGTAGGACATGTAGCCTACATACATGACGGCGAGAGTCGATTTCGGACTCCCGAGCTTATCAGCGCTTTCGCGAAGCTCTCAACCGGAGAGGGGCGATCCGCCCACGACTTGACTTTAAGGAAAAGCCAGCAACCTCAGATATTCACCAGAGGTTCATCTCGGCTCATCTGACTAAGCAGGAGACTTACTAATGCGTCAACTACTGAACTCAACGCACTAACACAAACACATTTAATCAAGCAAATACACGAGCAGCACCGAGGGTCTCCCGCATAGAGCCCTGGGCTAACGGAGGTTCGCAAAGCTCTCCGCCAAGAGGGGCGAACACTCCAGAACACGTGTCATTAACCTTAGTGTAACACATAACAGATCAGCACTAAGGAAACGAAAAGCATAAGCCCGGGTATGAGGTTCATGTGAGCGTAACCCAACTACACCATCCGCCACCAGTTGCGAGTAGCGACTTAGTGCTGTATATCCAATGACTGAAAAAAGACGACCACAATCACAAAAACAAATGCGTGTAGAAAGTGTGCAAATCAAGCACCTAGCTTTACAGAGGAAAACATCAGACCGCTGTCAAACTGTACAGTACGGGAAAAAGACACAAAATGATACCTAGACTAATTTCCACCTCCGGAAAAGAGGGAATATTGATTTCCCCTTACACTTGATCAAAATGGTAAAGTCTAAACCAGTCGGAATTACTCTCAGTAGGCTACTCCTGTGTCCACCTTAACCCAGCCTAATCCTAAAGCTCCTTCCTTCCTAAAGGTAGCTTTTACACAAGGCGGAAATAAACTAGGTGGACGAACTGCCAATGATATCACATGTGCAGAAAAGGGGTGCAATAATCTTGTAAGAAACCCCCCAAATACACCAAAAGGCGGAAGTATCCGAGAGGTGAAGGAAACGCGTGTAGTCTGACCAATGCTACTGGAACAGGGCTAATTTTATTTTGTTCTCGTTTATCTGACTCCAAAAGATAAGTTCAACTGCTCCTCTGTTCTAACAGTTCAACAAAAGGAACTGCACATGTCCGCTAAAAGTGTGGCTCTATATGATCGCTATCTATTTGTATAGACGCAGATGTGCCTGTGGCCTGTATAGCCTACAATGATACACTTAGTATGTATCTTGTGACGGCACTGGTGTTTAGGCAAGTGACTATGGGGTGCAGGTATCCTAGATTGTCTATGTCTGTTAGGACTCTAAACTGCTAAGTGGTGCGAGTCAAGAGGATGCAGGTTCAAATGAATACAATTTATTCAACAATGTGCATTGCAGAAATAGAATGACAATGTGTTACAAGAATTACAAGTTGTAATATGAATGGCTATACGCAAATGGTGCGCAGGAGATCATATTACCGACTCTCCCCGAACTATTCCACGCTTCCCTCTATATACCCAGGGTTTACAGGAAAAACAACAAGTCATCAACAAGCTGACTCACAGGTAACTTGCATTACCTGTGGTTTATTCCTACAAGATCTTTATTCAGCAACCAGTGTACTACTCCACCAATGACACCAAACTATTTCCCACATCATTAGCTACACTGTATGTGGAAAACCTATGGTTTATACAGTGCCATTTCAACTCATCAGTTCTGGGAGCATTCCACTGAGGTGGCAGAATTGCGCAGAGGCAGCACAATGATGCGAGCAATAGTCCTGTATTGACAAGCACTGTCTTTTCATCAAGCCTTGCTGACCCTGTGTCAACATGGTCAACACAGTCTGTTTCCTTTTGGGGGTCTGCAGAGAGGCACACTTATGTAAAATGCCCTACAATCTGAACAATCTAACCCTTGGCATAGACCGTAGGAATCTGCGAACGGGGTCTCAAACTCTCTGAGGAATTCCGTCTTCCACCAGTCCTGTGTCTAACATTTGTGCACCAAAATAAAACGGGAAAGTGAAGATGTGAGAGTATCCTCATTACCCTAAACTGACTGAGAATTGCTACATGTTTAGCTCCCATAGACTCCGTCATAATAGGTAATAAAGAATAGTCAGACACACCTCACATAATGCACAAATGAACATAAAATAACGTGCTATGATGAATGCAACAAACAAGCCCCGATTCAAAGAGAAACAGGGCTTAAATAGACAGGCACATAGCTAGCCTTGGTCAGTAATCCGATCCCACGCGGCAGGCAATTATAATCCTTCATCAGCACGAGGGCATAGATTACCTAATCGCCATTCATTGCCAAAGTGGAATTAATTACCAATATAGGCCAGTGGGGTGAATGTGTGATGTTCAACCAATCAAATTGTATTTATACAGCAAATTTAACAAAGGATTTGTCACAATGTGCTGCATACATGCATGCATGCACACGTGTCTAATCACCAGATCCAGTTGCCCAATACCACCTTGGGGGTCATAATGGGATGTAGCCCTCCTGCAAGATTCCTCCCCCACAACACTTACAGCAATTGTGGAATTGCTGTGTGCAACATGATAGTTGCCAGTGTGGTTCTGCACAGTGATGCTGGCTAGTTATTCGGGTCCTGGGATTTTAAATGTCCCTTAGAACCAGTACTTATTCAATTAATGACAAGCTATACACAGCTTCAGTGAATAACCAACTTTACAATTATCAGCTTCAACATATAACTGACCCTAGCCTAAATCTTTCCAATAATAACCAACCTTCCCTAAACTCTTTCAAATAATAACCAACGTTCCCCTAAACAGCTTCCATTTGCAGTCATATGTACCATAAACAGCTTTATTTAACTACAAGTCTTACAATAAACAGCTTCAGTTAAGCTGCAGCTGTGTGACTGAATAATATGTAAAAATATTTGCTGTGACTGGCTTGAGATGAGCACACCTGCTGTGTGTGAGTTTCACCATTCTCTCCTCTGGTGTTTAGAGTCTCAGCAGTGCAGCCTACTGAACATTAACACTCCTTAAAGGCCTATTAATTAAAACTTTAATATCGCAGATCTGTCTGCGGCAATCATCCACACACGGCCTCAAAAGTGCCAGGGGCCACAAAAAATAAGAAAATCGGAATGAAAGATGACAGGAACAGAAAGATCTGTGTTGAAGGGAAGAGAGATTTAGAGGGATGGACAGCGTATCAGGTGGAGGATGCAGTTTGATTCAGAAGCTGTCAGAGTCTGCGGGCTGTGCATTTCATTTTTAATTTTGATTTTCACTCCGTGTTCAGATAAAGTCAGAGTATACTCAGATGGGATTAAGTGATGGTGAAGATATAGAGCATTCCAAAGTGGGTTGGACTCAAGGATATTAAGAAGTTTACATTTATCCGTCACTAGGAATGAGAACCATTTTGTAGCTGCTTTCATTTATTAAAAATGTGACTGCTCTTGAACAAGGCTGCTGGCATTCACTTCAGCACTGTAATTAATGAATTATCCTGTCAATGGCTGGCCTAGTTTGTGTGTGTGTGTGTGTGTGTGTTCATTCTTTATCTCTCTCACATGCTACCTTGGAACTGGTGTGTTTGCTAGTCACATGTGAGTACCTGCTCCACAGAATTTTTTATCAATCCATTATCTAACACTTGTTCCATTATCCCATTATCCAGCAGACAGCATTTCAGTCAATTCCTTGTCCAAGAGACTCGTGAATATTAGTCTATTATCAGACTCATTCAGTCCATTCTGTAATTGTCGTATGGATCATATGAATGTCATATCTGGCATAACCCTTCCCGATGGGGGCATGCAGGTGATTTTGGCTGACGAGCAGGGGAGCCACATCTTCCGTCTGACAGGGCAGGGGGCAGATCAGGACCCCAAGGGCGTGTTCAGCATTGGCCAGCTGACTGGTAAGGTCACTGTGAACCGTGCCCTGGACAGAGAGGACATTGCGTTCTACCGGGTGAGTTACTGACACATCCCTTCCACCAGGTAATGCCATTATTTGGACAGTGACATGTTTTATGTTGTTTTTACTCCATACTCCAGCAAACAAACAGCTGGAATAAGACAATCATCATGTGGTTAAAAGATCACTTAATTTGAGAGCTTTAAATTCATATTGGGCAAATTGTCGCAATTACAGCCCTTTTAACTCCTAGTGTCCCCAATTTTATTGGACCAAAAGTACTTGGCTACTCAAATGTTTCTTGGACAGGTGTGTCAAGTTTCATCGTCAGTTCATGCTCAGAAGAGCCAGCAAAAGGTCTAGAGTTGATTCTGGGAGTGGCATCTGCATTTGTTGTTGTTGTCTCTCAACATTAGGACCAAAGAAGTGTCAATGCCAGTAAAGCAGGCCACTGTTAGGCTTAAAAATTTGAAAAGACCTGTACCAGAGAGATGGAAACAAAAGAAAAGCTCATGACCCACAGCACCCCTCTCATCGGAACTAGCTCTGTTGTGACAAACGTGAACATAATAGGCATTGTTGTCAGTCACCACCAGGTGAATCTTTGAAGAAAGGGAGTGATCTTCCTGCTGATCTTCTTTTTTTGGCACCACCACTTTTTTTCCAAACAAGTATTGATTCTTTAAAGAAACACTTTCTTTTCCTTGAAATCAGCAAATAGGTTCACGTGTGTTCAATGATGATGCCGAAGTGTACAGAAACATCTTTTCTGTATACTTCTGCTCAGATCGAAGCAAAACTGATTGGACGACGACGCTTTAGCTGTATCCATCCTGCAGCAGGACAATACAGCTAAAGCGAAATATACAGCTAAAGCAACCAAATTGTTTTTTCGGGCCAAAAAGTGGAATATTCTCGACTGGCCAAGTGAATCACCTGACCTCAATCCAATTCAGCATGCGTTCCACTTGCTGAAGACCAGACTGAAGTCAAATAACTCCCGAAACAATGAGGAAGAGGGCTGCAGTACAGGCCTGGCAGAGCATCACCTGGGAAGATACCCAGTGTCTGGCGATGTCTATTAATGACAGGATCAAAGGTAATAGGGAGGAATCTGTTAGAGAAAAGGCGGGTGAAACAGACAATGCAAATGCAAGTTGGTATTTCTACCGTAGTACATCTGAGTCTGATAGATGTTTTCCATAGACAGAGACTTTTTCCATAGACAGAGGGACTTTTTCTGTATATACTGAGGGACTTTTTACATAAACCGAGGGCTGTTTTCCATACATACAAGGACGCTTTCGTAGACTGACGGACATTTTTCATAGACTGATGAACATTTCACTAAGATGGCGTCTGAGGTCCACCATACATGAGAATGATCCTGGATGGATGGCACTCCAACACAGCACATAACAACAGACAGGAAAGAAGCAAAGTGAAATAGCCAAGTTTTTGTTAAATGACTTTCAACTTTTCATTATTGTGTCCATTGGACTGGTTCCAGTGTGCATGAAGTAATAAACAAAAACTGTCAAAACTTTGCCAAAACTGTCAAGTGCCTTCCTTTAGGAGGTTTCAGATCCAATGATGCAGTGGGCGTGACCTTTATGCCACATGACCCCTGAGCCCTTCCACCTCTCCTCTCTCTCGGCAGTTGCAGGTGTCTACAACCGATCAGAGTGGGAAGGTTCTGGAAGGCCCAGTCCAGCTGGAGGTGAATGTGATCGATCAGAATGACAACAGGCCAATCTTCACAGAGACGCGATATGCAGGGGAGGTGCTGGAGGGCTCTCCTGCAGGTAGGGGGGGCTGTTTTAATGGAGCAGGGGAAGCCACAGGGTTGAGAAGTGAATTTATGACATTTATGACAATAAGTAGCTCCTGTGAGAAAGGTTTTTAGGGGAACATTTTTCTTTGTACCTTTTTAGAGCCAGGGTTTCAAAGGGGTGTCCGTGGACCTTGAAAGTACTGTAGGGGGTCCCTTATTCACCAATCAGCCACAACATTAAAACCACCTGCTTAAACCATTTTTTTTATAATTAAAAATGCTTTAAGCAGATAATCATGAGTTAATTGCATTTCATTTTTTTGGGCGGTTCTTGTACTGGTGTTCATACTGGTGTTCATGATCATGTCTATCTTAACAGGTGCTCCAGGACCTGTAGAAGTTTTCATATTTAAAAAAAATAAAGACCACCTGCCATATTTTAAAATGTAATCATGAAAAAACTGGTTTAAGCATAAAAAACTGGTTTTAATGTTGTGGCTGATTAGTGTATAAAATGTTTCAAAATATGAAGCCTTTTAAAATATAACCCCTTTCAATTTATAATTGGGGTACCCTGAATGCCTTTAAGGCTGGGTGGGGGGTCCTTGGATTTAGCCTCTGTCAGTCATTAGCTGCATGTTTCTGTGTGCAGTGTTCATACTGAAATCATGGCTTTTCTTACTGGTAATTTAGAACATGGGACCAGATGTACATACAAATGTGGCCTGGCAAGGGTAAGTTGGTGAAATTAATGTCATATTTACTAAGGCTACTCAGTGCATGGGACTGCCTACTAATCACATCTTGCAAATGAAGCAGAGTGTCTAAAAAAACTCCTGTTCAGGGCGTTGAATGTCTTCATTGGATGTGGGGAAATTGATGCATCTTCTGGTGTGACGTAAGAGCGTATCCAGCACGACGGACTGAGCAGGATTGTGATATTCCAGCTGTGGTGGCTATTGACGATTGAAATGATCCAGATGGGAGATAATTTGTCAGTAGTAAGTAGTGTGACTATTGTTTGGATGGAATGGGAACTGTGTGTGAGAGTTTCTAGGTCATCTTTTATTTCTCCCAGAAGAGTAATTATTTCTATGGCTGGGTGTTTGTCACAGAAATCGCAGGTATCCATTATTTTTTCATAGCCTTTCCCTGTTTTTAGGGCCAGTTTTGGTTGGTACTGTAACTATAACGTTGCTGCAATCAATGTTTGATATCTCCTGTCAACAGCTGGGCACTCCATGTCCTGTAGCTAAGCTTTGTCAGTGACAACAAAGATATTGCAATGTAGGTTGCAAGATGCACCAAATCTAACTTTTATTTATTTATTTATTTATTATTATTATTATTATTATTATTATTATTATTATTATTATTATTATTATTAAATGAATAAAAATATCTGTATTTTTTATTTATCAAATCTAACTTTTAAAGAAATTTAAAAAAAAATTATTTTAGCAATGTTAATGGCAAAAAAGCATGTTCTTTCCACGATAGATGAATTCACTTTCTTGTATTGTTTTACTAGTGACAACTTCCCACTGATTTTTCTTTTTTACTTCAAGCACTTGTTAGTCGCTGCAGGCGCACATGCTATTTCAGTCATTTTCACGCTGCTGCACATGAGATCTATCTATTATTAGACTTTCTTTAGCATGTTTACATGTGGAAAATGTTGATTATTGTGCACTGTCCCTGATAAATAAAATTACAAAAAAAAATAGACTACTCAATACTAGACAATATTTCCCATATTTTAAATATTCTTATTCATGTGGCTGCTTAATCTGTATTCCTTGATTAGCTCTTGCTTGGGGTTGAAATAGTGTGTTTCTTGCTGCAAAGATTCATGTGTCTCTATCTTGGTTGCACCTTGATTTATGCCTGCTCTTTAGAGGTGCAGAAATTTCACCGAAAAATCTAACACTAAATATTTACCACAGCTGGATGCATCTGGGAACTAACCTCCTGCTAATTCCTTCACTGGCTAATACAGACATCCTATCACATATGGGAGGAGACTTTCATGCACATTATACCAGTTAAATGCATACTTACAGTAAGCCTCAGTAACATGGGCCTTGAGATCTGGAACTGGAGATCCATAAAACAGATGGGAAGCAGTGGAGCATCGCACTCCCCTAAAGTTTTAAATAAATCACTCTGAATTACTTAATTTCTTGCGTCGAGTCAGAGCTTGCATGTGTCCCCAAGGAAACACAAGCAATGCTTTTCCAGACAGAGGTGAAATAACAGATTATTTCTTTCATACGCCTCCTGACAATTTAGAGAATCAAGTCTCTCAGACTGCACTGAAGGCGCTTCAGTACCAATTGCCTGAAAGAGCTGAGGCCCAAAAGCCAAGGAATAAAGTGCTTCTGAGGACTTGCTGAAATGTACACACACAGCAAACTTTGTCGATTGCATGTATGACACACACAGCGCCCTAATCTGGTCATACAATTCACATGCACAATGCAAAATACAATTCTTGAGTAATCAATTTGTGTTGCCAAACCTAACCCTCACATATCAAGACTAAACCAGAAACCAGGGCCACATTCAGCCCTGAAAAAACATAGCAAAACATTTCTTTGAACAGACAGGTGGCACGTTGAACATCCTGTTGCAAACCGTGGGCGGACTGACTGAGATGGTACGGTTTGCTCCTATGGCATCTGATAAGGCTTTCTTCAGCCTTTAAAGCATAGTCCTATGCCATTTTTGATTCGGGCTACACCCCTGACACACCCACCAAGGGGGCCAAACATACGTTGTACACTGTTGGGAGGAGACTTATCATTCAACACAGAAACCGATGTAGAACCTTTTCCGTTTGAACGTGCCCCAAGCACATCTCCCTGTCAACCAATTTGAAAACATGTACACCTACCCGGTAGCCAATCAGAAACCATGTACACCTCTCTGTCAGCAAGTTCTTTTCCTCCCTCAACATGGAGAACGATCTCACAAAACTTCATTTCAAATTTGTCCCACCAGGCCAGATAAATGGTGGTTGGACCATGTTACTGTCCTCACACATTGCTCAAGACAGACCCAGAAAAGGGTTGCATTAATCATTTCTTCATATTTATGCAATGACCCAGTCCAGTAGCAACAGACTAGTCTCCTGGGTTTTAGCAGTCACAGATTCTAATGACAGTAGTACCTCAGAAGCTGTGTTTCCCTTTCAGAAGTATGGGGTTGAGGAAAGGCGGAGAGCCAGGAGGGTAATCCCTTGTAAGCGGGTACCCGAACGTGTCCGCCACTAAACCCTGGAAGGTAGAGGAAACAGAGAACAATACAGAGGCAGCTCCGACCAAATAAAGAAAATAGCCCCAAAAAACGGCTAAGGAAAATAAAGCAACCTGTTACGACCTGGTACTCACCGATGTTTCAATAACGAAGAGAGTTGATTACGGCGTAACATTCACTATCACAAACCCTTCAGAAAGAAGTAACCAGTACGCAGCGTTATAAAGAAGTAAGAGAATGTTTAATAATTACAACACTAAATAGAGTCCTATACTAATAATATCCTTGTCAATTAAAGGTCCGTGATTCGGAAATCTCACCATCTAAGTTGTTCTACAATGGGGTGAAACTTCTCCAAAGTTCGGTCTCTTAAAGTCACAGACAACTTGTTGGTAGCGGAGGTCAAAGCGGCTTCCAGCTGCATGTGAATTGATGTAGTCTCGCTCTTGACAGCGTGCGGCTCCTATATAGTTGCATTCTTCTTGGCATGTGTTGCTCCGCGACGACCGCCGGCATTCTTAGCAACAGCTGCATCTGGTCCGGTCTCCCAACGTGACGAGATGCTGCATCCTCTTCGTCCAAGTGTGTTTCTCAGCAACGGAATGCACGCTCCCCTCCACCTGTATAGGGAAGCACAAAAACACAGCAGTACCCAGCCCAAAACAGCCAAAAAGCAACAGCATTATACATCCCAAAACACTGGGACGTAACACCCCCACCCTTAAGACAATGAATATCTCCCTATTCATTGTCACATTCGTAAGTCCGGGACAATGCATCAGCAACAACATTATCACGTCCAGGGATATGCTGAATATCCAAATCATAAGCCTGCAAAAATAAGCTCCAACGCATGAGACGCTGATTCTGATTACGCAAAACTGATTAAGGAAAACTAGTGGGTTATGATCCGTCTGTACCACAACAGGGCGTAAAGAGGAACCTACATAAACATCAAAATGTTGTAATGCAAGAACCAAGGCTAAAGCTTCCTTTTCTATTGTGGAGTATAAACGCTGATGCCGATTGAGCTTCCTAGAAAAGTAGCATACTGGGTGGTCAATACCGTGAGCGTCTTCCTGAACCAGGACGGCACCAGCCCCACAGTCACTTGCATCCACAGGAAGCTTAAATGGGCGCGTAACATCTGGCGCGGAGATAACAGGTGTGCTGACCAGCAAGGCCTTCACGTTCTCAAATGACCGTTGACATTTCTCAGTCCACTTAAAAACTGTTTTAGTGCTGAGCATATCAGTTAACGGTGAGGCAACCGCAGAGAAATTCTTACAGAAGCTACGGTAATAACCTACCATGCCCAAGAATGTAATTACCGCCTCCACCTTTGAGTCCATCGGACGTACGTGTACGCGTCCGCGTACGTGACAGTTGCTTGCCAAACTCGCATTTTTCCAAGTTTACTGTTAAATTGGCAGCAGACAAACGGTCAAAAAGATCTCCTCTCTGTTTTACATGCTCGGTCCAAGAAGCGCTGTAAATTACCAGGTCATCTAGATACGCTTTGCAACCTGGCAAGTCAGATACGACAAGGTTAACCAACCTCTGAAATGTAGCAGGAGCATTCCTAATACCAAAAGGCATTACCGTATACTGCAGGAAAGTATCTGGTGTAACAAAAGCAGAAATCTCCTTTGCACGTTTCGACAGGGGAACTTGCCAGTAAGCCTTAAGCAAGTCAAACTTGCTTACATAAGCACTCGGTCAACACAGTCATCCATTCGAGTCAGGTTTAGTGACTAGGTTCCTGTAGTCTCTGCAAAACCGAAAAGTGCCATCGGGTTTGCCAACGAGCAGGCAGGGAGAACTCCAATCGCTTGAGCTAGGCTCAGCTATGCCATTCTGTAGCATGTAGTTCACCTCCTTCTTAAGCTGTGCTAGTTTCTCTGGGTTAACACGATAGTGGCCACGACCGGTACTACCTCCCAACCCTGACAAGAAGTTAATACAGCCCCAATTGATTTGGGACTTTTTAACCGATGTCACATTGATTAGGGCTAGGTCTGTGATGTTTCACTAACCTGAGTGTACTTTCTAGTACTTAAAAGTTTCGGGCTAGGAAAGTATTAGTTAATAAACACATTAAGTTCCCTGCTGTTTTTTCAGGGACTACCGTGATGACGGTGACAGCGCTTGACGTGGATGACCCCAGCACGGATAATGCTGCCCTGCGCTACAGCCTCGCAAAGCAGTCCCCCGGCCTGCCCTCACCAAACATGTTCCACATCCATCCAGAAAAGGGAGACATAGTCACGGCAGTCTCGGCCGGGTTGCTTGATAGAAAGGTGAGAGTTTTGCGCTCTCTTTGTTGCGAGCACCAGCCAGTCACAGAACGCAGCTCTGGTCCTGATGTTTGATATCTGTGTTTTTTCATTGGTCACATCCACCCAGTGTTAATTGCCTGCAGAAATTCTCGTGGAGAGAGTTGATAAGTCACAATAGCCATTCCTTTTTAGGCTTTCCCCCCTCTTCTCCCAAATTTGGAATGCCAAATAATTTATGTTGTCCATATATAGACTGTATAGCTCATACATGCACAAGGAAGAGAACAGTGCCTACAAAATTTTACAGACGGGCCATTTCTTCTGAGATCATGATATTAAAGAGTGCCAGGAAATCTCAGTGGTTGGGGGACTTTGTCCCCTGGTATGTATTTTTGGTTTGTGTTTTCTTCCCGAGCTGCGCCTCGAGGGTTTTATTTTCTCGTGCCTAGTTTTTACGCTAGGTTGTATTTTCTTTTCGGCGGTCCCGGTCTGATACCGTCAGTGCTGTGTGTCAAGCACATTTTGGGTTTTGAGTTTCGCCCTGTTTCGGAGGGTTGTTTTATTTTCCCAGCCGCTTTTGGCTTAATTTCTGTTATCCTTCTAATTCGCCTTCGGGTTAGTTTCTGTTCCTCCCTCTGTTCTGGGAGTAGGGGTTATCGCCTCCATATTGAGTTTTAGTGGCGAACACGTTTGCGTGCTCGCTTTAAAAGGGTTTCCCCTTTAGTCGCTACTGGCTCTCCGCCCAACCCCATCCTCACAGTTGCAATACAGAATGATGACTGGCGGTGTTTGTTTAATTGATAGGTGAGAGTGGTTTCACCCATTACCTGGTGTATGGAAGAATCTATTTCCGGTGGGCATTTGCATGTGAACTGGGCTACTGCTGCTGGGTGTAAATGCTGCTCTCCTGCAACCATTTTGGGAGTAACAACTAACTACCATTTACTTTAAATACACAGGGTACAATAAAACATTGTTTATGAGGGAACTACAAGAAGAAGATTAAGGAATATAAGTAACAATAAATAAAGTATAGCTAGAGCTTCAGGCCGTGTAATAGCATAGGAATACAATGCCAGCAGAGAGAATTCTAATTCTTCACAAGGAAAAAAAAGCACTGGTGTTGGACTGTGAGGAAATTATATTACCACCGATAGAACAACAGTTGGAGAATTTCTGCAAAATATGCGGATGACTGAGGCCAAGGAACATCTAGGTAAAACTGTAGTTCTCAATTCATTATGTACTCCGCTGAAAGCATACTCAGAACAATTGTTTAAATTTTTATACTAACTATAGCTGATGACGATATAATTATTGCATCCTATTTTCATATAGGCTACCTGAAAATGAATAAGAAGTGATTAGTATATTAGTATATTAGTGTGCAGAGTGTTATGCATTAGCGTGTACATTTGTTAATCCCCGCTCCAAGCAGAAAACTCATCCGACTGCCGTATACAGTGGAGTCCAAAAGTCTGAGACCAAATTGAAAATCTGGGATGTTTTTTCATGTAGTCCTGGAAATAAACAGAAAGTTTTAGGATTTAGAAAAAATTTAAACAAATTCAAGTAACTTCAAAGCACTTCTGCGCAATCCACAATCACCTGACCTCAAACCCATTGAACATTTATGGAGGCAGTCTGACTTGACTGACAAGCCAATCATTCAGTAACATCACAAGATGCTCTTTGGAACATAGTCAAATAATGCTGGGATAACATGAATCCATAAACTGGTGCTTTTCCTTTGAGACATGTTCACAGTTGTTTGGTAGTTTTGATCCATTTTGTGAATGAAATTAACTGACAAGTTGCATGTTGGTGCAGAGAGTTGTATGAAGAGTTTTGATCATCTGGCTGCTCCATGTTGTCGCTATGTTGTTGCAGGTGGATACACATCCTTACTCCTGCTCTTACCATTATGTAAAATCAATCATCGGTCATTTGACCACCTGCTCAAACATGCTTGTCAAAAAAGGTTGAAAACCCCTGTGACAAAGGATGGTGAAGCAATATTGCATTCAATGATAATGTGGTAAAATTGATCCTATTCCAAAGTAATTGGTGTCAATAGACTTCTTTATCCTAAAACATTTATGATCTAAACATGGAATGTTGTAACAGTTGTTACCCGTTTCCATAAAACTATGCTTTAGGAGTAATGTTAGTTACTTATTTTGAGTAGCTGGATACATTGGTAGTTAGATGCATTGTAGTGAATGAAAAGACAGTATTTTAAAATGTAATGTGTGTATTTCATTTTGAAATGCTAGTACTTTGAAAGTTAAGTTGAGTCATTGTGAACAAGTGTTTTGGTTCAGTGATCAAATGATTTTTGGTTTATGTATATTGTTTCCAAGCAATTCAAAAAAGTGTTTAGAGTTTTGAAAAATGTGTGTATGTGTGTGTGATGTGGGATTTGAGCATCATTAAGTTGACAGGATTTCCATTTGCGGGGGGAAGGAAGCAGGATGTGTGTGAATGAGATGCTCTGTCTGTGCTATTTACACTCATTAAAGTCATGGGGGGGACTCTCCCACTCCTAAACCCCTTATGACTCCTGCTTGTAAACCACTGGTATTAGTGCTCAGGACAAATATTAGGCAGGACCCCCCCTTCTAAGGAGCGGCCCCAGACGCTCCTTTAGCCCCCGGCCTGCGGAACTCATGGATGAGCTCTGGGTCCAGAATGTTCCTAGTGGGAACCCAACAGCGCTCCTCAGGGCCATAGCCCTCCCAGTCCACAAGGTACTGTCTACCCCTGCCCACGCGATGCTCAGCCAGGATGCGGCGCACCGTATAGGCTGTACCCCCGTCAACTAACCGTGGAGGCGGTGGAGGAACCTCAGCCGGGGCCAGCACGCTGGTGAGCACCGGTTTAAGGCGTGAGATATGGAAGGTGGGGTGGATCCTCATGGACCGGGGCAGTTGGAGTCTCACCGTAACTGGGTTGATCTTTTTAACAATACGGAATGGACCCACATAGCGGGGGACGAGCTTCCGCGACTCCACTCGCAATGGCAGATTGCGAGTGGACAGCCACACCCTCTGCCCTACCCTGTAGGAAGGAGCCGACCGGCGATGTCTGTCGGCCAGTCGCTTCTGGGTAGCAGTAGCCCGTAGGAGTGCTGCCCGTACTTTAATCCAGGTGCCTCGGCACCGCCGAACAAAAGCCTCCGCGGAGGGCACCTCGGCCCCCTTCTCCAGTTCCGGGAACAATGGCGGCACGTACCCAAATTGAGCCTCGAAGGGTGAGAACCCGGTGGAGGCGTTGCGCAGAGTGTTGTGTGCGTACTCGGCCCACACGAGCTGACGACTCCAGGACGAGCCTCCAAAAGACGTGTGAGGACCTGGGTCACGTGCTGAATGTGTTCGGTGAGATTGTTGGATAATATTGAAATATCGTCCAACACAAATCTCTCCAACATCTCCCTGAGCACATCATTCACCAGCGCCTGAAATACTGCGGGGGCGTTAGAGAGACCGAACGGCATGACTAGATATTCGTAATGCCCGGTGTGGGTATTAAACGCCATTTTCCACTCATCGCCCTCGCGTATGCATACAAGATTGTATGCATTACGGAGGTTGAGTTTAGTAAAGACAGATGCGGATTGCAGGCGCTGAAACGCGGAGTTCATTAGCGGTAGGGGATACCTATTTTGAATGGTTATCGTATTCAACCCTCTATAATCTATGCAGGGTCTCAGGCTCCCGTCCTTTTTTCACAAAAAAGAACCTGGCCCCCGCTGGTGACGTAGATGGTCTAATAAACCCGTTAGCTAATGCATCGCGAATGTATTCGTTCATAGCCTTGCTCTCCGGTGCCGACAACGAATACAGTGACCCCCTAGGTGGAGACGTTCCTGGGAATAACTCAATGGCACAGTTGTAGAGGTCCTCACACGGGGCGCCAAAATATGTAGGGGTCCTCGCACGGGACTCCAAATTATGTAGGGTCCTCGCACGGGCCGCCAAATAACGCAGGGATTTTACTCTCTACAAAACCGGGCGCCAGTTAAACGTTGTGTAGCAGTATAACTGCAAAAAGTAATCAGTCTCATAAAATTACTATTATCAGAAATATCTAACCACAAATTTAGTATTTTAATTAATAATTAAAATAACCAATATTAATGATTAAACATACCGATAACCTGAAGGTTGGAAGTTCTTCGAAAGACTGCTTTAACTCGGCTCTCCTGTCTATGCGATTCCAAAATGGACACCAGGGTTTAATAAAATATATTTATTAATAAAATATATTTATTAAACAAACATACAAACACATAACAGATAAACTAACGGAAATTTAGTTGGGTAAATTAGTAGGTTAAGTTAGGGCGTGTATGTGTGTGTGTGTGGGCGCGCGCGAGCGCGCGTGTCGCTTGAACAAAGGAAAGGTGGGAGTAGCTAGCTTGAGCAAGCTAGAGTTCTGGGTATGGTAATGAGTTAGAGTTAGCTGTGAGATGGGACTACTTGAGTAGTTTTACTCTATATATGCGCAAAAGACGGCGAATCAATTCACGTACATATATATGTAGCTAACCAAACACATTACAATAGTAGGATGGTAAATATTGAAACACAGATTCACAAAAACAGTTAAGACTAAACTAAACACTGGCTATGCCTGAATGTTTGTTCTCTTACTGAGTCCATACGCATTGGATCCAAAAGACATGCTGTCCTTATAGGAGCCGCGATGGTGCTGTGAATGCGTGTCCTGGAGAGATGCACAGGCTGGGGCGTCTTAGCTGCGCGCTGTCGTCTGGTCCACTCGGTTGCTGGAAGGATGTTCGCTTGTCCTTTTTCCGGGTGGAAAAGTTTGTTGCTGTTGTTCGATGGTGAGCTTTGCAGGAGTAAACTGAAATATTTCGCGTACACCAGTTTCCACTCACTACAGGCCACGAAGTTACCGCGAGGTAACTGGGTGTGTCCGTAGGCCTGGTAGTGCGCTCTGCAGCATTCAGCCTCTGTCCGAGTCTCGGAGCAGATGAGCTGAAGCGAATGGCCAAAAAGGGTGCGTCGAAGAGAAGAAGCAGAAGAGGCAGAAAAAGCAGAAGAAAAACAGAAGAGAGATCCCAAGAACGCGTCTTGCTCTTATACGGGACCGTTTATTGCTCCCGCCATTACGGGATTGGCTGAACCAAGTTAGACGTCATTCGTGGTGGACGTCGTGGAATTTTCCTGTGGGAATGTGGAAGTTGTAGTCCCTACACAGTCATAGGGTCGGTGCGGAGGTAACGTAGTGGCTCACTGTTTGCTAAACACCTCCGCTACCTCCCTATATTCCCTGGGAACGTTCTGCAGGAGAGGAAACGCAATCGCCCCTATCATCCGCCCCTCATCTCCACTGTCAGAGTCCTGCAAGGATCTCTCAGAGTCCCGGTCAGTGACGTCACTGACCTCCCCCTCGTCCACGGGGGGACTCCAGTCACAGACGGAGTCCCATTCCACACTCTCCACCTGAGGACTAGTCTGAGGGCTGGGGAACCCCCTAGCCTCCTCCTCGTCCCCCTCGGAGTCTATATCGGTCTCTACGGGTGGAGCTGCGGGAGTGTGCGTCTGCTCAGAGTGATTGGCGCACTGCGGACCCCACCGGGACACCGGATTGCTCCGGTCTCCCCAGTATATTTGGGGTTGATGTTTTACTAACCAAACGTGACCTAGTACAATCGGGTATGCTGGAGACTCCACCAAAAAGAAATAAATGCGCTCCCAGTGCCCCAGAAACGGAATCCGCATTACTACCCGCTCAGTCATCTGACGCACAACCCCGGACCCCAACGGACCCGAACCGGCAGTCTCTGGTGTTTTGCCCACTGTTGGTCGATAAAATTGTCAACTGCCCCGGAATTAATAAAGGCGTCTGCCCTAGCCCCACCCCCCTTCCACGTCAAGTTGACGGGGAGAAACGTGCGAAAGCTGATACCTCTCACCAGTCCCACTAGTGACTTTTGCTTCACTAGTGGGACTGCGCTTTTCCCTTCAGGTCGGGGCAGTTTCTAACTAGGTGCCCAGGTCGCCTACAAAAGAAACACAATCCCTCTTTCCAGGGACGTTTCTTAGGGCTCACCAGATTAGCACTGTCCACCTGCATAGGTTCCTCCCCTGTGTGTGTGTCTTGTCCCCCCACCGTACTGACAGCCTTGCCTGGAGAGGACAGAATAGGCCAGTTGGACCGACCTCCCCTGCCTGCTCTCTCCCTCTCCCGTTCTTGAACCCAGTTGTCAATGCGGATCGCCGCGGATATTAGCGCGCCTAAACTCCCCGGTGGCTCCATGGTGGCCAGGGCATCCCGGACTGGGTCAGATAACGCGCTAGTGAACAAGGTTATGAGCGGGTTGTCCGCCCACCCTGTCTCACCTGCCAGAGCCTGAAACTCAACAGAAAACTCGGCAACACTCTGGGCACCCTGCTTTATCCATGTTAACCGAGACGCCGCCTCTCTACCCATGACGTCGTGGTCGAATACACACGTCATCTCCTGCATTAGGAGCTAGGAGTAATTCATGAGGGGAGCCTGACCACGAATCAGCGGGTCTGCCCAGGCCAGAGCCGTCCCCGTCAACAGAGATAAGATGAACGCTACCCGAGCATCCTCCGTGGCGAAACGCGAGGGTTGAGATTTAAAAAAAATGAGGCACTGGGAGAGGAACCCCCTACATTTCCCTGCCTCTCCACCATACCGTAAAGGGAGCTGGAGCTTGGGCTCCCTAACCACCGGTGTAATGGGTTGGTAAGTAGGAGTGGTTACTTGGGGGGGAAGGGACGATTGGGAGGTGTCAGAGATGGGTGCGGGTTTTAGAGAAGACCGAAACTCGCTGGCTAATTGCCGGAACGTCTCGGCGAGTCCGAACAATACCTCTTGCTGTTGGTCTAACCTAGTTAATATTTCATCCTGCCGTTGAAATACCCTGGTTTTCTGCTCGGCAGTGGCAGTTTGTTGTGCACGCAACATCAGTAATTCCTGCTCTTGCCTAACCAGAGCAGCCTGCTGGGCGGCTACAACCGCCTCCAGAGGAGAATCCCCTCCCACACTAGTCACTGGCCTCTCCATGCTGGCTTCGGTGTTCTGTGAGGTTGAGGAGGTGCGGAGAGGCAGGTGCGACTAAGGGGTAATCCCTTGTAAGCGGACACACAAACGTGCCCGCCACTAAGACCCCGGGGGGTAGAGGAAACAGCACTGAACACGGAGACAACGCCGCACAAATAAAAGGAAGAGCCACAAATAATGGCTCTGAAAATAAAAACTACCCTACAAAACCAGGGTGAAAATCACAACCAAAAATGAGTGCGTAAAGGCTAGCACTCCTACCCCGGACCGGGGAAAACCCAAAATAAAAGTACAACTCAGTATAAAAGACTGGGCGAACAAAAATAAAGACTCAGGAGTCGCAGCTCCGAAAAAACACACAAACCAAAATACAAAATACCGGGGACAACGTCCCTCACCCACGGACTCACACAAGCCGAAAACAAAAAGAAGCAAAGAACAAAAGAACCTACAGGAAGGCGGTCACAGACTAGCGTGCAGACCCCTTCCTTACCTTTTCTGATCACAATGAGAACCCAGAACCAGCACAATACCTGACTCGTTAAATGTGTCTACCATGTGCTAATACCAGCTTAGGTGGCAGAGCGCACAGTGACACCGAAGCGAAGACTGAGGGGAAATGAGCGCTTTAAATACCTTCAGGAGGTAGACATCAAGTAGGCACTAATGACCACCAGGTGAAAGTAATAAGCCCCCCTGGTGGCCACAACCAGTACTACCTCCAACCCTGACACAGGCTTAAAATCAGGAGCTGGGACAGGGGCAGGCTTAAAATCAGGAGCTGGGACAGAGGCAGGCTTAAAATCAGGAGCTGGGACAGGGGCAGGGGCCGTAGCAGAACTCTTTCAGAATGCGCTCCAGCCTTTCAGATTTCACTGTGATTAACTGCCACCTATAATTCATATTTGCTGTGGCAGTTAATCAGACTATGCTTCCCCTGAGGCAGTGCTTGAAGTGACTGCTGAAGTCAGTGAAAGCAGCCACCCTCAGCTATTCATGCATCTGCGCAGCAGGGAGTTTGTTTAGAGACAGTCACCTCATGTCATGCTCTATGCTACTGGACTGACTGTCTTTGAAGTACCATATGGAGTGCAGTCCATAAGTATTTGAACAGCGACACATTTTTTATGTTTTGGCTCTACTCCAGCACATTGAATTTTAAACAAAGAAATGTATATGTATGTAATATGAAGTTGAGTTATACTGTTATAACACCTATTATCCATTTGATCAATTCTGTCAATATACAAGTCATGAAGAGAAGGCATAATATGTAGGGACAGCTTACACAAGTGAAAAAGACTTGAAGGGATTGCATCGAAGACAAACAAAGGCAGATTTCTGTAACTTAAAGGCTCATCCCTACTGGTAAACAAATTGCATACAAATACAATATTATATTCAACCATCTGACTCAAATTAAAAACTTGGGAAACTATTTTGATTATAGGGTAAAATATAATTAATTCGGTGGACAATATGTTTGCAGACGCACAGGTCAAGATAATTCACAATCGTTTTCCACATTGATATTACTGTGGGCGGCACGGATGGTGCAGTGGGTAGCACTGCCGCCTCACAGCAAGGAGGTCCTGGGTTTGAATCGGCCGGGGCCTCTCTGTGTGGAGTTTGCATGTTCTCCCTGTGTTTGCGTGGGTTTGCTTCCACAGTCCAAAGACATGCAGGTTAGACTAATTGGAGAGTCTAAATTTCCCGCGTGTGCGTGTGTGCGTGCGTGCGTGTGTGCCCTGCGATGGACTGGCGACCTGTCCAGGGTGTACTCCAGCCCACCTGCGACCCTGTTCAGAATAAGCGGGTTTGGATAATGAATGAATGAATTAATATTATTGTGGTGGTGATATTGTTACACAGAGCCCTTAAAGGAATACACCAACATTTTGGGAGATATACGACTTACCCAGCAGAAGAAGGAAGGATACATGTGTGTTCAGCGGTTATAGTTCCAACTGTCTAACTGTCGTTTTTGCAATCTGTGTTCCTCTGTTTCCTGTTTGGCAATATTACCCAAGTGGTCCGCATGTATGATGACTGTGCAATGTAACGCAAGTTGTTAGAATATAAAACTGATGAATGCAGAATGCAGCAGCTCGCCTGGTCTTCAACCTTCCCAAACACTCACATGTCACCCCCCTGCTTACTTCCCTCCACTGGCTGCCTGTCATGGCTCGCATCAAATTCAAAACATTGGTGCTAGCCTTCCAAGCAGTTAAGGGGTCTTCCCCAGCTTCCCCTTGGCACCTCCCCCTCTCCAAACTTCCACCTCACGCTCACGACTACTGTCTGTTCTGGCTCCACGGTGGTGGAACAAACTCCCTGTTGAGGTCAGAACAGTAGAATCTCTTCCCATCTTCAAACTGAAGACGCACCTCTTCAAGCTGCACCTCTCCCTGTCCCTCCCTACCTCCCTACCTCCCTGTAAACCTTAATTGTTGTCTTTCTGTGATTTACTTGTGTATCAAGATGTTTAGTTTGGCTAGGTAAGCAGTGTTTGGCCAGTTAAGGGGTTTGTTCATACATGCGTGTTGCGGTATTACGATTAAAAAGAAAAAAGAAAAGAATCTAAGAGGCCCTGGTCCTTATCTTTGTTGTGCAGGTAGCAGTTGAAATTGTACTTCCCTCTAGGGTCTTTCAGCGCACTCATCCCTGGTTATGTGAGACCGGTGCGTGGGGGGTTGGACCCAAAATGCACAACTCAGGGAATGTCCAGTGAGCGTAGTAAAAAAACAAGCAATGTTCATAAAGTCCTGCCAAAACCAAAGTACAGTACCGAGGGAGAAGGCAGTCTCGTAATCGGTACACCATGCAAAAAGTCCAGTAGCCAGGAAAGCTGTCAGTGGGGCAGAAGTACAGGCGGATGGTAGGCAGGCTCAGGGTCGATGATGGCGCAAGAGTCAAGACCAAAGTCTGCTTCACGGGGCAAAAGCACAAAGACAGCAGGTAAAGTCATGGTACAGACAGGTCAACAGGTCAACAAAACAGAAGTCAATAATCTTTGGTCAATAAACAGGCTTGGATCGTAACAGGTAGACAATGGCTTGACAAACCCACTAAAGCGTGCACTGACAAACAGGAGGCAACAATTTCACAAAGACATGACATGGAACTGAGCTATATATGCAGATGTAGACAGGTGTAGACAATTAGGGAAGTGTGAGTGACAGAAAGGGAAAGAGAAAAAATTTGAATTTAAGGTTTGCAGAAAGACACAAAAAAGTGTATGCTAATCAATGAACAAAACAACATAACATGAAACAACATAAATCGTGACATAACAAGTTTGAGAAAAATGACATGAATAAGCTACATAACGTGGCAAGACAAGACTAACAATTAAATCATAACAACTAAACATGAAACGTAACATCATATGAAAATTAAATGTAACAAGAAATAAAGCATAACAACATGGCGAGACTAACATAATACGCAACATGACAATAACGTAACTAAGACAATGACTAAACATGAAACATGACTTGACAAACATGAAACGTGACATTATGGGTATGCACTTTGCACTGTTGTACGTCGCTCTGGATAAGAGTGTCTGCCAAATGCCATTAATGTAATGTAAATGCATCAGTGTAAAGCAAGTTGTTAATGTTTAAAAAAGTGATTGATCAGTGTGACAGAAGTAATTAGAGTGTGTAAGATGGTGATTGATCAATGGTAAGAGTTTGAGATGGTAATTGATTGTTGTAACTTTGTAAATTAATGAAATTAGTGTACAACATGGTGATCGGTTAATAATTGAAACTATGGTTGCACATCCTGCTCCAACCCCAGGCCCTGCCCAGCATGCAGTATGAGCTGGAGATTGTTGCCAAGGACATGGCAGGGAGCGACGTGGGGCTCACTGGGACAGCAACTGCCACCATCACCATCGCTGACAAGAATGACCATGCCCCCACATTCACCCAGTTACTGGTGAGAGCCACTCCCTCCCCGCCATTCTACAGAGGACCCAGAGGTGTCCTTACAGGTTAACCCATTAATACACTTACACTAGGAGACATGGCAGATATGTAATGTTTCTGTATTTGTTCTGTATGTTTTCATGTTTATTCTTGTTTATCATTCATTTCTCACGGTTCCTGGTTTATGTTTTCCCATTACAGTTCTCTATTGTCCTCCCCTGATATGTCTACGTCTGAATGTTTATCAGTCTAGTCACTCCCCTGTCTGCGTGCCCCACTATTCGGGTGGTTACGGTAGTTTTTCGGGGTTCAACATTTTTTCTAAACTTGCGATTCTTACTTCCTGCTTTTTCTTGATAGGTAAATGTTGTAAAGCACGATTCTTCCTAACTACTACTAATTTAGGTTTTGTACAGTACTAATCCGATTAATACACTTACTGTCTGTCTAACTAACTAACTAACAATCACTTTTATTGGGTAGTTTAGAAATATTCACGTAACTAACTCACTAACGCTATCTCTTAGTATTTCTGCACTGTTCTATAACTCCCTATGCTATCCCTGATTACTCGTTTAGTTTCAGCGAAGTGTTCGCACCTGTCTCTAACTATCACTACGTCTTCTAACTATGCAAATGTCTACTCCCTAATCCGGAGCCGTATGTTTTACATGTTTTGTTTCGTGCATCCAGTCCGCGTTTTCGTCTCCCTCCCGTTATTATGTTATTACCCTATTGTGTTTCCCCACCTGTTGTCCATTTGTTTAGCCCACCTTTTCCTCTGCCCCGCCTAGATTGTCACCTTCCCTCTTGTATTTAAACCTCAGTCTCAGTATGCTTCGTTGTCAGAACGTTGATCTTGATAAGTGCCGATTGTTTGTAAACCTTGTTATAGAGATTCTTGAAAGACACCCCTTTGCCTTGACTTCGACTTTGCTTTTGCCCTGCTGTACCTTCGCCCTGTGATTTTCTGGATTTTGACCTCTCGCTTGTTTTTTCGACCATTCTTTTGCTTTTCGTTTTTGGCTGTGTTTTGGATCTCTTGGCTTGTGACTACTGGACATTAAAACTACTCTTTTGGATTATCCTGTGGTCTGCGTCTGGGTTCCCTGCACCGTACATAACAGTACGTTCTGACCACGATGAACCCAGCAGACCAGTCCCAGCTGCAGTCCGTGCTGGGGAACCACGGAGCTGCATTGGGACACCAGCAGCAGCAGTTGGACTCGTTTGCCCAACAGCTGCGGGCAGTATCTGACTGTTTGGCTAACCTGACCGTGGCCCTCCAGACTGCCAACCCCAATTTCGGCACTCCACCCCTCAGCGCTGCGGCTGCTCCCACTGCACCACCTGCTCCAGTGCGTGAACCTCGTCTTCCACCTCCCGAGAAGTACGCCGGAGAACCGGGAGAATGCCGGGCTTTCATCACACAGTGTCAGCTCATCTTCCAGCTGCAGCCGTCTACCTTCCCCTCTGAGCAATCCCGAGTGGCCTACATCATCACGCAACTCACGGGACGCGCCAAGAAGTGGGGAACGTCCGCCTGGGAGGCTGGATTACCCTGCATCCAGACCTCAGGGCTATTCATGGAGGAGATGAAGCGGATTTTCGACCGGTCAAGGCATGGTCGCGAAGCAGCGCGCGAGATTCTGCACATGCGTCAGGGAGAACGCAGTGTGTCGGACTTTGCCATTGATTTTCAGACCATGGCGACATCTTGTGGCTGGGCTAGCCAAGCCCTGTATGACACCTTCCTGAACAGCCTGGCGGAACGAGTCAAGGATGAATTTCTGACCCGGGAACTCATCGCGTTGGCCATCCGGGTGGACTCTCGCCTACGCGATCGCCGCCGTTTCCAGAGTCCGACATCCTGATTCACTCCAAGTCCAGGGAGGAACACATCCAACACGTTCGTCAGGTTCTCCAGCGCCTGCTAGAGAACCGTCTGTTTGTTAAACCGGAGAAATGCGTCTTCCACGTCTCCACCACCTCGTTCCTGGGATACATCATTTCGACCGGCAACATCCGCATGGACCCCAAGAAGGTCACAGCAGTGGTCGAGTGGCCTCAACCCACTGGTCGCAAGGACCTGCAACGCTTCCTGGGGTTTGCTAACTTTTACCGCCAATTTATCCGGAACTACAGCACCACTGCTGCTCCTCTTACTGCCCTCACGTCCAGCAGGTGTATTTTCCAGTGGAACGAGAAGGCCAATCAGGCGTTTAAGAGTCTGAAGGACCGATTCACCACAGCCCCTATCCTGATCCATCCCGACCCAACAAGGCAATTTATCGTTGAGGTGGATGCCTCGAACATCGGGGTAGGGGCGGTCCTGTCACAGCGTTCCAGCAAGGACAACAAGGTTCACCCCTGTGCGTTCTTCTCTCGCCGGCTATCTACCACTGAGGAGAACTACGACATCGGCAACCGTGAACTCCTGGCGGTGAAACTAGCCTTGGAGGAGTGGAGGCACTGGCTGGAGGGAGCTCAGGTCCCCTTCTTGGTGTGGACCGACCACAAGAACCTGGAATACCTGCAAACTGCCAAGAGGCTCAACTCTCGCCAGGCCCGATGGGCATTATTCTTCTCAAGGTTTAATTTCACCCTTGCCTACCGTCCAGGATCTAAAAACGTCAAGCCCGATGCCCTATCCAGACGATTCGAACCCTCCAGCAAGGAGGAGAGGCCGGACACCATCCTTCCCACGGACTGCTTCATCAACGCGGTACAGTTAGAGATCGAGGACATTGTCCGCACGGCCCAGAATGGTGAAGCAGGCCCGAGTAACTGTCCGGTTGACCGCCTATATGTACCTCCAGCAGGATGCAGGTTTTACAATGGGGACACTCTTCTCTCCTCTCATGCCACCCTGGGATCTCACGTACCACTACTTTCATCCAAAGAAGATTCTGGTGGTCAGGCCTCAAGAAGGATGTGCTGGACGTTTCTGCCTGCTCGGTCTGTGCCCGAGGTAAACCATCTCACTCATCCCCATCAGGTCTGTTACAACCCCTTCCCATCCCTCACCGCCCTTGGTCTCACATAGCACTAGATTTTGTCACTGGGTTGCCCCCCTCCAACACTTTCACCACCATACTCACTATAGTAGATAGATTCTCCAAAGCTGTGCATTTTGTTCCCCTCACCAAACTCCCCTCAGCTAAAGAGACAGCCAACTTACTTACCCAACATGTCATCCGTCTTCACGGCATTCCCTCCAACATTGTCACCGCTAGAGGTCCCCAATTCACGGCACGTTTTTGGAAAGCTTTCTGTACACTCATTGGTTCTTCATCCAGTTTATCTTCAGGTTTTCACCCTCAGACCAACGGTCAGACCGAGCGGGCCAACCAGGTGATCAAGACGGTGCTTAAGTGCCTTTGTGAGCGTAACGCTGCTTCGTGGAGTGAGATGTTGCCCTGGGCCGAATACGCCATTAACTCCCACACCTCCTCTGCTTCTAAGTTTTCTCCTTTTGAGTGCTGCCTAGGTTATCAACCCCCGTTGTTCCCTGCCCAAGAGGAGGAGGTGGGAGTCCCGTCGGCTGAAGCCTTCATCCGGCGCTGCATCAGGACCTGGAAAGCTACCCGCATCATCCTGCAGCGCGCCAGTACCCGGATGAAGGCAACAGCCGACCGGCATCGGTCCAAGGCACCCATCTACCGTATTGGACAAAAGGTTTTCCTGACCACCAGAGACATCCCTGTACGTGTCGAGACACGTAAGCTGGCGCCCAGATACATTGGCCCCTTTCCCATCACCAAGATCCTCAGTCCCACAGCAGTGCGACTCAGACTTCCATCCACCATGCGCCGGATTCACCCTACATTCCACGTTTCCAGAATCAAGCCGGCTGTTACCCACCCTCTCTGTCCCACCCCTGAACCCCCCCCTCCCCCCCGACTTATCGATGGAGGCGAAGCCTACACCGTTCGGCGACTTATGGACGTTCGCCGTCGGGGTAGGGGCCTTCAGTACCTGGTCGACTGGGAGGGCTATGGCCCCGAGGACAGAAGCTGGATACTATCCAGATTTGTTCTGGACAAGGACTTATTGAGAGACTTTCACCGTACTCATCCGGTGCCACCTGTTAAAACGCCAAGAGGCGTTTCTTAGGGGGGGGGGGGGGGGTACTGTAATGTTTCTGTATTTGTTCTGTATGTTTTCATGTTTATTCTTGTTTATCATTCATTTCTCACAGTACCTGGTTTATGTTTTCCCATTACAGTTCTCTATTGGCCTCCCCTGTTATTTCTATGTCTGAATGTTTATCAGTCTAGTCACTCCCCTGTCTGCGTGCCCCACTATTCGGGTGGTTACGGTAGTTTTTCGGGGTTCAACATTTTTTCTAAACTCGCGATTCTTACTTCCTGCTTTTTCTTGATAGTTAAATGTTGTAAAGCACGATTCTTACTAACTAATCTAGGTTTTGTACAGTACTAATCCGATTAATACACTTACTGTCTGTCTAACTAACAATCACTTTTATTGGGTAGTTTAGAAATATTCACGTAACTAACTCACTAACGCTATCTCTTAGTATTTCTGCACTGTTCTATAACTCCGCCTCCCTATGCTATCCCTGATTACTCGTTTAGTTTCAGCGAAGTGTTCGCACCTGTCTCTAACTATCACTACGTCTTCTAACTATGCAAATGTCTACTCCCTAATCCGGAGCCGTATGTTTTGTTTCGTGCATCCAGTCCGCGTTTTCGTCTCCCTCCCGTTATTATGTTATTACCTTATTGTGTTTCCCCACCTGTTGTCCATTTGTTTAGCCCACCTTTTCCTCTGCCCCTCCTAGATTGTCACCTTCCCTCTTGTATTTAAACCTCAGTCTCAGTATGCTTCGTTGTCAGAACGTTGATCTTGATAAGTGCCGATTGTTTGTAAACCTTGTTATAGAGATTCTTGAAAGACACCCCTTTGCCTTGACTTCGACTTTGCTTTTGCCCTGCTGTACCTTCGCCCTGTGATTTTCTGGATTTTGACCTCTCGCTTGTTTTTTCGACCATTCTTTTGCTTTTCGTTTTTGGCTGTGTTTTGGATCTCTTGGCTTGTGACTACTGGACATTAAAACTACTCTTTTGGATTATCCTGTGGTCTGCGTCTGGGTTCCCTGCACCGTACATAACAAGATATGTAGATACATTTCCAAAGGAAGCAGCAGGGCTATTTTGAAACTGCCCTGTTAGTGCACTTACAGAAGGGCAACGCATAGCATAGAGGAAGTTCTTATTTTGTAACTGTTCGTGTGAAGACTGTGGGTTTATCTCAGCCTGAGTTGGGTTGAGGTATTTTAGACATTGCTTACCGGCTGTTTCCATTGTGTCAATTTTATCTGCCCCTATTGCTGAGATTGACTGTGTCCGTTTTAATTTGAACCATTTCTTGTGCATCTAGATCAGGAGATCTGTTATTAGCCCAGGCATTTGCATGAGCTGTCATTTTTAACCGCATTCCATGATATAAACAGCAACTTATAAATGTTTGTGAATATTGTCTTGTAGCATTTTACTGTGGTCTAATTTATGAGTTAATCGGTCATGGTGCATATGTGACGCGACACAGATCCGCACAGCCATTGGGCCCTTGAGCAAGGCCCGTAACCCTGCATTGCTCCAGGGGAGGATTGTCTCCTGCTTAGTCTAATCAACTGTATGTCGCTCTGCATAAGAGCGTCTGCCAAATGCTATTAATGTAATGTAATGTGTGTATGGCTAATTAGCTGATTGAGCCAGGGTAACTGGTGGCAGCAAAATCCTGAAAACACACTGGCCCTCTTGGCCTGGAGTTGCTCATCCCTGCTTTAGATGCTGATGAAGGTCTGTGACGGAAATGTTGTTTGCCTTGAATTCCTAACATTTTGGTAAAGTTGCATTTTTGCTTTAGCCTCATTTTTGCTTTAGACGCCCAGAAGCAGACAGCCTGCTGCTCTTCCTGGGAGAAGGGAGGGAGTGGGAGGCGTTAGCTGCGCAGCATGCCAAAGCAAAAACTTTAAATATAGTGCACAATAAATATACAATATTTATCGTATTTTATTGATTTGACCTTTTCCCTCTTCCATTTAAATGTTCAAAATCATTTCCATGTTTTTGCAACATGTATTATCCCAGTGGAATTATGCACTTTTTAGTAAATGGGAAAATAAGGGTGAAATACACATACACTCACCGAGCACTTTATTAGGTATTTATTTGATTTATTTTTTAGACTTCTACTGCTTTAGCCTATCTATTTAGAGTTATGATGCGTTGTGTGTTCAAAGATGCTCTTCTGCATACCACTGATGTAATGTTTGGTTCTTTTTTATTACTGTCAAGGCATTTTTGTCTGCTGAACTACTGCTCACTGGATTTTCTTTAGTTTTTTTCAGCATACTTTGCAAACTGTAGACTAGTGTGCGTGAAAATCCCAGGAGATCAGCAGTTTCTGTCTGCCACCAACAATCATTCCATGGTCAAAGTCACTGAGTGAACATTAACTGAAGCTCCTGCCACACAATTGGCTGATTAGATAATCGCATGAATAAGTAGGTGTAATAAAGTAAAAATGTTCCTAATAAAGTGCGTGTAAATTCAAATAAATTTAAAACAGAACAGACTGAATGTACCAAAAACAGCCTTTCTTTGAGGATGTGTGGGTTCAATAGGAGCATATGGCTTCTGTTTCTGTATGGCCCACGCACAAACAAGGCAATATCCTGTATCGCTGGCACAGCATCTTTCTGCAGGCAGCGTAATAACGCTGCCTCCACCTCCACTGCTTTGGAGAAGTGTCTCATGGGATGACATGTTCTGTCATTGTGAGCCGGATTTGTGAAGCAAAAGGGAATTAAGCTGGCCTGTGGATGTGTTTTAACCATATAGCCACACCCCTGCACATTCATCTACCCATCTTCGTTTTGCCTGCAGTTCCAGGTGACAGTGAAGGAGAGCTGGAGGGGGTTGATTGTGAATTTGACGGTGGAAGACCAGGATGAGTTTGGCACCAGGGCGTGGCGGGCCATATACTCCATACTAGGCGGGGAATCAGGCCACAGGTTTGAGGTCCACACCAACCCGGACAACAACCATGGACTGCTGTCTGTGGTGGAGGTATGGTGAAGCCTTGCCTATCAGAGCGACGTAGACATTGTTCTGACCAATCAGTAGTGAGCTCTTTGGAACCTCACATAAACGCAACCAATAGGAGACAGCTTTCAGTGGTCATCTCGATCACAATTGTATGTGAAGCTTCCACTATCATTGTAAAATCATATTGTATGTCTCTTTGCTCTTTATCCTGCTTTCATTTCCGTTGTAGTGTCCTTGGGTTTCTCGAAAGGATATAAACTGCTTAATTTTTATAAATTTTATGCCACCCTATATGACTCTGCCCTCATTATGACATATTTTTCACTGCTCTCCTGCAACCTATAGAATCAGTAGTAGTTGTTTTCCCACTCATGCACATACTGACTCATTCACACACTATATCCCATCCACATCCACTCACTCTCACTGCTCAAGTGTGCCATTGTAGAATTGAGAAAAGTACCAAAATATATGTATCTGTAAATATGAATATAAATACAGCTGTAAATTCATGTGTGTACACTCACTCACCGCTCATTTATTGCCTCTGTTTAGAGTTTTTTTTTTTTTTTTGTAATTTCAGTGCATTATATTTGTTGCATTGTCTCTCTCAATTTCCATTGTTATTTCAAGGTGCTTTATTGGCATGACATGCACTGTGTTTATATTTGTTTTATTGGCAGGTGTGTACTTGTGCACTTATGTTGTATCGCTCTGTCTCTCTGTCCCTCAGCCCTTGGACTATGAGAGCTCAGTGTTACACAACCTGCTGATTAAGGTGGAAAATGAAGACCCCCTGGTGGCAGACATGGAGAACAGTCCCAGCTCCACGGCGACCGTCTATGTAACTGTCATGGATGTTAACGAGGGTCCGGTGTTTTTCCCTGACCCCATGTCAGTCACCAGGCGCGAGAACATCCCCGTCAGCAGCACTGTGGCAACGCTCAATGCCACTGACCCCGACCTCCAGGTACAGAGCATCAGGTGGGTGTTGTCATCAACCTGTGCCTGACCCAGGGCTGAGGGATCAACTCATTCACTCACACTCATTCACTCACACTCACTCATTCACTCAGTCACTCATTCACTCTCACTCACTCATTCACTCAGTCACACTCATTCACTCTCACTCACTCATTCACTCAGTCACACTCATTAACTCTCACTCACTCATTCACTCAGCGTTCACTATGAGTCTGCTCCTTTTCAAATGTTTCTTCAATCAGAACTTTTGCTTGAACTGTGGTCCTGTAGTCTGCCCCTCCCTCATCTGTCTCTCTCTCCCTCCCTCCCTCCCTACCTCCTGTATTAATTCAGACCACACTGAAGTTATTCTGATTCTTTAATGTTCTCTGTGTTTAAGTCTCAGATTCTGAACGGCTGTGTTTTGTGAACAGATTGACAGCAGATAAAAGAGTGAGAACAGTGTCTGTTTGGCTTTTATTTCTTCAGCTCCATTCATTTCTCACTACCTGTAGTCCTTTCCTTTGTGTGTGTGTGTGTGTGTGTGTGTGTGTGTGTGTGTGAAAGAATGTGTGTGATTGTGAATACGTGTCTGTGTATCGGTGTGTGACAGAGAACATGTGTGAGTATGACTGCGAGCAATAGGGCGATGCACAGGTTTCACTATTTTCCATGCTTTTCAAACTACTGCCTGACTCGGGGGACAGCTATTATGTTCGAAAGATTTTTATGTAAATGCACCTGGTCTGATGACCTCAGCAGGGTAATGGCATTATTGTCAAATTGATGATTATAAGTTCATGAGCAATTTCTCTTGGTAATGCAGTACTTGCAAAGTACAGCAAACTTGTTCAGTAAAATATGCAGCATGACAATTGCCCAGCATTTTCTGTTACTGTGTTCTGAGCAATGGGGCAGCCAATCTAGACCTGGCTGAAGTGCTTGACTACATTACATTATATTACATTAATCTTATCCAGAGCAACATACAGTTGATTAGACTAAGCAGGAGACAATCCTCCCCTGGAGCAATGCAGGGTTAAGGGCCTTGCTCCGCTGTGCGGATCTTATTGTGGCCACACCGGGATTCAAACCACCGACCTTGTGGGTCCCAGTCATCTACCTTAACCACTACGCTACAGGCTGCCCTGACTAGGCTCTGGAAGGTTCAACCCCCAGTGTAGCCACAATAAGATCTGTTGGGCCCTTGAGCAAGGCCACATTGCTCCAGGGATGATTGGCCCCTGCTTAGTGTCATCGACTATAAGTCAGTTTGGATAAAAGTGTCAGCTAAATAGCTGTAATGCAATGGAATTGGGCCCCTTATCAAATTTGCACCATTCAAAAACTGAAAATGAAAAAAAGAAAATATAATCATAATGTAATCATAACTAAGAAAAACAGGAACTGATGGTGTATTCCCCCAATAATTCTGTGAATAGTATACAGACACTGTTGTGTATTGAGCAGGCCTGGTTAAATGTTTGTGTGACTCAAGGCAAACAGAAAACTACAGTACTGTTTATAGATGTCTTTCTCCTTTCTGTTTGTGTAATATTTTCACATTTGCATTTGTAATATCTCCCCGTGAGTGGGTTTGGGCATTTATCCGGCCCCCCGATACTTTGCGAGAAGTGAACAGGATGGCTTTATAGCTACAGCGATTCAGGGCCTCAGTTTAATAGTGTTTAAAAGTGTTTACAGCAGTCTGGCTTCGGTAACTACGGGCATATTAGAAATACAAGATTTAAGTGACATGTCTGATTATAGCAGCCAGGTGCCTGCAGGTACGGCTGTCAGTCAGGACAAATTATGAAGCATTTTATGTGTTTCATTATACGTTCTCTCACATTTATTTGTGTGTTTATCATTCTTTAACTTTTATTATGCTGCTAGTTAGATTGCTCCATTTGCTTTACTTTTATGTTCTTTGTAGCACTTTTTTCTGGTTGTAAAAAGGTGGTTTACAAATCAAGTTATGTGTATTGAATGATTATGATTGTAATAATAATAATAATTATTATTATTATTATATAATTCCCCTATTCATGAAGAGACAGACAAGATGTTCAGAATAGAAAGCTGGAACATTGAATTAGACACCTGCTCAGAGCGACTTGGGTGTGTGACAAAATGTGTGACAAAAATAGACACAAGGTGTGACTCTCTTTAGCACAATTAACACGGTATGCTTACACTAATTCACCCTGGGGGAGGGAGAAGGGGGGAGGGAGATATTGCCACCTGACTGATTGATTTTGAGACACTATTGTTGAAAGACATCTGAGGACCCTGCTGTAAAATCCAGCTATGTGACCTTGAACAGCTTGAAAAATGAACTGGTCAAGCTGGTCATGAACTTGTCTAGCTGGGTATGAACTGGACAACCAGCATGGCCAAGCTGGTCTAGCTGGGTATGAGCTGGTCAACCAGCTAGTGCTGGTAGCTTGTCTGAGCTGTTTGAAAACATAGCTTGAACTGGTCAAGCCATGGCAAGCAGGGAGCTGGTCTGAACTTGTCAACCAGCTAAACCATGTCGAGCTGGGAGATGGTCTGAACTGGTCAACCAGCTAAACCATGTCGAGCTGGGAGATGGTCTGAACTTGTCAACCAGCTACCAGCTGTTTTAAAACCTAGCTTGAGCTGTTTTGTTTTCAGCCTGGGGCTCAACCAGAATTATTGATTAGTACCTGGCTGTTGATTACTGATCTTACATTAAGCAGTGACTACTGTAGTATCTATCTGGCTGTTGATCACTGATGTATTCATAAGTAACTGGCTTCTTCTCCTAGGTTTGCTGTTCTGAGTGATCCAGCCTGCTGGCTGAGCGTTGACCCAGTCACAGGGATGGTCAGCACCACTGCCATCTTGGATCGTGAATCGCCTTTCGTCCATGACAACACATACAGGGCAGTGTTCACTGCAGTAGATGATGGTGAGATACAAAAGAGTAATATCCTTATTCCTTGTCATGTCCACATTTTATACCGTCTGAGTTACACAAGAATTTGAAACTATGAACTATGCATGACAATAAAAAAAACAACACATACACATACTGTAGTGGATTAAGCATTTAGCCAGGACACAGGGATTTTTTTTGTGATAAGTGAGTGACATTACAGAGTAATGATCACAAGTGATTGCATTGGGTTCAACGCAAGACTTTGATATCCGCAAGTTTTCATCATCTCCAAAGACGATCATAAAATGAGGTGATTCCTTTCCTTAATTCTACAGACTGCTGCACATTCTGTGACCGTTTATTTTTAAGATATCATCAGTCACACTCTGCAAGGTCTAAGCATGCAGGGTTTTATTAAAATGTAGGCAGTTATGTCTCTGGTGTTATGGTTATAAATGTGACACTCTTCTTTGATCTGTGTTCATTTAGTAATTACATTCAGTCTCTGTGTCATCAGCTTTGTAAACTGGTTAATGGTGTAGATATAGCGATATAACAAGAGGGCAGAATGTCAGAGTTGTGTTGATAGAGTAGAGCAGGCATATAGATAGTGTGCAGAGTGATACAGGGCATAGAAGCTTCTGTTTCTTGTTAGATATGCAAACTTGGGGAGATGTGTGATGCAGACCTGGGTCAAATACTTAATTGTTTTGGATTCAAATCGAGGTCTGCAGTAACTGGTTTGTATTAGAGGTCTGCAGTGGCTGGTTTGTATTAGAGGTCTGCAGTGGCTGGTTTGTGTTAGAGGTCTGCAGTGACTGGTTTAAGTCAGAGGTGTGCAGCGAATGCTTGAGCCCACAGGTGTGTTGTGGTTCCACACAGGTAGCCCCCCTGCAACAGGGACTGGGACGCTGGTCATCATGCTGGAGGATGAGAACGATAACGCCCCTGACATTTACCCGCCCGTGGCTCGCGTTTGTGAGGATGACCTCAGCGTGCTGGTCCTGGGAGGGCAGGACAGAGACATCGACCCCAATGGCGCCCCCTTCAGCATTCAGCTGGGAAAACAGCCTGGACTGGAGACTATGTGGAATATCACAAGCATCAACGGTATGTACACACACAAGTGTGCACACACACACACGCACACATGCACACACACAGACACATTTTGGTCATTTAAGAGATGGTTTTGAAGCAATCAAAGCATCAAATCCATAAATATAAAAATGTAGCACAGTCCTAAACAAAAACTATAGTCATAGTAAGCTGCTATTTATAAAACATTTTTAAAGGGTACACACTCACACACACACGGCAGGTTGCCTTATCGGGTTTTGCAGGTGTACAGTAGATGATGGGCATTGCGTTCCGAAGCTGTACATGGTGGGTTGTTGTAAGGGGGCAGGATCGGAGGTCGGAGGTCCAAACACACACACTTTTAAACAAAGCATGTGGAAGAAAGGCGCAGTAACCTCAACAATCTAATCCTTGGTGTAGACCGTCTAACATTTGTGCACCAAAATAAAACGTGACTGAAGATGTGAGACTATCCTCATTACCCTAAACTGACGGAGAATTGCTACGTGTTTAGCTCCCATAGACTCCGTCATAATAGGTAATAAAGAATAGCCAGTCACACCTCACATAATGCACAAATGAAGATAAAATAACGTGCTATGATGAATGCAACAAACAAGCCCCGATTCAAAGAGAAACAGGGCTTAAGTAGACAGGCACGTAGCTATCCTTGGCCACGCGGCAGGCAATTATAATCCTTCATCAGCACGAGGGCATTGATTATCTAATCGCTATTCATTGCCAAATTGGAATTAATTACCAAGATAGGCTATAATGCGACAATGGCGCAATCTAGTGGTGCAAAAAGGTAATGTCTGGAAAAGCTAGCCGGATCCCTACCAGAATCATGACAGTTGTGGTGCTGGGTGAAAATGGTGAATTGCAACCTTACTGCTGAACAGTTGTGGTGGGTTACCATTCTGCTGGTGTCGATGGCTGGTTTGGGTTTTCGTGGTGATGATGGGTTGGGGTTTTGTGGCTCTACAGGTGTGTACAGTGGAGGGTTGCCATGTTGGGCATAATGGCCAGTTATGGTACTTTGGCTCTGTGCAAAACACCATCTATTTTTCTCACCTCCATTTGTAAAGCTGTGCTCTTTCTTTGACCATGCTAATTATCTCTGAATTTATTCACAGCTAAGGTGTTAGAAACAGAAGTTATAATTTGATAGCCAAAGCTGCATACATTTGCATACATTAGCATAATTAGACATGAAATGAAATTGTGTTCCCTCTTTATTCTTTAAGGCATGTTTCCTAGCACTATATTTCCCTGGTATTACTGGTGCTGCTTAAAATATGTTTTATTGCGTAATGTCATTATTAATATAATTAATTGGAGCAGCAATAATTAGAGGGAGGGACTTGGCAGGGTTAGTAGATCGCCGCACAAAAACAAGCACCCTGAGCGCCTCGGAATCACGGTCATGACTTGTGAGAAGAGACGGCTTGAAGAAGGCGTGTCACTCCTGCTGGCTGCTGATGGGGTGTGGGCAGTGTATCTAATACTGGCTCTAATTGAATCAGACGGGGTCCAATTGGCTACCAAATTGGGAGAAAAAGGAAAAAAAATTAATAAATAGGATACATGTAGCAAAACAGATAGCCAAGAGAAACATCAGTTCTTGTCTCACATTTCCAAAAAGGCACCAGGATGAGCCTTTTGGAATAGTGTTCTATGGACAGATGAGGAACTTTTTGGATGACTCTGGTCTCTTCATGTTTGGCATGAAGCAAATACAGCATTCCGCAATAAGAACATAATACCAAGAGTCAAACATGGTGGTGGTCAAAATTCTTCGGAAAAATTGAAGCGTCCATGAAAGTGTCCATGAATTGAAGTGAAAGAGTAATGGGTTGCTATTGCTACTAAAGGTGGCGCAACCAATTAGGTATAAGACGGTGATTACTTTTTCAAATAGATTATATGGGTGTTTAACCGTATAACCATTAGTCGGGAGGGGGGGGGGGGTACTTTTTCGTGACCGTGTGTGTGCGTGCATGCAGGCCAGCGTCCTCTCTGTCCTCACCGGGTGTTGCGATTGTGATCGACAGGTACGCACTCCCAGGTGACCCTGCTGCATCGGTTGCGTAGGGCCAATTACCTCCTGCCCCTGCAGGTGACGGACTCCGGGGCTCCGCCCCTCTCCCAGAGCGCACAGGTTACGATTCAGGTGTGCACCTGCAGGGGGGGCAGTATGCACTGCAGCGGGGCTGACTCCGCCCGCCCAGACCCGCTCACGCTTAGCCTGGTCCTGCTCACCGCTGTCACCGTTCTGTTACCATGACGCCAATAGGTAAGCATAGCACTGAGCCTACTTCTCCCGTGCGGCAGTCAGCAGGCGTGTGTTGGCAGTATGTTGGCATTGTGGGATACTGAGTTTTTTGGCTCTGGATTATGAGTCAGTGTGGAGCTATAGAAGTGTGTGAGGCCAGACAGCCATAGCCAGTGTTCAAGAGACTTTACTTTGCATCATAGCGTTGTCTGCTGAATGTCAACTTTCATCCAGTGCAACTTCTGTCATATGTTCTCTTGTGTACTCATCTACACAAAGTGCTCTATAAAGTAAAAGTGGAGTAAAATGTTTTGATATTTCACTATTGGATACACCAGAACTTATTGTCTAGCCTTTACAGCAAAGGGTGTAATTATTTCTCTACTTTGACATTACAGAGCACTTCATGTGGATGAGTAACAAAAAAGCCAATTGAAATGTTAATTTGAGCTTTCAACAAAGCACAATTTCAAAAACTCCAAAGGGTTTGGATACTTTCCAAAGGCACTGTACATATATTAAATGTTGCATTATACATTTCCAAACTGTATGGTTGAATACCCCTTCAAGATTGTAGCACTTGTTCAGATTTCCATTTTATTCTTCTGCTTCAATATTATTCTGCTGTTCTATCATAACCAACATACTGAAAGACAATGCCTTTTATTTACCCTTTATTGTACAGTGTCCCCTTACTGTGTAAAGTTTGGCAGGTAGTAAAACAGTCATGCAAATCTTCAATACCCATGTAGTATAGATACAGAAAAATAAGATTTTAAATGAATGTGTTTGTATCCAAACAATAAAGTTAAAATAAATTGGTACAATATTATAGCTTCCTGCTGGTAGCTACACTACATAAATGGCACTACATTATGTGGCAACAACCAGTAATACTAAGACCACCCCTAAAACAAGATAGGATAACATTTTAACAGTTAAATTGTTTAGTAGTTAAAATGAGCACAAAAAAACAAAACAAATAACCATTTAGCTTTTGACTGGTCACTTATGTGACTGGCAGGCAGAAGGATATTTATGTGGGGGGATTGGCTCCATATATTAAGGTATTTCTAGCATTTTAATAAAATTTGACTTCATTGGTGGTCTATAGACATAGCAAAGACATCTTCAGGGCTTAAAGTTCTCAGGCACGGTGATGGATTTCCGGCGTTTCTTGTAATATTCTTGTAAAATAAATAAATAAATGAATAAATAAAAGAGAAAACGCAACAACCACTCCCCGGCCAAGTCAAGATAATACAACACTCTCTAGCCCCGGGTGAAGCTACCACCAAGGGCCTGCATTTTACCTATGCACTACCAGATCAAAACAGACTCTGATAGAGTACTTTTAACTTAAACTGAACTGAACAAACACTTTCCCAGGCCAATCCAAACCCCAGTCTCATTACCGCAGGAACGCGGGGGGCAGGCTTGGTTTGATTGATTGATCAAGGCTCACTCAGTAATTTACACATAACTTTAGGTGGACAGCAACTGCGTCCTCAGGAGACCATAGTACTCATAGTTTTTAACGTCTTGCACTGGCATCTTGGTAACCTTGGCAACAGCTTTGCTTAGCCCAGTGAACTCTATGATGCTGAGCCTTTGGCACTTTTGCAGTTTGTGTCTGATGTGCTGCAGTTAGGCATGGTTTATTTGGCAAAACATTTGATAACTATTCTTTTTGATATCTTAACTGGCGAGTGAGTGAGGAGGTCACCAGGGGGATGAGCTGAACAAGGACTCCAACATATCCATTATCAAAAACAAAGAAGAAGAATGAAGTGTGGAAGATGGAAGATGAACAAAGAAGAAGTGTATGCCCGACACATTTTAAATGTTTTTCCTTTTGAAGTGCTTTTTATCAGGACCGTTGGTGCTATTTTTCTAATAGAATAGGTCTATACTATTGCAACTATCTTGAACCTTTTTGTATCTTAAACCTTTTTTTTGTTACTGAGTGGGCCTTTAAATAAAGTGGAGTAACCTCCTCTACAATCCCACAATGAGAATGACACACATTTTCTTTAACCTGCCTGTGTTTACGATAGTATGTGTGTATTTTGCATATTTGAATGTGTGTGACAGACCCAATTAGTTATAAAAAGGAAAATTATAAATTATTTATAAAAGTTTTGGTTGTGAAGCACTCATTGGGTTTGTTTGAGGTCAACTGATGACAAAGCCAAGGATCTGGGTTCAAAAATGGCAACAGACATGAAGAATTCTGTTTTTGTGTATAACTACAAGATAGTTATTGTGAGTGCAGCAAGCTGACTCACTAGCTTAGGACCTCAAAGTTCTTTTGTACTCGACACAAAACGTCAGAAAATAAAAGTCTTGAATCCGAAGTTCTTCGCTTGTCTGTTTACTTATGAATTACAAATCATATAGTATAAAAACTTAGGATCTTTACTTTTCTTATACACCAACTGTGTAGTTCTGTGTAGTTCTGTGTAGTTTTGCGTAGGTCAAAAGACTGTTGCTCCAAGGTCCAGCGGCTTCTGGCTGTTTCGCGGGGTTTCAATTATTTTATACTAACTCTAACAGCCAATCAAATGACATTATTCTAGATAACACTGGTCTACTGTTTACATTCCAATTTCGAACTCCATATTCAACACAGGTTTTCTCAGGTCTTAGCAAATAAACTCAAAATATTATGACTTCCATAGAAATGGCTTCAACATAACACGGCCCCTAATTGATTAGGCCTTAGCATATCAACTTAAACTTTAAACTGGAGCCATTTACACTCCTTTTAACATTTTCTCAATTCCTTTTAACAAGGATATTCTGCTCTTCACAGGTAAGTATTTGAAGGTAAACATTAACTGGTAAATATTAACAACTAAATACTTTTTACAGACTATTCAAAACTGGTATTTCTATTCTATTCAATATTCAGTCCACTCTGGTAAGTATTTTTAGTCTATTCAAATCTTTCTCTTCATCTTCAGTCTTCTCCCTGCAATAAACAAAGTTTAGTTATGGGTCTTTGAATGATGCTGGTCTTCGTCCTAACTTCAGCCCTTCGGACAACACCTTTGGAGTCGGGCATCACCCTCATGATTCTGCCTAACATCCAGGAGTTTCTTGGCAGGGACGAATCTGCGACGAGGACGACATCTCCAACCTTGAAGCTTCTTTTCTGGCCGATCCATTTTTGTCGTTCTTGCAGGAGTGGTAGGTATTCGTGAGTCCACCTTCGCCAGAACAGATCCGCCATATATTGCATTTGTCTCCAGCACCGGCGGACGTAGACATCATCCTTAGTGAACACAACATGTGGAAAACTAGGCTGTGTTTTCAATGCGAGCAGATGATTCGGCGTCAGCGGCTCGAGGTCATCGGGGTGATCTGTGTTCGTGGTTAAGGGTCTCCCATTGATGATGCTCTCAACTTCGCAAAGGAGAGTATTTAATCCTTCATCTTCTAAGAGCTGTTGCTTCACAACGGAGCTCAGCACTTTTCTCACTGTGCGAATTTGACGCTCCCAGATGCCGCGGTGGTGAGACGCAGCAGGTGGGTTGAAAATCCATTGCACCCCCTTTTTCATCATGACTTCACTGATACGAGACTGATCCAGCTCTGCTAATGCCTCACGCAGCTCTCGTTCAGCGCCGACAAAGTTTGTGCCATTGTCAGAACGAATGATTGACACTTGGCCTCTTCTGGCTTGGAAACGCCGTATGGCATTAATACATGAATCGGTGTCAAGAGAATGGGCTACTTCTCTGACAGTTAAGCATGTGAAGAGCACTCCATAATGCTTGACCTTTGCACGTCCTCTTCTGACCTCGAAAGGTCCAAAATAATCCACACCCGTGTTGGTGAAGGGTGGTTTGTCAGGGAGCAGACGGTCTTGCGGCAGATCTGCCATTTTCTGCTCTCCTGCCTTTGGATGCAGTCCTCTGCAGAGGTTGCACTCTGAAATCACTTTTCTTGCTGCTGCATTGGCTTTTGGTATCCAATACCGTTGTCGTAATATGGCTAAGACGTGGTTCCTACCTCCATGTCCAGACACTTGATGGATGTGGTGGAGAATGAGGTGGGCTATTCTGTGCTGTTTATGTAGAATGGCAGGATGCTTGGCCTCCTCAGGCATCGCTGATCTGTTCAGATGTCCTCCTACTCTGAACACATCATCTTGCAAGTATGGATCCAGTTTGAAGATAGAACTGTTCTTTTTCACACGGGAGCCTCCTGGCTGCAATGCTTGCATCTCCTCCATGTAAGCTTGTCTCTGACTGTATTTAATCAGTTCCATTTCAGCTCTGGATAGATCTTCCACGGTAAGTATTCTTTTTTCCAGGTTCTTCTTGCACATCACTATTTGTTGTTCAACTATGGATCGGCATTTCTCTGGATCATTCTCATTCTGCTGTATGTTCTGCTCAAACTCTTTTCTCTTCTTGCTCAGGTACCGCAACGTCCCTCTCACGCGCAAAATGCAGGCTGCTGCCTTTTTCAACTTATGCCAACTGGAGTAATACTCAACAAGCTGGTTCAGTGGATCCGTGCACTTGTTTGGATTTGTGCATGACACTGCAGCGGATGTCTTCACCTCAACATCATCTTCAGTCAGGTAAGTACACTGTTCAGGTTGTTCTGGCCAGTCAACTTCTTTTGGCAGGAAACTAGGTCCCTGAAACCAGCTCTTACTGTCCATGAAGCTCTGGATGTTCAAACCTCTTGAAGCCTGATCTGCTGGGTTTTGTGAGGTGTTGACATACTTCCACTGAGAAGACGCTGTCGCCTCTCTAATGAAAGAGACACGGTTTGCCACAAACGTCTTGAAGCGAAGAGCATCGTTTTCAATGTACTTTAGTACTGTTGTACTATCTGACCAGAAGACCGACTCCATCAGGGGAACTTCAAGTTCTTCTTTCAGCAACCGGTCGATCTTGACTGCAACCGTCGCTGCTGTCAACTCCATTCTCGGGATAGTGATCTGTTTGAGTGGAGCGACTCTGGACTTTCCCATTAAGAATGATACATGTTTCTCACCCTGGTCATTTGTCAGCACGAGATACAACACAACACTATATCCATCTTGGCTGGCGTCTTGAGAAATTGTGGATTTGAGCAGCCTTTGTGGGCCCAAATGCAGGGGGTTTGAAACATCTGTTCAGACTGAGTTCTGAAAGCTTGTCTAAGTCTGTCAGCCACTTCATCCATGTCCGGCATGGCCTTTCATGGATCTCTTCATCCCAACCTTTCTTTTCTTGGCAGAGATCTCTTAAAATTAGCATAACAGGTAGGAGGAGTGGTGCCAAAAAGCCCATAGGGTCATACACCAAACTAATAACAGATAAAATGCCCTGTCTTGTGCATGGCTTGTCCGGCAGGTGTATCTTGAACCTGAAGCTGTCAGAACTTTGTGCACCACTGCACGCCTAATGCTTGTTCCACTGGTAACTCATTATGCTCCAGATCGAGATCTTTGACTTCAGCTGCTCGTTCGTGGTCAGGAATGGAGCCCAGCAGGGATCTGCTGTTGCTGACCCACTTGGTCAAATGGAAACCACCACTGGCACACAACGTCATCAGCTCCCTCACAAGAGCGACGGCTTTGTCTTCTGTGGCTACCGACTTCAAACAGTCGTCCACATAGAAGTTCTTGAGGACTGTCTGTGTGGCTTATGGGGTGCTCTTTGAAGCTGTATCTTCTGCTGTCCTTCTCAGTGCATAAGCCGCACAACTAGGGGATGATGTAGCACCGAACAGATGCACACACATTCGGTACTCTTGTGCTTCCACATTCAGATTGCCACCTGGCCACCAGAGAAAGCGTAGCATATCTGCGTTCTTGTCTGGAATCCACACCTGGCAGAACATGGACTCAATATCTGCCATCATGGCGACAGGCTCCTGTCTGAATCTCAGCAACACTCCGGTGAGGCTGTTTGTTAGGTCAGGCCCTTGCAACAACTGGTCATTTAGCGGCACACCTTGGTAAGTTGCCGCGCAGTCAAAGACGACTCGCAATTTCCTCTTTTTCGGATGGTACACCCCATGGTGTGGGATGAACTATACTCTTCCATCACTGCGACTCAACTGTTCTTCTGGAACCCTTGTTGCGTAGCCCTTTTCCAGTATGTTGTCCATAAAAGCCTTGTACTCTTGAAAGAAGTCTGTATTCCTACTGAATTTCCTCTTCAATGAGTTAAGCCTCTGTTCAGCAATACCACAGTTGCATGGCATCTTCACCTTGTCATCCTTCAAGGGCAGCTTGATGCAGAAGTGGCCATCCACAAGCTGTGCTGATGTTGTCACCGTGTGCATGAACCGCTTATCATGTTGAGACTGTTCTCGTCTATCGTCACATCGTCCTTCTGGAAAATCTGCATTGTAATGCTTCATCAGCATGTCTTCGATACTTATCACAGAAATACAGTTGACAAGGAAACTTTGTCTTTTGCTATCATCTGATCTGCCTCGCACATTCTACTTCTTTGCCAAGTCTTCAGTGCAGAAAGTCGCTGTGCTTCCTTGATCCAGGAAAGCATAGGTCTTGATTATCTTCGTGCCTTTCTTGTGTTTTATCTGCACAGGTACGATCGGCAGAATACACTCACTGTTCCCGGCCCCAGTATGGTCACCTCTTCTACACCCTGCAGACACAAGAGCACTTGTAACTTGACTTGAGCCTTGTGAGCTGTCATCGGCACTGTTGTTCTTCGGTGAAGCATCTTCCTAAACAACGTGCAAGATAGCTGGGTGCTTGAGTGAACAATCTGGGCAGGAGGCCCTTTTCTTACAGTCCTTGGACATATGACCTGCTGTCAGACACCCAAAACAAAAGCCACTTGTTTTCAAGAACTGAATTCTTTCTTTCAGAGGCTGTTCTCGAATCTTGTTGCACACATTCAGTGCATGGTTCTTCTGGCAGTAAAGACAGGGACTTTGGAAGACACTTGCTGACTTGACTGCAAAAGGTTTCTTCTCAGGTTGACTTTTACTGACATTATTTTCAGTAGCAGACACATTCACGGCAAAGCTGCTTCTTTTAGACTCACCTTTTCTGATGATAGGTTGCTTCTTTGAGTTGTTCTGATTACCTGAAGTGGAATCCAGGATATCTCCAAACAGTGGGTCATTGGCAACCTTAGCTTGACGGTACACAAATTCCACTAAATCAGGAAACCTGGCTCTTTTTCTTCTTCTTTCTTGAATGTCGCAAGCATAGCTTCTCCATCTTTCCTTCAATTTGAATGGAAGTTTGGATAAAATGGACTTCATGTTGGTAGGATTGTTAATTTCCTCCATGTAGTCCACATCATTCACTGAGTTACAACATCCAATCAGGAACAAAGCAAAGGCATTCAATCCTTTTCTGTCTTCTGGCCTTATCTGAGGCCATTCCATAGCCTTCTTGATATAAGCTGTAGCGATGGTCAATTCATCTCCATAGTGACGATCAAGCAGGTCTCTGGCTTCTTTGTAAGCTCTATCAGTTCTCATGTGCTCACAGCTCCGAATGAGATCAAGTGGCTCTCCACTTGTGAACTGTTCGAGGTAGTACAGTCGATCTTGATGACTGTCTATCTTACTGTTGATAGCATGCTGTTGATAGCATGATAGAATGCCCTTATGAAAGATCTGTAAGTCAGAGGATCTCCTGTAAACGTGGGTATGTCTCTTTGAGGTAGTTGAGACAAACTCTGTTGTTTAATGAGCGTCTGAGTGACTTCGTTTTGACGCTGCAGCACTTCGTGCAGGCTGTCTGTAGAAGAATCAGTGTGATCATGATGATTAGGATGTGGCATGCTGCTGCCACCATCAAACCTTGACGATGACTTTCTTCTATCTGAAGCATCACCAATAGACTCATGAGCATCTTCAAATTCTTCATACACCTTTAATTTGGCATCTGAGGCGGCAAGCTCGGTGTCAAGCTCCAATCTTTTTTCATTCTCAAGCAAATTTCTTCTTGTTCAACTGCTTCTCTCTTTTTCATTGTTGCAGCTCTTACCAACAGCGCTTCACGTTCAGCTTTAATTCTCAGCATTGCAGAATTAGTACTGGAAGTGTGGCTTACCACAGAATTAACTTTGGATACACTATCATGTGGCCTATTATCATCTTCCTCTATCATGTCCATCTTTTGAGACAACTGTAATCCATTTGTTTGTGTCTTCTATAAACCGCTTGAATTCAGAATATCTGTTCTCATAAGCATCTTGATCCGCTTTCTTATCATCTTCATTTATTAACTCACACAACTCTTCATTAATCCGTTCATACTGTCCTAAGTATCTTTCAAACATTAGCAATGCTTCATCTTTAATGAAATTAACATTGTGTTTGTTTTCCTTCAATATGACTAAGTCATTCTTCTTTGTGGTTACTTGTGCCAACTTTCCCTTGCGTTCACCTTTCAGCCTTTGTATTTTCTCCTCTACAGCCTTTTCGGTGGGCTTTGGCGCCCTCTTTTGGTCAACACGCAAAGCTGCGCTTTTATCTGCCATGTAATTTCACTCAAAAATCTTCCCGCAAAACTGTCACAATTCCTCGAATTATCCACAGCTTCTACTCTTCTTATGCATTCACAAACATTTGTGAAAAGAGTTACTGGTTATGTAAGATTTCTTGAAGTAAAGCTCTATGACTAGACTTTCAGAAGCGAATATCCAGCGGACGTTTACTTTAGTTTTTGACGATGGTTAGCGTTAGCATCGTCAGGAGGCTAATAGTCAATGAGAGAATATCAGACCTGTTCCAAGGAAAGCTTCATTCAGCCGACGTCTCACACTCAAGGTACCTCTGGCTTTCTGTCTGTGTTCTCAAGCTGCGACGTAGTTTTCGGCCGTCTTGGTCTATTTTCTTCGCTAGCAGCCGCTAGCAGGTTTCTTCACTAGCTCAGCCCAGTCGATTAGCTCGCCGTCCTCACGACTCCGTGCGTCTTCATGCAGTCTTTTCACGCAGCTCCTCTTTCGGCTTCGTCGAGCAATCTTCTGAATTTACTCGATATTTTGACTATGTCGACCAGTCTTTTAACTATGAGCCAAGTCTTTGGCTTTGCTGAGCAGTCTTTTGACTTTGATGTGAGTGCAGCAAGCTGACTCACTAGCTTAGGACCTCAAAGTTCTTTTGTACTCGACACAAAACGTCAGAAAATAAAAGTCTTGAATCCGAAGTTCTTCGTTTGTCTGTTTACTTATGAATTACAAATCATACAGTATAAAAACTTAGGATCTTTACTTTTCTTATACACCAACTGTGTAGTTTTGCGTAGGTCAAAAGACTGTGTTGCTCCAAGGTCCAGCGGCTTCTGGCTGTTTCGGGGGTATTCGATTATTTTATACTAACTCTAACAGCCAATCAAATTATTCTAGATATCACTGGTCAACTGTTTACATTCCAATTTCGAACTCCATATGCAACACAGGTTTTCTCAGGTCTTAGCAAATAAACTCAAAATATTATGACTTCCATAGAAATAGCTTCAACAGTTATGATAGATATGCTAATAAATGGTCATTCTTTTTGGAAATGCTGAATGATAATTAGCTGAATGATAATATGACATTTCTTACAGTTCTCAGAGGACTCTTGTTTTGTTCGACCATGTTAGCAAGAGTATGTCACAACTCGGCCAATTCATGTTGCATCCAGAATCCCGATTCCCCCAACTTGAAAAAACCCCCTGCACATTCAGCTTTGTTGCTTTGTCTGGCTGTGACTCGTTTGTCATCTCGCAAACTTCAGGTATCTTGGAGGTGCCTGAGATTCCAACTCGGAATGGCGATATTTATAGCTGTTCAATAGTGCATTTCCTACATGTCAAGAATGAGCCAAGAGACATGCCAGGAGTTCTAAGGTGAGGACCACTTGACATTCTGCTTGGTTTGGTACTATATTCTCTGAGTTTATGCCATTTTATCCTCCAGAAGATCATGCCAGGCTAGTCAATACATCCCACAACGCTCCTCTTGCTGCTGCCCATCAGATCATAAACCACAAGCAGGGAGATTTGGAGGTAGGGTTAGCCAGGGTTTCTAACTCTCAATTGGCAGGAGAACAAAAGGAAGTGGAGAGGAATCACTGAAAACAAAGGGGATGAGCGAGAGGGATGGAGGACAGCAATGTAGAAGGGTTATGTACAGATTCAAGCTCACCTCACCGTGAGTGTAAAAGTGTAATTATTGAGGAGTGCATGTAGCATGTGTACAATGAGAGGCAGATGAGAGAAGATGCCTGTGGACTGAGGATGCCTGAGAGAAGATGCCTGAGGCTGGCTGTGTTCTGCTTCCTGTAACACTTCACCTGTTCCTACCCTCCTGTGTCAGGCTGCTGTGGATCAACTTTAAGGGCTGTCTTGGCATGAGATGAAACACTCCCCTCCGAAATAACATTTTTAGCGTGAGGTCATCGCCCTCACGACCAAAATCACAATGGGATGGCGTGAGACAGAACCTGGAAGCGAGAGTCTCATGCCAAAAGCGTGAAAGATGGCAACTCTGGTATAGTGCAGTATAGTATAGCATTGACCTCTAACCTGACCGCATCCTGACAATAGAGAAAAGAGGTGGAATTTAACACTGCTGTGCTGGAAACAGTTTTACACTGACACTCGCACCTCTGGCACATGACACTGATTAAAGCTTTACTGTAAGTCGTGAGCGGAGTAAACATGGTTGGAGAGCTGTCCCAGACAGCCAGTGACGCAGGGCCAGATCTGTGCCAATTCTGGTTCTGGCCCAAAGACAATCGCTCTCTGGGGTGTGAGGCTATGTAGGACAGTTTGGTAGAGCTTCCAAAAGAAGAGCTACAATATATTTATATTTAATTATGTTTTCTTTTTTTTTCCTTTTTTTTTTACTCTCGACGCACACACACAACACCCCCATTGACTCAATATTTTTCATCCTTTCTTTCTTAAATTAATTTTACATTTCATTAGTTTTTCAGAATCCAAGTCTAACTCAGGAAATTATTCCTGTTCTTTTGAAAAAGAAATGCAATTTCACAGTTAACTTGTAACACCACATTTCTTATAAAGTGTCTGAAACCAAAACATTTCTTCCACTTCTGGTCCCTGGAGCCATGAGCAGCTTTTAGAGAGAGACACAGAGCAGCACGGGGGATCTTATACAGTAAACATCAACACGACACGATTATCTTTCCCCACCTACGCTTAAATAAAATGATTATATTATTATTTTTGATACAGAACTTCACAAGTTGGAACCATGGAAAAGAGGTAATATTTAATTCACAGAGAATAGTTAATATATAAGACATTATCACAAGAGATATTATTTAAAATAAATGGTAAATGGCAGGCATTTTATATAGCGCCTTTATCCAAAGCGCTGTACAATTGATGCTTCTCCATTCACCCATTCATACACACATTCACACACTGACGGCAGGAGTAGCTCCACACAGAGGTATCCAGAACATGGCGTTTCCTCCTTCTGCACCTCCACCTGCCCACACCTCCCCCTTTCCCAGACTTTTCCTTCCCTGTGTCATGCCTCTGTGTTCTCCCAGTGGTTCTAATGTTGTGGTGGCAGAGTCCCACTTGCTCTTGTTGTAGAGGTGGTACTTCTGAAATTAGGACCACAAATCATGAAATACTGAGGCAAAGCACAAAAAAACGTCTTTATCCCAAACATTATGGAAGGCAATGTATATTACCATTTAAAGGATATAAAAGTCTGCGTCATCTTTACAAAATAATAACTGAAATAAAGAAGAATTTAGACTTATAACTCTAGCAGTTACTCAACTCCACCACAGGGGGACGGTAAAGAAATAACCACAAGAGGGCGCATTGTATCTGTATTAAAACTGAAAAGAAGAGCAATAATAGAACTTGTGAATCATGCAGTGTGGAGCTGCCTTCTAACCAGATAACTCCCCAGAGAATGTGCAGACTGGCTACCTATGTTTCTGTTCCAGTTCTACTTTAGAAAATACTCTATCTATTGCTGGCATTAAATTAAAATGTAATATATTGTTTTCCTATGGTAGTCAAAAGAGACTGGCACAACAGTGTCCATGAAATTGTTAATCAGCTGGAGTCCTGCTCTTTTCCTCTGGCTTCTTCACAGGAAGTGAATACCCCCAGGACACAAACTGTGAAAACTACTCTTCAATAAAATAAAATACTGAGATTCAAACCCAAGTTTGAATTTCATCCAACTTCAGCCAGAGGTACAAGGCATTCACCTTTCTGAAAGTTTGAATAACTTTTACTGTAGATTTGACACGCTTGATATCAGTACAGAGGACAAGCTGATGAAATGTGGTCTTTGGGACATAGAGGAATTTGACGGAATGCTTTAATAAAAGATTTGATTTAAGTTTTACAATAATTCTGTGAGCTGTTCCCTCGTCGAAAGAGCTATCAGAACCTGCACAACGGGAATCATTTGCCTGGAAGAATCCAAGTAAAGCTGCCCCTAGAGGAACAGTGGAAACAGATCAGCGTTATTACATCTATTTAGTAAGACTTTACCCTGATCTGAACTGATCTTTAACACATGACAAATGAATAGACGGTATGATGATGTTATTTGTTCATTGCACTTACGTCAATGAACAGCGATGCATATTTTCATTGTTATCTGTGCTCTTAAAATACACATGCACATTACATGCACTTATGTTTCATAAACTGGAGGTTGAAAATGATTGTCATGTCTTCAATATTTAAAAAAAATAAAACTACAGATGAAGAGCCCATTTGTTGGTTGAAATGCGTTGTGGTACAGCCTTCAAGACGCTATAGCTTATAACTGCAGTTACTCTGTACTTCCTGTGATCTTTAGGTCTGAATGGTTTATAATTATAGAAATGTAAAAATCAGACTAATTACCGGAATTACATATTTTCACAACAGATTCATGAAAATAAATATATTTATTCTCAGAAATATTTTAATTAAATTGTGAATTTAACATTGCTCTGAAGGATTTAGTGAAATAACACAAACCCAACCCAATACTGGCGATACATCAGCTTAAATACAAGCAATACATTAAGCTAAAATACAAGATAAACATCAAATCCTGCATCGGCTGCACGATCTGACAATATGCTGCAAGAAGGAAGGGGATAATCTCTTTGTTCAGCTGCTTATCCCTCCAAAATAATTATATGAAGCTTTGGTCAACGGGAGTCGGGAGTGAGGAGTAGGAGTCGGGAGTCGTAGTTGGGAGTCGGAATCGGGAGTCCGAGTCGGGAGTCGGAGCTGACGTGGTGTGGTCATTTCTTTTTTTTCCCCAATTTTCCACTTTTTCCCCCAATTTGGTAGCCAATCTAATCCAATTAGTGCTAGCTGGAGATACACCGCCTTACGACCCCGTCCCTCAGCGGCCCAGTAGGATCTTGTGACCCTGAGAGCGACGCGCCTTCTCCAAGCCGTCTCATCTGAATTAGACCGTTACTCCGAGGCACTCCGAGGTGCTGTGTGCGGCAATCCCACTAACCCTGCCAAGTCCCCCCCCGGAGCAACGAGCCAATTATGCCTGCCTGGAAGGTATACCACTGAGAAGATGCTTGAGGTGGAATTGAGTATACACTCACTGAGCAATTTATTAGGTATTCGTTACACTTATTTTTTTAGACCAGCATGGTTATCAAGCCAGCCCATCTGGCACCATCAGTCACACCACAATCAAAATCACTGAGATCAAAATTTTTTTACCCATTCTGATGGATATTGTGAACATTAACTGAAGCTCCTAACCTGTATCTGCATGATTTTATGTATTGCACTGCTGTCACAGGATTGGCTGATTAGATAATCGCCTGAATACGTAGGTGTACAGGTGTTCCTAATAGAGTGCTCAGTAAGTGTATGTTGGTGCTGTCTCTAATGCAATGTTCTGTTCAAGTAGGTCACTTCAGGTCACTGTGATGTTCCCTCCTTAAGGGCGTGGTCCCTGCCATTCCACTGGCCTTTTCTCTGGCAACACCGACCAATCATATGCTTTTGCCTGTGAAGAAAGAATGTGACAGATAAATCAAACATACAATTCACTTGATGTGATACTTAATCTATAATTGAATGATAGATTGGAAAATTCATTTTTGTCAATATGTACCTGGATCAATAGGAACATGAATTTCCCTGGTATATGGAAAACTTTTCGGTGCACTCCCCAGAATCATGCAAATGATCGGTTGATCTTTTTTAGGGCGACAAAGGGACTTTTTAGCTAACCCTTTACAAATGTTAAGATGATGGGAGTAAGCACAACGGTGGCAGTGGATATCTAGAAAACTTGTCAAATCTCAGAAAACTACCTGGGGATAGATAGTAGATAGCACTATGGGTAGGAAATATAGCTTCTTTTTTTTTGGATGAGATTGCCAATTTTTAGGAAACAGAGGCATTCTAGTATACATTTATATTTCCTCAATTTCCATTAGTATTCTTTTTTAATTTTATATTATTTTATTTAATTATTATCTGTATGGTCTTTTCCTCACCTTCGGTAGCATACGATCACCAGCACTACCATGGCAACACCACCAATGACTGCCACAACTGCAGACACCACTGAACTGACAGAGCTGGACTGCAGGCCATCAGACTCTGAGAAAGAGAAAGAGAGAGCTAGTTTATTAGTGAGTCGGACTCAGTTGTATTAAGTATACAGGCGCAAACATCCAATAACTGTGTGAACGGTGGGTTTCTAGGACATTCCTGGGATGTTAATGTCAATGTTTCCCACACACATTTGTACATTGATCCGGTTTCCGGGATGTCCCCTGAATGTAATTTTTAAACGTCAAGAAACGGTCTTAGACTGTTATTTAGTTAACATATACTATTCCAGCTACAAAATAAATTAATTGTAGATGGATGTGTATGTTAATTCTATCTGGGAATACATGCACAGAATATTTTTTAAATGACCCTTCATGGTTTTTTCATGACTAAAACCGATAACCATCAGGGGATATTGCCGGTAAGCTAGAGGTCTGAAATGTTAGCTTGGAACATTATATTCTAAGCCTGTTTGGAATGTCCCTCTCATAACCAAATGGCAATCTAGATGTAATGCTCTCCAACATTCTTGAAACGCTTGGTGTTATCTGGGAATCGTATGGCCAGGCAAAGGGGAAAGTAAGCTCTTACCTTTGCAGGTGAAGGAACCAGGCGTGTTGACACACTCCAGGTTTTGTGGGCAAGGCGAAGGCTGACCAGCACATTCATTTATATCTAAAACAGTGTAGAGCACAAACACATTCTTTTATCACACTATTTTAAACCAGAACTGCCTACCAGTTGCTATTTCAATGTTCACATTCTTCTGTTTGCGACGTCGCCTAGTTCATGTGGGTGGAGCTGGACCCTGTGGGGGTGTGCACCTTGACAGGAGGGCGGAGCCGGACTCCACTGGCTGCTGCTGTGGTCGCATCTGATGGAGGAGGGGCCGTTTAGGAGGTAGCCGTCATGGCAACGGTACAGCAGGGCGGAGTCACAGAGCAAAGAAAAACCAAACTTTAGTCTGGGAATGGCACCACAGATTGGATCTGAAAGAGAGAAGGAGAAGGAGAGGTGAAGGAGAGGGAGAGGGAGAGAGAGGCAGGCACCCGCATGCAAAATACTTTATTGGCATGATGCATCGTATGTTACCAAAACACAGAAATATAACATATCCAATTGAATGCATAAACACAGATCTAGACATACAGTGCCCAGACAAACATACGCTTTCCATCACAGTCCTCTCTCCTTCCAACTCAAGACCTTAGAATTCTAAGTTTCTAACTTACATTTCTGATGAAAAATAGTGTCATAAATACACAAAAATACAGTTTAAAGGTATGAAAAAAATGCAACATTTAAAAGGTTGTATCTGCTCGGAGCCCATTCACTTTGGTTTCTTTGAAGCTCGATATCTCGAAACCACTCCGAACGCAGACAGAACCGTGTAAGGTCACAAACTATCACTATGTCCATCTCTTTCTGTCTCATGTCCTCACTGTCCACTGCCCCCCCCCCCTCACCCCCTCACCCCCTCACCCCCTCATCTGTGTCCCGCATCCCACACCTGTCCACTGCCCCCCCTCCCCCCCTCACCCCCTCACCCCCTCATCTGTGTCCCGCATCCCACACCTGTCCACTGCCCCCCCCCCCCTCACCTGTGTCCCGCTCCCTCCAGGCGCTCAGGTCCAGGTGTGGGATGCGGGGGTGGGTGCAGGGCAGCATGTCGGCCGGGTGCGCGGTTCGGGCGAAGGGGTCAGGGGGCACGTGGGCGATGCGGGTGTTGTCGCAGATGATTCGGGATAGGGAGACCCTGTGGAGCTGGGCCTTTTGAGCTTGGCTGAACACCCCTTCCCTCTCCCACCAGAACCTTCCGTGGAGGGTAGAGATATAGAGAGAGAATGACGGAAAGAAAGAGAAAAAAATTGGGCCAACGTTGAAAACACAACATTGAATTACCTAAATTCAGCCAAATATTTTACATAAACTCTTTTGTTGTCATGTATGTGCTTCATAAGTCAACTTCTTTAAGGGAAAGTACATTGTACAAACCCCTTTGGCCTTTTTTTTTTTTTTTTTTTTTACTCTCCCTGCACATTTTTGTTCCTCTCTGAGTTCAACTTTGTTTGCTTTCTTCATTTTTGTTTCTCTGCAACAATAATAAAAATATATATTTTCTAGAATTTTTTCCCCAGTCCCCAACAACACATGAGGCTGCTACTGTGTTTTATTAGTGGAATACCACAAAGTCTCAAGCCAACCACAGTCCAGCAAACAGACGGCCTCAAAGTGTTCGTTTAGTGACACTCTACACCAGTGAAGTGTCTTCAGAATATCCATTTGTGATACCGCAGGAAGCACGTCAATGACAACGTCCGCATTCTTCAAATTCTGATTCTACTAATTAGCAGCTCAGTGAGATCTCTTGCTGTTGAACGAGGTTGTGCTTTGTTAGGGCTGGAGTGAAAAGCTACAGGACAGTAGAACAGAGCTGGGAAGCACTGGCTTGGATGGTTTCTGCGAACTAATCACAGTTTAATGTCATTAGAGTTGCTGATCCATTACAGAGTAACGACATCCCTCACCTGTCTCCGTCTCTCAGGTTTCGGAACTGTTTGGCCATCAGGCAGGCCAGCAGTGGCCCCACCCGCCCCCCCGGGAGAGGGGGCTCCGAAATGGCCCCCACCCACAGGTCGATATTGTGTGGAGTCCCGTACAGACCCAGGAGTTTATGGGCCAGGCTGTGGTTCCCCAGCACATGGGCCAGATCCAGTTCGGTCACTGGGACCGAGAGATTGCACAGCCGACGCCACGCACTGTAACCTGGGGGAACACCAGACCAGACCTGGGTCGAATATCCAATTGTTTTGGATTCAAATACTTTTCTATGCTTTACTGAGCTTGTCTGGTGTATTGGAACCAATAGGCTATAGCTTGCTGGCACACCGGAGGCAGAAACACTGCAAAAAAACTTGATATGGTGCTAGATACTATTTAGCTCTTCAGCATACTAAGAGGTGGTTACACTTTAGTGGTAGCATTGCTGGGTTGAATGACCTGTTATCATTATTTTGTTATGTTATGTTATGTTATTAAATACTCTCAAAAAGTGTGAACTCTACCTTCTGGTCCTCTTGCTTGGTTTGATTGCCTCAGGCAAAATCAATCGAGCACGGAAAAGTACTTGAATCCAAAACGATCATGTATTTGACCCAGGTCTGCATCACATTCATAAAGAGGGCTGATATAGCCTGATAATGTGTAGGGTTAGGCTATGGACAGGGGTGTGTGAGTGGGTGTGGGGGTACGGCAGTCAGTACCAGGCAGGCCGTGGTCTCTGCCCCGCTGCAGGTTGAGCGCCCCCAAGTCCAGTGGCAGCCCTCCCTGGGCCTGGAACAGCCTCTCTGTCAACTCCTCCACCATCATCTGCCCCGGACTCTGCAGCTTCGCCGGGGAGAACAGCAGCCCTCTCAGCACTGGGTCTATACCACCTGAGAGAGCGAGAGGGAAAGAGAGTATGCTACCTGAGAGGGAGAGAGTATACCACCTGAGAGAGAGGGGTGCAGGGAGTATATCACATAAGACAGCGAGGGGGTGATTTGCCATCCAAATTGTACCACTCTTGTCCACTGTATTGACATACTGTTCAGACCTGGGTTACATAGGTTGGTAATCATTATGGATTCAAATAATTTTCTACGCTTTACTGAGCTCATCTGGTATACTGGAACCTATGAAATACTCTCAAAAAGAGCAAACCCCCCCCCCCTTCTAATCCAGTTGGTTGGCTCAGTTGCACCAGGCAAGATCAAATCGAGCGCAGGAAAGTATTTGAATCCAAAACAATGACCCAGATCTGATTCAGTCCCTTAGCTGGAGACCACAGCCCTTCCCTGATTCCTACCCTGCTGCACCACCCTCCAGGAGGCGAAGAGGGAGCGGTGGAGGGGCAGGGGCGGGTGCTCGGGGCTGGGGACGTAGCCGGGGCCAAGGCGGGCCACCTGGGGCTGCACGGTGACGTGGGCGAAGCGGAAGACGGCGGTGGAGAAGGCGTTGGTGATGCTGGGGTCCATCTCGGCGCTGTAGCCCCGGTAGGGGGGGAGGAGGGAGTGGAGCCCGCTCTCCCCCAGGACCCGCGGCAGGTAGTGGTCCCACGTCAGCACCTGGCCACAGGCAGGTAAGTCAACAGTCAACAGTCAACCAAGCGGAACTAAGAGACCCAAGTCAATGTAATAATGTGTCATAACAATCATCCCTGGACATGCAGATTCAGTCCAGACCTGGGTCAAATATGTAGCTCATAGTTTTGGATTCAACTACTTTTCTACACTTTACTGAGCTCATCCATATATACAGTATAACCCATGAAATACTCAATCGAGCACAGAAAAGTATTTGAATCCAAATCAATTATGTATTTGACCCAGGTCTGTTTCAGTCCCTTAGCTAGAGACCTTTGGCCTTCAGCTGAAGTATATACCTTTTGTCATGTGTTGTGGCACCGCCTATGCTAACTTTTGATTGGGCCTCCAACGAACTGAAAATTGACAGTGTTACTTGTGTGTTGGCCAAACACATATTTCAGCTAACATGTTAAGAAGTTCATGGGCAAAATGGTTTGAAACCAGAATATGAGAAATATGATCGGAAGAGGGAAAGAATGTATGAAAGGAAATCACGATCTATCAGTTCTCCTGGCCCACTTTACAGGCTTGAGTTTTTAAAACTGAATATCCGTGGAAGAAGTACAGTATACGCACAAGCATACAGACCAAACATTTCAGACAATAACAAAATCTGGGCAACATCTAAGTTCGTTTTTGAAGTGAGCTGATTTATTGGATTCGATACGCCATATCCTCCTGATACCTGGAAAAAAATTATCATTGAATTACTTTTGTTTTGATATAATACAAGTGTCAGAGATGATATGCTGCAGTGAAAATATTTTCTAAAATCTTATTTTATTTGTATTTAATGTCCCTTTGGAGTAGGTTTCATCATGGATTTAAAACAGACTCACAGGGACAAAACTGAATTGCCGGGGCTCATGAGGAAATGGCTTTTGCCTGTCCTTGCTTGAGGGAATGGTAGAAGGTTGTGACTATAGGGCACCATCATCTGTTTGGCCAGCAGCCACCGAAACATAGTTAAAGCTTTTGAGTAGTGTACATTCAATTTTGTATTGAATGAACACTAGTCTAGAAACAGTAAACATTCAATACATTCACTGATAGTATTGACCGGCGTTACAGTAGAAACCATCTAGATTTCTAACTAAGCCAAGTACATTCTAGTGGTAGGAAATAGTGAGCATTGTTGGGCTGAATGGCCTGTTTTCGTCAGTATGTTATCTGCTGAAAAAACACATCAAGTTTTTGAAACAGCTGGTAGCTGGTTGACCAGTTCAGACCAACTCCCAGCTCAAGATGGTAATGTAAGGGGGGGGGAAGCAGCCAGGGTGGAAACCCAGGCGCGACACGACCAGGAACTAAACAAGACGAAAATCAAAAGGAAAACAAAATAAACTCCCTGACGAAAATAGAGGAGAAAAGAGAGAAACCTCTTGGTAATACCAAAATAAAATAACCCACGAACACTGGGTGAACACGTAACAACGAGGAGGAGAGTATAATCTCTCGGCAGTGCCAAAGTAAAGCAACCCACTAAAACTGGGCGAACTCGTAGTAAACGAGGAGAGAATAATCTCTCGGCTGTGCCAAAATAAAGCAACCCACAAGCTGGGCGAACTCGTAAGAAACGAGGAGAAGGAAAAGCAAAGACCTAGCTAAAGACCCACTTTCCCACCAACTAAGTGGGAGAGGGAGCTGAACTAAGGAACGCTTCCAGTACCCACACTAAGGAGCTCAAAGGAAGCAAAAAAAGAACAAAAGTAAAAGGGTTTGACAATAATCGCAAGGATATTGTCAGGACCACAATGGCGAGCGAGACCGCTATAGCGCCGACTTCAGGAAGTGGCAAAAAAAAAGAAAAAAAAAGAAAAAGACACTGAAGCACCGAGCTACAGCCAGAGAGCTTATAAGTAGCCCTACCACAGCTGGTGCGAATGATGGTAACGAGTGGGAGGGTTGTCAGGTACACGCCCACTAGGCAACTGAAGGAAAATCGGAAAAAAGGATGATATCGTCCCCACGGTGAAACAGTTTAGCTCGATCAGTTCAGACTTGATGTGGTTTCACCAGCCCAAACTGTTTTGAAACAGACAAGCTACCAGCACTAGCTGATTGACCAGCTCATACACAGCTAGAACAGTTTCATGACCAGCTCAATTTTCAATATGGCCAAACTGGCATAGCTGGATTTTACAGCAGGATTATGTTATATTAGAGAGTTATTAAAGAGTTTTTCATTAGAATGAAGTAATGAGTGCAGGCAAAGAGGCAGAGAGTAGGATAGAGGTAAGGCAGCCAGGTAGAGACAGAGTGACGGACTGAGAGAAGGGAGAGTGATAGAGAGAGAGAGGACCTGATGCATGGCCCCCACGATTTTGCGGGCCTCCTGGTACAGGGTCTCGGGGCCCCAGTGGGGGTTGACCAAGTGCAGCTGGAGCGCTAGCCGGTTGTGCTCGCGAAGGAACAGCGTGTGCAGAGCGATCATTCCCAAGTGCTCGTTCGCCCGCGAATCCCCTGCACAAAATGTCATCACGTTATGATGTAAAGATCTAAAATAGTTGCTGCTATAGGTTTAGCCTTCAGTAACTCCAAGGTAGGAGATGAACATTAAGCCCCACAGTATTAAGGCAGCAACTAATTGGCCTCGGGGATACATTTAATTGGATTTCATTGAATTAACCAGTAACAGTAAATGTAACACAAATAACAGTATTGTTGTCATTGCTGATTTGCAGCTCATATAAATGATTGATTTGACAATACTGCGTGAGGTCAGCCATTTTCATTTTAATTTGAAAATGGCCATGTGCTTGACTAGGACCTGGAAAGTTGCTGGTTCAGGCTCCAGTGTAGCCACAATAATGTCAGTGCAGCCGTTAGGCCTTTGAGCATTACATTACATTACATTACTGGCATTTGGCAGACGCTCTTTTCCAGAGCGACGTACAGTTGATTAGACTAAGCAGGAGACAATCCTCCCCTGGAGCAGTGCAGGGTTAAGAGCCTTGCTCAAGGGCCCAACGGCTGTGCGGATCTTATTGTGGCTACACTGGGATTAGAACCACCGACCTTGTGTGTCCCAGTCATTTACCTTAACCACTACGCTACAGGCCGGCCCACCACATTGCTCTAGGGGGGACTCTGGGCCCTGCTTAGTCAAATCAACTTTAATACTTGCCTCAAGGGTGTGCAACAAAGTATAAATCAGGTTTTAAGTCACTGGATAAAAGCGTCAGCTAAATAACTGTAATGAGCTGAGAGCAGCGGGGGCCTATCCGTACCTGCTTGGAAGCAGGAGGTGAGGTTGGCCAGCTCCACGGGGGTCTCCGTCTCCGTGCAGTTCTGCCCCCGGCAGGGGCCGCAGGGGTCCGGGTGGAGGGGCGGGCGGGGCAGGTAGGGCATGTAGGCGAGCCCCTGGTCCGAGTGCAGCTGGTTGAGGGCCAGCAGGCCGAGCGGGGAGGAGAGGTCACGCAGGGCGGAGGAGAGCGAGGCCGAGCTGCCGTACACCATGCTGCCATCCACGAAGGACGTGATGGCGTTCAGCTGCTCCCTGCGAGGTGGAGGGGGGCGGGGGGTCGCCGTGGCGACGCAGCTGGGGGCCGAGCGGAAGAAGGGCATGCAGGCCTGGGAGCCAGAGCGAGGGTCCGCCAGGGGGATCTGAGGAGAGGAGAGGACGGGGGGAGGGACGGAGGAAGAGAGGGGGTTGATACAGAGAGGGGGGAAGAGAGAGAGGAAGCTAGATGGAGGGGGCATGAAGAAAGAGAGGAAGAGGAAGGGGGAGAGGTGCAGAGATAGAGAAAAAGAAAGAAGAAGAGAAGTAAAACTGGAAAAATGGCGGAAGAGAGATAAAGAAAAGAAACTTAGTAAGGAGGCAGTTTGTGTGTGTAAAAAAAGATAGATATTAGATTTGAGTAACAGTATAAACATTGCATTAGGTCCTTATTCAGGACTTCAGAACTACAGTGAGCTTGATCAAAAACCAACATGATTTAATAATATGCAACACTGCACATTTATGATCATCATATAACAGTTACAAGGTATCATGCTGTCTAGCATTTATAAAGAATCATAAATGCTAGAGAGAGAGAGCGAGAGAGAGCCGTGGAGGACCTGTATGGGGAAGCAGGGCGCGTCTCGGCTGCAGGTGCGAGCACAGTCGGCCCCCGTGCGGAAGGCGGAGGTGCTGGGGCTCTGTGGGGTCAGGGTGAGGTCGTGGTCCAGCCACTGACCCCACTCCACCAGCAGGTGGGACAGCGAGGCGTCCATGGAGATGTCCTCGTTCTGGGTGTACAGCACTACCTGAGACACCGAGCGCACCTAAGGAAGGCAGGCGCAGTCGCAGAAGGAATTTTACTTCATTTAAATAATTAAGGTTAACAATATCAGTATTTATATAGGCTGCCCAACCCTGTTCCTAGAGATCTGCTGTCCTGTAGGTTTTCACTCCAACCCTAACAAAGCACACCACATTCAACAGCTCTTGTTGAGCTGCTAATTAGTAGAATCAGGTATGCCAAGTTAGGGTTGGAGTGAAAACATACAGGATGGTAGGTGTCCAGGAATAGCGTTGAGCAGCCCTGTTATAAAAGGAATGAACTGAGACTGAATTGCAGTGAAAAGCTGAAAGCTGAAAGGCTCTTCAGATTGAGTTTGGTCAACAGGGGGGTTTAGACGGAAATTCGCTAAATTACCTATGGAAATGAAGGTATATTCCACACATACGTATATTTACTTTTCTTTTTTACAGAGATAGTTGTGAATGTGTGATACAGCTTGCTAGGTTGTGTAGTTGATGCAAAGACCCGAGGCACGTTCCAGTCCAGGCTTAGGGCAGTGGTAACGGGTCTCGCTGGGCTGAATGGCCTTTACTTGAGATTAAGTATTTTAATTTTATAATATTTTATAATATTCTCCAAGTATTCTGCTTAAATTCTGTCACCTGTCACAGCTGTTGATATGGCCTTCAACTTCAGCGGTTAGGGCGTAGTCTTATACCAGGGAGAGGTTTAAAGGTAAAAGGACATGTCTCATACCAGGGGCAGGGTTAAAGGTGAAAGGGCACAGTCTCATACCAGGGGCAGGGTTAAAGGTAAAAGAGCACGGTCTCTTACTGGGGGCAGGGTTAAAGGTGAAATGGCACGGTCTCATACCAGGGGCAGGGTTAAAGGTGAAAGGGCACGGTCTCTTACTGGGGGCAGGGTTAAAGGTGAAAGGGCACGGTCTCTTACTGGGGGTAGGGTTAAAGGTGAAAGGGCACAGTCTCATACCAGGGGCAGGGTTAAAGGTGAAAGAGCATGGTCTCTTACTGGGGGCAGGGTTAAAGGTAAAAGGGCACAGTCTCATACCAGGGGCAGGGTTAAAGGTGAAAGAGCATGGCCTCTTACTGGGGGCAGGGTTAAAGGTGAAAGGGCACGGTCTCTTACTGGGGGAAGAGTAAAGTTGTAATACATGTGCTGGGGGTCCCAGCCCCGGGGTGCAGCTCGACCATCCTCATACTCCGGGGGAAGCCATCGGGTGTAGGGGGTGTTAGCTGCACCCCATAGGGGGTTCTGTCTGGAGGGACCAGGCACATGGAAATAACCCCAAACACAGTATTACCAAAAACATCCACACCACCACAGTATACCCACCAGCATTTACCCACTCAACAAACTCCATACCAACACATTACACCCTTGAACATTTACCCAAACACTCAACAAAATCCACACCAAACAACAGTTTTCTCTACACCGACTGTATATCCACCAGTATTCACCAGCTAATTAGCTATGACTACTTAGTCATAGCTACTATGACTACTGCTTAGGCAACATTAGCTAGCTAGATTGCAAAGTTATGGTATAATACATTTACAGTAATGGTAAATTCAGCTCTATCAAGTAAATAAAGTGAATGTTATCTATGAAAATACTGCTCTAATGTACAGAGTATTAGAAAACAAGTAGGCTACCAAAGGTTTCTGATCCCTCTGTCTCAGCTCTACAGATAGCTATCTGAATATAATGACAAACATAGGAAAATAATATCACTAGTTAGTTATCCAGTTAGCCTATACAATTTGAGCTCATTTGCTTCCTGTTATTCACAGGCATAAGATTAAGGTTGGTGTACGTAAAAGATGTAAAGGTGTAGAAATGTGTTAGGGTTGGTGTATATAGCTGATATACAGGCGTGCAGTGCGTTGTATATAGCGGATGGGCAGGTGTAGAGGTGTGTTAGGGTTGGTGTTTGTAGCTGATATACAGGTGTAGAGGTGTGTTAGGGGTGGTGTATGTATATCAGGGTGTGTTAGGGTTGGTGTATGTAGGTGATATACAGGTGTGCAGTGTGTTAGGGGTGTGTTAGGGTTCGGACCTGTTGTTGCACTCCCCTGTGATCGTGCGGTAGCGTTCGGACAGACAGCCTGTCTCACAGACAGGAGGCCGGAGCTCGGCGGAACAGCCAGTAGCCTGCAGCAGCGTCTCCACGTCTTCCAAACCCAGCATCTCTGTGACGGACACACACACAGACCTGATTATACCATCACATCGTCCAAACCCAGCATCTCTGTGACAGACACACACATACACAGACCTGATTACACCTTCACATTGTCCAAACCCAGCATCTCTGTGACGGACACACACACAGACCTGATTATACCATCACATCGTCCAAACCCAGCATCTCTGTGACAGACACACACAGACCTGATTACACCTTGTTTATTTCATTTAGTTTTAAAATGAGGTATTTGTTCACATATTTTTCAAAAGAATTCAATTTTCAGACTGAAGTTAATAAAATAAAAATAAATTATAATAACAACAACAACAACAACCACAACAACAACAACAACAACGTAAATACTGATAAAGACACAGACACTCTTGTTTGTTGACCAGATACAGATCGTGTTGTCTCTGCACACCCATACACAATATCACAATCACAATCCGGGAAGGTTTTCAATTAAACCTAATTTCTGATAAGCATGCTGAAAGCGCTCAAATTCCAGAACAAACTTGAATACTAGAATATTCTTCCACCACTGATGCCAGCCCTGAAGCGCCAGGTAGCAAATATCACCATTTTACAATCAGTTTTCTCAGTCAATTGAAATGTAGTACCAGTTAGGTTGGGCTGGGTCATAGTGTTAGTGTAAACCATCTCGCGGATGAGCTCCACGGTGTTGTCCAGGACCTCCGCAGCCCAGATGTGTGCCTTGGTTCTGGGCCCCGTCTGCTTGAACTGGGCCAGCAGGTCACTGGGTCTAATTGAGCCCTCTGATAAGGACATCTTCACCCTAATGTTCGTGGGAGAGAGAGGACGGGAAGACAGCTGTGTCTGATTTCGCTGGTATGCACACAAGCATCAGGCACAGAATCAAACGTTCATACATTCACATAACTGGATACGAATGGCAGAGGAGAGGGCTAATAGACTTAAGCAATATGGACATAATATCTATATACATAATGACTGAAGCAAAGTAACTTTGGTTATGTATGTGAACATTTCTGTGGAGTAGTACCACTACAGGAAGTGACATAAGTGGCATCCAGCCTGTCCAGGTAATCACCTCTCGCCTGTGTGTGCGTACGCAGCGTCGGTCAGCTCAATAGCTCTCTGTAGGGCCTCCTGCACAAACCTGGAGCCCAGGTACACAGGCCCTATATGGAAGACAGCAGCACACACAGTGGCTTCAGACTGTATTCAGACCCCTTCACTTTTTTACATTACATTACATTATTGGCATTTGGCAGGCGCTCTTATCCAGAGCGACGTGTTGCGACGAGTTGATTAGACTAAGCAGGAGACAATCCCCCCTGAGGCAATGCAGGGTTAAGGGCCTTGCTCAAGGGCCCAATGGCTGTATGGGTTTTATTGTGGCTACAACCACCGGTTCAAACCACCGACCTTGCGGGTCCCAGTCATGTACCTTAACCATTAGCTACAGGCTGCCGCTTTGCACACTGTATTGTGCTGAAAACAAAAATTATTACATAAGTATTACATAAGACCCTTTGCTGCGGCACTCCGAATTGTGGTCAGGTGAATCCTATCCTTGAGATGTGTCTAGATCTTGATTGGAGTCCACCTGTGGCAAACTGAATTGATGGGTCATGGTTTCGAAAAGGCACACACTTGTGTATATAAGGTCCCACAATTCACACTGCATGTCAGGACAAAGCCAAGCCATGAAGTCTCTTTCGACCTTCACAATGAAATTGTGGAAAGAATTCTACGAAGTACTGAATACGAATGTAAATGAAAGATTTCAGTTCATGATTTTTAATAAATTATCAAAAAATGCAAAAAACATGCTTGTACTTTTCATTATGGGCTACTGAGTGTAGATTGATGGGTAAAAATGGCAATTTTATCCATTTAAAATTGAATCTACATAAAATAGTGAGAAAAAAGTGAAGGGGTCTGAATACTTTCTGAAGCCACTGTACATGGATAAACAATATTAATGACAGCTGACAGTCTGTACTTCAACCTCACATTCATCACTTAATTTCAAGTCCAATGTTCTGGAGTACAGAGCCAGAAATAAAAATCGTGTCAATGTCCCAATACCTTTGCATTTAACTGTTATTTCACAATAGATATAACCACATATTTCAAGTACATGCTAAAATATGAATATGAAGAATTTTCTGTATTAATGCTCAGATATACAACATTTTAATAAAGGAAAAATAACAGTGTGCAGGTGTTGTTATGTACCATCATGCACTGTATTCAAAGGCAAAACAGGAAGTACCTGACTGGTTCATGGATGGGGAGTGGGGCGTGGCTGGAGGCAGCAGGGGGAGGGTCAGAGAGAGAGCCAGAGCCAATAAGGAGAAGGGTAACTGAAAAACAGTGACTGAAACATTTACTGACACTGTGAAAAAAACGCTGTGATATGGATCATTCTTAATCACGTGACAATTCACTTGACGATGACGTGCTGGAAGACAAGCAGCCATAGCCACCCATAGCAACCCATTCATTCATTCATGTGGTCAAACACAGGGGTTAAAATAGGCCTAGATGAGATGGCATCCATTTGAAATTATTATGATGTTGCCCAGTCAATATCAGTTACATAAAGGTTTGATGGTTGACCTGTAACAGAAGAAAACAAAGATCTAAGAGGAGAACTTCACTACAGCAGCAACCCTCTGTGTGTCCTCTACAGCTGCACTTCAGTTCAGATGTAACCTAGTTACCTATAACTTATAATATAATAATCCTACTAATACTTTTGATGTGTGCACTACTAACATAAAAGCGGTGACACCACAGAAATAAGCTACAACGTAACTAACAGTCCAAAGTAGCTGACACCTACACTCAGCAGGTGTAATCACGGTCACTCGCTTATGGTAAAACATATTCTCATATATTCTCTCCCAAGCAGCTTGATTTGCGCAACCACAAATTGTGCAGAAATTAACCATAATGAATCTTTGTTATTGCTATATTTATATGCTTTGTAGTTGACCTGTGATTTAAAAAACAATTTTGGGGGAAAAATACATTGAGTTGTATGGGCAGGTTGTCCTCCAGCATAGCAGATGAGTCAAGATCACGTTTTGTGACATGTTAACCCTCCTATTATGTTTGGGGTCAATTTGACCCCATTCAGTGTTTGACATCTTAAAAACCAGTTAACCCTTTTTATATTGATGCTGTGTGATTTTGTGCAGTGCTATTTTGACCCTCTGTAACTGTATAAAATGTAAGAAAATATACAACCATTTTTATTTTAATCACAGATTTATTTGGGAATGATTCTGGTAGCACTTTCCCATACAGGTGCAAAACTTTCACTTACTGTTCCTTAGGCTCTAAAATTACATGTTTCTTACAGATTCTTCATATTTTTTAAATGAAAAGCTAGTAATTTCAGAGACAAAAGGAAGGTGACACACTACAGGTAAAAAAAAATTCTTACAATATTTTTTTCTCAATTTGATCCCAAATGTAAAACTGACCTCTCTCATTAACAACACGATTTTTTGTTTTTCGCATCATTCTCTGCAAACTCTAGACTGTTGTGCATGAAAATCTCAGGAGATCACACATTTCTGATATACTCAAACCACCCTGTCAGGCACCAACAATGATTTCAAGTCCCTTAGATCATATTTCTTCCCCATTCTGACATTTGGTCTGAAAAACAGCTGAACCTCTTGACCACATTTGGATGCATGTAGGCATTTAGTTTCTGCCACATGATTGGCTGATTTAATATTTGCAGTAAGAAGCTGGTGTACAGGTCTACATAACACGGTCCTCACTGAGAGTATGTTTGCCCTTACCAGCGATGCAGTGTCCATCTCAGTCCGTCCCTCCACACTCCTGGGTCTCAGTATCTTCCACCGGAGATGTTAGTGTTCCTTCCTGAGCTTATCTCCCAGCATTTCTCTTCTACAGAGTTGAACACTGTAATGGCTTGCGCTGGCATGAGTAAGCGTTATCTGCTAACTATGTCCCTGTTAAGTCAGGAGATCAGTGAAACTGACAGACTATATATATATGTGTTGATGGAAGTCAATGTGTATGTGTTTGCATCTATGAGTGACTGCCTTTTCCAGAGTGTGAACGTGCCAGCAGGTATGTGACTGTGTCCAACGTGAGTGCCTGTCTCTCCAGGTGAGGAGGGACTTTTATAACCTGGCAGCGTAAGCAGGTATGTGCAGAATCCACTTATCGGCCTCTCTGGTGACAAACAGCCCACATCAAACAATGAGGAGTCTCTCCCACCCTCCTTCCCAGCATTTGCAATCAAATTCCATTTCATACAGTCTTTCATAAATTAGCATACACTGCAGATTTATGGATGCTTTTTCCATTTTTAGTAGCATCCAGCAATTTCTGTTTCATAGTTTAAACAATGGGGTCTTTAATACCAAATGGTAATCTAAACTGTAATTTCTATTGCCGTTAATGCAACTGTATCATGTAACCAATAACTATCAAAGTCATGAAATGTGATATACATTACATTTACATTACAAAGGTATTTCATATTGCCAAAACTGTTATGTTATCAAGCTTTAAAAAAAAAAGACCTTTCAGTTCTAATTCCAATAGGATTAATACTACCAATTGATTAGCCAAATGGGGGCTATGTTTGTAAATGGAGTAACTCCATTTCAAACATCACATACAAGTATAGTTTTGGTGATGTTTTGAAATACGAAACAATGGCTGAAAACGCTGCAGATGTGAAACCAAGTTTTAACCTAATCATCTTTGCACTGTTAACATCCATTTCCTGGCATAGTCTTTGTCCACACCAAGATAAAAATATTGTTCACACATATTCTTCCGCACACAGATTATTTTCTTGAATATTGTTCCACATTACGTTCATTTACACCTAATTTACTCATTTAATGAAATGACATTACGCAGGCAAACATTTACTCTCTACATGAAATGACATTACACAAGCTAACATACACAAATACCAGATACACACACACGACAAGACATTTATTAGATGAGATGAACAATTTTCTCTATTACCCACCAGCCGTAACACATACACAGAAAAATATGATAATGAGCCTTAGTGTCTTTTCACGACAACGACACTAATATATAGCTTGAAATGGCTTTTAATAATATAAATGGTCATATAAACAAAGAGGGAAGGAAATGAGTGATAACCCACAACAGGTAGAGATTAACGGCACTTTGAGGAAAAGGCACAATGCCCTGAAAACACCTGCAAGTCTGCCGAAATGACGCAGAGTGGGCTATTGAAATGGCCGTGCGGGTATTCAAGATGCGAAAGGGAGGGAGAACATGAGGTCATGTTTATTTCGGCAAAGACGGTCAATTATCATCGCTGTTGAAAAGCTTGACCTTGCCTCAATAACGTCCACATATACCCTTGCATTCTCCGCCTCCTCTTTTGATGTCCCAGGTGTGCGGAGCCTCTTAGACACCTGCTAGGAATGATATGATCAGAACAGAGAGACAAAAAGGAGTATGTGTCAGGGACCAGTGAGAGAGAGAGAGAGAAAGGAGGGTTCTTTTTACATTTGTAGGCCGTCTGTCATCTACATTTATTATTGGGCTTTTTGCCATTCTGTTGGAAGGACCCGCTATTTAAATGGATTAGTAAAAATCATCTGTTATGTCATATTAATTTCCAATGAAACCGCTGCCAATGTTTCTGTAACAGTACGACTGATCATAAGCGTTTATGTCTTTCATTTGATTCCAGGCCGGCAGATGACTGCTTAAATGGCAGGAATTATTATTCTTTTTTTTCAGACTGGAATTATATTTCAAGTTTGTTTGACTCACTAACCGAAATATACTCTCATGATTATCATTATTGTCTTCATAGGCCTCAAAGTAACACATTTTATAATAAGCAAACTCTTAATTTGAAAATGAAAAAACATTGAAGGGGATTAATAAAGTTAATAAACTAAATGCTCCTGACAAGCTGGTCAGCAGCCAATCACCGTCAGTGTGTGTGTGAATGGGTGAATGAGAAGCAACAATTGTAAAGAGCTTTGGATAAAGGCACCATATAAATGCCTACCATTTAAACTACTTAGAACATAGGACCTTTGATAACACTTGAACACTTTGAAAACACTTAATATTTGGTCGCATATCCCTTGCTTGCAATAACTGCATCAAGCCTACAACCCAGTGACATCACCATACTGTTGCATTCTTCTTTTGTGATGCTTTTTATGCAGCCTTTTTCAGTTGTTGTTTGTTTCTGGAGGTTTTTCCCTTCATTCTCTTCAGGAGGTGAAATGGATAGTCGATAAAACTTTTATGCTAATTGTAATCTCCCTTTCCGATTCTTACGACTGATGAGGTTTGCATTTTGTGGTATAGCCTCCGCTCTTGATTCTTTGAACGGTTGATTGAGATGCCTTCACCCCTGACCTGTGCAGATTGTTTGTGATGGCACGGACACAATGTTTCTGTCATCAACTGCTGTTATTTTCCGCCCAGTACGCCAGTGGTTTCTTTCAGGACATTCCAAGTTGTTGCACAAGCTATCCCCAATGATTTCCCCTCTTTTCTAAGCTTCAAAATGGCTTGCTTTTCTCCCAAAGACAGCTCTCTGATCTTCATGTTAGTTTCCTAACACAAATGCAGTCTTCACAGGCAAAACCCAGGACTAAAACCAAGAGTAGACATTCAGAACTATTTATTGTTTAACACATTAATCTAACAGGACACATCTAGGCAACAAGAAACACCTGTCAGCCACATGTTCCAATACTTTTGCTCACCTAAAAATTGGGTGGCCTGATACAAGAGGTGATATGTTCTAAGTTGTTTAAATAAAAGCTGAAATATGTATCTGTCACAACCTGTACATCTTTTGACCGCAAACTCAATTGTCTTCAGTGTATAGCAAAAATAAATGAATTGACCTAGCTGTTCCAATACTTTTTGAAGGGACTGTATAGTTTGAATCTGTGTCTCTCCTCCTCCCTTCTATCTATCTTCTCTCTATGACACTGCAGGCTTGTGGCCTCTGACCCACTTACATCCCAGGCTTGAGGACATATGGCCTATTTTATCACTGGAAAGCTAGAAGAGACACTGCAAATCTTGAATCCTGAAACAAGATGACTCTGAGAGACCAAATAGTTATTTCTGGAACTATTTGGAAGTGTTTGTGTGATGTTAAGGGCTAGGGGGTCACTGTGTGCTAGCCCAATATGCATGAAGATCTAACCAATTATTGACTTTGTACATTTTTCTATATGGTAATGCATCAATCATGTACCAAACAGTGATATAATTTTGTATGTTGTTATATTCCTTTCAATGCCTATGTCTTAACTGTGCACCAATCAGAGGTAGGATAATCAATGTATTGGTAAGACACTTTTGATGATAAAATGCGGAGACTGCCTCCACCTCTTCAGTTCGTGTTTGACCACCTTGTGTGTGAATTTACAGAAACACAGAGTTTCATGGGGATGGATGTGAGAGGTTTATCAGCAAGGTCAACAAACACACAGAAATGAACACAGCTATTACCTTAAAGGAAACAAGTATTTGTTAATGATTAGACTGCAGTTTATCTTGGTATGTGATAGATATAGGTTAAACGTTTTTCAGGAACTTACAGACAGCACTTGAGCGTGCATTTCATAAAAGAACAAATTGCACACACGGTTTTGTGCAGTTTGTTCATATTCACGGCCAATTTAAAAATAATAATATAATTAATAAAATAATGAAAATGAATGTACACAACATCCAGATGCGAAAGGGTCTCATATATTAAGGGACATTCAGGGACATGCTTAAAAGAAATCAGTATTATCTGTAACTGCTCAAATCATATACTTTGGCTTAATTATTCTTTACAAGTAACCCTCACAAAAACAAAAACATTTAACTGAATCCAGACATATAAGAAATTATGAATTTTATATATTAAAACTCTAAACACATTTGAAAATCTGTGATTAAAAAAATACTGTTATTTAACCACCTGTCATACAAGTGTATTGGTTTAGACTTGGAAAAGCTGGACAGCAACACTGTTTAAATAATTTGACCTGGATCAAACACACATTAACTTAAAACCATTTAGATAAAATGTGGAACCACTCCAACAAATCTCTGAAAACTGTTTCAACTAAAATTGTTACCAACTAAAATGTACAACCATAGGAAAGGGTTGAAATAGTCTTTGGGCCAGGTTTCGCTGTAGTCACAGTCACCCAGGCTTGACCAACAGTCATAGTGGCCTACTGTAGCCGTGCAGTAAGACTCAGTGGCCTACTGTAGCCGTGCAGTAAGACTCAGTGGCCTACTGTAGCCATGCAGTAAGACTCAGTGGGCTACTGTAGCCGTGCAGTCAGACACAGTGGCCTACTGTAGGGCCTGCAGTCAGACACAGTGGCCTACTGTAGGCGTGCAGTCAGACACAGTGGCCTACTGTAGGCCTGCAGTCAGACACAGTGGCCTACTGTAGGCCTGCAGTCAGACACAGTGGCCTACTGTAGGCCTGCAGTCAGACACAGTGGCCTACTGTAGGCCTGCAGTCAGACACAGTGGCCTACTGTAGGCCTGCAGTCAGACACAGTGGCCTACTGTAGGCCTGCAGTCAGACACAGTGGCCTACTGTAGGCCTGCAGTCAGACACAGTGGCCTACTGTAGCCCTGCAGTCAGACACAGTGGCCTACTGTAGCCGTGCAGTCAGACTCAGTGGCCTACTGTAGCCGTGCAGTCAGACTCAGTGGCCTACTGTAGCCATGCAGTCAGACTCAGTGGCCTACACTGAGCCCTAGGCCTGCTGGGACCAGAGGAAACGATCACAGCGCTCCAGCATGGTCTGGATCAAAGCCCTGGAGAGAGAGAGAGAGAGAGTAAGGGAAGGGTTACATAATATACAGAAACACAAAGCTTTCATTACATACTCAGTACATAATTGCCGATATATACACTCACCAAGCACTTTATTAGGTATTTATTAGACTTCTGTTTTAGACTTCTACTGCTGTAGCCTATCCACTTATAGTTATGATGCGTTGTGTGTTCAGAGATGCTCGTCAGCATACCACTGTTGTAATGTGTGGCTATTTGCATTACTGTCACCTTCCTGTCAGCTTTGACCAGCCTGGCCTTTCTCCTCTCGTGTCTCTCATAAACAAGGCTTTCCTGTGTGCAGAACTGCTACTCACTGGATTTTTTTTTTCTTTTTCTTTTTCCACCAAATCCCAGTTTCTGAGATACTCAAACCACCTTGTCTGCCACCAATATTCTGATGGTTGATGTGAACATTAACTGAAGCTCCTGATTCGTATCTACATGACTGTATGCATCACACTGCTGCCACACAATTGGCTGATTCGATAATCACATGAATAAGTGCTTGGTGAGTGTATATAACGGCTGTGTGATGCTGATAGGATATGCTTGCTTACCGCTGCCTCTTCTCTGCCATTCTGAGCAGCTCACAGACCAGACTGGAGCGCGGCCCCAGCTCCACGCATATCCCACAGTCCCCCAGCGTCTCGATGGCCCGGTCCGGCCCGATTATACGGGCCAATCGCAGCATCAGGCTTTCCGGGCTGACCTGGCCGCACGAATCACAGGAGCCGTTGGACAGGCCGTTAGCGTTTGGCTGGGCGGGGCCAGAGGCGGCGTCGGGAGAGTCACGTTGCTGCTGGGAAAGCTGGAGAAGGAGTTTCCATTCCTCCAGAGTCTCAGGACCAACACCTGTGTGAGAAAGCACCGGAAATGTGTCACAATGCCCCGCTACTGTAGCGGGGTTAGCGCGGCTAGTTCGCTAGTAAGCGCTGTGAAGTGCAGCGAAGTCTCGTCGCAGGTTACCGCGACACCGCTCCTTGATGACGTAACCCCCAAGTTCAAAAGAACGTCATTGCCCTAACACATTGCCAAGCGAGTATCTGCATGTTTTCATATCATTTGTCCAACAAGGTATAACTGAAAATATTATTAATCCAGGGGTGTCCAATCTTATCAAAAAGGGCCGGGGTTGGTGTAGGGTTTTGTTTTAGCCCGACACTAACACACCTGATTCTACTTATCAAGGTCTTGATCGATTGATGGTTAGTTAAATCAGAGATCATCAAATATGGACCTTGAATCAAAATCCAGCCCTGGTTTTCTTTCCTCCTGGGTAATTAACATAACAATTTGTGCTACTGATTGGCCACAATGGCTTCACACCAGTCCCAGGTAAACGGAGGGTGGGAAATCAGCGGTTCTCAGACCTGGAGGACTGAGAAATAGTTAAACCAGGTCTTGTAGTGATGGGGAAAAACAAAAACCTGCACCCATGCTGGCGCTTTTTAGATAACATTGACTTCCCCTGGTGTAAACTGTATGTAGTTTAAAAGAAGATGACATTCTTTTAAAGGAAGATTACATTCTTTAAAAAAAGATGGCGTGTGAATTCTGCATAGAAAGCTGAAGCGCTGTATGTGTGTCTCTGCAAGCTGCTCACCGTTGGGCCCCTCCAGCAGGCTCATGTCATCCAGCCTGCAGATGGTGGCGAAGGCCTCCGGGCGGCGCTGTAGCTGACAGCAAAGGGCGAGGTAGCCTTTCCAGTACCTGCACACACAAAATCAACACCAACATGAAGCACATTCACACACAAAATCAAGACCAACGTACCAAAGTGAAGTACCTGCACACACAAAATCAACACCAATATGAAGTACCTGCACACACAAAATCAAGACCAATGTGACGTACCAGCAAACACAAAATCAACACCAGCATGAAGCACCTGCACACACGAAATCAACACCAACGCACTAACGTGAAGCACCTGCACACACAAAATCAACACCAATGTGAAGCACCTGCACACTGGCCTGCTGTGAATGTCAATGACAAGTGTTGCAGTTTGTTTTGTAAATTGTATTTTGAAGAGTAATTGCCCGCGCTATTTCAGCCTGGCTCTGCCTTCTACAAAAATCTGGGGTGGGTAGAGTTGGTGTGTCCATCTCATTTGCATAAAGTATTCTCTAGCCAATAAAGTTCCAGCAAAGAAAAGGGTATGGTGATGTCACAATTTGGTGATGTGCACTGCCAGTTTGGGCTAGATTACCCCTGTTTCTTTCATCTGACCCCATTTCAGGGCCAATAATGTTTCTAACCCTAGAGACGTAGAGACAGGATATCCTCACCCAAACGTTCGGCAAGTCTCCGTCATCTTCTGCTTGGAGGCCAGGTCAGCTGGCAGCTGGATCAGAAGGGAGAGGAGGCGCCCATATCCCCAGCTGAACAGATGAGATCGCCACCTAGGGGACAGGATGAATTATAGCACCAATACCAGAATACAGGCAAGCCTACAGATTTGTACACACAGACATGGACCCATGATGAACAGCTGTTTCTGTGTCTGTACCTGGGCTGTCCGTTTAAGGTCAGAGTATCTGCTTTTTGTGGTGCATCGTGGGATAGCGCCAGCTCTAGCCATTCTTGCCGCAGTGACTCTGGCTGAAGGAGGGACCCAAGGAAGGAGAGTCTGGAGGGAGGGAACAAGTAGACCAATCAGCTACACACACACAGGAAATCAGTGGATACACGGACACTCACAGACATACAGTACATGAAAATGTTGTCAACTGGAACCTATGGGAATGGTAATTCTAGGATATTGGGAACTCTATGGCATTAGGAAGTCTATGGATATGGGCACTCAGCTCCCCTCCCACAATGCCAGGTCAGGGCTGAAAAACAGGGAAATTCATACGTTCTGAAACATAACCCACCTATATTCACCATTTACCTACTGGCCATTGCATTAAGCCAGGACTTAAAAATCAACAACTTAGTTTGTGTAAAGATACATGTCCGAATAGCCAACTTCAACTCAGCTCCATCTACGCCCCTTGCTTTCCTGAAGAAATTAACCCGGAAAATCTTTTGTAGTTCATTTTGTTAGTCGCTTTTGTTTTCATCAAATCATTATTTGGTTTCCATTTACTAAGCCTGAAAAGATACCTGTACCCAAAATGAGCACATGCCTAGATCTGTTCAATATATCATAAAAATAACTTTTCCCATCCCAAGCTAAATAATAAAAAATAAATTTCATTTATTTGATGGAACTATGTCGATCGCGTAACACTGAGCATTCAAGTGAGCATTCATATTTTGCTGAAGGATCGCATAAAATTGCAACGACTTGACATCACACCTGCTCAGTGGAGTGATACGGGAGCAACGTGGTCCGATAAAGTAAATGAAATGTGTCATTTTGCGTGACTTAATTAGCATCCGAGAATGGGAAAAGTTATTTGTATGATATATTGAACAGATCTAGGCATATGCTCATTTCGGGTACGGGTACCCCTTAAGTCACAGACTCTCAACTGATGTTGAGCCCTCACCTCTGCTCCTCTGCGCGGGAGTGCACCAGGTTATCCAGGTAGGCCAGGAAATGGCTCCTCTGGGCCATGGCCATGATGTCAGAGGGGAGGATTGTGGGATAGAACTGGGTGAAGGAGCGAACAGCCAGCTCACCGTGTTTCTCATACAGCCTAGCATGGGGAGATGGCACAGATGAAAGAGAATATGAGTTATTACATTATTAACATGCGTAAATTACATGCCTTTTACATGTTTCATATTCATAATCAAATCATTTGTGTGCATGGGTCTGGAATACTTGTTCTTTTGTGTGTGCACATGCATGCACGTGTACGCACAAATGCTTGTGTGTGTGTGTGTATGTGCATAGATGTGCGTGTGTGTGTTTGTGTGCCGGTGTATGTGTGTGTGCGTGTATGCGTATGGGTGTGTACACGTGTGTTTATGCATGTGTATACGTGGTGTGGTGGCCCGATCGGAAATCGGTACACCACTGGAGTGGAACGGCCCGTGCGCCGGCGGCAAGTGCTAGGAAAAGTTATTAACCACGTGTATTTCCCCAGGTCGTATCTAACAGAGCCGCACCGGAGAGAGAGCGGGCGAGGAGAGTCAGAACCATGGCCAGCGACACGGGGAAAGACGCGTGGGGAATGTGAGGAAGAGACAATTAACCCTTCTCATTGGACAGGCGCAGCCGGACCGACTCCGAGAGAGAGAGGAGCCGTACAAAAGACGAGGCGCAACCACAGAGCGGGGCTGAGTACGGAGGGAGACGGAGGCGAAGCCCAGTGAGGAGGAAACAGCCACGGGAAAGCAAATAACGACACCACGGTGGAAGCGGGTCTTCGGAGGCCCTACCAAAAGGCGCGGCCGGCACGGACCACCCAGAACCACCGACGGACCGGGAAACCTAATTTTTTGGCCGGTGACTTTTTTTTCGTTTTTTCTGAGAAAGAAAGTTTATTTTTTGGGACGTTGTAAAAGTGCCCTGAAGGCACACCAGAACCTCATTAAAAATACCAGTTGAGGAACTACTCTTGCTCTCTCTGCCTCTCTCTCCCCACGGGGCGCCACATATGGTGGAGAATGCGGGCATAGAGACCCCAGCTATAGAGAGAGAGAGCAATTAAAAAAAAAAATGGAGGACGCCATCAACACTCTACTGCGGTCACAAGGCGCCCTGCAGAAAGCCGTGGCGGAACTGTGCCAAAAGTCCAGCCCGGCGACAAGCCACCGGACACCCAAAGACGTACTGCTGAAGCAGACCCCGAAATTGAGGCCTACCTCGAGACCTTCGAACGGGCGGCTTACCTGGAGAAGTGGCCTCAAGGCGCCTGGGGCTCCCTCCTGGCCCCATTCCTCAGCGGGGAGGCCCAGAAGGCGTACCGGGGACTGCCTCCGGCCGAAGCCCACGACTACCCCACCCTAAAAGCTACCATCTTAGCCCAGTATGGCTACAGCCTCCCCGCCAGGGCACAGCGGTTCCACCAATGGGCCTATGACCCCGCCCTCCCGGCGCGAGGACAGGTGATGAGCCTGGGGAGGCTAACCAAAAGTTGGCTAGTCGAGGGCGACGGGCCGCCCCTGCTCGACCGGGTGGTGTTGGATCGCTGTGTCCGAGCCCTGGCCCCGGACGTCAAGAAATATGTGGCCCAGCAGGGGCCCCGCTCCATTGATGCCCTGGTCAACCTCCTGGAGAACCACCAGGTGGCCCAAGAGATGGTCAGGGGAACCAAAACGGAAAGCCCACGAAGAACCCCAAGCGCGGTCCGACTGGAGCCACAAACCAGGCCACGGTGGAGAGCGGACGACAGGGACGAGGGACTCCGCCGGAGAGAGACCAGACGGTGCTTCGCCTGTGGCCGGGAGGGCCACCTGAGCCGGGATTGCCCAGGGAGGGAGGAGTCCATGGCCACTGCACCTGAGACGGGCCGACCCTGCCACTACCTCACCACGTGCTGGGCCCACAAGGGCACTGCCGCCCCTAGGCTACCCGTCCGGATCGGGGGTCAAGACGCGGAGGCCTTGCTGGACTCGGGGAGTGCTATTACCCTGGTGAGACCAACCCTAGCAGGGGGGAGACGGGGAGAGGACATCGCCGTCACCTGCATCCACGGCGACGTACGAAGCTACCCCACCGCCGAGGTGACCATCATCACCCCTAGAGGCCAATTCACGGGAAGGGTGGGGGTAGTCGAGAGCCTCCCAGTGGAGGTGCTGCTGGGAAGAGACTGCCCCCTCTTTCTCAGCTACTGGAGTGAGAGGGCGACCTCGGAGAGGCCAAGTCACACCCCCCGACCCCGCCGGAAGGGCCACCGGGAACCACACCCGGTTTGGGTGGCCCCTGCCGGGGATAGTGAGGAGGAGGAGATCTCGCCCCAAGGGGGGAGGGGACCGACCACGCAACCCCCTACCGAGAGCACGGATACAGCCCCGGAGCGACCGGACCCACCACCACCCCTGGAGGCGGAAGGGGGTAGCGCGGGGGGGTTTTCGGAGTTTCAACCCGAACTAGAGAGGGCCCCAACGGACTTCGGCTCCGCCCAGCTGCAAGATCCCCTCCTCGCCCAGGCCTGGAGGGCCGCTGCGTACATTGAGGGCGTCCCACAAGGCGGGGTGAGTAGACCGGCCTACCCGTATTTTAAAGTCCAGAATAACCTGCTGTATCGAACCTGCAACAGTGACCCGGGAGAGCTGGACCAACTTCTGGTACCCCAGAGCCACACCTCCAAGGTGCTCTACCTCGCCCACACCCACCTGTTGGGGGCCCACCTGGGAAGGGAGAAGACGTATGAGCGGATCCTATCTCGCTTTTACTGGCCTGGCATCAAACGGGCAGTGGAGGACTACTGCCGACAGTGTGCGGAGTGTCAACTGCACAGCCCCCGGGTGACGTATCGCAATCCACTAATCCCTCTCCCCATTATAGATGTGCCCTTCCGCCGAATTGCTATGGACATAGTGGGACCCCTGCCCAAGTCCAGCCGGGGTCACCGTTACATCCTGGTAATCGTTGATTACGCCACCCGTTACCCGGAGGCCGTACCCTTACGGGCCGCGACGGGGAAGAGCATCGCGAGGGAGCTGTTCCTCCTCTTCAGCCGGGTGGGGATCGCGGAAGAGGTCCTGACAGACCAGGGGACCTGTTTCATGTCGGGCGTGATGCGGGAGATGTGCCGCCTACTCCGGGTCCGACAAGTGAGGACGTCCGTCTACCACCCCCAGACCGACGGGCTGGTAGAGCGGTTTAACAAAACCCTCAAGTCAATGCTGAGGAAAATGATCACAACGGACGGTAAGGACTGGGACCATTTATTACCGTACCTATTATTTTCGATACGTGAGGTCCCACAGGCATCCACGGGGTACGCGCCCTTCAAGTTGCTGTATGGGAGACGTCCCCGAGGGCTACTGGACCTCGCGAAGGAGGCCTGGGAGCAGCAGCCGTCCCGACAACGCACCCTCCTGGAACATGTGGAAGCTATGGACCAGCGGATGGCAAAAATCTGGCCCATGGTCCGGGAGCACATGCAACAGGCCCAGAAGGAGCAGGCTAGACTGTACAACCGAACAGCCCAGGTGAGAGAATTTCAGCCGGGGGATAAGGTCATGGTGCTGATCCCCACCAATGAGTGCAAATTTCTGGCCAAATGGCATGGGCCCTACGAAGTAGTAGCCAAGGTGGGGCCAGTGAACTACATGGTAAGACAGGTGGGCCGGAGACACCAGCTCCAAAAGTACCACATTAACCTGCTAAAGAGGTGGCACGAACCCGTGCACGACCCTGCTCCCCTCTGCTTAACCACAGGCGGCGCCACCGGAACACCAGAAGTGGCCACTGGAGACCTGCTGACCGACCGGCAACGCCAAGACCTCCGCGAGCTGGTGAGTCAACACCGGGATGTGCTCTCCCACCTCCCGGGCCGGACTACCAAGGTCCACCACGACATCGTCACGGAGCCAGGAAGGAGGGTTCGACTGCGGCCCTACCGGATCCCGGAGGCGAGAAGGCAGACCATCCGGGAGGAGGTGGCGAGGATGCTGGACCTGGGGGTCATAGAAGAATCCCAAAGCGCCTGGTCCAGCCCGATAGTGTTGGTCCCAAAACCGGACGGCAGTTGGAGGTTCTGCAACGACTTCCGGAGGTTGAACGAAATCTCCCGGTACGACGCCTACCCCATGCCCCGGGTGGACGAGCTGATCGAGCGGCTGGGACCCGCTCGCTACCTCAGCACCCTGGACCTCACCCGGGGGTACTGGCAGGTACCGCTGACCCCCCAGGCGAGGGAGAAGACGGCTTTCGCCACCCCGGATGGCCTGTTCCAGTACCGCGTCTTACCCTTCGGAGTGCATGGAGCCCCCGCCACCTTCCAGAGGCTCATGGACAACCTGCTGAGGCCCCACAGGGAGTATGCTGCTGCCTACCTCGACGATATCGTCATTCACAGCGCTGATTGGGAAAGCCACCTCAGGAGGCTGGAGGCGGTGCTCGGGGCGCTCCGGGAAGCCGGCCTGACAGCTAACCCGGCTAAGTGTCGCCTGGGCCTGGAGGAGGCCGACTACCTGGGCCACACCGTGGGACGAGGGTGCGTCCGACCCCAGAGTCAAAAGGTGGACGGGATCACCAACTGGCCACGACCCACCACCAAAAGGCAAGTGCGCACATTCCTGGGCCTAGTGGGGTACTATAGGCAGTTTATACCGGACTTTGCCACCAGAGCGGCCCCCTTGCACGAGCTGACCAAGAAGGACCACCGGCACACGGTGATATGGACCGAAGCAGCCGACCGCGCCTTCCTAGACCTGAGGGCCGCCCTGGGGAATGAACCAGTACTGACCACCCCTAACTTCTCACAAAAGTTTGTTTTGCAGACCGACGCCTCTGAAACCGGACTTGGTGCGGTCCTATCCCAGATCCAGGACGCCACCGAGCACCCGATCACCTATATCAGCCGGAAATTGCTGAAGCATGAAAGGAATTATAGCACGGTGGAGAAGGAGTGCCTGGCCATAAGGTGGGCAGTCGGAAAGCTCAAATACTATCTGGTAGGAAGGGAATTTATCCTTATAACTGACCATGCCCCATTGCAATGGATGTATCGGTGTAAGGACACTAACGCCCGGGTGACCCGATGGTTTTTAGAACTACAAAGTTTTAAATTCACGGTGGAACACCGAGCCGGGAGACTCCAAGGGAACGCGGATGCCCTGTCCCGGATGAACGAGGGCCTCTTTGGTGACGCTCCCGCCGAGGGCGTGGAGCTGAGGGGGAGGAAATGTGGTGGCCCGATCGGAAATCGGTACACCACTGGAGTGGAACGGCCCGTGCGCCGGCGGCAAGTGCTAGGAAAAGTTATTAACCACGTGTATTTCCCCAGGTCGTATCTAACAGAGCCGCACCGGAGAGAGAGCGGGCGAGGAGAGTCAGAACCATGGCCAGCGACACGGGGAAAGACGCGTGGGGAATGTGAGGAAGAGACAATTAACCCTTCTCATTGGACAGGCGCAGCCGGACCGACTCCGAGAGAGAGAGGAGCCGTACAAAAGACGAGGCGCAACCACAGAGCGGGGCTGAGTACGGAGGGAGACGGAGGCGAAGCCCAGTGAGGAGGAAACAGCCACGGGAAAGCAAATAACGACACCACGGTGGAAGCGGGTCTTCGGAGGCCCTACCAAAAGGCGCGGCCGGCACGGACCACCCAGAACCACCGACGGACCGGGAAACCTAATTTTTTGGCCGGTGACTTTTTTTTCGTTTTTTCTGAGAAAGAAAGTTTATTTTTTGGGACGTTGTAAAAGTGCCCTGAAGGCACACCAGAACCTCATTAAAAATACCAGTTGAGGAACTACTCTTGCTCTCTCTGCCTCTCTCTCCCCACGGGGCGCCACAGTGGGTATATGCGTGTGTGTGTGTATATGTATGTGCATGTGTGGGTGTGTGAGTGCCTGTGCAGTGCACACGTGTGTGTATGTATGTGTGTGTGTATGTGTGTGTGTGTGTCTGTGCAGTGCGTATGTGCGTATGTGTGTGTGTGTGTGTCTGTGCAGTGCACATGTGCGTATGTGCGTATGTGTGTGTGTGTGTCTGTGTAGTGCACATGTGCGTATGTGCGTATGTGTGTGTGTGTGTCTGTGCAGTGCACATGTGCGTATGTGTGTGCGTGTGCGTGTGAATGGGTGTGTGTGTGTGTGTGTGTGTGTGTGCCTGTGCAGTGCACATGTGCGTATGTGTGTGTGTGTGTGTGTGTGTGTGTGTGTGTCTGTGCAGTGCACATGTGCGTATGTGTGTGCGTATGTGTGTACGTGTGCGTGTGTGTGTGCGTGTGCGTGCGTGTATGTGTGCCTATGTGTGTGTTCATACCGGTGCAGGAGAGCGAGCAGGGGGGGGGCGCTCCAGGGTTGAAGGTCCCTCAGTGTCCGAAGCGACTTCAGCAGGTCCCCCTTCTCTATGACCGCCACAACCGGACTGGACCGAGTCAGCTCTGTCACACATACAGACAGGTGTAACCCACACGTGCACTTCTCAAATGAAACCTACCCCATTTAAATCATGGCCAGCTCTTCTGATCATTCCCCATAACCTCACAACTGTAGAGCTTTCTACTCAGAAACTGCCCCATAGTTTCTATGTCAGGAATAAATGGAGCAATTTAGTCACTTCAAGACTAAGTTGGTTGGGATGTAATCCAGTGTCATTATCCAGTCATCTGCAACATTTTAATCTTAAACGGTATCTACAGTGGAGTACAGACCTTATATATATACATATATAAATAGCTTAAGTGTCACAAACTTGTGCCATCATCGACACTTGAACTACAGGTACACTTGCTAATGCTAGCATGCTAAATAAAAATGAGAACCCCTTCCTTTAAATTTCATTATAAACAGTTCTGAGTTACAAAGAGTGTACGAATTCATAGTCCACAGTGTTGGCGCATTTAAAGATTTAAGTAGGAAAATGTTGAAATAATGAACAAAAGATCTTCGCTCTTCGCACAGCATCTGTGTTACACGTGCATATAGTGCCAAGTAATTATGTACATTGTTTTTATTAATCATGCTCATTCAGTGGTATATAAGAGCAGCAGGACTAGGAGTCTCACCAAGCAGGCCTGCAATGAAGGCCTCCCGGACCTTGGGCTGGCCCCGGTACCTGAACGCACAGGCCCTCTGCACGCGCTCCGGATCCAACAGGAAGAAGTACCGGCGCAGGAAGTCACAAACTCCCTCCTCACAGGAAGTGCTGCTATGGAAACAGCCCAGGTCCAGGCTGAGGGAGGCCAGCTGACAGAGGTCGGCCAGCAGGTCGGAGGGCAGGGGTCGCGGGGGGGACACCCGAATTGGCTCTTCCGGTCGGCCCTCGGACCCCTGGGGCGTGGGGGATCTCTCGAGGCCCCCTTCCCGGGTGGTGTCCACCTCATCCTGCACCTCTGGTCCCACGTCAGGAGTGGTGGAGGTGCTGTCGGGATGTTCCCCCTTGCAGCCCGGTTCTAGAGGGTTCTCCAGACCGGACAGGTTCTTCTGGGATGGGTGCGAATCGTGCGGACCCAGGAGCCGGTCCAGGACCGGCAGCCACTCCTGCAGAACCTCTCCCAGGCAGGCGGGGTCCAACAGAACCATCGGGTCCTGTGTTTGAGAGCTGACGGAATGCAAGCGCTAGAAGATCAGTCTTTTACCACAGCCATCCTTCTAGTGCAGGAAAATCAACACGGGTGAACATATGTCTCACCGAATGCAATAGAGGTGAATTTCTGTACACAAGTGACTGAATGGGTGGGTGTACTCGGGGTCCATGCGTGCTTGTGCGTGTGTGTGTATGTGAGAGTGTGTATTTAGGGTCCATGCACAGTGTTGCATGTGTGTGTGTGTGTGTGTGTATTTGGGGTCCATGCACAGTGTTGCATGTGTGCGTGTGTGTGTGTGTGTATTTGGTGTCCATGCACAGTGAGCTGCATGTGTGTGTGTGTGTGTGTGTGTGTATTTGGTGTCCATGCACAGTGTTGCATGTGTGCGTGTGTGTGTGTATTTGTGTGTATTTGGTGTCCATGCACAGTGAGCTGTGTGTGCGTGTGTGTGTGTGTGTATTTGGTGTCCACGCACAGTGTTGCATGTGTGCGTGTGTGTGTGTATTTGGTGTCCATGCACAGTGAGCTGCGTGTGTGTGTGTGTGTGTGTATTTGGTGTCCATGCACAGTGTTGCATGTGTGCGTGTGTGTGTGTATTTGTGTGTATTTGGTGTCCATGCACAGTGAGCTGCATGTGTGTGTGTGTGTGTGTGTGTATTTGGGGTCCATGCACAGTGAGCTGTGTGTGTGTGTGTGTGTGTGTGTGTGTGTGTGTGTGTGTGTATTTGGTGTTCATGCACAGTGAGCTGTGTGTGTGTGTGTGTGTGTATTTGGTGTCCATGCACAGTGAGCTGCATGTGTGTGTGTGTGTGTGTCTGTATTTGGTGTCCATGCACAGCGAGCTGCATGTGTGTGTGTGTGCATGTGTGTGTGTATTTGGTGTTCATGCACAGTGAGCTGTGTGTGTGTGTGTGTGTGTGTGTGTGTGTGTATTTGGTGTCCATGCACAGTGAGCTGCATGTGTGTGTGTGTGTGTGTGTGTGTGTGTGTGTGTATGTGTATTTGGTGTTCATGCACAGTGAGCTGCATGTGTGTGTGTGTGTGTGTGTGTGTGTGTGTGTGTATTTGGTGTTCATGCATAGTGAGCTGCGTGTGTGTGTGTGTGTGTGTGTGTGTGTGTATTTGGGAGAGCTGCAGTACTCACATTGCTCGCTCAGTGGCTTCTCTCAGCTCCTGGAGGTATGTCTCTGCACTCAGTGAGTCAGCACTCTGCCTGTACCACCAAAACACAAACGCCACTGAGTCTCCTCCAGGCAGCATCCCTCTCACACAGACCAGCTCCACACTATGAGTACATCAACCAGGGGTTCCCAAACTGTGGGTCGGGACCCCATGTTGAGTCGCTCGGTTTCAGGATAGGGTCGCCTGAAAATCTCTTTAAAATCTGAACATGTTTGGGTAAATGGCTAAATGGCTTTAAGTCATCAAGGGTCCAAGGTATCAAATGAGCCTCAAACCTTCATTCTGTGCCCAGATAATTCAGTAGATAGTACAAGATTTGGAAAAATACTCAGGAGAAACAACCCTTGAAGTGATCCACCCATATCTGCTGCATATCTGACAACAGCTTGATGGTTTGAGGCTCATGTGATACCTTGGACCCTTTATGATTAAAGCCATATTGCATCAGCGTAATATACAGCTCAATTTTAGGACAACAGTTAGCTTGTAGGACTCTGATGATGATGATGACGGTCACAGGCATCAGGAAGTCATGGCATCCAAAGGATATGCAAGCAAATATAAAATAAATGACACTGAATCTATGATTAAATGGGGGGGGGCGCTATGTAGAAAAATTGCAAATGCCCTGCAATATTTGAGCTGAAATTCTGCTATTTGAGCTCCAATATCCTGTGGTGGACAGCTAAAATAACAACAGAGTAATGACTCACTCTGTGTCCCTCTCCTCGGAGAACGGGGCCCCGGAGAACCCCACGTCGCTCTGTCCCCCGTCCCTCTGATCCGGACGAGCCCACAGGTCAGAGTTCATCTGGAGGGTATTGATCTTCTCTGTGGTCTTCTTGACAAAGCTGGAGACACTGAGGCACACAAGCACAGGGACTTCAATCCCCGCGAAAAAAAAAACAACACAAACAAGACTTCCAGTGCTTGCCGGTGTAACAGCCAGCTATCAGGATAATACCCAACCGTTCCTCTTTCATACAGAAAAGCATATTTTTCCTTCCTCTTTGCAGTAATCAGGTGGTGAAAGCCCCCAAACACACGACCACACATTCGCAAGAACCTTTGGGACTTCATATCAAAATGGCTAGTCTGGAGCCAACAAAGGAATGCGCATATCTACACATAATTCATACTGGTATCCTATCATGGTAAGAACTGGTGGAGAATGGATTTCTGTATGAGAGGATAACGTACCACCACTTCTTTTGCAGGTACACAACACAGCATAATCCTGAAAACGGACCCCATTGGAGGTATATAGGATGTGAGAAAGCGTGGTAACCACAGCAGTTGTATGCAAACGGCTAAAATTATAAATTCAGTAAAACATTTAAAAGCATGAAACAAACTTAAATGACAAAAATACAATGTCATCACTTAATATACTGTACCTTTTGTGATGTGAAATTACTTCTAATTTTCTCTCATTGGGGAGCACAATACACTTCTACTTCACAGGCAAGATTAGAAGTGCTGAATTTACTGGAGTTCTGTTACATGCCCCCTTATTATTTTCTTGTTTAGTCTCTGAACCTACAACTTAATAAACATTCTTTACTACACCGTTTCCCTTTGACTTTCTTAATGTTTGGGCCTTTTTTTTTTTTTTTTTACAAAACCTGTCTGTCGGCCATAAAACTGTGAGCCAAGGGAGTTTGAAAGCACAGTTATGCAATATGAAAATATATTTTTTTACGATACATTTTCAGAAGCATGCTTCCTTGTTATTGTGCAGGCTTTGCTATTGTAACGCTTACGCTACAGGAGGGAAGACTTGTGACGTTCCACATGACATCATTCATAATGGTATTCGCATGTATGGGAATCAGGTTTTAAGCAATTATGCGGCAGGTAAGTTCATTGCCCGGCAGACTAATAATAATGTTTCATAAAGAATCATTTTTAACAGCACAGATGTAATACTATCTGAAAATTGCACCTCAAAGGAAAACAAGGTACTATTTAATACACCATGGGTCAGTGAACTTATAAAATGTGTCTCAAAATATGGTGGTGAAAGTCACCTAAATATCTACTAAATGTTAGTAGTCATAGGTTATCAGTTGGCTAAGTAGAGTCACTGACACATGAATATGAAAAAAAAACTAAAAAACTTTGAGAAATCAAATACCACAAACATACAATCAAGTACCTTCCCCCAAACCCAGTAATATCATAGTCTTACAATACAGACCTGTAAATACAGCAATCAAATCTGCCTTCCCCTACATCACTTCAGTAGAGACAGCCAGCAAAGTCACGGTGAAAGAAGGTTCCACGCGCTGCAAAGTCAATTTCCGTCAGGCGTTCGGAAATTATCGAGAGGGAGGTGTTCGTACAATCCGCAGAGAACCGTTCCTCATCTCGAACGAAGACAGCTGTCTGCAGAGTGACTTATCGCGAGCGCAGAGCTACAATATCGCAGGTCGTCGTCCACCAATTATTCTCTCACTTCCTTTTTCTCAGCAGGGTTTCGGATTCTGTGTTATTTCAGAAAACGGGGAACCGGCAGCCTGCCCCTCTGAGCTGTTTCAGTGAGCAGGAGGTCAAACACATGACCAACTCAACATCCTATTTTACGCAGCTGCGATGAATATGACTTTTGAGCGTCAGACTTGCTTGGGTTTTCATAAAAGGAAGTAAAGTACAAAGCTGTCTCTTTATTCTTCACTAGTTTACTATGTAATCATGTATATACATTAACTAGGGGGAAGCAAGCTCCATACCTGCTCACAGGCCACAAGGCTTAGATTCTAAATCATTAGATGAATCAGAATCATTATACAAATAATTCTAAAAATATTATAACGGACTGGACCTAAAAAAAAATATCCAGTAAATCACCCATATGTGTTTTACACTTTCCACACTACACAGGTTCTCAATTACAATGAGCCGGTTCTGCCATATTTGGTTTTATTGAACCAATATATATATTTTTTTAAACAACAGTTTCTCAAAAAACAATTTCTTGTATCCACCATTTGAGGATTCTCAAGAATTCATACATGGACACCACAAATCAAAACATTATTTGCAGTACTGTGTATTTTGCAAATGTATTCATCAAAAACATATTTGAGTGTCAAATTAACTGTCAAATCTGGCTGAAGCCACTGTGTCCAATCTGAAAGAAAAGTGCAGCCACTGTTCTGGCACTCATTTTGTATGATTAAAAATATACATTAAAAACATCTTGTGACCATGGCATAATTGTGAGTGAAATATACCATCCATACTTGCCCTTTTAAAGTCCCTTTTTTGCTCATGAAAAGTATATTTGTGAAAATATATTTTGTACTCAAGCCAAAGACATTGCAGTTCAACAGTGTAGCATTTGCTTCATTATTATCTTGAAGCATTGCTGTAGCTCAGCTAGCTAGTTGTGTACAGTGCTTGGCTAAACAAAGGTAATTATCAGTTGTTCTCAATACCCACACTGTGCAATAGCTACACACTAGCTAACAAAATGATCATAGTGATCATAGTTTGTCATTGCTATATACTAGCTAGCTATGTAATCAATATTGAGTAGATGAAAAAACAACCATTCGATACTGATGACAGTCCTAACACTGGAAACTTCCAGTGAAATGTATTTTACAAATAAAATTAAAAAAATTAAAAAACAGACACAGGGTAACTGTATTTGTGTTCACCACATGAATCTAAGCAGAAGCAATTGTATAAATCAAATTTAAATGTGAGGGAATTACGGTTAAAATGACTGCATGTCCTCTCCTGTCCACCAATATACTCCAGAAATATCACATACAGCAGAAATACACGCCTATACAGCAACATGGACGTGACACTACTTGTCAGTTAGCTAACTGCCCATTTGCATACAAATAGCCCACTTGTGTATGCCAACAACGTTCCAAATTTGAATGTGATCCGTTGAAGATCTGTTTTTGTCCAGGAGGAGTCAAAGTTAGCGTCACACAGAGGGGCCCTGCGTATGAGTTTCAGTTTGCTGCATAGGATTCTGCAATTCCCTGAGGAGCAGAAGAGCATCACATTATATCCTCACTCCAATACGGGAGCACTCTCAGTCCACAGCAACTTCTCTGTCCCGATGCACGTAAAAAAAAAACAACCTACAAATGCACACCATTTCACACCTTCCATTTGTCAAGTCCATAAAATCATCCCTATGTCACCCATTCGGCTGTATTTCCAGAGCAAAATAAGACCAAAAGTTACTTTTTTATGATCTCAGTGTAATATCTACAATGTCATATCTGGCAAACTGTGATAACCAGAATGATCTTAAACTGTAATTTGTCAAATATGTGTTTACATTTTTTTTCTCCACGGATTCCCAATGTTTTCCCAGTGATCCCATTTTGTTGTGGGGTAATCCAGGGGTAATGTTGAGGGAGGAGACGACCAGCAGGCCAATGGGAGGAGCTGTCAGGGGCCAGGGGGCGTGGTTTCCCTGCGAAAGGCTAATGGGAGGAGCTGTCAGGGGCCAGGGGGCGGGGTTTCCCTGCGATAGGCTGATGGGAGGAGCTGTCAGGGGCCAGGGGGCGGGGTTTCCCTGTGATAGGCTGATGGGAGGAGATGTCAGGGGCCAGGGGGCGGGGTTTCCCTGTGATAGGCTGCTGGCAGGAACTGTCAGGGGCTAGGGGGTGGGGTTTCCCTGTGATAGGCTGACAGGAGGAGCTTGTATAGGGGCCAGGGGGCAGGATTTCCCTGTGATAGGCTGGTGGAAGGGGCTTGGGGCAGGGCTTGCCTGTGATAGGCTGACGGGAGGGGCTTGGGGCAGGGCTTACCTGTGATAGGCCGACGGGAGGAGCTTGGGACAGGAGTTACCTGTGATAGGCTGACGGGAGGAGCTTGTATAGGGGCCAGGGCTTACCTGTCTCTTACCGCCTGTAGCGCCACACGGGGGGGTTTGGGGCGGAATGAGAGGGGGAGGTGGAACTGCAGGCCGGCCTCGGAGCGGTCCGGCTCCGGGCGATCGGGTGGCTGGTCTGGGCAGAGGTGCGGAGCCCGAGGGGGCAGGGGAGGCGGGATAGAGGAGAAGGGGAGGAAGCGGAGGGATGGGGACAGAGGGCCGAGGGGGAGGTGGAGAAATGAAGGGATGAAGGTGAGAGGGTGAAGCAGGCAAACCACGCACAAGGAAGTCCAGACACGGGAGAAAGGCTATGCAATTACAAAAGAGGAAAATGAACCAGTGACCATGCTATGGAAAACACAGCGGGTTTTGCTGTTTTTGTGCTTCTTAAAAAACAGATGTAATAAAAATCAAATGACAGGATGAGCACACATGAAATCTGAAAAAGCTGAAATGTAACTACACCAAGGCACCCACAATGCCTGCCATTCCGGAAAGTTCCGCAGGAGACTGAATGTGAGGCCACACCTTTTCGGCTGGACAAAAGAACACCACTCACCTTGGTCCACTGGCTCGTCCTCCTGAATAAAGCTAAATTCCTTCAGCCGTTCCTCTTCTAACATTGATTGGCTAACGAGGGAGCTTGTCTCTTCATCCGATTGGCTACCCCTGCGGCTGATGACCCGATAGATTCCACAGTCCAGCACATTGAAACTCTCCTAGACAAAGAACTCTTTGTGAATCTTCAACAATGCAGTTATGGGAAAAATAATACTTCAAAACAACTGGATGAGAACTATCTTCAAAAATTTGTAACAATATTTTTCCACTCTTTCAGAAAGCTAATGAAGCTTCAGTCTAATGTTACACAGGAGAAACACATTAAGAATAGCAAATCAATTGTGCTAGTAACTGCCTGATATACTACTTACTTGTATTGACAATATAAACTAACAGAATATTTGAATTGGAGCAATTCCTATATATTAAAGGTCTTAGTATGGGCAACCTGTAGCCTAGTGGCTAAAATACTTCACTGGGACCCAGAAGGATGGTGGTTCAAGCCCCAGTGTCACCACAATAGGATGCGCACAGCTGTTGGTCCCGGGGGAGGGGCCGGACTAAGAGCGATTCAAAGACTCCCATGACACGGCCACACAAAGACCCAGTTACCTCGCCCGGAAAAGGGAAACCGGGGCCCCCTGCTGGAGCCAGACCCGGGAGGGGAGCTCGTCGGCGAGCGTCTGGTGGCCGGGCCTTATCCCATGGGGCCCGGCCGGGCACAGCCCGAACTGGTCACGTGGGGTCGCCGCCCTGTGGGCTCACCACCTGCAGGGGTCGGCATCGGAGTCGGGTGCTTTGCCCAACGGGCAGTAGGCAAAGGCGGGGATCCGGGCGTGCTGATCCTCGGCGTCGTAGACTGGTTCTGGGGACGTGGAACGTCACCTCTCTGGTGGGGAAGGAACCGGAGCTAGTGCGGGAGGCGGAGCGGTACCAACTAGATATAGTTGGGCTCACCTCCACGCACAGTACTGGTTCCGGAACCAAACTCCTGGAGAGGGGCTGGACTCTGTTCTTTTCTGGAGTTGCTCAAGGTGAGAGGCGCCGGGCGGGTGTGGGGATACTCACAAGCCACCGGCTGAGCGCCACTGTGTTGGAGTTCCACCCGGGGAACGAGAGGGTCGCTTCTCTGCGACTACGTGTCGCTGGGGGGAAGGCTCTGACTGTTATTTGTGCGTATGCACCAAATGGCAGTTCAGAGTATCCGGCCTTCTTGGAGTCACTGGGTGGCATCCTGGAAAGGGTGCCACCCGGAGACTCCATAGTTCTGCTGGGCGACTTCAACGCTCACGTGGGCAATGACGGAGAAACCTGGAGGGGGGTGATTGGGAGGAACGGCCTGCCTGATCTGAACCCAAGCGGTGTTTTGTTATTGGACTTCTGTGCTGGCCATGGATTGTCGATAACAAACACCATGTTCGAGCATAGGGTAGCTCATAAGTGTACTTGGTACCAGAGCACCTTAGGCCAAAGATCGATGATCGACTTTGTGGTCGTATCATCAGACCTGCGGCCGTATGTCTTGGACACTCGGGTGAAGAGAGGAGCAGAGCTGTCAACTGATCACCACCTGGTGGTGAGTTGGATCAAGTGGCCGGGGAGGCTGCCTGACAGACCCGGTAAACCCAAACGTGTAGTGAGGGTGAACTGGGAACGTCTGGCGGAGGCCCCTGTTCGCGAGGTCTTCAACTCCCACCTCCGGAAGAACTTCTCACGCATCCCGGGGGAAGCTAGGGACATGGAGTCCGAGTGGGCCATGTTCAAAGCCTCCATTGCAGAGGCGGCAAGCAGGAGCTGTGGCCAGAAGGTCATCGGTGCCTGTCGGGGCGGCAACCCAAGAACCCGCTGGTGGACACCAGCGGTGAGGGAGGCCGTCAAGCTGAAGAAGGAGGCCTTTCGGGCTTGGCTGGCCCGGGGGTCTCCTGAAGCAGCAGACAGGTACCGGGTGGCCAGAAGGGCTGCAGCTTCGGCAGTCGCTGAAGCAAAAACCCGGGTATGGGAGGAGTTCGGGGAGGCTATGGAGAAGGACTTTCGGTTGGCCTCGAGGAAGTTCTGGCAAACCATCCGACGACTCAGAAAGGGAAAGCAGGGCTTGTCTCAGGCTGTTTTCAGCAGGGGAGGAGAACTGCTGACCCGGACTGGGGATATTGTCGGGCGGTGGAAAGAGCACTTCGAGGAGCTCCTGAACCCGAACAACACGTCCTCTGTGGAAGAGGCAGAGCCTGAAGACTCGGGGGAATCTGCACCTATATCCCTGGCGGAAGTTGCTGAGGTAGTCAAAAAGCTCCTCAGTGGCAAGTCGCCGGGTGTAGATGAGATTCGCCCTGAGATGCTGAAGGCTCTGGACATTGTTGGGCTGTCTTGGCTGACACGCCTCTTCAGTGTCGCGTGGAGATCGGGGACAGTACCTGTAGAGTGGCAGACCGGGGTGGTGGTCCCCATTTTCAAGAAGGGGGACCGGAGGGTGTGCTCCAATTACCGGGGTATCACACTCCTCAGCCTCCCTGGGAAAGCTTACTCTAGGGTACTGGAAAGGAGGCTCCGACCGACGGTCGAACCTCGGATTCAGGAGGAGCAATGTGGCTTCCGTCCTGGCCGTGGAACAGTGGACCAGCTCTTTACCTTGGCAGGGTTGCTGGCGGGGTCATGGGAGTTTGCCCATCCAGTCCACATGTGCTTTGTGGACTTGGAGAAGGCTTTCGACCGTGTCCCCCGGGGAACCCTGTGGGGTGTACTGCGGGAGTATGGGGTACCGGGGCCGTTGTTACGAGCCATCAGGTCCCTGTATAACCAAAGTGAGAGCTGTGTCCGCATTCTCGGCACAAAGTCAAGCACGTTTCCGGTGGGTGTTGGACTCCGCCAAGGTTGCCCCTTGTCACCGGTCCTGTTTGTGGTATTCATGGACAGGATCTCAAGGCGCAGCCGAGGTGAGGAGAGTGTCCGGTTTGGTGACCTCAGAATCGCATCTCTGCTTTTTGCGGATGATGTGGTTCTGCTGGCTTCATCGGACCGTGACCTTCAGCACGCACTGGAGCGGTTTGCAGCCGAGTGTGAAGCGGCCGGGATGAGAGTCAGCACCTCCAAGTCCGAGGCCATGGTTCTCTGCCGGAAAACGGTGGATTGCTCCCTCCGGGTTGGGAACGAGTCTTTGCCCCAAGTGAAGGAGTTCAAGTATCTCGGGGTCTTGTTCACGAGTGAGGGTAGAAGGGAGCGTGAGATCGACAGGCGGATCGGTGCAGCGTCAGCAGTAATGCGGGCGTTGCACCGGACCGTTGTGGTGAAGAAGGAGCTGAGCCGGAAGGCGAAGCTCTCGATTTACTGGTCGATCTACGTCCCAACCCTCACCTATGGTCACGAGCTTTGGGTAGTGACCGAAAGAACGAGATCGCGTATACAAGCGGCCGAAATGAGCTTCCTCCGTAGGGTGGCCGGGCTCAGCCTTAGAGATAGGGTGAGGAGCTCGGACATCCGGAGGGAGCTCGGAGTAGAGCCGCTGCTCCTTCGCATCGAAAGGAGCCAATTGAGGTGGTTCGGGCATCTCATCAGGATGCCTCCCGGGCGCCTCCCTTTGGAGGTTTTCCGGGCTCGTCCAACTGGGCGGAGACCCCGAGGGAGACCCAGAGCCCGCTGGAGAGATTATATATCTCTCCTGGCCAGGGAACGCCTCGGGATCCCCCAGGAGGAGCTAGAATGCGTTGCTGGGGAGAGGGACGCCTGGAATACCCGGCTTTGCCTACTGCCCCCGCGACCCGACTCCGGATAAGCGGGTGACGATGGATGGATGGATGGATGGACAGCTGTTGGGCCCTTGAGGAAGGCCCTTAACCCTGCATTGCTCCAGGGGGATTATCCCCTTCTTAGTCTAATCAACTGTAAGTCACTTAAAATAGTCAGCTAAAATACCAAATCAGGCCTTTAATCTGGTATCTAACTGACATGTGAAGAGATGCTGCTTCTTCGGCTGCTGGAGGCAGAGTCCAGGGGCTCCAGCTTGGAGATGACTTCCTCCAATTGGCTGATCAGGTCTTGGTGGGTGGAGCTATTGAGCTGTGACCTCAGGTACTCCAGGCGGTCGATGGGAAGCGTCTTCCTTACCTGTGAGGGGAAAGGTGTGACAAGGCGTTACCGGAGGTATTGCAGTTTATTAAGTGCCAAACAGCTCATTTCCCCACTGAATTCCATTCAAAACTATCAATTTTCCCTGGGGAAATGATACTATTTTAGACTGTACTTTTAAATGTAAAAAATTCTTCACACTGAGCCAATTTTTTTTCTGAGCCGCACAGACTTTTATAAATTCCAATTCATCCCGTTTAGGAGGATGCTCAGATGCAAAAAGGCCCTATAGTCAAACATGGCAGCCTCCATGAACCGGCTTCAGACACCACTGAAAACATCGGAAACAATGGAACCGGTAAGTGGAATTTTCCTCCAGTTCTCGTATATCTGGCTGGTTAAGGCACCGTTCTAGAAATGGGAGAGTCCCACATCATCTCAGACCCAAAGGACTGTAGGGTTTCAGTCGGGGGCCAGGAGAACAGCGTCTCATCGAACACTAGCGACCCCGTGCGGTTGATAAGGCGCTTCCTGGGCTGGTGAGCCGCAGTGAGAGCAGTACCCTGCAGGGGGCGACAGCGTGCTGGAACATGCAGCAGAGGGTGGCGGCCAGGGCCCAGGACTCCCGGCGCAGCAGCCTCTCCACGCAGCGCTCGGCCGGCAGCAGCGAGAGGTGCGACAGGCGCCCGTCGCCGTGGACGCAGAACAGCTCGCTGCGGAAGACCGCTACCTCCACCACGTCTGCGGAGGGAGAAAGAGCTCAGAGCTATAAGGTCGCCTCACACCTCTGCTTTCGTTTCGATCCGGTCGGCAATGCGTCATAGGCATGATTTTAATATAGGTATGACAACATTTTTTTCCCACTCATTTCAGGACTGCTTCATTCATTTCCTATGGAAACTCTGCCCCTCAGTGGTTGAGCCCGGAGACAATGATGTTTTTGTGACGCGTGTCTGCTCTTGCCGACTAGATCAATTAGCAGTACCGATTGCTACATCAGCAGAATGTCCGTTCACTCACATATTTGTGATCACACATTTTAATGGGTTCATCTTTGTGGTAATGGTCATCACCCACCTTTAATCTCTGTCCACAGCAGGACTTGGCCACTCTGAGGTACAAAGACGTACATAGCAGAGTCAGTCCAGGTCAGCAAGTTCTGATCACTGTGAAAATACAGAGAATTCTCAGAGTACTGCTGGTTTGTGTACAAACACCAAACACGCACATGCCCACACAATCGCCCACACACAGCACAGACACAGCACACACACAGCACACACACAGCACACACACAGCACACACACAGCACACACACAGCACACACACACAATTACAGACAAACAACACGGGGAGATCTGGTACGCCGGTACCTGAGATACAGCAGTCTGGGGAAAGCGATGGACTGGGGGCTCCGCTGGGCTGGGTCGTATTGAGGCTCACCCCTGAGAACACAAACACCAGTCACCTGTACTGCACTCACGCTCCATTTCACTGGGTCAAATATGTCATTGTTTCCGATTCAAATACTTTTCTAGGCTTTACTTAGCTAGTCTAGTTCAATGTAGGTTATAAAATACACTCAGAAATTGCAACGCCCGCCTTCTTGGCTGGCTTAATTGCACCAGGCAGGATCAATCAAGCACCCAAAAACGTATTTGAATCGAAAACACTCATGTATTTGACCCAGGTCTGTGAGGCTCACATTGGTTAAAGGGTAGACAGGAGATGAGTGGTAGACAGCAGTAGGACAGAGCTGATCAACCCCGTGTACTGTGGGCCGCAGTGTCTGCAGGCATTTGCTTCAACCGTGCGCTACACCACCTGATTTCACTAATTAGCTTCCTATCTGAACCAAGCAGGTACAATAATTGGTGAAATCAGGTGGTGTAGAGCACAGTAGGAGCAAATGCCTGCAGACACTGCGGCCCGCAGGACGTGGAGTTGAGTAGCGCTGTTGTAGGTAATGAGTGGTAGGGAGAGGAGACAGCTATAGGGGATGAGTGGTAGAGAGAGGAGACAGCTATAGGGGATGAGTGGTAGAGAGAGGAGACAGCTATAGGGGATGAGTGGTAGAGAGAGGAGACAGCTATAGGGGATGAGTGGTAGAGAGAGGAGACAGCGATAGGGGATGAGTGGTAGAGAGAGGAGACAGCTATAGGGGATGAGTGGTAGGGAGAGGGGTAGAAATAGATGTACCTGTATGAGATGAGTGGTACAGAGGGGCAGGCCAGCAGTTGTTTAAACTGGTGTGTACTCAGGACCTCTCCACTGAAATTGGCCTCCCATATGCGGGACCCAGGGCGGGCACAGTACAGCAGTGGGGGTTGGGCAGCTCCAAGGCCACGCCCCTGGGGGAAGAAGCAGGCCCCGTACTCGCCATCCCGCTCCTTATTCCCGACCCGCCAGAACTTCTCTCTGTGGAGCAGATGGGCCTGGTCAAATACGCTCAACACAAAACACAGCCCATTACAGGGTCAAATATGTCAGTGTTTTGGATTAAAATACTTGTCCGTGCCTTAGGGAGCTTGCCTGGCGTGAAATACTCTCAAAAAGTGTAAACCCCACCTTCTGGTCCTCAGCTCCAGGCAAGATCCACTGAGCACAAAATGTATTTCAAACCAAACCAATAACAATTTGAGCCAGGTTTGACACAGCTTCACCCACAACCCAACACAGCCGCACTAACAACCCGACCCAACTCCACTCACAACCCGACGTTGGGGCGACGTGGCTCAGGCAGTAAGAGCAGTCGTCTGCTGGGTTGCTGGTTCGATCCCCCGCCTGTCGAAGTGTCCCTGAGTAAGACACCTAACCCCCAAATGCTCCTGACGAGCTGGTCGGCGCCTTGCATGGCAGCCAATCACCGTTGGTGTGTGAGTGTGTGTATGAATGGGTGAATGAGAAGCATCAATTGTACAGCGCTTTGGATAAAGGCGCTATATAAATGCCAACCATTTACCATTTAGACACAGCCGCAGTTGCACCCTAAAAAAGGCAGCGCACACCCACAAACGTTCTCAGTGGGGCTGTGAAAACCCAGCAGCTGGTACTACAGTGGCAGACCTGCGACAGAGGGGCAGGCGCTCAGGGTACGGCAGAACCCACCTCTCCGTGTCACACAGGTAGCAGCGGCTGAGAGAGGACACCAGGAGCCGGTTGTCCTGGTAACCCAGCTGCACCACACGCGAGTCCACTGTGGTGATGGTCTGAACGGGGAACATTACGAACGCCGACGCCTGCAAATGCACAGGCAAAATGGTGCTCTTTTCCCTCCCTAAAACAGAGTGCAAAACCTGCCTTCTGGTCCTCTCCACACTCCACACATCCACATAATAAAGCCACAAATATGGGTTATTTCCTTTCTTCAGGGGATGCATGATAATGTCTTGGTCATATCAGTATCTGCCATTAATAGCTCAAAAGGAACATTTTGGCATAGTCTGGAGTATGTAAGGATACATACATACAGCATACGTCAATGGAATACATTTCAGACATTTTACATATAGGCTTACTTAGTAAATATATACTTCACAAATAGCCAAGGTCTGCGGAAGGTGCAAAGTGTAAAATCTGTGGTGCGGGCAGCGTAGTACACCTGCAGAGTGAGGGCGGGTCCTACCTTTCCCAGTTTGGAGGACCCGGCGCGGAGGAAGGACACTTTTCCACTGGCGTCCCCGACAAAGACCCGGAGGGCAGCGGTGTCCCAGCAGAGCGCCGTCACGCCGCCGCCTCGATGCTCCCACGACACCGAAACCCGCTCAGGACGCCCTCTCCGCTCCATCTGCAGCTCCCACACCACCACCAGGCCCTGACTGAGAACCAAAAACACACCTTCACACCACACCTCTAGACCACCACCAGGCCCTGACTGAGAACCAAAAACACACCTTCACACCACACCTCTAGACCACCACCAGGCCCTGACTGAGAACCAAAAACACACCTTCACACCACACCTCTAGACCACCACCAGGCCCTGACTGAGAACCAAAAACACACCTTCACACCACCACCAGGCCCTGACTGAGAACCAAAAACACACCTTCACACCACACCTCTAGACCACCACCAGGCCCTGACTGAGAACCAAAAACACACCTTCACACCACACCTCTACACCACCAACAGGCCCTGACTGAGAACCAAAAACACACCTTCACACCACACCTCTACACCACCACCAGGCCCTGACTGAGATATGAAAGCTCCTTAACAACATCCCTACCTTTCGGACTCTTAACAGTCAATAAAGGAATTACAGCAACAAACACCCTTGAACCACTGTTTAACCTTTCCACAGTCTATGAATATAACACATAAGATAAATTGCTATTATGTACTCCATGTTCTCATGTACTGTTTTGGAAAGCTGTGACGGTGTCAAACGCGACAGAGCCTGGCGTCTTTTCATTGTGTTCTAGTAAGAAAAGTTCGAACAGGGTGTGCTATACAACAACAACACTATTTATATTTTTTGTCTTTTTTAAGTTTTCACTTTAGCAACCAACTATATTATGAGCAAGCAACTTATTTGGCTATGTAACTAGCTGGCTATATAACTAAGATAGGATAGTCTGCCACAAACGATACAACTGTAACTGTAATATATAATTTGAAACAAATAAAGGTTTAGACACGCAAACCTTTAGGCTAAACACGCATGATTGAAGACATAAAGAGATAAAAGGAACATGCAGCTGCTCAAATTGCACTCCAGACAAGCGATCACTGAAACTCTGTATACTATTGCTTATTATACAAGGGAAGAATACATATGTAGTTATAAAACGATACCAGTTTGTTATGACCATTGACTGTGGCAATTAGAACCAATTTCAAACCAATGAGTTTGAATTATGGTAAAGCTGTTCAATGTTTTGACACAGAGTGGCGGCCCGTCAACTGATTACTTTGAAACCCAAATTTAAGGACTATAAACACAGGCAGAGGGTGAGTCAACATGTCAGTGAACCTTTTTCAAGGATAGGAAGGGATTTAGAATGGTCTTGTAACAATGTTTTAACACAAAAATCTTACCTATTATACCTTTAAGGCACAATAACAGCTAAATACAACTTTAAGACCATCGCCTTAACACCGCCTCCACACCACCACCAGGCCTGGACTGTGACCTAGCCTACATAGACACACGCAGACACAGACACAAACAGACACACATATACAACCAGAAAATGAGGGGGGAAAGTCCAGAGACTTTTATGTGTCCAGAGACACACGTGCAGCCTGAAATGCAGACAGGCTCATCCATACACAGTCACCGAGGGGAGGACTCACGCTTCAATATAAAATGAGCATTTTGGAAACCTAAAAGCTTCACTCTGCTTCACCTAGCCTACCCTAGCTTAGTATGTCCCTGTATGTGAGTGGGACTTTGACCACTTTTATCGGGCTGGTTCATAAAAGACACAGCTTCCTGTGAGGTCGATATTCTTCACAAATAGACATACTGATGGCCTGTACAAGCTTGAGTCTGTTCTGTTCAAAATAATCATATTTTCAGTTCATATTTATATATTCAGTTCATAATCATATTTTTGTTCACTGGGGTCTTGGATTTTTTCTTTTGGCTCCAACACCTGCTTTCTGACAGCGATACATCATCATGTTCTGTTCTCATTAGTCATTATTATTACATATATATTCATATTATTATTAGTAGTATTAGTTAAAAGTTTTATCCCTAGTCATTGTTCACTGACAGCTATTTTCTACCAAAAAATAAAACATAAACAGCAAAGGATGTTTAAAATAGTAAAATTGTTGAGACACTAGTAAGTAAGTTGACGCATACTCTTAGGTTCCTAGCAAGGGAGTGCTGATTCTTTCTTTACACTCATCTGTGATTGGCACAGAAGTGTCAGATGGTGCTCCTGACCAAGGAGAGCTGGGTGTGAAGAGCACTAATGAGCTAAAGTTGTGCCTTGCAATTATTTGATCCTTTGAAGAGTAGGTTTTTTTGAACGTTTTCTCAAAATTCTAAGTCAGTGTTCTAGAACCTTCAATTGTCAATAGTAATTGTAATACAGTGAGCACCATAATTAATTGGACAGCGACACATTTTTTTGTTATTTTGGTTCTGTACTCTAGCACTTTGAGTTTGAAAGGATACAATGACAATGGGGTTGGAGTGCAGCCAGTCAGCTTTAAGTTGAGGGTGTTTTCATCCATATCGGATTAACAGTTTAGATAGAACTTTGGTATATAGTACCCTACCTTTTTTTAAGGCATCACAAAATATTGGACAATTTAACAATGTAGAATTAATTATTTCATATTTGGTTGCATATCCATTGCATAGAATAACTGCTTGATGCTTGCGATGCAGACATCACCAGACACTGGGTATCTTCCCTTGTGATGCTCTGCCAGGCCTGAACTGCAGCCATCTTCAGTTTTGCCTTCAGTCTCCTCTTCAGCATGTAAAATACATGTTCAATTGGACTCAGATCCGGTGTTTTCCTTGGCCAGTCAAGGATTTAACACTTTTTGGCCATTTGTACTTTTTGGCCAAAACCCCTTTGTTGCTCTAGCAGTGTGTTTCTGGTCATTGTCTTGTTACATGAGTGCCGTCCAATTCGTTTGCAGGAATTTCAGACTTCAGAATTCATAATTCTGTATTGCGTCTGCAGTCATATCACTCCACTGGCAGCCATACAGGCCCAAGCCATAACACCCCCTCCATGTTTCACAGATGAGGTGGTATGCTTTGGATCATGGTAATTTCCTTCTCTCCACGCTTTCTTCTTTCCATCACTGTTCATCTTTGTCTCATCTGTCCATCAGACATTGTTCCATTTTAGTCATTTGGCAAACGCTTTTAATCCAAAGAAAACTTCCAGAACTCTTGGGGCTATTTTAGGTGCTTACACCTTAAAGGTTCGCAATGCAATGCTGCTCCACTGTCCAATTAGACAGTCAAGAGTCACACTTTCCTTAAGCGGTTTCCAAACAAAATTTCATCTACATTTTTTATTATCCCATTCTGTTAAATGCTTTTTCGTTCTTAATGTTCCCAACCACAGTCATGACAACCACTTACACAACTGCATCCCTCATTTTCTAATTGCACCAAGACCACAAAAATGTGCTGAGCACAACAACACATTCAGACGCAAAGTCACAAAGAAGCACTCTACACTGAAAGCCTCGTTGCACTGCAGCACTAAACGGGACTCTAGGGGAACAGGTCATTCATGAGCATGCTGTTCATGAATGAATTTGACTCATTTTCAGCTCTCCAGACCACGCACAAACATATTCATATTGCCTAAAGCCTAATTTAGAATTTGAAGAAAAAAACAAAGGTGCCTCATGAAGTTTGCTACTTTGGCAAAAAGCCTGTGGGGAAAGGTGGGGCTGTTGTCTCTATGGTAAGGAGACGCCAAACTCCAGAATTTATTTGTTTACATCTGTAAACTGTGCAGTTATACTGTGGACAAAGTATGATGCCGTCTGCAACATAGCAATGGGCGTCCACATTGAAAAAAAGTGTCGCTCGACACTTTCATCAGCTGAAAACAGGTCATTTTCTCGAGGGACACAAAGTGTTGTGCGATGAAATTGGGCCTGACATGGTGCTGCCATTACCTTGTAGCAACAGCGATAAAGTCGTCATCATGGGGGCAGCAAGCGACCTGAGTGATGGATCCTTCCTGAGCAGAGGAGAGCAGAGAATTTTAATCTACCGGGTCCATGTGTGTGTCGTCTCTGAATTTAGATAGCACGGCACAACATAAACTCCTGTTTGAGGTTATATTACAATTACAATTTTGGTAGTTAGCATACACTCTTATCCAGAGTGACTAACAAAGTATTCCAGCATCGGGAGTGAAAGTTCAACCCAGACAGGCTCAATGATTAACTTCCAAGTGCACACAAGAATGTGCACTGACAGCATGGAACAGCCTACGGAGCATAGCTATACACCTAGTACAAAGCAAAAGGCAAAGCATACATCTAACCCATACAAGCACACAAAAGGAGTGCATTCTAATAACATAAAACAAGAGACCAAGCATAACTACATAGGTATATAGTACTAGTGTATACAGTTAGGATGCTATGGTTCTAGATGAGAGTAGAGGTGTAGAGTACTTTGTGTGCAAAGCATAGAGGTGTGGAGTACCTTGTGTGTCAAGTGTAGAGGCGGAGTACTTTGTGTGTAAAGGGTAGAGGTGGAGTACCCTGTGTGTAAAGTGTAGAGGTGGAGTACCCTGTGTGTAAAGTGTAGAGGTGGAGTACCCTGTGTGTAAAGTGTGGAGGTGGAGTACCCTGTGTGTAAAGTGTAGAGGTGGAGTATGCTGTGTGTAAAGTGTAGAGGTGGAGTACCCTGTGTGTAAAGTGTAGAGGTGGAGTACCCTGTGTGTAAAGTGTGGAGGTGGAGTACCCTGTGTGTAAAGTGTAGAGGTGGAGTATGCTGGGTGTAAAGTGTAGAGGTGGAGTACCCTGTGGGTAAATTATAGAGGTGGAGTACCCTGTGTGTAAAGTGTAGAGGTGGAGTACCCTGTGTGTAAAGTGTAGAGGTGGAGTACCCTGTGTGTAAAGTTTAGAGGTGGAGTACCCTGTGTGTAAAGTGTAGAGGTGGAGTACCCTGTGTGTAAAGTTTAGAGGTGAAGTACCCTGTGTGTAAAGTTTAGAGGTGGAGTACCCTGTGTGTAAAGTGTAGAGGTGGAGTACCCTGTGTGTAAAGTGTAGAGGCAAAGTACGCTGGGTGGAAAGTGTAGAGGTGGAGAACCTTGTGCGTCAGGATGAGTCGTTGCTTCCAGCCCTCCCTCTGAATGAGGTGCAGACCCCCAGCTGAAGTACCCAGGGCTAACCACTTCCTGGACACTGCCAAGCAGGTGCACTGAAAAGCAGAAAGGCGTGGTGGAAATACACAGCAGTGAATTGTCGTGTACCAGGTCTAGCAGTAGCACAGGCCATTCAATCACAAACCTCATTGGCTGCAAGCTCAACACACATTTACACAAACTGGCAGTTAACCACTTGTACAGTAGAACACAGAGAGGAAATTTCCATCCTTCGAGCAATATACAAGATTTGATTAACAGATAAACTATCATAAATATAAATAGAGTACTTTATTCCCCAGAGGGAAATTCTGGCGTTACAGCAGCAGTAGCACGTTTAGAAGTCTGAAATAAAGAGCAAACAATGACGCAAATAAACCTGCATGTAACTAATGAGTGCAACACAGGGTGATATGAGCTGTATAGTCTGTCAGAGAGTACTAATCAAACACAGTCTGCCTCTGCCAGCACCAATCATGGAACGTCCAGCAGCTAGTCCTGGCTTGCATCGAGCATAAAGGCCCGGACACACCCTGTCGGCCGAGTCTTTCCGGTGTGTCCCGCACGCCGACACTCCGTCGGCATGTTTTGGAGGGCTCCGACGCCGATTCAACATGTTGAATCGGCGTCGGAGCCCCCGGAGCCGTCGATGAGAGAGAGCTCTCTGATTGGCTGTCCAGCTAGCGAATCAGTGCACGAGAAGAGAAACGGAAGCGACGAAAGCAAGCAAATGAGGAAGTCAAGAGGACACAGACAAGTTACTATCACTACCAGACATAATTTTCGATTAGTATTACTAAATAGCGAGAGAACAAGGAAATTGCTGCAAACGCAAGGTCGGAGGTTCTAATCCCGGTGTAGCCGCAATAACATCCACACAGCCGTTGGGCCCTTGGGCAAGGCCCTTAACCCTTGAGCAAGGCCCTTAACCCTGCATTGCTCCAGGGGAGGATTGTCTCCTGCTTAGTCTAATCAACTGTTCATCGCTCTGGATAAGAGCATCTGCCAAATGACAATAATGTAATGTAATGGCAGGGAAGCAACATTCTTATAAGAGACAGGCCCCGTGGCGCGCTGGCGATACCTTCAGCCGGCCAGAGTCCAAGCGCAAGGCGGCAAGCAGGGGGTCCAGGCAGTCAAACTCAGCCAAGACATGGCTGCAGGCCTCGGGAACGGCGGGCAGAGAGGGCATGGTGATCACCTCTCCCCTCTGTCACACACTGCTGGGAGAGAGAGAGGGAGAGAGAATAAACAAGGGCTGAGCCAGCAAGGAGTCATGCGTCAGCTACGGTTGTGAACGGTTGGAACGTATCCGGTAAACTTTCTGGAATTTCCCAGGAAATTTTTGACATTCTCCGAACCACATTCACGTGGAATGTCTCTATTTCTGAATGCTCCTGATCATTTTGCAACCCTTGTGTCAGCTGAGGAAAATGTATCACCCACTTATCTCAACACTGCTCTGTGGATAAGGTATATCAGACCCCGTTTACACTTGGTCGTTTCATGTGCCTCATATCTAGATAGTGTCAGGATATGATTTTATCACATTGCACATGGAAGCCAGAATCTGGCCAGCCAGATTGAAATCCAATTGCTATTTTACGTGTAAACAGCAAGACCCACACAACCCACTTCCTGTTTTGTTCTGCCTCTCGCAGAGGAAACACGGTAGCCACTAGAAAAATAGCAAGTTTGTATGGAATACGTCAGATTATTAATGGAAAATGACATTCGGCAGACAATGTACAACAGTAGACCCCATTTGCTGTTTCAGTTGTCATATGCATCTTGGAGAGACTGGTGCATTTACACTTGTATAACATCCGTCTAGAAAGCATCTCAGTCCACCTCCTGAAGGGGTTTGGGTGATCAGATTTGAATCTGTTCGTAAGGCACATTTACACCTGCATTTTTATGTGGATAATTGCTATCCTGATATTAAAAACACATGAAACGCCCAAGTGCAAATGGGGTCTCACGGTTCAATTCATCACCAAACCATCCCAATACTATGTTTCGCATACGCGTGCACTTGTAGTCACTATCACTATTAAATGCAACATTGCATTGCAGTGGTAAGCATTTGGTCGGTAAATAGTAGATACTGTATGCTATCAGTTCCCTTTGAAGCTCCTGTTTCGAGTTCCTGTGATTGAGTACTGGATATAGTATCTATCTAATAGTGTCTAAATAAACAGTGCCCTCCTGCCCTTGTAATGTCACATATCTTAAGTAGCTACCAATTTACAAGATGCGCTTTCTGCCACACTACTTTCACCATAGGGTTTCTATGTTCTATCAGGTACTTAACAGGAGCTGTAGCCTGGAACTTAAAGGTCCCATATTGTACATCTTTGCAGTGTTTTGTTTTAGGTCCTGATATCCGTCAGTTATGCTCTCCAGCGCATCTCATGAGTATTACCAAGAGCCAGCATTGCCAGATGTACGATAATTTAGCCCTTGGTACAATCAATAATTATTAAAAAAATAATTCTCAGATACATTTTTCATGTCATAGTTTAATTTTTTTTCTTCTCATCATAGTGAAATGGTAAGGCACTGATTTGGATCCAGCCTGACTATTGATATTACGTCATCTATGTGAATAATGTATTAGGCGGAACTGACCCTGGATCTGTCATAAATTATCCAATCACATCCCGTGAGACCCTCCCTTAATATCAGTGAACCTCTGTTCTGATTGGCTGGCTAGCTCCAATGAACTGAACGCTGTCTGTGCCAAGCGCTTTGATTTGCTCCGGCTGCAAGGTGGGCTGTGCCAAAGCAAACCAGCTTTTCATTATGATGTCATAACTTCCTGGAAGTCCAAGCGAGTTAAATGCACATTTTCTTCATAAGGATTGTGTGTAGGGACTGTTTGTTTTGATACTTTCACCGTGTTTTTATAACACCTTCAACTCCTTTATAATCAACATAGTAAGGGAAATGTAATTTTCCACAATATTAGAACCTTTAAGCACAGGGACAGTAGGCAGGAACTTAACACCTAATTGCTTTGAAGTAGAGGAGATGGAAGCAACATCCCTTGCCTCAACTTCCTGTGTTTAAGTTCCTCTCTAGAGTCTCATTGCCTGAAGTCTACTGCTCCTGTTCTTACATTACAACACAACCAGGCCTGTAGATGGCCTTATCTTGTCGTATACATCTTATCTTATTACATACCATTCATTTATCGTGGTACATTTGCTTAAACAATTCAGGCTGAAGAATCATGCCCTAGGGTGCAACAGCCCCACCAGGGAATCAAATCCGCAACTGCTCAATTATAAGCCCAGTTCACAAACTATTGTACAATCCTGCCATCCTGATATAGAGTTCCTGAAGATTAGGCGTTAAGTTCCTGTCTACAGTCCCTGTGTAGTTCCTTTCTGGTCCAGGGCTTGGGAATCCCTTGCGGAAATCAACCTCTGGCCAAGACAATTCTACTTAAACAAAACACAAAAAAAGAGTACATTACATTGTAGTTATGATGAGCAGTCAATGCAAAGCATTAACAGCTTTTGAGAAAAGTCATTGCACTGTCATATGTTACTCTATTTCCCTTTTGATGGGAGCCTCATTGGGAGCAGAAGGTCACCCATCAGCCAACTTCATTCATGCAGTCTTCTTTGCCTTGACCCTGCATCACCCCTTCTATTATCCCTTTAGTGTTTGTCATTTTCAGTGCTATACAGAACAATACCCCTAGCTAGTTACAAAATTAAAATAATAAAATAAAATCTGGAATATCTATGGCTGTTCTAACAGTCTCCTCGTTTCATTGCAGCTCTCAAGTATATCTTTGCCTCCTGTCATATGACTTGACATGTACTAAAATTATGAAAGCGTGACTTCCATTACATCTTATTATATGGTCACTCAAAGGAAGGACTCTTAGCGACAGCCTAATACTGTATATAGTCTTATTATTGAGGGTAAAACAAGGTTTCAGAAGAAGATTTGGGAGCGGGTTGATTGCCAATTGTATTACAAAAGTACTAATCAGAACAATTAAATAGCTTGCAGTGGTGTAGGCTTGAAAACAAAATGATAAAAAAGCACGCTTTAAACTTTTTTGATGACATTTTATCAAGTTTGATGACAAAAGTCTCTATCATGCTTTGCCATTTGGTTTCTTTTGGTGCAATGCATTTATTAATGACTGCACTGTGCGTTTGTCGAGCCGGTGTTTGATACGTATTTTTCCCCTGGTTGTTCAACCTTATTGTATGTTTCATGTATTCTGATCCCTCTACTCCAGGGACCAAATCACTGCTCAATTCTGAAATCAGTGGATCATTTCAACCAGTCATATCGAAGCTACTTGGAAGTAGCTTACAACTTACGGAATATTTGAACTTAAAAATGCATCCATGAAATCTTGGATGACATTTGTTAACTCAATTATTTTTTGTGCTGGTATGGATTAGTTGCAATTTCCAAAAAATAAATGCACTCACTGGTCAGTGTGGACCAAGAGTGCAGGGTTACACCAGGTTACTTAGAATCACATATTCCTTAATCAATTGCTTGTGCTTAAGATCACATTGTATAATTAGTCAGGTGACTGTGACAATCCAAAGTTTACAGTGCGCCATGGGGCTTAAATGGTCATGCAAGTTGAAATAATTTAATAAATATCCACAATAAAAGAATGAACGGCAGATTAGCAGGTTAGAAATCAAATTCCTCAGTCCTTCTGATTCACGCGGATGCGTCGAAGAAAATTACATGGCAAACAGCATGAGCAAACAGAGCGACAGTCGCCGGGTACAAATCTGTGCAAACTAACCGAAACGTGCCCTCGCAGTTAAATGATTGTGACAGCAAAGATTGACATTCCAGACATGTTATCTTTATATCGTTTGCGCAAACAAAGCAAAAAATAAAACATTCCCTGTAAAAAGATGGGGTGGGTGGACACAGCGTCCAGGGGGACAGAGGGGGTAGTGAAATTCAGGGAAGTCCCGTGGCGTGACCGCGCATTAATCCAGTTGATGTAGAATGCGAAGTGCTATGCACGCTAGAATGTGAGCATCACGGGACTCCAGTTGCAGTAAAACAAATAATACTGCCCGATGAGGTGGCTAGCCTGCAAGCTACTTACAAGTGAAGCTCAACTGTTGTACTAATTAACGTTATCAAAATATATTCCATGGACAGATGAGAAATAATTGCACTGTGTTAGTACTAACTAAAACATTTAACTCAAATTATTCGCATTCAAATAAGACACGCAGAGTCTAGTTGCCTGACATAGCAAGTTCAATCTCCGCTTCACAAATACACAGAAAAGAGAGTTAGCAAGCTAGTCGGCAAACAAGACAAAAAAGTAAGTTAACACAGCCATCAATAGTTAGCTAACTTAAAGGCAAGTAAGTTACACGTGTATATGACACGAGTTATCGTAGCGGAGTGTTTCGGTAACTTCGTATCTAATTCACGTTAGTTATGATATTTTACAATGTTAAACTGGCGTCGGTAAACTAAAGTAAACGTTGCCCCTGATGCATGAAATGTGAAGTTCTCAGTCAACCTTGTTAGCTAGCAGTAATAGTATCAACTTTAATTCAGAAACAATTGACAAGCTTACGACATCACATTGGGGAAGTCACTGACATGAAGCTACCCCTTCCACAGAATGGCTACGTATCATTTTCTTTAAAGTCAACTCACCTGTCATTACCAAACGAATTCTAGATTCTTATGTAATTTCCAAAGTTAAATCTGATGACTTGCGCAGTTATGTAGCTAACAAGACTTCTACTGCTGAGGAATTTCCTATAAACCAGCTGATCTGTTGTGGGACACTTCCCACTACCCAAACCGGCACTACTTCTCAATCTCAGCGCGAAGGGGCGGATTAATACCTAAAACGCTACTGTAATACGCTGGTTCTATTTCCTTGATATTTCAGAATGCACAATATTCAAACACTTTTCGTTTTGCTTAAATACGTTACGGTTTTGGTAAACCTCTCACTTTACTTACCAAACAAACTCGAACTATTCTTGCACTGCGTCGTACTGCCGTGCATAGGATGTCTGCAGGCCTTTGCATCCAGGGCCCTGTAGAGACTCGGTGAGTTGTATGTTCCATTAATCGATTGCTACCTGATATGTCCCGACTCCCAACCCTTTCCCCAAGCAAAGCACTTAGCAACATAACGTCATTGTTATTTTAATGTGGCTGTGTCCTGTAGCGACCAAACAAACTGCCTCTTCTGAGTAAAATATGTCTTAGATGTAAAATATCGTTGGTATTAAGAAATCGATGTTTTGTGACATAGAGGTTTGGACATGTGTGGATAACATCAGCATGCAGGGGTGGTGACCTTGCGAGACATTGTGTTATGTGACAAATGCAAAAAAAACGTATTGCACGCCCTGATACAATGCTAATTATGACAATGTTTAAAACATATTTTGCGGATGTATTACTGAATTAGCACAGTCAATTGTAAGAACGACGGTTCATTCATCATCAAATGACAGTGATAAAGGCTGTGAGGATCCCAATATGACCCATACATCAACATTACATAAAATATTTCTGCAGATGCTTCTGCTGATCATCATCATTGTTAATATCAGGACTGCAAAACAGCAATATCACAGAGAAGACAAGGCCCACCTCTATTAATTAAGTGTAAAATTGAGCAGATAAACCAACTTTTGGGAGTGGGGGGCAACCCAGGGGTTTCAAAACAGGGATGATGTGTCTGCTCTGATGAGCTTTTGAAGTTCAAATGTAGAGGTCCCTTTAGCTGCCTGATTTGCTAACAGCAAAGTTTTGAATTGGAGCGGAATGAGACATGGGGTTCATCATGGCTAGAGGTTGTGGAGGTTGTAGACCAGGGGAGGTTGTAGACCAGGCAAGCAGCAGTGTTTTGGAAAAGTATTTATGGCAACCTGTGCCTCACAATATTAGCACTGGTGAATGAATCCAATGTGAGCACCGCTAGGCTGAAGCATGTGTGAGTTTAAGGTAATGAGACTGCCAATAGTTATGCTAAAAATGAGCAAAGCACGCAAATGTGATTTGAGTTTATATTTCATTAAGGCAGAAATGAAGAATTTGATTAAAATAAGAAAAGGTGTCAATGGAACAATGAAAGAACAGGACATTTGTTTTTACAATTATATAGAGAATGAGATTTGATTTTAACTTTATCTAATGAACAAACACAACAGTGAGAGTCATGAGTACTGCCTTCAAGAAGATGTCAAACTGAAAGTAACACCGGAGTTGTGCATTGTTTGGACGCTAGCCAGCTTGTCACTGTTCAGCAGTCACAAACAACCACATCAGCTTAGTTCGTAGCTACATGTTAATGTATTTTCTCTCATGGTCTGTATGTCTTAAAATATATGCAAGAGTTAAAATATAGTTTTAAAGGGTTTATACATAGCCCTGGAGTTGTATTAGCCCAGTGTCGGTAGTCTCCCAGCCTTACATAATTCTTGTGACAAACCTTTGAAGCCGGTTCTCTCAACAACATGGTTTGGTGGCACTCAAAATGAAATGGGACACAACTGCCTTGATATCAGATATATTACATCATAGTGGTTGTGACTTATTGCACATAAATCAGATTTATTGCATTTTTATTTAATTGCCCAGAAACCTGTGGCAGAAACAGCTAATGGCACTAACCCATAAAATGAAATTGTTAACCCTTTTGCAATGGGATGTTAAAAGTTAAACCGAATAGGTAGTCTAGCTGGTTAGTCTAATTTTTATGGGTATGGATCATAATATAAGCTAGTTGATGTGGGATTTAATATGGGGCTTATTGGCACATTTTACATTTCAGTCATTTGGCAGACACTTTTAATCCAAAGTGGCATACAAGTGCATAAATTACTCAACAAGTGAAAAGTATCTAATCCATACATAGCAAAACACACATGTAGAGCAGTTATAAAATTTATCGTAAATGCAAGTTTTTTTATTTCGTATTTTAATATACGGTATACAAGAGGAATATTGGGGGGGGGGGGGGGTCATTCCACCACTGAGGAAGCAGAACAGAGAACAGCCATGACCACCTGTAGCTTGTAATGAGGTGGCCTGTGTGATGTAGATCTGTGTGATGACGTGAGTATCTGGAGGGAAGGAGAGCATAAGAGTGGTAAGAAAAGCCATGACAACCAGAACCTAGAGTCATGGTGTAGAGAGAGATGCGGAGAGGACCAAGAACTGAGCTCTGCGGGACACCGGTCCATGGGAGGCGTGGGTCAGAGACTGAGCCCCTCTGTCACCTGGTAGGAACAATCAGAGAGGTCAACCATGTGAGTGCAGATCCTTTGACACCAGTCAGCAAGAGAGCAGAATATCATGGTTGACTGTATTGAGGACAGAGGAGAGGGATTTGGCTCTAGCAGAGTGGAGTGCCTCAGCTCAGTGACTGCGATTAGGGCGGTCTCAGTGGAGAGGCCATTCGCTTTAAACTTTTAAAATCTACTTCTGTGTGGCTCAGAATAAAATTAGTCCATGGAGTCTAATAGTTCAGTATAAAGAAATGTTAGAATTTGAAATAATTCTAAAATGATATAATAAAATGAACTGTAATACTTCCGGTAACCACAGGAGGAAGCTTCTGCTTTTCACGTTCTTTTTGTTCCTTGGCTTCACCACCAGGCCCGTCCTACTCGCTCCACCCAGGAAGTTGTTCCTCTCTGCTCTCCAGTTCCTATGTACAGGGGTGTAGCAAGGAATTCCGTCTTCACAGGCAAAACCCAAGGCTAAAACCAAGAGTAGACATTCAGAACTATTTATTGTTTGACCAGTCAATCTGGCAGGACAAATTTGGGCAACAAGAAACACCTGTCAGGCACTGTTCCAATACGTTTGTTCACCTAAACATTTGGTGGTCTGACACCAAAGGTGCTATGTTCTAAGTAGTTTAACACATCAAGGTGTAAATACCAGAAAATAAAAGCTGAAATTCTGAACTCTTGTCTCGTGTTCATCTTTTTATCTCAACCCCAAATGTATTCGGTGTATTGCATAAACAAAGGAATTGGCCTTGCTGTTCCAATACTTTTTGAGGGGACTATATGTACAATATAAAAAAATATATAATAAATAGTAATCACCTAATACATTCAGTAGATGGCGGTAATGCACAAGTTGTTTGCAAACCGCTGTTAAACCACACTGAAGAAGAAAAAGAAGAAGAGAATCTGTAGAAATCCGATACGAATCGCATTTAAAACGACTCATGAATGTGGTTATATGGGTAGCAAAAATCGCTGTCCATATGTTGATTACAACCTGGATATTGAAAAAAATCCTGCTTGTACCGAACATGAAAGCAACTGATACTCTTCGGTAAGGACACAGCAATATTTGCATTTTTCCTACATAATAAAGAACAAGCTGTATCGATAGTGCATTGGAACCGTAATGCTCCGTAAATTACAATGAAAGTGACAATGAACAAACAGTTCTACACTGCATGTTTTTGTTACAGAGACCTTTTTAATAAAGACTGGAAGATTTGGCTGTTGCGTCTAGGCAATAGCAAAACGTCCATGAACTGGTAAGGTACTGCGACGGACAGTTGGCTCCGTTGCACCTTCCTTTGTACTAGTTATTTCATAATGTTTCTCGGAGTCCGGAATTGCACATAAAACAGTGCGGTCTGAAAAAAGCATTGTCTAAACATGTACTCTATTTTTACTCTATTAATGTATTCTTTTTTCTTTTTCTAATTCTTTCTTAGAAATCCTACCTACCTACTTGCTACCTAGTGCTCCCCACTAAAACGTGAACACATGTTGTTTCTCCCCTAAAATACACTTGTCTTGTTTTTATTTTCCATATAAATGACTTCCCATTTAGCTAACGTTATACTTGCTTTTTGGATATTGGGTAGATTAACAACAGTCATTACTTTTGAGTTGTATGGGACATCCCATCCCACATGAGCAGAATAGTTTCTGTTAATTGGATAGTTTATAGAATGCTGTTGAGAAAAATATAGCCATAAATAGAATATGCATGCCAAGACATCACAGTAATAACTACATGTTTTGTATATAAGTAGGCCCATTATACCTTTTGAAGTATACAAAGTTTCATTTTGATCAGAAACTTTTAACTTTTCCAACTTCTTTGTTGAATATGCAACACTTTTTATTAATTCTATGCAAAGTGATGTAGTAAGTTAAGTAAGCCTTTAAAAAATTGAATTGTCACTCAAAATAACTTGCTTATAAAATACTGACTACATAATCTGAAACTAGACAGAAAAATGTATCTGAATGCTTATTTTCAGGTTTTTCTCTGCGTGAATGGCAAATATGAAGCTCCGAAATCGATGCAAACCAGTCCTACGGCCTGAGAACCCAAAATAATGATTCATATATTTTATAAATGAATACAAGTGAACAAATTACAGAACAAAACTAACTTGCAGAATGTTTATTTATACCCATAATATGCCATCATTTTAAGAATTGTAAGGATACCAAAACACTAGTAAAATGTCTGCTTCAAATATTACAGGGTCTATAAGGAGGCAGCTTAATTGTCACTTGGATTTCAAGGTTCCCAGGAAGTATTTGTGAACTAAATCTTTTGTACATGTTAGTTTCTCACTGGAAAATCTGAGCCTCCATGGTTGGTTTATATTTAAATTCTCACAGCCACTCCTGTGTCAGTCAGACACATGATGGAAGGCTAGCCCTCCTAAACAGTGACTGCACAGCTCAACATAGGGCATACAAGTGTACAGCAGCAACTGGCAAATTGTGATTTTTAATGAGCCTGGTGTGTGCTTTTCTCTGCCTTGCCACACTGACGAAGGACATGACATCAATCAGATGGGCCTGCAGATGTGCTTAGGAATTCCATATTGACAGAAAGAACAAATTTGGTTTGAACTGGTTGTAAATGTCCACTTTTGTTTGCTAATGCATTAGGATTAGTTTGAGTTAGCCTAATCCCTTCCCCGGTTTCCCTCCAGGACCTTTGAGCAGCAGTATGATGCAGGACAGAGTCTTTTGAAGACGGGACTGAGACGACTTTAGCAGAGCTCACCGAGCAGCACAGGCTCAGCCTGGAAGAAGAGGAACTCTTGTTGAATGGAGTCTGTCCATATGGCAGAGTTGGAGACTCAGTGTACCACACCAGAACTCAACACACTGGAGTCAGAGTGTGTTACTGCACACAGCGGGGTCGGTGGTGGTTACCACACAGATACACCATTGATAAAAACGGAAACAGATCTGGGCCCCACCGATACTGGATATTTTAAGACGGAGAGCCTTGACAGTACAGACCTGGGGTGTGTAACCCATCTGCATCCTGACCAAATCAAAGCAGAGCCTGACTATGGAGGCTACATTCAGGCTCAACACATCAGTGACTTGCAAGATACATGGGTTCATATTAAATCTGATGACCTGAAGTTTGAATCCCGTGAAAGTTTAGTGAGTGGTCCTATGGGTACTGTGATGGATGGAGCTACAGTTAATCACAGAGGCCAGACTGAACCATGGAAACATACCGGAGAGCCAAATTCAAACTGTAAAAATAAAGTAAGTGATGATCTGCAGACAAAATGTGGTGACTGAAATCATCAATGTGAAATGCACAGGTAGTTCATCCAGAAATGTTTAGCAAAAAATGGTTAATTATCAAGGAATTAATTCTGATGACAAATGCATCTGTGTCCAGTTAGCCTGGAATTTAGAGCATTCATTCAGTAAGGAAACATAGAAGTGTGCCCTGTGTGTGATGTGCCCTTTCAAATGTGCTCGGTGTGGGAAATGAGTCCGATGAGTAGATAAGCATGCCAGTAACTTTGTTTTATAGGAATATCATTACATCTTTGAATGAAATGCTAATTGAAAGCATCCAAGTTTAACAAGTTAAGGGGTAGGATTCAGATAGAATTGTCAATATTGTTTCCAGCATCCAATGTGTTCCAAACTCTTCCCAGAAACAGATTCAAACACGGGAATCCAAATAAATGTCAAACTCAATCCTGGGACTACAAAATCCAGGTCCACCTTCACAACCGCTTTGCAGTACAAGTTCTCTATGTTCCAAAGGTTTTATAGGCTACATTTTGGAGCATAGGTCTTTAATATATTAAGTATTTTGTTTTAGGTTAGGGTAGTACCTGTTTATGACAACTAGATGCTGTATTGACTGTCCACCAATGTATAATTAGTCGTGAGAAAAGGAGAACATACCAGAATGTACCAATAAGCTGGTTAATTGACTTCAGGATAAGGTTTGGTACAACTCAGGGAAAGAGATTGGCTCAGGTTTATCGTCATCATAGGTTGAACATCTCTATTAGTTTGGATTTAGAGTGTGGCTTCTTAATTTCAAAAAAGGTCTGCATCAGTTGGACTATACCTTGTCAGCAAACAAACCATTCTTCAAAGGTTAATGCTTCTGAAAGAAATTAGTTATAATCTGTCTATTTTCTACTTTCCTATGTTTTCTATGAATCTGGTTTATAATGGTAAATGCTTGAGTTTAATGAGACACATCAGACAAATGCATATTTTTTATAATTGATGTTCTTTTTTTATTTAGGGTGTTTGTGTGAAAATGGCCTCTGCACATACATTTGAAAACCCACAGCCTTCTCGCCCAAAATGGGAATGGAAGTGCTGTGATCCCTTACGACGGCATAGAAAACCAGCAAAAAAATCCCTTCGTCCAACGACCGTCAATGCTGCACACAAATACAGCAACGTGATGCATCTCGAAGTCAGCCCCGGTAATAAGCTGTGTCCGTCATGCATTATCATTTTACACAGAAAGTGCAAAGGGAATCCAAGTCCAGATCCAGATCCTGACCACGCTGAAAAGGAAATGGAAGCAGAAAGACTCCAGTCACGCTGAAGTAGGCATTTCAATCCACTCTGGGTACACAGACTAGGAGCTCATTCTCTGCCAAAAAATATATGGACTAGGTGCAGAGGAAGCTGGGAAATGCACCGGCCACTATTCAACAACAGGTTTCAGAGGTATTGAATATAGCAACAGAACCTTAAAATGAAATGGATCAGAAGGCTAAACACCTTGACAGACTTGTTGACCTTATGAAAGAAAAGATCAAAATATCCAGCAGACAAACCAATCCAAATCTTAACTATGGCGACACATTCTGGACTGTCAGGAAAATCATGTCTGAATTCATTGTAACTTGATGGAATATAATTGTATATTTTTTGAATAAATTATCTATTTGACTTCATTTTGCTTGTGGCTGTTCTTAATCATAATACCTACTAGTCTTAAGTTTGGAAGTCATACACCAAGTGCTGTTGATGTAGTAAGCCATAAAATATTGTAAAAATATGATTTAGCATTTTTGAATGACCATAACTTTTGGTCTGAGCAGTATTATGAAAATATGAGTACACATTCAGGTTTTTCTCTGCTTTCATGCAGAAGTTATGAAGCTCCAAAATCGACACAAACCCCAAGTGACTTATAAGCTCCTGAACAGATTCGTAATGTAATCCAGGTGTGTGCCTACGTTACCAGTTGCCCTGCTTCCTTCCCGCAAACTGAGCTACACTCACCGCAAAAACATTTGCCCAAAGCTTGAGCAAAATTGGGCCATTGGACGAACCAGACACCTCTGGTTGATTTTTCAGTGACTTACTAAAATGTAATAAACAGTGGTAGCCACTAGCCAACATGTGAGTTTCATATAAGCCATCAAAATTATTCCAAGACAGTTGAAATGACCAACAAATCTTTGCAGTATGTATAAGTGTTTTGGTTGTAAAGCTAATTTAAATACCCACAAGAGAATTAATACAGGTGAAAAGCCCCACATATCTTTTTTATAAGGAAAGGGTACATAAGACTTACACAGTAATGTATGTTAAAGCCCTTCCTATGTCCAAAGTGTGGTTTGTGCCTTTGATTTAAGCATGCACCTGTTGATTCATTTTGATGCGATTTAGTTTGGACACACTGCAACGGTACATATACTCAATTAAATACTGACTTGGAATATGTAGTCGTAGAAAACTGCATCAGTATGCTAGCATTTGTGTGCTAAATTAACCCTCATGTGGTGGTCAGGTCAAATCGACCAGTTCTCAATTTTCACTAAAAGAAAGGTGATTATTTTCTGTGAAGAACATGTAAAAGAAAACAAAATCATGAGTACCCATACTAAACCCCCACTCTATGTCCCTCATCCAATGTTCGGGTCTGCCACATGATTGGCTGATTAAATATTTGCATTAACAAGCTGCTGTACAGGTCTACCTAATAAATTGCTCACTGAGTGTACATGTACATGAATACTTACACCTATGCACACATATATTCATTTTGTCTTCCTATGAATCAGATTTGCAGCATATTTCATTGTTTTGACAGCCCTCTCCACCATGTTATATATAGACATATAGTCAAAAGAAAACTACATGATCTCCTGAGAAATCGGAATACACACCGATTTTTCATGCCCTGAAAATCGGTTCACATATATAACGCAATCCTGGACAAGCGCCATCAAGTGGCTATTAGGATTTAATAACCACGATGACATTCTGCATTTGCAAGGAAAGAGATGAGTCAAAGCGATGGTAAGAAACATAATAGATATAAAATATGAACAGATATTAATAAGACGTATGACAAGATGTTTATTTGTGCTGACTGTAATTTATCCTATGACTGTGTCACCTTAAAGCGGTGACGACAGACGACAGCTCTTACCGCCTGAACAAATGTTGCCCATATACAGTGCATCCGGAAAGTATTCACAGCGCTTCACTTTTCCCACATTTTGTTATGTTACAGCCTTATTCCAAAATGGAATAAATTCTTTTTTTCCCTCAAAATTCTACACACAACACCCCATAATGACAACATGAAATAAGTTTTTTTTAAATTTTTGCAAATTTATTAAAAATAAAAGAAATAAGAAATCACATGTACATAAGTATTCACAGCCTTTGCTCAATACTTTGTTGATGCACCTTTGGCAGCAGTTACAGCCTCAAGTCTTTTTGAATATGATGCCACAAGCTTGGCACACCTATCTTTGGGCAGTTTCGCCCATTCCTTTTTGCAGCACCTCTCAAGCTCCATCAGGTTGGATGGGGAGCGTCAGTGCACAGCCATTTTCAGATCTCTCCAGAGATGTTCAATCAGATTCAAGTCTGGGCTCTGGCTGGGCCACTCAAGGACATTCACAGAGCTGTCCTGAAGCCACTCCTTTGATATCTTGGCTGTGTGCTTAGGGTCGTTGTCCTGCTGAAAGATGAACTGTCGCCCCAGTCTGAGGTCAAGAGCGCTCTGGAGCAGGTTTTCATCCAGGATGTCTCTGTACATTGCTGCATTCATCTTTCCCTCAATCCTGACTAGTCTCCCAGTTCCTGCTTCTTCCATTTACGGATGATGGAGGCCACTGTGCTCATTGGGACCTTCAAAGCAGCAGAAATTTTTCTGTACCCTTCCCCAGATTTGTGCCTCGAGACAATCCTGTCTCGGAGGTCTACAGACAATTCCTTTGACTTCATGATTGGTTTGTGCTCCGACATGCACTATCAACTGTGGGACCTTATATAGACAGGTGTGTGCCTTGCCAAATCATGTCCAATCACATGTTCACCACAGGTGAACTCCAATTAAGCTATAGAAACATCTCAAGGTTGATCAGTGGAAACAGGATGCACCTGAGCTCAATTTTGAGCTTCATGGCAAAGGCTGTGAATACTTATGTACATGTGATTTCTTAGTTTTTTATTATTTTAATAAATTTCCAAAAATTTCAAAAAAACTTCTTTCATGTTGTCATTATGGTTTGTTGTGTGTAGAATTTGGAGGAAAAAAATGAATTTAATCCATTTTGGAATAAGGCTGTAACATAACAAAATGTGGAAAAAGTGAAGTGCTGTGAATACTTTCCGGATGCACTGTAGGTTCCGCACACAAACATGTTATGCACAGACTATAATTGTTTGGCTAATGTGTGCTGAGCCGAAAGTCCGGTACTGAAGGAAGGCTGGTGATGCATTTCTGTTGCTGCTTCTGCTGTTTTACAGAAGCCATGTCTTTCCCCTGAGTGGCAAAGGCATACAGGTGACACAGGCTACTGTTTTCCTGACACACAAGTGAGGGCACAGAGTGACGCACTGCCACCGTTCCATTCTTTGGAGAGAACCCTCTATATTTTTGCATTTATGCTTCCTTATTTAAAATGATTTTTTTCAACTGCATTTAAAAAAAACATGTTTTCACATTGGCTTTTTTTGGGTTTTTTTATTTTTACATTTCTTAGAACCCATGATTTCCCTAACAATGTGTGCTAAATATTTAAAGTGAATCTTCACATAGGTCCAATACATAAAATCCAAAGGCATACAAACAATTTATGAAAAATATTGTTAATAGTATACGTTTGCATACTATTTATTATTCAAAAGCAGGTGTGCTCCTTATTTTTAAGCATAGTTCATAGTAATAATAATAATATATGTTGAGAATGTATTTACATTCTCACTGATATAAAATGGGGTCACATCACTGAAAATGCCCTCAAGTCTTCCTCAGAATGTTAACCTTTTTTGGCATCTCAAGAATGTTTTTGCTGAAGCATAACAGTCTCAACATGTGTATTGAAAATGCTACGGTTTTGTTATGCAGCCGAAAAAAAAGCTGTGTTGTTTTGTGCAAGTCTAACCTATGTCGATTGGAAACGTAATGTCATTACCTAAAATGCTTCTCAGTTGTCACTTCAATATCAAATTAAATTAAATTATTAGCATTTGGCAGACGCTCTTATCCAGAATGACGTACAGTTGATTAGACTAAGCAGGAGACAATCCTCCCCTGGAGCAATGCAGTGTTAAGGGCCTTGCTCAAGGGCCCAACGGCTGTGCGGATCTTATTGTGGCTACACCAGGATTATAACCACTGACCTTCATTTACCCCAGTCATTTACCACTATGCTACAGGCCACCCAGTATGTATGTATCATACCCCTAACCGGTTGTACTGTATGCTGATCAGAAGTTATACTGTTTTTTCTTGCTCACAGATGGGGGTAATGCCTATGCTGACAAACTGAAATACCGATACCAGTCAAGAGAAGCTCATCATATTCCAGAGAGCCTATACAATATGTAGATAATAGCGTTCCTATGTAGTACTTTTACAGAAGTAAGCATTGGCAAAACGGACAACATTGATAATTCCTCCAGATAAATTCTAAGTAAACAATGGACATTCTATTAATGTTTCTCTGAGTTAGCATGTTTTTAGAATGAGAAAATATTATGCATTTGGTTCCCTCGATCTATGCTGTGAAAAGGACACTGACATGACCTTGATTTGTGGATTTTAAAAATGCAGAAGGTGCGGGGGTGGGGTGAGGTCCCCCCTCACTTGTTTTACCGCCTACATGTTACAAAATAAGGAACTGTTACCGCTAAAGCAATGGCATCTTAAAATAGGTGATACAGATAGAATTGTGAGAAACGCTTTCAGTTTTGTTCCCATAGTAACAGCTACTATGTTATACTGTATGTCTCCATCTGTGTTCATTAATACTAGTTCACATGATTTAAATACATCTGCGAGAAGACACACCTGTCTCCGCATGGTCTCTATTAGGGAGTGAACTGTCAATCAAAAATTCAACAATTAATATGAAATATATGAAAAACAGCTATTTAAGACACAGAATATCCCTTATAGCATGGTGAAATGGAAGCGGGAAGAACTCAGAAACTGCTTAAATCATGCCATTCCCAAATACTGTGTTACAAAATGCTGAGGGAAGTCACTATGAGGCCTGTAGTGACTTTGAAGTCTATGGTAGATATAAGAGAAAATGTGCATAGTATAACAATATCAAGGTTACGTTCAATTCCCCTTGAGTGTATATCAAGGGATATAGAGTATCTCTGATTAATTTTTACATCTTCCCTCTGCTCTCTCCCTCTATAATGTTTCTTGATGTTGCTTTGATGCCTCTGCAATAAGCACTATAATGTAAATCGTAAAATGTAATGGTACATAGGCTGCACATGAAATGTACAAAAGTGAGATTCTGTAAGCCTTTTTTATCTGGGGACACTGACCATTAGCGAGAAACCAGTGTGAGGGGGACACATGTAAAAAAAACAAAAAAACACATGGATTTAAAAAAGAAAAAGTAGGTTAGGGCACATGTCAGTTATTTTCCTGTTGAGTCACATTACTGCCATACCAGCACAGAAAGGCAGTATCTTGAGGCAACATTTGTTTCAAAGATGTATGAGCTCTACAAACTTAACCCTCCTATTATGTTAAGAGTTTATGACTGCTTCAAATTGACCCCAACAGTTTAAATAAATGCAAAATTATTGCAAAAGAAGAATTTTGACACTTTGTGTGTCGTCTTCTTATTGTCTCCCAAATGACCAGCCTTTTATCCATAATTATGAAAAATCTGTGAGAAACATCTCATTTTAGAGCCTAAGGAACAGGAAGGGAAAGTTGGGCACCTGTATGAGAAATCCACAAAGAAATCCTGAATCATCCACAAAGAAATCTGAGATAAAAAATAAAAATATTATATATTTTCTGACATTTTATACAGTTACATGTATGCAAAATGTGGATGTCTTCATTGCTGTTTAGGGAATAATTTGATCCAATAAAACCACAATCGTAACAATATGCTTGGAAATGTGTAATACTTAATATATTTCCCTTCAAAACAACACTTGAAAGACTTCTACAAATAGCAAGAGAAATAGCCAGCTTTAATGGACTTGTTGTAGAAAGTTTTAATCACTTGCACATCTTAAATGAGAATTCTTAAATGACAACTGGGAATTCACACAGATGAACAAAGTAGTTGCAACCAGCGCCTGACTTTAGAGATGAAGACTAGACAAAAAAAAGCAATTGTGAGAAAAGTGACAACAAGGCCGGCTACCATGCTACCAATGTTGCAAAGCTCACTGAAATGGGAGAAATTGTCCAGAGATCAACAATCAGTCTCTCTGTCAGTTAAGGATGTTTAAAACATAAGCTTTTCCATTATCACATGTATTTATTGGTGTTTTACTTTTTCAGCAGGCTGGAAATGTGAACATGGTGCTGTATGAAAACTGGCTATCCAGATGTTAATGGCTTTAGCAGTGCCACAAGGGTTATACCTTAGGTCTTTGAGGTTCTATTGTCCTCTCTATTGGGGCAGGCTCCTTCTGACCATGGTGGGGAGAACAGTTCAGCGCAACGCCGCCAGGTCTGTCTGCAGTTTGGTGAGTAGGACAGGTGACATTTAATTTCTTCCTAGTTTGTTTGCTGTGCTTTAACTTGTTCTATTCCTTTATGTTTTTATCCTTTTTCAATAATAAGTCCAACAATATTTGGAATGTTTTCTTCCGGATGGTGGGTACCTTTTTACTAAGGTGTCTCCTTTTAGCTCTCTTGTGTAAGCACTGTGGTAACTTGTCTGTCCTGTCATAAGAGGCAGAGTGAGGTATTTAAAATCAATCAGCCCATGGTGCAATCGCCATATCGTTAACAGAGAGAGCTTGCGACTGAATCTTAAATACAGCACAGTTTCATATTGTAGAACAGTATTCAACATTTTCATCTTGCGCGCTACCATTTCTTGGTTAGAGAACACAACCCGGAAGTTATCGCATTGATCACGCATGCGTAAGTACAATTGTTTATGTTGTGACTGTAGATATGACGTGTTCGTGGTTTGCACTGTACAGTGTACGGTTCCATTATTAATGGAAAGACGCTAAGTGTATTTCTTTGAGAAAACATCACAAGTTGGTATTATGAATTTAATTTACGGCCACTTTTGTAATCTTAATGCAGTCACAAAAACTTAGAAGATAGGAACTGTGGCTACGTAACTTGTGGGCGCTGTTTATAATGCACTGATGCCAAATGTCCTTAGGAGGAGCGCCTGAAACTGACGCCATTTTGGCTCATATGTAGTTAGTATTTGACAATGCAGAGCCAAAATGGCATAAAATAAAACAGTCATATTAGAAAGTTTAAGCAACCTCGGCGACTGTCTGCCAGAGTAACATCACAGTAGCTGGCTAACTGAAGTCCCTTGCTAACGTTCGCTAGTTAGCTAACTGGGCAGTCGTGAGTTGAGGTATAATCAGCTGACAAGGAAATAAGGAAGAGTACTGTTACGAACGTTAGTAAGGCGGTACAACGGCGACTGATTTAACACGCTAGAATTTTCTCCGTCTCCCTGTTCCTAGCGCATAACTTCGAACAAATCTCTTCCTCAGCTGCTCTGAAACACCCAATTCTACAAATGGCAACGAGGATCAGCACGCAGCGGGGCCAGGTAACGTTAACTAACATCTCTGATTTAAATCAAATGAAGAAGCTGTCGGATACTTTTCATGTTCCTGCTTGTTTATGGCAGCTACTTGCTAACTTGCTAACGTTATCGTCAATCTCACTTTACTGTGTTGTGTCTCTTAATATTTAGCTTAGTTAGCTTATTTGACGTTGCCTGTTGTCAAGGTTAAATTTGAGCCAGTGTAACTAGCTAGCTAGCTAATAAACAATACTGACTGACTGATTTCCTAGTTAAGAGTATTTTTGTAACGTTAACTATGTAACTAAGCTAACATTGTTATACATTCAGTCCTTAGCTAACTGGTTTCATAACTAGACAGCTGTAGCCCTGTGCCTTTTAGATGCAGTTAGTACAGCAATTGAAAAGTAGAACATCCTACTTTATGCATAACGTTAGTTTTGCTAGCTAGAAAGTGATTGACTCGCAATAGTGCCAACCATAATACTATTAATAGCTTATAATCATAGTTAGTTATCTAGCTGAACATTTTCCTGCTTAATTCTGCATCTTGTTTAGCTACTTGTCTAACCAGCGAAATAGCACCATAATCGTAATGACGTGACATTAGGCGATTTTCTGCAAACCACTCCCAAGCATTTTTGAAGTCAATTTAAAAAGGAATGTTGCACTAAAATCTACAGAGTTTTGGAATGTTGTCTTGTAGGTTATTTGGTGGTGTGTGGAAGAAACGACATAGAAAGAAAGAAATATCCTGTTAACAACAGCCAGCGATTTAATAGTGAATGAACTATACTGTCTTTACTGTAGGTCAACTTAACGGTTTTCCCACGGATTCATTCCCGACTTCCGACTAGTGAAATATGTGTATCATATACCTTATACAAATAGGCGTATATTAGTGTCACATATGCAATTTCTGCCACGGACATGTACTCCACAAGAATCGCCACTTCCACATTTCAGCTGGAGACAACTAATGATCTCTCTGAAAGGTTTCACATCAGATTTGGGGGACCTAACCCTTCCTCCAGTTTTTATCTGGGCGTGCAACATTTCACGACCATTACGCACCCCTGGACACATGACTGTCGCTTGTTTTGCTTTACCACATGCACTTTTTAAGCTAAGTCTCCATTGACTTAACATGAGTAGAACTCAATGACAACTTCAGAATCCTAAACTAGCAACAGTTGCTATGGTCGCAGAATTTTGATGAATAAAAGTATCTCTGATGATACTCACTAGTTGGCTTCCTTTTTTTCTATATTGACACAAATTCCAGTTGTTTACAAAATTAGCTAGTGCACTGACTCCTGGCTGCAGGTAGCAGTCAGCAAAATATTTGACAATATTTTGCAGGGGGGTGTATTTTTGTCCACAACATTGGTGTGGAAAAATATGGTGCTGAAAAAAAAAAAAGAGAAACATTGTCCAATGTTGCCAAAAAGAAGGACAAATGAAAATACATTAAAACGTTTAACTATGTCTATTCAGAAGACTGAACCAGTGTGAAATATTGAATTGCAACCTATTGTACCATCTGCAAATGTTACTATAGAAAATGTTCAAGGAAAAAAAAAAAAGCTTCTAGGTATATACAAGTGCATCTCCAAAAATTAGAATATTGTGGAAGTGTTTTTCTTTATTTTATTTAAAAAGTGAAACTTTCATGTATTCTAGATTCATTACTCATGAAGTGAAATATTTCAAGCCTGTTTTTGTTTTAATCTTGATGATTACGGCTTACAGCTCATGAAAATCAAAAATCCAGTATCTCAAATATTAGAATATTACATGAGACCAAGCAAAAAAAGTATCTATAATACAGAAATGTCAACCTTCTGAAAAGTATGTTCATTCATGCACTCAATACTTGGCCGGGGCTCCTTTTGCACAAATTACTGCATCAATGCAGCGTGGCATGGAGGCAATCAGCCTGTGGCACTGCTGAGGTGTTACGGAAGCCCAGGTTGCTTTGATAGTGGCCTTCAGGCCTTTAGTCTGTATTGTTGGGTCTGGTCTGATCTTCCTCTTTTAAAATTTTTTTTTTTTTTTAACAGTCTGTAATTCTTAAACTAGGATCTTTGGGTTACTTATGGCCTTCCTCACCCATCTTCCTTACTGTCTGTGGGGATTATATGCACTTGCATCCTCTTCCTGGCAAGTTTGCAACCATATGTTTTAAGCCCTTTGTTTGCCTATTATTGCCCTTTCAGTGCTAAGTGGTATGTTTAACTGTTTATGTATGTTTTTATACCCATTGCCTGACTTATGATGGTCAGTTACCATCTGTGTCTTTGGCTATCGGCAGTCAGCACTGACACAGTCTGGATTCGAGTATTCATTATTTTGTCAGCAAAATATGCCATGATTTGCGTGCACATGCACACACAGAGATGATTCCCCTTGCCATGTAATTTTTAGTTTTTTAGTTTTTGTGACCAGTGTGCCTTAATTAGCCTCTTTGGAACTTAGTTGCTTCAGGTTGTCTGAGACAAAGTCCAAGTGCTGAATGTCAGACCTATTTTTTGCTGACACATACTAATAATTGGCCTTCAACCTAATATAACTCACGTGGGTAGCTGCCTGTGGTAATTGTCATATCAGCTGCCCATTTTCACATTGCAGTTTGCAAGTCAAGGGTGAACTTTAATTATTATAAAACCTATATGCTGAGATAAAAAACATTAGCAATCGTGCTTGCGATCCTGTGGCTATCTGCAAGCAATCTGGTATTCTTACTTGGCCAGCAGGCTAGCTGCTAACGCCCTGCACTATGCTGGCCACAGCTCCCCCATTTGTGAAAAAACCCACTTTGTTTCTATTAATCATTTTGAGGACACGTAATCAGACAAATACAGTATGTTGAAGCGTTCTCTCTCTTTCTCTGTCTTTTTCTCTCCATGTCTCTTTCATCTCCCCCTCTCTCTCTCGTTCTCTGTCTCTCCCTCTCTCTCATTCTCTCTTTCTCCCTCTCTCATTCTCTCTCTCCCTCTATCTCGTTCTCTCGTTCATTCTGTCTCTCTTTCTCTCATTCTCTATCCCTTTCTCTCTCCTCGCTATGACAATGAAGTGCTGTCGTTCTCTCCTCCTCGGGTAGGTGTTTATCGGTGAGCTGCCCCAGGACTTCCTGCGCATCCTGCCCACCCAGCAGCAGCAGCAGGTGCAGCTGGACGCCCAAACTGCGCAGCAGCTGCAATACGGAGGCAGCATGGGCACTGTGGGCCGGCTCAGCATCACCGTTGTGCAGGTAGTTCTGCGATAATACCACAACTCTGCCCTATCAACATTTGGGCTGTGCCTAAAACTCCACCCATACACTCACTGAGCAATTTATTAGACATATTTTGTAGACTTCTACTGCTGTAGCCCATCCACTTACAGTTATGATGCGTTGTGTGTTCAGATATGCTCTTCTGCACACTACTGTTGTAATGTGTGGTTATTTGTGTTACTGTCACCTTCCTGTCTGCTATGACCAGTCTGGCCATTCTCTACTGCTGCTCACTGGATTCTTTTTGTTTTTGCACCATTATTTGCTAACTCTAGAGACTAGTGTCTGTGAAAGTCCCAGGAGATCAGCAGTTTCTGAGATATTCAAACCTGTCTGCCATCCAGCCATGTTCAAAGTAACTTTAGATCAAATTGTTTCCCCATTCTGTGACCCGTATCTACATGATTGTATGCATTGCACTGCTGCCACACAATGGGCGGATTAGATAATTGCATGAATAAGTAGGTGTAATAAAGTAAAAATGTACCTAATAAAGTGCTTGGTGAGTGTATATAGTGGATAATTGTAAGCATTACAATGGAGTCTATTATATAGCCTTGCCATTTAGGAGTGAGTGATATGCAAGTGATGATTGCAGTGGCTGAGGCTTGTAAGGGCCTATTGCCGTAATGGCTGACAGGTTTTCCAACCCAGGCTGCGAATGTTTCTTACATTACAGATTTTTTTAGACGCACTGGTTTGCTGGGCTTATTACTGAGTCACATCTTGTCAGATAATTGGGTGATGTCACTCCATGCTGATTCTTTCTGTTTGGTGCTTTTTCCAACAAAAGCGATACCAAACTCACCCCAGCGGCTCACCATTGAAACCTTTGGTGGAGCATGTTGCTATTCAAATGAGACCAAAATGTACCTTTTTGGCCAGGCTACCCAGTGGGAAGTTTGTTGTCTTTGTTATGGGGGCATTTATAAGCAAAATAAAAATACTTTTTTGTTTTGCATTCATTAAAAAAATAAAAATAAAAATAAAAATTTGCTCTGAGCAATTGTATTAGTTTTAGTATGTAAGGATATATTTGTAAAATTTCTTTCAGCATATTTCTTAATCTGTTTTTTAGGTTTTAAGTTAGGTTAAGTTCCCATTGGTAGCTGGAGATTGGCTCCTGTTTGGAGTACTACGTGATTGTATGTTCGGGGACAGTAACGGGTGGTTGAATTAATCTCGGTCACCCCTTCTCTGTCCAGGCCAAGCTGGCGAAGAACTATGGCATGACCCGCATGGACCCGTACTGCCGTGTTCGACTGGGCTATGCCGTCTACGAAACGCCCACCGCCCACAACGGCGCCAAAAACCCTCGCTGGAACAAGGTGATCCAGTGCACTGTCCCGCCCGGTGTGGATTCCTTCTACCTGGAGATTTTCGATGAGGTGAGAATGTTGAATTGGTAATTGTGTCATTTTGCCAGACCCCGTAGGGAACCAGAGAGTTGGCTTACACTTTAAGTCCATGCTAGCCACGAGAAAGCAAGCAATTCGTACAACAGTGGAGATTGCAGTAAAAATATATCAGTGTCTCAGTTAAAATTACATAGCGGTCTCTTTATTTGAACACAGCAAATACTATGCAATGATTCCTTGAAGCAGATGGCATTTATTTTCTGGCTTGTTTCTTTCCACAGTATTGTCGATTTAGCAAAGGGAATCAGTACATTCCAAATGTTATGCAGTGGCAGTGCAGTGGTCATCTCAAAGCTACTAGACAATGCCCTACCACATTGCAATGCTCTTAAAGCCACAAAACACATTTTCTATAATTTTGTAGTAACACAAGTCGCCTACTGAGATGGAAATGCCTCAATTAAGGAATTAAATGGGAAAAATTAGTTATATTAAACATTGCTTCTGGTTCAAGGAGGTTAACAGAAACTGGAGTCATATATGATGACGTCACACATAGTTTCTAGTTGAAGTTGAAGGTTGAAAGTTGAAGTTGAAGGTTGGCTGTTTATGGGCGCGTCCATTGTTGAAATTTGGCACCAGCCAACGAGTTTAGAAAGAGAGGACTTGAAAGGGAGCTACTACCAATAGGTTGGGATGGCACCAGCGGGAGGAAGCTATACCGTTACCAGAACCAATAAATGGCCATATTTTAACCTCCTTGTGTTCGATACGGGAATGCACATTAGGCGCTAGCTAAGACGGCTTGCTTGCATTCCGAGGTGGGATTTGAACCCTGGCCTCTCACTGGTCTTAGACTATTTTAACCGGTTTGATTTATTACCATTTTCTTACAGAGAAATAACAGATGAGAGTTTGTGTGTTCTGCGGTATCTACGTAAATGGCTATTACAGTAGTTAATGTTACACTGAGGGCTATGCTCATTTTCAATAGCTGGCTGCACTTGCGTCAGATTCAATGCTTTATCAGTAACTTCGCTACTACCTCGTTAAAATAACTTTTTTTTTATAGAACCCCTTTGGACTTCATTTAACTGTCAGAACCGATCCCTTTACAGGCTGCTGCAAACGTACCTAGCTAAATTCATCTGGCTCTTCAGCCGCATTAAGAACAAAACGACACGCTGGTGAAATACCCTGGGCTCCTAAATAAGCTTCCACTTCATTGTCACGTGCATCGTTGTCACAAGAAAATTAAAATATTGTCAAATCAACATTGTTCCTTCATGACCAAACAATCCTGTTTGAATGTCATTCAGTATCATTTCAGCTCTCTTGACGTATTGGTGAAATGCACACACGTTGTGTTGTCAGCATATGCTAGGCCTATAGCTTAATTTAAACAGTTTTGTGGACAGATTTGTGTTTATACCTTAGAAAATAACTAAACATTTAATAACCCTCTAATTGCCCATCATATTGGTTATCATTGATTGATTTTTCATTTCAGGGAAGGAAACTGACAAACTTGTAGCCTGGAACAATGCTAAATAAAATCCAGCCTACAGTTTATGGTAGGCTAGTTATTAAAACATTTGTTCCCAATGTAGGCCCTCGTCATTATTGATACTTGACCAACATTAGCCGACATTTATACCCAGTTATCCATGTCAGTTGTTCTCAACCTCAGTCCTGGGGATCACTGTATGCAGGTTTTTATTCCAACCACAATTGCAATCCCAGAATTTTAACAAGCTTCATTTCCTTAATCATGTACTTTAGATTATTCTTCATGTTTTTTCTATTCTTCATACCATGCATAGCAATGACATAATTTAGCTTAAGAGGGTAGCTAGTGTATTTCTGCCTATAGGCTAAAGATAGTAACCAAGTAACTGAAACACTTGTTCCCAATATAGTCATCCTTTATTCTTGACGGACATTATTTACAACCAGTTATATAGCTATGCCATGAGTGAATGTCATCCAATTCCATATTTCTCCCCCTTCCTAGTCAGGTCAACACGATCTATGGCAATCTTGCCTTTTTGGCACCAGCTGCAATACTGCAACCAGCCACTGGGCACAGAGGAGCTTCAGAGCTCATTTTGAACGCTGGGGGCTTATTCTGGTTTTTCGTCACTGATATAATGTTACATATTTTTGTTATTAATAGAAAAGTAGGTCCAGCTCCACTTCTGATTTGACAAGCATGGGTCAACCCATGTATTTTCTGCCACACATACTCCCCCTTTACGCCCGCCTGGTCTTGTTTCTATCAAACACTTGAAATATTACGTTGTTAACGTGTTAAAAATAGCATGGAAGCAACACAGCAGGGCTATCACATGAAGCAAAAATATCCTCAAGCCGACAATCTCTGTTTACTTTCTGCTGATGGAACTAGGGAGGATTTGATGTTAGGGGGGGATTTCATTGAGACATTTAAATTAATTAAAGGGATGAACAAAGTGAATTATAGGGATTTCTATAGGGAGTTTGGTTACCAGAATGAGAAGGCAGAATGAGAGGGCACAAATGAAAATTGCCAAAGGAGAAATTCCATACAGATATTAGGAAGTATTTTCCCTCTGCTGGGAGATTTTGAAGGGTTCTTAAAAAGGGGCCCTGTGGTACGCCAGGCTGTTTTAGAGCGGTTAGTGGAAGTGAGACTTAACGGTGGATTGGTCTGCTTTCTCCAGAGGGCGTTCTCCATGGATGACCGCATCGCCTGGACACACATCACTATCCCTGAAGGCCTGAAGGAGGGCAGCGTGGTGGATGAGTGGTACAGCCTGAGCGGAAGGCAGGGGGATGACAAGGAGGGCATGATCAACCTGGTCATGTCCATTGCTGTGAGTCTGCATGCGTGCTCGCATGCCGATCCTACCCAGTGTGGCCTGTGAGGCAAGCCATTTTACCATGAACTTCATGCTGCCTTCAGATGCTTTCAGTGGAGCAGATTAGCATATTTTGAAGGGCACACACCAGTAAACACACAAGGGTACAGATTTGAACCTCCAGCTTTGCAATTTGAAATGCCGCAGAATGGTGTTTCCGTGTCAAATGCTTTTTGACTAATTTCCCTGCCTTCTGCTTGCTCTCTCCCTCGGTCTCCCCCCCATCTCTCTCCCCCCAGTCTATGCCAGCTGGCATGCTGATGCAGCCTCAGCCAGTGGTCCTCATGCCCACGGTGTACCAGCAAGGAGTTGGATATGTGCCTATTGCAGGTGTGTGAAACCTGTAGCAGTTTCCTTGGCGATAATATCGTATACTGTAATGGTACACTTGAAAAGCTCCACCAAACTAAGGTACCTGCCTAATGGAGCAGTCCCTCATGAGAATTTTTTTCTCCTAACATGAAAAATCTGGAATGTTTGGAATCATTTGTAGCGGTGTTATTGTAGTAACGTTCCAGGCTGTGTGGTGCAGTACCTGTGTACAAAGTGGTGAAGGAGTCAGTGCTTTGCGTATTTGTTGTTCCCCCCCCCCCTTAGAAACTTATTCACTAAGGGGTAATAAAAACACCAGAACCCCAGAACTGTTATCCTGTGAAATCAGACTTTGACTCCAAACCTTTTTGAAACTGCTAATCCTCTTGCTGTACAATTTTCCCAGGTGTGCCCACAGTGTATAACCAGGGCATGGTTCCCATGGGAATGCCTACCGCTCCTGCCCCTGTGTCACGTGGCGCCCTCTGCAGCGAGGAGGACCTCAAGGCACTGCAAGACATGTTCCCCAATCTTGACAGAGAGGTGATACGCACAGTGATTGAGGCACAGCAGGGGAATAAGGACGCCGCAATCAACTCTCTTCTTCAGATGACGGAGGAGCTGTAACAGACCACTTTAAATCACCCTGTAAATATCTATACTGTATATGTGTAAGCTGTACCTGCATCAGTGAGCGTTTGACATATATCTATATCAATTCCATTCTAAATGTTTAAAGGATTATAATTTATTTGAAAACGATAAAGGAGATTTTGTAATACAGGGTTCTAATAGAAGCATTTATCAGAGACCGAATTTAATAGGGCAATGTTGTGTGTAAACGGAATAGAAAGTCGGGGGTGGAGGGGAAATAGATTTTAGCCATTGACACATGTGGATGTATGAACCACTTAGCTCATGTTGCCATTAAATTGCGCTGGCTATTGTATTGAAATGTTTTTCAATTGTAACCTGTTTCTTTTTTTTGTACCTGTGTCCAGTTAGATTTGGGCTGATTCCAACCAAAATGTGTAATGCTGCCTCTAAGATCTGTAATATGACAGGGCTCACTAGTACACAGACAGACAGGAAAGTTCAGACATGCGAAAGTGATGTCTATGCAGTATGAGGATATTGCCGTCTGCCAAAGGTGATAAAATAGAATTAATTTCCATATATCTGGTGCATCCATTTTGGTGTAGGTAAAAACACCATTATTATAATAATAATAATAATTATAATTATAATAATTATAATAATTATAATAATTATAATAATTATTATTGTTATTATTATTCATTCCGTTTTTTCCTCAATTCATAATGTATGTGTTCTGGGGTAATTACTGTAGTCAAGCATGGGAAGTAATTCGTAAATATTTTGGTTCAGTACTATCATTTGGCTCACCTGATTTTGGAAACCGAAAAAAGCAGCAGCTACTTCGGTCTGGCAAAAAAATGCAGTTGCCCTAAAAAGCTATGAATCTATGTTAACTTCCAACAGTGTCAATTTTCATTGAAAAGATTCTGCTGATAAATGATCAGAAATTTTTATTTGTTTTCAAAAAATATGGGATGTGGCATGAGTACCGATTTTCTTATTGTTTCTCAGCTAAAATAAAAGTTGTTCAAGCAGTTTTACTTAATACTTCCTTCCTTTATATTCTCCCAGTATTAAATGTTATTTTATGCTAGCATTCAATTATTGTATGATTTTATATATAATTGTCTTGCTACTGCTACTGTGTGACTGAAACCAAAGAATGGTGTCTGTTGTTACCCTGCTAAATTCAGGTTCTCTTAAAGAAGATGATTGTGTAATAGTTTTTTTGGTTTTATAAATTTTGGATGTCTTCTGGGGGCAAAAAAGATGTGCATGTGCAGTAAAGATGAAAGAGGACTATTGATTCAGCTAAAACACTTCCCTGGTCCTACGAGCGCCGTCTGTGCAGCATTCCTGCTGTGGGTCTACCATGGCTATATGTCAATAAAAAAACATTACAGCTATTTCATCTTAACACTTCAGTGATGAGAACAATGGCTCATTTGTTCTTATTTTTCAGTGAAAAGGTGGTGCTGGGCTCTGCAAACTCTGAGTCTTTCCTTGTAATGCTTGACAAGATTAAGGAACACATTTGGAAAAACTTTTGACCATTCTTCTATGTAGATCATTTCAAGATCCTTCACATTCTCGGGTTTGCATTTATCAACTGCCCTCTTCATTTCAGCCCACAGGTTTTCGATAGGGTTGAGATCCGGTGCCTGAGATGGCCTTGCGGAACTTTGTTTTATTGTCACAGAAACCATTTATGTGCAGATTTCAAAACAGCCTGAAAACATTGACACACAGCGATATTTCACCATGGGATGTGGATAAGAGGTGTTTCTCCTTTTATGCTCCTGTTTTTAGGCCAAATATGCCGATGCTATAGCTGACCAAAACTTTCCATTTTTAGCCATCCATCCATCCGTTATCTGAACCCGCTTATCCTGAACAGGGTCGCAGGGGGGCTGGAGCCTATCCCAGCATACATTGGGCGAAAGGCAGGAATACACCCTGGACAGGTCGCCAGTCCATCGCAGGGCACACACACCATTCACTCACACACTCATACCTACGGGCAATTTAGAGATCCAATCAGCCTCTCCAATCAGTCTTTGGACTGTGGGAGGAAACCGGAGTACCCGGAGGAAACCCACGCAGACACGGGGAGAACATGCAAACTCCGCACAGAGAGGCCCCAGCCAACGGGGATTCGAACCCAGGACCTCCTTGCTGTGAGGCATTTTTAGCCATTCAATGCAATTTATTTTTAAAATTATTTTTCAGAAGATAACGTAGGAAAAGTATAACAAAATTACAGAAATGTCTCCACCACCTCATTTAATATGAAAGGTATTATGTATGTGAAATGTATTCTTTCTTTTCTGCACCATAGTAGTCTTCCATCCATCAACAAACAATACAGCTGTGTCCTCCCAATAAATGTTACCAAAAGTTTCAATTATGTTACTGTATCTTAGAACCCTTTACCTTCAATAGTGGCTTAGATTCAAACAACTACTCACCTTAGCTGCCTTGCAGATTTCTTTGTCATGTACATGGCTAAGAGAGATATTTCTGATGACATTACTGTAGATATACAAACATTTCACTGCATAAAGAAGGTGTAAGGGAATTAAGTACAAAGGTTTTCAAAACCAAGTTCAAAATATTTTATAGAAATGGGACATTACATTAATGGCATTTGGCAGAGGCTCTTATCCTGAGCGACGTACAACAAAGTGCAAAGTGCATACCCATAACCAGGAATAAGACTTTTAACAACTTGAGGACAGACCACTAACACCATCACAAAGACAGTACTTAAGTTAAAAAATTATATTTGAGAGCTAGGAGAACATCAATCAAGCTCTAATCTTTCATATCTGAACATCCACGGGTGTTTCTGTCAATCCTTACACTGTGAGAAGACAACTCAATGCTCTGGGTCTGAAAGGATGTGTAGTGTAGTCAGAAGATCACTACTGAGAAAAGGGGACAAACAAAAGACAATGAAATTTGCATTGGTACACCAAAACTGGATGCCTGGAATGTGGAATAATGTGATGATTTTGTGTAAATTTGTATTCAATATACTGTTTGTTTGCTGCACCATTGCCAAACTCGCACAGAGCAGAATTTGCAGAAAACAAATTTAGGCTACTCAACAAAAACAAGGTTACATTTGACGTTGCTTATTAGTATATTTTGGAGGGTTTAAATAATCCAAAACCTGCATGTTTATTGGCTTCCTGAGAGTGGTGAAATGTGAGCGAAACTTTGACCAGCTTGTTTTCAAACAGCTGGTAGGTGCTAATTTCAAGCTGGTCATAACTGGATTTTACACCAGGGAAGACAAGCCTTCTCTGCATTTTGGAAATCTATATATTACATAATATAAAGTAATGTCAGTGGACTTTTTTTCAGGATCAAAAGTGTTCTTTTAAATGCTAAATGGTTGGCATTTATATGCCTCTCATTCACCCATTCATACACACACTCACACACCAATGGCGATTGGCTGCCATGCAAGGCACCGACCAACTTGTCAGGAGCAAATGGAGGTTAGGCGTCTTGCTCAGGGACACTTCGACACAGCCCGGGCGGCAACCCTCCGACTGCCAGACGACTGCTCTTACTGCCTGAGCCATATCGCCCCCAGTAAGCAAAATACTGTATTTTACTGTATCTAGTTTCCATCTGTCTTTTGGAGTCTCCTTTTTTGTAAAACTGCCTACATAGCTTAGAAAAAACTATGCTGAATGTTTGATTTTGCTGATATTGTCATCAAACTGGAAAGGGAATTTGTCCAGTGTTGTGGCTGTGGCTCCATTGTGTTTCTTGTGTTTTCATTGTGTACAGATAATTACAGGCACAGCCACAATAATATGTATCTTTTCAGTGAGAAAACAATCTACCACTTCCACTGTGTTTGAGCTTATGTACCTTCGTTTTAGTAATACTGACCTGGAAAACAAACCCCAAAGAGACTAAGAGAATGTGGTGATACTTAAGGGGTTAATAAGGAACTAACTGGAAAAGCATAACTGCTTTTGCTCCTTCTTGGTTCATAACCTGTTCAGTTGATTGGTTTCTATCTCAGAGGTTAAGTACAAGTTAACTTTGCGATAAAACCAGTGCTATATAGTCTTATCTGCTGGATTTTATGGAAGCCCATTATTTATCTGAAAATCTGTATTATAAACTTGCAAATATTAATGTTAACTTGCTAATGTTAGCTAATGTTAATGTCTCTTTTGAAAACCGTGGATTGTGAATTTTAAATCCTTCATGGATCATTTGATGTTTCTCACTACAAACAGTTTTGTTGTAGTGTCAGTACAAAATTGTAATCCAGGAAGTACACTTATACTCAGGCTGCAGGTATCTCCTGGGTAGGTTTAACAAAGATCTACCTGTAGTGTTACATTTTCCCAGTGTACTATATTCATACTTTATAAATGTACGTCATTTAGGATAATGGTAAATGGTGAATAACAATACAACTTCAAATAAAGCTGTCCATTTAGAGAATGACAGAATCAGAGTTATTTTCAGTTGCTCCAGTTTATTAATAGGTTACTACAGTTAAGAACAGAAACACTCTTCTATATGCAGCTATATTCTATAAATGGTTAAAGCTAAGATCGACTACAATGCATTGATAATAGCAACTCCCCCCCCCATGTTTATTTCTAATGTTAAATCCATTCCATGCAAACACTGAAATGTCACTCACAGTATGTATCTTGTATAGAGCTAATTCAGTTGTACATTAAATAAAAGTGAAAACAAATAGAAATTAAGTCTTGCTCTTATAAACCAACATGCAAACAAAAAGAAAGAAAAAACACGCTACGTTTGACACCTCTAATTGTCATTGGGAGAATCCATTTTCCATTGAGAGAATCGTATAGTCTTTATACGGTCAACCAGAGGACTGATCGTCTGAGGAGTGGCGGCCTGGAATCTGCCCGTTGGTTCATCGCCGCCTTCGCCGTGCCCCCTTTTTCGTAGATTGGTAGGGAATGCACTCTGAGGGGTTGCAGCCACATGTTTCAACGTAAACGTAGGTGTAGTTGCGCTTTTCTCCTCCCGGGCATTCCATCTCAACCTCCTTTTTGTTTGTGGACAACTCCTGACAACAGGAGCACTCGTGAACCATAGAATTAGCCTCCACAGAGTATCTGGAAACAGGAGAAAGAAGAGGAAGTGGGGTGAGAAACCTAAACCACTATGGCCACTCTCAATCTATGACTGAAGCTAGACCTTCATAAATGGGAATATATATTCCTTGCAAGTCATCAACGAGGCACTATATCAGTATAATTTATGCAGTCACAACCCTAAGTGTTGTAGGGTATCTGAAAAGGGAAGTTACAGTTAGTGAGATCAGTTTCCTGCAGTCTGATTAGTTCTGCATAGTCTTAGCATTGTGTAAAAGGTCAATATTGAGGGATTGTCTTGGAGAGGTCTGTGAATTCCTTTTATTGAAGAAATAAATTGTTCTGGAATTGTTCTGGAAAAGGAAGTTACAGTTTGGGATTGTTTCCTGAAACATGATTATTTCTAAAATAATTAAGTCAGTGCTGAGTTATAGGTTAGAAGTTCAATCTGCAATCCGAGCCACACCTACAACATCATGATTCATCAAAATAAGTAATAAAGAAGTTATTAGCAAAGCATACTCTTGGAAGTTCTCTGGGGGAATACCATGTCAAAGACAAAGAGACAACCATATCAGGCTCATTGCAGCACACAGTTTCAGGCCTTTCAGTTAAGCTTTTCAGTGATGTATCTTTTTAGTTCCTTTTTACTGGAATCTGTACTCCATGTAGGTGTGGAACTTACTTGGAGGAGGTTGAGCAGGAGCCTTCACAGGAGCCGATTTCCACAGGCTTGATGGACTTGCAGTCATCGTTCTCCAGGTAAATGTTCTTCTTAATGACTTTGCACTCTTTAGGACGTATGGTGCCTGATGAGCGAAAGAAAGTTACAGGTGAATAAAATTGGCCATGTCTAAGAGAGGAAACCTTCTTCAATTACTACTGAAAATATTCCATTATACACAATTTTACCCTTATTTGTAACAGATATCAGTGTTAAAGGCCATTAATTAATTTCTATGTACATTTAATCAAATTCACAAGAAGGGTACAATGCTAACGCAAATTAGATGGTGAATGTGGGCTGCTAAAATTTTACATTTAATCAAAGCTAATGAATGATTTTGTTACTTACAATTTTTGCAACACCCATCTTCATCAATTTTCTCAGTGCCCTGTGGTAAAATTCAGATGTGTTTAAAAATTATTTTGTGCTGACATGCATTTTCAGTAGCACTTTACATAATACCTGTGGCAACATTATTTTTATAGGAATTTCAATCCTGGAGAAAATGACAACACGCTGTACAATTGATGCTTCACCCATTTATACACACACATACCAACAGCGATTGGCTGCCTTGCAAGGCACCAACCAGCTCGTCAGGAGCATTTGGGGATTAGGTGTCTTGATCAGGGACACTTCAACACACCCAGGGCGGAATTAAACCAGCAACCCTCCGACTACCAGACGACTGCTCGTACCACCTGAGCCATTGCCGCCTGAGCCATTTCTACAAACTACACATAATTCCAGGGCCTTGCCACTGATTTGAAACTTACGGGAATGCAGTCCTCTGGGTTGTATTCAGCACAGACAGTTTTTACTTCAACAGGAACCAGCTGGTCCTCTATCTTCTCACATTTGTACTTCTCACACGTCTTATTTGGAGGTGTCCAGATCTGGCCAGGCTGTGAGATTTAAATAGAGTAGTTATGCGGTAAAATGTGCAATCTCTTTTATAAAACCAAAAGTAAATGTAAAAATACTATGGAAAATGTGACTCTCAAAAAAACCCCAACTAAATATCCTACATAATTGTAACTATATTGGAATGTAAAGTCAGAGTCCACGTTCAATGATAATTGATACATTTGAAATGAAGAAATGTCCCTGGTACATTATTTCACTAGCAGCCAACTTGTCAATGTGTGAATAATGTCACTGTGCATTATGAATTCTTTCAAAAAAAAAAAGCTATTGCAAAAAGAAAATATATCACAACAACAATGAACTGAACCAACCAACTCATCTCTTTCAAGGGGAACTCCCAACAAGTGAAACAACTAAGAGATGGCTCTCTTAAAGAAGACAAGATGTAAAATTGCTGAATATATTATTTGAGCACTGGTATGAAAGTCGGTCACTCACCTCAATGATTTGTGTTTCATTGCTAGATGGCAAGGTAATAATACAGCTCTTCTGTACACACTTGCCACAACACTGATCGGGCTCAGTCTCATATTCAAAGCCCTAAGGGAGATTTGAACACAAAAAAAACAGTAAAAAAACAAAAGTCTGAAATGATTCATTGGTGAGGTTCATAAAGAACAGCACTGTTAAAATATCTGTTGAGCTGGACACCATCATGGATTATAATAAGTAATCCACTGCACAAATAAAAAATGGTTAGGTGGATTATTGTCAAAGGCAGCATTTGTGTGTGGCCATTAATCCCTCAGGTGAAAGTCAATTCTTTATAGAATTAACCCTCTAGACATTTTCCTAAAGTTTTGAAACAAATGTAGATTTTATGCACTTCTTGTGATATGCTGGGAATTTGTTTTATTATATTTCTTTCACAAGAGTGTGCAGCCACTCTTGCACTATGTGAACCTTTTCTTTGGAGATTCCCGGAGCAGTAAAAAAGAAAAAAACATTGGTCTAATAAATACCTAATAAAGTGCTCACTGAGTGAATATTTTCACTCAAAAGGCCAGTTTTCCCATTGGACTCCATTCATGTTTGACAACAAATGAAGAATATTTCCACTCATATACAATGTTCAATCTATGCTACAAGCATATGCTATGCTTTTTCTTTTTTTCCCCAAGGTCTGATTTTTCCCCCCCAAGCACACAGACAAAGATATAGATGTTTTCATTTCTACCCTTTGTGCCCTCGTTTGGCAACTGCCCAAACATTTTTCATTGGTTCATTCTGTGTGGTGGAACTTTTCCCCATTGGTTTCCATTGGGGTCGCTGTCTCTATGTATTACAGAGGCACCTACCGACTGGCAGGTCTCATTGCACTTCATTGGGGAACACTCCACAGAATGGAGCTCAGTTTCTGGATCTACAGTGTAGCCGCATTTGCAGTACTCGCACTTGTCCGAGGGCACGCTTGCTCCCGGCTGCAATGAGACACAACATAGACACAGTTAAACCCCTGGGACAGAGGTGAAGGCAGCATGATACAACCAGTGTGCATATATACTCACTTTTAAGACTCCTCAAAATGCAAACATGCACACTCTAACTGAGCTGACCAATGTTGACATATGCTCAGTCTTATGTCAACCACAAGCACATCTCAGCCATTTAAACATATGTTTTTATTTATCTATTACATTTTTTTTGCATTCCATTCCATTACAGTTATTTGTCCAAAGTGACGTACAGTTGATTAGACTAAGCAGGAGCCAATCACCGCAATGTGAGGTTAAGTACCTTGCCAAAGTGCCCAACAGCTGCACTCATCTTATTGTGGCTACACTGGGGCTTGAACCGCCAACCTTCCAGGTCCCAGTCAAGTACCTTAGCAACTGAGCCATTGGCTGCCCCAATTATTTTAAATATGCATATATATTATACAATGTGCCAAAAAGAAAGATTCTCACCTGATACTCTGTTTTATTGTGGACACAAACAGGCTTGGGCTCTGTAAGGAGAGAAAAACATGGTGATATGAGCGCATTAAAAAGCACAAATGAAGCAAAACATGGAAAACAGTATTTGGAGAGCAGTGGTAATCAGGGGAATAACGGCAACATATTTCTGGTATTAGTAATATGCAGCATAAGTATGTTTTGTGTGGTAGTTTGTGTATATAACCAATTCCTGCTGTAGTATTTCTTTAAGAAAAAACAAGAATCTAAAATGAATAATATAGCTTAATATCACTGCCTTTCTTTTTTTGGTTCTAAAGATTCAGATATGTTTGCATATGTTCTTCATTTGAAGAGAGTAGGTTTTCTGGAATGTTTTTTCAAAATTCTATGTCAGAATTCTCAGACCCTATTGCTTTCAATTAACAGTCGTGATTATGTCAGCATTAGAATGTTCAGTTAACAACATTCTAATCACATATTTGTGACCTTAAATGCAATGGTTGCTTGGCGCATTGCTAAGACATAATGACAAACCAAAAAAAGACATAATTACATAGACATGAGAAGCTTACCACAGTAATACTCAGGGCAGCAGCTTCCTTTTGGGCTAATAACTTTTGGAGTGAATCCTTCGGGGCAGGTGTAGTTTGTCTCCTGGCAAGTGTTCACATCACATTCTGTGTGAGGAAAAAGTACATGGCATTGAGATAAATGGGTGGACTGCACCAGAATGCTGATACTTAATTTCTCAAACAATCCTTTCCATTACCAACAACTAAAAGGACCTAAGAGACTGTGGTTTGTGTCCAAGGGAAATGTCATCCTTGAAGAATCTGTGAATTCTGTAAAAAGGTTTTAATGCTTTCCTCTATTTTTAGATGTCATTACTTTACAGATTCTGGTTTCTAGGCAAACTAGAATCCCATTCCAAACTGAAATGATCCTGCCTCATGCTCTCAAGCCCTTGATTAGAGGGGGAATCCCCAAGGTAACACCAACACTAGGGAGGTGACATTAAGATTTTATGGAGTCTATGGTCCCCGAATCCCTAGGGCATTCCATTCCTTGGGAGCCAAGAAAAGGCACCCATTGTTAGTATGTCAAAAACTGTTATGAACAGCATCCTAATAATTGCTACGATGTTTGTTAACTTTATGCTGAATGGGCACATTAGTTTACATTTAAATTTTTTACATTTTTACATTTAGTTCCTTGATTTTCCCGTTGGTTAGCACTGATAACTACGTTGTTTATATGCTAACTTTCTTATACTGTATAATGTATATAAATGTTTTCCCTAAATTAATTTGTATTTATTTTAATAACAGGGCATTTAAAAAGAAATGTGACCCGACCCAGACCGATGAACGCGCACCCTCATTCACTTACCGCATGTGACCTTCTGGCAGCAGTCCACTGTCTCCACCACTTGCACATATCCAGGCTTGGAACATGTTTTGTTTTGCTTTGGACAATCTTCATGCACAGGTTTACACAGGGGAGTGGTGGAGTTCATCGGACACTCACACTCCTCGCAGTTACTCCTCCACTTCTCGCCTGGCTGCATAGCAAGCAAATACATTTATTTGTTCAATTATTAAAACATATCACACTGACTTTAAAGGTATTCAAGCCAATGATTCATATAGGTTTATTTTCAAACTTTGACTAAATGCATTGGCCATGTATTTGCCCAAGCTAGGATTATTGCAGTGTTCAATCAGGTAATGTCTTGTCAGAACAGTTTTTTTCACCGTTGTAAAGACTGCGGACCCTGTTTAAAGGTGGTCTTGCACATGGAAACATTTTACATAATGCACCTAGATACATGGTATGTGAGAGGGCATACAAAGAACTAAAATACCTTGAATTAGTTAATTGATTATATGAAAATAAGATGACAATATGATCCATTAAGTCTTCAATCTAAATGCTAATATTTTGTCCAAGTATAATTCTGTTTTTGACTGAATGGCAATGCTGTACATACAGGTAGATTCACGAACAGTAATATTGTTGGTAAGCAAAATTTATGAACCGGAAAATGTGGCAAGGGGTATTGCTATAGAAACAGTGTCATAAGTCTTGTAAAGTTATTACCTCTTTGATTGTGCCATTGGGTCCGAAGCAGTCTGACAAAACAAGAAGCACATGGATGAGGGAAAGACCAAATCTTATTTGTCAGTTATTTTCAAGAGATTTAATCCATATAGCAGTTGGTAATTATGCAGAGTGATTTACAATATCAGAGAATGTAAGTGCATTCACAGGATTATGAGTGATTTGAGTGAGCTGATTTAATATTCATGAAGACTTACATTCACATTCATAGTGGTAGCAGCATCCAGACTCATTCTTGACCTTAATGGGGGAATGGCCATTCTCACAAACGATTGGTATCAGTGGCTTGCACTTCTTTGGTGTCAAGACTGCAGTACCGTTGATACATGTTGCTGTGGTACAGTTATCACTATCCCAAGATTCACCATTCTGCCATGGTAATAAGAAGTACAATTACACACATAACATGAAATCCACATTGTCCTTACCCTTTACACCAAATCCACATTGTCCTAGCACATTATACTAAATCCACATTGTCCTTACTGTTAGAATTAAGAAAATTAAGAAAGAATAGCCTGTTAACAATAAAGACATCCCCTTGGTTCATTGCTTTATTACTTTGAGTAATTACTGTAGATTGTATTAAAGCCTGATTATACCCAGTGGTTGGTACTTGTGTAAAGCCTGTGCTATTACACACTGGTGCATTTTCAATGATGTATTTATGACTTACACTGGTAGTTGTACTATTGAAACGCGACATACTGTTCGGAAAGGGCAGGGGTCATAGAACAGTATATTTAGCTGGAAGATTTTTTAACTGAAATCCCATTTGCCAAGCTAATGTGTTGCTTCTAGCTAACATAAGAAAAGGCACAGTATTGGAAACAATCCGTGCAAATAGCTGAATGCCAAATGTCATAGAATTGTGTCACCCAAAGTGACAGTATTTGGAGAAAATATGAATGAGAAAAAACCCAGTACATCTTTACCGAGAGCAGAAGTTAACATGCACCATTCAGATGTGCCATAAGTCTTGAAATCATTTCACAAGACAGTATTCACCTTAATCTCTCAGTGACCTTCGAGAAAATACCCCATCCTTGAGCCGTGAGGGGGTTTTTTGGGCAGTGAGGAGCATAAGGTGGTCTCATATCAATTTGAATTCAAAACCAACCTTGGGACTGGTAAGTTAAGTTCTTGGTGTTATAATGAGTCAGCAATGTTTGTGGGCTCACGCACACACAGAATGTGTTTTTAATCAGGAGCACAAAAACCATATGATCAGTTGACACTTAGTGCTTCTTGAATGCATATTCTCCAAGTACACAACTCTTTAGCATGCATATGAAATATATTGATATACACAAACTAATTTATATAAATGATTCATTTAATGATTAACTACTAATGAATACATAGTGATTAACTAAAAACTATTAGTATACAGTATTTCGATTACACTTATCTGAACAATGTAATTAGAAAACTGTCCACCATTAGGTGTCACATTTTCAACATCCATATAAGGTAAACTTTTTGTGATCTAGGGCAGTGTTTTTTAATAAAATGTGCATTCGGCATAATTTACTGGAGGCTTTTGTTCATTTTAAAGATTGATTACCTTCCTTGGGGGATCAAAATGGTAACAGTCTGGCCCCAATGTTGTAGTTCCAGGGCTGGTTGTTGTAACAGGAGTTGTAGTTTCAGTCTTGGATGTTGAAGACAGTGTACTTGCTGGAGAGGTAGTCTTCACAATGGTTGGTGAAATCGGTGGTGCAACAGTTGTAATACAGGGATTTGACATCTTTTCAATTTGACATGTTGCATTGCAAAAAGCAGTGAAGCACCAGCCTTCACCATCGGTTTCATTGTATATAATTGATCCTGATGGTAAAAAGGAATGGTCACGAGAGATTAATAGCATCCACATGAAAAGCAAACTCAGCATGTATGTTTCCATCCAGACAGCACTATAAAGGTTACTTAACCCTTTCAGTCCCAACAGTGCCATATGGCACTCAAATGTAATGAGCGTAAAATCCAAAATGGCATTCTTGACCTTTTCAACTTGTCAAAATAATATTTTTTGTTATACTATTGTTTTGAGCACCTATTAAAACCCTACTAATTTTTCAAAAGATTCTCAAACAAAGCCAAAACCCCTTGGGGTCAAAGACAACATGTACAAGAACAGGTAAATCATGAAGAAACCTTATGAAATAAATTGTTGAAGGATAAAATGGTGATTATGAACAGATTGTAAAGTTATAAAGACAATTTTATGGAACTCTATTGCTCAATTGTGAGAGAAATATTCCAAAGAAATACCTACCCCGTGGATAAGGCTCAGATTTATATAGGCAAAAACACTCAAGAGTAGTTGATGGTGTTTCTACTATTGGACTAGTGGGTGTCTTTGATGGCGTTGTTGTTCCGGTCACAATTTCCTCTGTTGTGGATATCGGCTTTTTAGTTGTTGTGGGTGCTGTGCCAGATGTTGTAGGTTTTATTTCTGTTGAAGAAGGTGGCACTCTTGTTGTCTCTGTGCTAGTGGGAGGTCTTGAAGGTGTCACAACAGTAGAAACTGTGGCAGTCTTGGAAGTTACACCTGGAGTAGTTACTTGTGCTTCTGTTGTTGAAGTAGTGATCTCAGAAATTGGAGTTGTGGATGGTGTTTCTACTATTGGACTAGTGGGTGTCTTTGATGGCGTTGTTGTTCCGGTCACAATTTCCTCTGTTGTGGATATCGGCTGTTTAGTCGTTGTGGGTGCTGTGCCAGATGTTGTAGGTTTTACTTTCGTTGGAGTCGTTGATATTGGACCACTAGTAACAACAACAACAGGTGCTGTTGAATATGTACTTCGAGTAGTAGTGCCTGTGATAACAGGTAATGTTATTGTCCCAACTGAAGCTGTAGGTGCTGTGCGCGTAGGTTTGGATATTACTTCTGTTGAAGAAGGTGGCACTCTTGTTGTCTCTGTGCTAGTGGGAGGTCTTGAAGGTGTCACAACAGTAGAAACTGTGGCAGTCTTGGAAGTTACACCTGGAGTAGTTACTTGTGCTTTTGTTGTTGAAGTTGTGATCTCAGAAATTGGAGTTGTGGATGGTGTTTCTACTATAGGACTAGTGGGTGTCTTCTTTGATGGCGTTGTTGTTCCGGTCACAATTTCCTCTGTTGTGGATATCGGCTTTTTAGTTGTTGTGGGTGCTGTGCCAGATGTTGTAGGTTTTCCTTTTGTTGGAGTCGTTGGCACTGGTGTGGTCTCTGTGCTAGTGGGAGGTCTTGAAGGTGTCACAACAGTAGAAACTGTGGCAGTCTTGGAAGTTACACCTGGAGTAGTTACTTGTGCTTTTGTTGTTGAAGTTGTGATCTCAGAAATTGGAGTTGTGGATGGTGTTTCTACTATAGGACTAGTGGGTGTCTTCTTTGATGGCGTTGTTGTTCCGGTCACAATTTCCTCTGTTGTGGATATGGGCTTTTTAGTTGTTGTGGGTGCTGTGCCAGATGTTGTAGGTTTTACTTCTGTTGAAGAAGGTGGCACTCTTGTTGTCTCTGTGCTAGTGGGAGGTCTTGAAGGTGTCACAACAGTAGAAACTGTGGCAGTCTTGGAAGTTACACCTGGAGTAGTTACTTGTGCTTTTGTTGTTGAAGTTGTGATCTCAGAAATTGGAGTTGTGGATGGTGTTTCTACTATAGGACTAGTGGGTGTCTTCTTTGATGGCGTTGTTGTTCCGGTCACAATTTCCTCTGTTGTGGATATCGGCTTTTTAGTTGTTGTGGGTGCTGTGCCAGATGTTGTAGGTTTTCCTTTCGTTGGAGTCGTTGGCACTGGTGTGGTCTCTGTGCTAGTGGGAGGTCTTGAAGGTGTCACAACAGTAGAAACTGTGGCAGTCTTGGAAGTTACACCTGGAGTAGTTACTTGTGCTTTTGTTGTTGAAGTTGTGATCTCAGAAATTGGAGTTGTGGATGGTGTTTCTACTATAGGACTAGTGGGTGTCTTCTTTGATGGCGTTGTTGTTCCGGTCACAATTTCCTCTGTTGTGGATATGGGCTTTTTAGTTGTTGTGGGTGCTGTGCCAGATGTTGTAGGTTTTACTTCTGTTGAAGAAGGTGGCACTCTTGTTGTCTCTGTGCTAGTGGGAGGTCTTGAAGGTGTCACAACAGTAGAAACTGTGGCAGTCTTGGAAGTTACACCTGGAGTAGTTACTTGTGCTTTTGTTGTTGAAGTTGTGATCTCAGAAATTGGAGTTGTGGATGGTGTTTCTACTATAGGACTAGTGGGTGTCTTCTTTGATGGCGTTGTTGTTCCGGTCACAATTTCCTCTGTTGTGGATATCGGCTTTTTAGTTGTTGTGGGTGCTGTGCCAGATGTTGTAGGTTTTCCTTTCGTTGGAGTCGTTGGCACTGGTGTGGTCTCTGTGCTAGTGGGAGGTCTTGAAGGTGTCACAACAGTAGAAACTGTGGCAGTCTTGGAAGTTACACCTGGAGTAGTTACTTCTGCTTTTGTTGTTGAAGTTGTGATCTCAGAAATTGGAGTTGTGGATGGTGTTTCTACTATAGGACTAGTGGGTGTCTTCTTTGATGGCGTTGTTGTTCCGGTCACAATTTCCTCTGTTGTGGATATCGGCTTTTTAGTTGTTGTGGGTGCTGTGCCAGATGTTGTAGGTTTTACTTCTGTTGAAGAAGGTGGCACTCTTGTTGTCTCTGTGCTAGTGGGAGGTCTTGAAGGTGTCACAACAGTAGAAACTGTGGCAGTCTTGGAAGTTACACCTGGAGTAGTTACTTGTGCTTCTGTTGTTGAAGTAGTGATCTCAGAAATTGGAGTTGTGGATGGTGTTTCTACTATAGGACTAGTGGGTGTCTTCTTTGATGGCGTTGTTGTTCCGGTCACAATTTCCTCTGTTGTGGATATCGGCTTTTTAGTTGTTGTGGGTGCTGTGCCAGATGTTGTAGGTTTTCCTTTCGTTGGAGTCGTTGGCACTGGTGTGGTCTCTGTGCTAGTGGGAGGTCTTGAAGGTGTCACAACAGTAGAAACTGTGGCAGTCTTGGAAGTTACACCTGGAGTAGTTACTTGTGCTTTTGTTGTTGAAGTTGTGATCTCAGAAATTGGAGTTGTGGATGGTGTTTCTACTATAGGACTAGTGGGTGTCTTCTTTGATGGCGTTGTTGTTCCGGTCACAATTTCCTCTGTTGTGGATATCGGCTTTTTAGTTGTTGTGGGTGCTGTGCCAGATGTTGTAGGTTTTACTTCTGTTGAAGAAGGTGGCACTCTTGTTGTCTCTGTGCTAGTGGGAGGTCTTGAAGGTGTCACAACAGTAGAAACTGTGGCAGTCTTGGAAGTTACACCTGGAGTAGTTACTTCTGCTTTTGTTGTTGAAGTTGTGATCTCAGAAATTGGAGTTGTGGATGGTGTTTCTACTATAGGACTAGTGGGTGTCCTCTTTGATGGCGTTGTTGTTCCGGTCACAATTTCCTCTGTTGTGGATATCGGCTTTTTAGTTGTTGTGGGTGCTGTGCCAGATGTTGTAGGTTTTACTTCTGTTGAAGAAGGTGGCACTCTTGTTGTCTCTGTGCTAGTGGGAGGTCTTGAAGGTGTCACAACAGTAGAAACTGTGGCAGTCTTGGAAGTTACACCTGGAGTAGTTACTTGTGCTTCTGTTGTTGAAGTAGTGATCTCAGAAATTGGAGTTGTGGATGGTGTTTCTACTATAGGACTAGTGGGTGTCTTCTTTGATGGCGTTGTTGTTCCGGTCACAATTTCCTCTGTTGTGGATATCGGCTTTTTAGTTGTTGTGGGTGCTGTGCCAGATGTTGTAGGTTTTACTTCTGTTGAAGAAGGTGGCACTCTTGTTGTCTCTGTGCTAGTGGGAGGTCTTGAAGGTGTCACAACAGTAGAAACTGTGGCAGTCTTGGAAGTTACACCTGGAGTAGTTACTTGTGCTTCTGTTGTTGAAGTAGTGATCTCAGAAATTGGAGTTGTGGATGGTGTTTCTACTATAGGACTAGTGGGTGTCTTCTTTGATGGCGTTGTTGTTCCGGTCACAATTTCCTCTGTTGTGGATATTGGCTTTTTAGTTGTTGTGGGTGCTGTGCCAGATGTTGTAGGTTTTCCTTTCGTTGGAGTCGTTGGCACTGGTGTGGTCTCTGTGCTAGTGGGAGGTCTTGAAGGTGTCACAACAGTAGAAACTGTGGCAGTCTTGGAAGTTACACCTGGAGTAGTTACTTCTGCTTCTGTTGTTGAAGTAGTGATCTCAGAAATTGGAGTTGTGGATGGTGTTTCCACTATAGGACTCGTGGGTGTCTTCTTTGATGGCGTTGTTGTTCCGGTCACAATTTCCTCTGTTGTGGATATCGGCTTTTTTGTTGTTGTGGGTGCTGTGCCAGATGTTGTAGGTTTTACTTCTGTTGAAGAAGGTGGCACTCTTGTTGTCTCTGTGCTAGTGGGAGGTCTTGAAGGTGTCACAACAGTAGAAACTGTGGCAGTCTTGGAAGTTACACCTGGAGTAGTTACTTCTGCTTTTGTTGTTGAAGTTGTGATCTCAGAAATTGGAGTTGTGGATGGTGTTTCTACTATAGGACTAGTGGGTGTCTTCTTTGATGGCGTTGTTGTTCCGGTCACAATTTCCTCTGTTGTGGATATCGGCTTTTTAGTTGTTGTGGGTGCTGTGCCAGATGTTGTAGGTTTTACTTCTGTTGAAGAAGGTGGCACTCTTGTTGTCTCTGTGCTAGTGGGAGGTCTTGAAGGTGTCACAACAGTAGAAACTGTGGCAGTCTTGGAAGTTACACCTGGAGTAGTTACTTGTGCTTCTGTTGTTGAAGTAGTGATCTCAGAAATTGGAGTTGTGGATGGTGTTTCTACTATAGGACTAGTGGGTGTCTTCTTTGATGGCGTTGTTGTTCCGGTCACAATTTCCTCTGTTGTGGATATCGGCTTTTTAGTTGTTGTGGGTGCTGTGCCAGATGTTGTAGGTTTTACTTCTGTTGAAGAAGGTGGCACTCTTGTTGTCTCTGTGCTAGTGGGAGGTCTTGAAGGTGTCACAACAGTAGAAACTGTGGCAGTCTTGGAAGTTACACCTGGAGTAGTTACTTGTGCTTCTGTTGTTGAAGTAGTGATCTCAGAAATTGGAGTTGTGGATGGTGTTTCTACTATAGGACTAGTGGGTGTCTTCTTTGATGGCGTTGTTGTTCCGGTCACAATTTCCTCTGTTGTGGATATCGGCTTTTTAGTTGTTGTGGGTGCTGTGCCAGATGTTGTAGGTTTTCCTTTCGTTGGAGTCGTTGGCACTGGTGTGGTCTCTGTGCTAGTGGGAGGTCTTGAAGGTGTCACAACAGTAGAAACTGTGGCAGTCTTGGAAGTTACACCTGGAGTAGTTACTTCTGCTTCTGTTGTTGAAGTAGTGATCTCAGAAATTGGAGTTGTGGATGGTGTTTCCACTATAGGACTCGTGGGTGTCTTCTTTGATGGCGTTGTTGTTCCGGTCACAATTTCCTCTGTTGTGGATATCGGCTTTTTTGTTGGTGTAGGTGGTGATGTTTCAGTAGTTGTTGTTTTCTGGGCAGTTGTGGTGGGCAGCTTACATTCCTCTTCACAGCATTTAAGTCTTATTTCATAATTGTAACACATTAGTGGAAATTGATATCTGTTTTCGCAAATCAGTCCAACAGATGGACTACATTCCACAGTTTGGCCCACATCAGTGATCGAAAGTCTACCTTCTTTTTGTCTGCATTCTACCTCTGTAGGTTTGCTGCAAGTGTTATTCTCAGACTTTATTATATTTTCAATGGACTCGATGTCTCCTCCGTCAGGCCCTGGGGTGGGTTTGCTAGTATCAATCCAGCTTGACCACTTGCACACACGAGTTTTTGTACATGGAGTTGTCGTTATTGGAGCAGAAGTTGATGAGACAAATACAGTCGTTTCAGAAATTGGAGTTGTGGTTTTTGGGACTGGTGTTCTCTCTGTACTAGTGGGAGGTCTTGAAAAGGTGGTCAAACCTGGAGTTGTGATTTCTGGTGTTGTTGTTAAAGTTGTGGTTTCAGAAACTGGAGTTGTGGATGGTGTTTCTATTGGTTTTTTAGTCGTTGTGGGTGCTGTGCCAGATGTTGTAGGTTTTCCTTTCGTTGGAGTCGTTGGCACTGGTGTGGTCTCTGTGCTAGTGGGAGGTCTTGAAGGTGTCACAACAGTAGAAACTGTGGCAGTCTTGGAAGTTACACCTGGAGTAGTTACTTGTGCTTTTGTTGTTGAAGTTGTGATCTCAGAAATTGGAGTTGTGGATGGTGTTTCTACTATTGGACTAGTGGGTGTCTTTGATGGCGTTGTTGTTCCGGTCACAATTTCCTCTGTTGTGGATATCGGCTTTTTAGTTGTTGTGGGTGCTGTGCCAGATGTTGTAGGTTTTACTTCTGTTGAAGAAGGTGGCACTCTTGTTGTCTCTGTGCTAGTGGGAGGTCTTGAAGGTGTCACAACAGTAGAAACTGTGGCGGTCTTGGAAGTTACACCTGGAGTAGTTACTTCTGCTTTTGTTGTTGAAGTAGTGATCTCAGAAATTGGAGTTGTGGATGGTGTTTCTACTATAGGACTAGTGGGTGTCTTCTTTGATGGCGTTGTTGTTCCGGTCACAATTTCCTCTGTTGTGGATATCGGCTTTTTAGTTGTTGTGGGTGCTGTGCCAGATGTTGTAGGTTTTCCTTTCGTTGGAGTCGTTGGCACTGGTGTGGTCTCTGTGCTAGTGGGAGGTCTTGAAGGTGTCACAACAGTAGAAACTGTGGCAGTCTTGGAAGTTACACCTGGAGTAGTTACTTCTGCTTTTGTTGTTGAAGTTGTGATCTCAGAAATTGGAGTTGTGGATGGTGTTTCTACTATAGGACTAGTGGGTGTCTTCTTTGATGGCGTTGTTGTTCCGGTCACAATTTCCTCTGTTGTGGATATGGGCTTTTTAGTTGTTGTGGGTGCTGTGCCAGATGTTGTAGGTTTTCCTTTCGTTGGAGTCGTTGGCACTGGTGTGGTCTCTGTGCTAGTGGGAGGTCTTGAAGGTGTCACAACAGTAGAAACTGTGGCAGTCTTGGAAGTTACACCTGGAGTAGTTACTTGTGCTTTTGTTGTTGAAGTTGTGATCTCAGAAATTGGAGTTGTGGATGGTGTTTCTACTATAGGACTAGTGGGTGTCTTCTTTGATGGCGTTGTTGTTCCGGTCACAATTTCCTCTGTTGTGGATATCGGCTTTTTAGTTGTTGTGGGTGCTGTGCCAGATGTTGTAGGTTTTACTTCTGTTGAAGAAGGTGGCACTCTTGTTGTCTCTGTGCTAGTGGGAGGTCTTGAAGGTGTCACAACAGTAGAAACTGTGGCAGTCTTGGAAGTTACACCTGGAGTAGTTACTTCTGCTTTTGTTGTTGAAGTAGTGATCTCAGAAATTGGAGTTGTGGATGGTGTTTCTACTATAGGACTAGTGGGTGTCTTCTTTGATGGCGTTGTTGTTCCGGTCACAATTTCCTCTGTTGTGGATATCGGCTTTTTAGTTGTTGTGGGTGCTGTGCCAGATGTTGTAGGTTTTACTTCTGTTGAAGAAGGTGGCACTCTTGTTGTCTCTGTGCTAGTGGGAGGTCTTGAAGGTGTCACAACAGTAGAAACTGTGGCAGTCTTGGAAGTTACACCTGGAGTAGTTACTTGTGCTTCTGTTGTTGAAGTAGTGATCTCAGAAATTGGAGTTGTGGATGGTGTTTCTACTATAGGACTAGTGGGTGTCTTCTTTGATGGCGTTGTTGTTCCGGTCACAATTTCCTCTGTTGTGGATATCGGCTTTTTAGTTGTTGTGGGTGCTGTGCCAGATGTTGTAGGTTTTCCTCTCGTTGGAGTCGTTGGCACTGGTGTGGTCTCTGTGCTAGTGGGAGGTCTTGAAGGTGTCACAACAGTAGAAACTGTGGCAGTCTTGGAAGTTACACCTGGAGTAGTTACTTGTGCTTTTGTTGTTGAAGTTGTGATCTCAGAAATTGGAGTTGTGGATGGTGTTTCTACTATAGGACTAGTGGGTGTCTTCTTTGATGGCGTTGTTGTTCCGGTCACAATTTCCTCTGTTGTGGATATCGGCTTTTTAGTTGTTGTGGGTGCTGTGCCAGATGTTGTAGGTTTTACTTCTGTTGAAGAAGGTGGCACTCTTGTTGTCTCTGTGCTAGTGGGAGGTCTTGAAGGTGTCACAACAGTAGAAACTGTGGCAGTCTTGGAAGTTACACCTGGAGTAGTTACTTGTGCTTCTGTTGTTGAAGTAGTGATCTCAGAAATTGGAGTTGTGGATGGTGTTTCTACTATAGGACTAGTGGGTGTCTTCTTTGATGGCGTTGTTGTTCCGGTCACAATTTCCTCTGTTGTGGATATCGGCTTTTTAGTTGTTGTGGGTGCTGTGCCAGATGTTGTAGGTTTTACTTCTGTTGAAGAAGGTGGCACTCTTGTTGTCTCTGTGCTAGTGGGAGGTCTTGAAGGTGTCACAACAGTAGAAACTGTGGCAGTCTTGGAAGTTACACCTGGAGTAGTTACTTGTGCTTCTGTTGTTGAAGTAGTGATCTCAGAAATTGGAGTTGTGGATGGTGTTTCTACTATAGGACTAGTGGGTGTCTTCTTTGATGGCGTTGTTGTTCCGGTCACAATTTCCTCTGTTGTGGATATCGGCTTTTTAGTTGTTGTGGGTGCTGTGCCAGATGTTGTAGGTTTTACTTCTGTTGAAGAAGGTGGCACTCTTGTTGTCTCTGTGCTAGTGGGAGGTCTTGAAGGTGTCACAACAGTAGAAACTGTGGCAGTCTTGGAAGTTACACCTGGAGTAGTTACTTGTGCTTCTGTTGTTGAAGTAGTGATCTCAGAAATTGGAGTTGTGGATGGTGTTTCTACTATAGGACTAGTGGGTGTCTTCTTTGATGGCGTTGTTGTTCCGGTCACAATTTCCTCTGTTGTGGATATCGGCTTTTTAGTTGTTGTGGGTGCTGTGCCAGATGTTGTAGGTTTTCCTTTCGTTGGAGTCGTTGGCACTGGTGTGGTCTCTGTGCTAGTGGGAGGTCTTGAAGGTGTCACAACAGTAGAAACTGTGGCAGTCTTGGAAGTTACACCTGGAGTAGTTACTTGTGCTTTTGTTGTTGAAGTTGTGATCTCAGAAATTGGAGTTGTGGATGGTGTTTCTACTATAGGACTAGTGGGTGTCTTCTTTGATGGCGTTGTTGTTCCGGTCACAATTTCCTCTGTTGTGGATATCGGCTTTTTAGTTGTTGTGGGTGCTGTGCCAGATGTTGTAGGTTTTACTTCTGTTGAAGAAGGTGGCACTCTTGTTGTCTCTGTGCTAGTGGGAGGTCTTGAAGGTGTCACAACAGTAGAAACTGTGGCAGTCTTGGAAGTTACACCTGGAGTAGTTACTTGTGCTTCTGTTGTTGAAGTAGTGATCTCAGAAATTGGAGTTGTGGATGGTGTTTCTACTATAGGACTAGTGGGTGTCTTCTTTGATGGCGTTGTTGTTCCGGTCACAATTTCCTCTGTTGTGGATATCGGCTTTTTAGTTGTTGTGGGTGCTGTGCCAGATGTTGTAGGTTTTACTTCTGTTGAAGAAGGTGGCACTCTTGTTGTCTCTGTGCTAGTGGGAGGTCTTGAAGGTGTCACAACAGTAGAAACTGTGGCAGTCTTGGAAGTTACACCTGGAGTAGTTACTTGTGCTTCTGTTGTTGAAGTAGTGATCTCAGAAATTGGAGTTGTGGATGGTGTTTCTACTATAGGACTAGTGGGTGTCTTCTTTGATGGCGTTGTTGTTCCGGTCACAATTTCCTCTGTTGTGGATATCGGCTTTTTAGTTGTTGTGGGTGCTGTGCCAGATGTTGTAGGTTTTACTTCTGTTGAAGAAGGTGGCACTCTTGTTGTCTCTGTGCTAGTGGGAGGTCTTGAAGGTGTCACAACAGTAGAAACTGTGGCAGTCTTGGAAGTTACACCTGGAGTAGTTACTTGTGCTTTTGTTGTTGAAGTTGTGATCTCAGAAATTGGAGTTGTGGATGGTGTTTCTACTATTGGACTAGTGGGTGTCTTCTTTGATGGCGTTGTTGTTCCGGTCACAATTTCCTCTGTTGTGGATATCGGCTTTTTAGTTGTTGTGGGTGCTGTGCCAGATGTTGTAGGTTTTACTTCTGTTGAAGAAGGTGGCACTCTTGTTGTCTCTGTGCTAGTGGGAGGTCTTGAAGGTGTCACAACAGTAGAAACTGTGGCGGTCTTGGAAGTTACACCTGGAGTAGTTACTTCTGCTTTTGTTGTTGAAGTAGTGATCTCAGAAATTGGAGTTGTGGATGGTGTTTCTACTATAGGACTAGTGGGTGTCTTCTTTGATGGCGTTGTTGTTCCGGTCACAATTTCCTCTGTTGTGGATATCGGCTTTTTAGTTGTTGTGGGTGCTGTGCCAGATGTTGTAGGTTTTCCTTTCGTTGGAGTCGTTGGCACTGGTGTGGTCTCTGTGCTAGTGGGAGGTCTTGAAGGTGTCACAACAGTAGAAACTGTGGCAGTCTTGGAAGTTACACCTGGAGTAGTTACTTCTGCTTTTGTTGTTGAAGTTGTGATCTCAGAAATTGGAGTTGTGGATGGTGTTTCTACTATAGGACTAGTGGGTGTCTTCTTTGATGGCGTTGTTGTTCCGGTCACAATTTCCTCTGTTGTGGATATCGGCTTTTTAGTTGTTGTGGGTGCTGTGCCAGATGTTGTAGGTTTTACTTCTGTTGAAGAAGGTGGCACTCTTGTTGTCTCTGTGCTAGTGGGAGGTCTTGAAGGTGTCACAACAGTAGAAACTGTGGCAGTCTTGGAAGTTACACCTGGAGTAGTTACTTCTGCTTTTGTTGTTGAAGTTGTGATCTCAGAAATTGGAGTTGTGGATGGTGTTTCTACTATAGGACTAGTGGGTGTCTTCTTTGATGGCGTTGTTGTTCCGGTCACAATTTCCTCTGTTGTGGATATCGGCTTTTTAGTTGTTGTGGGTGCTGTGCCAGATGTTGTAGGTTTTACTTCTGTTGAAGAAGGTGGCACTCTTGTTGTCTCTGTGCTAGTGGGAGGTCTTGAAGGTGTCACAACAGTAGAAACTGTGGCAGTCTTGGAAGTTACACCTGGAGTAGTTACTTGTGCTTTTGTTGTTGAAGTTGTGATCTCAGAAATTGGAGTTGTGGATGGTGTTTCTACTATAGGACTAGTGGGTGTCTTCTTTGATGGCGTTGTTGTTCCGGTCACAATTTCCTCTGTTGTGGATATCGGCTTTTTAGTTGTTGTGGGTGCTGTGCCAGATGTTGTAGGTTTTCCTTTCGTTGGAGTCGTTGGCACTGGTGTGGTCTCTGTGCTAGTGGGAGGTCTTGAAGGTGTCACAACAGTAGAAACTGTGGCAGTCTTGGAAGTTACACCTGGAGTAGTTACTTGTGCTTCTGTTGTTGAAGTAGTGATCTCAGAAATTGGAGTTGTGGATGGTGTTTCCACTATAGGACTCGTGGGTGTCTTCTTTGATGGCGTTGTTGTTCCGGTCACAATTTCCTCTGTTGTGGATATCGGCTGTTTAGTCGTTGTGGGTGCTGTGCCAGATGTTGTAGGTTTTACTTTCGTTGGAGTCGTTGATATTGGACCACTAGTAACAACAACAACAGGTGCTGTTGAATATGTACTTCGAGTTGTAGTGCCTGTGATAACAGGTAATGTTATTGTCCCAACTGAAGCTGTAGGTGCTGTGCGCGTAGGTTTGGATATTACTTCTGTTGAAGAAGGTGGCACTCTTGTTGTCTCTGTGCTAGTGGGAGGTCTTGAAGGTGTCACAACAGTAGAAACTGTGGCAGTCTTGGAAGTTACACCTGGAGTAGTTACTTGTGCTTCTGTTGTTGAAGTAGTGATCTCAGAAATTGGAGTTGTGGATGGTGTTTCTACTATAGGACTAGTGGGTGTCTTCTTTGATGGCGTTGTTGTTCCGGTCACAATTTCCTCTGTTGTGGATATCGGCTTTTTAGTTGTTGTGGGTGCTGTGCCAGATGTTGTAGGTTTTACTTCTGTTGAAGAAGGTGGCACTCTTGTTGTCTCTGTGCTAGTGGGAGGTCTTGAAGGTGTCACAACAGTAGAAACTGTGGCAGTCTTGGAAGTTACACCTGGAGTAGTTACTTGTGCTTTTGTTGTTGAAGTTGTGATCTCAGAAATTGGAGTTGTGGATGGTGTTTCTACTATAGGACTAGTGGGTGTTGTCACTGAATAAATAGTTGGACGTGTCGTGCTTGTGATAACAGGTAATGTTATTGTCCCAATTGAAGCTGTGGGTGCTGTGCCCGTAGGTTTGGATATTACTTCTGTTGAAGTAGGTGGCACTGTTGTTGTCTCTGTGGTTATTTCTGTTGGTTGCTGTGTTGTTTCACTCACAATTTCCTTTGTTGTGGATATTGGTTTTTCAACTGTTGTCTTTGCTGTGGTCACTACCTGTGTCGATCCTGTAAATTCTGGTAGCGTGACTGTAGGTGGGCTTTCTGTTTCAGGTCTATAGGATGTTTCCTTCCCTTTTTCTGTGGTTGTTGGTATAATTTCTGAAAAGGAATTTGTAGGTTTTGTCATGACACTGTCATTTAGCACAGTAATACAGTACTTGGCTAGTTTTCGGTAATTAACAACCCACAAGTTGAAGTAATTTTGTTTGGAAACTTTTGGCATTAGCATTGCGGCAGAAACATTTTGGAGAATACTTTTTGCTTCAGAGTTGCAATTACTTTCAAATGACTAAACAATTACCACCGATGGAACTCTACCACCAATGCAAATCATTTATTCATGACAAAAGGAGAATAATTCAACTGGTAGGTTCCGAAAACCAGTCCTGTACACACCGACGGTGAAAACTAGTTCAACCTTTCAGTCCCAAGAATGCCATATGGCACTCCAGTGTCACTACCATGAAATCCTATGGCCTTTTACCTTTTCAACCAATCAAGATTAATCTAAATTTTCAAAACTTTCTCAATTTTTTCATCCAAAACCCCTTGGGATTTGGGTGGAGCCACTTCATATTGGGTGTGGGACTGAAAGGGCTCAGGGTTTTGTACCTCTGAGGGGTTTTTAAATAAAATGTTTTCGAAAGCCCTGATAATGTTGATTTGACCAGTTTTAGGAGCCAAAAAAATAGTTTTCATACTCGTTTGTATGAGGCATTAGAGAGGTTTCAGTTCTACCTGGCAAACCTACTCTCCTGAACTTACCAGTTGTTGAGAATACAAAGACTGTTGTTGTTGGTGCTGTGGTGTATGTGGCGGTGCTTGTGGATTCTGTGGTCTCAGGTGACGTGGTTGGTGGTATTGTGGTGGTGGTAAAACAAGGATACATGTCCCTCTCAGTTGTTCCATTCTTTCCGCAGACAGCAGTGATACAGCTGTCATCACCATCGGTCGTGTTGTAAATGGTTTCTCCATAATTATATTTATTTCCTTTGTATATGCAGTAGCAGGCTGTGAAAATCAGAAAACAGTTTTTTTACTTGTCAGATCTATTCAACCATGTGTTTACACTCACCCATTCTTTGATTATTATCGTATTAATATACTGTTTAAAAGTTGTCCTCACCATTTACGTCATAATTACAGAGCACTCCAGTCATTGCACAGTAGCTGTAAAAAAAGAAGAAAATCGTCTTAATATATATGTTTGAGACCTTGTTTTGAGCCCAGTGCATATAACACTTTTTCTTTCAACAGTGTTCCCATCATTCCTTTGCTGGAGTACAGTACCACACGTACATCTGCAATATTTCAGATTTGTTACATTTGCAGCATACAGCAGAGACCTATAGCTGTCCATCAATTTAGTTTCTTCTGTCTGCTCACTTGTTTTGCAGTGTGTGTCATAGTGGTGTGCAAGTTTTGAAGGAAATATTTTTCAAAGAGCATCTCGTAGAGGGCAGGCCATTGGTAAAAATACAGGATTACTGGTCACCCTAGTCCAGGGTGTGTTTGCTGATTGTCCAAAAAGATGTCAACATACCAGGTCTCGCAGTTCTTTGTGGATGGGACGTCCTCTCCATCCTTGTAGTGATTTCCATCTTCATCATAGCAGCCACACTGTTCGCTTGGCACACACTTCATTGTGGCTTCGTCTAGGTAGGGCTTGTCAGCAGGACACTTTGGATAACAGCCTGAAAATATATAAGTCTGTCAGGACATCTTCTTTGATCCACGCTCAGTTAAAATTACTATTACAATATTACTATGACCAATTAACTCTGGAGGTTACTTCTATAGCTGACAGAACAACTGAACCATAACCGTTTTTTTCTCTGCTTTGCCAACGTGGCATGCAACAGTATACGTAGCCTCAAGCACTTTAGTGAGCTTGAAAGCAGTTGCCAAGAGTAAACTCACCTGACTTCTTCATTGCAACAATCTCCTTTCAATGTCATCTCTGGGTTTGTCTGCCAGTGAATGGCATTTAATTTTGATGTGACAGTTTACAAGGCTTTATGTTGTCACTTGCTCCTCTGACCCAGTGTAAGTGAATCGCAAATCAAAAAATGACAATTGGTATTGGTATTCAATACTGGCATTGGTTTCTTGTGAGGGGGATGACATGTTTTGGTTTAAAAAACATTCTGCGCTGGTGATCTGATCTCTATCTGATTGATAATATTATCGATATGATGGCTTGCTAGCAAGTGAGCTGACAGAACTGTAACCGCTTTGAGATCTATGTCTGCCTGCGCGCCAACAGCAATGTCCCCGAGTTGAAAAATCCCTGAACTGAAGGAAATAAATGTTACCCATGGAAACCGAGTAGGGAAAAAACATGTTACCTTCAATGGCCGGAATCTGATCGGAGCACATCCCTGAAGGATTCTTGCAGGTCTTAAAGCAGGGGGCTCCACAGGGCTTGTAGTGCCACTCACAGCCATCAGGGCCATTGTAGAAATCACAGAACAGAGCTACAGGAAACAGACCCAAATCAGTCTCAAACATTCACATGTTCTTTTTTCTCAACAGCTTGTCACTTTTCCAAGGGAATTTTAAAATAAAATTCTATAAGCTATTTCTTACATATAAATCAAATTCTGTATGTTTTTTTATTCGAAAATTAAACCTGGTAATGAGAGCTAAAGCAGAGTAACTGTTTTACGCACAGACAAACTCCTCTGCAGTTTGTAAGATTATGATATATCTGTTGTTACTCCTCCTTTTGCCTCAACTGGAATGTTTTCTCCTATAGATTTTAGTCAGGCCAGAATGGTCCATTTGCCTTTTCATTTGTGTGGTTTGTTGTGACTCACGGCAAATTCGGGGCGTCCTCCAGGCGACGCAGACTCCAGCCTCGTTACAGGCCTGTGCGTAAGCCGCTACAGCCGTGCAGAAGCACTCACAGTCTCCCCCGCTGTCACACGCGCACGAGTCACTCACGCATGATTCGTAGTAAGTCCCAGGGTCCACCTTGCCAGAACAAGTAAAAGTTTTTCTTTGTCAACAAATCACCATTTTCCATTCATATGCTATTTCTCATCATCACAATTACTGTACAGAAACATATTTTGCAAGTGACTTGACATTGCACTCACACAGAAGTGGCTGTGTGACATTAACTGAATGATCAGTTGACTGAAATTGGATGCCAGACTCTAGATCCAAAGCTAAATAAGAATCAGTCTCGAACAGTCCAGTCTCGGTACGGCAAAGATGAATACAAACACTCAAAAATGCAGAATATATCATTACAAAATACCAAAAAACCAAAAAAATACCTATATCCACTATAGCTACAGTATGTAAATACATCTACAATCTAATGGAAGAGGCCCAGATCTATTTTCAGGTGGCAGGATGTTTAAACCATACGAAAGTAGGAAAGTGCAATCCATATGCAATACATCCATGAAGATAACCATTTCCAATGCAATATATATCTATTTTTGAATCCTACCGATCGCAGGTGAAGGGAAACTGCGTCTAGTGTTTGCCTGATATACCTGTGAGTGGCAGTTCTTGAACGCTTTGCCGTTAATGATGCTGCACTGCCTCTGAGCCCAGGATTGCCTGTAAGGGTTTGACAGGCAGGGGTCTTTGACAAAGTCTGCATCGGGGCAGGAGGGAGCCACCTTCCAGCTGTTTCCAAACTCCAGGGCGTTGGCTACCAATGACTGGCTTCTGGTAGTGAAGTCATTGTTTGTGTTGCCATCGTAGTTTCCACACAGACCACAGACGCGGCCCTGGGGAAGAGAATAAACACTGACATTCATGTTTTGCCTGGAATACGGCAACACTACCAACTTGGAAATGTTGCCACAAACAGAATCTTCTCAGAATTTTTAACACAAAGATTCCCTAAAAGAGCTGCCTTTGCCTCCAAATGGAATAATTGTGTTTTTCCCCTAAATGTTTGCATGAATAAAAATGTACTCCTGGAAATATATTAGTGAACTGTAATAAAGAAAGTAATTTCCCTATTCATTGAAAAACGATTCATAACGATGTCATTGCACCAGTATATCATCACGTTTCATGTCTTTCGGTCACCTAGGAGATAAATTGATCAATCGCTTATGACAACCCATGAAAAACTTACCTTAAATTTCTGGCTAAGCTTTATGAACATGCTGGTCTTTTTGTCCCACATAAGGATCACGCCATTGTCTGCCTCGACCACGAGGAATATCCCCATAGGTCTGATCTTGTATGGAATCTCACCGGTGTTGTTCCTCTGGATCACTTGGTACTTTCCCTCTGACAGCACCAGCTCATTACTCTGCAAAGTGTAATGAAAGCCTTGCTGACAACAATGGAGGCTGAGCTACTCGCTACAGTTACAGTTTCTGGAATTAGTTGGAGTATTTAGTGCTGATTTTAGCTTTTCGGTTTGCTACAAAGATTTTCATTCCTGAAGCTTGATTGACATTTACAACTTAGGCCACATTACACCTTTATGTTATTTCATACTGCAACTGCACAACCCAGAGGGTGGGTGGGTTAAAATAAAATGAAAAACCCCTACCTAGAGTAACTGTAAAAGTAACCATCTAACTTGCTGACTGGTTAACTACTGCATACAACAATATTTTTTACATAATATTACACTTTTTTCCAATTGCTTACACACTTGTTGCGGAATTTGGCTCATTGTGTCAAAACTCTACACACAAGCCAAATAAGACACAACACTTGGAGATAAACAGCTCACTACTATGGCAAAATGAAACTTTGTAATCAAAACAATCTCACAATCCTTTTTCAAAATAACATGTTTGCAACAAAATGATACACACATGCACCATTTGAATTACACAAAGCAGCAACAACACACAGATTTACTTTATACAAAACACTGCTGTCTTTAGTACTTTTTATGCCTTTTTCATTTCCTCATACAGGCTTCTGTGAAAGATTGCTCCAGTTCAGTACGTCTACTCATATTTCAATGAACAAGAAAATAGAAAGGCTTCAGATAAAAAAATATATAGCTTATTTTTTTTGCCATTGCTGGTTTTTACAACAAAAAACACAAAGATAGGTAGAATTGCAGTACAGTAGTCATTGCAATAGGTTACTGTAAACTCACAGAAACAAAAATTGTCACGTTTCATGCTTGTCACGTCATGTTTCATGTTTAGTTATTGTCTTAGTTATTTTATTGTATATTTACGATTTAATTGTTAGTCTTTCCATGTCATGTTAGATAGTTTATTCATGTCACTGTTTTGCAAACTTGTTATGTCACGATTTATATTTGTTTCATGTTATGTTGTTCTGTTAATTGATTAGCATACACTTTTTTGTGTCTTCCTGCAAACCTTGCATTCATGCTTTTTCTCTCTCTCCCTTTCTGTCACTCACGCTTCCCCGCAATTGTTGCCTCCTGTTCGTCAGTGCACGTTTAAGCATTTTGTCAAGCTATTGTCTACCTAAGATCCAAGCCTGTTTATTGACCATTGTTATTAAATTCTGTTTTGTTGACCATTGCCTGCCTGTACCACAAACTTTGCCTGCTGTCTTTGTGCTTCTGCCCCACGGAGCGGACTTCCGTCTTGCGCCGTCATTGACCCCGAGCCTGCCTGCAGTCCATCTGCACTACTGCCCCACAGACAACTTTCCTGGTTACTGGAATTTTTGCATGGTTTACCGATTTTGAGACAGATTTTTGCCTTCTCCCTTGGTACTGTACTTTGGTTTTGGCTGGATTTCAGGTGTATGAACTTGAAATTCATACTACGCTCACTGGACATTTCCTGAATAAAGCCCTGATGGGACTTTATTACATCTCTGTTGTCTGAGGCATTTTGGGTCCAACCGCCCACGCATCGCACTCAAAAATAATGTCATAGTATCGTTAGGGATTGGGTGGATGGTTTTATGGATCCCGCCTTCTGTTAGAGTCTGTCTATAACCTGATACACATCACAAGCAATGTCATCCCTGGCTAGGCAACGGGGAAAATATACCAAAAATGACACCTGCCAAGGTCACACACTGCTTGGTCTGAATGTATCTATGCAGTGCCAATAGGACACAATCTACTGCCATTACTGTATTAGAGTATAATACACTGACACTTGCACATGGTCATAGCCAATGCTGCTAATGCTGTTCCTCTCAAATGGAACCCTGTACAGCTGCTTCATCGTCAGCTGGTGTTGACACAAGAGATGCGACAGAGTGTCGATATACTGACACGGTTCCTATTACGGAACTGTACTGTCCTCTCAGGTCCACTTTTGCACTTGTTCTTGTGTTTGATTTGTACGTCGCTCTGGATAAGAGCGTCTGCTAAATGCCACGTAATGTAATGTAATGCAATGGAATGTAATGGAATGTTGTGTGATCTGCGATGATTTGCACTCGTAGTTGATGTAGGCGGATGGTGTTGTTTGCCAACACTGTATTGACAATGACCAGTTCCGGTTCATGGGTTCACAGATGTTGCCTTCCACCCTCAGTACCACACAGTAACATCAAAACTGTATTACTGTGTACTTCACAGCACTATACCTATTTTTTTGTTCATTGAGGAGCATAGACCTAATATTGTAGGACTACAGTGTATAGTGCTGTGATACTGTTCTCCAGTCTAAATGTCTGTATTATGGATGCTATCATATAGCGGCTCAGGTTGGGCTGGACTCTCTGCCCAGCCTCCCACATTTACATGACAAGTTTAAGGCATGGTTACAAAAGATTTTGATGCTTTTGTCTAAGCATTCAATTTTAATGTGTTAGCAATTGGGAAAAACTGTCATAGGTCAGTCATGTTCAATATAGTCAGTTCTGTAATATCTCAGCAGGTTATTTTCGTGCACCTAAACCAATGCAGAATGGCTTTCTATGGCTATTTTATGCCAGACAGGTAGGCCTGCAGTCCTTACCCCTAGAAAGAGCTTGATGGCCTTGGAACAGGTGGTGCCAGTTGTTCCGCAGGGGACGTTCTCCGTGATCACCCTGAAAGTACCCTTACCGCCACTCTTGCTGCAGTAATCCTACAAAAGATGCACATTTGGGTTCACATGGGACATAAAATGTTTTAAACTGTGGTAGTATATGTAGTAGCGTAGCTTAATGTAATGTAACAACTTACTTTTGGAACTTTTGGAACTTTTGCAAATTTGCTTACCTAAATTCTAGGTCAGGGCACTGACTATGCATCCAGCAGCAAGCTGCTTCATTTGAGTTGCATGAGTAAATGGCCAAATAGATATTATGTTCAGTTTGGTATTCAAGAGAAAAGGGATATTTAAACAGAGAACAGGTATAATACAATATTCTTTCCCAGGCTACTATCTGGCTTGCTCCATGAGTACATTTAGCTTGCAGTTGCTTGCCATTCCTTGTAAGATGTACCTGAGTGAGAGTATATTCACACCCTCCACTGAAGCTGAACCTTTTTTCATCAAAGGTGATGTAGTTGCCATCTCCATATATGACACAAGTCCCATGGCAGTCTTTGGAGGTACATTGCCACTTGCTGCTCTTACAGGTGCTGAAAAGGTAGCAATGACAAATTACAGGGATGAGATTTTTCCAGATTAGCCAGAAAGGCTTGTTTTCAGAACCTAGATGTGTATATTGCTTAGCATACTCTCCTGCTTGCGGCTGTCTCAGAGTTGTAACGATTTGCCTCACATCCCTTAAATTACGATAGATACATTTCAGAGTAGTGTTGATTCATAAATGCGTCTGCGGGTTACGCTTACCATGTGTTACAGGAAACTTTAATGGTAGAGCCAGTCTTGTGCGGAACTCCGTTGTGGATACAGGGACAGTTATCCTCCTCTATGCAGTCTCCCTTCCCATCAGACACCAGTCCTTTGGGACATACGCAGCCTGAAACGCACTCTGTACTGATCTGTGGAGAATAATGTCACAAAACCAGTCATGATGGGGACCTTTAAAACAGTTGTCTGTGCAAAAGAGAACATTTCACACCATTTTATAAGTGCATGTGCCAAGAAATGGTTTGTTGTCATTTGTGCTGCAAAACAGCAGAGGGCAGTAAGCTGCGGCAGTTGCAGAACTACTATCCGCGTAACCACTCCTGTACTGCCTGTGCCCTGTCTAATCCTGTTTGAAGATACCAAAAATGGCTTGGTTTTGCCCACTAGTACAGACCAGGTTTAATGAGCATTGTAAGGGTACCATTTGCTGCTTTTCTCAGCCCTTCAAGCAACTGAATGCTGTATGTGCATCTGTCTGATTATTAATTTAAGGCAAGGACATAACAAACACGCTCATCAATATTCATGGATAGGGCAGTGTAATAGTGCAGTATCCTGGGCCTGCAAAGTGGATGACTGAATCTTTTCAGCTCTTGGCCAGTCTATCGGAAGGATTGGCAAACACACATTATTATTATTATTATTATTATTATTGTTGTTGTTATTGAGTGACTTATACACTGCATGTAGAAGAAGTAACTCATGTTGAGTGTATTGTACTGTAAGTGCTGCTGGGTGGTCTATAGGACAGCAAGTGTAACTTACACACTCCATGTTGAGAGAACTGCAGCTTTTCTGGCACTCAGACCCTTCAGTCGTTTGTGGTTTCCCCTCGCAGTTGAAGAAGACCATGGGTGCGACGCAAGTGGCTGAGGGAGGTACAGGAGAGGTATTTCAGTGTACTGTTTAGTCCCTGCTTCTAACATGAGGTCTGTATCCTTCTGTTTCACTTGGAATGGAGCATTATAGGTTTGACTACAGGAATTCAAATCTCAGAACTGCTATACAACTGGAACAGCTAATCCTTTTTTCACACAAATTTGTAGTAATGCCGTTCTGTGGTCTAGGGGATTTAAACTCCAACTAAGCACACTGCATTTAACTGTGTCCAGCACAAAAAGACAAACTTATCTTGTGATCTTTATTTTATTGCAGATCACTGAGTCACAGTGTTAAGTGCTTGTTCGGTCTTGACTAAATAAATTCTGCTTTTGAACATACTATATGCCCACATTGCGAAATAGAAACAGATGTTTTAAATACATAATTAATTGTATTTAAACACAGTACTGAAATGAGAATTCAGTTTTGAAGAGAGAGGGCATTATACTTACTTTGCTGCGGTCTTTCAGCCCCAAAGCAACTCAGTTTTCCATTCTTGCAAGTACTGCAGAAAGGGGACAGTGTGAGACTGTGCGTTTGGATAAATGGTGAAAATATTACAATGAACTAGCCTAGTGGCTGAGGTGCATGGCTGGGAAGGTTGGGGGTTTGTAGCCATGATACGTTCTGCATAGCTGTTGGGCCCTTTGGCAAGGCCCTTAGCTCCACATTGCTGCAGGGAGGATTGTCCCCTGCTTAGTGTAATCAACTGTAAGTCGCTAAAAAAAGTTAATCAACTTTTTTTTAATAAAAGTGTCAGCTAAATAACTGTAATATAATGTATTACAGAGTGAAGGTCCTACCATGTAGCTCCATTCTTGATGACTGTCTCTCCTTGGGGGATTTCTGTGCCTTTGCTGTAGCAGGGGCAGTTTTTGGGGAGGACACATTCGTTTGCGCTGTTCATGTAGGTTCCTTCTGCACATCCGCAGCCGTCCACAGGTAAGAACTTAACCTGGCAGGAGTAGTCCTGCTCGCTGAGAGAGCGGCAGGTGCGCTTGCAGCTGGTCATGTTATAGCCGTACACCATGGTGTTTTGGCAAGAGGTGTATTTATCTGAGAAAAGAAGGAAGACACCATTTCAGTATTCTTTAGCCTGACCTGCCCTGCTACTGTTTGCCTGATGCTAACCGGTAACACTTTACAATAAGGTTATATGAATTGACATTAACTAATGTAGTTGTTAACTAATTAACTACTGAGAAGTCAAACTGTACAACATTCTTTACATCAAGTATATCCTATTGTTTGCTAGTGTGTAGAAATTATTTTAACTCATACATTACTTAGTAGTTAACAAATACATTAACCTGTATTAATTAACGTTAACATTAGTTAATGCCAATTCATGTGCCCTCATTGTGTGGACCGTTTGACCTACTGCAGACTTTATCTCTCCAGCCCGTGATCCTGATGCCCCTGGCTCCGCAGGCGTAGACGTAGGTCGAGAGTGCAGCGCACATGCAGTCCTCACTCTTCTCGCAGTTGCAGGTGTCGTGCTTACATTGCTGAGGGGAAGGGCAAGTCAATCAAGAAATGAGCTCTTGGACAAACACCTGGCACTGAACGGAAATTAACCAGCTGTGATAACGAGCATGACCTCCACAGAAATGACGGTATCAAAATAATCGCATGCGTAATAACTTACTGTTTTGTAGCTATCCGGGCTTATCTCAGAATGGCACTCGGAAAATGGCCCGGTGTCGTCTGTCAGCATGGAGCACCAGACATCGGCATATTTCTCTGTGGAATGGTAGGATATGAATTCATTAAAAATGTGGAACTATGTTACCTTTATTTGGTAAAATGTCATTTAAAATGCCATATTACATACATGCCAAACACGTACTTCCTTTCCGTAATGTGACATATGAGAGAATTAACAACGGAGAAAGAAGGAAGGAGGTATTGTTCAGGAGGTGTACATGTTGTCATACTGATGAAGTCACAACTGCAGTGTTCATGTTGTCATAGTTAGGGAGTCAGAGATGTAGTGTACATGTTGGCTCCATTCTATTTCACCATATAATAAATTGTGCTGTTCTCATTTGCGTGCATCGCAGAATGCTGCCTGTTGAGGTGCCTTAATTTGGCAGTAGATGTCCATTCACCACGATATCCCATATGTTTTTTCAATAATAAGTGGTAACATGAGTCAGCGGTAAGTTGAGTCCACGTCAACAATGATTTGAATGTACTTGCTGTTATAAGGAGACACAGCTGTAGCGTTCGAGGAGTACTGGCTGTAGTTTATACGCTGCCATAGTTACCGTTCTCCACGCTAAGACTGCAGGGATCCTCAAATGTTTTCTTGATGCTGGGGCACGCGGACCTCGCCACCCAGGTGTTAGCGAACGCTGCTGCAGTGCCCTCCACAAGGCCGCTCGTGGATTTGAAGTCATCAGACTGGACGTCGTTATAGTTTCCGCACAGACCTGAGAGAGAAAGGCAAAATATGTTGGGAATGTGCCAAAATACCCTTCTCCAGTCAACCATCCACTAGCCTCTAGTGTGAGGGTCGTAATTCACAGTACTATTTGTCTGACTGGTTTGACCCACTCATTCCAACAATCCTGTCCAGGTTCTGGAGACATTGGAAAGAATTCTGGGATAAAATTGACTTGAGTTCTTGTCTTGATAATAATATAGAAATAATTATGTTGTCTCCTTTTGCTAAAAACCAGAGAGAAGCTCCACCAATCACGGAGAACATAACAACAAATAGAAGAATGCTAATGGTGCTTGAGAATACCTTTTTTGGAAACCATCAGGGATCTTGGAAGTATAGCATGAAAATAAAGAGGGAACAACTTCCAATAAAGTACAACCATATTACCTGTAATTGCCATTCAATAATGAGAGATTCTTGAAAAAATGCAAATGTTAAAAAATTTTGACAAGCCCTGGATTGTGTCCTGTAACCCTGGGGTTACAGTAGATCAGGGAAAGGAGAGGACATAAAGGTTAAAAATGTGAGCACGTACCACAGGTTTTCCCCTTGTTTGATTTGTCTAATCTGATGTAGACCTGCATGACTGGAATCAGCTCTATCGTCAGCTGGAGCCCGAAATTTGTGTGGACAATGATGTAGAATGTGGATGGCCTCAGTATGGTGACCTGGGCTGTGATGAAAAAATGATACCATTAGAATACATTGATTTCTGCCCATTACTAACAGATATTTAGCAGAAATGCTGCAACAGCCTACCTGCAAAATATGGCAGCGTAGAAGCAATATTATTCACAAGAACACCTCCTTTTGGGTCGACACTTATGGTCTGCAGAATGGAGAAAAAGTCAGTAGAGAGACATTTAGCATTCTATAAGAGCTGCCATAAAATGTCCTGGTTGGATATGGTAGCCAGTAGTCATCACTGGGTACTTTGTAGCCTGCTTTTGCTGTAAAACACCAACTATCACTAATCAATCTGCAGTACTAGATATTTGTCTAGTACTGCACTGTGGCCCAGTCTCATAGACACAGATTAAGCTTAGTCTTGGACTAAAACTTTCCTGTGGTGAATCTCAGATCTGATAGAACCAGTCGAAGACACCATAAGGAGAAAGAGGTGTTTCATGAATTTCAGGCTTTACTGAAATGATGTCGAAAAGGATGCAGAGGAAGGACTTGGTCTTACTTACATTATCTAGGAACCGGATGATCACAGCTTTCAGGCAGATCTCTGTGTCGGTGAGGCCACATTTTTCTAAATCCGCCAGTACCGTGAAAGCCTTTGCATTGCATTGCTAAGGGAAAAGGATGAGCATGAACATTTACGTGTGTGTTGTTTTAAAGGGAATGGTATGGTTTTCCTTACCCTTGGTCAGAACCTATACCAAAAATAATGTTTAACATACTCATATTTTTCAGAAGATAATTCACCCATTCTGCAGTTTTTTTCACAGATTGTCTGAATTGTGTCAATTGTGCTTACTTCATTGTAAAGTGTCACTGTACAAAAATAAAGGCTGACTGCTTATAGATTCACCAGGTTTGGACTGCAGGTACCTGTAAACTGCTAGTTGTAGCCACTCCCACTGCAAATATTATTGTTGTAAGTGCTACCTGTTGTTTCTAAATGTGCATATTTGTGCAATGGGTTTTCGGAGATAAAAATTGTTATTCTACGTGGACTTCATTCTCATTGGCTCCCTGGACTCTTCTGCAAATTGAGTACCTCTCTACCTACTATATATACAGGGGGATGCCTGTCACAGTAACATCTTTAAAGAATCTTTCAGTAAATACATTTTAGCACTTAGCCTGAAAGAAATATACACTCAGTGAGCACTTTATTAGGTATTTATTACGCTTATCTTTTTAGACTTATTAGTCTTCTGCTGCTGTAGCCTAACAACTTAAAAGGTTTGAAATGTTGTGTGTTCAGAGATGCTCTTCTGCATACCACTGTTGTGATGCCTGGTTATTTGTGTTACTGCCACCTTCCTGTCAGCTTTGACCAGTCTGGCCCTTCTCCTCGGAACTCCCTCATTAACAACGCTTTCTGCCTGCAGAACTGTTGCTCACTGGATGTTTTTTGTTTTTGAAGACTGTTGTGTGTGAAAATCCCAGGAGATCAGCAGTTTCTGACATATTCAAACCACCCTGTCTGGCACCAACAAACATTCTACTGGTCAAAGTCACTAACATAACATTTCTTCCCCATTTCTTTGACATTTGGTCTGAAAAACAGCTGAACTGATTAAATATTTGCATTAACGAATTAAGCCTACCTAATAAAGTGCTCACTGGGTGTACATTATTGCAGCATCAAAGGGCACCACCTGTAGAGCATATTGAACTTGACCCTAACCATGCCTTTGATAGGTAGAATATAATGGTGTTGGAGTCACAGCCGCTATGGGCACCAACCTTGGTCATGACGTAGGAGCACTGCCCGTTGATGCGGTAGGATTTTCCATCGAAGGTGGTGATATACGACCCTCCCACTACAGAACAGATTGATGGGCAATCCAACTCCACGCAACTCCACTCACCCCCAGAACACAAGCTGGACAGGACGGCTTGTATTTTAGCCAGTTGTTGTTGCAATGTTTCACCAAAATATCAAATATACATTACAGTACATTCCAAGTATGATGCAAATTATGAGTGGGCACTCTTACCTGAGTAAGAGTGTGGATGCTAGCTTTTGTTCTAGCCTTGTACTAAATCAACTAAAATCCAGCACTGACAGTCCTGTTACTTCAAAGTACCACAAACAGTGGTACAGTGATTGCATGTTTCTAACAACCAAATGCCATGCTCCTAAGCCTGATTTAATTGATATGCTGTGGTAATTACAGGAAGTTGTATTACTGTAATTGATATCAGTGGGACTAAAATGATAAAATGCAACATAACAAACAATAATTTTCATTGTCTTTCATCAAGCTGTAGATGAGATGAATCAGGTGTTTTAGTGCTGTTTTTTTTTGATAAGTTTGGACCAATCAGTTTGTACTTGCCACTGTTGCCCTACCTCTTGTGTTGTCTCATGTTGTTTGTGAAATGCGCTATGCAAATTAATTTTTATTTAAAAATGCCACTGAGTTGAATAGAAGAATATAATGCAAGAGATTGGACTGAAAAGGGCTAACTAAAGGCGGAAACTAAAATGATGGCAGAAGGAATGGATACAGTACAAACTGTAATACTGCAGATTTGACATTTCAAGAATTGTACTTACCATTTTGAACATTGGGTTTCATAAGATTGTCCTGCCTGGTATGATTTTCCATTATAGATGCAAGAGCACATTTCTAGTCTGACACAACCATTCTTCGTGACGTCATCAAAAACAGTCCCTAAAAGATAATATTTTTAATATTCAGCACCGTGGCATAGCTCTGAAATTGTTAGCTTAATTGAACCTGCAGCTATGGAAGAGAACTATAGTCCACCTTAGACGCATTACACTGTAGATTAATAAACATTGAATCTCGTCCATCAGCTTCATAAACATATGGTATCATAAACCTGACCAGGTTGACACTTGTGAGGTAAGTCCACCCGATTTAGGGGATGCGTTTTTCTAATAAAGACTTCTGCGATTTCTTGCAGTGGAAATTCAAACCGTAAAACTAATCTGGTGCTGTGTCAGCGAATAGCTTGACACTGGCTAAAACGTGGTAGCAGCAAAGAGATGATGATGGATAATTCCTAGTGGAAACCAATCTCAAGCAAACTATAGCGATTGATACGAGTAAAATGATGGTGTTTACCAACTGGACAGAAGCAGCCATCGGTGCAGTGCTCGTCACACAGCTGGCTTCTTTCGCGGTTAGAGCAGGTATTGATGCATGGGTTTCCACACTCCTCGTACTCCATGTTAAAGGGACAGGATTTGCCTGAGTGTCACAGTGAAGCCAGTTAGCAGTGATAAAATAAAAATAAAAAGGTATGTTAAGGACCACTGATTTACCAATAAAATTCCCTTAGCATTTGGATGAGATGCAGCTTCCTGAAATGAATTAATTTAAGACAGAAAATAAATTAATAGATTTAAAAAAATAAAAGAAGTGCGCATATTCTATCATACACCAGGTGCAGATTCACACCGGATATGCAGATTTGCAGTTGTTTCCCAGCACGCTACACACTCAATGTACATATACTTTGAAAATAAGCATACTTGTTTGTAAATTAACCAAAAAAATCTTGAAATGTGAGTCGTTTCATTCATCTATGGAATACATTACAAAATTATAAGGTTTATAAATTATAAGACAAATTTTTCAAGCCGATGCTGGCTAGGTTTATCATGTAGCGTATATTTTGATATAAAAGGATTAGATTTTTTTTCATGAGTGTCTAAGAGAAAGATACAGTATAATGTCCCTTTGGTTGTGGCAGATAGTGAAGAGCCACGTACTGCAGAATTGCTGTGTCCTCCACTGCTGTGGCGTTCCTCCAGCGTGCACGCACTGCCGGGAGTACTCAGAGATGGTGTTACACAGGCAGAAAGAACTGTTACTCGTGTCGCAGTGGCATAAGTCGGAGACGCAGGCTTTCATTAAGTAGTCGCCGGCCACCAGGTCCTGGCAACTGCTGAAAGCACTTCCGGAAAGCAGCTTGTCGCAAGCCGTTCTCTGCAGGGATATACGCCCATGGGATTGTCAAGGTACAATAGAGTGCATTGTGTTAAAAGAATACTAACCCTACCGCACCAAAAAATAAATGGCACTTAAGTCACAGTGTACATTTTCTATCATGCACTCGCACTACACCATGCGCAGATTCGTACCAGCTCTTTAGTGTTGCAGCGCTTTTCCGGCAACAATGCAGGTTCTTCACAGGTGTCTTCGGGGCTATTCATCCTCCAGATGTTCGCAAAGTTAATTAGATCTAACTTTGCTCCTGTAAGACATGAGAAGATTGGAGGTTAAGCTCTGAATATACTATATTTTAACATACGATAGACACAGATGCGATTTTTTTCCGAGTTGCATGCCTGGGTCTATTTCATGGAGGTGCACGAAAGATTTACCGTCTCTAACGAATTCATCATAGTACTGCACCCCATTAAAGTCTCCGCAGAGCCCACACGTCTGGTTTTTGAATTTTTTGTCTATCTCCACCTGTTGAGCAACATGAAAGATGCGACTTTAACATTGTATTGTAAATCGTAGGGAACACAAAATATTACCTGAAACACAAGCATTATATACAATATCATATTTTATGTATACAAATATGTAAATGTGTTTAAATAAGACTAAATGCTTTTTTATTTTACCATGTGCTTTGGCCATTTGATGATGTAGACTAATATAAATTTGCAAATGTAACCTAACGATGGTAATTTCTGCCGGTAGCATGCTTAACAACAGTGAATTAACACATTAGTTTGCTAACAGGACCTTTGACAGGATGTTTCAGAAAATCATGCTCGCAGTCACTAATATCCGTGATCAGGCTTTTGTTTGTTTTTCCCAATATGGATTGTTTGCTTATACTTAACATAATGTGCATACAATACACAAGGAAGAATGCATTGTGGATTCAACATCCTGCTCTCTATTATAGGCCAGTGGGAATTGTACAAGAGATGCATTACTGCTTCAGCAAAGAAGGAGATGTTTCCTGCAAGACCAATGCAATAGTGTATGACTGGACACAGCAAAACACAGCGTACATCACATGCCTTGGAAAGGACACTGTATGCACTGACCTTCTTCTTGTGCTTTTTGCACATATAGGGTTAAAGGTTTTGTGCCACAGGGTTACGTTCCTGGCTTGAAAAAGCCTGGTTAGATACTGACTTGTATCTGGCCCTATCTGTGCAACAGGCTGCTGCTTGTCTTGGCACAGGCAAGCAGGGTGGTAGCTATATTCCGTATCTCCATGCCAACCATATGCGAGGGGAAATCCCCCTCCCCTAATGGTTGGTTTTAGGATTAAAACCTTCTCATTTAGTAGAAGAACCCCATCTTGTGGTACGAGGCCAGCAGCGCTCCTGACTGGCCTCTCCCTCTCATTGCATAGATATTCTGCACCATGTTATTCAGAGTTATTTCAAACGGGTCATAGCTGGATTTTACACCAGGGTAGTGTTGCATGACTGACAGAGAGACATCCATACCCCTGTTCATTGTTTGAAATTTGGTGGGATACTCTATGCTACAGCAGTGTGATAGGGTGCGGTGTGGGAGGGTGAGAGGATGAAATGGAGCTGCCACTCTCCCTGGAACACCCTCCATATCGATATAACTGGATGTAAACACCATTAAACTCCTGAAATGACACCTGAAAGTATTCACCTGTCACTACAGCTCCGAGCAATTAAAAAAATATGTTATGATGGTCACGCTTCATAATATTAGGCTAGAATATGTTAATATATTTTTACCGATATAAGATCAAATGAGTGGCTATGTTTTCTGTGCGAATGATAGCCTCCCAGCTAACAAAACGCTTCAAGACTTCAAGATTAGTGCGTGGAGTGTACCTTTTAAGGTTTGTGAATTATGCTTTGTACAGGAACGAACGCTGACATGTTTGCGTGTTCTACAGAAAGAAAACTCTCCCATGTTTCTCCCACAAACCTTTCATTTACAACCTCTAGGTCTCAGAATAGGACATTTGATTAAGGATGTTGCTGTTGCAGTGTATTTTTTAGTCAGCATCACAAGCCTCATACCAAGAAGGAGTCATCTTCGTTCCACGTGGCGACCACGCCCAGCTTGGCTGAGATCTTAATGTAAGCTGAGGTCGATTCAATGTTAACTCCATACTTGTTGAAAGGCAGGGTTTCCCTGGAAGATATGGAAGTTGGTTAAAAGCACTCCGCAAATAACCTTAACACTTATTATCTCTTATTAACAGCCATTTGATATTTGGTATTTTAGCATTATAAGACGTAAATATCACACGTGTTATAACTGGGTAGGCATAGCTGTGATGGCTTATTTAGCTTATTTTATGAATCATGCTTCACTCAGGGTACAGGCTGCATTCCTGGCTACCCCATTCGGGAGCTGGGATACTTATTTTCATGGTCAGAAACTAAATGGGAAATTGCCTTAGCTATTGTGCATTGTAAAGGAAAGTTCAATAATTGTTTTTGCACAATTGTTTTTTAATACAGGCAATATGTGGAATAGCTTTCCAGGTACTGGAGGAAAATCTTGGGTTGTTCCCATCCATGATATAGTTCCTAAAAAGGTGCATGTTTGTCGCTGGGGTGATACCCTATAGGTACATAAAATTGTACCCCTTTCCAGCAATATCAAACTAATTTGTACCTTTACTTAGAAAATGTACTTTTTTGGACCAAAAGAGAAAATTATTGTACTTTCAAACTACATTTGGGAAATTTGATCGTGTCACTTTATTACTGAGCTGTCACTATTTCTGAGAGTGCTGGATACTTTTAAGTGTGTAGGTAAAAGACTATCCGAAATGGTCTGAACGGCATTTTCTCGTCGTCATTGAGGGTGAGGGTGAGATTTCCCAGTGCTCACTTTTTGTTGTTGATGACGTAGGACCGACTGCTGAGCTCCACGACTGCCCCAGCCAGCTTCATGGTGATCTTGCTGATGGTGGGAAGGCCGTTCACCACCTGCCTCCTCAACTGGATGTTGAACTCTTCAAACTCGCTCTGGCACAGAGAGCTCATGACAAAGTTACAGGTTGAGGTAAACTGGAAGATGTCCCCATCGAAAGTCTTGAAGTGGTAGTTTCCCCATGTGCTGCATACTTGGCCGTTATGAGCCGGGCTCACTCCTTAGGCCGGAGAAAAATCATCAGCATCAATATGACATCAAAGGTTTTTAGCAGAACATTGTTTTAGTTAGTACATGTCGGTAATCGTCAGTAATTTGTGAAAACATATTTGCAGACTTCCTTACCTGCAATGAGTGATCCCTTTTTCACAGAGGGGATGATATTAACTTGTTGTTGAGCAACTGTGGAGAGAAGCAGTGAATAAAATCTATTTATCATATTTTGTATGACATATTTTATGTCAGTTTCTCAAGTCACATTAATATATTATTATTTATTATTTTAGATTAGTGAAAATAGCATGCTTTGATGTTTGTTTATAAATGTTTTATCAGACTTTTGGACCCTACTGTGCATTGAGAGATACATTCAAAAAGTAGTCATATTATAATATACCAATTTATAATATGAATCTCTCACTGTACATTATTTATCTGTCACTGTACATTGAGAAATACATTCAAAAAGTAGTCATAATATGTCCAAAATTCTGATACCACATTGAAAATCCATCCATCCAGTATCTTAACTGCAGGGGGGCTGGAGCCTATCCCAGAATACATTGGGAAAAGGGCAGGAATATACCCTGGACTGGTCACCAGTCTATTGCAGGGCACACACACTTATACCCACAGGCAATTTAGACTCTCCAATCAGCCTAACCTGCATGTTTTTGGACTGTGGGAGGAAACTGGAGTACCCAGAGGAAACCCACGCAAACACAGGGAGAACATGCAAACTCCACACAGAGATGCCCCAGCCGACCGGGATTTGAACCCAGGACCTCCTTGCTGTGAGGCGGCAGTGCTACCCACTGCCCCATCTGTGCCGACCCCACAAAGGTTTAGGATTTTGAAAAATGTAAAACAAATTAAAGTTACTTCAAAGCTATGCAAGAACTACTTGAAGACCAAAGAAGAGCAAAGTGTGCTGCACAATCCACAATCACCTGACCTCAACCCCACTGAACATTTATGGGGACACTTGAAGACTGACAAAAGCTAAGCATTCAGTAACATCACAAGATGCTCTTCGGAATATTGTCCAATAATCCATGCTAACTTGAGTGCACGTTGCTATTAAAGCAAAAGGTGGACATATCAATACAAGAAATTCTGAAATTCATGTAAATTTCTCAAAGATTCAACTTTTCACTCAAATTGTTATATTGATAATAAAAATTGTTATTAAAAAGTTAATATTAAATTAGAAAGAACTCAAGATAGAAGGATTTGGTCTTGTGGTCTTAGCTAATTGTCTTGTATAACTGGAAATAGTACCATAGTATACCATAACACCATAAATAATACCTCAGACACAGAATTTCCTATCAGCGGCAGTGCAGTCTAGTTATTTTCATACTGGTAGTGCATCACAGAAGAATCAATTGCAGCTAAGTAGTAACTGCATTAACAGGAGCAGCTCCTGCAAATCTTTGTGTGATGTTACAGAAAGTTGTACTGACCTGTCAGCTCAAGCGACAGCAGCGTCCAGACCAGCAGCTGTCGGACTATGTCCATTGGTGTCCCCATTCTGCCGAGGGGATTGGAACGTTCTCAGCACTGGTGCAAGGTGTAAAGTTCCCACCCAGACGCTGGGCTTTATACCCCTACTCTCTGAGGAGGGACCAAGGCTCTATGGAGATCAAAGGCAACAAAGGTGGAGTTTAAACATTTGACTGTGTCAAGATGAATGGTGACTCTTTGTTTAAGTTCCCTCCCTAAACATTAACATTACCATCTTGTGTTGATACATTTGTTCCATGTAAAAGATCTGCAAATTCTGCTATTTTTGAACTGTTTTCATATAGGAATGAAGCTCATTTAAAATAGTATTTACTGACTGATTCATTGTTCAGTTGTAATCCATATCTATTGTATTTATTACATTATTACATTATCTTTGCATTAACACAGCCAGTGATGTATTTCACTACTTTATGTTATAGTATGATGATGATGATGATGATGATGATGATGATTATTATTCTTTTATACTACTACTAATAATAATCATCATAATCATTATCGCAATAATAATAATCAATATAGCTGCAAGCAGCAATTATTGGGGTCCACTCCAAATGCACATGATGCACAACTGCACAGTCTTATGTATAATTAGGCTGTAATGAATATAAAAAATGTCATTGATGAATCTTATAATGGAAGGATTTTGAATGTAGGCCAAGTAGTTCAGAAGATCCAAAAGAAAATCCAAAATGTGAAAAATACATGCTTTATCTAGGTGGCACTATAGAGCACAACTAATTGAACTGTTGAATTGAAATATGCTTTGTGGACTTTGTACAAACATAAGACTCATCCTGGTTGCATGTGTTATTCAGAGGTTATCCATCACTTAATTTTTACCTATATTCACCTCAATTTTTGAAAGACTGCTGTGGCTGACCACTTTGGATTACCATAATTATTGTTATAGCTTTTCCTAAGCATACTCCCCAAAGGGTCGGAATGTTTTGTGAATATGGGCCTTGGATGAGTTTCTTTTGGCAGATCAATGTAATGTTTTAAATTATATATGATGATAAATAAACTGTGTAAATCCAATTCTAGGCCATAAACACCAGAGTTATGCTAACAGGATCACAAAATGTGCCTCACCTGAAGGTAGCACTATAGGGGTTAAAAAAGTGGTAAAAATCTCTCTTGGCCATGAGTCAAGTACGTCTATGAAAGTTTCTCCACATTCACATGCATACTATTTACGCCTCACCTTCTGTTTACTCGCATTTTCCAGAAATTTTGTGAGAACAGCATAACAATTCATCGTAGAATATTTTGATAACCTTTCATCTTCTGTCATGAAATTATTTCAATGATATGCTCTTGTGAGACATGGGGCTCTTTCAAATAGCTTATTTTTAGATTCTAGCTTCATTTCCTTGCTTCCTTTGCATGCTCCAATGCCACCCATCAGAGGAGGCAATGGAAAGGAAGCAAGGAAAGGACGTCAAGGAAACGTTTCATGGGCAAATTGAATGTCATTGCTTTTTCGAGCCTCATGGCAGATTGGGGGAGGTGGATCCACAGGTCAATGATTAATGTGTTACACTTACTTCTGCAAAGTATGCGCTCATGTTTCCTTGCTCAAGAATCCTTCAGGAGAATCGGAATGGAAAAGAAGAATCAGGACGTCCTTAAAAAATCTTGATCGATTTCCAGGTTGAGGAGTGAGGGGGCTTGAGGGACGAAATAAGTGATTGGAAAGAGCCCAGGATCTTTTTTAGGCAGACTCTTTAGACTCATTCTAATGGCTTATTTATTCCCTCCTTCTTTCTGTCCTTGTGTCCTTTCCTTGTTTCTAGTTCCACCCATAAGGAAAGGCAAGGAAAGGAAGGGAGAAAAGGAAGTGACGATTGGATGAGAAAAATGTGAATTAGGCAAATTGAATTTCCTTGCTCCTAAAACATCAGTTTGAATCCACATTACAGTTACAGACGTAGCAGATGCTGGACAGGTGGATCCACAGCTCAATTATTTTTATGCCACACATTCAGAAAAAATACTTCCGCAAAGAATCGGTTTTTGTTTCTTTGCTCAAGAAGTCTTCAGCCTAGCAACCTAGTTCCTGGCTCCTAGATCCTTGAAGGAACATTTAACAGATTGGAATATCCTAAAAGTTGGCAGACCTTGATCGATTTCTAGGACAGGTGAGGAACAAGGAGACAAGGAATGATAAAATAAACATTTCGAATGAGCCCCTTGAGTCATCTAGAATAACACATTTCCAGCAAACTGGATTTTCCACAATTTTGGCCCAAATTTTTTTTAACTGCTCCTACATCTTTTGACCAATTCTTGGACTCTTTGATTCTGACTCTTTAAACGGGGGAATTTGGTCTGATTGGATTGCAAGGAAAGGGTGAGGTGACCTCAAAATCTCTCTCATTGTAGATTTTCACTCCATTTTTATTGTCCAGTGTTTTTAAAAGTAAGTGCACACATAGTACGATAATCTCTGCTAAAGCTTCAATATCTTGAATACACATTACTCTCAAACTGTAAAGCCTCTTTGCTGTTGCTCAAAGGAAGATTGGAGCTCTTATTAGTTTTATGTACCGTTGCCGTAGTGAGTTAGTGAGTCACAACGCTCCTAGCAGATCCAGGAACTGCATCCTGATTTTCTTTATTTTTATGAAGGGGATATGGGTTTTGTATAAAGGCAACCCCCTCTAGTGACTGGTTAACCACATAAGCACACAAGCACACACACTCACACAGGCATAGACTATGAGAACAGGCAGTAAATTTGCCCATAGTCTAGAGCAGTGTTTTTCCAACTCCAGTCCTCGGGACCCACTTGCCAGAAGGATTTTTGTTGAACTCACACACCTATTTAACTAATCAAGGGCTTTTTTTTGTGGCTCGTTTGGTTCATCATCTGTATAATGGTGAATAATACATCTGTAAAATGGTACATGGCTGAATCCTGTTAGATCCGCTTGTGTACAAGAGGTTTCCACAGCTCTTTGAGTATGACCAGTAATTCTAGAGATCATAGTTCTGCAAGGAAAGGCAGGTAGCTTAGCAATTAGCTTTCATATGTTTGTTGAAAGTTTTAGTTATCAGCAAAGATATGACACTTTGGACACTTTGGACATTTTGTCTTGCCAGGTGAAAATGTGGCAACCCAAACTCTGCTGATTGAATCACAAATTATTGATGAATTGATGCATATGTCCATTTTATATGCCTTATATACCTTTATAGGCACTTCTTGCTACTTTGCAGCCCTGGTTCTGGAATGGTGCTTCTGTACAATGTACCTCAATTAACAAATGAACAACAATTTGACCATATCTAGAGATGGAGAGGGAATCAATAAAAAATCTGCTGTATGTCTCGTTTTGAGTAGTGAAATAATTAGTGAGTTAGCAGGTGAAGTTATCTATCCATCGTCCTGCTGCAGGCAAACTGTCTCCACACACCAGTCTCCGGTCTGAAAGCCCTTCTTGGCCAGTATCCCCTTGAAGGGCTTTTCAGCAGATGTATGTATGCTTTCCCACCTTAGCCAAAGCTCAACCTGTTCTCACTGTTTACCAGCTTCTGCAGTTCCGGGTAAGCATCTTTGCTTGTTTGATCACCGCAAGTGAGCGCTGCTTTGTGGGACGGCTACTTCGCTGGAACTTTCCCCCAGGCATACAATTTATGTAGGATGCAGAAATAAAACAAATGACTCCTTCTATTGCTTAAACAAACTTTGTGATTTATGTAGTCAAGTGTTACCAGAGGTTAAGCTCATTCAGAGAATAGCCGCTGACGTCAGAAAGTTCTGAATCATGCATATTACTGTGAAAGACACTTTGTTTTAGAACAGACTGGACTGGAATTGACGTCACAAATATTAAAATAAAAGTCATATGTGGCAGTATAGGAATTAGTATGGTTTTCTGATGGAAACCCTGATAGAGCTACTGGGTGTGCTGGCTTTGTTGTTACTCTGCACTTAATTCATCAATTTGAGGAGTTGGCTCACTTCACCTGGTTACCTGGCTCTGAATTGGATGCTGATCAGACCTGGGTCGAATATGTCCTTGTTTTGGATTCAAATACTTTTCTGTGCTCAATTGATCATGCCTGGTCCAAGAGGACCAGATGGTGGGGATTGTACTTTTTTGAGAGAACTTCATAGGTTCAAATACACAGACAAGCTCAGTAAAGCATAGAAAAGTATTTGAATCAAAAACAATTTGGAAAACAAATATCTGAACCATGCCTCGTGCTGATTAAGGGGAAAAATCAACAGGGTTGCAGAATGCTGGTTTAAACACCTTTCTGAGGAGTCCTCCATTTTGAAAGTTCTGTTACTATAGCTATCCTTTTTGTTTAGTTACTTGAGCACTGTGCATGTGTGTTGGAAAAGTAATAATTTTTGCTTGACCCCAGTGTCTTATTTTAGCAGTGTATAGGCAAGACTTTGAAAGCAGCTCTTAGTTGGGAAAATATTTTTGTCTCGCTCTTGTCTCTTTCCTTGTCAAAGGAGTTTCTACTAGTCATCTTGAAAGCTTTAGCATATGAATAACAATTGAATGATCCATTTCCTCAGCCCTTGAATTTTGCTGTGACATGTATTGTGGCAAACTAATGCACAATGATAAATAAATGCAAAATAAATGTCTCAAAAACTCTTGATAAACCAAAAATATTAACTACAATCTATCATACAATATAATTTGTTTTGTACAATTGGATGGTATCAGGTACAGCATTGGGGTCAAATCATAATTGTACTCATTTGTGATAAATTTCAGTTAGATTCTAATTTTAATTAGATTTTAATTAAGTCTTACAATTTCTTAAATATTCAATGTCCAAGAATGTGTTACTTAAAATGAAGAAAAACAAGTGATACTGCTCTTTGATATCTTAGTCTTGTAAATGGCATTAGTATTGTTTGCAGTGTTATTTGGCAGAAGTGTCTCGAAGATGGCAGATGCATGTTTGTCAAAATGAACAAGGCTTTTGTGTTCTGCAGTATATACGACAATAATTTCTGCAACCTGATACAAATTTGCCAATTGCTAAGAATATAACATCCCCAGTTGCTAATATAAAATAAGAAAATAGCGATACAACCATTGGATTACACATCACAAATGATTACACAAACATAGAGGTAAATGACACATTAATGTCTGAGAAATGTTTGCATTTTGAATGATACTTTTGGGAGTGAACACTTAAATATTTATCTTGCCCTTAGTTCAGCAAACATTTGGAACACACTTGCTGTGAACAAAATAAATGAATATAATGACATAGAAGCAAATACACTTCAGAAGTATATTTGTTTCAAATGTAACTATTTTTACACTAGGATAAGAATAAATATACATTGAACTGAGATCACAGGAGATACTTTCGATATCCTTTGGAGGTGGAGAAAACAGAAAAGTCATGAGCATACTTTGCTTGATTTGTTTCTATAAAAAGTGAATGGGTGGGACTGATGTTAATCAATCCAGGTCAGGGTTGAAAGGAACTTGTCACGCTTTTTAACCTTTCCATTAGTCGAACATCCTATGCCAATCCGGGAGGGTAAACCCTATTGCACTTATCCCCTTAAGCACTTGGCATGTTTTTACGCTTCAGTCCACCAGCAGAGCCACTACTCATTTCCGTGATTCACAAAGAGCTGCCCCACACCTTCTTGCAGATGTACAGATGCTAATGTTATCATGGCAATTTAATATATATATATATATATATATATATATATATATATGTATGTATATATATATATGTATGTATGTATATATATATATATATATATATATATATGTATATATATATATATATATATATATTTATTTATTTTTACAGAGAGACAGGAAGAAGGGGAAAGCAAGAGCGGGAAGGACATGCCACAAAGGTTGTATGGCTGGATTCAAACTGTCGATATCAGGGCTTGCAATGACGGGAGGAGGGGGTGATGTGTTACACAGCAAAACTCAAGGCCAATACAAGAGCACATTATTTACCACAACTATCTCATCACAACCGGTATATTAATAATATTAGGCCATACACTATACAATCACCAAGCACTTTATTAGGAACATTTTTACTTTATTACATGTTATTCATGTGATTATCTAATCAGCCAATTGTATGGTAGCAGTGCAATGCATACAATCATGTATATACGGGTCAGGAGCTTCAGTTAACCAGTTCACATCAACCATCAGAATGGGGAAAAAATTTGCTCAACAGGCAACGCCACTGAAGGACAGACAGATTTGACATATTCCTCCTCATGGAAACATTTGGAGACCTGCATAGCAGTCTATCCCAGTCATATGTTGTACGTCTGCACAGTACTGCTGGTAGACTGCATGCAGAGGGAAAGAATGGCTTACTCATTGAAGGGTATTTTTATACATTTTGGTTTCACCATGTAGAAATTACATCATTTTTTATACATACAGTGCAGTCTATATGTATTTGGACAGTGGTACAATTTCTGTTCTTTTGAAACAACAAAAGAAGCAACATACACTCAGTGAGGACTTTAGGTAGACCAGTTCCCCAGTTTGTTATTACAAAATTAATTAGCCAATCATGTGGAGCAACTAAACGCATAAAGGCATGCAGATATGTTTCTGAGGTTCAAGATGTCCAGCTGTTTTTTAGTCCAAAGGTCAGAATGGGGATGAAATGTGATCTAAGTGCTGTTGACTGTGGAATGATTATTGGTGCTAGACACGGTGGTTTGAGTATCTCAGAAACTGCTGATCTCCTGGGATTTTCATGCACAACAGTCATTAGAGTTTGCAGAGAATGGTGTCAGCAGCAGAAGACCAATAAGTAAAAAAAAAAAGTCTGAATAAAGTCCTTAATAAGTACCTAATGAAGTGCTCAGTGAAGTTATACGATGTTTACTGAGGCACTGAATACCAATATGTTTGTAACAACAATGCCCCACCTGAGGTTTAAATCCACCATTTTATGGTTCAATTCCTGAACTACTGGCGTGTGGCACACTGCCTGAATTAATTAAATATTTGTTCATTCTGTTGATTTTTCCTGGTCTGTTGACTCACTGGGTGCAGTGGTTTGCAAAATAAATGTTTGATTCTTTCGTCCTGTTCACGTCAACTGTATGTGTAAAAAAAAAAAACATGTATAGCATCAAACAGCTCAAACTCTTCTAATGTACAATTTTTCTTTCTGATTCAAGAAATTAGTCTATTGTCTATAGTCTTGCCTGTTCATAAAAACCTCTTTCTCCTGCATCATCATGCTGTGTTAGGAACAGACTGATAGGCTTTTTGATGTGGAATTTTCCTTGCAATCCAAGAGTTATTAATTTCCACCACATTGCTTATTGAGATAGACTTACACAATCTGCTCATTAAATGATTATGGTAAATTTGTTGACTCCAGGCTTTAATGTCTGCTGTATGTTTGTCTATCATTCCAGTTCTCAAGTCTCTCTCTTGTTCACACACTCATGTCAGCCCCATCCCACGCTGAATGGCTTCTTATTTGGCCATGACTGAGCACCCAGCTCTTTGGAGAAAATAACACTGGAACATACGCATATATGAATTAGGCGGTGTCTGGCAATAAGATAAAGCAAGTAAACAATGATAAAGTATGGATGTCTTGAATAGGAATGTTTGTTTTGCAATAATACAGAGGAATATGTTCACTTAAGTCTCAACTGACTGCAGCCACTTTGATATACTTTTTATATTCATGCTTTTTTTTTATACATAATTAGCTAAAGTTTATCTACTGCAGTGATCTAAAAACTGAAATGCAGTAACAGGACAATGAAATGTAAAAATGACTGTTTCCACAACAGCCATAATTCAAAGCATTGTTTTACAGTATATCTCTGCTGAATTGTTTTCTTCTTTTTTATGATAGTTCTCCCCTGGTCACACAAATAGTGTTTTCTGGCTCTCCATTTCATACTCATTAGATCCAAATGGCACCAGGACACACAAGTACAAGGTGTACAATTCTTATTGAACAGCTCATTACATATTGACACACACACACACACACACACACACACATACCACACGTACACATTCACACACACAAACACACCTCAAATTGCCACATGCATTTGCACGTACACACATGCACTCCCTTCCACACACACAAACACTCTCTCTCACACTCTCACACACACACACACACACATACCTTCTCTCTCTCTGTCACATACATACACGCACATATTCTCTAAATTATTATTGGTAAAAAAATAAATGAGATTATTTCTCTATAAAAAAAACCCCAATGGAGACAGCCTAGCAGTTTAGAAATGGCGTTGTCCTTAATTATACAATACAAACAGATCATAGCTATTTAATTTGACTGATTTGCAATTGATATTAAACAACTCATTGACGTAGGGCGTCACTGCAAAAGTCTTTGTCATCAACCAATCAAGCAAACTAGAAATATGTATATGAATATAAAATATGGATCAAATCTGAGTTGAAATAATAAAAGTAGCTTATGCCTACAAACGGGAAACAGTCAAGAAAAATAATAATAATATGAATAAAGAATAAGAATAATATAAATATATAAATAGGAAAATTAAAAAAGTACAAAACCTCTGACTTTGTCCTGCTTTTGAGAAAAGCTCTGATGGCACAGTTATACAGATGTTATTTTAGAATTATTTAGTTGAATACTGTAGCAGCCGTTGCTTTCTTTGCTGCTGAAAGAACTTTTTTTTTTAAACATAATAGCCTACAATTCCTCCGTTATCTCGAGCATTTATGTTTTTGCTATGAATACCAAGTCAGAGGTTTGAGCTTGAGCCAGGCCGAAAGAAAAAATAAATAGGCCATGTTTGCCAAAGCAAACTCAACAATTTTATTAATTTTGATGTACTGATTCGAACATGCTAATTCCAACATGCTCATTTTAATTAACCAACTCGCAGGCAGCTCAGGCAGAGAACAGGACAGCTAAGATAAATATCTCACAGATAGTATGTATAATCATGTCTAAACACAATAATCTTCAGCTGAATAATAGAAATAGATTAACTGACTCAGCACATTGCTCAGGACCACTGTTGTCCAGGCAACTATAAGTTTCAGAATTACAATGCAAAAATGGAGAGGGATTCAGAATTAATCAGTCAGGAATGGGCACTTTTAAATTGCATTTTTATTTGAAAATTATATTAAGTAGATCATCACTATTTTTTTAAAATTAGTCAGGAACAAATTAAAGAACATTAAATATCAGTATTTAGAGTAAACAGACAGACATGCTACAGAGTAACCGTGTCATGGTAAAGAGATGGGTGTTAAAGCGGTATCACAGGGTCACATGACCGTTTCGCTTTCAGTGGGTCGTGACCAGGTCTACGGCCGAGATTGGGCTTGGCGTTTAAAGGGGAGGGGCCTGGCTTCCTCCTTGAGACTGTAGCAGTCTGTGACCCTGCAGCTGCAGGCCTCCACGTGGACATATGTGTAGGGGACCAGATCCCCGTTCATGCAGAACAGGCTGACTGTGCGGTTGCTGGTCCGAGACTCCTGGCAGCAGGTGCAGGAGTGCTGCATGAAGGCGGGCGTGGCAGAAGAGTACCTGTGGGGCAGAGACACCGTGAGAACCGAAAAACTACACCAGTCCAGAGAACCTACAGGGTAGGGACACAGTGACAACAAAAAAGCTACACTGCTCCAGAGGACTTACAGGGTAGGGACACCGTGAGAACTGAAAAACTACACCTGCCCAGAGGACTTACAGGGTAGGGACACAGTGAGAACTGAAAAACTACACCTGCCCAGAGTACCTCAAGGTAAAGTGGGCAGCCTGTATCCTAGTGGCTAAGCTGCTTGACTGGGACCTGGAAGGTTGGTGGTTCAAGCCTCAGTGTAGCCACAGTAAAATCTGTGCAGCTGTTGGGCCCTTGAGCAAGGTCCTTAACCCCACATTGCTCCAGGGAGGTTGCCCCTTGCTTAGTCAACTGTGAGTTGCTTTTGATAAAAGCTAAATCAGCTAAATCACTGTAATGTAATGTACCTACAGATCAGAGATACTGTGAAAAACAAAAAACTACACCCTTGTATGGTTCAGCCCTGGGTAAAATATGTAATTGTCTTGGATTCATTTCTAAGCTTTACTGAGTGTATTGAAACTTATGAGATGCTCTTGAAAACCCCCCTTCACATCCTCTTGGTTGGCTCAATTGCACCAGGCAGGATAAATTAGAGCACAGAAAGGTATTTGAATCCAAATGTATTTGACCCAGTTCTGGTATGACAGAGGCAGTCATGACATGAGACATGCCAAAACTATTTGAAATATGGTTTTAAAAACACTGGAGTCCAAAATAAAAAATAAATGGGAATCCTCTATCCGTTAACATACAGTACCAGTCAAAAGTTTGCTTTCTGCTTTCTCCTATGTTTTATTTCCTCTGTTTGTAATCAAACAATTCATATGGGTTCAAAGTGCAGATTCTCAGCTTTTATTGAAGGGTATTTTTGTATATATTGGTTTCATCATGTAGTATCAACAGTACTTTATACATAGCCCCGCATTCCAATGTTCGAGACAAATTAACACAATATCAAATACTGTACTATACTGTAGTTACTACGTGGTGAAACCAATATGTACAAAAATGGTGTCACTACTTTCTCTTTTTCATTGCTACACTGTCTCTCAAGTATGCTCTGTTAGCTCATCACTGCCCTCTAGCAGAATTTAGCAAACTTGCAACTGGAGCACTGTCACTTACTGTGTATTGTGCACTAAAAGGCCCTCTCTGTCACTCACTGTGTATTGTACACTAAAAGGCCCTCTCTGTCACTCACTGTGTAGTGTGCACTAAAAGGCCCTCTTTGTCACTTGTTTTGTGTCGTGTGTACAAATCAGCCCTCTCTTTCACTCACATGGTATAGGTGTTGCAGGCTCCTTCACAGTACGCCATGTCAATCTCGTCCACCGATTGGCAACTGTCATGAACAATGTGGGTCTTCGTGGTTTCTACCTTACAGGCCCGCTCCTTCTCCACACCTGTAGTTAAAGATGGGTGAGTGGCAACATCCCTCCACTCACAACAAGTAAACTTGGTTTGCTTTAACTACTCAAAATGTTAATCGCTGCTTCATTTTATGATCACCCTGCTGAAAGAAACAGCTCAAGCTAGGTTTTGAAACAGCTGGTAGTTGGTTGACCAGCTCAGATCAGCTCTATACTCAACATGGTTTGACCAGCTCAAGCTGTTTTGAAACCGCTGGTAGCTGGACATTTTAAGCTGGTCATAGCTGGATTTTACACCAGGGCAGTTCATGATATTAACACATTAACACATAACACCAGTTTTGTTTTTTTGGTTCAGAGGAAACGTTAAAACAAATGTTGTCAATCCAGGTCGTGCAACCATGAATATGGCTGAACACAGAGTTGTGAACAGGCCTGCTGACTGTGACATGCTCGGCCAGTACTTACATACGTGACAGCAGCCGTCAGCAGACACCTGAATCGTTCCCTACAAAGCAAACATAGCCACAACGAGTCGTCAGACCCGTGCTCCAAAATGAAAGTAATGTGCTTTTAGAACACGTCATCAAACTACCTTCCTTTATAGAACTTAAAACTTTCATGCCTAAGATACATTGGTGTAAGTTGATGGCTAAAATCAGGGTGGATCACTGGTTAGGGGTCCTCCCGTTAGGGGTTAGGTTTCTCGTGAACCATGGCAATATTTTAAGAGTAATTCAGCAGCAGCTCATTATGTCTCTTAAAATAATAACTAGGCTTGTGCTTATAGATGTGGATCATTTATAACCTGGTAAACAGGAAAAATAACTGTAAAACTGCTTTTTGTGTTCATTCTCATAAAATGCTAAATATTCAGGTCTTTATATCCAATAATGCAATTCAGACATTTTTGCAATTCAGGTTTGAATGGTGCGATTGCTTTCGACCTCATGGTGAAGCCGTCATGTTATCTCTTCTCTTTAAACCATAAGAAATATCATGTAAACCTTAGAGGGTCGATTCTTGGTACAGATATTACTCTCACGCTGAATAAACTAATCTATTGAATTTGACTTCCATCATGTTGCATTTCTGCTGTAAATTGTATCAAAATAAATGTTCATTTTATAATTTTGCTGCCAGTACAGGCAACTGTTGGGAAGTAGCTGGAGATGTTTATAGTTTTCTGCTTCAGGGGTAGACCCATGGCCTACTGTTTAAACTCTTGTTCTGTGGTGGGGGCCATGTGGTGAACTGACCGGCTGGCAGTTGCTTTCGTGGAAGGGTGGACACTTGATGTTGGAGAGTGTGGAAACGAAGGTCCCATTGATTCTGAGACAGCTGTGCACCACACACTTGTTTCCAGGAGGTGACCAGGTGTGTCCATGCTGTGGAAGGGAGGGACAGCATGCACATCACTCCAGGCAACCTGTGACCTGTAAGGCCCTACCCTTTTTCCGATTATGTAGCTCAAAATCCAGCCAAAATGTGTCTAGCTTCTCTATTTGAGCATAGACGGCAACTGTCTTCGATACAACGGTGATTCATTGACGACATTAATCAGAGATATCAAACCGTGTAATTACTTTCTTGAAGATTAGAATACATACAATTAATTAAGATAAAAAATATTGTCAAGCAACAATAAGCAGAATTTATATAATGTAGATAATGTAACATATTATAGATTATATTTTGTTACAGTATTAATGGGGCTTTAAGTCATTTATTTTGTCAGGTAAATAATCTAGGTACCATTCCCTCACAAATAATATGAGAGGTGTTCCGTTACTGGTTGCCGTCTGCCTACCTGGAGCAGCTGAATCTGTCCATCGACCTGCAGCACACAATGAGTCTGCACACACCTTCCACAGCACTTGTCCTCTTCCGTTTCAATGTACCTGAAGCCCTGGGTGAGGGAAAGGATGACAAGGGCTTTATGTAAATTACTCAGTTTTTATTACTAAATATGTTGTTCTCCATATGTGAGACTTCCGTTACCATTCCATCATTAATAAAGAACACTACCTTACACATGTTGGGTAAATAACGCATTTGTCAAGAACTGCATTATTGTTTAGTTTACAGTATTTGCTGTGTATTTATCAAGGGTGCCAATATTTCTGGAGCCCAGTGTGTATTCTGTGCATGCTCTTGTTGGGAACATGCTTACCGGTTCGCAGTTCTGGTCGCAGGCCTCTATGGAGCAGTCCAATTTGTACAGGCCGGAATCGGGGGCTATCTCTGTAGTACAGATGCAGTCTTGACAGGGTTCCACTCGTATTGACGCCCCAGGCTGGGAGAGGCACAGACCATTGCATTACATTACACTACAGTCATTTAGCAGACGCTCTTATCCAGAGCGACGTACAATAAATGGCAAATCAGAACCTGGGACAAGTGCGAGTATTCACATAGATAAAACTTGAACCCTCAGTTGAATAAATCAACTTTCCAACTAGCATACCACGGTTGGTGGCTAGAAAACTCTGAATACTAAAATAATTATACACAATTAAACATTAAACAAACAAAAAATGTTTTACATGAACATCGCAGACCATTAGAAATGCTATGTGTGAGCACCTGAGCACATTACAGAATTACATCAAAAGAGCTGCAAGTGGCATCTGGACATTTTACCATGCTAAAAAAAGCATAGAGGATAATTACCAGGTATTCCATATGGTCGTGAACGCAGACCTTCTTTGGTTCTGTGTACAGAAGGCAGTTATTACCAAGGGCTTTGGACAAATGCTATTTTGCTAGATTTATGTTGAAGTAAAAATTCTAATCAACAAATCATCATGGAAAATTTGTATAATACGCTGCATTGTGATTGTAGCTAGTTGAGTCTCAATTGTATGTTTGTTTATACCAAATCTGAACCAATTTATTAATATAGAATATTGTGTGAATTTGCATATTAACTGAAAATGTTCTAATGCTTTCTGAAAATGTTCATGGTTTTTATAAGTCTATAGTGGACACCTGCATATCAAAAAATTTGAGTTTAAAATTCATAATTTTGTTGTGAACAGGGGTGCATAGCAATAGTCATTACTGCATGTATATGTAGGACAGCATTCTCCATCTGGCACAGTGACAACAGGAATAAATCCTGTGGTGCATGTTGGGTCAATGGGTGGACATGTGTTGCCATTGCAGCCTATGGAGGGACAAAGAGGGAAAACCGAATGAACCAGGTAGTACATCTTGAAGCATCAAATCTGGCACTCAAAGCTCTGTTTTTTATTTTCTCCCAGGTACAACTGAACAATTGGCCAGATTGTCCTCACACCTGACTCCCAGGTAAACAGTGGGTGGAAAACCAGCAGTTCTCAGCACTTGAGGATCCTGATTTGATGCTCCCTGCAGTACACCATCTTTAAACTCTATCATCCAGACTTGTATAGTATGCTGAATGAAACCTGATAACAACGCAATCTTGTTTTTGCTTCCACTTCAGAGATCACAGCAATACAATACAAATACAATCTGTTAATATCCCATGATTTTCAGTCACTTTATTATCATACTTTGTAGACCTGGGTCAAACGGTTTAATAGAATACTGTAACACTTTTGGCACTAGAACACCGTGCAGATTATGGACAATTTTAAAAGAACCATCTACTTGCTCCAGAGCAAAATTATTCCTTGAAGATTTAACATTTGGGTAAGCACTGTGTTTCATTAACATTAGATCTGAGTGTGTTCAAATTTTACCAGCACCTAAACAGTTTGCGCATTTTAAATACACTTTCATCCCAGATGTGCTACATTGATGTAACTGGTCACATGCTCCATGAGAGGGCTGATGTTGACTTACGGCAGACCAGTTGTGAGCAGCAGGAATCAGCTGGGTTAGTCTCGTTGATGATGACAAATCCCGGTTTATTACAGCTAACCATCTCAGGGCCTGGGCATTGAATTGGCTGGCAGACCACTGTTTTGGTGGGCTCATGGCAAGTGCAGTCCTGACACTGGTACCGGAAGTCTTCGTTGAACTGCAAGCAAATAAGACACAATAAAGGAGATTCAGTCCTGTTATTCACTCCGTTAAAATTGTTAAAATGTGGTGTTTCAGCACTATTGCAATATGCTGCCCATGTAATGGATATTGATTCCTAAAAAGATAGGGTTTTCATGATGGAAAAAAAGAAGAATTCTCTCATCCATTTTCTGATTAATCTAGAATGGCAGAAACAGAATCCCAATGAATATGAGGAACATCCATTAGCAGCATAACCACAATTGATAAAAACATTAATTGGCAGGACGGAAAACATTTAGAACATGATTGGAAAACATCCATTAGCGGGATGGCCATCATAGAACAACATCCATTTGAGGATGAGGTCATGATTAACAGCAGGCCACATACAACTCACCTCTCGTGGCTCCCCACTGGGATCCAGACATCCTGCAGAAGCAAATGACAATGTGGATAGGGCACATTTTCCAGTTTCATCGATCAGACAGTGCGACAAGATTATGGTGACTTTCCCCATAACCAAGATACACTGCTGCTTTATTTGTTTGCCGCAATGTATACTTTGAATTATTATACAATATACAATATTTAAATTATTCATGGACTTTTTTCAGTGAGAACCTGAGGCCTGACTTCTCATTCCTTTCCACTAGAGGGCGGTGCATTCTCTCAACAGCGAGAAGGACAGAGGAGGGGAATTAATGATGTAAGAGGAATGGATGATATACACACATACCACATTTCTCTACACACACCCCAGACTCCTTGTTGAAGAGCTTCATGCCATCAGGGCAAAAGCAGCCCTCAGTCATGAACTGCATTGCAGGATGCTCATCGCTAATAGGGAACAGCAAACGCAACATTATACATGTCAAGTCTGATCCTTGCACACTGCCAGAGACAGTGAAACACAACATTATTACTCATGTTAAATCTGCTCATATTGTAGCATTTGAGGCTAATGAATACACCCACGTTGTGGATTTTCATTTAGTTATGCCGGGGTACTTGGGGCTGAAGCCAGCAGCCGCCTGTCTGGCATGATACCGATACTATCTCAATGGGAACATACGTGTCTTCACAGGTAGGCTGTTCTGCGGGGCCACATGGCTTGTACACCTTGCCTGCGGGGCACTGAATCGCTGTAAGGGAAGAACAAAATCAAATCAGCATTAGTCTCTCACATAGGAGGCCACTGTTATCAAATCAGAATGATGAATAAAACTGCTCTTATCGTGGCTAAATTACACGTGGCTAAATCGCATTGGAGAGCATGGGTTTCCATTCAGGGCAGGACTCACGGCATTTGTCCGTGTGGTTCCTCCAGTGGAGGCAGATGCCTGAGTCCTGGCAGGCAGCAGCGTAGGTCTGCAGGCTGGTGCACTCCACCGCAGGGTTGTCGATGAAGCAGCTGTCATACATGCAGCCCTGGAAGAAGTGATCCGACGAGATGACTGCATGACATTCTGCGAACAGGCTGCGGGTTGAAAAACACAACACGACTCAGACAGGTTTACACCTGCGTAGAAAAACAGCCCAAGCTAGGTTGAGCAGTTCAGACCAGCTCCCAGTTTGAAATGGTTTGATCAGCTCATGCTATGTTTTGAAACAGCTGGTAGCTGGTTGACCATTCAGACCAGCTGCCAGCTTGACATGGTTCGATCAGCTCAGGCTATGCTTTGAAATGGCTGGTAGCTGGTCGACCAGCTAGACCAGCTTATGACCAGCTCTATTTTCAAGGCATACACTAGACAGTATAAACATTCCAACACTCTGAGGGAGATTAAAACTATTCCATGATTATTATTATTACAGGGCTAATCAAAAACCTACTGATATAAATGTAAAGGTAGATCATTAGGCTAGGCTCTATTAAGCTTTCTGAACCTCACTTTCTGAAATAGGTCTGTTCCCCAAACCTTTTTTTCGAATGCCTACATTTTGGGACAGTACTGTAGATTAACTAAATTAATTTGTGAAATACATCAGCTCCTGTCTGCACTTCTTAAGGCTTACATCAGGATGTGACCAAAAATGTGTACGTATTTTAGATCTGGTGACCAAAAGTCGATACGTTCACAGTTCCATATATTTTGATCCCATGAAGGGTAAAAATCAAAGACCTGCTCTTGATGAGGTCGCAGACAGGGTTGGGGCCGCAGTCTGGTGGCGGGGCTGGTGTAGCAGTGGGTGTGATGATGTCTGGCACAGTACAGTCAGGTCTGTGCAGATCCTCAACCACCCAGTAGTCTCCCATAACTGCACATTCCTTCATTAGCTGGCCCCCAGGCAGCATACAGTCATCCGCCTGGTTATTGTTGCAGGTTCCTGTGGAGAGATACACATCAAACCAGCTGCTACACACTAATATAAAACCACAGAATACCTGTTACACACTGATAGAAAGCCACAGAAGACCTGCTACACACTCATATAAAACTACAGAAGGCCTGATACACAATGATATAAAGCAACATAAGACCTGCTACATACTGAAGCTACAACACAGCAGTGACCTTACAACACACTGAGCATGAACCTTGTTTCCTCAATATAAAATATTGTTTATATAAACTGTATAGACACATATCGGTAACTACCTAAATAAATTAGGGATACAAGCACTTTCCTGAGTTAATAAAGCGATTAACATCCCTGCATGTTGCAAGTTGTGTATAAGAATGCTCCCCATTATTTTGGCTGCCATAGCTAAATATGGTGGCTGTTGTGGTACATTTGGCAGGAGCTTCAGTGAATAAGATTATTGAACTTGCAGATGTTTCTGGATGAACTGTGGGATGCTAAGTCTGAGAGAAAGACCTCATCAGCGATGGGCAATTGTGGTTAGAAACATGTATTCCTCTATTATTGATTAAAGGCAATAAGAAGCAGCTCTGAATTAGCTGTGAATCAGCTAACTGCCAATATCAATATCGGGCATAAGCAGTCAAATATTAATGAGCAAGCAGTCCATCAAGCACTTTACAGAGCGATATTATTGTTGGTGTTTGTTGGTGTATTATTGTTGACATTGTCCTTTGTTTCGGCAGTTTATTTTGGCATAAACATACACACACAAATAAAATACATGCATTTTAAATGGTATGTATATCACTATAACATGTCCATACAGACATTTAAAGAGCATTGAACCTACCACATTGTCCTTGTGTGTTGTTGCCAAAATGCCTGAAGGGGAGGTGGACGCTGAACCCGGTGACCCCAAAGGTTATTAACACATCCAGAGCAGGGATTTCCAGCACCATGTTAATCCCAGTGCTGAGGACATTAATGCTGTCGCTGAGATACGGGAGATGTTGCGAAGCTCCGTTTACAATTGCCTTGACAAATAAAGGGGTAAATACTATAAATTATCTGAGGTAATTCATATAAAAAAAGATGAATTATGAACTATTGACCGCATTAGATTTTCATTCCCAACAAAAAATATTACCATTCAGAGCACTTATTTGCAGAAAATTACAACTGGTCAAAGTATTTCAGCTGCGTAACTGGATGTTTGAAATATAACAATCCACAACACTTGTCAAACAAGCCAATCAAATACTTTCCCACAACTGACCTCTAGATTAGCAGCACCAATGAGGTTGTGATTCTTCAGGGTTATGACGTCGGTTTTGTAGGACACAATGAGGGAGCGCGGACAGGAGACTACTTCCGCAGGGTCGCAGTGGACGTTGTCTATGTAAATCTTCAGTTTGTGCGAAGCTATCACCTCCTCCATCAGTACATATGTACAGTTTCCTTGGAAGCTGTAGAACAGCCCATCGAAGGTTATGTAGTGGGGGTCGCCCCACCCCTCACAGAAGCCTGAAACGAAATTAACGAAATTAACGAAACCCAAGGTTATGCAGTCGCCCTGTCCTCACAGAATCGTGGAACAATCACTTTGCCGCTAATGTCACAAGTTTGTGGTCAATTTTCGAAACCTCTCAAAACGGTCAGCACTTGTAACACCTTGCATTGTGCATTCATATCTTTGAGGAAATCTTGCACTTCCAAAAATCGGTTGGAGGTGATACTCACAGTCGCAGACATTATACTGGCAGCATTTGTGCTCATCCCACACCAAAACGGGTTCTTTCTTGTTAGCGCAGGTGATCTCTTTCGGAGGGGGACATTCGTAGGGAATGATTTCAACAATGTTGTCCTCGATGCACCGTGCTATCGTGCAGTTACAAAGCAGGAATGTTTCATTTTGCTGGAAATTAAAAACGAAAGCGGTAAGGAGTCTACAAGTGGTACCCAGTCTATATCACTTCTCTCAAGTCAGCTTTAGCCAGTGTTTAGTGTAGCCACTAAATTTACAGTTGCAGGAGGTGGATTGGTTTGCAGAAATACATATGAAAACAGTCTATCTATTGTCTCTTGACCATAGTAGCTACACTGCTATCTGAATACAACTATTCTGTTGGGATTATTACATAAAACTACAATCCACAATTAAGTTTCCTTTCATAGGCTGGGAAACAAACTGCACCACAAATATCAATTTATAGCATCTAAGAACTCTATATTTAGTTAGGATACTGTAACCCCTACTCTTGTGGTGTGGCTGCTTAGAATGAGATCACTGGATACAGTATAATTGGGAACATGGCCACGTGTTTTGATTGGGCAAAGACAGTTGGACAAATGGATTAAGGGAGTATGGAGAAGAAGATGGGAGAGGTTCTCGATCTTGACAGAACGAGGAGAGTGATGCAGCTGCTGAGTAGTGAGTACCTCTACTCTGCAGAATCCCTATTATTGGAATCTATCAATTTTTCCAGAGTTTCGCATCTTTCTTTGTTTTCACACATCCGTACTTTACCAACAGAAATGACGGAGCTGTTAGCAAAAGCAGGAGCAAGTATCTTTCAAGGCCAAGTAAGCAACATATTGTGGCGAGTGTTCCCGATATATCCGTTTGATCATTTCTATCCTGATCATCTGAAAGTGCTTTGTTTGTAGTCCTGATACAGTCGCACAAACAGTGGAACAGTCACACCTCTGCCGATTCACAGCTCAGCTTTCTGAGGTGGTTGAGAAGGTCTGGCCTGACCACCTCAAACTTGGCACATGCAAAGCAACATTTGTAAATTTAACAATGAATCGAAGAAATCAGATGCTGTTTTGGATTGTTTACTTACATCTACACCCCATTCCGGGCATTCGGGAACATATGGAGTGGTTGGAGTTGTGGTTGAAGGTTGGGGTGGGGGTGGAGTAGTTGTATCATGACATGCTCTTAAGTTGCTCTCAATAGTACAGTTATCAGAACAGTTCATACTGAGGCACATGCCAGATCCAATATGTATCATATCTAATATTGTCTCTCCTAAGGAAAAGAGAATTAGAAATATGGTTAAGCAGCTGTTTGGCAGACAGATACATGGTAATAGCAATGCCAATATTGCTTTCGTGTTTCCTTTTGTAAACAGTATATTTCTATGTATGTAGAGGGATCAGTTCTACAATTAAAGGGTAATTTTCTTCTGGGTAACATATCCAAGTTAGTACATGCATTTAATAAAGTCAAATCATTCCATTGTAAAATAAAAGTAATTTTACACAATATTTCAAAAGGAAAAATGCTAAAATACTTGGTAATAATAGCTGATTGTAGTCTAGTAGGATTGTGGGGATTGTGCAATACCAGTAAAAACAAAGGATAGCAGAAATCTGGCATATTTAACAAAAAAAAAAAACCTTTTAATGAGGCAATATACACTCAGTATGCACTTTATTGGGTATTTATTAAACTTGTTTTTTTGGCTTCTACTGCTGTAGAACTTAGAGTTATAATGCATTGTGTGTTCAGAGATGCTCTTCTGCATACCACTGTTGTAATGTGTTGTTATTTGCATTACTGTCACCTTCCTGTCAGCTTTGACCAGTCTGGCCATTCTCCTCTGACATCTCTCATTAACAAGGTATATTTGCCTGCAGAACTGCTGCTCTCTGGATGTTTTTTTGTTTTTCGCACCATTCTCTGCAAATTCTAGAGACTATTGTGCGTGGAAATCCCAGGAGATCTGCAGTTTCTGAGATACTCAAACCACCCTGTTTGCCACCAACAATCATTCCACGGTCAATGTCACTAAGATCACATTTTTTCCTAATTCTGATGGTTAACTGAAGCTCCTGGCCAGTGTCTACATGATTCTATGCATTGCACTGCTGCCACACAATTGGCTGATTAGATAATCGCATGAATAAGTAGGTGTAATAATGTAATAAAGTGCTCAGTGAGTGTATGCCTTTATTTAACCACATGTATTGAATTGCTTGCCGTTCTGGGTGACACAACTGGAAAACTATAGAAGCTCCAGAAAAAGTAATAAGGGAGAGCAACTTAAGTACATTTCATATTAGGTCCCTGATATGAAATGTAATGTTGAACACCAGAGCAATGCAACATACAAAATAGTCCACCCTCAGCTGTTGAGCATCCTGCTATCACACAGTATTAATCTATTACCTTTATTCTACCCCAAGAACTAGGAAGATAAAGTTCAAAGCATAATAATAAAGTAAATATTAAAAAAATATAACTCACCTGGTAGATAAAGCGTGTCGTTCACAATACAGACACAAGGTGTTGGACCTGGACCTGCGCTAGGGGGTGAGAGTGTCTCACCAGTCACTATTGGTTCTGTTGTTGTAGGAATAACTGGGGTTGTGGACGGTGTTGGTGATTCAGTTGTTGTAGTGAAAACTGGGGTTGTGGATAGGGTTGGTGATTCAGTTGTTGTGGTGATAACTGGGGTTGTGGATGGGGTTGGTGATTCAGTTGTTGTAGCGATAACTGGGGTTGTGGATGGTGTTGGTGATTCAGTTGTTGTAGTAGTGAAAACTGGGGTTGTGGATGGGGTTGGTGATTCAGTTGTTGTGGTGATAACTGGGGTTGTGGATGGTGTTGATTCAGTTGTTGTAGTGAAAACTGGGGTTGTGGATGGTGTTGATTCAGTTGTTGTAGTGAAAACTGGGGTTGTGGATGGTGTTGGTGATTCAGTTGTTGTAGTGAAAACTGGGGTTGTGGATGGTGTTGGTGATTCAGTTGTTGTCATGGACACTGGGGTTGTGGATGGGGTTGGTGATTCAGTTGTTGTAGTGAAAACTGGGGTTGTGGATGGTGTTGGTGATTCAGTTGTTGTCATGGACACTGGGGTTGTGGATGGGGTTGGCGATTCAGTTGTTGTCATTGACACTGGGGTTGTGGATGGGGTTGGCGATTCAGTTGTTGTAGTGATAACTGGGGTTGTGGATGGTGTTGATTCACTTGTTGTCGTGGACACTGGGGTTGTGGATGGTGTTGGTGATTCTGTTGTTGTAGAAATAACTGGGGTTGTAGATGGTGTTGTTGGCTGGGTTGTTGTAGTAGTAACTGGGGTTGTGGATGGTGTTGTTGGTTGGGTTGTTGTAATAACTGGGGTTGTAGATGGTGTTGGTGATTCAGTTGTGGTAGTGGGAGGTGGAGTAGTGGATGTTGTTGATGTAGGTGGTTCTATTGTAATTGTGGTTGTTGTTGGTGGTTGGGTTGTTGTGGTAATAAATGGGGTTGTGGATGGTGTTGGTGGTTGGGATGTTGTAGTGGGAGGTGGGGTGGATGGAGATTCAGTTGTAGTTGTTGTAAAGATTGGTGTAGTTGTAGTTGGTGGTTCAGGAGTACCACATGGAAAGCAACAGAATACTCGAATTTTATAGTTAGCACACTTATATGGGACTGCTACTTGTTCTTCAGTTTTACATATTAAACCAAATGAGAGATTGCAGTGCACGACTTGTTCTGTTTCGGCTACAAAGTCGTCTAGAGTCATATTTGGAGCCAATGTAGACCTGCAATCAATGTCTTCACGTTTTTGACACACTTCTTTTCCACTGGCTGTGATATTTCCATATGTTTCCCAATCGCCTTTTTCAGATGAGGGTGTATCTACGTCAAACCACTCTGACCACTCACATCTGTCAATGCATGGTGTTGTTGTAGGTGGTCCTGTTGTAGTTGTGGTGGATGGTGTTGTAGTAGTAACTGGGGTTGTGGATGGTGTTGTTGGTTGTGATGTTGTAGTAGTAACTACGGTGGTGGAAGGTGTTTTTGGTTGGGTTGTTGTATCCACTACTGGGGTAGTATCCACAACTGGGGTTGGTTGGGTTGTTGTTGTCGTAACTAGGGTTGTTGATGGTGTTGTTGGTTGGGTTGTTGTAGTAGTAACTGGGGTTGTGGATGGTGTTGTTGGTTGGGTTGTTGTAGTGGGAGGTGGAGTAGTGGATGTTGTTGATGTAGGTGGTTCTATTGTAATTGTGGTTGTTGTTGGTGGTTGGGTTGTTGTGGTAATAAATGGGGTTGTGGATGGTGTTGGTGGTTGGGTTGTTGTAGTAGTAACTGGTGTTGTGGATGGTGTTGTTGGTTGGGTTGTTGTAGTAGTAACTGGGGTTGTGGATGGTGTTGTTGGTCGGGTTGTTGTAATAACTGGGGTTGTAGATGGTGTTGGTGATTCAGTTGTGGTAGTGGGAGGTGGAGTAGTGGATGTTGTTGATGTAGGTGGTTCTATTGTAATTGTGGTTGTTGTTGGTGGTTGGGTTGTTGTGGTAATAAATGGGGTTGTGGATGGTGTTGGTGGTTGGGTTGTTGTAGTGGGAGGTGGGGTGGATGGAGATTCAGTTGTACTTGTTGTAAAGATTGGTGTAGTTGTAGTTGGTGGTTCAGGAGTACCACATGGAAAGCAACAGAATATTCGAATTTTATAGTTAGCACACTTATATGGGCGCGCTACTTGTTCTTCAGTTTTACATATTAAACCAAATGAGAGATTGCAGTGCACGACTTGTTCTGTTTCGGCTACAAAGTCGTCTAGAGTCATATTTGGAGCCAATGTAGACCTGCAATCAATGTCTTCACGTTTTTGACACACTTCTTTTCCACTGGCTGTGATATTTCCATATGTTTCCCAATCGCCTTTTTCAGATGAGGGTGTATCTACGTCAAACCACTCTGACCACTCACATCTGTCAATGCATGGTGTTGTTGTAGGTGGTCCTGTTGTAGTTGTGGTGGATGGTGTTGTAGTAGTAACTGGGGTTGTGGATGGTGTTGTTGGTTGTGATGTTGTAGTAGTAACTACGGTGGTGGAAGGTGTTTTTGGTTGGGTTGTTGTATCCACTACTGGGGTAGTATCCACAACTGGGGTTGGTTGGGTTGTTGTTGTCGTAACTAGGGTTGTTGATGGTGTTGTTGGTTGGGTTGTTGTAGTAGTAACTGGGGTTGTGGATGGTGTTGTTGGTTGGGTTGTTGTAGTGGGAGGTGGAGTAGTGGATGTTGTTGATGTAGGTGGTTCTATTGTAATTGTGGTTGTTGTTGGTGGTTGGGTTGTTGTGGTAATAAATGGGGTTGTGGATGGTGTTGGTGGTTGGGTTGTTGTAGTAGTAACTGGTGTTGTGGATGGTGTTGTTGGTTGGGTTGTTGTAGTAGTAACTGGGGTTGTGGATGGTGTTGTTGGTCGGGTTGTTGTAATAACTGGGGTTGTAGATGGTGTTGGTGATTCAGTTGTGGTAGTGGGAGGTGGAGTAGTGGATGTTGTTGATGTAGGTGGTTCTATTGTAATTGTGGTTGTTGTTGGTGGTTGGGTTGTTGTGGTAATAAATGGGGTTGTGGATGGTGTTGGTGGTTGGGTTGTTGTAGTAGTAACTGGTGTTGTGGATGGTGTTGTTGGTTGGGTTGTTGTAGTAGTAACTGGGGTTGTGGATGGTGTTGTTGGTCGGGTTGTTGTAATAACTGGGGTTGTAGATGGTGTTGGTGATTCAGTTGTGGTAGTGGGAGGTGGAGTAGTGGATGTTGTTGATGTAGGTGGTTCTATTGTAATTGTGGTTGTTGTTGGTGGTTGGGTTGTTGTGGTAATAAATGGGGTTGTGGATGGTGTTGGTGGTTGGGTTGTTGTAGTGGGAGGTGGGGTGGATGGAGATTCAGTTGTACTTGTTGTAAAGATTGGTGTAGTTGTAGTTGGTGGTTCAGGAGTACCACATGGAAAGCAACAGAATATTCGAATTTTATAGTTAGCACACTTATATGGGCGCGCTACTTGTTCTTCAGTTTTACATATTAAACCAAATGAGAGATTGCAGTGCACGACTTGTTCTGTTTCGGCTACAAAGTCGTCTAGAGTCATATTTGGAGCCAATGTAGACCTGCAATCAATGTCTTCACGTTTTTGACACACTTCTTTTCCACTGGCTGTGATATTTCCATATGTTTCCCAATCGCCTTTTTCAGATGAGGGTGTATCTACGTCAAACCACTCTGACCACTCACATCTGTCAATGCATGGTGTTGTTGTAGGTGGTCCTGTTGTAGTTGTGGTGGATGGTGTTGTAGTAGTAACTGGGGTTGTGGATGGTGTTGTTGGTTGTGATGTTGTAGTAGTAACTACGGTGGTGGAAGGTGTTTTTGGTTGGGTTGTTGTATCCACTACTGGGGTAGTATCCACAACTGGGGTTGGTTGGGTTGTTGTTGTCGTAACTAGGGTTGTTGATGGTGTTGTTGGTTGGGTTGTTGTAGTAGTAACTGGGGTTGTGGATGGTGTTGTTGGTTGGGTTGTTGTAGTGGGAGGTGGAGTAGTGGATGTTGTTGATGTAGGTGGTTCTATTGTAATTGTGGTTGTTGTTGGTGGTTGGGTTGTTGTGGTAATAAATGGGGTTGTGGATGGTGTTGGTGGTTGGGTTGTTGTAGTAGTAACTGGTGTTGTGGATGGTGTTGTTGGTTGGGTTGTTGTAGTAGTAACTGGGGTTGTGGATGGTGTTGTTGGTCGGGTTGTTGTAATAACTGGGGTTGTAGATGGTGTTGGTGATTCAGTTGTGGTAGTGGGAGGTGGAGTAGTGGATGTTGTTGATGTAGGTGGTTCTATTGTAATTGTGGTTGTTGTTGGTGGTTGGGTTGTTGTGGTAATAAATGGGGTTGTGGATGGTGTTGGTGGTTGGGTTGTTGTAGTAGTAACTGGTGTTGTGGATGGTGTTGTTGGTTGGGTTGTTGTAGTAGTAACTGGGGTTGTGGATGGTGTTGTTGGTCGGGTTGTTGTAATAACTGGGGTTGTAGATGGTGTTGGTGATTCAGTTGTGGTAGTGGGAGGTGGAGTAGTGGATGTTGTTGATGTAGGTGGTTCTATTGTAATTGTGGTTGTTGTTGGTGGTTGGGTTGTTGTGGTAATAAATGGGGTTGTGGATGGTGTTGGTGGTTGGGTTGTTGTAGTGGGAGGTGGGGTGGATGGAGATTCAGTTGTAGTTGTTGTAAAGATTGGTGTAGTTGTAGTTGGTGGTTCAGGAGTACCACATGGAAAGCAACAGAATATTCGAATTTTATAGTTAGCACACTTATATGGGCGCGCTACTTGTTCTTCAGTTTTACATATTAAACCAAATGAGAGATTGCAGTGCACGACTTGTTCTGTTTCGGCTACAAAGTCGTCTAGAGTCATATTTGGAGCCAATGTAGACCTGCAATCAATGTCTTCACGTTTTTGACACACTTCTTTTCCACTGGCTGTGATATTTCCATATGTTTCCCAATCGCCTTTTTCAGATGAGGGTGTATCTACGTCAAACCACTCTGACCACTCACATCTGTCAATGCATGGTGTTGTTGTAGGTGGTCCTGTTGTAGTTGTGGTGGATGGTGTTGTTGGCTGTGTTGTTGTAGTAGTAACTGGCGTTGTGGATGGTGTTGTTGGTTGGGTTGTTGTAGTAACTGGGGTTGTGGATGGTGTTGTCGGTTGGGTTGTTGTAGTAACTGGGGTTGTTGATGGTGTTGGTGATTTAGGTGTGGTAATGGGAGTAGTGGATGGTTCCGTAGTAGCTGGGGTTGTTGATGGTGGTGGCGTTGTTGAACATGGATGTTTTCCATGAATGACCGTTTCATTTTTGCAGATGGCAGAGTAGCACATTCCCATGTTGTCAGTCAAATCGTAAATAATGTCGTCATCATTATATTCTGTCCCATTGTACACACAACACCCTGTAAAATTAAGATTTTTGAATTTTAGTTGAATATTTTACAGAAACTTGAAAAAATGAACCATGTCAACAAATGCTTACCAATCTTCTGTTCACATGTGACATTTCCATATCCAGTGCAAATACTACAAAAAATGAGAGGAAAAATAGAAGGTCACTTTCAAGGTCAGTGTTACCAATCCCTATCAGTCCCATTCTGTCCAACAGTATTAATTCCCATTGTGTTTAATCTATTTACAGCATGTGTAGAAGATGTTTTAGCTATGTAAAAGCTTTCTAACAACAGGAAGAGTTATGGCTGCTTTTTGAACATGGTGGCACCTCACCTCACTGAATTAAGAATTCAGAAATTAAGCCATTGCTGTAATATTCTTCAGGACAACATTGTTATTCTCTTTTTCAAATACTACTGGAAATTTGTTTTTGTCATATGTCGTATATGAGTGCCTTACCATGAGGTGCACAGTTCCTCTGTAGGAACCTCCTTGCCTGGTTCATACTCAGTCCCGTTGATGTAGCAACCAGGACATTCCTCCACACATATCTGTTTTCCCTCATCAAATATAGGCTTATCCGGTGGACATGAGGGGTAACAGCCTGTAAAACAATATGATTTAGGTACACCCATCATCTCAGTGTACCTGTGCCTAAAAACAGGGCCTGCCGAGAAATATTCTGTTTGTAAGTTATGTCACATCTACATATGTTACATGCTGAGACAATGGGCCTCATGCAAGAACATTTTCATTTTCTTTTCGTAAATTTCTCATACTTTTTGTCATATGAAGGGCTTGTACAATTGCACCCCATTGGATTCAAGGAATGCTCATAACTTCAGAAAATTGTCCTCAATGAAGATGTGTTATCATACAGTATATATAGTTGTAGGGACCACATTTCCCAAAATCCCACAGGACAATTCCCCAACATCCACTCCGCATGATGTCTAGCTCGGTTCAGCCAATCCCGTAATGGCAGGATGTAATGTTTCTGTATTTGTTCTGTATGTTTTCATGTTTATTCTTGTTTATTATTCATTTTTCATAGTTACCTGGTTTATGTTTTCCATTACAGTTCTCTATTGTCCTCCCCTGTTATGTCTGCGTCTGAGTGTTTACCAGTCTAGTCACTCCCCTGTCTGCGTGTCCCACTATTCGGGTGGTTACGGTAGTTTTCGGGTTTTCAACATTTTTTCTAAAACTCCCGATTCTTACTTCCTGCTTTTTCTTGGTAGTTAAATGTTGTAAAGCACGATTCTTACTAACTACTACTAATCTAGGTTTTGTACAGTACTAATCCGATGAATACACCTACTGTCTGTCTAACTAACTAACTAACAATCACTTTTATTGGGTAGTTTAGAAATAGTCACGTAACTAACTCACTAACGCAATCTCTTAGTATTTCTGCACTGTTCTGTAACTCCGCCTCCCTATGCTATCACTGATTACTCGTTTAGTTTCAGCGAAGTGTTCGCACCTGTCTCTAACTATCACTACGTCTTCAAACTATGCAAATTTCTACTCCCTAATCCGGAGCCGTATGTTTTACATGTTTTGTTTTGTGCATCCAGTCCGCGTTTTCGTCTCCCTCCCGTTATTATGTTATTACCCTATTATGTTTCCCCACCTGTTGTCTATTTGTTTAGCCCACCTTTTTCTCTGCCCCGCCTAGATTTTCACCTTCCCTCTTGTATTTAAACCTCATTCTCAGTATGCTTCTTTGTCAGAACGTTGATCGTAGTAAGTGTCGATTTTGTGTAAGCCTTATTATTGAGATTCATGATAGACACCCCTTTGCCTTGACTTCTGTACCTGCCTTGCCCTCTTTTGTTTGCTCATCTGATCTTCTGGTTTTTTCGACATGTTGTTTTGTATTTTTGACTTCGAGTTTGCCCTTTTGTACCTTCGCCCTGTGATTTCCTGGATTTTGACCTCTCGCTTGTTTTTTCGACTATTCTTTTGCTTTTCGTTCTTGGCTTTGTACTGGATCTCTTGGCTTTTGACCACCGAACATTAAACTACGATTTTTGGATTATCCTGTGGTCTGCGTCTGGGTTCTCTGCACTGTACATAACACAGGAGCAATAAACTTTCCCTGTATAAGAGCATGGCATGCTCTGGGGAAACCCTTCTTGTTCGAAGCACCCTGTTTCAATGCTCTTTTCTTCACCTCAGCAGCCTCTGGCCCCCGGGTCCTGCAACATCAATGCCCTGTCTCGACACTTAGACAGAGGCTTCTACAGTGCACCAGGCTTACGGACACACCTAGTAACTTACTGGCCTATAGTGAGTGGAAACTGGGGTACGCGAAACGCTACATCAGTTTACCCCTGCAAAGCACAGCAACAAACCAGCGAACATCTTTTCAGCAACCGAATGGACCAGACGACAACACGCGGCTGAGACGGGAACACCCCAGCTTTGCGTGCCTCTCCAGGACATCATTCACAACACCATCGCGGCTTCTACAAGGACAGCGCGTCTTTTGGTCCAGCAATGCGTATGGACTCAGTAAGACAACAAACATTCAGGCATAGCCAGTGTTTAGTTTAGTCCTAACTAATATTGGGAATCTGTATTTTTCCATTTGTCTTTGTGTTACTGTTGAATGCATTCTGTTAGCCGTATATGTACGTAAATTGATTCGCTGTCTTTCGCGCATATATAGAGTAAACTACGTAAGTAGTCGCTCTTCTCACAGCTAATACTAATACTCTTTAACACACCCAGAACTCTAGCTTACCCAAGCTAGCTACTCCCACCTTCTCTTTGTCCAAGGAACACGCATGCTTGCACGTGCGCACACACACACATATCCTACTACCTTACCCTACTAACTTCTCGTTAGTTCATCTGTTCTGTGTTTGTAAGTTTGTTTAATAAATATATTTTATTAAACCCGGTGTCTGTTTTGGCGTCACATAGACATGAGCGCCGAGTGAAAGCAATCTTTCAAAGAACTTCCAACCTTCAGGTTATTGGTATGTTAAATCATGAATATTGGTTATTTTAATTATTAATTAACATACAAAATTTGTGGTTAGATATTTCTGATAACAGTAATTTTATGAGAGTGATTACTTTTTGTAGTTATACTGCTATACTACATTAATTGGCGCCCCGATTTCGTAGAGAGTAAAATCCCTATGTTATTTGGCAGCCCATGCGAGGACCCTACATAGTACTGTAGGTGGGTTCCATTGGATAGATGGTCAATGGGGTTAACAAGAACATGGGACATAGTTTCCCACATAGTTGATACCTGATTTTGTCAAAACGACAATATGGCAGACCTTTGATACACTTTATCTTATTCCTCCTGAACAGTCCACTAAATTAGGTTTCTGAAAATATGAGTTCCATGTTCTGTTCCATGTTTTCCTGTCACGTCCCATACCCCATGTTTAGTTTTAGCCTCCCATATTCTAGTTATTTCCTGTTTTCCTGGTTTTATATATTTTTTTAGTTCCATTTTTTCCTGTTTTTTTTTAGTTCCTGTTTTCCTGTCACGTCTTGTGCCCCATGTCTTGTTGTTGAGTTATTTCCTGATTTCCTGATTTCTATATGTTTCTATAAGTTTCGTGTTCCATTCTATGTTTTAAGTTTACCCTATTCATTACCTTGCCCTAAGCACCTGATATGTGTTCCCTCATGTTTCACACACCTGGGGCCTCATTTATAAAACTGTGCGTAGGATTCACGTCAAAAGGTTGCGTATGCATGAAACCCAGGACGTGCGTACGCACAAAAATATTCTGATTTATAAAACAGTGCACACGCATGTCCCATGCCAGTTTTCCTTTATAAATCACAATCAACTCTAAATGTGGCGCACCTTTGGCAGTGAAACACCCCTAATGAATATGCATTTCACAAAGACGACAATGACAAACGCTGAAAAGAAGGCCAAGAGAAGGGATTTCAGCGATTTGATTGCCTCTGAAAAGCTACAGGTGTGGGAATTATCCTGATTGATTGTAAATGACGAACAGTTCTGCACAACGAATGTGATGATGACGATGATAATAATAATAATAATAATAATAATAATAATAATAATAATGATAATAATAAACGTTATTTGTCTAGCACCATTAAAAACACAGTTACAAAATTAAGAGATAAAATGAACAAAAATCCATAACAATAAACACATTATAAAACATAATATATGAATATGATAACAATACATGAAACTATGCACTCGTATCTGCCCGACTGACGCATTGTAAACGGCATCAGTGCAGCGTAATTTGTCCGACTGTTCACCATATTATTTATGAGAATACATTTAATAACATGAAGTATTGTTTAACAATTCGTCTACATATTTGAGGGATTATTTTACAACAACATCTCCGTTTATATTTATCATCCTAAATCATATTTTTTGGGCACTCCAGGGAGCATCAATCAAACAGCTGTTTGTTTATTCGTTGTAAGAGAGGCTTTTATCCGTTTTTGCAAATTAACTCTTCATATATGATACGTGAGGTAATATTTCGATTTATTTTACACAGTGGTATCAATTTCACTCCATTTCTCGCGTTTCATCCCATTGCCATCAGAGTTGCAGTTTCTCATTTCTCCAGTTAATGTGCGTATGCATGGGTCAGAGTTTCCCTGGAGGACCGCACATTTTCCCGTCAAGTTTGTTTTTTATAAATGCCAAAGTTTACTTAGAAAGTGGCGTACACATTCTTTTGTGCATACGCAACGTTTATAAATGAGGCCCCTGATCATTATGTTCTCCTCGTTAGTTGTGTATGTTTTCTTCTGTGCAGGGCCAGATTGTCTTGTGCCTTGCCTTTGTGCTTGTGTCCTTCTTTCTTGCGTCTGTTTCCCCTGTTCCTGCCACCTGCCTGTTCCTATTTCCTGCCTGTTCCTGTTACCCGCCTGCTCCTGTTTCCTGCCTGGACCTGTTACCTGCCCGCTCCTGTTTCCTGTCTGTTCCTGTTACCTGCCCGTTCCTGTTTCCTGCCTGACCCTGTTCTCCCCTTCTCCTCCCAGCCCCATCTCTGTTCCTGCCCAACCTCTTGGATTGCTCTCCCGGTTTTGACCCTCGCCTGCCTTTGACTCCTCACGACTGCTCTGCATTGTCCTGTCTGCCCAGCTTCTGACCATCACCTGCTCAGTCACTGCTTAACGCCTGCTCAAGTTCTGCCTGTTTCTGTGCTACTCTGGTTTGCCAGTTTTATACCTGGACTGTCCAACCTTTGCAATACAATCCCTGGTTCCAGTCACTCTGTGGGACCACTCATGAATTTTGGTCCTACAGTACCTAAGAAACAATTCTAAATACGAGAAAATTGGTGAAGATGGTTTAAGATCAAATCTGTTTGTATGAATGGTTCTTGCATGTGGCCCAATGTTCAGTTATGGGTTTTGTTATCTTGAGCTAGGTCAAATGTTCTTTAACTACTGTAATTTATTAAGTTCTGGAAATTTGAAAAGGCTCCAGCAGATCCACAAATCATGTCACAAACTGAAGTGTACAGTTTTTCTCCAAAAGAAGTAAGAAAACAAACAGCAGGCTGCACTGCTGGGATTCTATGCTGGTTTAAGATGGTTTAAGCTGCATCTCTTGCTGGACAAAGCTAATCAAACCTGGTTAAACTTATACAGTAAGCTGGTGGTCAAACTGGTGGACAATCTGACTATCTAAGCTGGTCCGCCGGTGAACAGCCGGTTGACCAGTTATCAGAAACACAGCTTAAACCAGCTTGACCATCTATTTGGACAGTTCCTATTTGACAGTATTACGAGAATTTGTTTTATTAGTTAAATGGCCAGGATGAAGGACAGAAAATATTGTCTCCAGGTCTGAAAAATCTGATGCTGCATGTATATTCATTAGCTAGCTGGGTAGTTATATTACAAATATGAATTCTCGACAGAGTATTAAATGACTGAAGATGTACATATTATACCCTTTGACTGGTCGCCACATACTGTATACATACACATACGGTAAATGGTTGGCATTTATATAGCACCTTTATCCAAAGCGCTGTACAATTGATGCTTCTCATTCACCCATTCATACACACACAGTCACACACCGATGGCGATTGGCTGCCACGCAAGGCACCGACCAGCTCGTCAGGAGCATTTAGGGGTTAGGTGTCTTGCTCAGGGACACTTCGACACAACCCGGGCGGGGGATCAAACCGGCAACCCTCCGACTGCCAGACGACTGCGCTTACTGCCTGAGCCTTGTCGCAGGCAGAGAACTACCTACAGTTGTGGTCAAAAGTTTACATACACTTGTAAAGAACATGTATGTTATGTCTTGAGTTTCCAATAATTCCTACAACTCTTATTTTTCTGTTATGATTGGAACACATACGTCTTTATCACAAAAAACAGTCATGCAATTTGCTTCTTTTATTATTTTATTATAGGTCTTCTTGTAGTATTACAGAATCTGCTAGGTCAAAAATCTACATACAGCAACTTGATTGATCGATTTTGGTGATGTAGAAAGTTGTGTTCATCAAATATTCTTTGTGGCATGGCCTCTTAACTTCTTGTGAGTGTTTATGATTGACTACAGCTGGTGACTTTGCTGAGCCCACATAAATAGGGCTCATTTGATACACTCATTAGACTCAGCTACACACGCTACGCTGGGAAAGTCTAAGGATCAGCACAGATGTGAAAAAGCGGATCATTGACTTGAACAAGAAATGGAGCCATTTCAAAGCAGCTATAGGTCCCAAGATCTACTGTGCAAACAATTGTTTGTATGTATAAAGTGCATGGCATAATTGTGTCACTGCCACGATCAAGTAGAAAATGCAAGCTATCACCTGCTGCTGAGAGAAAATTGGTCAGGATGGTCAAGAGTCGACCAAGAACCTCCAAAAAGCAGGTCTGCGATGAATTAGAAGCTGATGGAACACAGGTGTCAGTGTCCACAGTCAAGCATGTTATACATCGGCATGGGCTAAGAGGCTGCTGTGCAAAAAGGATGCCCTTGCACCACCTTAAGACTGGACTGAAGTTTGCTGCTGATTACATGGACAATGAAGAGGCCTTGAAGAGGAATGTTATGTGGTCAGAGGAAACAAAAAATGAGCTATTTGGCCACAAAGACCAGAAATATGTTTGGAGGAGACAAGGTGAGGCCTTTAACCCCAAGAACACCATACCTACCGGCAAGCATGGTGGTGGTAGTATTATGCTCTGGGTCTGTTTTACTGCCAGTGGAACTGGTGCTTTACAGAAAGTAAATGGAATAATGAATTAGCAGAATTACCTCCAAATTATTCAGGAAAACCTAAAAACCTAAAATCATCAGCTCTTGGACGTTGGGTGTTCCAACAGGACAGTGACCCCAAACACACATCAGAAGTGGTAAGGGAATGGCTTAATCATGATAGAATTATGGTTTTAGAATGGCCTTCCCAATGTGTTGACATAAAACCCATTGAGAACATGTGGACTGTGCTGAAGAAAAAAGTCAGTGTCAGAAAGCCAACTAATTTAGTTGAACTGCACAAATTCTGTCAAGAGGAGTGGTCAAAGATTCAGCTAGATGCCTGTCAGAAGCTTGTAGATAGCTACCAAGAGCACCTAATTTAGGTGAACATGGCCAACAAGGACAAAGAACAAGGACATTGAATCAAATATTAGTATTGCTGTATGTATATTTTTGGCCCAGCAGATTTGGTCACATTTTCATAAGAATTTCATAAAAGAACCAAAATTCATGAATGCTTTTTGTGACAAAGAAATATGTGATCCAATCATTCCATCACAGAAAAATAGTTGTAGAAAGTATTGCAGACTCAAGAATGCCATGAAATAGATGTTCTTTACAAGTGTATGTAAACTTTTGACCACAACTGTAGTTGGTTAATTCAGACTATAGCTGCAAGTTCCATTTCCACTGCACCATTTGCATTTCCTGTGAAATACAAGATCAGTACAGTGTCTATAGATATGGCTGGTAAGCAGCAAGCAATTTTAAGTTTTGAAATTTGAAGTAGCTTACAGTACAGTACATTTATGCACAGTAATGTGAGAATTAAATGTGTAGACAGCTACATCTTGTGGTCCATAGCAAAGCTACACAGTAAGGTCATAGCACTAGCTAGCCAGCAAGCAAGCTGGAAAAAGATTTCTGTCGAAGTTTTATGTCAGTACAGAGCATGAAAAAAATATCTGACCTTGTCATGGTTGATCAAGCATACATTTTTGGAACCAGCACAAAAATGAACCAAATTGTCACATTTTTTCCATTGTCACACTATTTTGACAGGAGTGATTTGGCACTGAGCCATACTCTACTCTTGGCACTGAGCTATTTTTGAAGTGGACTTATGTGGGATCCAAACTCCTGTCTCTCACTTAGCTGCATCGCAAGGAAGCAATGGCCTGCTGCGAAGCCCAGCTGAGCAAAAATCACCTTGCCTGGTAGCTGTCATTACGAATATACTTTACATTTGAATGCATGACACCTGGACGGTAAACGGTTGGCATATACATAGCGACTTTATCCTTTATCCAGTGCTTCACATTCACCCAATCATATATACACTCACACCAACAGCGATTGGCTGCCATGCAAAACACCAACCAGCTCCTCAGGAGCATTTGGGGGTTAGGTGTCCTGCTCAGGGACACGACAACACACAAACCGGCAACCCTCCGACTGCCTGACGACTGCTCTTACTGCCTGAGCCAATGTCGCACCTGGAGACATGTTCACAGTTCTGAGTGCTCACAGTGTTTTCTTACCTTCCATATTGGGTAGGGGATTGCTGCATATGCCCTGTAGGTTGAAGCAGGTTTTGTAGCAGGGGGTGTGGCATGGACTGTAGTGCCAGTTGCACTCCTCTGGAGCATTGAAGTAGTCACAATACACCGCTGCAAACCAGAGAAATCTAATTCACACATAAACAATGGATTATGCTGGCTTCATCTTTGCACATGTTACACACATGCACACGTACACATCTGAATGACATCATGGAAAGATACCAGTCCTACAAGTGATTTGAACACTGGAGTGGCAACATTATAATGTGTGTATGCATGTTCCTCAATTCTAATGCAATTATTTTGACAAGATTTTCTATCATCGGAAACTGATAATATTCAAATGTAGATGCGTTCCATTTTTCACAACTGATAACTGCTTTTTATTGAATCAGAATCGATTTCCAAATTCAAGAATGCAATACACAGTACTGCCAGCCAAACTGGAGTGTACGGAAAGGGCAAAATTATTAATGGTAAATTTAAAGCAATCTTAAGGCCCGCCTACTTACGGCACAGGTACGGAGTCCTCCAGGCGACGCAGACTCCAGCCTCGTTACAGGCCTGTGCGTAAGCCGCTACAGCCGTGCAGAAGCACTCACAGTCTCCCCCGCTGTCACACGCGCACGAGTCGCTAACACAGTTCTCATAGTACGGGATGGGGTCAACCTGTCAACACAGGAAAGGAATATGAGCTACTTCACATTGATATCCTAATAGCCGTATCTAGTGAATGTGAATACAGAAATTTCGTTATTGCATTCAAAAGCTAAAGGTAATAAGTATTTAAATAAAATATTATAAAAGTTACATGAAAGTTTTGTTAGATAGATGTCTTACCCTGTCACCTTATGCATAAGGATATGTATCATGCTAAGGTCTACATGCCTTCTTGTGACCTGCCCTATAGTTATTGCCTTGGTTGTGATACAGTCTACATACACTCAGTGACCACTTTATTAGGTAGACCTGTACACCAGCTTGTGAACTTGCAAACTGCTGATCTGCTGGGATTTTCTTGCAAATCTGCCTCTAGAGTTTGCAGAGAATGGTGAAAAAAACCCAAAACAGTGAGAAGCAGTTCTGCAGGCAAAAATGCCTCATTAATGAGAGAGGTCAGAAGAGAAGATAAGTCTAATAAATACCCAATTAAGTGTTCATTGAATGCATGTTTTCATGGTGTTCCCTGAACTTTTTTTTTATCCTACCCTGCTATAGTCCACATATCTTCTCATGGCATCCCTCAATGTGTTCCCCCGGGTCATGCTATAATCCACATACCTTCTCATGGTGTTCCCTAAAGTGTCCACACTGGTCATGCTATGGTCCACATACCTTCTCATGGCAGTTCATAAAGGTGTTGCCTTTGATGATGCTGCACTGCAGCATGGCCCAGCTGTGTCGATGGGGGTTTAAGCTGCATGGGTCCTGGTCAACATCGGCGTCCGGGCAGGAGCTGGAGACTTTCCAGCTGTTGGCAAACTCCAAGGGGCTGCTAACTACCAGCTGCCCCTGGGTGGTGAAGTCATCTCTGCCATCGCCATCAAAGTCTCCGCACAGACCACACACATTTCCCTATAGAAGCATGCACAGACTCCATTATCCGACAGGCCATACACCAAAGAACCCCAATAACAACCCTCCAACAAGTCACCTTCTCAGTGTCTCAAGCCCATAACTTCTAATCCCCTTGGTCTGTAATAGGCCAGTCATGGTAAATTAGCATAGTCAAAGGATATCAGTGTTCACGTAGTTTAGCCAACTTTGCTAACTTTGGTGACGTTAGCACAAAGGAGCCATTGCCTAGACAAGATGTAAATGTAGGTTAACACTGATAGTAGACAGGCACAAATAGACAATGGGTATGAATCCTCAGCACAAGGTTTTAAGTGCAAATGCTTGACCTGGTTGGCTTGACTGGGGAAATGCAGCTAATTTGCACCCTCTGGTACTCACCATATGGCTTGGCTGCAGGACAATGCGAACAGTTGTTTTGCGATCCCATACCACAGAGATCCCGATTCTGGAATCCACAACGATAAACAAGCCGACGATCCTCACTTTGTAGTCTATAAATGGCAAGTCACTGTGCTCCACCACCTCAACCTCCCCCCCTGACAGCTTCAGCTCAGTTCTCTGGTGGAGGGAAAAATGCATTGAACAGAAGAACTCCGAAGCAACGCTAACAGGCTGTGTATATTGTATTAGATCAGCAGGCCTACTTTGCATCAAAAGAACATGTACTGAACAGAAAATGGAAACACCTGGGTAAATAAAGGACAAGTTTATGCAAAACAGTGGCTATCACATGTGTGTGCATATGGTCATTTATTAAAATGCTACACTATTTTCCTGTAATTATGGCTAACATGGCTGCAAGAGGAAACGTCTGTGACTTGGAAGTGGTGGGCACATTTGGTGGGAGCTTCAGGGACCAAGACAGCTCTACACCAATCAGCCACAACATTAAAACCACCTACATAGACCTGTTTCTTCATGATTAAATATGCTTTAAACTGTCGTTTAAAATTTACGTAGAAGTACATTGCTATCTCTTGAAAGGCCAAAATAAAGAAGTCTCAATGCAATACTTGCTCAAAAACAATGAATGCTCAAAAATTTCTGCAACATACTGCTTCTAATTGTAATCATATTATAGCAAACAGAGCCCTTACCCCCAGGTAAATCCTGACTGACTTTGAACAAGTTGTGCCAGTGGATCCGCATGGAATGTTCTCAGTGATCACACGAAAATTTGCCATCCCGGTGTTATTTCCACATTTGTCCTTTAAAATACAGATGAAAATAGCACCTTTAAAGATGGCTTCAGAGAAATTTTCTTCACTACTGATAGAATTTGCAATGTGAAAATTTGGTTCACTGAAATGGCGAATTGGAGAACATAGACAGTGAATAGTTTTATATTGAGGGTCCAAGTTTGAAATGTGTATCTGGTAAACATGCAAACAAGAGACAGGAATGTTAGCATTACCTGCACAGCCACATAACCACATTGTCCACGGAAACCAAAGCGCCGCTCATCAAAGGTCAAGTGATGGCCACTGCCATAGATGGTGCATGTGCCAGGGCATTTATTTTCAGTGCAGTTCCACATTCCCCGTATACATGTACTGGAAAAAGCAAGAAACGTACTTACAAATGCCAGCAATAAGCCTATTTCTAGATTATATATCAACAGCAGCAGGAAGCCAACCTCTAATAAACTCACTTCCAGACTATGTACTAACATCAACAGGAAGCCAACCTCTAATGTGCTCACTTCAACATTATGTCCTAACATCAACAGGAAGCCAACCTCTAATAAACTCACTTCCAGGCTATGTACTAAGATCAACAAGAAGCCAACCTCGAATGTGCTCACTTCAATATTATGTACTAACATCAACAGGAAGCCAACCTCTAATGTGCTCACTTCCAGATGATGTGCTAACATCAACAGGAAGCCAACCTCTGATGTGCTCACTTCCAGATTATGTGCTAACATCAACAGGAAGATTACCTCTAATATGCTCACTTCCAGATTATCTACTAACGTCAACCGGAAGCTGACCTCTAATGTGTCCAATTTCTCAGTCAATGAGCTGTGCGCAGAAGGTAGGTGAAGAGAATTATATATGTAACTCAAACCAAGACTGCTTTACTGGGTCCCGGTCATCTCCAGGCACCTACCATGTGTTGCACTGGTCTGCGATCTGCCTTCCAGGGGCGTAGAAGTGCCCGTCGTGGAGGCACGGGCAGTCATGCTCTTTCACACAGTTCTCTCTACCATCATCCAGAAGCCCACTCGGACACTGGCACCCAGACTCGCATTCGGAGGAGAACTACACGGGGGAAGAGCTGTTAGAGTACATATAACCCTATTTGATCCCATTTAGTGTTCGACATCTCTTAAAAATAAGTTAACCATGACCAAATATTGATGCTGTATGGTTTTTCTCATTTTCTACTTTGGTGGGATTAAATGGTAAACATGCAATGAACATACTGCTGTGCTAATTCTGTACCAACTTTGCATACACATGTGTTGTGTGGGGTTCTTTTGACCCTCTGTAACTGTATAAAATGTAAGAAAATAAACAAACATTTTTACTTTTAACTCGGATTTCATTGCGGATGTTTCAGGTGGCAACGTTCCCATACAGGTGCCAAACTTTCCCTTCCTGTACCTTAGGCTCTAAAATGAGATGTTCCTTGCAGATTTTTCCTATTCATGGATAAAAGGCTAGTCATTTGGGAAACAATAAGAAGGTGACAACCAAGTCCAAATATTTCTATAATAATAATTATGTGTTTATTTAAATGGTAAATGGTTGGCATTTATATATCCAAAGCGCTTTACAATTGATGCTTCTCATTCACCCATTCACACACACACACACACATGGCGATTGGCTGCCATGCAAGGCACGAACCAGCTCGTCAGGAGCATTTTGGGGTTAGGCGTCTTGCTCAGGGACACTTCGACACAGCCCGGGCGGGGGATCGAACCGGCAACCCTCTAACTGCCAGACGACTGCTCTTACTGCCTGAGCCATGTCGCCCCTTATATTTAAACTGTTTGGCTCAATTTGACCCCAAATATAAAAGCAGTCATAAAATCGTAGGAGGGTTGAGAAAGCAAGGCAGGCCTTTCGACAGCAGAGATCGTAAAGGAGACTAAAGCTCAGGAAAGTGCCATGGCAGGGAACCCCCACTAGCACAGGGGGAGAGCTTGCATGTCACATTAGAGTCAGCTGCCTTATGGACTGAGCCCAAATTATAGCTTTCAAAGATCGTCCAGGCATGGGTAACTGTCATATATTATACATACCCTGGTAAAACCTTTTTTACATATGTTTCAGAAGTGCGCAACGGAGCTGCATGCCTCCAGATGTCTCTCTCACTCTCAGTTTTAGTAATTTTAGTGTTTATTTTATGTGTATTAAACCTATGATCATCATCTACCACAGGAAAACTTGGTAAGAAGAGTTTGCCTATGCGATTCAGTCTACCCGGTGATGTTCCTCTGTCTACCAAAGAAAAACTGCGGATGAGATTTTGGTTTATAGGACAAAGGATATAGTATGAATAAGAGACTACTAAAATATGGATTAAGGGATATTAGATATGCAACATACAATAATATTGTTTACAGCATCTGGGATATTTGACATGGAGTATGGGATATGGTACAATGATAATGGATGCCAGATAAGGGATATTAGATGTTGGACAGTGGATAATGGATAAGGCACTCACACAGTCGCCGTTCTGGTTGCTGCAGGTGCGGGCGCACTCTATCCCTTGTGCATTCGGCTGTGCTGAGGAGCAGCTGAAGAATTCCTTTGGAGACGGGCACGCTGCGACACAGGAATTGCACGTCTCTTAGTCCCACTGAGCCAGGACATAGTGACACCTTCATCCACAGAACCTCAAACGCAGTACTTACTCTCAGATTGTAATTTCCAAGATCGGCAATGAAGCCTCCCGTTGGTACACACACTGAAAACAACAACAGGGACTTCAGTGAATGTTAATTCCTAGATGTATGCCAATCACATATTCTAGATCAGTGTTTCAGGACCTCAGGTCCTCAGGAACTCACACAGCTGATTTAATGACTGAACCAAACCACCAAAAATGCCCATTATTATTATTTACTTAAGTGTGTTAAGTGTGTTACAACAAAAACATTGTTGAGTTGAGAAACACTGTTTTGGCTGACTTGGTCATTTGTACTAATCACACTGCATCAATCTGGGATGGGAAGTGTTTCAAATACATGCATTTAGACTCGTGTTTTTGTATAATTTATGACTCCGTGCCACCTGTAAAGCTGCCAATTTTTATGTTGTTGAAAGATGTTTTGTATTCTGTAAAAAGATACATTTTAGCCTATCTGTACCCACCAGTGCTCATTCTTTATGGTGATGGACTTCCCAGGCTTGATGTGGTCGCCGTTGTGGTAGCAGGGGCACTTGGCCATGGGCACGCACACGCCCCTGTCGTCCTGGTAAAGGCCTTCGGGGCAGGAGCAGCCGTCCACAGGTAGGAAGTCAGTGGAGCAGCTGGGCCGTTCGGACCCGAGGGACTGGCACGTTTTCTGGCACTGCTGCAGCTGGTAGGAGAACATCTGGGAGGCGGGGCAGGTCTCGGTGTACCTGCCTGAACGTCACAGAAATCAAAGGCTAAATGAGGCACCCCGACCCAGTGAAATGGGGAAATGGCTTGGCATGTTTATCATTTGAGCGCCTATATGATCCCATCTGAGGCTTGCTTGTCACAAGCATAGATGTGTTCCCTCAGCATAGATGCAGTCTCTCACTGTGTGGTTATTGACTTGCCATAGTTATGTTCAGTTGGCAGAGATGTGCTCAATTGCTATGGATGTGCTCATTCACCATAGATATGTTCACTCATCGTAGATGTGGTCACTCATGTGATCACTCAAACAGAAGGCAGCATTTGAAGTTGCATTTTTGCAATTTTTCACACTTGCCCTTTTGTCTGTATATCCCAAACAAAACTCATGTGCCTTATTTCAACTTGAATGCAGCATCCAGCAATGCAGGTCTTTGCTATTACCTCACGCTTCTTGCTTCAGGTAATATAATGGTTGTTGAGAATTGTGAAGTGGCTGTTGCGGTGGTAGCCGTGGACTTATTTTGCAAGTATACAGTCAACTCAATAATTCACTGCAGCGACATTTAAAAAATACATTTCAATTATTTAATACACTGGAATACTATATGTCATGTTCTGACTGTAGGTCTTGGTGAGCTTTAGATGAACTAGCCAGCCAACTTGGTAGCTCACTTCTAAAGATCTAGCAGACTTCCATTTCAGACAGAGCCATTATAGTGTGCTCACTCACTCCCCATAGATATTTTCACTCACTCTGTAGATGTGTTCACTCCAGATATTTGCAGCCAGCACAGCTATTTCAGTCACCATAGATATGCTCACCACAGACATTGGTCCTCCAGCCCTGCAGTTCTATGCCTTTGGCCTGGCAGGCTCTCACGTAGGAGGAGAACACAGCACACAGGCAGTCTTCACTCTTCTCACAGTTACAGCTGGAGTACTTGCACCTCTGAAGGAAACGTGGGAAAGTCATACTCAGAAGCAGGTTTTCATGCCAACAATCAGACAATCAATTGAATTTTAGGAGACCTTATCTTACCCTGTAGTACACTTCAGGGTTCACCACAGTGTGGCACTTGGAAAACTCACTCTTTCGACTCTGCAGCATTGAGCACCAGTACTCAGCATAATTTTCTGAAGGAAGCAAGACAACAGTTTCACCTTGGTGTGCAACAATGCTATGAGCATAATCCACACAGCTCTCTCTCTCTCTCTCTCTCTCTCTCTCTCTCTCTCTCTCTCTGTAAAAGTACCAAAATGCACAGTCCCTAAATAAATCCACACAATCCATATGAAGAAAATGGAATTCAGTGAAGTAATGACATCACAACGTGGGCGGTGCTTTGCTTCTGCACGGCCCACCTTGTAGCCAGAACAAATCCAAGCTCTCGGCACAGACAACATTAAGTTAGTTGGAGCTAGTCAGCCAATCAGAACAACGGTTTGTTGATGTCAGTGAGCCTTAAAGAAAACATGGTAATGTTTGGTAATGTTCAGGAGAGGTGCTGGAGGATGGACATTTAAAACTGGACAGAAATCGCTTATGGTACTTCTTATGGATATCAGGATCTGAAATAAAACACTTGAGAATACACAATATGGGACCAATATGGGAGGCAGTTCACCCAGTGTTCAGTCTTCTCCATGAAGAAGAATTTGGTGGTGGCGATGGGGGGGGAGGTTGTGGAGGGGGGCTCACCGTTCTCCACACTGAGTGAACAGGGGTCATCCAGTCGCTCCATCCTGTTCGGGCAGCTGGCCTGGGCCTTCCAGGAGTTGGCGAAGGATGCAGCGGTGCCCTCCACCAGCCCCTGAAGGGTCTTCAGGTCATCATGCAGGACCATGTTGAAGTTTCCACACAGGCCTGTGCACATCGTACAGCCATGATTTCACCAGGGTGAAAACAACACTGGGACTCAAGATGAACCAGAGACACTGAGCTCAGAAAGAAACCCCAGAAAGCCGCTGATGTGCGCGTACTCTGAAACTAAGCTTTTCCAAATATTTGCTGCTGCTCACCCAAAACTGGCCTTGTGGGTCCATTGCTTTCTGGACTCAAAAATGTACATTTGAAAAATTCAACAGCAATCCGGTAGTTACTCACAAATATCTACAGAGTGGATGGTCTGTATTTACAATAAGCCTAAGGGGGTTTCAGTTTATTATACCACAAATTACACAAATTATTATCTCAACCATGAATTTAGAAGCTGTTATGTGCTTTAATATTATGTGCTCCTGGGTGTCTTTGTGGCACAGCCTGTTGAGCTCTATCCACATGCTTATTGCGAGCCGGAATGTCTGTTTTACCAGGGTAAGTTGCATATTTAGAAAACTCACATTTAAGCAAAACTATCTGAATGAACAGACACTATTCTGGGTAAGTGGAAACATAATTTTAGCTTGGAAGAGCAGCACACCAGGTTCAAATACATATCTGAAATACTTTACATGCCAGTAAACATGATGCCAGTAAAATTGACTGATTCCTGAGAATATTTAATGAAACATTCTTCCAAAAACCTACTGATCATATGAAAAAGGAATTCTCTACCAAATATTGATTACTTACAAACGTCTAAAAATGTGCTTGATGAGCAAATGCAGATATGGAGTGGAAAGGCGTACCGCATGTTTTCCTCAGATATGTCCGGTCCAGGGTTATGTACAGTTGCATGATGGGAACGAGCTGGATCTGCAGCTCTAGCCCAAAGTCGGTCTGCAGGATGATGTGGAAGGAGGACGCCCGGAAAGCGTGTACATTCGCTGCGACCCAAAAAAAGTGTCATCATCATCATTCACACGTAGGCCTACACAATTACATTGGACTACGTTGCTTGAATTAGCTATTAAAACTAATTATGTGTCACATACGGTAACACTGCTCACCATATTTGTACGTTTGTTGGAAATATAAATGCTTAATTTGGTGCAAAATAAAATTACTGGCCAATACAGGAAAAGAGCGCTGAGAAAAATGTAAACAGTAGAAATTATGTGACGGTTGATATCAATACTGTCTAATCGGGTGCACATGCCTCTTACCTGTGGTGTAGGGCAGACTGATCTCAGCATTGTGATGCATTTTCCCATCTGCTTTAATTACCAATGCCTAGAAACAGAAACAGTGTGCATTCAGCACAGAGCGATACTAGTGTCAGTTTCCAGCATAGATCACCTGCGGCCATACAGCCCAATGGTCGACTTCTGTCTAATGGCTAAATGGCTAATGCTAGGCAGCGATACAGCCCTGTGGTCCAGTCCTGTCTAATGGCTAAATGGCTAATGCTAGGCAGCCATACAGCCCTGTGGTCTACTCCTGTCTAATGGCTAAATGGCTGCTGTGGTTGAGTTTAATCTTAATTCACTCTTCATTAGTCTCAAATATTTTTGCAAAGGTGCATAGACAATAATAATTGTCTCACATTGGTCTTGTCATTGTTGAGCAGCAGCACCACTGATTTCAGACACGTGTCCAGTTCCTGAGAACCGCATGGCACCAGCTGGCCCAGCACAGAGAACTTTGACCCCACACAGTCCTGAGAAGGGGAGAGAAAGGGATTACATTGATTATTATTATTCATATACATGTACACAAACATTAATTTCCTTTTCAGGTAGATGTGAAATGCAAAGTTATGATCCTTAAGGACCTTAAATCAACAAAATGATCTTTGACTGACAGAGTTGCTTTCAACTTAATCAGTTGTGCTTCATGATAGACTAATCTACAGCTACATACAGAGTATAATACAAATACAACATACTCATGAACTGTACTATACAGCAATAATTTACCTGGGAGCGTTTTGTGTTTTGTATATGTATTTTGTACTTTGTATTTTTTTTGTCCTACACCAATAGGATGTGTGTATACTCTGGCAATAATGGGAGATGAATGCTAAAAGATGGCAGTGCAAGGCGATGTGGTAGTGCTGTGGTGGTGGTGTGGTAACCTTGGTTAGGATGTAGTAGCAGTCTCCGTGGAATGTGTAGGTTTTCCCATCATAGGTTGTCACATGTGACCCCGCTTCTATAGCACACTCTCCAGGGCAGGGGAGGCTCTTGCATGACCATCTTCCCTGGTTACAAACACTGAAACACCACAAGCAATCATCCACCTGTGCACATTCACTCACACATGATCATCTATCCTGTCATTTCTCCAATGTGCAGATGACACAACATCATTTAAGGTGTGAAAAATTGTTGTGCTGCATGTCTCCTCAAAGATGATGCATATCCAATAGGTTACTGTCCTCTTTTGAGGAAGTGAATAAAACAACCACTTTTGGCCAACACTCTAATCCTGACCAATTTACACAATATGCAGTTTTACAGAGTATCCATATCCTAGATATGTACTCAGTGATCACCTTATTTGGTAGACCTATACACCAGCGTGCTAATGCAAATATTTATTCAGTCAATCATGTGGCGGAAACTAAATGCATAAAGGCATGCAGATGTGGTCAAGAGGTTCAATGGTTTTTCAGACCAAATGTCAGAATTGGAAAAGTCACTTAGATAAATGTTATCTAAGTGACTTTATATATATATAACATTGCATTAACAAGCTGGTGTACAGATCTACCTAATAAACTGATCACTGAGTGTAAATGCAGTCCGTTTACGGTGGACTCCATAATTATTGGCATCCTTGATAAATATGCGCAAAAAATGCTGTAAACTAAAAAAATAATAGTTATTGACATAACCAGGTTTCAAAGAAAAAAAGTTTTTTCCCAAAAAAACAGGTTGCACAATTATTAGCACCCCTGGTTTAACACTTTGGTCAAAAACCCCTGGCAAAGATACAAGCCATGAGTTTTTTCCAATAATTTGTGGAAAGGTTAGAGAACACATTCCTCCATGCAGAACATTTAAGAATCATTAATATCCTTGGGATACCCCCCTCTTCATGGGGTTTTCCCTGGGATATAAGTCTGGAGACTGAGATGGCCATTGTTCAACATGCTTGTTGTTTTTACTCAACCATTTCTATGTGGATATTGATGTATGTTTGGAGGCAATGTCCTGCTGGACAATCTACCTATGACTAAGTCTAAGCTTCCTAGCAGAGACAACCAGACTTTCGTTAATTTATTGTGCCATTGATCTTAAATAGTGCCCCTGGACCACTTGCAGCAAAACATCTCCAAAACATCAATAATCCACCGGCATATTTGACAGTAAATCATTTTACTGTCATTTTTACATTTAGCTTGTTACTTCATTACAGAGTTAAACAGAAAGTGATGGAATGACACAATATAGTTCCTTTAGACTGAGATTAACTAAGTTACACTATAGCCAATTACACTTTGTTTGATTTTATTTACAATAATTGTTAGCGGTGCCATTCATTTTGGCACCTGTGGTTTTCAGAAAAAATTAGATTACTAAATAAAAAACATTGAAACATGAGAGTAAATGTATTGAAATACAAGTATATAGTCTTCCCGTATGATTGAACAACAAATATAGACATTATCAACATTGTCTATTATATGCAGCCTTTTTTCTCAATTTGTATGCCAATAATTCTTGAGCCCACTGTATATCAAAGTGCACACTTATAATGTCCATCACTAATTTTGAAAACATAAGATACATAAAATGAGTAATCCCAGGAAATGTAAGGAATAACCTTACCATTCCTCACAGTCCTGTTGCAGCACTTCGCCTGAGTTATACACTTTGTCATGCATACACTGGCACTGCTCTTGACTGATACAGCCTCTCCCTGAGATATCATCAAACACTGTGCCTGCAACACAGGGAACAAGATATCATCAAACACTGTGTCTGCAACACAGGGAACAAGATATCATCAAACTCTGTGCCTGCAACACAGGGAACAAGATATCATCAAACTCTGTGCCTGCAACACAGGGAACAAGATATCATCAAACTCTGTGCCTGCAACACAGGGAACAAGATATCATCAAACTCTGTGCCTGCAGCAGAGGGAACAAGATTTCATCAAACACTATGCCTGCAACTCAACTCAATGTCAAATTATAGAGAGTGAGATGCAGAGAGATATAGAGAGAAAGACAGATAGAGAGAGAGAGTGAGAGAGCAAGCGAGAGATACAGAGCGAGTGGGAGAGAGAGTAAGGACTCACCTTCAGGGCACACACAGCCATCCATGCGGTGCTCCTCACACAGCAGGCTGGTGTCTGCATGGCTGCAGGTGTTCATGCATGGAGAGCCACTCTCTGCATACACCATGTTCAGGGGGCATTGCTTTTCTGAGGAGAAACATACAAGCTTGAGCTGCTTCTCGTGATGGATGCACTATATCTCATGGGACATTAGCAGCGGTATCAGTCTTGCTCCAGATGGTTCCATATTCCATTAGGACTCTGCATATCACACATTACTGAATAAAACATGACAACATTTTCTTATGGTCTGTAAAATCTTACAGAGCAAAGTGGGAGACACCAACTTACAGTGCCCAATCATCCATCCATTATCTATACCCGCTTATTCTTGGTCATGGTCATGGGGGGTGCTTGAGCCTATCCCAGTGTGCATGAATACACACTTGACAATTTATAACAGGGCACACACACCATTCACTCACACCTAAGGCAGTCCAATTAACCTAACCTGCATATCTTTGGATTGTGGGATGAAACCGGAGTATCCGAAGGAAACTCATGTGGACACAGGCAGAACATTTAGATTGAAAAAAACAACTCAAGCTAGGCTTTGAAACAACTGGTAGCTGGTTGATCTGTCCAGACCAGCTCCCAGTTCAACATGGTTTAGCTGTTTGACCAGTTTAGACCAGCCCCCAGCACTATCTGGTTGACCAACTCATACCCAGCTAGACCAGCTTTATGACCAGCTTGACCAGGCTGGTTGACCAACTCATACCCAGCTAGACCAGCTTTATGACCAGCTTGACCATGCTGGTTGACCAGTTTAAAAATTGAGCTAGTCAAGCAACATAGCTTGTCTGAGCTGGTAAAATCCATCTTTGCATAGTTGGATTTCACAGCAGGGATGCAAACAGAAAGGCCCCTGGTGCTAGGACTTTATCCTATATCTAAAACTCTCACAGGATGCTGTGAGTAACATCATGAGTGAGAGCCTGCCACAGAAGTACATCACAGTGGGAGACCTACCACAGAAGTTTGGGGTCCTCCAGTTGGGGGGTGTGCCCCCTGCATGCGAGCACTGTCGGGAGTATTCGGCGAGGGTGCTGCAGATGCAGAAGTCATCTGGGACATCCCCACAGCTGCACATGTCGCGCACACAGGCCTGGATGTAGGGCTCAGGGCTCAGGACCAGGGCACATGACCTCCAGGCCTCAGACCGTAGGAGCTCGGCGCAGCTTTTGTGCTTTTGGGCGGAGTGAGAAAGTAATCATTTTCATCACAGGGACCAGTGTCAAATAATTATTCTTTGAATGCCTTTAGCCTTTAGGTACCAGTTATAGTTTTGCAGATTATAATCTGCAATAATCAGGACAAACATTTCTCCTCTGACTGGCAGGTTTCATTAAACATTCTTGGGGATTGGGGATCTCTCGTCTATCAGCACTTTTCCTCCCGGGCACAAGGGGGCAATACTCACAAATGTGGAACATTTGCTGTAACCAGAATCCTCAAACTCCTCTTCCTCAGAGGGATCTTCACAGTACTCTGTGGGAAGGTGGACCTTCTGACGATTCCCAAACTCAATAGGGCTTATCTCACGACCTGCAAATGACACAGAAAACCCATTGTCATCACAAAGTAATGCTGTACTTCAATCTCAACATTGTGGTTCTGTCTCTATCAAATGTTTACTTCCCTTGGTGATTGCTGCCATCCTTATTTGCGTTACTGTCACTTTCCTGTCAGCTTCAACCAGTCTGGTTGAACTACTCCTTTGACCTCTTTCATTAACGACATATTTCTGCCCGCAGAACTGCAGCTCACTGGATGTTTTTTGTTTTTCACCATTCACTGCAAACTCTAGCGACTGTTGTCCATGAAAGTCCCTGAAGATGAGTAATTTCTGAGATACTCAAACCACTCTGTCTGGCACCAACAATCATTGCACGGTCAAAGTCATTTAGATGACTTTCTTCTTCATTCTGACATTTGGTCTGAAAAACAGTTGAACCCCTTGACCACATCTGCGTGCTTGTATGCATTTAGTTGCTGCCACATGATTGGCGAATTAAATATTTGCATGAACAAGCTGGTGTACAGGTCTACCTAATAAAGTGATCACTGAGTGTATATCTAGGATTAAAGGATACTATTTAAAACTGCACATTGTGTAAATTGGTCGGAATAAAAGTGTTGGCCAAACGTTGTTATTTATTTTATTCACTTCCTCAAAAGATGACAGTAACCTGTTGAACATGCATAATCCTTGAGGAGACAAGGCACACCTTAAATGATGTTGTCTCATCTGTGCATTGTAGAAATTAGAATTAGAATGGTTGGAATGAAACATCACTTGCAATATTATTACTAATTATTATTATAACTTACACATATTAATGCACAGTATTTGTTGCATGGCAATGGTCTGAATTTAACTGAAACATTATGCTTTAACGAAGTTATTCACAAGTGTGTGCAGAAGTTCCTTCAATCATTCTAAAATGACTACATCCCAATAAGTACTGGGCCACTTTATTGGCCCATATTGATGAGTGGAAAATGTAGCAGTTATCCACCTAGTCGCTGGAACAACTCCCAGAGGATCTGAGGCTGAGGTGCACAGCAAGGGCCAATCCGCATCAGGAGTTTGTGCCAACTTCTGCTCTTAATTATTTAATGAGCTAAACAATGTCATTTGTATAGGCACCAGATACAGTGGCAGACTGCAAGTGTATCCAAAAGATTTTACTCCGCTCAAGTACAGGAGTGAACCAACATCATTTATAGAGCTGTCAGAAAAATAAATTAAGGTATTTGTTGGAACAAAAACCAGCTCGCTTATCAGAGGTAAACCAAAAATCTTGACACTTTTAAACAGAAGTTCAAAATCTACCATTTTTGTCTGGCTTTTATTTAGGGTCTTTATTTTATTTTTTAGTATTAACATTAAATTTTTTTATTGTTTTACCATTTTGGGTTTTATTCCCTGATATTAATTGTGAACAACTAATTTATGTATTTACTTATTTATTCATTCATTCATTTAATCCATCTGTATTTATTTTAGCATTCTTTATTTTAACATCTTAAAGTTGGCATCTAAATTTTGTGTATTAATTGTCATTGTTTTATTGTTTTACCTTTCCTTCAATCACATTGCATGGAAAGCCCTTTGAACTGCATTCACTTGCATGAAAATTGCTATACAAATAAAGTTTGATTGATTGATTGACTGATAGAGTGCCAAATAGTGTGATGACACAGTGGCTTACTGTCCTTCCTCCAGGAACTGTACTCACCCTTTTCCAGAAATTCAAAGTGGAGAGGGATACCATTGAAGTCTCCACAAAGTCCACAGGTGCGGTTTTGATATTTGGAATCTAGTTCCAGCTAACACAAAGAAAGAATGGCTTGTCTGATTATCAGTTAAAACGACTTCATTTGCAATACTCTTCGATATCATGATATTAAGCTTCTTTTTGCAATTTAATGTAAACTAGATATAGCTTCCAAATTTTATTTGGTGCTTCTTAACCAAAATAGCTTACAGAAGCCTGTTTTAATATATTTTGTTATTTCTATATTATGGGGTATTATGGGGCAAAATATCACCAAATAATTTTTCTTTTTTATTTGATATAATTAATCAATAAAATAAAAAATATAACAACCCCTCTGTAATTCTCCAGCTATTACATCATTCATCACATTGTAAATGAAAAAAGAACTTTGACTGAAAGTAGTTTAATTAAATAATAATAATAAAGTCATAATACAAAAACGTTTACATTTATGTCCACATTAAAAATATTACATTTCATTTTGATTGGTGGAAAGTATTTTTTTCCTCATATTGATCTCTACCTCCCCTTAAATGTTGGCGGCAAACACATCTCCTGGAAGCGGATTTAACACTTCTGCACTAGGGGGCTGATTGATTTACAACTCGGCTGAATGAAGATCAGTTTACAGAGGACAGATCACAGCTGATGATGAGAAAGCAGCTGTTCAACAGGGCTTTGTTAAGAAAGAGGCTGTCCAATAGGGCTTTGTTAAGAAATAGGCTATCGAACAGGGCTTTGCTAAGAAATAGGCTGTCCAATAGGGCTCTGTAAAGAAATAGGCTGTCCAATAGGGCTCTGTAGATTGTCTTACTGTGACAGCGTCCTCTCCATTCCACATGATGCTGAGGCCCAGCTTAGCATAGAGTTTGGTGTAGATCGTGTTCCTCTCCAGCAGGACTCCTGAGCCATAGTATGGCGTGGTGACTCTGAAAGCAATGTAAAAGTAGAGTAAATCAGCTGATCCATATTCTATTAATATTAGTTTGTGTTAAAACGTTACAAGACCATTGTAAATCCCCCATGTTGACTTACCCTCTGCCTGTGTTTTTAGTCCTTAAATTCTGGTTGCAAAATATACAGTGACGGCCGTCACTCTATACCAACACATTGTACAGCTGTTCAATAATTCAAGGTCATTGGTTGAAAATTGGTTGTAATTGCCACAGCCAATGGTGTGGGGGCTTATTATGATTATTTGTGTGTAGCTGCCCAAATTGAACTCCAGCCAAGCTATTACTGAACTCTGTATACTATTGCATATTATCCAAGCAAAGACTGCATATCTAGTTATAAAACAATGCCAGTTTGCTATCTGTAGCAACAAGCAAATTAGTTTGCTGAACGAATTTACAAATATCTACCTCGGCAATACGAACATAGTAGCAAGCCTTGCAAGGATAGTTGAACAGGTGTTGTGCCTCAAGTGGATATTTCTAAATACGGCAAGCTAACTAATAGCTAATTTGCTTGTTGCTACGGATAATGAACTGGTATCGTATAACTAGATATGTATTCTTTGCTTGGATAATAAGCAATAGTATACAGAGTTTCAGTGATCCAAGCGATTGGAGTGCAATTAGGACAGCTACACGTTCCTTTTATCTCTTTACGTGTTCAATCATGCGTGTTTAGCTAAGCCTTTATTTATCTCAAACTGTAAGTTGCATCGTTTGTGGTAGACTATCATATCTTAGTTATATAGCCAGCCAGTTCCATAGCCAAATAAGTTGCTTGCTCATAATGTAGTTGGTTAGCTAAAGTGAAAACTTCAAAGAGACAAAACATATAAATAGTGTTGTGCAGCACACTAAAGTCAACATTTCATAAAGTCACCTGTTCGGCGTTGACCATTAGGAGTCCAAAATTACCTATTACATTTAATATTAATGTATATTCATATCCATTACCTCCAGGTGACACAAAAATTTGAATAACCACCAAGGAATATGCTATAAAAAATATGTGAGGGCAAATATGTGACCTGAGAATCCAAGGAATTAATCTGCGTACAAAATATGTCAACACTACAGTAAAACCCTGCAATAATACGATAAGTGGGGTCCAAATAATTTGATTGTATAAAATGCGGGGTCGACTAATTGCGAGGATATTGGAAATTGCTTTGGTTTACTAACAGAGTACCAAAATATTTTAAGACCAATTACCATACTAAAGGAGAGATGCTGGGTGACCTTTATTCAGACATTAAACAAGGTAACTGCAAAACACAGTTATAATTTCTTAAATAAATTATGTTTTTTGTGTCAGGAAAACAAGTGAAACAGAAATGATGGTGTTGTCAGCACAATTTTTTATGTAAAAAATGAAAGGAGGAAACAGGAGCCAGGACGGTGCCATGCAATAATTGCGTTATATTCAAATTCACGTTATCCTGGGGCATGTTATCGTGGGTATACAACCTGTTTTTGTATTTACCAATCATATAAAGTATATGTGTAATGCAATAATGGATCAGAAAAAAAGGTTTTTGTCAGTAACAGAAGGGGTTATATAATATTTATAGTTCAAATAAGTTTTGGGTTATGAAATAAATAAGCAGCAAAGAAAACTGTCATCCAGTAATTCAATCATCAGATATTTGTATAGGAAATGTGTTTTGACAGATGGCTGTTATTCAGAAAGAAAAAAAGAAGAAGATTTTTTTGATACTCAAATTAATTGAAAACCATTTCTGTTAATCGATTCCAGGGTGTGAAAACCTGCTCCTCCATACGGTTTCCTGTATGTAGCACAACTCACGTGTCTCCATTTAGAGTGACCAGTTTCTCGGTGAGCACGATGACCACGTCCTTAATGGTGACCACTATTCGGCTGACAGTGGGGTGACCATTGACCTCAGCCCTCTTCATGTGCACGGAGAAGTCCAGATAGGCCTCATGGCAGTCAGACGCCAGGTTGTATTCGCACATGCCTGGGAACTGGTAGATGTCCCCATCGAAGGTCTTGAAGTGGTCTTTGCCCCAAGTACTGCAGATGCTGTTGACGTGGTTGCGGGAGTGAGCTAGGAAAGCACAAATCAAGTTGGATATAGGGATTCCTTATTTAGTCTGGACATCTCAAGTCGCGTTCCTGGATGGTTCCGCTATCTGCAGGTGTTTTGGTTAAAGAGTACACGTGCGCACCTTGTTTCCAAGGTGCTATACAGCGCTGTTCATAATGTGATCTAATCCTTTATGAAGGATACTGGAACAAATATATTTTTTTAAGCAAGAATTTTGCGGGATACAAAAAATTATAATAATTAAGAAAAAAGCTAATAAATGAATCAGTCGTTTTTGCTTTGTAAACGTAGTCCATATGCGCTCGGCAGAAAAATAAAAATGTGATGTAAGATATGATACATGATACAAGTTATGACGTTCCTCTAAGGCATTTAAGCTTTCATAAATTGGAAACAGAATTACATTGATTTTATTATTCATATTGATAACCAGACATATTACAGTTCGTTTACATTTATGCAATTAATCTCTGGGAAAATGACACAAACCCAATCTGTTCAATTACATTTTAGGGAATAACAAGAAAGTCCACATTGTTCATTCTTAAACCTACATTCCAAGAAAAATATGTTGTCTCTATAGCTTAAAATCTTCCCTGTCATTTGTTCCACCTGAAAAAATTGGTGCGTCTGTTATGAAATGTAAAATACTGTTCATAATCTCAATACTGTCCGTAATCGCTTACACTAATGTGTACTGTTGTGCCAACTGTGTCATTTAGGCCAATATGATGGTCAGTCCGAACCCGCACAGTTGTGTCAGTGGCTGGTATCTTACCTCTCAAGGCTTCCCCCTGGGAGACCCAGGCAAAGATGAGCACCAGGGCCCTGGTCCACAGCGCTGTCTTTGCCATGACGGGCTGATGAGGGCTTCTCTCTACTGGGTGCAGTATGTCTGTGCTATGGCTGCAGGCCCCCTTATATCCAGTGGATCAGTTCCTGCTCACACCCCTCTATTGCAGGGAGGAACTCAGGGATTTTATTGGGACATAGCAAACAAAGCAGCTCGGAGTTACAATGCATACAGGTGAAGGCACTGACCTCCACCCTACAGCTGCGGTTCTGTGTCTCTGTGCTCATCAGGGTATATGTGCACACTGCAAGACCCAATTCTATCCAGTTCAGCTCAGCTCAATGAAATTATTTTTTTCAATATTTTTCAATTAAATGAATTTAATTTCAGTTCAATTCATGTCAGTTCAATTCAGCTCAATTAATTTCAAATGAATGCAGTTCAATTTACTTAATTTACAGAATGTTCAGTTTGTCATGTTTACAATTACAAATTGATCTGTACATAAAAATATATAAAGGATTTTTTCAGATCTATCAAATGAATTGTGGGAACCATAGATACAACTGACCACAGCACTTTGATTACTGTTTTTATGTCCTCTGTACAGTGTATGAAACATTGTACTGTATGTGTGATTTGGAATTGGTGTATGAAGCTGAGTCAGTGTAAAGGTTGCTACAAAACATCCATCCATCCATCCATTATCTGAACCCGCTTATCCTGATCAGGGTCGCAGGGGGGCTGGAGCCTATCCCAGCATACATTGGGCGAAAGGCAGGAATACACCCTGGACAGGTCGCCAGTCCATCGCAGGGCACACACACCATTCACTCACACACTCATACCTACGGGCAATTTAGACTCTCCAATCAGCCTAACGTGCATGTCTTTGGACTGTGGGAGGAAACCGGAGTACCCGGAGGAAACCCACGCAGACACGGGGAGAACATGCAAACTCCGCACAGAGAGGCCCCGGCCGACGGGGATTCGAACCCAGGACCTCCTTGCTGTGAGGCGGCAGTGCTACCCACTGCACCATCCGTGCCGCCTGCTACAAAACAAACAAATAAAAAATGGCATAAAAGGTTTTTATTATTAAGGGAGAAAAAAAATCCAAACCTACATGGCCCTGTGAGAAAAAGTGATTGCCCCCTAAACCTAATAACTGGTTGGGCCACCCTTAGCAGCAACAACTGCAATCAAGCGGTTGCGATAACTTGCAATGAGTCTCTTACAGCGCTGTGGAGGAATTTTGGCCCACTCATCTTTGCAGAATTGTTGTAATTCAGCCACATTGGAGGGTTTTCGAGCGTGAACCGCCTTTTTAAGGTCATGCCACAGCATCTCAATAGAATTCAAGTCAGGACTTTGACTAGGCCACTCCAAAGTCTTAATTTTGTTTTTCTTCAGCCATTCAGAGGTGGACTTGCTGGTGTGTTTTGGATCATTGTCCTGCTGCAGAACCCAAGTTCGTTTCAGCTTGAGGTCACGAACAGATGGCCAGACATTCTCCTTCAGGATTTTTTGGTAGACAGAAGTCTTCCAGGTCCTGAAGCAGCAAAACAGCCCCAGACCATCACACTACCACCACCATATTTTACTGTTGGTATGATTTTCTGAAATGCGGTGTTACTTTTACGCCAGATGTAATGAGACACACACCTTCCAAAAAGTTCTACTTTTGTCTTGTCAGACCACAGAGTATTTTCCCAAAAGTCTTGGGGAACATCAAGATGTTTTCTGGCAAAATTGAGACGAGCCTTAATGTTCTTTTTGCTCAGCAGAGGTTTTCGTCTTGGAACCCTGCCATGCTGGCCATTTTTGCCCAGTCTCTTTCTTTTATGGTGGAGTCATGAACACTGACCTTAACTGAGGCAAGTGAGGCCTGCAGTTCTTTGGATGTTGTTGTGGGGTCTTTTGTGACCTCTTGGATGAGTTGTCGCTGCGCTCTTGGGGTAATTTTGCTGCTCCTGGGAAGGATCACCACTGTTCCATGTTTTCGCCATTTGTGGATAATGGCTCTCAGTGTGGTTCGCTGGAGTCCCAAAGCTTTAGAAATGGCTTTATAACCTTTTCCAGACTGATAGATCTCAATTACTTTCTTTCTCATTTGTTCCTGAATTTCTTTAGATCTCGGCATGATGTCTAGCTTTTGAGGATCATTTGGTCTACTTCACTTTGTCAGGCAGGTCCTATTTAAGTGATTTCTTGATTGAGAACAGGTGTGGCAGTAATCAGGCCTGGGTGTGGCTAGAGAAATTTAACTCAGGTTTGATAAACCACAGTTAAGTTATGTTTTAACAGGGGGGGGCAATCACTTTTTCACACAGGGCCATGTAGTTTTGGATTTTTTTCTCCCTTGATAATAAAAACCTTCATTTCATTTGTGTTTAATTGTGTTGTCTTTGACTAATATTTAAATTTGTTTGATGATCTGAAACATTTAAGTGTGACAAACATGCAAAAAAATAAGAAATCAGGAAGGGGGCAAACACTTTTTCACACCACTGTATATATACCCAATACACATTAAATGCATCTGTCAATGCAATGACACTGTTCTTAACTTGTTCATTAAAAGTGATATGCCATAACTCCTTGGTTTTATTCCCAGTTCTTCACTTAAGAGCGTATTTGTTTTCAGCAGCCAGATTTTCTATGCTGAATTCAGCCCTCCAGCTGCAAGATGTCGACATAGCCTTGGCATGTTGTCATTGTATGCACTGTTAAATTATTTCTTAAAATCATTTCAGATTACCGAAATCATCTGATTTATTTATTTAATGAATACCAATTCATACTGATTATCACAATTGCATTTCATTGCATGAAAATGTGATTAGTAGCAGCAAGTTTCAACACAAATGAACATGTGTTGAACAACCATACAAACTCAATACAATACACAAATGTACTAGTCAACATTAAAAAAATACACAGCATAACAAGAAATACACATGCAGCACAACCTGATTAAAGAATGTAACTTTTTAGAAACTGTACTGATGAATACATTTAACAGCAGCATGTTGTGAATAAGTGTACTGCAATATCTGCATGCAGCAATCATTTATTAGCCCAAGTATTTCAAAGCATATCATACTGTATAGTGTTGCAATATGTTGATGTATTTCAATATATTTTCTGAATATTTTGCACTGTGCCTAAGTATGCCAGAATTGTGAATAGATGAAAGCTGTAGCTTTGGGATATCATGACGATGGCTTATGGTTTTTTGACATACACAGGAGACAGAGCCAGGACTGGTCTTTGATGCAGCTGATAAGGGCGTGAGGCTCAATCATGAACCAAAACACAGATTGACGCAGGACCGGTGCTTGCTAATACAGGGTGTGCCTTTCGGCCCTGCCTGACATCTGTTTCCTATGGTGGTACAGGTAGATCATTAAGCGTTCCCAACATCACACATCCTGGTCCATTATGGCTCGCATACCTAGACAGATAGTCCCAAAAACGCATTCTGACGCATGTAGCGTCCTACCCTAGGGACCGCTTCCCTGTACTGTATAGCTGTATTACCCTCATTGTAAAACTATTTTTTGCTCTTGTGTCATTATCATTAGTATGAACATAGACATGTTATTTTTCTCCACCTTTTGACAGAAGTCAATCTACAGCTGCCAAGCATTTATCAAATTATATTTACCCTTGTAATTCTACAGAAATGCCGATATCAGTCTTCAGTCTAATATCGCCATGAGGAAATGCCTGTTTGCTTAATAAACAGACTTATCCTGGTAATGTTGTAATCGTTTACATGAAGGCTAAAATATTTACAGTCACAGGAACTAGAAGTATTTGCATTCATTCACACAACTCAGGTTTTCCATGTTACTGTAAAACCCCACGCTAACCCAATGACGGAATTTAGCAGGGGCCGAAGGGGGTTTTGCGTGCTTGTCTTTCATTATCAATTGTACTGATCCGTTTCTGGCCAGGTGTAAGCGGGATATGGGGCAGGTCAATCCATATCCGACCCATGGCAACGGACCCAGTATATTCTTAAACATAATTGTGCTCTGTTCTTGTACGGAGGATAATAATTAACCCTACTAATGTTCTCCCAGCAACGCCAGAAGGACAAGCACGCAAAACCCCCTTCGGCCCTCGCTAAATTCCGTCATTGGATTAGCGTGAGGTGTGATGTGAAGTGAGATGTGACCACAGTTGAACCATGTTATTCAATGAGGAGAGAAATACAGGGATACAAACCTCAGATTTACAGATTAACTGTAATTAATACTGTAATTATTGTAATTGGGGCGACATGGCTCAGGCAGTAAGAGCAGTCGTCTGGCACTCGGAGGGTTGCCGGTTCAATCCCCCGCCCGGGCTGTGTCAAAGTGTCCCTGAGCAAGACACCTAACCCCTAAATTCTCCTGACGAGCTGGTCGGGGCCTTGCATGGTAGCCAATCGCCGTCGGTGTGTGAGTGTGTGTATGAATGGGTGAATGGAGAAGCATCAATTGTACAGCACTTTGGATAAAGGCGCTATATAAATACCTGCCATTTACCATTTAATTAATACCTAAACTAACTCTAAAACTGAATCCGGAAGCATCAAAAGCAATTTTGAAGCATTTTCATGTGAAAGGTCAACAAAAGTTATGGAAATTTCTTGTGCATAAAAATAGCACTTTATCTGTCCCCCAACACATTGATGGATGTGTTTATTAATTAACAGACTTTGAATCAGTTTATGATTAGCTGGGCAGTTGGAAGCTGGCTACTTTTTGGTAGATCTCCATTCCCTCTTTCCTGTTCCCGCTCTTTCAAATGATTTCAGCTCAGTTCAATTACAATATGTTCAGTTTGTCATGTTTAGAATTAAAAACTGATCTGTACTTAAAAATATAAATGATCTATCAAATGTATTGCAGGAACCATATATATGTCTGTTTTGTATGGTGGACTGTTTTTGGATTTCATGTTAGCTTCTGCTCTCAGTGAATTAGTCCACCAACTCAAATGTTCAGCCATTTTAGCTGCATGTGTAAGTGTTTTTGATTACTTTGCATCTGCTGTTGTGTGCTTTCTGATTAGGCTGGAATCATCCTTCAATTGTTCTGAAATTAATCTGTTCAGTATATCCAAGCTCTTTTCTTGATCAATGACTTTTAGTTTCTTCATTATCAACACACATAGATTTGTTATGATATTTAAACTTTGTCATACGGTGTTATCCAGAGTGACTTACAATGCAGGAGTGCATTCACTTAATTCACATGACTGTCGAACCTGGTTAATAACATTCCCAGACCACGGAGTATATATGCAACCGCACTAAAGCACTAATGAAAATTATCTATGCTAAGTGAGAACCAATACACACATCCTGAAGGCACATAGATTATGACTATGACTATGTCTCAAAGGAGAAACACCCAAAACCATAAAATACCATAACCCAAAGCAATACAAGAGGTGTGAGTGATAAGGGATGGGGATGATGGGCTAAAATGGTGGTTATTCAGTTTACATTACATGTGACAGATGGGCAAGGATTCTGCCGTTCTGCCAAAGTCTATACCCCCAGAGGGAGATGGGGGGGGGGGGGGGGGGGTATATACTTCGCTTCCCAGCTCTCCCTAGCTCTTCAGCTTCCTTACTCTTCATGAGCCTGAAAATACTCTGCAGGCCCCCAGCTCCACCTTTGGCCTCTCCATCCAGTACCTCACTACCCTCTCTAATGGGTCAGCTGCAAGTTACCTCAACACCTGCCACTGTGGCATCACCCCACCACCAAGGCCTTCCGGTGTGCACATATACCTGTCCATTGGGACTTGCAGTGTGCACATATACCTGTCCATTGGGTCTTGCAGTGTGCACGTTGTTGGCTATGGATTACCGATCTATGACACCTGGTATCGATTAAATGTAACATCCAGAATATGCATTTTGAAGCTTCTCTGAATATATATGGCTATATATTGGCTTCCAAGTACAAACCAATTTTAGCCATTATACAAGCACTATGTTGCTTGGAGAATGTCTATCTTATTGAGAGGTATTGCTCAAATAATAGCATTTGTGCATGGTGCGTCAATGTTTGTTTCCCCCTAGCTCCCACTCCTTATCAGTTATTGCCTTTGTGTGCTTACGGACATATTCTGGGATACACTCTAGTCAAATAAAGGCAGAGTGTATGGCAGAGTGTATTTTATGCGTTCCATCATTAACTGAGCAAACACTAACATGAAACCAAATGTCTTGACTGAAGCCAGAACTATTCAGCTCTGTGTTTTAAAGCCAGTAGATTTTTTTTCTTCTTTTCCGGTATAAATTAACAATGCATCTATTTTTCTTGAAAGGAAACTCCCTTTGTCAGGGCACTTGGGTCAGTCGAATTAATTTGTATTCCCCTGTCTGGTCAGTGACTATCCCCATCATATAAATAGCATATACATATTCATGTAAACCAATAGGTTATCTCATCTCGTTTTATTCACAAAGTAAATAAATGATCTGCATTTTGAACCATTCTCAGATCCTGCTAATCTGCAATACCCAATTATAGTTGTATAGCCCAGGATGGCTGAAGGTTCATATTGGACAGATAAACATTGCAGCTGGTGCATGCAGTTTGAAGCCCACAATTGACCATGGGAGTCACATTTGTGAAGTATGAAACAAGACATAAGCTGTCAAATACATACATACAAGTGAAATACATCCATCTTTCTTGGTATGTTCTCGATCATCATTTCTCAATCTATGGGCCACCTGCTCGGCACGCCCCCGTCCCTACGTCGCCCGTCCAACATTCTCTAACGTGAAGCTTTCCCGCCCACGAGAGGTTACGTGCTCTGTTCTATCTCTGTCACTGTCACTCTGAACATTCAATCGCAGGCATACACACACTACATCTACGAGCTCAATATGGCATGCTCAAAGCAAGCTAGCATCAATGGTTTCTTTAAAAGGCAACCTGATACACTACTAATGCTACACCTGAACCACCGGCAAAAAAACATCGCCCATTTACTTGAAATTATGACCAAAATTACATCAAATTCGGCTTTGTGTCCAACAATTCTTCTTCTACCCTTGTAATTCTACAGAAATGGAGATATCAGTCTTCAGTCTAATATCACCATGAGGAAAAGCCTGTTTGCTTAATAAACAGACTTATCCTGGTAATGTTGTAATCGTTTACATAAAGGCTAAAATGTTTACAGTCACAGGGACAAGAAGTATTTGCATTCAACTCAGGTTTTCCATGTTGGTCTCTGCACAAGTGAGATGTGACCACAGTTGAACCATGTTATTCCATGAGGAGATAAATACAGGGATACAAACCTCAGATTTACAGATTAACTGTAATTAATACTGTAATTACTGTAATTGGGGCGACATGGCTCAGGCAGTAAGAGCAGTCGTCTGGCAGTCGGAGGGTTGCCGGTTCGATCCCAATTCTTCTCCCCCCCCAACCCATCTGTGTTATTTGCCAGGCAATGCTAAGCAACGAGGCAATGAAGCCATCAAAATTGCCCCGGCATTTAGAAACTCAACATCCCCACTTAAAAGACAAACCAGAAGATTTTTTTTAAAGAAAGAGAGATGAATTGGCCAACCAAGCAACTGTGCTTAAAACAAATTTCACTGCAAATGAAAAGTTAGCAAAAGCGTCTTACTTACTTTCACACCACATCTCAAAATGTCAGGCACCGTTTACGATGAGGGAGAAGCTAGTTATGCCATCCTTAGTCAGTGCTTGTGTTGAGGTCTTAGGTCCAGCTGCTGCAGCCAAAGTCAAAGAGATCCCCTCAAATGACACCGTCTCGCGGAGAATTGGTGACATGGCAGAGGACCTTGAAGCCCAGATTGTCGAGAGGGTTAGATTGTCGGACTGGTTCGCTCTGCAGCTAGACGCGAGCACCGACATCTCCAATCTGGCTATGATTCTGGTGTACATCAGATATGCTCATATGCTCATATGTCGCTTCCACGAAGATTTTCTATGTTGTAAAGAGTTACCATTAAATACAACTGCTGGGGAAATCTTCTGTGTGTTGGATGAGTATATCAGAGGCCATGGGTTGCTGTGGGATCGTTGTGTCGGGGTATACACTGACGGGGCTGCAGCTATGACAGGGAGGCACAACGGCGTTGTTACTCGGGTGAAAGCAGTAGCACCTTCGGTCCAGGCAACGCACTGCATAACACACCGAGAGGTGCTTGCCTCAAAGCGTCTATCCCCAGAGCTGCATGAGGTCTTGGATCAAGTGGTAACTTCATTAGAGCCCATGCATCTAACTCCAGGATGTTCACATCTCTATGTGAAGAGATGGGCGCCGAACACACGCATCTCCTCCTGCACGCCGACTGGCCTTGAAACGTCAAATATGACTGGGCCCCAGCACAAAAAAGTTTGAGAAAGGCTGTTCTAGGTCACAGGTGTCAAACTCCAGTCCTGGAGGGCCGTAGTGTCTGCTGGTTTTTGGGGTGTTCTGGGTTCATTCAAGTCGTTGATTGGTTAAAGTATCCACACGCCTTGTTCTCAAGGCTTTAATTGGCCTTAATTGAAACTGATTGAAAGGAAACCACAAAAACCTGCAGACAATGCGGCGCCTGGGAATTCAGTTTGACACCCCTGTTCTAGGTAGTGCTACAGTTATTAGAGAGTAAAGCATGTACCTGATTACAAAAAGTGATGTGCCTCAAACTTTAAAATCAAACTTTTTTTGATTCAAAATTTTTGTGAAAATCATAATTTTTTTCACAGAAACAAAAAGTCTGTTCTGAGTGAGACCCCTGAAGATATACACCAGGGCTGCCCAACCCCATTTCTGGAGATCTACCGTCCTGTAGGTTTTCATTCCAACCCTAATAAAGCACATCATATTCACCAGCTTGTTGAGCTCCTAATTAGTAGAATCAGGTGTGTCACATTAGGTTTGAAGTGAAAACATAGAGGATGGTAGATCTCCAGGAACTGGATTGGGCAGCCCTGATATACACTCACAGAGCACTTAGGTCAGAGGTCGGCAACCCTGGTCCTGGAGAGCCGCAGGGTGTGCTGGCTTTTGTCTCACCTTAAAATAAGCAACCGATTCAGACCCAAGAAACCAGGTGAGGTGAGTTAACTGTGTAATCAACGGCTTTCATTGATCAATTAATGCCAAGTAACAACGAAAGCCAGCACACCCTGCGGCTCTCCAGGACCAGGGTTGCCGACTACTGACTTAGGTATTAGGTATTTATTAGACTTATTTTTTTTACTTCTACTGCTGTAGCCTATCTACTTAGTGTTATGATGCGTTGTGTGTTCAGAGATGCTCTTCTGCATACCACTGTTGCAATGCCTGGTTATTTGTGCTACTGTCAACTTCCTGTCAGCTTTGACCAGTCTGGCCATTCTCCTCTGACGTCGCTCATTAACAAGGCGTTTCTCTCTGCAGAACTGCTGCTCACTGGATTTTTTATTTTATTTTTATTTTGCCCCATTCTTTGCAAACTCTAGAGACTAGTGTCCATGAAAATCCCTGGAGATCAGCATTTTCTGAGATACTCAAATCACCCTGTCTGCCACCAACAATCATTCCACGGTCAAAGTCATTAAGATCAAATTTTTTCCCCATTCTGATGGATCATGTGAACATTAACTGAAGCTCCTGACCCATATCTACATGATTGTATGCATTGCACTGCTGCCACACAATTGGCTAATTAGATAATCGCATGAATGAGTAGGTGTAATTAAGTAATAATGTTCCTAATTAAGTGCTCGGTGAATGTATTGTTTACAGGCCAATACTTATGACATAATACCTTGTATATTTACTTTGGAGCTTGGTGGAAAATTGATTTGAAAGTCAACAAGTTACTCTTTCACCCATCCAATAGCTTCCCAGCTTCCCATCTACCTAGCCAATCAATAGGCTCCTAATTAGTTTGTTGAACACATGTTTAAGTTTGGTCATTCTTCATTATCTAACATTTGTTAGTTTTAGTGGCCATGTGCCCACACTCACCAATTAGGAGGCTTTTTCATCTTTAATTTAATGTACCTCTTCATGTACATTATTTAGCCCTCGGCCTATTTCTGGGTCAGGGGCAAGGAAAAGAAAAAAGAGAGGAAAATAAGCAATTAGAATGAACCTCACTGGTTTCAATGCAGATTTTATGTTTGAATTTAAATGTGTGTTAATATGGTTATTTACATTACTTTGAATATACACTCACTGAGCACTTTATTTGGAACACCTGTACACCTACTTATTCATGAAATTATCTAATCAGCCAATCGTGTAGCAGCAGCCTAAAATCATGCAGATACGGGTCAGGAGCTTCATTTAATATTCACATCAAAAATGTGAATGGGAACAAAATTGATCTCTGTGATTTTTACCGTGGCATGATTGTTGGTGCCAGACAGGCTGGGTTGAATATTTCTGTAACTGCTGATTTTCAGACTCGATTGGTGTCAAAATGGTGTCAAAAAACCAAAAACATCCAGTGAGCGTCAGTTCTTCGGATGGAAACACCTTGTTGATGAGAGGGGTCAACAGAGAATGGCCAGACTGGTTCGAGCAGACAGAAAGGTTACGGTAATGCAGATAACCATTCTGCACAATTTGTTTTGAGCAGAAAAGCATCTCACCAAACCTGGACAGTTGAAAACTGAAAAAAATAAGCCTGGTCTGCTAGTAGGCATGCCAATGGTAGGGTCAGAATATGGCGCCAACAGCATGAATCCATGGACCCATCCTACCCTTCCCAGTCACCGGATCTGAATCCGAAACAACATCTTTGGGATGTGGTGGAACAGCATGAATCTGCAGAAATTGATAAACCTGCCGAAATTGTGATGCAATCATGTTAACATGGAACAGGATCTCCAAGGAATATTTCCAACATCTTGTGGAATCCATGCTACAAAGAATTGAGGCTGTTTTGAGAGCAAAGGGAGGTCCTAACCCGTATTAGTTCCTAATAAACTGCTCAGTGAGTGTATATTTGGTGGATACATCCCTCTGTGATAATCTATGGCTATTTCAAAATCTTCCAGCCACTTAACTGTCACTTTAAAATTTCAGGTAACACATACAGTAACATTTTAGAAGCAACAGCGTATAAAATCGATGATGCATTGCTCGAAGCTACGTTCTCCTGCTTGCATAGGGTATGTTTCAGGCTTTAAAATCAGGAACTGGTTCTGACCTAGAAACCAGGCGAAGTGAGTTAGCTGTTCAGTCAGCCCTGAAAATAAATAATTTATTATTTAGCTGACATTCTAACACAGGTGACATTGGCTCAGAAGGTAAGAGCTGTTGTCTGGCAGTCAGAGGATTGCCGGTTCGATCCTGCCCTGGGTATGTTGAAGTGTCTTTGAGCAATTGGTCCTGACAAACTGGTTGGTACCTATCTCTATAGGTGTGTATGATACTCAAGATAACGCAAGTTAAAATTCTCTGTTACTAATTCATGATTTAATTTTTTGGTTTTGCTGGTTAATATAACGAATGGATAACATTTGGTAATTATAGATAACTTGAAACATTGAAAATAAATATGTATATATTTTTTAAATGGTCCTGCTGGGCTCATCCCATTAATTTGGAGAAACACTCCCACCTATTCAAGCCTTCAATCAAGCCATGCTGAAAGTAGGCTCTTGCTGCATTTCCATGGTAACCAGGTGGCTTTAATTAGATAATCAGACAGCCTGCAAGCGGCCTTTAAGATGCTATAACAATCACTCACCAAGGTAGTTCCTGGTTTAGTTAGTTGGTTGGTTGCGATGCTAGAATATGATTCTTAAACATTATTCATGGTAAGTTGTCTTGATCCTGTTGCTAGTGTGCTAGATGTTGAACACTGCATAATATAGGTAAGGCATTTAAAACATGAAACATATTGAACCTCCCTTTTCATTTGCAGGACTCTTTTGCTTTGTAATGTGTTAATATGCAGCATATATGGCATTCAGAAAGGTAAGATTAATTTCTGAAGGCATGGATTGTGAATTTGAAATTGGGACATGACAATATCATCAAAGTTAGAATGGGTTACTTTTTCTTCTGTGGTGATTAAAAAAAATAATAATAATCTCATCCACAGTCCGCAGCTATAAAGCTGTCCGATATCAGAGTGCTCTGGGAAGACTTTGGCACCCCTTACACCTTCGTCCTCGCAGCCGCGCGCACTCGAGTGGACCCCAACACCGGGATAGCATCAAGGGTGGAGGTTCACCATATATAAGTCCAGAGTCCCACTCAACATATGACCAGAGGGAAGATGTCCAGCGTCACACCAGTACTGTTTTAGGTACCCCTGTCCCTCGTGAGCAGGTCAAACTTATGCCGGTGTTCCACGGGCGCCCAGGCCTTGGTGTTGCTCAATCATCCATGATCCAGTTTGGGTCTGCCCAGAGTGAAAGCGCCTCCCGTGTATTTAACCGGTTGCTGGGCGGCTTTACCTCCTCCCCAGGTTGGCTTAGCCCGGGGAGTGCCAGTGGCCACGGCCATGCCCATGCCCATGCCCATGCCCAGAGGGGATTGAACCAAAGTCTTGCTACCTCTAACGTCTTCAGCCCTCATCCTTCCTCTCAAAGGAACCATGCCTCTTCCCCAGTCACCTTTGGTTCTGGGCAGAATACAGGCATGTCCTTTGGTTCTCGTGACAACACCGCAGGTTCATTCCCCAGGATCATTTCCTTTGTCCCTGAAGGGAGTGTTCGGAATCCAACTACAGGGCACTTTACCTCAGGTGGCAGTACCCTCCGAAAACCTACCTCTGTCCAATATACAAACGCCAATGCAGCACCTTTCTCTGCTCAGAGAATCTCCCACCGCCCTACCCCAAGCTCAAGTCTGGCTTCTTTGGGCACACGCTACTCAGTCACCCACCGCTATACTCAAAGATCAAATCTGACTTCTAGGGCTAACCAGACTGTCCCCAATAGATCTGACTCCAGGGCAGGCAGTTTAGTAATAGGCCACCAAAACTTCACCCAAGAACGTAAAGTCCCTTTTGGCTCTCATGTAGTACGGCCCCCTATCAGATTTGTTCAATTTATGCCACAAACGGCAGCTCCTTCCCCTAGTTGGGGATCCCCCTCTCGCTTTGGCACCGTTGTGGTCACACCAGGCATGGGCTCCACAGGCCACAGGCAGCACTACTCCCAGTACGGTTCCAGCATGCCTGCAGGTAATGTACAATCCCTTTTGATATGGATCTGTTGGCCAGCTATTTGTACCCAAATGTAATGTTCCAGCTTTATATCCACAGAAGGTGGCCCTGATCCAGCCTACACCAGGAAACCTATTTCTGGAAATGCCGAAAGAACCCATGGCTGTGTAGAGAGGGGGTGCTAGAATGCAGGTTGTCCTTTCATTCTCTAACTGTTCGTACAGAATTGCATTTAAGACCCAACTGTTTGCAAATTGATCCATGTACCCTCAAAACCAAAAATTCTACTAGCAATAATGATGATAGCAGTTTAGGTATACAGTACAAGTTGACTTTAAGGTCATAATTATTTCTATCCACAGGTAAAGATGGTGCGTTTCAGGAATTCATCTCAAGACTATTGATTTCCTTTAAAACTGCACTTAAGTGTTTTGGGCATTTTGTTTTATTTCCCAAGTTTCTCATGGTATATTTGTCATTTTGTACTTGTAAAATTCACTGCCAATAAATTACACTGTGCAATGCTCTTCTACTTAGTATTGTGAATTTCTAAATTAGTTGCATTTTGTAAACCCCAATATACCCATGCTGGCGAAATGGTTTGCACACTCACATTTTAGAGTTTGATAAATGTGGGAATATGTGTTTATGTAATGGTTCAGAATGTTTTCACCTGCCACAGCTCTGTGACAAATTTTGGATTGTGCCACTTCTGAAGCATTACAGGCAAAAGCTTGTTCCACAGGTTGCAGAAAGGGTGCAAATCCAGAGTTGAAAGAAACTCGCTATTGTGGGTTTTTTTTTTTACTTGTGTATTCATTTTTCTCATTCTGCACATTACATTAAGTGGCTGGGTTTAGCAAAGCTTTCATTTGTAATTCTTACATTACTGGTATGAGTTCTTACCACTTGGCTCACTATAGAATAGGAAAATGTGCGGGAACCAGGAGAATTGGGGGCAGAATTCAGAGGGAAGAGGACATAACCAGTTTAAGAATTGGGCATACAGGACTTAAATATACACTGCATAAAATGGGCAAGCGTCTTATAGGTAACTGCATTCATTGTAAAGAACGGAACACATTTAAGTGTAGAGGCTATCGGTAAGAGCAAAACTGCATGAGGGACGCAAAGTTTCTAAAACAAACGTTTATGTGAACGTTTAGAATCGGTATTTATATTTCTTCCTTTCAAATCAACTGCTTCACACTCCAGTCCAGCTGGTGACAGTAATGCACCAATTAAATGGTTAAAACCACCATTAAACCTCCGAAGAAAAAGAAGATTCGCCGTGGGGGAGAGGCTAGATCCACCCCTGGGGCCTGCATCCCCAGCATGCATTGCGGTCCCGAAAAATACCGAGTCCGACCAACCACTCGTCCCACGTCCATTGAAAGGCGTAACCGGAGGCAAATTCAAAGTAAAGTACTGCATATTGTACAGGGTTGGTCTACTTGGTACTGTAGGATAGTTAGGCTATATCTGTAACATATTTGTAACGGGGTAGAACTAGGATAGCGTTATGTTCTGTATATTTATACCACGGAAGACAGAGCTATTTGTAGCCTATAGGAGCCTGATAGACTAGCAGTTATACATGCAACGTTACCACAGCCCGCATAGCCAGACCCATCTCCACACTTCGTTGCTGGAGACTCAGATACCCAGCATATATATATAGGCCAGCAGCCGTTTATTTAATCTTTTTAAAAAACGTTTTATTCTTATTATGCGGTCTAAAGTATACCGAACTGCTCACATACAAATACGAACGAACGGGAGAGGCTAGATCCAAGCAGTGTCTCCTTGAAAAGTAAAATAAGTATAATAGCATAATTACAAATGCCTCCGCAGATGCTATGTTGCTTGAATACAATTGGATAAGTGTGACACAGACAGCTGTAAGTATCACACTTATCACTTATATTATTCCATGCTGTAAAGAAACATAGATGTTGTTAATACTGTGTTGTGTACATAATTATGACCTACAGGCATATGTATTTCACTTATTCATAAAATTTAACAGGTGAAATTCACAAGCCTTTGCTTATTTCACTTTAAACATTTAAACAATGTGTAGTAGGCTAGGGTAAAATGAATAAAACAGTTTAAAATAAATTGAATGCATGGCACTTCCCGCTGTTCGGTATATAGGCGGGATTCTTTAGACCGCATAATAAGAATAAAACGTTTTTTAAAAAGATTAAATAAACGGCTGCTGGCCTATATATATGTGCTGGGTATCTGAGTCTCCCCCGTTACAAATATGTTACAGATATAGCCTAACTATCCTACAGTAACAAGTAGACCAACCCTGTACAATATGCAGTACTTTACTTTGAATTTGCCTCCGGTCACGCCTTTCAATTGACGTGGGACGAGTGGTTGGTCGGACTCGGTATTTTTCGGGACCGCAATGCATGCTGGGGATGCAGGCCCCAGGGGTGGATCTAGCCTCTCCCGGTCACGTTGAGCTGCGTGAAGTTAGACTTCCTGTACAGAAGTTCCGGTCTCAACTACCTGTGATTTTTCGTCAAAATAAGAGCTGCTGAGTAACGTTAAATAATGAGAACATAGTTACCGCGTTTTCTGCGCTTCCTCACATTGTTTAAATTCATTGCTGATACAACTTATACAAGTCAGCAAGCAACTAGCTTGCTATTTGACTAGTTACTATTATGTAGGCCAAGCATAAATTGCTTGGCCAGTTAGATGGTCAGTTAGATGGGAGCAGCTGTGGACTTTGTCTGTTTTCAAAAAGTGTAATACTTGATAGTAATCAGTTAAATTGCAGTCCAAGTAAAATGCAAAATGTTGTCCTAGGTGAATACTCATTAGAATTAGCCCAACAGTAAATCCTCCTTACAATTAAGGCCTTGGTTTGTTTCCAAGTCCCATCTGTGTCCCTACTTACTTCCCACTGCCATATTGTTGTTTTTTTTCCCTTGTCTTCATCACAATCATGCTGCAGCGCTGAGACACCCCCAACATACTGCCACCTCCTTCATCTGCACCCTGCCAATCTCACACACATTCAAAACCCATCACACAAACAAATTGTTCAGAATTAATTGTTAATTATCTGATCTGACCATCATGGTCACTAAGCCGGCCAGAGGAGGATGGGGCCCCCCACTTAAGTCTGGTTCCTCCCAAGGTTTCTTCCTTCTCCACCTTGGAAGTTTTTCCTTGCCACTGTTGCCCTAGGCTTGCTTTTGTGGGGGAAAAGGCTGGGGCTTGCTCTAAAGCTGTGTTTCTCAACTCTAGTCTTGCCGGAAGGTTTTTGTTGTAACCAGAAACTGAAACAACTAATTTAATAACTGAAGCAATCATACCACCAAAAATGCCCTGAATTAAATAAATCAATTAATTAATTCCTGGTTGAGAAGCACTGCTCTAAAGCATGTACTGACAAATATAGCGTGAAATGTGCAACACAAATAAAGTTGATTTGACTTTAATTTCATTGTAAAGTTGCATGGTTTGGGTTTATCCCTGGGTATATAGGTCTATAATGAGCAGCTTGTGAATTGACAGTCTATAGCAATGAATGCCTACCCTGCACCTGACACACAGCAACAATTGCTCAGAACAGGATTTCACAGAAAGGACTGTTTAATATTAAAGATATGGGTCCAGCTAACAAATGTATACCACCTTTCATTTTATAGATAGAAACAATTTATCGTTTTTGAGTTATGAGCTATGCAAATGAGCTGCTTGTGAATTGACAGTCTATGGCAATGCATGGACATACCACACCTGACAGACAGCAACAACACGTGGCAAACAGTTTTTATTGAAATTTGTGCACAATTTTATATTCTCTGCAAATACATCACAATCATATCCATCTGTATTAATTTAACAATTAAATTTGACAAAATTACAGTTCATAAATAATTTTATTCACCGAACATTTATTTTGATAAATGCGAACCAGAAGTCTCCAATTGTGGCCAGCAACATTTGCCTTCTAACTTCACGGAGATGTCACGTTGAGGAAGTACACTTTCACGCATGTGCACAATTTAATGGAGGCTGTTCAAGTGCAGCACTTATTGCTTGCTTTCATTTGTTTAAATAGTGAGAGCACACCCTCAAGACGTGTTTGAGTTCTGATCTAAACGGTTGATAGCTATGGGTAAGAACACGTTGCTAGCTACATAGTTTGCAAAGTTGCCCGTGGTTATCCATTGCTAATCATGTAATTTACTGTATGTAGGTAGCTAGCTAGCTATAAGGTATTCGCAAACGAAACATTGGCTAGCTTACTTGACGTATTGGTTAGGTTACTGTAAAGCAATGAGTTTTACTGTGCTAGCTTCAAACCGTGCTCAACGATTTTGACATGAATGGGTAATGCATTTATCTAGTTTAAAATGGTTGCTAACAACAGTCAACAGCATATAAAATGGTTCAAGACCAGCGTTTCCCGAACCCTTTCCTTCTGTGGCAGCGGTGGCACACTTTCCATAATTAATATGGCATCTTATGGCATTCCACTGACATTGATGGGACGTTTTCGTAAATGTTCTTATTACCGTGAAGAATGCCTGACTTTACATTATGGACAGATGTGACTGGAAAGCAAATCTATCGCCGGCAGCACTTTCGAAATGCGCAGTGCTGGAAGCGGCGGTACAATTACATCGAGAAATGTAAACTTTTTGTAATGTCACCAGCGCGGAGCGTTTAAACCAATAATAGACGATGCACCCTCTAAGAAAAAAAATAAAAACTGTAGGTTACACATGAAGTTTAAGTTGTCTACTGTCGACCCACGAGACCGACTGACAACTTTGAGACTAAACTGACCCACTTTTTAGATAATGAAATTCACAACTAACCCTAAACATCGAGCGAGTACTACATTTACATTTACATTTTTTACATTTTAGTCATTTGGCAGACGCTTTTAATCCAAAGCGATTTACAAGTGCATAGGTTCTACCATAAGTCATAGCATCACATCCAGAACTAGCAAAATACACATGAAATGCTGTTCTAAACATAGTTGTCATCATAAGTGCATTTTTTTTTGGGAGGGGGGGGGGGGTTTAGACAAGGATAGGGATATCAGAAAGGAGGGGCAGGGGAAATCAGGAGGTAGGACTAAGGTAGGGTTTGAAAAGGTGGGTTTTGAGTCTGCATCGAAATAGGGGGAGGGATTCTGCTGTTCTGACAGTGGTAGGCAAGTCATTCCACCACTGAGGAACCAGAACGGAAAACAGGCGTGAACGTGCAGCTCGACCGCCAGGTGCACGTAGAGAGGGGACCATAAGGCGACCAGAGCTGGCAGACCGGAGTGATCTAGCTGGGGAGTAGGGAGTGATCAGGGATTGTATGTAAGGTGGGGCAGTCCCCTTAGCAGCCTGAAATGCCAACACTAGGGCCATGAAACGGATGCGTGCGGCAATAGGAAGCCATTGGAGGCCAATGAGAAGCGGGGTGACATGAGCCGACCTGGGCTGACTGGTGATCAGGCGGGCTGCAGCATTCTGGACCAGCTGGAGGGGCTTGATGGCACACGCTGGGAGACCGGCTAGGAGGGAGAGACCGGCTAGGAGGGAGTACTAGTGGCTAGTGGCTTACTACTAATTCAGTGTTTTGTTATCAATTTATGTAATTGAGAACACAATGTACTAAAAGTTGCAAATATAAGTCTCAGTGTAGTTTCCTGGAGTGTAAAAAAATATATATATTTATTGAGCTATAACCGGGAAGTCCCATTGAGATTAAAAATCTCTTTTTCCAAGAGAGACCTGGCCATCGTTGCTGCCAAACAAGTTTAAAAGGAGAACAAACATTCACAATACAATATGATTCAGAATTAGTGCGCATAAAGACAATAAATACAACATCAATGGTAGATTGGTAACAGTGGTTTAATCACAGAAAACATCTCATTTGTTATACTAGGAACTATACATTTAAAATCATCCAATGAAATGAAACTGGTCCAATAGTAGCTTTTTTGACAATTATTCCATGACCATTGTGCATGGTAATTTACAGCCGTTTTTTCCCATATCTGTAAAAACCATAGAAGTGTTAAACAACAACCACTATATTAGCCAGGTAAACATTCTTCTTTTAATTGTGTTATATTAGTGTGCTTATAAAACCTTGTACCCTATCAAAGAGTGCTTTCAGTATCTTGTCTTGATTGTAGGCTTCCGATTGCTTTTTTTAGTCTGTTATTTGCTATTCGCAAGATTATGTTTCTTTTTGTTTCTGCTTTTCAGAGGCCAGTGCTGAGGCTGGTGAGACAGGCGGCAGTTCCCCCGATTCCGACAGCTATCCGCATTCCCCCCGGATGGATCGAAACCCCTCCCCACCACCCAGCCATGGGTCAGAGCCTGAGGTGGAGAGCGATTCCATCGGGGAGACTCTGTACAGCAAACACTGGCTCTTCAGCACCCTGACCAGTCTCATCCAGGTATGCTTGTGAAAGCTGTGCATGCTACAGGAAAAGGTGTGCGTTCTACAGCCATAAGAATGAAATCCTGCGGCATAAATACTGTAAATGACATTCTGTAGGGAGCTTCAGGCCTTCAGAAGTTTCTGATTTTACAGACTTAGAAATATGTGAAGACCGTTCTGTGTTTCGCTTGACTGAGACCTGGATATAAAAGGGTATTTGATTTTGGTTTCACCATGTAGTCATTACAGCACATTTTATATGTAGTCCATTTCAATGTTTGAAACAAAGTGTCAGTGTCTGTTCTCCGCGTTCTACAGACTGACAGTACGCATGTGTTTCAGTGTCTGTTCTCCGCGTTCTACAGACTGACAGTACGCGTGTGTTTCAGTGTCTGTTCTCCGCGTTCTACAGACTGACAGTACGCGTGTGTTTCAGTGTCTGTTCTCCTCTTTCTTCAGACTGTGACAATACACCATGTATGAGTGAATGTTCTCCGGTTTCTTCAGGTTGTGACAGCACGGCATGTGTTTCAGTGTCTGTTCTCCTCTTTCTTCAGACTGTGACTGAGCAGGAGGATGCAGATCCTGAAGCCCAGGTTGACCTGTCTAAGGAGGATGAGGAGAAGCTGTGTAAAATCTGGGACATGGCTATGGACAAGGTACACTTCATTCATCTCCTCTGCTCAATCCGAGGACGAGCAGTGGACTCTCTATGGCTGTCTGATCAGATAAATTCAGGGCTTCGTTCCATTGCATGTTTGTCGACATGGCAATAGATTAAAGGTGGTCTACAATCCAAATGAACATTAGATGTTAGCCTGTCTGATTTTAAAATCATATGTTTTCATTTCATCCAGTGGAAAATATAAAAAAAAATGTCAAAAAAGAATTTAACCAAGATGAACCTGAAATGTGTTGCTTTATTGTTTTATCATTGGGTTTTTTTGCTTCCTGAAAATATTGATTCTAGTTGAATACTATGTGTGTATGTATGTCTGTCTTTAGTAACTATTCATGTTTTCGTTTCTTGTTTTTTTGCCTTGTGCCAAGGATGTTGCTGGCCTACTACAGGAGTTCAAGGCCTCCGATATCTTGCTGGGAGCAATCGCCAAATCACGCAGTCCAAGGCTTACGGTCAGTAACCTGGCTTTGCTTTTAACACCAACTGAATTGGTTAATTCTTTTTTAATCACGCCCTCCCCCCTTTACCTATCCATTCCTAATATCTGAGTGCCAACATCTGAGTGGTCTTCACCAGAGCAAAACAGGAAGGACAATAGGGACTTAACATTTACTTGCGGGTTTTTAGACCAGAGCCGGACCCTGTGCCATTCTATGTGGGGGCGGCCTGTAGCGTAGTGGTTAAGGTGCATGACTGGGAGCCGCAACGTCGGTGGTTCGAATCCCGGTCTAGCCACAATAAATGATCCGCACAGCCGTTGGGCCCCTTGAGCAAGGCCCTTAACCCCGTATTGCTCCCCAGGCGCTGCACTGTGGCTGCCCACTGCTCCTAATAACTAGGATGGGTCAAATGCAGAGGCCAAGTTACCCCACGATATACCAGAATGTAATTTGTCATACGGGATGAGGTGCAAAGCTATTACTGGAGCCAGCAGTCAGGCACTGTCCACCCAGTTTGCCGAGTCATGGCAAATCAGCTGAGTGATGGGATCATATGAGGAACCATAAAAAGCCTCTCGGCAGAGGTTTAGGTGTAGTGGTGGCGTGGAAACCCAAAATCGTGAATTTGTATCATTGATGATGGAATCTGATGGTTCTATTTTTTCAGAGAAAATTAAACAAAGTACTGTTGTGCTACAGTAATTGAGGTAAAAAAAATTGCACTTGTTGTCATCTCCCTTTTTTGCACAGGAGATTTGGGTGGGAATCTTGGGGAACATGGCCTGCTTCCCTGACACATGTCTGTCTATCAGCCAGAATGAGGATCTGGGGTAAGCCAGAGTGGAGGAGTTTCCGTCCATTGTATAGAGCTGCGTGATATAGCTATTGTGGTACATCAAATAGTTTAAGCGCTATAGAACTATCTCTGGCAGGTGGCAGTAGGTTTCGTTAATTCTTTTCGTCTTCATACTTGATACGGTAACACATCTGCAAACTTCAGTCAAATTCTTCCGGGGAGAAAGAACATCACTTGTATCTGTAAAATGTTGGTTAACTTACCTATTAGGTTAGAAAAAACACATCACTTACGTTTTTGCTATTTATCCATGTCATGTTTTTATCTACCACATGGAAACAGTAAAGCCCTGTTGCTGTCATATTAACATTGAAAATATATGTTTTTTCCCCTGGAAGCATTTCACTTTTGCTCAGAAAATTGGAGCTACCTCATCAGGTATGATTAAATAAAAAAAGACTGAAAGAAATCTAACACCGCATGCCAAAGATAGTTGTTACTGCACTTACAAACAAATTGTTATACCATGATGGCTATATCGCCCAGCCCTACTATTGGATTTATTCATCTGATTTCGCCGTTTCACAGTTTCTGTTGATAATGGACACTCCGAGGACAGCGATAGACTGTTTTCTGTCGATACTCAAGCAAAAATAGAAATTGTTTTTGTTGATCTCTTTCACTTTATATTTTCAAAGCATACTACTCTCCCAGCTACAGCGTGTTGAACCCGATACTGTGGGCTCCAGAATTGTGGGCAATAAAATGGAGAAAAAAGGCTGCATATAATAAACTGTGGATAATGATCTATATTTCATTTTTTGTTCACAATATTTTATTGTATGCTCAAACATACTGGAAAACTGCATACTTTTATTTCAATACGTTTAATCTCATGTTTCAATGTTTTTTTTATTTAGTAATCCAATTTTTTTTGGAAAACTGCCGTTTTCACTCCTAATAATTATTGGAAATAAAATCAAACAAAGTGAAATTGGCAATTACATTTCCTGGGAAAGATCGATTCTGAAATGCTTGCGTGTTGTTTGTGGTTTTTTCTGCCCAGGGTGGTATTGTTGCTTCTCCTGGGAGATTCAGACCCTCCAACAATCCTGGAGACAAGCAGGTGGGTCTTCATTTGTAAAAACTATTTCATCAGAACAAACAGAAAAAAGAAAAGGAAAATTGAGCATTACATCTGCATTGAGCATTACATTTATAGTTATTAGGATGCATACTGACCCTGCGTCCTCAAACGAGGACATGACATTTTGGCTTCCCTCAGCTCTATACAATATTTCTCTTAACTTAAGGGACATTCAATTAGAATAAAGTAAAATGGATAATTTGAAAATATTTTCATGTTTTTGTCCTCCTAGATGTAAATATGTTCAATTTTGTCTCAGATATATCAGGAAGATAAGTTGGGAATGCAGTCAGTATTTTTAGTGTGCACGTGTCTGTGCTTAGGCTGCTGCTGACTTGTCTGGCCCAGCCCGGTGTCGCCCCCATCTGGTTGGAACGGGTATTGCAGCAAGCGTCAGTGTGCCCCAGCCTGTGCTTCATCATGTGCAGCTCCACTAACGGTACCGACCTGATTTACCCCAGCCTCCATGCTGCTTTATCATCGCTTTCCCTTGCTCTCCCCCAGTCTGACCCGTGTATATGTTTGTCTTTGCGGTCAGTGGATCTACTGGTGAAGGTCGGGGAGCTGGTGCACAAGCTCTTTGACCTGGATGAAGGATTGATGGAGTGCTGGGTCTCTGCGCGGCCCAGTGATGCAGATACTGGCAGCCAGCTGCACATCGCCCCCTCTCTGCTGGAGGCTGCTAAACAAGTCAGGTATGCAGTTAGCCCCGTTCTCTGCGTAATAAAGGATTGCACAGTACAGTGATAGATGGGCTTGTAGTAGTTTATAGCATTTAATCTGTTTGTTTGTGTGTGAGAGAGGGTAACACATGACTGCATTTTGAACAGGCTGGAGAGTTCTGAAGGTCTGGAGGTGTACCTGCATGTACTTCAGCTGCTCACAACTGTGGATGAGGGAGTGGAGGCTTTGGGTGAGAGAACTTTTCCCAGCACACAGTACCGAACCACACTGCTGTTTTCTGTGAGAAAACTCTACTTTTACCAATACAATGGATCGAACCACACTTCTGTTTTCTGTGATAGAACTACTTTTACCAATACACTGGACCGAATGACACTTCTGTTTTCTGTGAGAGAACTACTTTTACCAATACACTGGACCGAACCACACTTCTGTTTTCTGTGAGAGAACTACTTTTACCAATACACTGGACCGAACGATACTTCTGTTTTCTGTGATAGAACTACTTTTACCAATACACTGGACCGAATGACACTTCTGTTTTCTGTGAGAGAACTACTTTTACCAATACACTGGACCGAACCACACTTCTGTTTTCTGTGAGAGAACTACTTTTACCAATACACTGGACCGAACGATACTTCTGTTTTCTGTGAGAGAACTACTTTTACCAATACACTGGACCGAACCACACTTCTGTTTTCTGTGAGAGAACTACTTTTAATAAAGTTATTATAAAGTTTAGCAAATCCTAAAACAGCTTCATTTTACTTTCGTTTGTCTATCTTATCTGAATAATCTACAAGGCCCAAATTCTTATTTTTTGGACATTCTGAGCACTATACTTCCCTCTAGTATGTTTCAGTTGGCGCTGGTTATGGGTATGCACTTTGTTGTGTGTCACTCTAAGAGTGTCTGCCAAATGTCTGTAATGTAATGTAATGTAATGTAATGTAAATGTTTGTGCCCCCTAGTGGAGCTGGCTGGTACTGGTGAGGAGATCTGGGCGGCGTTGTGCGAGGTGGTGTGTGACGACCTGTGCCAGCCTGACGACCCCCCCGTCATCCTGCAGGAGCAGAAGGGGAGGCTCGCCCCCGCCCTGGCAGTGCTGTCCACCCTGTCTGCCTGCTCGGACCAGGAGTACAGCCAGACGGGCCGCAGTACGACCTCTTACTCCCGCTGTGCTCAGAGACAAGGGGCCACCAGATATATTTTCTTTGTACAAAAGTTATGAGGAAAGACTTGAGATGCTTAATCTCTTCAAGCTTAGTAAAAGGAGACTTGGGGGTGATTTTATTGAGGCTTTTAAATTCATTAAAGGAATTAACAAAGTGAACTACAGGCGATTCTTCAGGGTGAGCTCGGTTAGCAGAATGAGGCAGCATGTAATGTAAATGGAAATTACCACACGAAATTTTTTCACACGGAGAGTGGGCTCTGTATGGAATAGTAGTGGAGGCCTAGCCTTTAGACAAACTAAGTAGTTGGTACACTTTTGTGGTTGGAAAAGGCAAGCATTGCTGGGCTGAATGGCACAAGGGACTTTAAAGAAGTTTAGAAATGAAGGAATACCATCAACTCCAAAGCAAAACAATGCTTTTTTTGGCATGTGAGATGTAATCTAATATTGAAATATAGCGCACTCTAGGGATAGTTTTGAACCAAAAACCGCACATCTTTATGCTTTATTGAGCCAAAAGAACCCTTTTCGGAGAAACACTCCTTCCTTAGACATGACTAAGGATGTTGGTGTCTGAACGCCCCCCCCACCCCTACATTTCGTGTTTTGTGGATAAGCATTTTTCATTTTTTTTTGCAAGCCAATTTATTTATTTTATTCTGTGCTGAGTGCTAGCACTCTTCATTCTTTGCAACTGAAGCTTGCGTTTGTCGGCCTCTCTCATGACTGCCCTGTGCTGGACAATTGCACGTTATGTAAGCAGTTTATGGAAAGCACTGAGCCCTATACGTGGTCATGGGCCCGCAACACATGCAAACCGAGCATGCAAATTGGTCTCAGGTGTTGTTCTTGCCATTCCCTCCCAAGCTTTCTGGAAAAGCACTTAAAGCCTCCTGATTGGCTTTTGTATTGACAGGAAACACTGCTTGTTTCTCAAGAATCAGTGCGCCTTCGATGAGAAACCATCTGCCGAACCAAATATGCAAAATGCTTACTTGAGTAAAGATACCTAGCAATGCATATTGCTCACGTCCTTTATTTCTGTATTGCAGCCCTTAATTGTACCTGCTCTCCTTTTATTGTATCTAGTTAGTAGCTACTGGACAGTTTTAGCAGGATTTTGGCATTTGGCATTTAGGGTATCAGGCAGAGCTGTGCAGTTGATGCATACGTCCTGTGTTTCGTTCAGTGTCAAAGGCACTTCATTTCATTTCATTTCTGTCTGATTGTGTGTTGTGGGATATTCACTGATGCGTGGTCTGTGTTGTGGTTTCAGGTCTGATGGTGTGTTGTGGAATATATAGTGGTCTGTGTTGTGGTTTCAGGTCTGGTTGTGTGTTGTTGTGGGATATTCACTGATCCGTGGTCTGTGTTGTGGTTTCAGGTCTGATGGTGTGTTATGGAATATATAGTGGTCTGTGTTGTGGTTTCAGGTCTGGTTGTGTGTTGTTGTGGGATATGCACTGATGTGTGGTCTGTGTTGTGGTTTCAGGTCTGGTTGTGTGTTGTTGTGGGATATGCACTTATGTGTGGTCTGTGTTGTGGTTTCAGGTCTGGTTGTGTGTTGTTGTGGGACATGCACTGATGTGTGGTCTGTGTTGTGCAGATCTGCCTCTGCTTGGCACCCTGCTGCGGGTGCTGCAGTTCCTTAGGGAGTGCCAGCAGAGGGCGAGAGAAGGCCAGGACGAGGATGGCTCGGGAAACGGACTGAAAGAGGAAGAGGACATGCAGATGTCGGCCTTGAGAGAGACAGCTGTGGAGTTTCTGGCCAGTATGCTCACAAACATGACCAAGGTAAGACTGGGGAGATCAATGTGTGTGTTATATATCAGCCTATATAGTGGTGTGTGTGTGTGTGTGTGTCTGTCTGTCTGTCTGTTTGTTGCATATCAGGGTAAAGTGTGTTTGTGTTTGTGTGTATTTTAGGATACCATGTTGGAGTTGCTGATGAAGGGGTACCTCGGTGAACAAGCCTGCCTCGCTGCAGCTGGGAGTTTGCTGCCTGATCACAGATCTGAGGTCTGTCCTCTGTAACGTGCAACACACTACAGCTGTGGTCTCAAGCTGGTTGCCACTGAGGGCTGTGTGTATGAAGGTCTTCATTCCAACCAGTGAATTCTGCCTGAACTGATTCCAATTACTCATTCAGCCATGTGCATTCAAACAGAATATAAGCAACAGTTGTTATTTCACAAATTACACAAATTCACTTCAAATAAAACCTGAATTAAGCAAATAATTGAACTAATTAATATAATCAAGAAATGAGGCTCGAATTGAAACCAGCATACTCATGGCCCTCCATGGCAGGTTGAGACCACTGCACTGCAACATACCCTGTCTCTACCTATAACACGCTCAGAAATACACTCTGCCCATACCTGCGACACATACACTACAATATACTCTGACCCACGCACACAACAACACACTTTTTGCTCCTAACCTAACTGCAAAGCACAGTTTGCCTGCCTGTGAGATCAGACAGAATAAGAGTGTCTCAGCATGTCAGTGTAGCTCTGTGTCCTTCTCTCTTGGGTGATCTTAGGTTTGAGTGTGTGTGTGCCTGTTCATCTGTGTGTGTGGAGGGTGTTTGTTGAACTGTACATTGATGCAAAGTGTGTTTGTGTATTGTGAGTGTCACAGATAAGTTCTGGGCTCAGGCTTGTGTTTGTCTGTCGCAGGTGCAACACTTGGTGGACCTGCTCTCAGAAGCTCAGTCCGGCCTATCAGATGTAGTGAGACAGAAGTTTCCGGAACTGAGTTCCTGAGGGGTCCAGGTTAGCCCTGCTCACTTCCTTCCAGCAGGAGGGCACTCTGGGCCAACATCTGTTTCGACAAACATCTTCTGGGCCCCCTGGCATCTCCGTGGGCATCTCAGTGGCCACCTCTGCAGGGTGCGGAGATACCTAGGTGGAAACGCACCTCCCCCTCCAATCCTGCAAATGCCCCCATATTCCTAAATGACCCATGACCCATGCAATGATCAGCCCATTCCAAACTGTGTCCAGAAATTTCACTAATCCATAATTGGTCAAAGGCTGTTGTTTCAGGCCTTGATATCACCACTCTATGGGTTCCTATCAACATTTAAAATCGACATATGGTAGAAATGGGGGTTGTTTTTCCTTCTGGATTTCAGACTGGAAGCCGGCCTGTCCTCACAACCGAACAGGCAGGCATCGGTAAAGCCGTCCACCACCCGTCCAGCACTTGTCTCGGAGACCCATTGCGTCTGCTGGATCACTTTTCTAAACGGCTGTATAAACCAGTGCTGCTTCCTCCTTAAGTTGGGCCGCAGTTAAACCTTTTCACAAGGCCAAGGACATGTGCAGTCAGCAAACATTTTCACAAAGGACACATGGAGTCTGCAGCTGTAAATCCTTGCTTGTTTTATCATAAACGGCAATCACTGGGCTGACATGAAATCCCAAAACGGATTGGCCCTTGCTGACATCACTCTCCGTATATCTCCAACAGCCGGTCTCCAGGCCGGCCACCGTCCTGTATGAAAGTTAGCCAAAGTTGTTTGTTGTAGGATTGCCGAACAAACACGTGTGCGACTGTGCATACAAAATGTATTGGTGAGCCCTTTTCTGTTAGAACTTATACTTGTTTTTCATGTTTATTGTGTAATTAAATGTTTAATAAAATCTATTCTTTTTTTTGAAAGGCTTTTCTGTCAGAATTACTCCAAATATTACTGAAACAAAGTTACAGAAGCTCAAGTGGAAGTTTTTTTTTCTCACTGAAAAGATTTGCTGTTTTTGACTGGATACAGATTATTATAGCTGTGGTACAGAAACTCAATGGAGGCAAGTCGCAACACTGGACAAATCCCCTTTCAATATCACCAAAAGTTCTGCATTGTTTCTTCTAATCTATGTCTTGGAAGTTTTCTTGGAGACTCCCAAAGGACGCTTAACTAAATCATATGTGTCTTAGGAGGTGCAAACTCCCTCTCCTTGCAGCTATTCTCAGACAGCAACAGGTCATACAAAATAATACAATAATCACAATAATACCATCTTGTATACTAATATATTCATTGAGGTCCATTCATTTATGTTTTTGTCAAATGCCCAACCCCCATCATTAAGTCAAACACATTCCATAATTTCACATGCTATTTATTATTCAAATTCAGATTCCTTTGAACTCCTCTATTTAAGTGTGGGCATCGCAAAAAATAAATAAAATGTTGTAAAATGTCAAGAACTGTTTTTGCCGGAGCGCAACTGACGAAGACACCTAATGTCATTAGCTAAAATCCTTTTTAGTCGTCTTCAGTAACAAGCCCATAGTTGGTTCTATGATGAGCTGAAGTTATACTGAATTTTCTAACATACGGGTCGGGGTAACGCAACTAAATGACAAATACGGTTTTACTTGGGGTCATCATGTACGAGAGAGCCTATACAAAATGTAGATAATAGCATTTATATGTACAAGTACTTTTATATATCTAGACTCAGTGAGCACTCTGTTGGGTATTTATTACAATTTTTTTTAGACTTCTACTGATGTAGCCTATCCACTTAGAGTTATGATGTGTTGTGTGTTCAGAGATGCTCTTCTGCATACCACTGTTGTAATGTGTGGTCATTTGCGTTACTGTCACCTTCCTGTCAGCTTTGACCAGTTTGGCCATTCTCCTCTGACGTCTCTCATTAACAAGGCGTTTCTGTCTGCAGAACTGCTGCTCATTCGATTTTTTTGTTTTTGTTTTTTGCACCATTCTTTGCATACTCTTCATAATAGTGTGCATGAAAATCCCAGGAGATCGGCAGTTTATGAGATACTCGGTCTGCCACCGACAAACATTCCAAGTCACTTAGATCACATCTTTTCCCCTTTCTGATCGTTGATGTGAACATTGACTGAAGCTCCTGACCCGTATCTACATGATTGTATGCATTTCCCTGCTGTGACACAATTGGCTGATTAGATAATCGCTTGAATAAGGTATAATATAGTAAAAATGTTCTTTTATGCATTTGTTCCGCTGGACACTTGTCATGAAAAGGACACTTGACATCACGTTTTTTCTTGTAGTATGTGGATTTCCAAAATGCAGAGAAGGTGAGGTCCTCTCACACTTGTTTTACCACCGATGTGACAAAATAAGGAACTGTTGTCGCTCAAGCAATGGCATTTTAAAATAGGTTATTCAGATAGAACCGTCAGTTTAAAACGCTTTCAAACAGTATATCCTGTTACCATAGTGATTGAAAATTACAGGCTGAAAAAATGAATTAATTTGTGTGTATATATAGTATAGTCCGTTAGTATTTGGATAGTGGTACAATTTCTGTTCTTTAGGCTCTCCTCCAGCACATTTGTTTTAAAATGAGGAATATGAGGTTAAATGCAGACTGGTGCCTTTAATATTTACATCCGTGTCAGGTGGTGGGATTAAAATTTTTTTTTTTATTTCTACCTCGCACTTTTTATACATAGTACCCCCCATTTCAGGGCACCATATTCTTTGGGACAAATGGCTTCACATGTCTTTCTGATTAATTTGTGATGGTATATACATTACCATTCAAAAGTTTTTGAAACACTGAGAAGTATTCAAGGTCGGTGGTTCTAATCCAGGTGTAGCCACAATACGATCCACACAGCCGTTGGGCCCTTGAGCAAGGCCCTTAACCCTGCATTGCTCCAGGGGAGGATTGTCTCCTGCTTAGTCTAATCAACTGTACGTCGCTCTGGATAAGAGCGTCTGCCAAATGCCAATAATGTAATGTAAATTGATCAATAAACTGTAGCCTCGACATTGATAATGTTAAGAATTACCATTACTGTTTGAAATAACCTTTTAGTTAAATCATTACATATGATTGCAAAGCCGCATTTTCTGCAGCCAAGTTGCTATATTTAAATGACAACAAATGTTCACTTTTAGTCAATGTCACATAACCACCATTCTAGTTTCATACTAGTTCACCTACAGAAGATTTTGCTTGGATATACACCTTTTTGTAGAATATGTTGTTCTTGATGAAATTGTGCACAAATCAAGCTCTGTGCATGTTTGCTAGGAACCGTGGCATTATATTTGTAAATACATAACTGTTGAGTTTTTCACATGTAAATATTTGGTGCATTGAGTGCCATAATAAGTCCCTTCAGTTCCGTTGCATCTGGGTGAGAATCGATAGATGGTACTCTGGGTAAGTGGAAACATGCCTTCAATTCATTTTCAACATGGACTGCTACTTTATTATTAGTGTTTGCATTTGTTCATGAAATACTGGTATACATTATTTGGAGATTTGTCCAATAGGCCAAGTTTGCTAATGTGTTAAGACAGCTGATTTTGCTGGATTAAACTGTCGTCAAAATGTTGGCCTGCTGGGCTGGTGTACAACAAACCCAATGGCTTGCCAAATAAAACGAATACACCAAACCAGCTACACATTACACGAAGCCTTTCTTCACTCGGGGAGGACTAATAAAAACCTTGTCCAACAGGGCCTGATTCTTCGTCTAATAAGCTGAGACACGAGGGAGGTCTGGATACATGAACAGAAGACAGACTGACCGATCAAAGCGTCAGCAGAGCAGGTACAGTCTGTGCCGCATGACACTGACGTTGTCGTGTCCTGGACCTGTCTCTGCGTTTGTTGTGGAAAGGCACGGTATCCGTCAAGTACAATTGGAACAACAAAGGACAGCATAATGATGTAATCAAAGAGAACTGGACTGAATTTAAGCAGGGGCCTGAGTTTTGCACGAATTTCAGAACTAAAATGGGGCTGTAATCAAATTCTATTCTGAATTATCTATCTTCCCCCCCCCCCCCCCCCCCCACACACACACTTGCTGGATGGTGCAACAATGCAAGCATATTCCTGTTATTGTAATGTAAAAAATGTAAGAACCTCTTACAACATGGATACGCAAAAGCCAATAGGACCATGAAGGAAGCTCAAGACCAAGTAGTTTCATACTTTTCACCAAGCAGAATGCCAAATATAGGTGCAGAAATATAACAGCAAACATAACAACAAACACTATTCATTTTAGACGCCTTCATCCCCATGTATTTACTCTGAGCAGTCCTCATACATATGAATTTCAAACAAAGCTCAACAATTAAATACTGCAGTACAGTTTTTACAATACTACCAAATATTTAGCAGTGTATACATGCCCTACATGTGCAGTTACAGTATACATACCCACCGTGGATGAACAATGAGCGTTAGAAAGTGTGTGTGTGTGTGTGTGTGTGTGTGAGAGAGACGTGTATGTGTCTGTGTGTGAGACGTGGGGAAAGGCAGGTTGTAGAGGAGTGCAGAGTTGCTGCCTCCAGGATCTCCCAGGCTCAGGGAAGAGGAAGTTCAGCTCACAGCCCCATGCAGGTGTAACAAGCCCGTCAGTCACAGGCGATGAGTTACTGACAGGCAGCCTTTGGATTGGTCAGCTGTGTGTGTGTGTGTATGTGTGTGGACATGTGCACTCTCCCAGTAGGGAAGCTCACATGGGTACACACCCGCCTAACACACCTGCCTGCACCCATGCAAACGCTCTCGCACACTCGCACACTCTCACACATGCATGCACACACCGCACACAGACAAACACGCTTTTGCACACATGCTCACGTACGCCTTCACTTATGCACATTATTGCACACATGGGCACACGCTCTCAACCAGACATGCATAGTCACACATTCACCCACACACACTGTCACAAATGCACCTGGAACCCACAGAATACACACACGTTATTTGGGTAACAAATCCAGAGGGGGGCCTGTCATCGGTATTAGGTATGCAGGCTTTTAGCGTTCGTGAGTAACTTGCCTTTTTCTATATGAAACGCTTGAGGCTACATCATTCTTTTAACTGTACAATAGAAATCTCATCAGCCGATCGGATCATTGATCTCTCATGACAAAGGGGGTCCACTGAAGGAATGCTGCCCCACAGGTGGGGATAGAGGTACTTGCGTCCGTACATGCTGCATCGTGGTGGGACTTCTCACCCCCTCAAAGCCCCAGGGGTTTCTAAACCCTGTGTTGACGTAGCGAGTGGTTTACAAGTGAGTTCACAGATCCAGTCTCGCCCTCTTGGGGCAGGAAAAGGGAGGGTAGGCCCATGCTCTAAAGCGGTGCTTCCTACACCAGAGTTCCAGAGGTAACGTAAACTCACCGTGTTCTGAACACAGAGTTAGCTCACCATGTTCTGAACAGTGCAACCTTCATGACGAATAACTAAAAAATGACTTCCATAGTTACTTCCAGCTTTGGTTTTTGTGTGTGTGTAAAGTCTTGATTCCTTCCGTTTTCAGAAAAACAAGTCACATACGCAATCCATTTCAGCATACAGTGGCATGGTAATCATGCTCCACTGTGACATTATGGTGGGGATGCCGTTGCTAACGAGAGACTACGAACCGGGCAGGCTTATACGGCGGTGTTCAGACCATGGTGAGCTAACACGGTCTTCCAAACACAGGGGCGTTGTGCAGTTATTTGTTGTTTTCTCTATAATTATTGGTGCGATTCATGTCAATCAATGTCTTTTTGTGCCTGAGATGGTCAATAAGCAACGATAATCATAAACCACATTCTTCAGGAGAAAAACTGCGATTGAACGGACGTTAACTTCTGGTGGAAGCGGCCGCTTCCCCGTGTTCTGTTTGGAACATGGTGAGTTTACCCCCCAAGCTCTCTCAAACCTAAATTCGGGATTGGGAAGTGAGATACCCCTGTGGGATGAGGGCCGCTCCAAATCAAGGTTTTTACAGCGAGCTGTACTAAGAATAACCCCTATTTTAAGAGTATTTTAGCTTTAGTTTACCTTAGGTCAACTAAGATGTTATTGACAATGATGGCCTAGCATGAGTGAAAACAGCCCTTGAGAAGGCCCGAGTGAAGGGGGTTAAAATAAGCCTTGAGGGGTAAAGTGAAGAATGGTTATTAAAGAACTCTCATATTAAAACTGAGGCGTCCTGTGATTGTGCTTGTAACTAACTCATGGTTTGACTAATAGCCCTAGTGAGTCAGCAGAGTTGCCGGTTTTTAGTATGTGGGGGAGTTCAGGCATTCAGGTATGTGCAGTAATATGGTTTTAAGCCCACAGATAGAAGCTCACCTTGAGGTATACAATTATATTTTTCCTGATTTAAACCAAAATTGTGGACTGTACCAGATACCCCAGTATTTGATCCCTACTTTAATTGTATACCGACTCTTGCTGCAGTGGGCTAAAATGTATACTTGTGCAGTTTTTTCCCAAATATTATATATTATATATTATATTTGTGTAGCATCTAAAATCCGGAGCTGGAACCCTGGACATCCACATATTCAATTACACTTGTACACCCGCCATTAGTATACAGCGGTTGTAGCGCTGCCATGCATTCAAATGACACAAATTCGAATTTAGAACAGTGTAAATTTAAACGTTTAAGGTTATTTTAATCCCTTTTGATGCAAATCTGTAAACTTTTGGCCCAATTGGCTCATTTTAATGCACTGATATGTCTGAAGTGATCATTTTTTTCAAGCTTATATGCAGTGCTAGATCTAAGAAGCACACCGGACCACGTAATACTACAGCCAGGGTTGGGCTCTGACGTTTTCTGTTCTGCGGCCGCAGAGTATGCCCTTTTACCTCACCTCTAGTTACAAGCAGTTCAGCAGAAGACACAGTGTCGGTATATTGTGTGATGTAGACTACATTCTGTTCTTAATAACATGAGCGAAGAGAAAACAGACTGAGTGTATGTTCTAAAAGCTGCTGAAAAAGTTTGGAAAGCTCCTTAAAATCATCATCAACCCAAGGGTGCTTGGCCAGTGAATGCCACAAATGTCATTCACAAGACCCCTGGGAGTTGTATTTTCCATGAAGCTAATGCTGTGGAAATAGCTTTAGTGAAATATAAACTCATAGGTTAGGGCTGTCTAATATTTGAATGTGTGTGAGATGTCGAAAATTTTATGTGTATTCAGCCAAATGCTGAATAAAGAGAACAATAATTCCCTTGACTGTAGATGATGTTAGTGGACTGTAAATTAAGATACTGCAGTGGTATAGGCTACGATAGCTAATTAATTAATGTATTATTGTATAGGCTACATTTATTATATTCGCTTTAGATGCTTGGGTGGACACAAAGTAGTACACAAGTCTTCCACTGTTTAACAAGGGAAGGGTTTTTCCAGTTTTCTGATCACATTACTGTGAGAATTAAGTAGGCTACTGTTTACAATTACAGCATTTCTGCAAAAAAAAGAAATGATTTGAAATGCTATTGACTCTTTTTTTTTAAATACTAAAATCATGTACTATATCATACCTTAATTTCCCCATGACACATTCGATGACCCTCGTTTTTCCATGCACTCGAGTTGAATGAGACCGCCCCCGTTTACGCACCACCCTTGTTGTTCATACTGTACATAAATACCGTGGTGCGTTCAGCGTTGGGACATGGACCGGTAAATTACCAGAACAGCTGATTTGGGCATACAGCATTATTTAAATAATAAGAGACTTTGCCATGTATTCAAAAAATATTGATGGGCTGTGTAGAAGAAGATCTTTCGATTCTATGTACCTGTGTTTTGAAGAAATGCGGAAAAACAATGAGGTAGGAACGCATTCATAATTATAAGTCAATATTACGTCTGTGTTATGTCTACTCATGTTTATGTGTTCGCAAGTAAAAAAAAATAAAAAATAAAAATATATACATACATATATATATATATATATATATATATATGTATGTATATATATTTTTTTATTATTTTTTTTATATATTTATGTATATAAATATGTATATATATATATTTTTTTTTAAATATATTTATATATATATATATATATATATATATATATATATATATATATATATATATATATATATACTGTTTGAATAAACTGTACAGTAACATTTTATGTTCAGAATTTGTAAAGGGGTTTGGAATACAAACGAGACACAATATAAGTCGAAGACGAAAAACGTTGCAAAATGTTGTATTCTCAAGTCTGGTGGCAATCAACGAATTATGTTGCGTAAAAGCGCTTTTTAATGATAAATCTCATCCAAAAAACTGTGCGCATATGAAGTCTCTTTTGTGGCTCTATTCTGTGTACGGCCTGAAATATTCTTCTGTGATGTCTTATTACAATATAATTTGAAATTTCTAGTTTCATTTATTTCGCTTGCACGTGGTCTGGCAGGATGATCCAATAAACGTGCAACTGTTTGTTAGACCGTCCTGCTCGCTTTTATATGAATCCATTGCATTTCAGTTAATTTAAAGAAGTGCCAACAATGTTCAGTAGTCATTTTATGCGTTTGTTGTCCGGTGTATTCTTATTCGTGTTTCACTTTGCGTATCTCCGTTAATATAATGCACATTAATAGTATATATTGTAATACATTTACTAAAAGTATATATTAATTGAAATCAGAGACTATCCCGAACGACACATTTGTCTGTGCTCTTTCACTTTATACAGATATTTTTCCAAATATCCATAGGTTGAAGACAACAAAGACAACAGGAATGTATCCACAGAAAGCGCGCAAGCAACACTTGTATTATCCATCAGGAGTGAAACAGGGGGGTTGCTGAGAACGCTGAAGCTTTTCCAGGTAGAGCTGTTACAAAGTGCCATAGTGGCTGCAAACTGGCTTCAGTTAATCAACTTCATTGGCTCAGTTTTGGTTATACTTTAGTACATAATTGTTGATTACACATTTGGGCCTCAATTACACATTTTTAATAATGTTATATTTTATGCACTTTTGTTATTTATTTTTGACCCTACATCCATAATATTGCTTTACTGAGTACATTTTTTAAATGAGCCTGTGTTAAACTCAGTGATGAAATATTGTGCTTATTGTTTATATTTTGACTATGAACTCCTGTATCTGTTTGACAGGAAAAGCAGGTAAATTTACTCCAGATCTCATCCAGAAAATCAAAGAGGCGTAACTCTCAGGTTGAGATCCTTTTGGACATCCAGAGCAACAACGAGCAGTTAGATGAGATTATCCAGTTGCTGCAAAAGCAGATGAACATAAAGGATGTGGACTCGCCTAACAAGTACTGCTTCCCTGCAGAAGGTAAATACAACTGGTCACATTCATGGCATTCGTGTTTAAATGAAATCTTTCAACAAAGCACTAGTTTTTTCAACTAGAATACTTTGTCAATCATAACACAATGATCTAAAAAACATTAACAAGCAGTGGCATTACAGTAGATGCACTATTTTCTTCAAAGTAGCAAGTCATTTTTGCTCTCGTTTTTCTTTTGTTTTGTTATTAAAATGTTACTTTGTTCTTTCTTTCATAATGTAGCAATTTAAAAATATATATTATTATTATTTTATTTATTTATATACACTCACTGATACTTTATTAGGAACAAGTATACACCTACTTATTCATGCAATTATCGAATCAGCCAATCGTGTGGCAGCAGTGCAATGCATAAAATCATGCATATACGACCGTGGCATGTTTGTCGGTGCCAGATTGGGCTGGTTTGAATATCTCAGAAACGGCTAATCTCCTGGGATTTTCATGCACAGCAGTCTTTAGAGTTTACTCAGAATGTTGCGAAAACAAAAAACAGCCAGTAAGTGGCAGTTCTGCGGCTGGAAAAGCTGACAGGAAGGTGACAGTAACGCAAATAACCACACATTACAACAGTGGTATGCAGAAGAGCATTTTTGAACACACAATGCATCAAACCTCTGACCGGATAGGCTACAGCAGCAAAAGACTTAATTAGTCTTAATCAATACCTAATAAAGTGCTGACTGAGTGTAGACTCCATTTCAAAGCAGAATCTTTACTGTATGGAATATACCACAGTATATGCAGCAGGGACCAGTCATAGACATGCAACAGTAAAGGTTTTATTGGCACACAGAGCCATTACAAATGAAATTGAGAAACCAAAATTCCAAGACTCAAATACAATAACATGGATGTAGTATACAGTTGAAACAAATACTGAAAGTCACATGTACGCTGGTTTTTGTCAAACCAGTCTACTTCATTTGGCCATATGTTCTCATCAACATCACACCATGTGTCCACTCCTGCTATACACTTGGGAAAGAACCTCTGTGCATGCCTGATCCATCCCTGGCAATCTCCAGCTGATATATCCAGGCATCCAGCATCCATCCTCTGTGTTGAATGGAACCACTAATTTGTACTCCACTCCCTCTGCCCCTCCATCTTCCAGCCATTTGTCTTCCTCTTTCACCGACTTCTGTATTTCTTCCTGGGTCCATCTTGAAGAAAATCATTCCAAAGATTAAATTGAAATCCCCTCAACACCTGGTCAGGTCACCATCTGTAAGATGTGATCGTTCTATTCAATAACCAATTCAATCGGCACTTTGTTGACTTAGCAAATTGCTATCCACTTGAATTTTAGCCTGTATGTTAGGTTTTGTACTTGATCGTGTCTCACTTTTGAAAGTGTGTGGAAACAAATTTGCAAATTGGACTGTAGGAATGTACAATTCTTTTTTTTGGTTGTTGAGCCTGACTGAGAAATTAATTCAGGATTTTTGAAAACTGTGTCCACTGAATGTATTTTTTGTCATAGCAATTAAAATGTCGCTCACAGTTTGGTTCACATCGAGTGCTGCTGTGCTAACTGTTTGAAAAGTAAATTGCTTGTTAGTGATTGTAAAAAAGCTGGAAAAGAACTGACAAAACTACTAGAAAAGGGTATTGGTAATAAGTGGATGTGGAATCAGATGTAGTTGCTGTGCTGGCATTTCAAATCTAGTGGCTGTACTGATGTTCGTTTGAGACGTGGTTTCTGTGTCTACGTTTGTTTCAGATCTAGTGGCTGTGCTGATGTTCCTTTGAGATGTGGCTTCTGTATCTATGTTTGTTCCAGATCTAGTAGCTGTGCTGATGTTTGTTTGTGATGTGTTATCTGTGTTGATGTTTGTTTCAGATCTAGTGGCTGTTCTGATGTTCGTTTAAGATATGTTTTCTATGTCTACATTTATTTCAGATCTAGTGACTGTGCTGATGTTCGTTTGAGATGTTGTTTCAGTGTTGACGTCCATTTCAGGTGTTGTTTTTGTTTCAGATGTTCCCTGGTTCCCTAAAAAAATCTCGGACCTGGATAAATGTTCCAACCATGTGCTAATGTACGGCTCGGATCTGGATGCAGACCATCCGGTGAGTGTATTCATAAAACTAAACATGCTTCTGTCAGAAACAATCCAACCTGTACCATACTGTCATGAAAATGATGACAGCTTGCTCTACTTGCTTCCATCAACATCACAAAGTGTTCATCTCTTGCAGTAATAACTAATATTCAATTAGAAATCCATATTTTGTACGATTGTATGTACAAGTTTGTAACATGCGTTGTTGAAAATTCTCCACAGGCCTGTTTTCAGGTCTTACCAACATCTAAGGAGATAGATTATTGGGTGGTATGGCATGGTAGTATGACAAAACAGTCATACATATCAGTTTTGAAAGAGCCAAATATTATTAGTCGCCAAAAAGGGGCAGAAAAACAAGTAATTTAACAAGCAGCTCATTCCAAGCCCATATGTTCAGACCTAAAAATCGAGGCCTTTTTCGATTTTTGAGCACGTAATGAATGGAGTAAAACCCCTTCGCTTTCAAGAACATCCTTCCTGCTCTGACAGTGGTGGGGGTCTGAAAGTAAAAGTCCTGCCATGTGTTTCTTCTGTCCGTAAACTCCAACCTGCTGATCTCACTAATTGCTCCTGGCTGAAGATGCAAATCCAGGTGATTGGAACAAAAATCTGTGGTGGACTTTTATTTTCTGAACCTGGATTTTCCACCTCTTGGCATGTCCACAGGGGAACCGGTGTAGTGCTTATCCTTCTATATGAAAGGCAGTCATGATGGCTCTGTCATTTCTCTGCAGGGCTTCAAGGACAATGTCTACCGCAAGAGGAGGAAGCACTTTGCTGATATAGCCATGAGCTACAAACAGTAAGTCTGCATTCGGGAGAATCATGATGTGCTAAATTCCACAAATTCTTGAATAAATTTAAGAAATAAAGAGAATAATATCTTAACAGATTTACTGTATACCCACTGTGTTGATTCAACAAAGAGAAAAATGTACATTTTACTTTGATGTACATGATTTCTGAGTTGAATTAACACTCAACATTTTCCTCACTGACTAAACAAGCTTTAGTTTTTTTTTTTTTTATTCCAAGAAGGCTCAGAAAATATTCTGATAAAAACAATTCCAACAATTCAATTTTGTGAAAATGATTTATTTGTGCCATTCTACACCATAGTTCTTCATGAAGTGGGTTTGACATTTGGTTGGGATGTTACCATGCCAGATTGACAGCAGATTCATTGACTATTTGTTCATGCTGTAAATCTTTTTTCTCAAAACACAGACTTGCTTTCAGTTTAGCTCAAGTGATCATTGTTTTCCTAATCCCCACACTTCAATATTTGTAAACATATTCACATATTGAACCATATTTGGCTAAAAAGCATGTCCAGTAAGTACTTTGATTGACTACAGTCTGAATACAGCCTGCAGACCTTGGGCCTCATGTATTCTTGACATACATATCTATTTGAGGGTAGAAATGAGCAATGCAGAAAGGGAATGGATCGCATTGCTTACATGATTGGCACGACAGGTCGGGACAACTTTTAACTGTTCCAGCCTTGGAAAAATGTCTAAATAAAAAACTGTTCATACGAGTGGTTCTTGCAAGGCCCAATGTTCCACTTTTACTTGTAATTTTACACATTAACTAGGTAGTACAGTTAACCATCTTTGACACCATCTCTCTGTCCTTCTCTCCCCATCAGTGGGGACCCCATCCCTCGCATTCAGTACACCGAGGAGGAAGTGAAGACATGGGGTGTGGTTTTCAGGGAGCTGAGCCAGCTGTACCCCTCCTACGCCTGCCGGGAGTATGTGAGAAACCTGCCGCTGTTGTTTCAACACTGCGACTGTCGCGAGGACAACATCCCACAGCTGGAGGACGTCTCCCACTTCCTTTGGGGTGAGACGGGGGCGTGACCCTGCTGAGCGGATGGGGAGGGGGGGGGGGCTCTGTTGGCAGCCCCTCTCTCTGTCTGCATGTCTGTCATCTGTTGGTGTGTAGTTTGCTTTTCACAGAGCTCTTGGCTGCTAGCTCATATCATGGGTATTGCCAGGCCTTCTGACACATTTTCATTCCATTAAAGTGCCAATCTATGATTTTTTTTTGTGAACAAATACCATATTTTTTTAATATTCCCACTGACATTTCTCTAGCAATAACCATTGAGAGCATTTGCGTTGTTTAATTTCTATATGTTAAAACTTTAAGATGGTGGAGGGCCTGCCACTCCCACCCTGTACGGAAATGTACTCAGAGAAACCACAGAAGCCTATGGAAGAAATAAGTGTGAGCCAAAACTAGTCTGCTCTGGCCCCTACATTGTCCCATTGCAAATTTTACTCTGAAAAGAAGCTTCTGGAGCTGTCCATCAGCTCTTTCCTGTAACGTTTTCTAATTCACAACCTCTGCTCAAAGATCTGGGTCACTGAACCATTGGGCCACTGATGCTACAAACACCAACTACAAAAGAGCAAGTGGTGTCATTGGCCCTCTGAAATCCTCCCAATCCCGGGGCACCCACAGTTGGTTCTAGGGTTGCCCAGAGCTGGGAGGGTTACAGTCTTATGACAGCACCTCATTGCGCAGCAGTGACCCCCGCTGGACGATTGGGCACCTGCAAGTCCACCTGTAGAGCTGCTTGTGAATGTCTTCCTGTGACTCAACCCTGTGTGAGCCCAACTTGTGAACGAGATGCTTGCATCTGCTCTTCCAAATCAATAGCAGAGATTGCGGCAATGAGCTCTGACAAATATGTTGAGATTGAGCATTACAAATTGTCGAGAAGAAGAAAGTCTGGAACATCAAACATATAAATGTTTAAAAGGTCAGGCCCAGTATAATTTGCCTCATTCTGGTGCCTGTGGATTGAACTTTTTTGGATTTGCCTGTGGATGTGCACTTCTCAACTTAATGCTCGTAAAAAATGTACAGAAATAGGTCAAACACTTTTTTTTTTGGTACTGTCAGTTAATGTGACACTTCCTTGTGTGTGGGATTCAGACTACAGGTTTAACTTTCTTTTGGTACTGTCAGTTAATGTGACACTTCCTTGTGTGTGGGATTCAGACTACAGGTTTAACTTTCTTTTGGTACTGTCAGGTAATGTGACACTTCCTTGTGTGTGGGATTCAGACTACAGGTTTAACTTTCTTTTGGTACTGTCAGTTAATGTGACACTTCCTTGTGTGTGGGATTCAGACTACAGGTTTAACTTTCTTTTGGTACTGTCAGTTAACGTGGCACTTCTTTGTGTGTGGGATTCAGAACATACAGGCTTCACAATCCGGCCTGTGGCAGGCTACCTCTCCCCCCGAGACTTCCTGGCAGGTCTGGCATTTCGGGTCTTCCACTGTACTCAGTACATACGCCACAGCTCCGATCCGCTCTACACTCCCGAACCGTGAGTGCACTTATTAAACTCATTTGGCACAAACCGAGTTATTTAGCAATGAAATGCAGCTATCAAGCTAACTAGCCACCTAATATTTGTTGGAAAGATTAAATATTTCATCAAAATATAAAGTATTCTGGTTTGACTCCTGAGTCCATGTGTGTATTGTTTATGTACACGTGTCAGAGTATATGTATGTATGTTTGGCTCCGGGAGACAAGTGTGGCACAGATGGATGTGTGTTTAACTCCAGAGACATGCATACATTACATTACATGACATTAAATTACACACATATTCATGTGCTTTTCCCCAGGGATACGTATGTAACATATACATACAGTATGTCAGTTTCACTCCTTGGACACAAATGTAACATGTACAGTATGTGATTTACTCCAGGGACCAAAAGTAATCAGACAGTTGGCTTCTCAGCTGTTTCTGATTAGTCAGTTGTACTCAATTGCTTCCTTGGCGCTGGTATAGGAGAGCTTTAAGTCTTCATTGTAGGTTTTTGAGTCTGTAATTGACGTTCATATCTCATCTATTTCACTCCAGGGGCATGTGTGTAACATTACACACATTACATTACACATCTATTCATGTGCTTTACTCCAGGGACACAAATGTAACATATGTGTCTGTGTATCTCACTCCAGGGAGATGTGTGTAACATATGTGTCTGTGTATCTCTCTCCAGGGAGATGTGTGTAACATATGTGTCTGTGTACCTCACTCCAGGGAGATGTGTGTAACATATGTGTATGTGTATCTCACTCCAGGCAGATGTGTGTAACATATGTGTCTGTGTATTTCACTGCAGGGAGATGTGTGTAACATATGTGTCTGTGTATTTCACTCCAGGGAGATGTGTGTAACATATGTGTCTGTGTATCTCACTCCAGGGAGATGTGTGTAACATATGTGTCTGTGTATTTCACTCCAGGGAGATGTGTGTAACATATGTGTCTGTGTATTTCACTCCAGGGAGATGTGTGTAACATATGTGTCTGTGTATCTCACTCCAGGGAGATGTGTGTAACATATGTGTCTGTGTATCTCTCTCCAGGGAGATGTGTGTAACATATGTGTCTGTGTATCTCACTCCAGGGAGATGTGTGTAACATATGTGTCTGTGTATTTCACTGCAGGGAGATGTGTGTAACATATGTGTCTGTATATTTCACTCCAGGGAGATGTGTGTAACATATGTGTCTGTGTATCTCACTCCAGGGAGATGTGTGTAACATATGTGTCTGTGTATCTCTCTCCAGGGTGATGTGTGTAACATATGTGTCTGTGTATCTCACTCCAGGGAGATGTGTGTAACATATGTGTCTGTGTATCTCACTCCAGGCAGATGTGTGTAACATATGTGTCTGTGTATTTCACTGCAGGGAGATGTGTGTAACATATGTGTCTGTGTATCTCACTGCAGGGAGATGTGTGTAACATATGTGTCTGTGTATTTCACTCCAGGGAGATGTGTGTAACATATGTGTCTGTGTATCTCACTGCAGGGAGATGTGTGTAACATATGTGTCTGTGTATTTCACTCCAGGGAGATGTGTGTAACATATGTGTCTGTGTATCTCACTCCAGGGAGATGTGTGTAACATATGTGTCTGTGTATCTCACTCCAGGCAGATGTGTGTAACATATGTGTCTGTGTATTTCACTGCAGGAAGATGTGTGTAACATATGTGTCTGTGTATCTCACTGCAGGGAGATGTGTGTAACATATGTGTCTGTGTATTTCACTCCAGGGAGATGTGTGTAACATATGTGTCTGTGTATCTCACTGCAGGGAGATGTGTGTAACATATGTGTCTGTGTATCTCACTCCAGGGAGATGTGTGTAACATATGTGTCTGTGTATCTCACTGCAGGGACACATGCCATGAGCTGTTGGGCCACGTGCCTCTCCTGGCAGAGCCCAGCTTCGCCCAGTTCTCCCAGGAGATGGGCCTGGCCTCACTGGGTGCCTCTGACGAGGCTGTTCAGAAGCTGGCTACCGTAAGCACCACACGCCCACACCCCTCATTCAGTCCTCTGTACTACACTGTACCTGACTTTGGATTGATTACAGAGAGGGCACCCAATTGAGCCAGTCTGCATTTCATTGATTTTAAAAATGGTAAATGGACTGCATTTGAATAGAGCTTTACAAATAACGCCTCTCATTCGCCTCTCATTCTCACACGCACTCATGTGCCAAGGGTGAAAGGCTGACATGCGAGGTACCAATCAGCTTGTTCAGAGCAATTGGGGGTCTTGCTCAGGGACACTTCGACACAACCAGGGCAATCCTCCAGATGGCAGACAACCGCTCTTGCGTCCTGAGCTAATGTGGCTAATCAATTGTCGATTTAAGTGATTGATTGAGTATCATGTGAAGCTGAGAACACTTCATACCTTGTGTTGCAGTGCTACTTCTTCACAGTGGAGTTTGGGCTGTGCAAACAGGATGGGAGATTGAAAGCTTATGGAGCTGGCTTGCTATCATCCATCAGTGAGCTGAAGGTAAGGATTAATTAGATTAAGTGAGATAAAACATAGCCACCATCCACCACCATCAAAATATCTTACTCAAATTCAAGTTAACTGTAAAACCACAAAAATAAATATGATTTAAAAAGTTGAAATGGGTCTAAAATAAACTGGAACTTAGAGCTAGTCTGTGTTACTCTGTGGGATCGTCTGTTCGAACAGCATATGCAACTGTAGGTAAAATAAGCGCTCATTTCCCTTTGGTCTTCCTTAAAGCAGCTATCCCCTTTTTCATCTCCTTGTAGCACGCCCTGTCTGGGAATGCCACGGTCATACCCTTTGACCCCAGAATGGCATGCAAACAGGAATGCATCATCACCACCTTCCAGGATGTCTACTTTGTGTCAGACAGCTTTGAGGAGGCCAAAGTCAAGATGAGGTAGGGTGCCGCCATACAGACTTTCACAGGATACTGTCGCATGCCTGAGTCATGGCAGAATAAAGTACGCATTGATAAGCCCCTTACTTTCGCAGTAAATAAAATAATAAAATAATTGTATTCACTGAATGAATATTTATTCATTGTCTGATGAGTAAATTAAGTAAGAATGATCTGAATGCCAGAGGTCTCCCATAAGCAATGTACTTCTATACCTCTTCCTTTGCCAAATACATTCAGAAGTTTCCACCATATGAATGTCCAATGGCCTTTTCCTTGAAGTATTTTAAAAACCTAGTCTATTTTTAAAACCCTAAATCATGTGTGCTGTTATTTTTCTTGAAACCCTAAATGTTAATTTGTCCTGTTCATTTGTCCCAACGATAAGGGAGTTTGCTAAGAGCATCAAGCGGCCCTTCACAGTGCGATACAACCCTTACACCCGGAGCGTGGACATCCTGAAGGACACTTCCAGTGTCATCGGCGTGGTGGAGGAACTCAAATACGAGCTGGACACTGTGGCAGATGCACTTCGTCGGCTGAATAAACAAGGCGTCTGAATTCCTGACTCATGGCACAGTTCCCTACAATACCCAGGTGCCCAAGTGGCCGAACTACAGTACGCAGGTGCCCAAGTTGCAGAGAACTACAAAACCCAGATGTTCTCACAGTAGACAACCGGAAAACCTATGTGTCCTAGTGATAGAGAGCTGCAAAACCCAGGCGTTCTAGTGGCAGACATTAATACAGTAATAGTAATAATGGCTTGCATTTCTATAGTGCTTTTCTCACACTCAGAGATTTACAGTGATGAGGGGCCAACTCTCCACAGCCATCAACAATGTGTAGCACCCACCAGAGTGATGCATGGCAGTATGGATGGGGAAGAAATCGTTACAGGATAGTATTGCAATACGTTTATCTGCAATACAGTTATGACACTGCCACCCAGTATCAATGTATCTGAACATATACACATTTTATAATGGATTAATGTAATGATTTTAATGCACAAGAATTACCCACTGCAGAGTGCTTTAAATCATATAACTCATATACTTTAAATCATATAACTCACCTCATTGTAGATCATCCCATTTATATTGTAATCACTAAAAAGTTAGTAAAATGTTAAAACAAATGGATTCACTTATTTTCTTTAGATGTTTTGCTGATTAACACATCAGGTCCGACTGCTATCTGGAAAACAACAATCTGCCATCCCATAATAAGCTCATAAATTAGTTTACAACACAAAGGAAACATTACTTCACAATTCCAGCAAATAACCCAAAACTTAGATACTACCTAGCAAACAATCATTCTAGTCATGTAGCAAGCCAACCTTATGCTGAGTTTGCTGTCACCCATATAACTTAGTATTAAAACTGAACTTGATCCTGTGTCAAAATTGTCTCACATTATGTTATCAGGATAGCTTTTAATTCCGTTTGCTTCATAACTGCATCTATGCTGTTTTAGTAAAGCTGTAGCAAATCTGTCTTGATTCAGTTGAGCGCCTATGTGATGACATATATGGCTCATATTTACATCAAACTGCTTAGCTAGATCAGTGTTGATGTAACTAGGATATTTGATGTTGTTGCATATTATGCATGTACTGTCTGAAACTGCAGATGGTCTGTAGTCGCTGCTCATCTGGAACTAACATTGCATTACTGCAGTTGGATGAGTCTGATCATTTTCATTGTTTATTTCCATTTTTTCCCCAAATGTAATTATATTATACATCATTATAATTATAGTGATTATGATTGTTTATTTATTGAAATAAATTTAAGCTGCTCAAGGGATCCAATGTTCCTGAATGTTCTTACTTACAGGCTGCTATGTGTTTATTGTGTTCATTTGCACAAGTAAAAGTTCAAAGTGAAGTAATTGATCCATGGCTTTTTTATCGTGGGGTGTAATGGGTTTTTGGCATATTTCTCCATATGTGTTTACTGCAGTCAAATAGTCATGTATCATAGTATTGAATCACAATTGCAATACTTTATTGCAAAAACAGAATCACAATAGTATTGCATTGTGATCCAATTTTGCCCCAGAATGCTCACCACACATTAGCTGAGGTGGAGAGGGAGAGGGAATTTTAGCCAAATAAACTGGGGGGATGATATGGTGACTGATTGAGAGAGCCAAGTTGGGTATTTGTCCAGGATCTATTTACTGATTTATCTTTACAATAAGTATTGTGGGATCTTTAATGTGAGTCTGGACCTCAGTTTAGCATCTCATTCGAAACATGCCGTCTCCTACAACACAGTGTCCCCATCACTGCACAGGGGCATCGGGTTTTATTAGATCGGCCCCTGCATTCCCACCAAGACCACACCAACACCACTAAGCCTTTCTGAGGCGCATTCACCAGTATATACAGTGGGCTGTAGAATTATTGGCACCCATTATAAAAATGAAGAAAAAAGGCTGCATATAATAAACAACTCAGATAATAATCTATATATTATGGGAAGACTATAATTTTATTTCAATACATTTAGTCTCATGTTTAAATGTTTTTTATATAGTCCTCTAATTTTTCTGAAAAGCATACAGGTCGGTGTCAAAATTATTGGCACACCTAATAATTATTGTAAATAAAATCAAAAAATATTACATACTTTAGTTAATCTTGGTCAAAAGCATCTATATTGTATAACTCCATCACTTCCTGTTTCACTAGAGTATAAAACTGATGTAACAAGCATACAAATCCCTGGTAACTGTAAATTCAGAAGAGGCAGATGGAAGTTCTCCACCAAGTCTGGTAATGGGTACAAATATATAAACGTTTACACATACGACTTAGTACTGTAAGGGCAATAATAGGAACATGTAAAACATATTTAATGGTTGAAAAGTTGCCAGGAAGAGGAGGTGCACATTGTCCCCACAGATAGGGGAGGGTGGGGTTGAAGGAGGCTGTAAAGAACCCAAGAATCACAGTTTAAGAATCGCAGAGATTGGTTGCATCGAAATAGCAATGCGCCAACAGTGTGCCTGACCACACCTTATCTTAAGACTGACCTGCCCGGATGAGCTTGAGTTAATTTGCTATTGAACAACGTGGGCACTGGACCAGAAAATAACTGTCGGTCTCAAACTAGTACAACAAGACAAGACAAACAAGACACTTGCGTTTGAGTTACAGCCGCTTAACACTGAGTAGACCGAACCCTGGATATCACACTTGAGGGGGGAAACAGTTTGGTGTTGCCTGTTATCGTGACCAGACGTGCAGTCGCCCGTAGTTGGTGTTGTTTGAATTTCCTGCAAATCCTCTTTTTAGATAATTGTGTTGTCGTCTCACCTTTTTAAAATCACTAAAGGAGTTGAAGTCATGGGAGTTGAGGGCTTCCCTAAATGTATAAAATATCTTCTTTTTTTCTGCAATTTCATTTTTTGGGTGAGTTACATTTATTTGTTTATTCCAATATCTTATTTAAACTTTTTTTGTTAAATTGTCATACTTAGCATGTACAAACTTAGGCATCAGGTAATATTTAGTTGTTTGGTTGCCATTATTCAGATATATTTGTTCATTTGAATATGCCTCTTCCTCTCAAATGACCAAATTACGGACATTAAAATAATACTGCACAAAATACTGCGGTGGCTGTATGTCTCCAAAAACTGAACTATCCCCAATTCCGTTCAGTGATTAATGTTTAATAATTGGCCCTGTGTTATCCTGTCCTGGAGTATGTCTGATCCAACTTCAAAATGTGAACAGAATATGTGTGAAGACACTTTGCTGGACTCGTCGTATTTATTTATCTTTAAGGTCTTTTTATTTTAATGCTTAGCATCTTTAAATATGAATTTGGGATTCAGCCCCTTGGCCTATGCGTCAGAAGCCTTTTCAGACCAGTGTCCAGAAATACAAACTGTTTACTGGATTAATGGTTTGTATCAATCAAATTATTGTATACTGTATGGATGCATCTGTAATTTAAATGGTACATTACAATACTGATGTAAGGAGAATTAATAAAAATGGTAAAGATCAAGGCATATTTTGGTTCTCAATAATAGGCAATAAAGACAGTGATGCTATTCTTGTTGATATTAGACATGATGTGCAGATTCAGAATGCACTTAAACTTATATATTGGACATTAAAGTTATATATTGGTATCCAAAATAAATTACAGTTTTTGTTTCTACCATTGTTCATAATGTGAAGTATGAACATATAGGAAAGCAATAAAGGGCATACTGTTTTCTGGGCTTTGATTTTTACAAGTGCAGAACATTTAATTCAGAAAGTGTGTAGTCTCTTCTGGAATGGGTTGGAGATGTGCAGAACCTTGTTTTGAATGTTAAAGATGAGCTAATCTTGAAACCGAAAGTAAACATTTATAACAATGAATATATGAAGTTATACTTTCTTTGTATAATTCTTGTTTAATTTGTATGAGACATGCAGTGAACTTGGCTTTACTAATGTCTGTAATTTAGCTCGCATACTGATTTGCTATTGTACATGTAGGTGCATATAATGTATGCTTTCTCTGTACAGGTTGGCTTTCTTGGAAAAATATCTGCTTTTAAAACTCAAATAATTTGTTTAGTTTAGTACCGCCCTCCATACACTGTTCAGAGTGATTAGAAGAATTACATAATTGCAAGAATTACAATAGCAAAATTTTAATTTGGAAATAAGCTACTATGAATAACCTACAGTACAACTCAAATCCACTTTTTGGCAATGATTCAACCATTCATGTGGTGTGCAGAGGCAGGCTGTCCTAGTGTCAGCACAGCTCACATGTCTGTACGTTCCTGCCTCACTACAAGCTTTATGGCGGGACTGCGGGCATCCTGTTTGTGCCTGGGCTCCATCCTGTGTTTATTTTATTGGCTTCCTCCCATTGACCTCACTGATAGGACAGCGCTGGTCTGCATTACAAAGATAGTGTCAGACACTGGTGCTGGAAGGGGGGGGCAATGTCCCCCTCACTATTACATTCCATGTGAATCCCTGTATTCGCTCTAATGCCCCAATAATTGTAACACGTACAGTATTCCTGTCAACAGTAAGACATTAGGCACACAAGTGTAGAAAGAAGAGTAGGCACCTTTTAATCCAATAAAAGCCCATTGGCAATCAAATTAAATGCCGACAGTGTATATAGCAACCAAGGGTACGTATATGTTTTTTTCAAGTTTTGAAGTACTTGTACTGTTCAGTAATGTTCAGAATTTGAGGCATCTGTGGGTTTATCACAACTGTGTTACCTTTAGAGCTGCTCTCCAAGCCATTGGAAATCATTGGACGATCCCATATTTGTAATGATGATAGTGCCTCTTAATTCTTGCTCTTTGTTCTCAGATTTGTGGAATTATCTGGCAGATCCCTCCCGTGAATTATTATACTGCTTTGATAATCAGTGTTCTTCTCTTTTAGATATCGTAGCGCCTCTGAAAGATCTAGACTGAAATCTTCTGCTATTCCCTCTCCTTGGATAAATGATAACCTTTTCAAAGAAATGTATTGAAGGATATCCTCTTGAGATGAATCATCCCGTTTTCAAGGGGGTCCAAAATTATAGATACACATACAATAAGTTACATAGACTAAACACAAACACGTACTGTACAATATACACAGAGGTTTGCACTTACCAGCACATCCCACACAATCAGTGCAGACTGTCACCTTAATTTGAGGGTATCCATATTGCCCCCACCCCCACCAAAAAATAAAATAAAATTGACAGTTGCTTCTGATTAGTCAGGTGTACACAATTGCTTCCTTAGTGCAGTGAAAGAGAGCTTTCAGTATCTAGTCTTGATTCTAGGCTTTTGATTGCCTTTGGAGTATGTTATTGACATTTGTCAACATAAGGACCAGAGTTAAAATAAGTTCAAGGAAGCAATTATGAGGCTGACAAATAAAAAAAATAAAAAGGTCAGAGACATCGGCCAAACAATGGTATCGGTGACCACTGTCCACAGGCGACTTCACAAACAGACCTACAGAGGCTACACTGCAAGAGGCAAACCACTAGTTCGCCGCAAAACAGGATGGCCAGATTACAGTTTACTAAGAAGTATACTTGCCTGCAGAGTTCTGGAAAAATGTATTGTGGACAGATGAGATTAAGATTGACTCATATCAGAGTGAAGACAAGAGCAAAGTGTGAAGGGAAAAAGGAATTACCCAAGAACCAAAGTACCCTCCTCATCTGAGAAACATGGTGGTGGGGGTGCTATCGTTTGGGCATGTATGGCTGCCACAGGTGCTGGCTAACTTGCCTTCATTGATGATGTAACTGCAGATAGCAGCAACAGAATGAATCCTGAAGTGTACCAAAGTATCTGTTCAAGTTCAATCGAATGCCTCCAAACATTTGACGCACCGTTCATCCCACATCGAAGCAATCAAAAACATACACCAGTGCTCTCTCTTGCTTCTTAATGATGTTCAAAACAGCTTATTTCAGTAAGCATATTGTTTGGCTGATGTCTCAATTTGAGTACAGAGCCAAAAGAACAGAAATTGTACCATTGTCAAAATACTTACAGATTGTATGTTCTTTTATATGCTGAAACATCAACATAATTTGTTTTATACTGCTGTAATGCATCACACAGAATAAAAACAACAAAATGAAAATGCAAGTCCTATTTTTCCTTGATTGGTGGTTTCCCTCTGGCCATAAGTACACTGAATCAGTGGTGTTTCCTTGTCATTTGTCACCCTCAGTTACTGAGGCTGAACAGTGAATGAATTAATTGGATGAACCGTCTCCAGTGTACTCGGACAGGAGTGTAGACTGCTTGTGACTGATTGATTGACTCGTTGTCCCTGGTTATGGTTATTCAATCTGTTATGTTACATCCTCAGGACTCTCGTCTGTCCCTAGTAGAATGAGTCTGGTGTGCTGGGTGGTTTTAACTTTGATTGCAGGATTGGTGGCACCTGTGGGGAACCCTATATGAAGACTCCTGAGGGAGGAACTCGAGAGAACAGCTACCATCAGGGTTCCATACTGCCCATATTGTTTGCTCTGGTCCTTTTGTTAATAAATGCAACTATTTTTATAAATGTTGTTTTCCCATTTTGTGTTGCGACAAGCCGAGGGGGCTGGTCGTAATAGTTGCACACTGCTCTGGATAAGAGTGTCTGTCAATTTCCTGAAATGCAGTGTGTTTTTGGGGTTTTAATTCATGCTCACAAATGCTGTCCAACAGCTGTCCGGGGGTGTGATCCTGGGTGTGGCCTTGTGGCTTCGACATGATGAACAGACCAGCAATTTATTGATGCTGCAGTTTGAGGGAAACCCCGCCCCAACTACCTTCTATGTCAGTAAGTACTAGCTCTGCCAATCATTTGGCTGTTTAACACGGGTACATTTGCAGCCTGCTAACAGAATTACATGAATTCAGTCGTGCCAAATATATACAATGATCTGAAACTGGTCATTTTCTGGAGTGTGTATTCTAGTCTGGTCTAAGTATATCTACATTTAGAAAGGCAGTAGCAAAAAGCCAAGTTTGGCCGGCTCACGTGGGGCAGCAATAATTGGCTCGCTGCTCCAGAGGGAGGGACTTGGCAGGGTTATTAGATCGCCGCACAATAAGCACCTCGGGCGCCTCGGAATCACGGCAACGGGCACGAGACGAGACGGCTTGAAGAAGGCGTGTCGCTCTCATTCGGGCCGCCGAGGGACAGGGTACGGGCGGTACATCTAATACGACTACCTCCAATTGAATCAGACGAGGTACAATTGGCTACCAAATTGGGAGAAAAAAGGGAAAAATCTGAAAAAAATAAAAATAAAAAAAGAAAGGCAGTAGCATGGTAGTAGCTGATCTAGCAAGATCAAGCCTTATTGCCTTATAGTCCAGCAATAGACCAATTGCCTAGGGACAGGGGCAGGGCAAGTTACTTAGAGACCTATTACTTTCAAATGAAACCCTGCTGTTTCCCTGGAAGCTGGATAGAGTCTGAATGTAGCTGGTGCTGTGAAGCGGGTGTAGCCACGTTTTCGGCGATGTGGGTGAGAGGGGGATGTTTGTCACGGCATACTTGCGCTGCCCTGTCGAAGGAAGGGTGGCTACGTGCTCTCGGGGCACACTTCCTTTCGGCTCCAGAACTCTGTGAGCTCGTCCTGTCTTCCCACAGCTGTCCCTATTGTGTTGGCCGTTTCCCCTGTCAGCCTTAGCCTCACCTCAAACTCCTCAGGTCTATTTCTGTGGCTGCTCTGCAGCCATGATCTCTGTACGCTTCAGGGTGTTATTGTAGCGGCAGGAATTGGACAAGGGGGAATTTTTCACCTCGCATGGCCGCTCTTGTCAGTGGAGATCTTTAAATAGGCAGGAAGGCCTTAGTCTTAGGGAACATCAGGAAGCAGGCCCTGCGTCAGTCCTCGGGACCTCAGAGCTGAGGTTGGCTGAAAATATAGAGAGCAAATGGTGGGTGAATAGACTGTATGTGCAGTGCTGTGAAAAAGTATTTGCCCCCCTTCCTGATTTCCTTGATTATTGCATATTTATCACACTGAAGGGAACCTGAGTAAACACAAAACACATTTTTGAAAATCATTATTTCATTTATTGAAAGAAAAAAAAGGAAAATACTTTTTCACAACACTGTATATAGAGGCTAAGGAATGAGAATTCACCCTGGAGCATGGAATCTTCTGGAGAGAGCTAAATAAATTAAATGGTCACTTTTAATGGGGTTTTTGCTTAATTCATAAAAAAAGCACGATTCATGTGGTTTTCTGTTTCCTAAGATTAAGCCTTTACTATTTGTCTGTTGTGAATCTGCAATACCTTCTCTCTGGCATGAGCTTGTAAGAGATTCATATACTGTTGGTAGGGAAATCATTAAAATATCTCATCTAAAATAGTCTCTCTTCTCTCTTCATTGTAAAATGTATGCTGTCATATGATGCACAACCTCATCTCTGTCTTTTAGGTGTATACATACTGATTGCTGTAGGTGCTCTGATGATGCTTGTGGGCTTCTTGGGTTGCTATGGCGCTATTCAGGAGTCGCAGTGCCTTCTGGGAACGGTGAGTCTGCCAATCATTTGGCTGTTTAACACGGGTACGCTTGCAGCCTGCTAACAGAATTACATGAATTCAGTCGTGCCAAATATATACAATTTTCTGAAACTGGTCATTTTCTGGAGTGTGTATTCTAGTCTGGTCTAAGTATATCTACATTTAGAAAGGCAGTAGCATGGTAGTAGCTGATCTGGCAAGATCAAGCCTTATTGCCTTATAGTCCAGCAATAGACCAATTGCCTAGGGACAGGGGCAGGGCAAGTTACAGTGTCCCCTGTTTCCGGTTGTCGTAATTGTTAATTTCAATGCCTACAACTAAGAAATAATCCAATATTGGTCATGATTAACTTAATTTTCAGTTTGTGGTTTACAGTATTAATGTTGTATTTATTCCTTTCTGTCTTTTCCGAGCAGTTCTTTGCCTGTTTGACGATTCTGTTTGCCGGTGAGGTTGCAGCTGGAATTTGGGGATTTATAAATCGGGATACGGTGAGAGAGACAAATATAAAACCTGCATTAGAGACACACAGTAAAGGCCTGCATACTGTTTTCTGCTGGTGTCCCCTGTTCACAACATACAGGGACCTATACCAAGCGACAAATCGATCAGCACATATCTCTCAGACTTGGCGATGTTAGAACATTTTAGCTTTGCCGTATTTCCTGGTAAACATTTCTAAAATAATTTGTGTTTTTAGATTTTCCCAGCTATGACCACCCACAATGTGTCATATTATCTTATGAGTGAATGACTCTTGAAAGGAGGAAACAGAAAAGATAATTGTGTTACATTATTTATTTCCAATAGAGGGTGCTCAATGGTTGTGCTATGCTGCCTCTCGCAAACAGAGCATGCTAAAGGTTGGGGTCATACCTACATCTCTCCAATGGAGCTCAATCTTTTTACACAGCAGCATTGCCTGCACTTTTTCAAAAAAGCAAATACTTTTCAAATCACATAATAAGAATGTGAGTGTAACTGTTTAAATAGCATGTCACACTAGTACCTGGGCTAGTTATGTTCTTGTATCATACACAGTATGTCATATCAGGCATCATGATACCATGCATTCAATGTGTAACCATACCCAATAGCCAACTGGCTACTGTAAACAGATGCTGTTATTGGTTGAAGTAAGAGGATTAATTCACTTCGATGTTTTCATCGACATTGGCTCAGGTGGTAAGAGCAGTAGTCTGGCAGTCGGGGGGTTGCTGGTTCGATCCCTGGGTGTGTCAAAGTGTCCCTGAGCAAGACACCTAACCCCCAAATGCTACCGATGAGCTGGTTGGTGACTGTGTGTATGAATTGGTGAATGAGAAGCATCAATTGTACTGTTGCCGCTACATATATGCCTACAATTTAACTATTTACCATTTACATCATGTTCTGTTGAAAGCATTTGAAAACAGTGGGGACAAAAGGCCTTGAACATTGACCCTCTCTTCATTTCAGATCTCAAAGGAGCTGATTACCTTTTATGATGCTGCGTATGACAAGGCTATCAGTGACCCAAAGAGCAAGCAGGCTGCAACCTCTGTTCTGAAGGTCTTCCACAAGACGGTAAGCAGTCCTCACCATATGTACTTATGAAATGCCCTGCTGACACCTTGCCCTTTGAGAACGAATTTTACGGACCAATTAGAGAAAAAACAAGGGCACTGCAAAGAAGATGGATATTCAACAGAGAAAAATGTCCACTATTCGAATACCAATAACTACAGCAGTAGTGTGCATCTGCATTGTGCTGTGATATTGTTCTTATTTCAAAAGACAGAAAACGCTGTTCTTTAGTTAGTGTGACTGTTGGTATTCCTCAGCCGCCAAATCCGTAGATCTATTGAACGGAATACAATTGAAAATTGTGGTTATGAGTGCCTTTGCCAGGGTTTGTTTTCCTTGTACGTCTAGCTTTTTTTAAAGCCCTTAGTGCTTTTTAATATCAACATATCACACAGAGATATATCACACAGAGGCAGAGAGAAGTGATTGATTTGTAATTCCATTTCTCCCACTCAGCTTGACTGTTGTGGAAAGAGTGACTACCTGGATGTGCATAAAGAAGTATCTGATTTGTGCCAGAAGCCCTCTGCAGGCTTGGACAAGCCAGCGGTAAGTTCCACACATGGTGGGCCAATATCAACATTTTCATTTTTGTCATTACAGTAGCATATGCTCTTATTCAGGATAAATTACACGGCTTGCCATTTTAGTTTTAGTTTTATTTTGACTCCAATTAGCTGAAATATTGATGACTGCTAGTCTTCCTGGCATCCCCATAGGTCACATTCCAAAAACACTATACTGTTCATACTCAACATTATAAAATACATTCAGTCCAATCAACAGACATTCTACTATGGCTCTATTATGAGCAGCAAGAAGCCTCTTCTGCTTTTTAGAATTCTTCAGAACATTTCAGAATGTTTTTTTTTTTGTGTGTGTGTTCTATTTGCCTAATTTGGGTAGGCAGTGAATTCCATTCTTATTATTTACTTTATTTAATAGGGACAGAGCACATTAATCAACATTTTCAGTTTCCCCATCAATTTAAATGCGCCAGAGTTAGCTAAGGAGCTCATTTTCATCTGTAGTCCCTAACCTGCATGTCTTTGGACTGTGGGAGGAAACTGGAGTACCCAGAGGAAAACCACGCAGACACGGGGAGAACATGTACACTCCACACACAGAGGCCCGGGCCTCTCTAATGGAGCAATTAAGTGCTAGTCTTGTTTCACACAAACTGTAATTTGTTAAGTCTTCTTTGGCTGACTATATGACTTAACAGTCCTGCAGATTATAACAGGTTAATTATTGAATTCTGCCTCAGAATGCAGATTATTCGAGTGCAGAGTAGAGTGGTAAAACAGTTTACGCTTTTACGCACATTCGATTTATAAAGCTTGATTTTCTCCTGAAGCAATTCAGTTTAACTGCCTTGTTCAAGGGTATACATTTTTTATGGGAATGGCAAAGAAGACAAACAAACTGTAGTACAGTGTGATTATTGATATATGTGTACAGTGTTTAAAGCATTTAAGTGGCTTGCAATGGGGTTTGTAATGAGGAGGAATCAGGGCCTGCATATGCAAAGTCACTCAGAGTAAAACTTTTGGCTCATTACATTACATTACATGGCATTTAGCAGACGCTCTTATCCAGAGCGACGTACAACAAAGTGCAAATCAAACACAAGAACAAGTGTAAAAGTGGACCTGAGAGGGCAGTACTGTTCCTAGTCCTAGTGTAAACATACAGAAATTCAGAACCCTTGAAGAGCTCAAGTGTGTCAGAATTCTGAGAATTCTGAGAAATTATTTAAGACAGCTCGGGAGTTGCCAGCAGACGGCTGTGGTGTGTGCACAGAGAAAGGACGTATTGGAAATGTCTCATGAGACAGAAATGTGAAGAAGTAGCGTCTTGATTGTCGGGATATTGTGTTTGTCACAGATCGTGTACCAGATGTTGCACATTCTCCCACTGCATGCAATAATGCTACATTTTATTAATAATTCATGATATTACTACTAATAGCAATTAGTAGGCAGGCCTAGAGCCAGAAATGCCATGATTAAGGCTTTGACAGCACCAAACAATGTCAGGAAGTTAATTGATTCACTGATTTTTGCTATGGATCCGGCTCCTCCCCTGGGTTGTTCAACAAAAAACTGGGGTGGACTTTTACTTTCTGAATGTGTATTTTCCATCTCTGTGGAAATGTATGGGAAAAAAGGCAATGGAGAGGGTTCAGTGACTCCACTGAACTCAGAGTCTAGGGTTGGTTATGTCAGTTCCGTCATGCTGACTCTGCTGCTGCCATTATTTCAATAAAGATAATTTTCCAATTATCAAATCTGAGAATTGCATCCTTTTTTCCCTATGCAAAACTCTTCTGTCCCTGATATAGTATATAAAAGGATATGGTTTGTGTGCATTGTTGTGTTTTCTCCTCTGTCTTGATGTAAAATCAATTAGCTGGTCTAGCCGGGTTTGAACTAGTCAACCAGCATGGCCAACCAAACCATGTCAAGCTGGGAGCTAGTCTGAACTGGTCAACCAGCTGCCAGCTGTTTCAAAACCTAGCTTGAGCTGTTTTTTCCCCTTATTTTCCCTCAGAACTGCCATACCAGACTGCAAGAGCTTTTCTTTAACAAGGTGTTCCTGATTGGGGTCTCAGCCGTTGTGGTCACCGTTATTATGGTGGGTATCGCAATAAACACTTTCAATATATGAGATGAATACAGTGTCTGTTTGATTGTGTATGGGCTCAAGTAGGCTTGAGGACTGCCTTTCTGTTACTTCTCTACCAGCATTCAGTCATTTATTTTTTATTTTTTCTACTGCAGCCTTTATTGGTCCTAATGAGAAATAAGCACAAGATCAATTTAACAAACCAACGTAATGTTCGGTAGATAATATACTCTACATTAACAGCAATGTGAATGTAATAGATTGATAAAAATGATGTGTTTTTTTATTATTTATTTGTGTCTGTGTGTTGTGTGTATCAGTTGGTTGTATTTTATTTTTTGTAAGTCTGTACCTGTAGCATTCAGTAATTTGGGTGAAATTCTCTGTGTGCATTCTGTACCCCACACTTGAGAGGAAGCGGAAACCCCTCATGCCCCTAGCTCAAACACAGGAATCCGAAACCGAAACCGAGGACCTGCTGGGTGTCTGCTGTCTCCTTTCAGTCAGCCGCCAATTTAGGCCTTTGAAACAGGGTGTCTTTATTTTTCAGCTAAACAGTAATATGATTTAAGCACTTGGCACTGAAACATTGTGGTCATGTCCAAAACAGCTTACTTGCCTACTATTGCATATGTAAATTGAGTACACTGTATGAGAAAGTCGTTAAGTAACTGTAGTGTAACTCTTATCCAGTTCACTCACTGTCTGCATTTGGGGACTCATACTCATATAAGTAGGCAGTATGATTCGTAGTCAGCAAATACTTTGAGGACACGGTAGTTAGCAGCCTATTTTGGACTATGTCCGTTCAAGTCTGGAGCACGAGAACCCAGCTCTCACCCCTCTCTACATTGTTCTTCTCCAGATCTTTGAGATGATCTTCAGCATGGTCTTGTGCTGCGCGATCCACAACAGCCAGTCATACTGAAGGTTGCCGTGACTCCGGGAGTAATCCGACCAAAGAAAAAGATTCTTCTTTTGTTTTGTGTTTTCCAAAGAATGCCTGCTGCGTTTGCTACAGCATCAGTCATATTAAATCTACAGACACTAATTGTGTTTACATGCCAGAGTTATTCTTTGTAAGTTCTGCAGTCATGTTTTTATTGCATATCTATAGACAATAGGGGTGATATCAGATCAGAAGGTCTAGTGGTCGCCACAAAATGGCTCAAAGTGTCCTTGAGCTGGTCTTCCAGGCAACCTTTTGATGTTTGTGTGTGTGTCTGTGTGAGTGAGTGGACGAATGAGAGGCATTCATTGTGTAGCCCTAGTTGATAGAAAAAGCACTATATAAATGCTGTCCATTTACCATTTACTAATCATGTTTAAATTCCAGAGTCATTCTTTATAACAGACACTAATTGTGTTTAATATGAGATAGGCTGGTGTTTTTCAATACCTATACTGCCAAGCCTGATGCCCAGCGGCCCTACATTCCTGCATTCATTTATTCCCCCACAGCAGCTTAATATCATACAGATTATGAAAGCGAATATTGCAAAGCTATTTTTGAAATAGCTTAAAGGACACAACTGAATCGATTTTAAAAAATCAGGACAGAATTATCCTAAAATATAGTAGTTTTGTTTTGTTATATAGGCTAAGGGGGAAAAAAAAGTGATTACCCTTTTACAGTTCCTTATGGAACCCTCTATCATACAGGTCAGAAGTGTGAAAGCTCTGAGACAAATAATCATTTTGCCTGACAAAAGAACCCTTCAGTTGAATGAAATGGTTTCTTATGGAACCATTTTTTTCTTAGTGTAGGTTCGATTGCTCTTGATTTCAAATTACATCAAAGTCTCAGTGATTCAATTGGTGAACAGCGTGTTGTTGGAGGAGAGTGAAACATTCACGCCTAGTGCCTGTTTCCTATTGGCTGATTTGGGATTTTTTGTGAAGAACATGGCACAAACAGGCTGTATTTCTTTACAGAGTCAATGCTTTAGAATTTCAAAAGTCTTTAGGAAATATTTAGGAAAAGTCATGGAAGGATTTTTATCTTAAAATCCAAAATGCACAATGCCATCGGTTCTGGCTTTTCTCATGCTGTAAGTGCTATATCCATTCTTCTATAACAGATCTAAAGGCACCAATTGAGTTAAAGCACTTAAGTAAAACATACAGTGAGCTCCATAATATTTGGGACAAAGACATATTTTGTGTTTGTAATCAAACAATTTACATTTGGTTGAAGTGCAGATTCTCAGCCTTTATTAAAAGATATTATACATTTTGATTTCACTTTGTATAGCCCAATTCAGGATACTACTACATTTGGGATGAAGGACTTCAGATATTTCTGATTTGTTCAATTTCTTCCTTAATGCAGATATAAGAGAGCTTTCAGTATCCAGGCTTATAATTACCTTTGAAGTCTGTCATTTGTCAACATGAGGACCAGAGTTGTGTCAATGAAAATCAAAGAAGCCATTTTGAAGCTGAGAAATAAGAAGAAAAAAAGCAGTCAAGGGATATTTACCATACCTTATGCTTAACAAAACTTTTGGGAACAACTTTGACTATGAAGAAAGAGACCACATCAGATGTGTGCCGCAGCATGGTGCAGGGTCCTCCCAGTCACTTTCCAGCGGTGAGGATTGTGGACCCAGACCTTGTGTCTTGGCTGGAACACATAGCCAGTGCAGAGTGTGTCATAATTGCTTTCCCGCCAAGGTCCTCTGCTGGCTGAATGCTTCCAGGCCAGCTGGTGGACCTGGTCCAGGTGATCCTACAGCTGGTGAATGGGCAGGGTGGCCAAACAGCAGGTCGACCAGGGTGCGGAGCTCCCTCCCAAACATCATTGTCTCTTTAGGCTTCCTCATGGTGCAGTAGTAGACCAGAGGGAGGTGGTGAGAGGACAGCAATGCTAGCTGGATGGCTAGCTTCCTGTTACACATCTCCAACAGCTCTTCCAAGCATGACACACGACACTCATAACATTCAACAATACATTTTCACTGGTAAAATGCAAATTTAATAAAATAATTGTTAAAAAAAGTTAATGTGGTATTATTTCATTATTTTACACTGGCAGAGCCTTGCTACAAAGTCATGCAAAATGTTTAAAAAAAAGTTTCATCTTTAAAACCAGTACAAAGAAATGTATACTATCCTAATATACCAATAGTACAGTAGTATAGTAAATATGTTTATCCAGTATGTTGTATGATTTATATCACATTTGTACTGGAATTGTTCTGCAGAATGCTGACACTGCACTGTTCCAAGTAGAATCCAGGGTAGACGGGACCAGTAGTTTTGATATGAAATGTGTGAAGCAGGTTCTGTTTCTTTACCTCTTCTTTGGTGGTCTGAATGACCTCTTCCCCTTCCTCCAAAGCAGAAAAGGAGAGAGTTCCCCTTTCACAGTCCAAACACACCCTCATCCTGCCTGGAGCATGCAAAACAGAGCTCAGCGTGAAGCTGGACTGTCGGACGTGTCCTTCGAAGGCTTGCAGCCTCCGTCCATCCCAGCGTAGGGCCCAGGCGATGCAGGTGTCCACCCAGGACAGGTTGGAAGCCTTGCAGGTGGCCCCCACCTCCCACCTCCGACTGCCTGACAGAGCCACCTCCCAGATATGGTGTCCTGTTGAGAAACCCTGGGAGCAAAGCACCTGGGGGTGCAGCCGAAAACGTTCTGGGTGGGAGGGAAATGCCTGTCTTTCCTCTACCCACTCTGCAGACAAGAGGTCTCCAGACAGGCGCAGATTTGTGTGAGCCGTATTGGGGTCCAGTGTTAGTTTGGCTCTCTGTAATTTGACCTGAGGGTGGCTCTTTTGGATCTTGGTCGTATTTCTCCAAACCTGTGACCTTGTGGGCAAAGTTAGTTTCAGCAGAATCTCTTGCCTTTGGCCAAGTTTGTCTTTAATCATGTTGCGCAACCTTCTTGCTAACGTCTGGCCCTCTTTCTCGATTTGTTTAACCGAAGCTCTGTCCAGCTCCCATTTCTTCAGTGTGCATCCCTGAATGTGGGTGTCTGCTTTCAGAAGCTTCCCCAGAATTTTCTGGTAGGAGGTCACAAACTCCCAGACTGGCACGGTATTCTGCTGTAATCCCCGTGCTTCTACAAGGAGCAGTTCTGAGGCATCCTTCTTACTCCGCATCTCTCCTATGTATGAGTCCAGTCTAGCATGCTGAAGGTTCTTCTCGCCATCAATAAAATCCATTATGCCCTGTTCATCTGCTGAGATCATTTCGTGCATGATGTGGAACAGACCGGAGACTTGCTTCTTCAGTATGCTCCGGTCAGCGACCACATGTTCCTGTGCATCCTGCAACCATCTAACAGCTTCTTCCAAAGCCCTCTGTGACTGTTCCAGCCGCTCGACCTCTCCAATTAGCACAGCCCTCATCTGTGGCGCAGCTTTGTTCAGCAACTGGCACCGATGGTCCCGATGGCTCTCCCAGCAGGACTGGCAAAGGAGCGCCTTATCCTGGGGGCAGTAATACTCCCAGGGTCGTCCATGCTCTGGACAGTCTGCTACGAGAGGCTGAATTCCCAGGGCTTCACGATGTCCACCGTCACCTCCCTGCCCAGACATTGCTACTGCGGACTCTTGGGAATACAAGACCGACTCTCTGACGACCTGGAAATGCTCGACGATGTTAGCAAGCTTGATGTTTCTCTGCAGAACAGGGAGCTCCTTGAATTCTGCCCGGCACTCTGGGCAACTGTACCTCTTTCCTGTATCCTGGCTCTCCCATGCCATGCACAAGCACTCACGGCAGAAGTTGTGTCCACACGGAAGCAACACAGGGTCCCGGTAGGTGCTCAGGCACACGGAACAGCTCAGTTCAGCCTCCAGGTTTGTAGCAGGGGATGCCATTGTTTCCCAGAACACATATGCTTCAGATGTGTGGTTATTGGGCCAAATAAAATCCAGTGTGGCAGAGCAGAGAACAGCTCTGAGATGTCTGTGCTTCTCTCATGAAATCTTTTGTCCAGTACCATCATGTGCTGCGCAATGGTTTTTAACGCACCTCAAAAAAAGAAATGACTGCAAGCAATCTCACACTTGCAACAGTAGTTGAGAAACTATTTTACGAAAGAGGAAGGATAATTTCCTCCGACCTTATATGGCGTTGCTTGTTCACAGGCAAAGCAAGGCGGTTAGAAAGGCTGAAATATTCTAAAAATAAAACGTATTAGATAGGCCATTAGCTAAAGAATAATTTACCATTTGGCCAACTGTAGTTAGTAATAATGAGTCTGATTCAAAGGGTACATGGAAATATGTGTTATACATGTTGGATTTGTTCATCGTGGAAGAAAATGGTTATGCTTAATGTTGCATATCTAGCAAAGACATAAATATAAATATGATCCCAAAATCATGACATTATATTGCAATAAATGTAACTTTGTTCAAACTGCAATAGCTATGGTGAAATGCTGCTCTGGCTTGACAAATGGAGGGCAGACTATGTTGCACTGGGTTGCTCTTTCTTTGGAATCTCATCGGGCAAGAATATTTGAAAAGTCTAGATCAATGTTCCCCAGACCAACTGTTTTAAGTTATTCGTAAAGCAACAGTATTTCTTAATTAAATGTAACCAGTTATAGTTTGTGTCTTGAACTGTGCTCCCTTATATGTAAGTAGCCTGTCATTTTGAAAGTGAAAACATTGCGAAACAGGTGTTTCAGCATTGTGTGACGTGTTCGTGCACTGTAGAGGAAGAGAGAATAAAGTTATCATAAAAAGGAAGTGATCACAGAAACCATTGGAGTGGGGGTGTCATTGAAAAAAACTGAATGTCAGCCCTACTGTTCCTTCTTGGCAGTTCCTCCACACCTTCAGTTTATGGCTGATTTTGAACTTTTCATAAGAATATTAAAAAAGATAGAGATTTGAATATTAGTGCATATTTAGTGAACTCATACATATAAATTAATATAGATTTTTTAAAATATGCATACACAAGCATGAAAAACCAGCAATAATACAATTGGAGTGTCATTTGCTGCTACATAATTTAAAGTAATATATATGAAAAGATTAATTGATAATCTGTTTGTTTATACATGGGAGACGATTGCCATTGATTGCCACAGGCTTTAATTGCAGTGGGAATCAAGGAATTAGAGGAAATATGGCTACTCAGAGCAATTTCATATTTAGACTCCAGTCCAGAGAGTCTCAGGCACAACTATTCAGTGTGGACAAGACTAATGCAATAGGCATATTACAGACATTGTACAGAATTCAATCATAGGGTTCCTTGTTGTTTTATGGATTCCAGCACAGGTGGGTAGGGATGGTATTGAAGGTTTCTGATAAATATCCATCCATCCATCCATCCATTATCTTAATCTGCTTATCCTGAACAGGGTCGCAGGGGGGCTGTAGCCTATCCCAGTATATATTGGGCAGCAATACACCCTGGACAGGTCGCTAGTCCATCGCAGGGCTAACACACCATTCACTCACACCTATGGGCAATTTAGACTCTCCAATCAGCCTAACCTGCATGTCTTTGGACTGTGGGAGGAAACCGGAGTACCCGGAGGAAACCCACACGAACACGGGGAGAACATGCAAACTCCACACAGAGAGGCCCTGGCCGACGGGGATTCGAACCCAGGACCTCCTTGCTGTGAGGCGGCAGTGCTAACCACTGCACCGTCCGTGCCGCCTCTGATAAATATAAATAAAAAATATAAATAAATAAATAAAAAACTAAAACTAAAAAGCAAACAGAGTATGCACAGCACACTTGGATTTTAGTAAGGTAGAAATTAAGAGCTTGACTAAAAATGAAATGAGGAAAAGATGGGAGAAACAATGGAGCAAAGAAAGGGCAGGAGAGGATTTTTAAGAAAAGGAGTAGAAACGATGAGAAAGGCAGGAAACTTAACTTTTATTTTATCCTCATGCATTTTTCTTACATTGTGTTTCACTCTGCCAGCTAAAGGTAACAATAGCCTCTGTTCAAGTCCCTTCTCCAACAATTATCCCATCTGCAACACCTCAATAATCTAATTTGATTGAAAAAAATATATGGATTCATGATTCAACTAATTAACTGTCCTAGCGCTATGCTAAAACAAGAAACAGCAGACACACTGGCCCATTTTGGATTGGATACCCCTGCTTTACATACAGTAGATGCCTCCTTTTATTGCAGGAATACTCAATACTGGTCCAGAAGAGCCACGCGGTCTGTTTTTTCTTTTCTTCTAAAGATCAGCAACTGAGGGGAGTTGGTAGATAGGAGAAAGGCGCACGGTTTTTGAAAATTGTTTGACATATTATTTGATTTTGATTAAATCGTATTGTTTTGGAACAGAGATTGAATTGTAGATGAACGGACTCATGTCCTGGACTGAAAATATGGAGTACGAGGCGGAGGGGGGTAAACAGAAAAAAGAAAAAGAAAAAGGGTGTTAAAATTGAAGGTCAGAGAATATGTTGTTATGGGATTGAAGGTTGATGGAACTGGGTGTGAAGCAAATTGTGTTTTTAGGGATGGCCACAAAGAAGAGAAATTTGTGAAATCACAGATTGGGAAAGTGAATGCAGTGAGGATATCAAGGGGGAGATTGTAATTGTCGAGTGCTAAACTAAAAGACAAAGAGACAAAACATAAAAAATCTGAGCATTTGACACTACAAGGGATCCTTGCTGATAGAATTTGTCGGCGAGCTTCCGGAAAGGGTTCAGTTAGAGTATGTAAGTTATAGGGTGAGGGCATACCAGGGGGTACCACTAAGCTGTTATTGGTGTCAAGAATACAGACATGTAGCTGCAGTATGTAGGAAGGTGTTGGAAGGAAGAGGAATACAAAGTGAAGAGAAGAAGATGAAGAGTCAGGTGGAATGGACGAGAGCAAAGAACAAAATAACATATGCCGAAGCAACGAAGAGAGTAAGGGGAGAGAAGGGAATTGGGAGGAATAAAGAACAGGACAAAGTATGGAGAGGGGGCCGTAACAGAGAGATTATAAATATAAATATATATATATATATATATATATATATATATATATATATATATATATATATATATATATATATCGTAGAAGATCTGTGGTCTTTATAGCAATGGTAATACATTGTGCAAATGAATATTGTATTGCCAACCGCCATAAAACAAGAAGATGACACCCCGGTGCAGTAGGTGGCGGTACGGACCTTTACATTGATGTTAAACGCCTTTAAACCAAAGAAAAAGATGGTTCAATAGTTTACGGTAGCGAACACATGTGAGCAGGTCGAATTGAAATCGGTAAGACATTTTCAAACTAATCAAAATTTCAAAATAGGTATTGTTCCTGTATCACGTTATCGATGAGAATGGTAAATTGCACTGTACGTCCACTGTTCAGTTGAATTAGAGATGAAAAGTAGCCCTACTGTCTCTATAGCTAACTTACTAGTAAATGTAGTCTTTTACTAGAATGTTGCTTTGCTGGATGTAGACTTCACAGCCGTCAACGTGACGTTATGTAGCTTGCGGAGTGGCAAGTTAAATGTCTACGTTCGTCAGTTGGCTAGACTAAATTCTCAAGCCAAGTTGCATTTGGCAGGTTGTTTACACATTAATTCACTGGGTTATGCTAACTCTTAGCACAGCTTGCCATGTCTTTTGTTTTTGTTTTTTTTACGTTTGAAGCTGAAAATTAGTGCATTACCGCCACCTACCGTATTACTATGTACAGTGTTTCTCTTTTTGGAAAAAAATGAATAAAAAATAATTATAATCCCTCTCCCCTTTCCAGTGCCATTCTTTCTTTAGCATTATACTATTTTCCCAGTGTCTCAAACCCTTTCTCCAAAATTCCCCTGACTCTCTTCCCTTTCTCTCTTTGCTGAGCTCGCCATGACGCTGACTTTTTTCTCGCGGTTTTACAGGTGCGGCTGTGCCACTGGTTCCCTCGCGCGGTTATAATGGAGAATTACCAGAAAGCGCGCACAGCAGAGCAGCCCTGCCCCTGCCCCTTCCCCGGATTGGCCAGCGACACGCCCGAGGTGAGGGTGAAGGACGGCAGCAAGATCCGCAACTTGATGGGCTTCGCCGCGGGCCGCATGGAGGCCGACGCCTGCCGGCAGATCTTGTTCTCCGGTGCTGGTAAGAGTGTCGCAAAGGCTATCACGTGTACCGAGATCCTAAAGCGACGCGTGCGTGGCCTACATCAGTACACCCAGCTGCTGTACCGCACCGTTCAGGAGGTGTGGGAGCCCCTGGAGCCCGACGCAGGCCTGGATAGCCTCACTGTCAGCAGAAACGTGCCTGCCATTTGGGTACTGCTTTCCAAGGACCCCCTTGACTCCACCCGGCCTGGGTACCAGGCACCCGGGTCCTTTGACACCCTGTGGGCACAGGCGGCCAGAGAGGAGGAGGCCGGCCTGGGGCGGAGGAGGAAGAGAGCTGCCGGTAGGGGGAAAGGGGACAGCGGCAGGCATGGAGGGGGTCGGGATAAAGACCACCGTGGAGGGGTTATGTAGGATTGTGAGCCACACGGTTTGGGAGCAGGTGTAGGTGAGCTGGTCTCGGGAGTCATGAGATTGCTGACTACAGTATGTGGTGAACTCATCCTTTCCCATTCATGCGTTTACTCACAGGACCGTTGATTAAATTAAGCCTGTGTTGCCAGCAATTAAGCCCTAACTGGTTCTTGCAGACAGGTGTTACTTGTTATTTGCTGGACTGTTTGATTTATTTTTGACACTTGAGTCAGATTTTTTTAAAGATTACACATGAATTGCCAAATTAAGAAATAACTAGATCTTTGAGTTCTGGAGAGTGTAGTGACGCTCACTTTTATATTATTTGTTTTATTTAAACTCATTTTAAAACTAAATATTGCATTTTTGTTTTAGTTTATTTCTGAAATAGAATTTTGTTTGGTCAAGTGCAAATTAAATATATAAATTTACATAACTTTTTAAAATTGCGTTTTACTTTCGTACCATTATATTACATACAGTAGATTGTTGTATTTGTTATATTGCTGTTTTACATTGTATCTTGATCCCAAATCCAAATGCCTAAACTATAAGTATATTGTAAAGGGGCGTTCTATTATCAGAGCAGAAATCTGGACACATGTTTTGACCCTGCATCAGGGATTTTGGTAGATTTTATTTTGTAGATCTAGAGGTGGGTCATTACGTGCTTCATTTACTCTGTTACATTCACTAAAGAAATGTAAATAAAAGGTCTTTATTTTAATAAATTGTACTTGTACTTTTTACTGTTACTGAAGTGTATTTGTTTTGGTTGTGGTGCTTAAAAATAGCACTCACTTTACTTGCCTAAATTTATTTTAAACATTAGAAATTAGCCATGTTTGCTAGCAAGCGAAGAATGCCATGCATAAAGTTAATGTTAAAAACTGATGTTTGCCATGTTTGCTAGCAAGCAAAGAATGTCGTGCTTAAAACTGTTAGTTTTAGCCATGATCTTGTGGCTGAAATTGTCTTATGTTGTTTGATAAAGATTAAATGCATTCTTGTGTATTGTTTTATTAGCTATAATCATTTTCGATCTTGGCCATTTTTTCAATTGCACATGGTTACTTTTATATTTAGTTTATTACTATTTTATTGGAAGTGCATTTTTCTCTTTACACTCGTTCCCTTGGCCCTGTTATCACTGCACATGGTCTATCCTACCACTGCTATGTGGACGATACCCAACTCTTCATCTCATTCCCACCATCTGATACACAGGTTTCAGCCCGTATCTCTGCTTGCCTGAGTGACATCCAGAGCTGGATGGACAACCACCATCTAAAGCTCAACCCAGGTAAGACTGAAATTATATTCATCCCTGCTAGTACCTCTCCCCATCTGGATCTCTCCATTTCCCTCGGGGATACCAGACTTACGCGATCACCCTGTGCAAGGAAACTCGGCGTGGTGATGGACTGCATACTGTCCCTCTCCGAGAACATTGCGGCGGTGACCCGTTCATGCAGGTCCTTCCTATACAACATACGGAGAATCCGCCCCTTTCTCATCCCCTACTCGACCCAGCTCCTAAATGGTAAATGGTTGGCATTTATATAGCGCCTTTATCCAAAGCGCTGTACAATTAATTAATTCACCCATTCATACACACACTCACACACCAACGGCGATTGGCTGCCATGCAAGGCGCTGACCAGCTCGTCAGGAGCATTTAGGGGTTAGGTGTCTTGCTCAGGGACACTTCGACACAGCCCGGGCGGGGGATCGAACCGGCAACCCTCCGACTGCCAGACAACTGCTCTTACTGCCTGAGCCATGTCGCTCAACACCCCAGCCGTGCAGAGCTCCTGGTGCAAGCGATGGTTTTGTCCCACCTGGACTACTGCAATTCCCTCTTGACTGGCCTCCAAGTGTCCGCCATCAGACCCCTCCAACTTATCCAGGATGCAGCAGCTTGTCTGGTCTTCAACCTTCCCAAGTACTCACATGTCACCCCCCTGTTTCCTTCCCTCCACTGGCTGCCTGTTATGGCTCGCATCAAATTCAAAACATTGGTGCTTGCCTTCCAAGCAGTTAAGGGGTCTTCCCCAGCTTACCTCCAAAAAATCATCTGATCCTACACCCCTGCCAGACCCTGCTTCGTTCAGCTTCCACAGGCCACTTGGCACCTCCCCCTCTCTGAACTTCCACCTCACGCTCACGACTACTGTCTGTTCTGGCTCCACAGTGGTGGAGCGAACTCCCCGTTGAGGTCAGAACTGTAGAATCTCTTTCCGTCTTTCTAGCGCAAACTGAAGACGCACCTCTTCAAGCAGCACCTCTCCCTGTCCCTCCCTACCTCCCTGTAAACCTTAATTGTTGTCTTTCTGTGTATCAGGATGTTTTAGTTTGGCTAGGTAAGCAGTGTTTGGCTAGTTAATGGGTATGTTCATACATTTGTGTGTTGCGGTTTGTTAAAAAAATATATTTTTATTTTTATTTAAACAAATAGGCCCTGGTCCTTATCTTTGTTGTGCAGGTAGCAGTTGAAATTGTACTTCCCTCTAGGGCAGTGGTTCTTAACCTTATTGGAGGTGCTGAACCCTGCAAGCTTCATCAGTGCATTCACCGAATGCTTCGTAATTGGAAAAATTAAATATGATTTCTTCAAAACATAGGTATATATTTTATGACCCCTGTCGAACCCCTGAGACTGTCTCAAGGAACCCCTGGGGTTCGATCGAACCCAGGTTAAGGACCACTGCCCTAGGGTCTTTCAGCACTCTTATCCCTGGTTATGGCTATGCACTTTGTTGTACGTCGCTCTGGTTTTTCTTTTTTTCCAACATGTGTAAGTTAGTGTGTCGTGATTAAGTCTCGTATTCTTCAAATAAATTATTTCCCCCAAAAAAGGTTTCGCAGTTGGCCTGGCCTGGCCTGCTGGACAATCTACCTACAACCAAGTATTAGCTCCCTCGCAGAGACAACCAGATTTTCTGCCAAAATTTCTTTGTGCATTGATCTGAAATGGTGCCCCTGGACCACTGGCAGAAAACATCTCCAAAACATCAATGACCCACCTACATATTTGATAGTTATATTCTTGTATGCATTCCTATTTTTCCACCCAACATGTCGATGGAGTGTGGCCAAAACATTCAATATTGGTTTCATCTGACCACAGTACTATCTTCCAGTTGTAATACCAATGAGGTTTAGAAGACTCCTGATGCTTGGTTTTGTTTATTGTGCTCAATAATGCTTTCATAGTTCCACCCCTCTAAAGAGCATGTTGGTATGACGGTGCAATTTTATAGTTCTATAATGCAACAGATCTGTGCCATTCTTAAACTGTGATCCTTGGGTTCTTTATGGCCTCCCTCGCCATCTTCCTCACGTCGTAGTGGCAACATGCACTTGTGCAACCATTCCATACGTTTAACTTTTTTTTATTATTCCCCTTAGTGCTAAGTGATAACTGCTTATGAATTTGTTTGTCCCCATTACCAGACTTGTGCTGGTCAATTACCGTCTTTCTCTTCTGAATTGACAGTTCTTTGGCTTTTCCCATGCTGATTCCCATAAAGATTTTGCATTCTTGTTACCTAATGTTTATACATGTGAAGCAGGAAGTGATAAAATGACACAATATAGTGCCTTTTGACTGAGATGAACTACATTAAGTACAATTTTATTGCCAATTTGACTTTGCTTGATTTTTTTCCAATGATTGTTAGGGATGCCAATAATTTTGGCAACTATATGTTTTTCACTTACAGCTTTATCACATTTTGTTGGTTATTCTGTGAAAAGTCATTTGGGGGTGACCACTTTTGCTCAGATTTAAATGTAAATGTAACTTGGTGAGTTGGTGTCAATTTTTGGAGTGTTTTATCTTTGGCATTAAAGCAGGGAAAAACCTGACAACATGTACTCTGACACAATTTTCAAATTACTCTAATTTTCAAGCTCAGGTCAATAACTTTTTTTGTTTGTTTACTTTTTGTGCAGATTTATCAGGTATGCCAATAATTGTGTAAATGTTCCTGTAAATTGAGGAACTGATCAAACATGCTAGTCTGTTCCTGTATCAACTCAATCAATATTTTGTACAAATAACTCACGGTTTTTGGTTACTTTCTGGCCAGACCCAAGTTTGGCATTGTATAATTATTCAATAAATTATTTGATATTTGTGGCCATTGTGGCTGTTCTTAACCTAGATATTTACTAGAATGTAAAGTTTGGATAGCATACACCAAGTGGCACTGATGTATGAAGCCGTCAAAGTATGTTTTTTTCTGAATTAAGGCTCTTTGAAATTACCAAAACATGCAGACACATTTTTGTACATAGTATACATTTTGAAACCTTCCACCTCAGGAGGCACTACTTGACATATTATGATATGAAAATATCTCCCAAAGGATGCTAGATATTTTTTGCTGAAATGTAATCTCTGCTACTGAAATTACAGAATAGAAATTCAAGTTTCCTCATGTAATCATGGCGAAGTCCATAAAACTGAAAGATTTTGGAAATAACCAAATATGTTGTCTTGAACTGTGAAGGTTCAAATCTTGCCCTTGGCAGACACAAATCCGGGATGGGTGTCATACAGTCCGTGTTCTGATATACTCTGTAGGTTTGTACGCATTTCCATTCCCCTGTGGGGGGAAATTTTCATGTTATGCAAAATGCAGCTTGATTTAAGTATGTTTTTGAATGTCAAATGTGTGAGCTGAGGAGAAGTGACTTGCTTCAGTTTCTGAAAAAAGATCCTGTGGTTTATCAAGCTTCAAGATATCAGGTAAGATGTCTTTGTGAATTGTACCTTTAAATGTTGGTGTATTTTGCTAGCTTTTTTGCAGGCTTGAGATATGTATTTATTCCATGCACTCAATGTCATAGGTTTGAATGATTTAAAGATTTTGATTATTTAAAGTGTCTTTAAAGTGTCTAAAAAGTATGTGTACAGACACTTTTTTTTTTTTTTTTTTTACATCACATAAATACACAACCTCTTGCATTTTAAATTGAATTTTGTACATGGCAGAATCAACCTCAACCATTGGCTTGCTTGTTTAGTATGCATATAAGGTCATGCAATTATATCATTGTGAAACGGAATGATTTACTACTGGATTTGCAGTAGAAATCTGCCCCCCTAAATAAGGTCTTGAAACCCGTGTCAAATTACCTCATGCATGTTGAAAATGCTAAACTGTTCCTGTAGAACCTCTCCTTTGCACTCAAAAGGATGTGTACATAATTATTACTGCATATTTATTGAGTGAAAAGTTAATTTGTTACAAAACACTTTACTCCTCACAATGTAAAAAATATGCATTCCTAATTAGAACGTCCCATTTTGTTTGCACTGCAATCAGTTTTATATTTCTGCCTATTTGTCATTATGCCACCTTACATCTATATTGCAAGCCAGATTTGAAAGTTCCCAGTGATTGAAATGTTCCAGTCTGCTTATATGCTTCTTTTATACTTTTTTATGGATTTGTGCTACATAAAAAGAAAATGAAAAGTATTTTCTATATTTAATATTCATTGTATGAAATCAAATGACTTGCATAAATAATCAAGAATTCTAAATGGAAACCTCTTATGTGTATGAGATTTTTAGTGTTTCACATACAGATTTTGTGCTTACCAAAGAACAAATTTGGATTAAAAAATGATGAATGCCGAAATATTTGTGGGAAAACTCATAAGCACAGTTAACAATCAGATCTGATCGTATGCACTGATCTGATAGTATATGCAAATAGTTCAGAACTTGTATGATGGCATCCCAAGAAGGACTGAATCTGTTTTGAATATAATATAATGTAATGTAATGTGACGCTAAAATTGAGAGTAAGATATTGTTGTACAATCTATATCTGTGTTCCTTCTTGCAGCTCATTTGTCTATTGATTGTGGGACTGGTCATCTCTGTCACTGGTGGTAAAATGTGGCTTACCAGGAGCTGGATGGTGGCAGTATTCATCCTGGCATCCCTTTCCACCGGTGAGACATCTAGAAATTCCTCTTGCTTTCTTCTCCATCATACCCTGCTCCAATTGTATGCTATTTGCTATACTGCTATTTGCATGGGTGTATTTCAAATTCACAGCACTATTGAATAAATTAAATTAAAATAAATTAAAATGACTTGGCTTAGGTAAATGGACACCAGCAGTACCTTAAGTCAACAGTCTTAACATGAAGGCCACTCTCTCTCACAAAAAAGTTTTCTTTTTTTTTTTTTTGTAATGTATGCCAGTCCTGCTTGTGGGTTACTGAATTTTGAACCTTAAGGTATGTGGCTGTTGCATTATTTCCAGCTATATACTTATTGGTAATTAAATCAATCATACAGGCAAAGCACTTCACAAAGTCAGTTAAGTCGTGTGACATGTAGTGTAGGACTACCCTTCTTCTGTTGGATTACACATCCCTTGACTGGACACGGGTTCATGCAGACCTTTTCTATGCCAGAGATGACATCACTGTATTTTCCCAGCCCTAAATCTCCTGATTGAATTCCTTAGATACCATTATCATGTGGTTCATGTCATCATATAATCATACACTCAGTGAGAAATTAGGTTTATATTTGACTTTTTTTAGATTTATCAAGTCTTCTGCTGCTGTAGCCTATCCACTTGGAGTTTTGACGCGTTGTGCAGCCTCAGCTTTCTGTTCTTGGCTCACAGACATGGTGGAACCCAACATGGTATTCTACTGTTGGAGCCCATCTGCCTCAAAGTTTGATTTGTTGTGCATTCAGAGATGCTCTTCTACATACCACTGGTGAAATGTGAGGTTATTTGCTTTACTGTCACTTTCCTGTCAGCTTCGACCAGTCTGGCCCTTCTTCTCTGACCTCTCTCATTAACAATGTGTTTCTGCCCAAGAAATGCTGAAATGTTTTTTGTTTTTTTGCACCATTCTCTGCAAACTCTTGAAACTATTGTGTGTGAAAATGCCAGGAGATCAGCAGTTTCTGAGATACTCAAAACACCCTGTCTGCTATCAACAATCATTCCATGTTCATAGTCTGATCACATGATTGGCTGATTAACTATTTGCATTAACAAGCTGGTGTACAGGTCTACCTAATAAAGTGATCGCTGAGTGGATATAATTATAGCACGGCACATTTATATAATATGAAATGCTATGGTATCATGGAGGTATTTGAATGTTGCTTTTCTTTGTTCATCCAACAGAATTGCATGTTTTTTATTTATTTTTTTATTTACATGAAATCACTGCTGTGTTGGTTGGTAATTTTGACATTGGCCCAGCTCTCAATTACTGAAATTGTATGTTCTTTGACCTGAACAGGATTTTGCTCCTCAATGAGTGCTGGGACTGAGTTTATCACAGCCTTCATGGAGAACGTAGCTCATTACAGAATTCGGGAGACTTTCCACAAACTCCTCATTTCTGCTTTGACAAGAAACACAAAGGTCAACATCGCTGTCCAGGACCGCTCTTGGAACCAAACCCTAATCATGAATGCGGGAAATACACGTTCGGTCGATCTCCCATCAGAGTTACAGCTGATCAAGTTTAACACTTCCTACAAGACCGTTCGTGTGACCAGTACCTTCCCGGTGACTGTTTTGTCCATCAGCCTCACAAGCGCAAGCACCGACACAAGCAGAGTTCTCCCTGTACAGAATCTGGGAAAAGAGTACCGGCTGGCCTCACCGGCAGGCCCTTCCGACGGCTCATATCGGTTTGTCGTCATCAACACCCAGCTTGACAACACAGTCACCATTTCCCAGTCGTCTCAGGAGCTGTTCACGGTCACCCTCGGCCCTTACGAAAACGCTCAGTTCCAAAGTGCGAAGCACCCCGCGACCACGCTGGTGACCGCACAAACCCCAGTAGCTGTGCTGTTCGGGCACCCCTGCATTCAGCAAGTCGAGTGCAAATGCGGCCTGGCATTCGAGCAGCTATCCCCCGTTTCCAGCTGGGGGACTGTCTTCATTGTACCGTACCTCTCCGTGTCTAACCGGCGGAACCAGACGCTTTTGCTAGTGACGTCCGACGGCGCCGCTCCAGAAAGCATCCTGCCCTCCGAGTTCGTCGTTCTGCCACGTGACGAGATTCCAGTGCTGATGGACGGCTCCCTCTACATCCGGGCCTCTGTGCCAGTGTCTGTCAGTCTCTTGCAACTTGGCGCGATGACATTGATACCAGAGGAAAGTTTCTCCACCTGCTACCTGGTGCACGCGATCAATTATTCCCACACTTATTTCCTGATAGTAGTGAAGACGGCAGAGAAGGACGGAGTTCGGCTAGGGCATTCACTGCTCCCTTCAGTGGACTGGGCCGAAGTGGCCGGGTCCGACTACTCCGTGGGACTATGCAGTCTTGCAAAGCAGAACATGCACCGTGTTATCTGGCACCGCACGTCCAAGATGGCCGTCTACGTTTTTGGGAGATATGATCATATGTATTTTGGAAGCCCTGCTCTGAGCCTGAAAGTCGAACCAGGTAATGCTTGATAACACAGCCTTAACAAGAAGTGTGTGCTGTATCTTTGTGTTTGCTACCCCGAGATGTAACCAACGCCCTGACGACAATGTTGATACTATGCCACACACAGTGGGAATGATTACAACTGATGATGGTATCTGTGCATTTTATTATCACAATGGGTGACATTTTATCATGGCATTATACTGTGTGATGTATACTGTATTAGGAAGATGGTAATGTTTATCACAGGTTAGTGTATCCTCGTCAGGCCGCACTACAATTGTAAAGTATTTATTCAGTGGTATTTTATTTTATTGAATTGGTTAAACTGGTTTGGAGGTATAGTTTATTTTTTCAAATGGACTCCGCATATCACATGCTTACAAAATGCAGTATATTGAAGCGAACCTTAAGTCTTAAGAAAGTAATGAATTTCTCCTATATAATATATATATATATATATAATCTGATATTTGTGTATAAAGATAATTATAAAGACAAGCAAGTGTGCTCTCTGTCAACTAAAGGATAGAGGTGACAATGCCTGACAGAAATAGAATAACAAAAGGGTACTGAAACTGTGGCAAACAGGAAGAGTACAGGAGTCATGCGTATGAATGATTACAGACCCGGCATCATCAAGTTGCGGCCCTTGACGTTCGAGAACTGCTGGTTTTCCCCACCCTCCTTTTCAGTCTCAGGTGTGAAGACAGTCTGGCCCATCAATAGCAACTGTTCAGCAAAGTACCAGGGAGAAAAGAAAACCAGGGTGGAATTTGGGTTCATGGTCCAGATTTGATGATGGCTGCTATAGACTAAGGGCTGTGTAGAATTTCTTTTTTTTAAATGACGTAAAGCCCTGTGCGGAACAGGGTGGGGTATTGGGATTAACATGAAGGGTGTTCCTTTATTGCGATTTAGCATATATCTTACAGCTTATTGGAAACACAAGTGCAAAGGCAGCAAAGGTAGGGGTTGCAGTGTAGTCATTCCCTGGAGGGTGGGGGGGGGGGGGGGGTGTATCGCCGAAAAGAGATGTAATCCAGATTTGGCCCTGCTTTTCTTTTATCCCTGGTAATTGCTACTACTGATTGGCCCTGACTTCACACCTGACTCCCAGGCACAAAGGGAGGGTGGAAAACCAGCAGTCCTCAGCCCCGAGGACCGTGATTTACTGATCTCTGAAGTCATACAAACGAGGGTAAAACTACCCTAATGAGCATTAACCTTTAAAAAGTGGCAGGGCAGTAGCTTCTTTCAATTCACTAAGAATCTAACATTATTTTTCGAGCATGCAAATAAGTATTGATTGTTAAAGGGCCGATACGAGCGATGTCTCTGCGTCTGTGTGTTAAGATGGCTCAAAGTGCAGGGCGTACGCGGGTGTGGTGGAGCTGGTCCTGGAGAAGAAGAGCTGGACTGATGCGCAGGAGCGCTGCTGGAATCTCAACAGCCAGCTGGCGAGTTTCAATAGCTTGAGCTTCCTGGAGCACGCGGTCAAGGAGCTGGGAGATGCCCATAGGAGCACGGCCTGGATGGGCCTGCGCAGGAGCCTGCTGTCCGGGGAGTGGCGATGGCTCAACAGGGAGCCGATGGGGTACAGTAAATGGGGATCAGGTGAGCCGAACAGCTCCCTGACGACCCAGTGTGCCATGACATCACTGGAGCCTGTGAAGAGTCTCACCTGGAGTGCCATGAGCTGCTGCAACCAACTGCCTTTCATCTGCTTTATGCCTGGGGCCGACATGCCGTTTCCATAGGGCCCTTAATCCAGGGGTTCCCAAATTTCTTTCTGATGTGACCCCCGAATTAATGTCCGCAAATGTACATGACCCCGAAATCCCACCCCTGTGCCTATCAACACCCTTTACCTGTGACCGTGACTATATATACCATGGCCTCTCATAGCCTGTTCAGTCATTGGGATGTTCAGCATATAGTAGCCTATATGCTCATATTTTAAAGAGATACAAAAAATGTTAATGTCCTTTTTTTTTTTCGCTCCAAAAATACCTGAAGACCCCAATCTGACAAAGCTCTTTCATAATCCCTGTTCCACAAAGCAAAATTACTGAAGTAGCCGGATAACTGCTTGTAGTAAAACCCGGACCCCGTCCAAATCTGAAATGTGGACTCAAGTAAAAAGAGCTGTCCCTGGATTTGCGCAGGTATCCAGCTAATATAGTCCTGCTTTGTGGAACAGGCCCCTGAACAATGATTTTCTCCTGGTTGTCTATAACTCATATTTCCCTGTCATCCTTTGTTGTATTTCAATCTCAGTTTCAATTAGAATGTTGAAATCATCCTGTTTTAATTGTGCTAGAATTTTAAAGAATATAATCTTTTCTTTAAATATTTTTCAAATGAAATTCAGGCATCCATCTAATTTCAAAGTGAGTTTTTCATATAACAATAAGCTTTGCCAGGATGGAAATAATAATAAATTAATAAAAATATTATTATTAGTCTCGACTTTTCCTCTGAGGGATGCATTTCCTTTTTAGAAATGGCAAAGAAAAAACATACTTTCCGGTTTGTTTAGGCCTGTTTTTAAGTCATTTAACTCCCTTTATTGCAAGCAACAATGGGCATTTCAAAATAAGGCATACCTTAATACAGTGCAGCCCGTAAGTATTTGGTACAGAAACAGGATGACCAGGTTTCAGTTTGCTGTATACTTAAAAGAGCCTGCACAGTTCTGGAAAAAGGTCATGTGGACAGATAAAGTCAAATTTGTCTTAGTGATGGCAACAGTAGTCTAGAGGGTAAAGGAACTTCCCAAGAACCAAAGCACCCCCCCCTCATCTGTGAAACATGGTCGTTTGGGCATGTATAGCTGTCACTGGTGCTGGCTCACCTGCCTTCATTGGTAATGTAATTGTTGATAGCAGCAGCAGAATCAATTCAGAAGTGTACAGAAGCATGTTATCTGCTCAAATTCACTTTCAAACTCATTGGACAGTGCTTCATCCCACAGCAAGGCGATAATCCCAAACACAAACCAACGCTCTCTTTCTTCCTAGTGTTCTGAACCTTTTTTTTAATTTAAAAAAAAATTTTTTTTTTTGGGTAAACCTAATATTTGGCCTATGTCTCTTACAGTTTTTTTTTCTATAATGGATTCCTTGACTTTCATTGGCACAACTCTGGTCATCAAGTTGACAAATTCCAATAACAGACTCCAAAGGCAATCAAAATCAGATACTGAAAGCTTTCTTTTACGTGCACTAAGGAAGCGATTGAATACACCTGACTAATCAGGAAAGCTAAGACGCCAACTGTCAATTACTTTTGGTCCCCTAAAATGAAGGAACTATGTCTAACAATGGACCTAATTCCTTCACAGATTACCTGATATGGATGCAAATACACTTAAATTACAGTAAAGGTGAGACACTTTAACCTGAATTTTCATTGTTTAATTTGTGCTGGAGTACAGAGCCAAAATAATAGAGATTGAACCACTGTCCAAATATATCTCTGCAATATAAAAAATAATATATGTTTTTTCTTCAGGAACATGTGTCTGTTGATGTATTTTTCAGACGATTAAAATCTCTTAAAACCACACTGCACCAAACAACTGACCCAGTCCCCATTCCACCCAATCTGCTTAAACAAGTACAAAGGTAATTTTATGAATAACTGGGTGAAGCATTGTATTGGTTTTATTTCTGACCTGCTTGGCTATGAGACACTACATGCAGCAGGCCATTGTATTGCAATAAATTGACCTTTTTTTGTTGATCTTATTAAAATGGCATCATTAACCGTTTCAAACATCAGTATTCAGTTGCACTTTTTGGATCTCTTGTGTTGCCATAGGCTTGGCATTTTATGGTAAAACGTAGCTTTAATCTCCTCATCGCCACCCTCTGTACAAGAGAAAGGCTCTGTTGTTACTGAGGAGAATTTGCAGCAATGCCATGCACCTCCACTTCACACAGAGTCAGGTATTTCTCTCTTCCTGGAAGAACAATATAGATGTAGCGGCCTGCTATTACTTCGCACTGAAAGGTGACGGTCGCTCCTGCTGGTATAGAGGATATCCTTTCACACCTATATGAGGAAACGAGGTATTCAACAGGCAGCTATTATCAATGTCAAGAGTTTTGTACAATAAGCACAAAAGGAAATGTCTGCCTTCAGCCGGTGGATGAAATGTTTTTAAAAAAAAAATAAGTTTTTGAAAAGGTAAATTGAGCATGTCAATACCTGAAAGTGGGGAAATTAATTGTACAATATTTTATAAATGCCTACGGATCCTTTATCAATGAAACGGAAGGTGTCTAGGTGCCTTACATAGGGTTCCTTTTGTAGTACAGAGAGTTTCCAATGCGGATCTCAGCTCCGTTGATGCTCTCAGAACAGCAGTCCTGTCTGTTTGTGACAGTCACCGATGTGATGTTACACATCCTCCCCAGGTCCACTCTCCACCAGGGATTAGCCTCCATTTTAGTGTGGATGCAGGACCCGTGAGAATAAACACCATCATGGTTTCCATCAATGGCATTGAGAGCAAATCCATTTCCCAATACAGACGATTGAGACGCATTCCCCCTCAATGCCAGATTTCCAGGATTAATAGACGTTACATTATGGCCTGTATGTAAACCATACAAAGACAGAATACAGTGAGTACTGTGCATTCCAGGATCTGCGATTATCTTATCAGCCGATTGTGTGGCAGCAGTGCAGTGCATGCAGTCATGTAGATATGGGTCAGGAGCAACCACACATTACAACAGTGGTATGCAGAAGAGCATCCCACACTATATTTCAAACCTCTAAGTGGATGGGCTACAGCAGCAGAAGACTAATAATTTAAAAAACGATTCTAATAAAGTGCGCAATGAGTGGTTATTAAATATGATACGGTGCTAGATACTATTTAGCTTTGAGGCAAACTAAGCATTTTAGTGCTAGATAAAGGTGAGCATTACTGGGTTGAATGGCCTGTTCGCCATTATATTACATTACGTTGTATCTGTTTGGTGTTCAAAACAATACATAATGCTGCTCCTCCATCCCTGAAGAGCTTTGTTCAACTCTGCTCAGAGCATATGAGCAGGGCTACAAGATCAACCTCAAGAGGGGAGCTTAGAATTACAAAACCAAGCACTCCCTTTGCGCAATCTGCTTTTTCATTTAAAGGAATGGAGGCTCCTCACTGACCTGAACATTTTTTATAGATTTAAAGTTTTGACTATTGTGTTGCACCAGCCCTACATTCTTTGGGGAGAACCCTATTTTTGTTTGGGTTTTTTTAACTGTATTTGAAAAAAAATATACAAATAGTTGAGTTCACATTGTCTAAAACTAACGTCATGTTTTTTGACATTACTTAAAACCCATGGTTTTCTACCTAACAATGGCCCTCATTTACCAGTATTTTTGGAAATCCGTGTGCCAGTGTATGTGTGATCTGAACCGAACTAACAAATGCATCAAACATGCGTAGACAGCTTTTTTTCGTATCCACTTATGTATGTTGATAAATACCAAGTAATCATACATCAAAGTTAAAAAAAATGTGTGATTAGAATAAATCAATGCCCCTAAAACAACATACAGTATATGGAATTTCGGTTATTTAAAGAGATAGTCAAAAAAATAAAGCTTCTTTGAAGCAGAGATTGAAGTTAATGAAAGTAGGCTACAAGCAAAAAACATATTTTATTCCATCCTGTAAGCAGTGAATTGTCAGAGCTGGAGAAGACTAAAGCTTGGCAATATACATTTACTGAGGGCTTTATTAGGTATTTATTAGACTTATTTCTTTGACTCATTGGTCTTCTGCTGCTGTAGCCTATCCACTAAGAGGCTTGACTCATTGTGTGTTCAAAGATACTCTTCTGCATACCATTGTTGTAATGTCTGGTTTTTTGCGTTACTGTCACTTTCCTGTCAGCTTTGACCAGTCTGGCACATCTCCTCTGACGTCTCTCATTAACATGCCGTTTTTGCCTGCAGAACTGCTGCTCATTGGATGTTTTCGGTTTTTCGCATTATTCTCTGCAAAATCTAGACTCTTGTGCATGAAAATCCCTGGACATCAGCAGTTTCTGAGCCACTCAAACTGCTGGCACCAACAATCATTCCACGGTCAAAGTCACTTAGATCACATTTCTTCCCCATTCTGACATTTGGTCCGACAAACAGAACCTCTTGACCATGTCTGCATGCTTTTATGCACTTAGTTGCTGCCACATGATTGGCTGGTTAAATATTTGCATTAACAAGCTGGTGTACAGGTCTACCTAATAAAGTGCTCACTGAGTGTGTAGCCTAGCTGTTGTAAACTCTTTCTCAAGTAACACACATTATGCAACAGGTAAAAAGAAAATGGTTTGACATTTGGCACTTTCCTTCCCACAGTGAAGCCTGGAAGGCAGCAGTTTTAGCTCCGCCAACCACAGATTATGTGTTGGCTACATATTATTCGTTCGCAAGCAGCTTTTCTTTAATGTATTTCTATGCAGTGTATATTGGGCTGGAGGAACGCATTAGCAAATTATAGGAGACATGTCGCAATCTTGGAATCCCACCAGAGGATAGCCTATAGCTATGTTTTCCCTGTCCTTGCAGAGAGCCAGAAAGACGTGTAAAGCCTCAAACAAAGTTTTTGCAGCCATGCTTCAAATCTTCTAATGAAGCACTAAATTTAAAGAGTGATTAGCCATAGCAATTAAGCCTAATGTTGCGTTCATGTCATATCGAAATGACTGATTCACTACCTTCCGACTGGGAAAAACAGTTCACATCATACCTCTGACATTAAACGCAAGGCAAAAAAACTAAACTCGTGAACAAATGAAGCTCAATAACTGCATGGCATACCACTCCTATACCATGATGTTTGCAGGTGTAACTTGAACTTGCAGTTAGTGTTTGTTGTTTTTTTCGTGAGCCTAACTAAAGACATCAGCTTGGCCTTTGAAGATATGCTCTTTCTGAACTAGGCCACACCAAGCTCCTAAATCTTCAGTGACTCTTCAAATAGGTCCAGTATATAATAAACCAAAGACATACTTACAATTTCCGAAAAATATTCTGAAAAGATATTTTCCAGAAAGTTTACAACTCTACCCCCTCATTAACATGTTTTACAATTCAGGGGCGACATGGCTCAGGCAGTAAGAGCAGTCGTCTGGCAGTTGGAGGGTTGCCGGTTTGATCCCCCACCTGGGCTGTGTCGAAGTGTCCCTGAGCAAGACACCTAACCCCCAAATGCTCCTGACGAGCTGGTCGGTGCCTTGCATGGCAGCCAATCGCTGTCAGTGTGTGAGTGTGTGTATGAATGGGTGAATGAGAAGCATCAATTGTACAGCGCTTTGGATAAAGGCGCTATATAAATGCCAACCATTTGCCATTTACCATTTACAATTCGACCATAGTGTGTGAGTACATACCATTGGGAATTGCACTTCCATTTACCTCTACCTCACAAAGAGTCAAGTACTTATCGTTCCCAGGGAGGAACACATTTACATAACGTCCCTGCATCTCATGGCACTTGAAGGTGACGGAATCTCCTTCTATGTGGGAAATCACAGCACAGCTGTAAAGATCAGACAGAGAGGACCAACAGAAAATATAAAGTAGTGCCATTTATGTTCAATAAGCAAAATTACCTTGTCAAATGCAAAGAATTTCTAAAGTAAAGACAGGAATTGATGCCTTACATTGGGTTGTCATTGCCATTGTTTTCCTCAGAGTTCCCTATATGGATCTGTGCTCCATCGAGCCTGTAAGCACAGCAGTCCACTCTGTTTGTGATAGTGACTGAGGTGACTCTGTGTTCTCTAAGGAGGTCCACTCTCCACCAGGGGTTTCTTTCAGCTAAAGTGTGAGTACACGATTTATCATCATAAAATGGGCTGCGGTTTCCGTCAATGGCCTTCTCTGCACCACCGTCCCATCCAGTTGAAGACTGAGTTGCTTTTCCTCTGGTTGCTGCATTATGTAAGGTATGAACTGGAGAGACAAAATTGCTGGCAAAGTCACTTAAAAATATTCAATTCTATCAATTTAATGTTGCCATCCAATATTAAGTCAGTTTGTGTCACAGTTTCCTGTGTGGAAAAAAATGTGTTCACATTGTCTGAAACTAATGTCATGTTCATTGACATTTCTTAAAACTCATGGTTTTCTACCTAACAATGTGTGTCAAGTATTTTCAGTGGCTCTTCAAATATGTACAGTACATAAAAAACAAAAGACATACTTATGATTAATGAAAAATATTGTTAAAAGTATAAATTCCCCAAATTCCCTCAAAATTCCTCAAAAATTTAATTTTTCCAGTAACTTTACAACTCTACCCCTGACGTAGGTCACCCCCCTCATTAACATGTTTTACAATTCGACCACAGTGTGTGAGTACATACCATTGGGAATTGCACTTCCATTTACCTCTACCTCACAAAGAGTCAAGTACTTATCGTTCCCAGGGAGGAACACATTTACATAACGTCCCTGCATCTCATGGCACTTGAAGGTGACGGATTCTCCTTCTATGTGGGAAATCACAGCACAGCTGTAAAGAACAGACAGAGAGGACCAACAGAAAATATAAAGTAGTGCCACTAAGATTTGGTGTTCAATAAGCAAAATTACCTTGTCAAATGCAAAGAATTTCTAAAGTAAAGACAGGAATTGATGCCTTACACTGGGTTGTCATTGCCATTGTTTTCCTCAGAGTTCCCTATATGGATCTGTGCTCCATCGAGCCTGTAAGCACAGCAGTCCACTCTGTTTGTGATAGTGACTGAGGTGACTCTGTGTTCTCTAAGGAGGTCCACTCTCCACCAGGGGTTTCTTTCAGCTAAAGTGTGAGTACACGATTTATCATCATAAAATGGGCTGCGGTTTCTGTCAATGGCCTTCTCTGCACCACCGTCCCATCCAGTTGAAGACTGAGTTGCTTTTCCTCTGGTTGCTGCATTATGTAAGGTATGAACTGGAGAGACAAAATTGCTGGCAAAGTCAATTAAAAATATTCAGTTCTATCAATTTAATGTTGCCATCCAATATTAAGTCAGTTTGTGTCACAGTTTCCCGTGTGGACAAAAATGTGTTCACATTGTCTGAAACTAATGTCATGTTCATTGACATTTCTTAAAACTCATGGTTTTCTACCTAACAATGTGTGTCAAGTATTTTCAGTGGCTCTTCAAATATGTCCAGTACATAAAAAACAAAAGACATACTTATGATTAATGAAAAATATTGTTAAAAGTATAAATTCCCCAAATTCCCTCAAAATTCCTCAAAAATTTAATTTTTCCAGTAACTTTACAACTCTACCCCTGACGTAGGTCACCCCCCTCATTAACATGTTTTACAATTCGACCACAGTGTGTGAGTACATACCATTGGGAATTGCACTTCCATTTACCTCTACCTCACAAAGAGTCAAGTACTTATCGTTCCCAGGGAGGAACACATTTACATAACGTCCCTGCATCTCATGGCACTTGAAGGTGACGGAATCTCCTTCTATGTGGGAAATCACAGCACAGCTGTAAAGATCAGACAGAGAGGACCAACAGAAAATATTAAGTAATGCCACTAAGATTCGGTGTTCAATGAGCAAAATTACCTTGTCAAATGCAAAGAATTTCTAAAGTAAAGACAGGAATTGATGCCTTACACTGGGTTGTCATTGCCATTGTTTTCCTCAGAGTTCCCTACATGGATCTGTGCTCCATCGAGCCTGTAAGCACAACAGTCCATTCTGTTTGTGATAGTGACTGAGGTGACTCTGTGTTCTCTAAGGAGATCCACTCTCCACCAGGGGTTTCTTCCAGCTAAAGTGTGAGTGCACGATTTATCATCATAAAATGGGCTGCGGTTTCCGTCAATGGCCTTCTCTGCACCACCGTCCCATCCAGTTGAAGACTGAGTTGCTTTTCCTCTGGTTGCTGCATTATGTAAGGTATGAACTGGAGAGACAAAATTGCTGGCAAAGTCAATTAAAAATATTCAGTTCTATCAATTTAATGTTGCCATCCAATATTAAGTCAGTTTGTGTCACAGTTTCCCGTGTGGACAAAAATGTGTTCACATTGTCTGAAACTAACGTCATGTTCATTGACATTTCTTAAAACTCATGGTTTTCTACCTAACAATGTGTGTCAAGTATTTTCAGTGGCTCTTCAAATATGTCCAGTACATAAAAAACAAAAGACATACTTATGATTAATGAAAAATATTGTTAAAAGTATAAATTCCCCAAATTCCCTCAAAATTCCTCAAAAATTAAATTTTTCCAGTAACTTTACAACTCTACCCCTGACGTAGGTCACCCCCCTCATTAACATGTTTTACAATTCGACCACAGTGTGTGAGTACATACCATTGGGAATTGCACTTCCATTTACCTCTACCTCACAAAGAGTCAAGTACTTATCGTTCCCAGGGAGGAACACATTTACATAACGTCCCTGCATCTCATGGCACTTGAAGGTGACGGATTCTCCTTCTATGTGGGAAATCACAGCACAGCTGTAAAGAACAGACAGAGAGGACCAACAGAAAATATAAAGTAGTGCCACTAAGATTCGGTGTTCAATAAGCAAAATTACCTTGTCAAATGCAAAGAATTTCTAAAGTAAAGACAGGAATTGGTGCCTTACACTGGGTTGTCATTGCCATTGTTTTCCTCAGAGTTCCCTATATGGATCTGTGCTCCATCGAGCCTGTAAGCACAGCAGTCCACTCTGTTTGTGATAGTGACTGAGGTGACTCTGTGTTCTCTAAGGAGGTCCACTCTCCACCAGGGGTTTCTTTCAGCTAAAGTGTGAGTACACGATTTATCATCATAAAATGGGCTGCGGTTTCTGTCAATGGCCTTCTCTGCACCACCGTCCCATCCAGTTGAAGACTGAGTTGCTTTTCCTCTGGTTGCTGCATTATGTAAGGTATGAACTGGAGAGACAAAATTGCTGGCAAAGTCAATTAAAAATATTCAGTTCTATCAATTTAATGTTGCCATCCAATATTAAGTCAGTTTGTGTCACAGTTTCCCGTGTGGACAAAAATGTGTTCACATTGTCTGAAACTAATGTCATGTTCATTGACATTTCTTAAAACTCATGGTTTTCTACCTAACAATGTGTGTCAAGTATTTTCAGTGGCTCTTCAAATATGTCCAGTACATAAAAAACAAAAGACATACTTATCATTAATGAAAAATATTGTTAAAAGTATAAATTCCCCAAATTCCCTCAAAATTCCTCAAAAATTTAATTTTCCCAGTAACTTTACAACTCTACCCCTGACGTAGGTCACCCCCCTCATTAACATGTTTTACAATTCGACCACAGTGTGTGAGTACATACCATTGGGAATTGCACTTCCATTTACCTCTACCTCACAAAGAGTCAAGTACTTATCGTTCCCAGGGAGGAACACATTTACATAACGTCCCTGCATCTCATGGCACTTGAAGGTGACGGATTCTCCTTCTATGTGGGAAATCACAGCACAGCTGTAAAGATCAGACAGAGAGGACCAACAGAAAATATAAAGTAGTGCCATTTATGTTCAATAAGCAAAATTACCTGGACAAATGCAAAGAATTTCTAAAGTAAAGACAGGAATTGATGCCTTACATTGGGTTGTCATTGCCATTGTTTTTCCGAGAGTTCCCTACATGGATCTGTGCTCCATCGAGCCTGTAAGCACAGCAGTCCACTCTGTTTGTGATAGTGACTGAGGTGACTCTGTGTTCTCTAAGGAGATCCACTCTCCACCAGGGGTTTCTTTCAGCTAAAGTGTGAGTACACGATTTATTTTGATAGAATGGGCTGCGGTTTCCGTCAATGGCCTTCTCTGCACCACCGTCCCATCCAGTTGAAGACTGAGTTGCTTTTCCTCTGGTTGCTGCAATATCTATGGTAGAAACAGGAGAGACAAAATTGCTGGCAAAGTCAATTAAAAATATTCAGTTCTATCAATTTAATGTTGCCATCCAATATTAAGTCAGTTTGTGTCACAGTTTCCCATGTGGACAAAAATGTGTTCACATTGTCTGAAACTAATGTCATGTTCATTGACATTTCTTGAAACTCATGGTTTTCTACCTAACAATGTGTGTCAAGTATTTTCAGTGGCTCTTCAAATATGTACAGTACATAAAAAACAAAAGACATACTTATGATTAATGAAAAATATTGTTAAAAGTATAAATTCCCCAAATTCCCTCAAAATTCCTCAAAAATTTAATTTTTCCAGTAACTTTACAACTCTACCCCTGACGTAGGTCACCCCCCTCATTAACATGTTTTACAATTCGACCACAGTGTGTGAGTACATACCATTGGGAATTGCACTTCCATTTACCTCTACCTCACAAAGAGTCAAGTACTTATCATTCCCAGGGAGGAACACATTTACATAACGTCCCTGCATCTCATGGCACTTGAAGGTGACGGATTCTCCTTCTATGTGGGAAATCACAGCACAGCTGTAAAGATCAGACAGAGAGGACCAACAGAAAATATAAAGTAGTGCCATTTATGTTCAATAAGCAAAATTACCTGGACAAATGCAAAGAATTTCTAAAGTAAAGACAGGAATTGGTGCCTTACACTGGGTTGTCATTGCCATTGTTTTCCTCAGAGTTCCCTATATGGATCTGTGCTCCATCGAGCCTGTAAGCACAGCAGTCCACTCTGTTTGTGATAGTGACTGAGGTGACTCTGTGTTCTCTAAGGAGATCCACTCTCCACCAGGGGTTTCTTTCAGCTAAAGTGTGAGTACACGATTTATCATCATAAAATGGGCTGCGGTTTCTGTCAATAGCCTTCTCTGCACCACCGTCCCATCCAGTTGAAGACTGAGTTGCTTTTCCTCTGGTTGCTGCATTATGTAAGGTATGAACTGGAGAGACAAAATTGCTGGCAAAGTCAATTAAAAATATTCAGTTCTATCAATTTAATGTTGCCATCCAATATTAAGTCAGTTTGTGTCACAGTTTCCCGTGTGGACAAAAATGTGTTCACATTGTCTGAAACTAATGTCATGTTCATTGACCTTTCTTAAAACTCATGGTTTTCCACCTAACAATGTGTGTCAAGTATTTTCAGTGGCTCTTCAAATATGTCCAGTACATAAAAAACAAAAGACATACTTATGATTAATGAAAAATATTGTTAAAAGTATAAATTCCCCAAATTCCCTCAAAATTCCTCAAAAATTTAATTTTTCCAGTAACTTTACAACTCTACCCCTGACGTAGGTCACCCCCCTCATTAACATGTTTTACAATTCGACCACAGTGTGTGAGTACATACCATTGGGAATTGCACTTCCATTTACCTCTACCTCACAAAGAGTCAAGTACTTATCGTTCCCAGGGAGGAACACATTTACATAACGTCCCTGCATCTCATGGCACTTGAAGGTGACGGATTCTCCTTCTATGTGGGAAATCACAGCACAGCTGTAAAGATCAGACAGAGAGGACCAACAGAAAATATAAAGTAGTGCCATTTATGTTCAATAAGCAAAATTACCTGGACAAATGCAAAGAATTTCTAAAGTAAAGACAGGAATTGATGCCTTACATTGGGTTGTCATTGCCATTGTTTTCCCGAGAGTTCCCTACATGGATCTGTGCTCCATCGAGCCTATAAGCACAACAGTCCATTCTGTTTGTGATAGTGACTGAGGTGACTCTGTGTTCTCTAAGGAGATCCACTCTCCACCAGGGGTTTCTTTCAGCTAAAGTGTGAGTACACGATTTATTTTGATAGAATGGGCTGCGGTTTCCGTCAATGGCCTTCTCTGCACCACCGTCCCATCTAGTTGAAGACTGAGTTGCTTTTCCTCTGGTTTCTGCAGTATCTATGGTAGAAACAGGAGAGACAAAATTGCTGGCAAAGTCAATTAAAAATATTCAATTCTATCAATTTAATGTTGCCATCCAATATTAAGTCAGTTTGTGTCACAGTTTCCCATGTGGACAAAAATGTGTTCACATTGTCTGAAACTAATGTCATGTTCATTGACATTTCTTAAAATTCATGGTTTTCTACCTAACAATGTGTGTCAAGTATTTTCAGTGGCTTTTCAAATATGTCCAGTACATAAAAAACAAAAGACATACTTATGATTAATGAAAAATATTGTTAAAAGTATAAATTCCCCAAATTCCCTCAAAATTCCTCAAAGAATTTATTTTTCCAGTAACTTTACAACTCTACCCCTGACGTAGGTCACCCCCCTCATTAACATGTTTTACAATTCGACCACAGTGTGTGAGTACATACCATTGGGAATTGCGTTTCCATTTACCTCTACCTCACAAAGAGTCAAGACCTTATCGTTCCCAGGGAGGAACACATTTACATAACGTCCCTGCATCTCATGGCACTTGAAGGTGATGGAATCTCCTTCTATGTGGGAAATCACAGCACAGCTGTAAAGATCAGACAGAGAGGACCAACAGAAAATATAAAGTAGTGCCATTTATGTTCAATAAGCAAAATTACCTGGACAAATGCAAAGAATTTCTAAAGTAAAGACAGGAATTGATGCCTTACATTGGGTTGTCATTGCCATTGTTTTTCCGAGAGTTCCCTACATGGATCTGTGCTCCATCGAGCCTGTAAGCACAGCAGTCCACTCTGTTTGTGATAGTGACTGAGGTGACTCTGTGTTCTCTAAGGAGATCCACTCTCCACCAGGGGTTTCTTTCAGCTAAAGTGTGAGTACACGATTTATTTTGATAGAATGGGCTGCGGTTTCCGTCAATGGCCTTCTCTGCACCACCGTCATTTCCAGTTGAAGACTGAGCTGCATTTCCTCTGGTTGCCGCATTATCTATGGTAGAAACAGGAGAGACAAAATTTCTGGCAAATAAATTAAAAATCTTTTTTTTATTTAATGTTGCCATCCAATATTAAGTCAGTTGGAACTCACTGTATGTGCTACAAAAACACTTGTAGTGACTGTGAAACCTTACCTGGTACTTTGAGTGAACATTGTGACTTCCTCAGGTTATCTCCATCATTGGTCACTGGATCCATCACTATGTTCTCTGTGCAGAGAAAGAAAAATAAAATCAGTTTGGGATTGTAAAGAAGAAAGGGAAAGGGAAATGCTTTCTTTTTCATATAATTGTAGTTATTACACTGCACAATAAATAAAGTTGTTATGATTTGGCTGGTTGAAGCTCAACCAGCTCAACGTTTTACAAAATTACAAAATAATTTGGGTAGTGGCTCTTTTTAGAGTAGCGGACCATGTCTCTTTATATGGATGTACAGTATCTCAGTATATGGATATACAGTATCTCAGTATATGGATATACAGTATCTCAGTACATGGATATACAGTGTCTCAGTATATGGATATACAGTATCTCAGTACATGGATATACAGTGTCTCAGTATATGGATATACAGTATCTCAGTATATGGATATACAGTATCTCAGGATATGGATATACAGTGTCTCAGTATATGGATATATAGTGTCTCAGTATATGGATATACAGTGTCTCAGTATATGGATATACAGTGTCTCAGTATATGGATATACAGCGTCTCAGTATATGGATATACAGCGTCTCAGTATATGGATATACAGCATCTCAGTATATGGATATACAGTATCTCAGTATATGGATATACAGTGTCTCAGTATATGGATATATAGTGTCTCAGTATATGGATATACAGTATCTCAGTATATGGATATACAGTGTCTCAGTATATGGATATACAGTGTCTCAGTATATGGATATACAGTATCTCAGTATATGGATATACAGTGTCTCAGTATATGGATATACAGTGTCTCAGTATATGGATATACAGTATCTCTTTATATGGATATACAATATCTCAGTATATGGATATACAGTATCTCAGTATATTGATATACAGTATCTCAGTATATGGATATACAGTGTCTCAGTATATGGATATACAGTGTCTCAGTATATGGATATACAATATCTCAGTATATGGATATACAGTATCTCAGTATATTGATATACAGTATCTCAGTATATGGATATACAGTATCTCAGTATATGGATATACAGTATCTCAGTATATGGATATACAGTGTCTCAGTATATGGATATACAGTGTCTCAGTATATGGATATACAGTATCTCAGTATATGGATATACAGTGTCTCAGTATATGGATATACAGTATCTCAGTATATGGATATACAGTATCTCAGTATATGGGGACTGGCACCCCAACCCACTAATTGAGGACGGACTAGCAGTGGCACCAGCATTGATTGTGTGTGTGTGTTTGCATTCAGGCCAATTAATCATACCAACCAGGAATAGGGCTTGCATAAACTTCCACCTCACACAGAGTAAGGGTTTTAAAGCAGCCTGGCTGGATGACATTTACATAGCGTCCCACCATCCCATGACACTGAAAGGTGATGGACTCTCCTGCTGGGATGGTGGACACCACGGCACACCTGGAATTAGTTAAAGGGTGAGTTTAATTCCATAATATGGGTTATGCATTTTCAGAAATATCGGTAACACCTTGATTACTTACACTGGGTTGTTGTTTCCCTTGTTTTTGTTTGAGTTCCCAATGCGTATTTGAGCTCCATTGATCCTGTCAGGACAACAGTCTCCTCTGTTAGTGATAGTCACTGACGACACTCTGTACACACTGAGCAGGTCTACGCTCCACCAGGGATCAGCCTCGATTGTAGTGTGTGTGCAGGACTTAGAGACATATGCTGAGTCACGACTGCCGTCAATAGCATTCTGGGCTTCAGATATACAACTATACTGTGATGACTGAGAAGCCTTTCCCTTCAAAGCCACATTCTCTTCAGGACAGACAGAGAACAAATTTCAAGTTCTAAGCATCAAGTAACAGCAATTTCACAATTATTTTCTCATTATTAATCATATTCATCATCATATAATATTGTAGAATTACTTTCTTAATTAACTATGGCATACTTCCTTATTACTCCTAATCAGGATGATTCATTTTAGAGGACATGTGCAATGGATCTTGCACATGTTAAGGTTTATTGAAAGTATCTTTATATTTTTTTTCTATGAGTCATTACCAGTATAAGTCACATTGGTGTTCAACTCCACCTCACAGAGAGTCAGCTGTTTCTCTTTCCCAGGGAGAACAATGCTGACATAGCGTCCCTCCATCCCATCGCACTGATAGGTCCTGGTTTGCCCTGCTGGGATGTAGGGAATCACAGCACACCTAAAAAATAATAGCAAATTACATAGAGGTATGTGGTTCAGGTATTCAGTTACTGTAGAAAGATAAGGAGGTATAACTATCTTGAATATGTCTCTGAAAGTTTGTTTGTATGTGTGGTGGATGAGGCGTACACTGGATTATTGTTGCCATGGTTTTTCAGGGAGTTCCCGATGTGGATCTCAGCTCCATTGATCCTCTCAGAACAGCAGTCCTCTCTATTAGTAATGGCCACAGATGTGATCTTGTGAGATTCCAGCAGATCCACTCTCCACCAGGGGTTTGTTTCAGCTTTTGTGTGGCTGCAGGATCCCTTTAAATACACTGCTTTGCGCTTCCTGTCAATGGCATTGTTTGCATCCCCAAAACGGTCCCACTGCGTTGACTGGGTGGCCCTCCCACCAGCAGCAGCATTTTCTTCAAGAAAGGATGAAAAAAAAGTAAAACAAATATTTTATAGATATTATTCTGGCAACTGTATCTTTTCGATACCTTCAATTTTGCTTTGGAATTACATTATGTACTTCCATCTTGCTAGTTCTGAGTTTTTCACTCATTACATTACATTACATTACATTACTCAGTCTGGGATCCACAGTTGTACTTATAAACCACCACATCATCCTCTGTCAAACCATCCCAGTTGCTTATTTTCATAATTCAAAGAGCTGAGGCCTTAGTCTTGAGCTGAATTGAGCTTTCTTACTCGGAGCTGTATCTTTATCAGAACAATTCATGCCCCTGTTTCCACCTCTGGGTTCTGTGAGTGGATCTTCCTCAGTCATCTCTGGGGGAAAAGAAAGAAATATAAGAATATGGTGCAGTGAGGTCCACATAATTTCACCAGAACACATTTTATTTAGCTTGACATTAGATTATATATTACCTTTATATTGAATGTATAGTGTGGGAAAAAAGTAATTGCAAAGAAATTACACAAATTGTAAAATATGCAAGCCCCTCTGATAGGGGGCAGGTCGCCAGTCCATCGCAGGGCACACACATCATTCACTCACACACGCATACCTTTTAGACTCAATTTAGACTCTCCAATCAGCCTAACCTGCATGTCTTTGGACTGTGGGAGGAAACTGGAGTACCCGGAGGAAACCCACGCAGACACGGGGAGAACATGCAAACTCCACGCAGAGAGCCCCCGGTCGACGGGGATTCGAACCTCCTTGCTGTGAGGCGGCAGTACTACCCCCTGCACCATCCATGCTGCTGTCTAATATATACATTTTATATATTTATGAATCTCTTACTCTTGTGGTGTTCGATCAGAGCTGACAAAATATATTTGGATATTTTTGAAGGTGAATTCCAGAAATGTTCAAATGAAATGTGACCTTTCATCAATGGCACAAAGCCTATATTTATGTTGCTTTTACATAATTATTATGATATTATTACTATATAATTATTAGTATATTATTGATGTTGAATCCATAACATGATATTATTATGTTGAAATATTCACTTTGGCCCAGAGAGAGTTTGTGACTATGACTATGTAATCACCTTTCACAACCTTTCTTTTGCAGAATAACTAGAAATCTAGGCCGTTTCCTTTTTCATTTTGCAATAGATTTTCCAATTTTCATCATGGTGTTTTTTTGAAGTTTGGGCTATGAGTACATATCCACTGTGGTGCTGGCCAGGGTGTGGCACAAACAGCACCCTGTCCGAGCATGGAATGGAATGGAACAAATAACCACTCTGTGTCAGGCTTCAGAACATAAGAACCAACAGCGACCAGGAAATAATCCAAATGCGACTCTTTATTAAATAGGAAGCAAGTCAGACAGGCAAGGATCCAACACTGGCAAACAGGAATGGCATGGGTAAGCAAGCTTGTGGTCAAATAAACAGGCAGAACAGTCAACACAGGCAGAGGTACAATATGTGATCCAAATTTAGTGAAACGAAAGAAAGTCCAGGCTGGGTCCGATAACAGCAGTTCAGTAGACCATCAAGAGGTCAATCCAAAAGACAGTGGTAGAGGTACACAAAACGAGTCGAAGCACAGGCAAAGCAGACAGAAAAACGCTGGTAAGTATGGCTGAGGCACATAACAAAGTGGAATTACTTAAAATTAATTAATTTGACAGGGAGTACGGGAAGCTGGGATGGACAATAAACATGAGCACAGAACACGAAACAGAAAAACAGACACAGAGTATGTCACTCTGTACAATTGTGGTGAGCAGAAAAGCATCTCAGAATGCACAACACGTCGAACCTTGAGACAGCAGCAGAAGACCACTTTGGATTCCACTACTGTCAGCCAAGAACAGAAAGCTGAGGCTGCAGTGGGCACAGGCTCACCAAAACTGAAGACTGGAAAACCTGGTAGCCTAGTGGCCTAGTCTGATTAATCTCGATTCATGCTGAGGCATACAGATGGTAGGGTCAGAATTTGGTGGCAAAAGCATGAATCCATGGACTCAACCTGCCTTGTGTCAAGAGTCCAGGCTGGTGGCGGAGGTGTACTGGTTTTCTTGGCATACATTGGGTCCGTTAATACCAATCAATCATCACTTCAATGCCACAGCCTATTTGAGTATTTTTGCTGACCATGTGCATCCCTTCATGGCCACAATGTACCCATCTTCTAATGGCTACTTCCAGCATGATAATGCACCATGTCACATAGCAAAAAACGAACTGGTTTTAAGAACATGACAATGTTTTTCAGTGGCTTTCCCAGTCCATCAGTTTAAGCACAACTTTCCTCCAGCAGTCACGGTCAGCCACCTTTGTTTACAAGTCCTCCCTGTCAATGCCAGTATCACGGCAGATAATGGCAGGGTAGTTCAACCTCCTGCTTTTTGAAGGTTTCCATAGCAGTGGTCGAGTTGTTCTTTTCGTTTGCAATTGTGTTATCTATGCGATTTGCCAAGACTACATACAGCAATGGTGCTCAGCTGACTTGAGGTGTGCCCCTCCGCTGACATGTAGGAGTTTCTTCGCAGGGCCACGAGTATTCTGCTTACCACGACATCAGTTTGTTGACAGGTCCCAGTGAATTACTGCTACACAATGAATAGCAGGATTGTTTTTTGAGCTTTACTCCTCTATGCTAAGGAGGTAGAGGGTGCATGTCTCCTCACACTAGTCTAGAATTCATAGCATGAATATGCAGCTGACTAATATGCAGAAATTGCATAATGCAATCATGTCAACATGGAACAGAATCTCAAATAATTATTATATCTTGTGGAATCCACGCCATGAAGAATTGAAGCTGTTTTGAGGAAGGCCCTACCAGTATTAGTATTAGTTTTATAATTACCACAGGCATATCTTGTGCTTACCAGAGTCTGGATTTTCAGTTGTAATTTCAGGTTGGGAAGTTGATTTAATTACTGTAAAGGGAAAGAAATACAGTTATTTATTTATTCTTTTTTTGGGATCAGAATTGGCTACTTTGAGATAAAAATTTTTTCCATATTGGTGTATTTATTAGAAAATTATTAGTGATTTTCACTTTCTTTTTTTAAACTAGACTACTACCAAATAAATTGTTGTGATAAACTTTCCACCTCAATCCAGTGTTCTTGTTTAGAGTTCTTTACTACATGATATGAGTAAAATCCTTGTGTGAGTAATATAGTTCTAAATCTGGAACATCTAATTAACTCTCCGGTTTTGCGAGCTGTAGCGTATACTGTAAAATAAAATAAAAAATCTTCTTAATTTGTGTGATTTGTTGAATTGGAATAAGCTCATTTAAAAAAAACTAGTTACACTTCCATTCAAAGGTTTGGGGTCATCTTGTCTTTTTCTGATTTAATATTTCATTTTCTTTGTTTGCAATCAAACAATTAATATGTGGGCAAATGTTCCTGTTGAAGTCAATGGAAAAAATATTCAGGATACCTAGGACCCTTGATTACTTTCAACCATTTGATAAGACCTCAAGAGATCTTTAGACCTTAAAATATTGCCTAAATGTCCCTTGTGAAGCTCCTCAGAACCTTTATCAAAACATTGCCTGGGCATTGAGACCATACACTGAAATTATATTTTAAAAATGCCATGAAGTGAAATATCTCTTTTTCACAGATTAGAAATATTCGAATTTATTAAATGTGTGCAAGTGCACTTAATTTTTGTCACTGCAGTCAAATTGAACACATTAGCAGTTCTCAAACTCAGTCCTGGGACACCACTGTATATGGTGGTTTTCATTCCAATCACAACTGCAATCCCAGACTTTCAACAAGCTGTAATTTATTTCTTACTTATACTTCTCATGATTTGAAGGATTATTGTATTTACACTCTTAAATCACACTATATTTGATATAGCCATGCATTCCATGAAGAATAAAACCCCCATACTAACATTGTTCTTTTTTGCAAAAAAAAGAAAGAAAAAAGACTGATGTGAATCAATGGAGTCACACCTTGGTGTTGTGGAGTTGGACATGCCCAAATGTGCTAGCACCTTGAGTTACAGCATTTGACAGTTGCTCCATGACTGTTAAAATAGGATCCAGTGTCTTTGCTTCTTTAAGCAACACTTTCAATATTATTATCAATATAACATTATTACTTCAATTTAAAACATAGATGATTGAATAAAACTGATGATATCAGACAAGGAATTGAACTGAGCACATGCACATGATTATTTAAATATTCTCATTCAATCCTACTCTTCATAATATGAATATGAAAAGGATTCTTGGCACAAGACATGAGTAAAGAATGTTATGCCTGTTTTCCTTCTTATTTAACAGTAAATCATTGTTTCATTTACTATACGAACCAGGAACAGGTACTGCATTGACTTCCACTTCACACAGCGTCAGGTATTTATGGCAGCCTGGGAGGAAGATGTTGACGTAACGTCCCTCCATCTCATGACACTGAAAGGTGAGGATGTCCCATGCGGGGAAAGAGGAAACCACAGCGCATCTGTGGGAGGAATCTTGAGAGTTTAGGCAAAGGGAGCCAAAATGATCATATAAAGAGGCACAATCTAACCAAGTAAAGAAAGTGAGATTTTCTCTGTTTTAGCAGGATGCAAGCCTTTTCTTCATAATGTAAAGTGATATACTCATTGTATATGTTTTAAAAAGATTTTTTTTGCTGAATTTTACGTGAGAAATCTACACTCACGGTGATCTGCTATGTCGTTGCACTACAATACAGTAGGTTTTCTCACCGATCATGACATGCGAATTTGCAAGAAGGGCACGTCCAGGTTACTGTAATTGATGTTGAGCACTTATAACATTATTAACATATTAATATTGGCATTTAATAAATGCACAAATACTAAGGAAATTTTGAAGAATACGAAGCCCATTACACATTGAGTGGCAACATTAAGTTGCATAAAAAAAGCAAGTAAAAAGCTGTACTGTGGCTGTGGTCTGCTGCCTTACAGTGGATTGTTGTTGCCGTTGTTTTCTAGGGAGGTGCCGATGCGGAGCTCAGCTCCATCGATCATCTCCGCACAGCAGTCATCTCTGTTGGTGATGGTTATAGAGGTGACATTATGGGATTCCAGCAAGTCCACTCTCCACCAGGGGTCAGCTTCAGTATGGGTCTGACTGCAAGATCCCATATGAAACCAAGAACTGTGTTTCCCATCAATGGCTCTGTTGGCCTGGCCCGAGAAGCTGGTTGACGATTGGCTTGCCTTTTTCCCCAAAGCAACGTTTTCTTAAGGAAGAAGAAAAGTTGAGGTGCAGGCCACAATACCTCAGGAAAATTTGGATGACTAAGCATTGCCGGTGATTAAATAATTATTTTTCTATAAACATTTTTGAGGAATGATTCCATTTCTGAATTAGGCATAGAAAATGCATATTTTGGCAACTGAAATTGGGTATAGTACATACTGCCTAGTATCATAGTATACTACCTTGTGTACACATGTACAATATACAACTATGAACACAGAGCTGAACAATATAAATATGAAGAATATAAAGAAAAATATTTTAATAATAATTAGCATATGTCAGTGTCTGATTATTAATTATAATTCCACCCACATTACGAATTATGAAAGCCCACACTCTCATTGCTTAAAATAAGTAACTGACACTTTATTGTCAGGGTTGGGAGGTAGTACCGGTTGTGGCCGGTTGTTTATTATTTTCACCTGGTGCTCATTAGTGCCAATGGGGTGTCTACCTCCAGAAGGTATTTAACAATACAATTCAATTTCATATGGGAAATACAGATGACAGCAGCATTACTGTACTCCTTGGTGTTTAAATTGTGTTTAATAATTGTCAGTGGCGGTTTTGGGCAAAGGCAATATAGGTGATTGCCTAGCTGGGCATTCACAGCTGTGCATGGGCATACTCCACACAGTCGTGCTTCCACAAACCCCCTGAAAGCCATCAGTGGATCTACCTGCTGAATTTCATTCCTCAACCACACTTCAAGCCTGGCCTGGCCAAACAAAAACAAAAAAAAAACTAAACAGCATTTATACCTGATTAGTGGACAGGGGACTAAAAAGAAGTGGCACTGCTGAATGCCCTTTGATGGCAAACAAATACAGTTGGCATTTAAAAGTGGGAGCAAAAGGAACAAATGACCAATACCAAATATTCCATGATAGAAAATTCATGAAACCAGATAGAAGAAGATGCATAAACTGTACCTGTTGGGGTAGTAGTTGTACTGGGTCCCAAGGTGGAAGTTAGTTTGATGTCTTCTAAAAAAGAAATTCACTGTAAATGCTTTGATTGTGCAAACTTATTGCACATCTAGATATACACAGATTATACCATCCTCTGCCCGGGAGATGCATCTATGGATAATTACGCAGAGAAGACATGAAGCCTGCTTAAGACGGCTCTGGGGTGCCCCCCACCCCCGGGCACCCCAGAGCCCAACCTAAATAGGGAAAGCGCCCGGAAGTACTGTGAGCTCCAGAATTATTGGCACCCTTAATAAAAATTTAGAAATAAGGTTGCATATAATAAACAACATGGATAATGATATATATTTTATGTTCAAACATACGGGAAAACTACACTCAGTAAGCACTTTATTAGGTATTTATGAGACTTATTTTTTTGTAGCCTATCCACTTAGAGGTTTGACGTGTTGTGTGTTCAGAGATGCACTTCTGCATACCACTGTTGTAATGTGTGGTTATTTGCATTACTGTCACCTTCCTGTCAGCTTTAACCAGTCTGCCCTTCTCCTCTGACCTCTCTCATTAACAGCATGTTTTTGCCCACAGGACTGCTGCTCACTGGATGTTTTTTGTTTTTCGCACCATTTTCTGCAAACTCTAGATACTGTTGTGTGTAAACATCCCAGGAGATCAGCAGTTTCTGAGATACTCAATCTGCCCTGTCTGGCACCAATAATCATTCCAAGTCACTTTGATTACTTTTCTTCCACATTCTGACATTTGGCCTGAAAAATAGCTGAACCTCTTGACCATGTCTCCATGCTTTTATGCATTTAATGCATAATTGGCTGATTAAATATTTGCATTAACAAGCTGTGCAAATGTCCCCCTAATATAGTGCTCAGTGAGTGTATATACATTTACTCTCATGTTTCAATGTTTTTTATTTAGTTGCAAGTCTAAGAAAATATACAAAACCGAGCATCTGGAGTTTGCCAAACCTCATTGGAATTATGACTGGAAGAGAGTGCTATGGTCAGATGAGACCAAAATTGAATGTTTTGGCCATACACACCATCAACATGTTTGGCAGCATAACAAAATGCATACAAGGACAAGTACCTTATACCTACTGTCAAATATGGCAGTGGGTCATTGATGCTTTGGAGATTTTCGTGCATATTTAACGAGGGTGCCAATAATTTTGGAGCCCACTGTATGTCTGCTGAGTGCAAACAAGCTTTCTGCCTTCTTTCAATGTAAAACCCAAGCTGGAAAGTTGAGTGCTCTATCTCTGAGATCCATTTCTGCAGTTGCACAAACACTTTTTTATTAGCTGGCAAACACCCATTCTCTGTTGCTGTTGCTTCAAGTCCTTGTTAATGGAATACAATAAGTAAACTTTACAGTATTGCTGGAGCACATAAAAAAAATGAAATAAACAACATTATGCCCTCATATTATATCCTGGTCCATACCTACAGGAACGGGACTCGCATACACTTCCACTTCACAGAGAGTCAGGAATTGGTTGTATCCTTGGAGAAAAACATTGATGTAACGACCCACCATCCCACTGCAATTAAAACGTATGGGTTCCCATGCTGGAATGGCTGAGATCATGGCACACCTGAAACGGAGTTTGAGGGGGGAGACAAGCAATGGCAAATGCTTATGTAAATTTGTAAGTAAATCCATGTGCGAGCAATTCTGCTCTCAAAATAATTTTTTGCTTGCTCAACTTTTGCCATAAAAGTAACACCATAATACCATAAAAACCAAAGCAAAGTGGGAATAATCTGAATGACATACATCGGGTTGTCATTGCCATTGTCCTTCAGTGAGTTCCCAATGTGAATCTCAGCTCCTTTGATTCTCTCATTGATGCTCTCAGACAAGAAATCCCCTCTGTTTGTGATGATCACTGAGGACACTCTGAACACACCCAGCAGGTCCACTCTCCACCAGGGGTTAGTTTCCCCTTGAGTGTGGCTGCAGGTTCCATCTGGATACGCAGCATTGCGGTTTCCATCAACAGCCCTCTGGGGATGACCAGTACCATATGTCGAAGATTGAACTGCCTTTCCTCTCAAGGCCACATTCTCTGAAGGAATAATCAAAAAGTGTAAAATACTGTATATAGCCAAACATACATCTACATTGCTGCCTGTTACTGTATTTTGTTTAACCCTGAAATATGTAAGAGCAATATGTCAGCTTCCTGAATCATATGTTTCTGTGTCTGACAGTGTTGATCATCGCATTTGACCTGCCACGACACATTTGCTAAAATCTGACTGACTAAAATCTGTGCACTCCATGCACAAGGTTTCGATGGGAAGAATTCTATGGTTCACACTACTCTAGTCTAGCCAATGAAAATACAGTAATATCTCACAAATATGACAGTGATGTCTAGGGCAGAAAGCAGTTTATCAATTAATTAAAAAGAATGCGCTTTTTTAAAGCCCTCAGTGCTAACCAGAAAGTGAAAGGAATTAAAATTCAGAAAGTTTATCCATTAACAGTAAAAGTTAAGCACACAACAATGCAAAGATTTAGATTTTTGATCAGTAAGTGAAAACCTCAGCATAAAATGTGTTTGTCTGAACTCTTCATGGTACCAATCAGGACAGGAATATGAAATACTTCCCCTCCCTGATAGCCAGTTACCTAGAACATGTTCATGGTCCACACATTGTCCCAATGCTAGAATTCCAGTTAGGAGAATTATTGTCACCCCTGTCATCCTTGAACAGAAGAATGGACATCTTTACTATCATACATGCGCATTCACTTGTTTAATCACATAACATAATGCTAAGAATTTCCTACCACAAAGTGTACATACAGTTTGCTTAGTTAAATAGTATCTAGCACTGTATCAAGTCTGGTTTTGAAAACCATAAGTATTTCTGTCTCCACTACATGTCCTGGGAAGCCAATCCATAGTGACCACTCTTGAGAAAATACTTCTTAATGTCTTGTGTGGAATTTATCCTTTATTAATTTCCATTTATGCCCCCTAGTTCTGCTAATCAAGCTCACCCTGACAAATCACCTGTAGTTCACTTTGTTAATCCCTTTACTGAATTTCCTGCCTCAATAAAATCACGAGTCTCCTTTAACTGAGCTTGAAGAGAATAAGGATCTTCTTATGTCTTTCCTCACAAATTTGATCTTTTATACATGGAATCAATCTAGTTGCCCTTCTTGGAACCTTTCCCATGCTTCTATGTCATTCCTGTACAAAAATACTCTCAGGGCCAGATTTACGTACATGAAGCTTGCAGCGCAAAATGTCCACACAGAAATGGATTTTAAAGTATGCTTTGGGTCATTGTCTTGCTGGAAAGACCACCTACAGCCAAGTCTCAACCCTCAATATTGTGTTCATGTGAGCCTGAATTGTGGACTTCAGCATGAGGTAGCAGCTCATATCATGTTTATATGGAAAGCACAAGACGTTTCCGGTCTCTCCTGAATTTAGAATGTAAGTTTTAGCATTGATTCAATATAACTATGCCAAATTCTAAAAGAAAAAGATTAACCTTACTGCAAAGAAAACTTACCTTAATCTTCCATAAATGTGCATATTTTCCAGGACAATTATTAAAGATAACTATGAGAAAGGGATCTTCATGAATGTACAAGCTATGAAGACCTATGTGTCTACCAGTTGTATTTTTTGGTATTGGAAAAACTTCTGTTCTATTAAATAGCAATCCTAACCTGAACTTTACCCTGAACTGTCAAAGTGTAAATATTATTTCCCAATATTTGCATTGAAGGTTGATGTTCTTTGCCCTCCTAAAATAGGGTAACATCAGAGGGAATTTTGGAAGTTGCGACATCTGTTCAGTCTACTGTCCATCAACTGAAACCCTCTGTCATAGCAGGAGAAGAATGCACATAATTCCCAGAAATGTTTTAACTATAGCAGCCTGGAATTTAACTGACCAGGAAAAATCTATCAAAACAGCAATACAGTGAGAAATATAATGCACTACGTCTCGAAAAATGATTGAATAGTTTTTTCTTTTTTGGTCCTTTGGGGGTGTTGCGGTGGTTTGAGTGGGTGGTGGGGTTTGAATAATGTCCGGGATGCTTGGTGTAACTTTAAACTTTTAAGTAACTTGTGACACTTACTTATTTAGGCCTGTAAGGCATTTATTTGTCTATAAGCATTTTAAAACCCTCCTGTTATGTTGCGGGTCAAATTGACCCGTTTCAAAGTTGAAAAATCCAGGAAAAATAGAAAAAAAATGTTTGGAGCATGAAACCTTTTCTGCTGGGCTTAATTACTGTAATGAACATGTAAATGAAAAATTACAAATTTTACGTGTTTGCAACCCCCCCTGCATGTTTATGTTATAACACACATACTGTTCGGGTCAATTTGACCCGGCAGTGATAATGGAGGATACAAAGGCTAAAATTATCAAATTTAGACCAAAACTGATTTCTTTTCTTTTCCAATATCAGAGACAACCCAACCACACACACAAACACATGCACACACACACCAACACACACACACCTGCACACGCACACACACAGAAGTGCGCATACATATACAGACAGACACACAGACAGACAGAGAGACAGACAAACACACACACACACACACATAATTTGGTGAAAAAAAATGGTCAAATAGAATGGTTCTCACCCCCAAACAGGCGTCGGGGAACAACATCAGCTGCAAACATAATAAAGGCAGCACCAGGGCCCACTAGGATGGCAGTGACTTCACGGATATAAAATCTGCTTTTGAGTTGGTCATTCCTGATTCAATCCGGAAAGTTGTTCCAGAAATGACTAATTCAGAAGGGAGGCATGTTTTTGGGCAGGAGTGGAGAGAACTGGACAATAAGCACTTACATGCTTATTTGGGGCTTCTCATCCTGGCTGGGGTTTATAAGTCCAAAGGTGAATCGACAGCCAGCCTGTGGGATGCAGAGACAGGCAGGGCCATATTCTGAGCCACCATGTCTTTGGAGATCTTACATATTTTCTCAAGGGTCATCAGGTTTGATAATCGGGAGAAAAGAGCTGGCAGATGGGAGAGAGATAAACTGGCAGCTATTAGGACAGTGTGGGACAAGTGGGTAGAGCGGCTGCCACTACTCTACAACCCAGGTCCTAATGTCATTGTGGATGAAAGCCTGGTGGCATTCAGAGGTCGAAGGCAATACATGCCTTCAATGCCAGCAAAATATGGCATAAAGAGCTGGGCAGCTTGTTCAAGCTATGCATTGAATATGCATACACTGGTAAGCCTATTGGAGGAGCACCATGCTTCAAGTGCAAAAAATGTATTTGCCCAAAACATGTGGTGACCTACTGCCACTTACGTGCTTCATAGACACACACACACACACACACACACACACAAACACACACACAAACAAATTGATCTCTCCTTCATGTTCAGGTTTCCTGTTGTAAACATTGTAAACATTGTCAAAAATTCAATGTAGTATGTAGTTTCAACATGTATATTTGAATTTAAAGGGACAGTTTGACACCTAACAGAAGAGATGTGTTGTTTGAATTAATCAACATGCCCCCATAACAGAAACTATTTCAAAAATGATGGAAAAAAAAAAAAGTAAAATAAGAATGTGTTGAGGCAAATGTGGTGAATGACATATTTTTGCCAGTGTACAGGAAAAAAGTTTGAAATACAGTTTGAAAAGAATTTTTTTATGGAAAACGAATTGATTCTCATCAGTAAACCAGGATCTGTAAGAGGTGAAAAACTTGATTCCACTAAATATTAATTAAATTCATATTAATTGACCTAAAGATAATGTTTATGGCGGCACGGATGGCGCAGTGGGTAGCACTGCCGCCTCACAGCAAGGAGGTCCTGGGTTCGAATCCCTGTCGGCCGGGGCCTCTCTGTGCGGAGTTTGCATGTTCTCCCCGTGTCTGCGTGGGTTTCCTCCGGGTACTCCGGTTTCCTCCCACAGTCCAAAGACATGCAGGTTAGGCTGATTGGAGAGTCTAAATTGCCCGTAGGTATGAGTGTGTGAGTGAATGGTGTGAGTGAATGGTGTGAGTGAATGGTGTGTGTGCCCTGCGATGGACTGGCGACCTGTCCAGGGTGTATTCCTGCCTTTCGCCCAATGTATGCTGGGATAGGCTCCAGCCCCCCTGCGACCCTGTTCAGGATAAGCGGGTTCAGATAATGGATGGATGGATGGATAATGTTTATGAAGAAAAATATCTTTTTATACTACTTTCAGATGGTGAAACATGCACCGGGTCAGTTTGACCCGGGAACATTATTGCTGTTCCCTAAATTTGAACATAACAGGATGCATGTTATAAATGCATGAGTAAATAAAGGTTTTAGAGCATTGGCTTGTAGCTTATGGTTAAATAAGCTGATGCTGCTACCAAAAGTTTCAGTAACACTTAATTTGATGCTGTGCATATAATGCCTTCATGACAGCACTCCATAATGCTTCATGATGAGTCATGAGTCATAAACTGTCATAGGAACTGACAAATCAGCGGTATGTCATATATATTTTTGAGTGTCAGATGACATGTTTTGCAATGTAAAAAAGTGTTATGAAAATGGAACAATAAAACATGTGCCATTAACGATTTATGACAGCTCTCATTTAATACCTATTATAATATGTCAGAATGACAATCAGCATTTCTGCCAAGAAAGGTATCAATTGTAAAAGTGTAGAAAAAAGACTGTAAGCAGCAAAACCAACCAGAACCAAAAGAGACACTATCCCAGGTAGTTAACAGCTTATTTTTGCAATGGCTGACAGTTCTTTTATTGATTTTATGAACAGCACGCATGGAATACACAGAGAAAATATGGTCAGGGAGCTCTACCACAGCTGATGCTCTGCTGTACATATAGTTTCTATCACTGTCACATAGCATTAGCATTACCAATGTCTGATTTAGGATCATAGTTGTGTTCCATCTCCATGTTGGGGGATTTGGGGGTTATCAGTATGGTCGTCCTGATCTATCAGGAAGCAGCAGGTGCTCTGCTGTCTACAGTTTCTGTCACTGTCACATAATGTTAGCATGACTAGCATCTGATCCAGGATCACAGTCATGTTCCGTCTGTGTTGGTGGATATCGGTATGGTTGTCCTGAACTTTCAGGCCGCTCAGACAGGAGGGTACTCACAGTGTTGGGATTTGGCAATGGGATGATTCTGGTACTCATTGCCTGCGCTGCCTCTGGTTGCTTGTTTGCTTCTGCACAAATTGTGCTCACCCAGCTACCACCTGTTGTTTGAGTCTGCTTCTAGATACTAGGGGGTTTCTGGTACTCCTCCTGTTTAGTAGAGATGTATTGTGCTCCCTGTTTAGATAGGGTAGGGCATGCTGGTGTGTGCACTGTAGTACCTGAAGCAAATCCATACAGCACCAAACCTAAAATAAATAATTTACTTAAATATTCATAAAAATGGTCAGCCTTACCTGAAATGCTATATATTATATTTTCTTAGCTTTTCCACAATCAATATCTGATGCAAAACAGCTTTGCAGAATTTTGAGCCAACTTATATCTCAAACAAATTGAGTGTGTCTTGGAGAAGGAGCAAAAATGAATGGATAACTGCATTTGTTTATATGTTAACAATTCACATTGTATTTTGAATGTAGGTTCTTGTGGTGTGTCCTGGAAATTGTAAGGTGTGGCTGAAGGCAATGCACCTATCAAAGCAATGGTGTCTGAATACGTTTATGATCCATAGAAAATGCTAAATAGATATTTTGCCTACTGGTCCCCCTTTTCGTCAACAAAACTGTAGTTTACGTGACGGGGAGTGTGGGTCACCTGATCTCTGTAGTAGGCTACACGGGTTGCTTAGTCCCCTATCTGTTTTACAGTTCTGTGGCTTTACCCCATGTGCGGGCTATTTGATAACAAAGCAGCATGCGGCCCCGCCCGCTTGTCACCTCGGGAGGAGGAGGGATCCTACTCTAATCGACAGGTTCCAAGATGGCGGCGTCCATGGAGCTTAACTTGGAGTTATTACCTTCGGATCCGTTGCTGTTGATTTTGTCTTTCCTTGATTTCAGAGATTTTGTCAGGTAACTTTACCTAGTTTTGCTGTCGACACATACTCTCACGCTGCGCAACTGATCTAGCAAGGTAGCGAAAGAAAGGAAGAAAACACCAAAGAAGTAGCATTAGCTTGCCAGCTTCCATCATTGTTTCGTTCGTTGTGATGTTAGCTACCTACCTGGTAGTTAAGTTGTTTGTTGCTGAGGCACGGTTTAGAGTGTTTCAAGTTGTTCGAGACATATTACTTAACGACTTGTGTTCTTATTTTACTTGGCTGTATCAGTAAACAATTTATACATAAACAGTTCACAGTGTTATTTCTCCCAGTGGAATTAGCTGCTTATAGTTAGCTGCCAAGCTAATTGTAAGATAATGTTGGTCGATATGATCAGCAGTTATTTTGCCAGTTGGCGAACTGAATTGTAAACAAAGTTAACAAATTGGACGAAGTGTATGACATCGGCTGGCTATATCATCAGCGGATTATGTTACAGAATGTCAGGGGTTACAGCGGCGGTTTCACTGTTATAACAGCTTACGGCTAGACACAATTCATTGCTGCGTTGCTAACTAGCTAGCTTTAATGTCACATTATGTTGTTTGCCTTGTCTTATTGCTTTTTTCATGTTTACTTTAATTTTATACTTTAATGCGTAATTGCTGACAGTACTGTGGAGAGTCTGTTAATGAGGCTGCATTAAACATCTTGTGCAAGTTATTTTATTTCCATTTTATCTAGGCTAGTTACGTGTCAGTCTGATTATTGATCAGTAGTCGTAGTTTGTGAATACTCCTGCCACCAAGCTATTGTTTATGTTGTTAGTTAGCAAATGGCTTTGCTAACTAAGACTACTTTTTCAGCTGCAGTTACGTGAGCCGTCGACTTCATGAGCTGTGCAATCACAACCCACTCTGGAAGGGACTCTGCCAAAAATACTGGCTTTTATCTGAGTACGTAGCTTTCTAATAATGAAATGTTATTTTGTCATTTCTTTTGTAATTATACCCGTACTTTATTTGTGTGATACATTTGTGCAGAATGGGCTAGTGTTAGAAGTATTTTTTTCTTCTTGTGTCATGATTATGTATGCATGCAAGTTACACAATAGGCTATTTCTTTAAACGCATCAATTATTTGTATAATTTCATCCTCAGAAATCAAACGCTATTCTGTTACGACATAACTGATGTAACCCGCAGATAAACGTCACGAGGAAATTGGTGTCATAACACTGATTCACCATGACGTTTGAATTTGAGAATGGCTATGCCAATGCTATCTCTAGCTAGCCTATGTGCCGGCTTTCCAAGTAATGATACTTCATGCAAAAACACCTTGTCATGAGTTTATATTCTTTTATATGTAATATAACATAATGCATTTTTTGCAGTATTTGCTGCAAAAAATGCCATAGCATTGAACATGACATTTGGATTGTTTGTGTTTTCTTTATTAAGTTCCTCTATTCCTTTATTAAGAGGGATATGAAAATGGTGCCACAGAGAGCATTAAAATAAATAAATAAATATATATATATATTTCCATGCATGGATGATTACTTCCAATTAAGTAGAACGTTATTCACGTTCAAGTTGACGTTAAGCTTGTTTTGTCATCATACCAGGGTGTTAACTTATGGCAGTGTTTTCTCTTCTTAAGGCATATGACAGTACCCAAGGTTCTACATTGTGTGTCATAACTGTCGTTCATCAACTGATGAATTAAGCCCTTTCTTCAGAAGTTGAACCTAGTTCGTCCCAACATTGCACAAATAGGTCTGGGAGGTCATGAGTATTTATCCTTTATCAATTTCTATTTATGCCCCCTCGTTCTTCTCGCCGAACTCACCCTGCACTATGGAAGCGATTGAGTACCCCTGACTAATCAGAAACAGCTGAGAAGCCAACTGTCCAATTACTTTTGGCCCCTTAAAATGGGGAGACTGTATAAAATTCCTACATGGATCACCCGATTTGGACGTAAATCAAATCAAATTTTTTTCACCATAAATATTCTCAAATTAAATGTGACAGTCTGTACTGTAACATGATATTATTTCATTTAAATGAATGTGCTGGAGTGTAGAGCCAAAATAACAGACATTTTACCGCTGTCTTAATACTTACAGACTTCACGGTATATATTTTGTTTTCTATGTGTAAGGTGAAGTCATAGCTTTTTCTACCTATTGTACACCCTGCCTGAGATCAGGAAGCCTCACAATGACGTCTATGGTGATGAGGTGTCTTTTTTGATCAGGTCAGATAAATCCGAGAGGGGACAGACATGGAAAGATCTGTTTCTGGAATATTACGCCGACATGGGCCGTTACATCGATCACTACAGTACACTGAAGAAGGCCTGGGATGACCTGAAGAGATACCTTGATCAAAAATGTCCCAGGATGATTGCCTCTTTGAAAGGTCAGTACCATGTTCTGCTGCCTCGGTGCCTTCAGGTTTATGGGTTAAGGCTTGTGAATGTAACAGTGTAGTATGGATCGCAGATATCAGAATGTGTGTAGGTACAGGGGTTAGGCAAAATACCGGAAATGACATGTAAAGTAGGACTTCTCCCTGAGTAGACCTACTAGAGTTACTAAAGTTGAATGCCAATTTGCTGTATGTGTACGCTATGAAGTAGCTCTGATAACAGTCTGCACTTTGATGTGCAAATTTCCAAGGCAACATAAGGTAACTAACCAAAAGGCGCCGAATAGTCAGTGCTGATGCCAAATTGCATGTGCACTGCTCACAAAAACTGAAATTATTTTATGTTGCTAGGGGAACAGTGTTGAAAATTATGACAATATGTGCCAAACACAGGCAAACTACGTTGCCAAAGAGGAACCGTATTCGGAAGCTCACCAACAGGGACAAATCAATTGTACCAAAACTATTGCATCAAAAATGACCACAGAATTGAACCATTATCTCTGTATGTCATGACTCATGAGCTTTGCAAAGCTGGTCATTCTTATTTGTATTTTTTTCAGTTTTGTGTCCAACGTGGGGCTGAGTATATCCAATTACAGTTCATCGCTGTGTTCATGCACGATTCCTCTTTTCATCTTCCTTCAGTTAATTTCATTATTTTTGAATGCATCTTTGCTTTATGGATTTTTTTTACATGTGCCTAAGTCTTTTGCGCAGTAGTGTATATTTTTCTTCATTGTTCTGTATTTATTTATTTATTTTTACATATTAATCTTTCTTTTGGAACAGAAGGAGCAAAGGAGGATGACCTGAATGCCATTGAAGCCCAGATTGGCTGCAGGCTGCCCAATGACTACCGCTGCTCTTTCCGGATACACAACGGCCAGAAGCTGGTGGTGCCAGGGTATGAGAATACCTACTCTGTGCAGGAGAACCTCAAATATATGCAGCCTTCAGCAATAGAGTGTTACATTGGTGATGTCTTTTTGTAGGCCAACCCGACAGTTTCTTTGGCCATGGGTTCCCTCAGTATGCTAATTACCGGGGAATCCTTATGGGAAAAAAGCATGGGTAATCTGCCGAGGGAAGCCGTGGATCAAAATTTGAACTCTCTTCTGGGTTTTAGGACTACAGACTGTAGCACCTCATTATGGGTTGTTTGGAAAGTCCAGTAACATACATTTTAAATTGTTAAAAAATAAGGAATAATGACAAGTAACGATTACAAAAAATTACACTGCAGTACGTTAAACCTTTACATTGATATATTTAAACAATCAGAATTCAAGTTGAATCCTAAACCGTAATTAACGACTAAGTCATTCGATGCATCACTATGATTTTCTGTCCTTATTTACCTCTTCATGGCCCTCTCCAGTCACTTATAGTGTGTGGCACCTCTCTTCCTGCAGGTTAATGGGCAGCATGGCCCTGTCCAATCACTACCGCTCTGAAGACCTGCTGGACATCGAGACAGCGGCAGGGGGCTTCCAGCACCGGAAGGGCATGAAGCAGTGCCTGCCCCTCACCTTCTGCTTCCACACCGGCCTCAGCCAGTACATGGCCCTGGAGAGCCTGGAGGGGCGGGCCTGCAGCGAGATCTTCTACCACTGCCCCGTGAGAAAGCGCCATCCTGCCCCGAACTGCCCTGCCCAACCTCCCCCTGCCCTGCTTTGCCCATCCTGCCCAACCTCCTTTCACCCGGACACAAAAGTCTTTCAATTAAGAGTCAAAAGTGTGCTTTATAGCCATCTTTTAGGCTAAAAGAGAGTCATAATTGTATTAAAAGTAGTCAACTATGAGAGTGATCCTGGACAGCACCCCAACACGGTACACAACAGCAAACCAGTGTGGTGGGCCTCAGACAACATCTCACGATCTTTAGTTCATGGACCTCTATGGAAAATGTCCATGGGTGAATGGAAAACAGCCCTCAGTTGAAATATCCCTTGATCTATGGAAAGAGTCCCCTCGGTCTATAAAACACGTCCTTCGATCTCCAATGTACTGTGTTCGCTGTAGCATGCTACTGTTGAAATTTTTAAAAATCTAATTTCACCAGCTGCCGACGACAACAGTAACCCTGTTGGGAAGCTAGCTAGCTAACATTAGGCACTTTAATGTTATTGTAGCGGTGGCTGTTGTGTGCGAGTTCAGTAGTATAGCTGCTGCTATTCAGTGGCTAGTTAGCTAGCCACCATTATCTTTGTGGGCACCACCATGTTTGTTTACATTTCAGAGAGGTAAATGACTGGGAGACGCACGGTTGGTGGTTCTAATCCCGGTGTAGCCACAATAAGATCCGCACAGCCGTTGGGCCCTTGAGCAAGGCGCTTAACCCTGCATTGCTCCTGGGCAGGATTGTCTCCTGCTTAGACTAATCAACTGTACGTCGCTCTACATAAGAGCGTCTGCCAAAATGCCAATAATCTAATGTAATGTAAAGAGACATTCGCTTGAGCATGACTTGGAACCAAAAGTATCCAACAATTTGAAGTCACGTTACATTAAGTAAACATGGACAATCCTGAGAGATTTATCCTTTTGTCGAGTAGGCTACTGTCACATTCAACCACCATGTTACTCCCTTAAAATAAATTTAAATTAAAAACAATCTGAATAAATTTGAGTAAAAAGAACAATTTAACAGCTTTTTACAAACAGGGTGCTTAAATGTCTCAACCCAAAAAAAAATTCCGCTTTAGCAAAACGTTCAACATTAACGTAACCTACTCAACAAAAGGATACATCTATCAGAATCAACTTTTTTACTGAATGTAACGTCACTTCAAATGGGTCCAGGCCATTTTCCATAGACCGAGGGCCTTTTTTTATAGATCAGAGGACTGTTTTCCATACACCCACGGATGTTTTCCATCAATAGAGGCCCATGTCCACCTGAGGTCCATGAACTCACGGTCGTTTTCCTGAGATGCCGTCTGAGGTCCACCGTAAACCAGAGTGTATTTATGGAGTGATAGGGCGACAGTAATGTCAGCTCAGCTCAAAAGGCAACTTTAGGATTGTCAAAAAAAAAAAAGAGAAGAGTTTTGAGCTGGCAGAAACGTTTTTTGAGAAGCCCAAACATGCAAAGGGACATTATTCTATGAGGCAGCTGCTCTGTAGAAAAGGTCTGCCTTACAGTATACTATGGGATTCATGAGAGTATAGAATTCAAGGCGCTCTGTATGTCTAGCTGTTTCTCTCTACCATTTTCCAGAGGGAGAACTGTGTCAGTGGGAGCTGAAAAGTCATGGTGATTTGTTTTTCATTCTTACGCTAGCTCCTCTTCAGCACTGTCTTAAAGTTAACTTCTGTATTTCCTTTTCTTAAATCATAGGATCAGATGGCACAAGACCCCTCCGCAATTGACATGTTCATTACAGGTTGGTGTGTATGTTTGATTATTAATTTCTGCTACTGAATATGGCAAAATTACAATTACAATACACAGTCATAGGACACAATTATCATTATCAGTAAGAATTTGTTAAGCCTTTAGAAGCAAAAAAAATCATATAAAATTGTCTCATTTCTAATGTGTCATATGCTGTGCACTCCAGAATTATTGGCACCCTTAATAAAAATGTAGCATATAATAAACAATATGGATCATTTATGCATTATGTTCAAACATATGGGACAACTATATATTTGTATCTCAGTAGATTTACTCTCATGTATTCAGTAATCTATTTTTTTTTTCACTATTAAACCAATATTATTGGCACCCCGAGCAATTATTGTGAATAAAATCAAAGTGAAAGAGTGAAGGAGTTCAAGTATCTCGGGGTCTTGTTCACGAGTGAGGGTAGAAGGGAGCGTGAGATCGACAGGCGGATCGGTGCAGCGTCAGCAGTAATGCAGGCGTTGCACCGGACCGTCGTGGTGAAGAGGGAGCTGAGCCAGAAGGCGAAGCTCTCGATTTACCGGTCGATCTACGTCCCAACCCTCACCTATGGTCACAAGCTTTGGGTAGTGACCGAAAGAACGAGATCGTGTATACAAGCTGCTGAAATGAGCTTCCTCCGTAGGGTGGCCGGGCTCAGCCTTAGAGATAGGGTGAGGAGCTCGGACATCCGGAGGGAGCTCGGAGTAGAGCCGCTGCTCCTTCGCGTCGTAAGGAGCCAATTGAGGTGGTTTGGGCATCTGATCAGGATGCCTCCTGGGCGCCTCCCTTTGGAGGTTTTCCGGGCTTGTCCAACTGGGCGGAGACCCCAAGGTAGACCCAGAGCCCGCTGGAGAGATCATTCATCTCTCATGGCCTGGGAACGCCTCGGGATCCCCCAGGAGGAGCTGGAATGAGTTGTTGGGGAGAGGGACGCCTGGAATACCCGGCTTTGCCTACTGCCACCGCGACCCGACTCCGGATAAGCGGGTGATGATGGATGGATGGAGTTTAGAGCACTTTTTGTCAAGGGTGCCAATCATTTTGGAGCCCAGTATATAATATGTTAGCCTGGAAAAAAGGAAATTGAATCGCACTCCTAACAATGCAGTCACGTCAGTTTATCTCCATTCTTCTGCGCCATTGTAAAGAATGGATTCCAAAGATAGAAGCTACAGTTCAGATCTTGAATGCTGTGAGATTTCAGAAAAATAGCAAAAAAAAACACCTTTCCGTATTATTAGACGTATTTCTTTACAGTCGTTATAAGGACAGCTGGTTTTGGCGATGCTGTCTGTTTCACCGATTCTGCATCAGAACCAATTGGTTGTCTTGCTGTTGTGCATTTGAATCCCCTTGTGTTTGTGCCAAATCTTTCTTCCAGGCTCTAGCTTTACGGAGTGGTTTACCTCATATGTCTACAATGTGGTGACGGGCGAGTATCCCATAATCCGGGACCAGATCTTCAGGTATGACTTCTGCCAGCACAGGACATGAGTGCTTAGGCCTTTGAGCTCTTAGCTCATTAGCTCTGCTAAATATATGCGAGTACAGCGTGAATTTTCTGTATGATAATATGTTGAATTGCGGGGACAAATACATGGTTGGATGGTTTTAGCATTTCTTGTTGTTGTTGTTATTGTTGTTGTTTTTGTTAAAGTTTTAAAATATTTGGTGTATAGCTTGCCCACACAATTGTGCAAATGTCACCCTTATCAAGATTCAAGATTCAATACTTTATTGCCATACAACTTACTGTTGTTGAATGTCTTGTCGTGCTCATGCCAGAATGACAAACAATCACAAAACGCATAACCCCACCCCATAGACCATTTCATGTATCCGTAGATGTAAGATGTTGAAAGTCTTAAGAGGAAAGTCCAGTGCAAAACAAGAATAAAGTGTCAGGTGCTCAAAACATCTCAGGTTGTCACTTTGTCATGTTCTCACTCTCAATTTCACTCCTCAAGGTATGTCCATGACAAGGAATGCGTAGCCACCACTGGGGACATCAAAGTGTCTGTGTCTACCTCCTTCCTCCCTGAGCTGAGCTCTGTCCATCCTCCGCATTTCTTCTTTACATATCGGATCAGGTACCGCCCACCAAGCCTGTTCATTACTTACTTTTGGTCCCCTAAAATGAGGAGAATGGTGAAAATACCACCAAAATCAAGGTCTCATAATAATTAGATCCCCTGGTTTAGTATTTGGTGCATCCAACTCATGGAGTCTTTTCCTGCAATGCTTGACAAGGTTAAGGTTTGGAGGATTTTGGATCTTTCCTCAATGCAGGTCCTTGCAAGATCCTTCATATTCTTTGGTTTGGACTTATCGACTGCCCTCTTCAGTTCAGCCCACAGGTTTTTGATGAGGCGAATGAGATGGCCATTGCAAAATATCGATTTTGTTGTCCCCGATCCATTTCTGTTTGGACTTCTCTGTCTCTTCTGAATTGACAGATATTTGGCTTTTCCCATGCTTATGGATGATAAAGGGACTTCATTTTATATTCTAATGAAACAGGAAGTGATGAAATGGCATACTATAGTCCCTTCATACTGAGATGAACTAAATTAAGTACTATTTTATTGACAATTTCACTTTGTTTGATTTTATTTACAATAATTGTTAGGGGTGCCAACATTATTGACACCTATGTTTTTCAGAAACAAATAGATTGCTACATACAAAAAAACATTGAAAGGAAATGTACTGTAATAGGAATATATAGTTGTCCCATATGTTTGAACATTTGAACACAACACATGAATTACATGTGTTTATTATTGGCAAGTTTTGTTCTTAATTTTTTATTAAGAGTGCATATACAGCACTGTGCAAAAGCCTTAGGCACTACAAAATATGTAAAGCAAAGATGCTTTTAAAAGTAATGAAGTTCTAAATATTGAGAAATTGAAAGAGCAGTAAACTGTTAAATAATTCAATTTCAATATTTGTTGTGACCAGCCTTCACATATTTAAACCTGCATCAAATCTCTTCGGTACTCAGCCAATCAGCATCCAGGATTGAAAAACAACTAATTTTATCATTTGCGTTCATCCCTGGCTTGTGATCTCCGCAGGATTGAGATGTCAAAGGACGCTCTGCCAGAGAATGCCTGCCAGCTGGACAGCAGATACTGGAAGATCACCAACGCCAACGGAAACGTGGAGGAAGTACGGGGCCCTGGCGTTGTAGGTGAGGGACGACCCGCATCCTCTTTGATCTAGATCCCATAACAAGTCAAACTCATCAGCCTCCTGATAACAAAGCAAATCAGCAGGCTCACGACAAAGCTAGCCGACTATGGCAACTCATACGCCCTATAACCACGCTAGCTAACCATGGCTAACAAATAACGCCATGCTAAAGCTAACCACCCATGGCTACCCAATCAGCAGCATAATACATTCATAAATGTGCCGTTGGTTATCTCATTAGTTACTGATGGGTGTGTAACATACCATTTTTACAATGGGTGCACTTACAGTGAGCAAGAGAAAATGACAACATCATTTTCACAATTTATTTTTAAATTATTTTTTTATTTTATTTAATGAGGTAAGTCATTAAGAACAAATTCTTATTTACAATGACGGCCGGGCAAAAGGCAAAGCCTGTTGAGGGAAGGTGGTAGGGGAAACAAATTGGGCCAGTGCTCATTTGGCTCCAGGACTGTCAGTTGGGCCTTGAAATGCCAATGCTAGAATAATTCTGTCCAAAAACCATTAGGCTGTGGTTTCGAAACGAGAGTAAGTCGTAAGGAGCATGCTTAAAGACAAAAGGCTGAGAACAGACTTGGTCTTTTCATTTGCGGTTTCTACATCACGTCGGGTAACATCAAAATGTAAATTCTTTGCCTTTTGTCTTTAAGTGTACTCTGACTACTTTCCCTTGAATTAGTCTTTCTGGGATTCCTTTTCCCTAGAGTTGAATAAGCTCATTTATAAAATGATGACCTGCCGGTAGTTCACCTGCCTGTAGTTCACCTGTTCCTGCCTGATATTTGAACCCGCAACTTCTTATCTAAGTGAAATGCAGACTGAGCCGTCCCTGTGGTTTCTGTCGCTAGGGGAGTTCCCGGTGATGTCACCCGGGAAGGTGCATGAGTACGCCAGCTGCACCACCTTCTCCACCACCTCTGAGCAGATGGAGGGCCACTACTCCTTCCATCGCCTGAAGAAGGAGGAGGTCTTCAACGTCTCCATTCCCCGATTCCATATGGTCTGCCCCCCCTTCCGCGTGTCGGCCGTGCGGGCTGTGAGTACCCCGGGGGTCACCATGAGCAGTTCGATTCTCCTGTTTGAGATGCCTCCAGAGCATTTAAAATCACTTAGACTTAGGTGACTGTATGAACACATTGCCGGTTTATTCTGCAAGATAAGGGCGGCCTGTAGCGTAGTGGTTAAGGTAAATGACTGGGACACGCAAGGTTGGTGGTTCTAATCCCGGTGTAGCAACAATAAGATCCGCACAGCCGTTGGGCCCTTGAGCAAGGCCCTTAACCCTGCATTGCTCCAGGGGAGGATTGTCTCCTGCTTAGTCTAATCAACTGTACGTCGCTCTGGATAAGAGCGTCTGCCAAAATGCCAATAATGTAATGTAATGTAAAAGATGACATAATACTGATACAGATGGTCATATTATTATTGTTGTCGTATTATTATAGGCTTTGATGGGCCCTGGTCACAGTGTGATATGTGCAGCACGGTCCCTATGACACTAGGGATCGTAAAATGGGGACTGTCTCATGGGTGTGCCTTTGTGGCAGAAATGCCAGATCTATCAGGTTGTTGGAGGTTTAAAAACAGCTGGCGAGTGGCCCCAGTCACATGACCTTCCCCTCAGAACAGCCAAAGTCACATGACCCTCCCCTAAGGCTGGTCCCAGTTACACGGGTCTAAAATCTTATACTAGCTTACTGTTTAGTATCTAAAGATAGTATTCATATTTCCAAAACCATAGTTGTTCAATTTGTCTAAAATAGTTTACTAAAACTACTCGGATGTCATACTACTACAATATCATAGGATGTGGACACTGGGTATCCCATAATGCACTGCAACAGGTCACGACCCAAGCGGCCGCTGTTCAAACCAAAGCGCCAAAACAGTTGAACAATTGATATGTAATACCTTTCATTATGCTTAGCAGAAAGTAGTTCAAATCAGTATTTACATTTGAAATGTTTTTTTTTGTTTTTCTTACATGAAGTCGTATGTAATATGTAAGTCACGTGTCGTGTAGTATGTATTTTTACTCGTATACCAAAACCGCCTTGTGTACGCTGAATGATAGTATACATATATAGTGTGTAGTACATACTATGCGATTTCAGAGGAAGCCATGGCCTCCCCCTCAGTCCAACCCTGGTCACATGACCCTCCCTTCAATCTGGCCCCAGTCACATGACCTCCGTTGTTCCGTTCCCCAGCAGGGCTCAGCGAATGATGTCACCGGCACACCGTTTAATGAGAACTCTTCGGACACGGACGACTACGACGAGGGCGAGCACCACGGCCTGAACATCCCCGCCCCAAGTGGCCGCTGTCCGCGCCACATCTAACAGACTTTTCTATCGCCGGGCTTCCCAGCTCAATGGGACACGGGAGCGGGTGGGGTTTTAAAATCTAGCAGCTTGGTTTGTTTGTTTTGTTTTTGTTTTTTCTTCTTCTATGGTTTATTTTCTCAACGGGTCTTTGCTTTCAGGTGAGAAGCCTACCCCTTGTGCAAACCACAGCAGAGTTGGTGTTGTACCTCATTCTGTCCCAGTCGCAATCTCTTTTTCTTTTATTTTTTAGTTTTTGAGAAAGCCATTGAGGGCCCCTAATATAAATTTTAGGCGGAGCACTTTTTTTTGGATAGCGGTGGCCCCCTCGGATCAATTTTGGACCGTGCCGGTTCCAGATGTGGCTGGGAGTCCCACTACAAAAGGCATTTCATAACTGCCTATAGTATCGTCCATGAGGAGAGCGAGGTATTCCCCACCACATGGTTTACTCGCACTCTGGTCCACCTCTGGTTTTGATTGGATGACCTGAGGTCCGCTTGCATTGACTGTGTATATTCCAAATTTTAAGTAGGATTTAAAAAATGAAAGGTTGCAAGGTTTATTTGGAATGAGAGTTTACCCTTGAGCACAAAGTCTTTTTCTATTATAACTGATGATCCAAATCAGGGGTTTTCAAACCCACCCACTGTGTACGCTGGTTTTCTTCCTAGCTGCCATTACAACCTCGGTGGGGCCAACTGATGAAAGTGGCCACTAAAGCTAAACCATTTTTTTGGGACAAAAAATAAAGTTTAACAACAGAACAACAGGACACACCTGCATTGTGTTAGTAGAAGCTTTACGTTAAAAAATAATTGTGTATGAATTCAAACGTGCGTTTTCAGCAAATTTCATTGATCAAGAGACTGGCTGTAATACAAACAAGCCTTAACGGTGGTCCCCAGGACCAAGTTTGAAATCCCCTGAGATGAGTGATCATGTCGTGAATTACTGGCTGTGTTTATTGGAGTCCACACAACATGCTGGAAAGTTAAATGGTGCTCTTTTGAAATATTTCTGAATGCTGTTTTCTCAGAATCTGAGCATCGGGGAGCAAAAAAAGCTTTAGAAAAGAGTGTTTGGCACAGGACGTTGCCTTCTGTTTTATGTCTGTCTCTTGTGGCATTGCTGCAGACACGGACGGAAATACTTTTTGCTCTACCAGGTTTTTGCCCCTTTTTTTTGTGTGAGCTGTGCGTGATGGTGATCTTTTGTGAGTGGGGTAAACTGGGAGTTAGTGTTTCAGATGAAAGCAAGCATATACAAAACATATAATAAAATGTACAAAAGATGTTATATCCTTGGTCTCTTCCCACCTGAACTCCCTCAAGCTGATGTACAGAATTAATGAAATATTTAGGTTAGATCATAAAAAAAATAGAGTAGCGTAAAATTTAATTTTGAGAAGCGGTGAGCATCAAATGTACGGGTTTTGTCGGCCATGGCACTCGACCTTCACATTGCATGTTGCTGGACTTGTTTGTAGTGCACAGTAAGCTCAGAACCGTTTTACAGTTCTCCTGCAACTCTAGAAAAGTTTTTTTTTCTTTTTCCTCTTGCCATGTTTTCACACTGAATCAACCCTATCGATATACACTCAGTGAGCACTTTATTAGGTATTTATTAGACTTTTTGTATTACACTTATTAAGTCTTATGCTGCTGTCGCCTATCTACTTGGAGGTTTGACGCATTGTGTGTTCCGAGATGCTCTTCTGCATACCACAGTGTAATGTGTGGTTATTTGTGTTACTGTCACCTTCGACCAGTCTGACTTTTCTCCTCTGACCTCTCTCATTAACAAGGCATATTTGCCGGCATACCTGCTGCTCACCGGATGTTTTTGGTTTTTCACACCATTCTCTGCAAACCCTAGAGACTGTGTGTGAAAATCCCAGGAGATTCTGAAATACTCAAACCACCCTGTCTGGCACCAACAATCATTCCACGGTCAAAGTCACTTAGGACACATTTCTTCCCCATTCTGACATTTGGTCTGAAAAACAGCTGAATCTCTTGACCACGTCTGTATGCTTTTATGAATTTAGTTGCTGCCACATGATTGACTGATTTAAACATTTGCATTAACAAGCTGCTGTACAGGTTTATTCAATTCAATTTATTTTGTACAGTGCTTTTCACAGAAAACTGTCACAAAGACGCTTTACAGAGTGAATAGAACATATCTGCCCTAAGCCCCCGATAGCATACCTAATAAAGTGATCACTGTGTGTATTTTGACACCTCAAAACGTGTGTTGCTATGAATGCCTCGGGAATACAGAACAATGTTTTCTTGCGGTCTTTCAGTTGCATCTTCTTGTTTTGGGGAAATTCTATTAGGTTCTGGTTGCCAGACCTCAGTAGAATTAGAATTGTTTGTCGCCATTGTACTGTCTGAAATGTGCCAAAACACTGCAGGCTCAGCTAGAACCGGCAACAATCTGTTTTTTTTTTTTTTACTCAAGTAAAGCAAAATGACTTGGGAGGACTGGTTACATTTAATTGCATTGTGTTTTTACAACTGCTTTCATTCAGCTGATCAGGGCACTGTCCCAAGAATGTGCTGATACTGATGGTGAGGTCTGTTGGTGAGTTAGCACGTTAGCAGCAAAGCTAACTAAACTTCTTCTAAGGAAGTTTAGACCTATATTCCCAATTCCTTCTTCTCAGTCCTGCCGAAGGCGTCAGAAGAAGGAATTGGGAATATGGGTCACTCAGAGTTTTAAAAGGCAGGCATCAGCTTCCCTTGGAAATTTCCCATAGGCCTGTCTGGCAAGAAGATATTCACCTTTTTATTTTGATACAGATGCCCATTTGGATTAAATGAACACTTGAAAGTGTTGAAAGTAAAAGTGAGACTTTATTTTTTAGCAAACCTGTGGATGTCTCCCTTGCTGATTTGTCAGGCAGAAATACAGACTCCTCCCCTTTGTGATTTAATGAGCACTTCCATTTATGTGGCTTCTCTTTAAAAGTACATTCGGCTAATAGCAGATTACACTGACTTTAAGAGGAACTTTAAAGTTCTTTTGAATACTTTTTAAGAAATGTTATCTTTGTAAAAGCTGTGAAATCAATCTTTAGGTTAATCTGGATGATTACTTTAATGTCCCTCTGATTTACATTGGGGTATTGTTCATTATCACCATTTTTATAAATGTTTGTTTTTGTTTTTCTATGTTTGAGGAAAGGGGGGGGGAATAAACAATAAATGCTGTATATTTACATCGTTAAATGTTTATTCTGCACAAAGACATCAGAAACAAAAAGTCACTACCTGTATGTGTCCCATTGGAGGTCCTATCATGTTATTTCAGGGTAAATTACATTGTACTGCTAATCTACTGTTAATTTGAATGCCTTTTTTTATACATGGATGTTTTAAAATGTATTTTAAGAAATTGACATTGACACATTTCACTGTTGGTTGTTACAGACAAGAATGAGTTCCATTTGATGTCCCACAGGTGGCATTGCTGGACCCACGCTACATGGCTTTCTTGTCCTTGCAGAGATATCAAATGTGGGTGTTATGTACTTATCACATCACCCTTTATGCAAACTGAGATATTGAGCTTCAAAGATTCCAAAGTGAATGGCCTCCAAACAGATTTGACTTTTAAATTTTGCATTTTTTCATACTTTGAAATAGCATTTTTGCATAAGACTTCACACATGCATTATTCAGTATAAGCAACATATTTCTGACACTAACTTGTTTTTTTGGGGGTTTTTTTCAAAAATGTCAGTTATCATTCTCGGCTCACGATTTGCAGGTAAAGCACATTTGTGTGGGCACTTTTTGTTACAGCACTGTACACATCTAGCTAGCATCGCTGCCATTAGTGGTGGTTTGCTGAATTGTAAGACTTTTTAAGAGAAAATGTTCAAAAGCCCACAAAGAAAGTGTTGCGCTCAGTCAAGATTGTAAAGTTAAGTTCTTACTAAAGGTGCATGGAACCAGGTAATGGACAATGAAACGAAAAGTGCTGTCTGTATATGTGACAGAGTTCAAACTAAAATGATTTTATAATCAACGGCACCCATCATGCTCAGATGGATCAGTATGAAAAAAGGTACCTAAAAAGTAAACCCTTCAGCAACCAGCTTTAATCACTGTCATGGTTCCCTGGGGTGATTACAGCATACAGTTTGAAGATGACAAAAATAAATAAAACAATCTGAACATATGACCTCCCACAAAGCAAATGTATCAAGAATAGTATGATAGGGTGCAGCACTACCCACCTGATGGGAGACTGTGTGTGTGTGTATGTGTGTGTATATCTATATATACATATATACACACACACAGACACGCACACATGCATAAATACACATGCTGCATTGCTGCAGAAAGTATTCATCACCAACCTCCTCCCACCCCCATAGAAAATATTGTTATTCTACAGTTTTCTTTTGCAGAAATGACAAAAAGGGCTCAATGTTGGACAGGCCACCTCTACCCCAGAGTGAATCATTTGTAGCTAGGTTTTTTCAGAAATTACAGCTCTTGCTTATGCCTGTATGAGCTACACTTAACCAAGGAGCTTATCAGGCAGAAAAAATGGAAGTCTTTCATGTGGCCTAGTCGGTCACTAAAACTAAACCAAATTGAACATGCTGTTCACTTGCTCAAAAGGAAACTGAATTCTGAGACCTGAGAAAACACACATCAACTGAAACAGGCAGAGGATGAAGAGCACCTCAAAAGATCACATTGTGAACCTTGTGATGTCCTTCCATCTGGGACTCAATGTTGTCATCAAATGTAAATGGTTGGAATTTATATAGCACCTTTATCCAAAGCGCTGTACAATTGATGCTTCTCATTCTCCCATTCATACACACAATCACACACAACAACGGCAATGCAAGGCACCATGCAAGGCACCAACCAGCTTGTCAGGAGCATTTGGGGGTTAGGTGTCTTGCTCAGGGACACTCTGACTCACCCAGGGTGGAATCGAACCAGCAACCAGACGACTGACCTTACCACCTTAGCCAATGTCGCCCCTGCATGAAAGGGGTGCAGTGAAATACTGACCTTACACGTCATTTCAAAACTGACTTTGTCCCAGTACTTACATTCTCACAGAAAGTGCAGAAAAGGGTACACAAGCTTGTTACTGGGGTGGTTTGGATAATTAACTTTGGTCACTTTTGCTCTGTTTGTTTGTTTGTTTGTTCCAAAAAAATCTTATCTTTGTTGTACAGGTAGCAGTTGAAATTGTACTTCCCTCTAGGGTCTTTCAGCGCACTTATCCCTGGTTATGGGTATGCACTTTGTTGTACGTCGCTCTGGATAAGAGCGTCTGCCAAATGCCAATAATGTAATGTAATGTAATGTGGTACCAAAAAGGTACAGTAGGCTACATAAAAATTGACCCATTGGATTGCCAGTGGATAATAATTAGTTTGTACATTTCTATTTGTAAAATGTACTCATTTCTACCCAAAAGAACAGTACCTTTCAGGGTACATTTGGGAAATGTGTTCTTTAAAGAAGAAAAATGTACCTCCACTGTACCCTTATTTCCAAGAGTGTATCCTGACTTGGAATAAAGGAATTTGACTCATTGAATGCATGTTATAGCCTATAGCCTATATGAAATAAATGCAGACATTGTGAATTTTATTGCTTTTCAACGCACGAAACGTAGCCAAAAAGAGTGATATTTGCTTCGCAAGAGTGCAGCCGCTTGCGTGCACTGTGCACAAGTAGGATGCTATTGCTTTAAATATTTGAAAGCCGTTCGAGGCGGTCTTTTTTCATTTCCCATTCAGTCCCAGAATTCATCGCGGTAAAGATGGCGGCGGTTCCAGAACGGAGTTTTATAGAGATCTGTGGATTTGAGAGGGAAACCCTTCCGAAATTCCGAGACATTACAGTTAATTTGGGTACGTGTTCCAAAATACCCTAATATCTGTATATAATGTATTTGCACTCATATATTTTACTAAGTGGCGAGAAAACGAGGTCTGTTTATGCGCCGGTTTTCCTTCGCTAGCAAGTTAGAATAGCTTGTCAGCTAACGACCATCCTTGGGGCCATGTGCCTTTTTATACAGATGTAGATAATGCATAAAATGAACCTATAGAGCCGTGACAACAAATTGTTTTCACTTAAGAACTCTTATTTCTACTCCTACCACAGAACCCAGACTGTACATTATGTTTTCGCAACTGACACCAAGTGCGCCTAATTACTCCTAGTCTATGCGTTCTGTCTAACGTTATGTGGTAGCTAACTAGTACGTTTAAAGTTGACTGAGCGTTTATTCAGATTTCCTGTGTGACTAACTAACGCTAGCGCACAAACAGAACTGATATTGGCTGTCTGGTTAATTGACTGATAGATAAACGTTACCCTTGCACTGACTATCAAAAAAGGCCACTGCTCTCCAAGGCTATGGTCAGGCCTGACCAGGATGTATATAGCAATATAACGTTATGTGTAGTCCTGACTACTGACCCTACTGATCTCGTCACAGGGCTGACTGCTTTACCCGGAGGGGTGAAATACCCAGACAGCGCCGGAGGATTCCACTATGAAGAAAGCGGGAAATTGCTGTCCGTCACAAGCAACAGATTTATACACTGGTGAGAAACTTACTTTAATAATAGTTTTATGATTTTGTTTCTCCTGCGTTTCGCCGAAGTCGTGCAGCAGAAAAGCTTTGGGGGCTTTGTGTATGTGTGTTTGTAGGATTTCATAATTATGTTGTATAACGTGAGAACTCTTTCTAATATTATGATGGGGGTCTATGCAGATGCAACTTCACTGACATGACATTTGATTTGTGTAGGGCTTTAAAAAGTGTTTAACACCGCAGTGCTAAACAAATTGAGGCATGTCCTAATACTAAGGGCCATAATTTCCAATATGAAAAGGAAAGTGCAGAATAAGAAGGACTCTTAAAAAAAAAACTCCAATATCATTGGCAACTCCACTGCAGAAGAATGAACATATTGAATTGTTCAGCTTATTTGACAGTGCTGTCAAAAGACTTGGTTTTGCGCATTTTCAAATGTTTACAAACCTGCCTTTGAGTATCATTCGGCAATATGGAGGCCACGCCAAGCGGGCTTCAGTTCTGATTTGCTAACGGGGAGGGAGCGATTGTATTCCCTAGCACCCTTGTTTTTCCTGGGTATAAAAATGAAATCTTCCAGTAAGAAGGGGAATCCCATAATGCAATGTTCCATGTGCAAAGAAGAGAGGAGCAAATTGGTGCTCTTTCACTTTCACAATGGAGGTAGCAATGCTTTTTGTGGTCTGAGTTCAGGTTTGTGAATAGGCCTAATTCATGAGTGCATGTTGAGGGATGGGAGTGGGGTTTAGAACTGAGTATTTTACTTTGTCAGATACTTTAGCCTACATGTTTTTTTTTTATTTTGTTTGCTGCCTCCCTTAAGGGAAGACTGCAAGGGAAGGGAATGTGTTGAAGGTTACTTCCATGTCAAATCAACACACTTCAGACCACATCGTCACGGGTTGTAATGTGATTTGGCACGCTTATTTGGCCTTATAAGAGACCCCCGGAACCGAAATTACGCTTGTCTTTAATTATTAGTCTGGGAGATATGAGCTATCAGAGTTTGCAGGAATGGTTTTTGTAGCACTAGGTACTTAGGTACTTAGGTATTCACCAGCTCCACCTGTTCTGTTGTGTTCTCCTGAGCTGCAGAAAGTTGAGCTGGTTTAACAGGAGTTCCTTGTGTTCTACAGTGCAGCCTGCTTATAAGAATACCATCCACCCTAGAATATTTTATTCTTACTAGCAGTGTATCCAAATAAATGCGGTGGATTCAAATAAATTTGCATTCAAGAATGTTTGTGCATTGCCGTTTTTCCCGCTGTTTTGTAAGGAGTCCTTTGCTATATTTTGCATGTTATATGTTGCGCACCTGTTCATTCATTCATCGCCTCACCGTGTCCCTGCAGGTCGACCAGTGGGGACACAGTGCAGCTGGTGGAGCAGTCCCTCGACACCAACCTGCTGAACAGCGCCGTCCGGCTGAAGTTCCTGCACTGCCCCGTTCTGCCCGGAGGCGTGCACATCCAGGAGACGCTCAACAATGTCATCATCCTCATCGTCACCAACCAGACGGTGCACAGCCTGCTGCTGCCCCATCCCACCAGCATGTACCGCAGCGTGAGTGAAGCAGACCGCTTATGAAGACCCCGCACGGTCGCACGTGCCGTGAGAATCACGGGGCTTTATCCCCATAAGTAGTGGGTTTATTTGCGTGCGTTCCTTTTTTCCACTGTGTAAATTTCAGTCAATACGATCACTGGATATACCGATTGAAAGAGTTTAAGCTCACGGTTCTATCTCTGTTAACAATTTTACGATGCCATTGCTTTAGCGACAGCGGCTCCTTATTTTGCGTCGGGTGGCAAAACTGTGGGGTGGGGGGATTTTCATTTAGGAAATCATTGTACAAATGACAATTAGAAGTAGTAGTAGGTCTCAAATTGTTTAATTTAATGTATGCATCCAGCCACAAGATACAAATGTGTGCATGGTTTTTCACAAACTCCCTTTTGCTGGGAAGCCTTTCTAAACGCGCAGGTTTGCCTTTCCGCAGGAGCTGGTGGTGGAGGTGCAGATGCAGTCCATCTTCTCGGACATTGGCAAGCTGAACCTGCGAGACCCCGCCCACAGCCACGTCCTCCCCGTCCTCCCCAGCCAGCTGACCAGCCACGGGGCGTCCACCGCCTGGATCAGCAGCGATGGAGACGCCCACATCGCCCTGGCATCCATCACCGGGGGAATTCTGGTGGTTCAACTGCCCCCGTACGACGTGCCAGGTAACCGCTCATCTGACAATACGACCATTGGGCCATATCTGCACTAAATGTATTCATTTGCCTACTCAGGTTCTTAGTATAAGAGGCACCCGTATTCGTCACAGTTAAGATGGGGTTGAGTTTACAACAGGAAGACCAGACTGAAAGAACACCTGAACCTTTTTGTGGGGCAGTGCATGTTTGTATTTGTTTTTGTTTTATAACGATTATCCAATAACAAATTATATTTTTCCACTCGGTCCAGCGGGTTAGGGGAAAGGCAATCTTAACTGAACTAGTTGGAGCAACTCTTCAGTTCAGAGGGTAGAACAGAGTTTACTTCAGTAGTAACATCAAGCAAAACATGGCCATCTGCCCTCAGGGTGCTATGGAGGAAAAAAACCACATCGAGCTAAAGAACCTAGCGGGTTTGTGTTTAAGCTATTGCAGATTCATTGAAAGCTATAGACAGGAAAAGTAGTAGGACACACGGACGGCCTGAACTGTGTTGTTGGGGCGGTTCTTGTGGTGGTTCTTGTGATCTCGTGAAAGACAGCATCAGTGAGGGAGGGAACATGTACATCAACAACATGCAAGCTGTTGCATAGGCCTATCCTCACGGCATGATTGACTGTCCGTTTTGTATTTCTTTGCGTGGAGATGATGTCGGTTGAGGGAAATGGATTAATAATCCATTAAATTAAAATAATCAAAACTGCCTCTTTTATTGTGACTAATTTCATCAAAAGAATTGCTCTGACTGTTTTGTCACCAACCGTAAGTTAAACCCTGTCTTTGGTAGTGCAGTGTTCAGGAGAAGAGTTGATTGATTTTATTTTATTTTTTCTCCCTTCAGGGTGTGTGTCTGTTACGGAACTACGACAGAGCTCTGTGATGCAGCGCCTTGCAGGCTGGATGCCCACTGCTATCAGGTGAGAGGGACTGAGAGAGAGAGGTTTGAGTGCGGGTTTGAGCAAGGGTAAAGGGCCTCAAACTATGCAAACTTGAGAGCAGTCCTGAAATGCATGTGAACAGTCCAGTCACTTTCCACTGGCATGCACACCAGTCATCGCAGGTTGGTCATTTTGACTATATATAAATATACGTATAAAGTAAATATAGTTTGTTCGAACTTTTTTTTTCACCAGTGCTTGTTTCTTTGCTTTCAAGTAATGGTTTGCCCGCAATAAATGCCAACCTTTATGAATGTTGGAAAAAACCGATTAACCGGTTATTTGTTCATACCCCCCACCAATTATTTGGCCATGAAAAATGTTTCCAGGTTTTACTTGGTGCACTTATCCAGCTAACTCCGTAATCCTGCTTTGTGATTGAAGTCGCAGGCTCTGCTCTGAAACTCTTGAGTGAATATTCAGCTATACATCTGGAAATATAAAAAAGAGATGAGAGAGCCTATATTTCAATAAATATGGACTCCTAGAATTTGTGTGAGCGAACGCCCTCAATTTATTCCCTCGTCAGATTACCAATGCTTTTTCCCATAGGGATTTGGATTTCTGCAGAAAGCAAGGTCAATGGTTAACATAAGCTTTAGAGCTTCACGTTTATACAGATATACAGAACTTTTCTGGTGCCTTATTTCCTGCAGAAATTGAAAAAAGCATCTGCTTGCCGAGGACACTTCCAGGTTGACCTACAAAAAGACAGCTTTGGTGTTACACTATAGACTGCAATGCATATGATTGAGTAAGAACGGATGATGTCGTATAGTTTGGGGAGGAAATGTTTTTGGCTGGCCTGACTGATTCCTGCGGTTTCCCAGGGGGGACCAGAGCCCGTCAGATCTACCCGTTAGCCTGGCCGTGACGCAGCTGGAGGGGGATACTTTCATCTTCGCCCTGTGCCAGGACCATAAACTGCGCATGTGGTCTTACAAGGTCAGAGTGCTTTCATCACCAAGCCACTTTCACTTGCTGTATGGTCCCTGTTAATGGAAGCCACGCTCCGTTGCTGCGTTAGCGTCGCGCTCCGTTGCAGCGTTAGCGCCGCTAACTGTTAACTGACGTCGTGCTCCCTGACGTCGTGCTCCCACAGGACCAGCTGTGCCTCATGGTGGCCGACATGCTGGAGTACATGCCAGTGAGCCGGGAAGTGCGACTGGTGGCGGGACAGAGCCACAGGTTGCGCCTCTCCTTCTCCTCCTCCACCGGCCTGTGCCTGGGGGTCTACCTCAGCGTCCCCAAACGCGGCCAGTTCTGCGTCCTCCAGCTCGTCTGCACCGAACGCAACCGCTACAGCCTAGACCACATCTCCACACTGTTCAGCACGCAGGTGAGCTCTTCAGCCTAGACCACATCTCCACACTGTTCAGCACGCAGGTGAGCTCTTCAGCCTAGACCACATCTCCACACTGTTCAGCACGCAGGTGAGCTCTTCAGCCTAGACCACATCTCCACACTGTTCAGCACGCAGCACGTTTTTTTTTTTTTTTTTTTTTCCTCCCTTCTTCTTTTCACTGAAACACTGCTGTTAAAGGCGAAATTCACCCAAAAATGAAATTGAAGTTTCCACTTAACCTGAGTACTATTCATTCAGATGGTTTGTAGGTTTTGCAACTTTTTTTTAGATACAGTCACTATGATATTATGGACCTCTACAGACCACTCCTTTTCTGGTTTTCAGTGCACCAGCAATTCCAAAAAACTGTTGTTATGTTTTGTGCTGTATTTATGTCTTGCACTATGTTTATATTTGATGATTGTTGTTTTTAATACAACCATGGCAAAGTCAACGAAACATTTTCAGAAATTGATAATGCAAGTGACTGCTGCACATTTGAGTGAGTTCAGGTTATAAACCGGCCGGTGTATGCCTTTCATGGATGTGTGGATATTCACAAGCTATTGCCAAGAGAGAAATGCTTCTCAGACATTTACTGTTATCTTCAACAGGAGACTCTGGTGGACTTTGCCCTGACCTCCACTGATGTTTGGGGCCTCTGGCTTGATCATGACAACCAGACTGTGGTCAAGTACATCAACTTTGAACAGTAAGTCCTGAAAGTGCTGGCTGCTGCTTTGTCTAGAATAATGTTTCAGATCAAATGTAGAGGTACCCCCCCCCCCGCCCCCAACAGAATTGATCATTATTATACAGTCCGCCCACAAATTATTGGCAGCCTTGATAAATATGCATTAAAAATACTGTAAACTAGGAAATGATTATTCACAAACTTTATTTTTCAACATGTGTAAAGTAGTGTGCCTGATTTATGATTCAATGGATTCAAGTCTTTTATTTTTAAAATAAAATTATTTCCCCAAACAACAAGTTTTGCAATTATTGCACACTTTGTTTTATACTTTTTTCCCCCCTATAATTTGTGGTTAGAGAACACATTTGGAGTGATTTGTGGCCAATCTTCCTTTTCAAGGACATTGATATCCTTGGGTTCTTCATTTTTATCAAGGGTGGCAATAATTCTCGAGTCCACTGTATATACTTTATATACCTGCTCTATCAAAACCAGTCGTATTGACCCCAAAAACCAAAAAGAAGAATGTGAGCCTTCTAACGATACTAGTTAGTTCTCTACTCCAGATATCAAGGGAGTTTTGTCTTGTTTTATTTTGAGTGCCACCAAACCATGTTTGAGAACCAGCTTCAAAGTTTTGTCGCAGGAATTACATGAGGCTTGGAGACCAAAACTGGGCTAACAAAACTCTGGGGCTATAACTTTTTATGTATACATTTTAAAACTATATATATTTTGTTCTGTCGTTAAGACATACAGACCATGAAAGCAAATACTTTGACATATACCCGCAAACATAGCTGATGTGGTTGTTTGTGACTGGTGAACAGTGACAAGCTGGCTAACCTCCAAACAATGCACAATGCACAATGTTACTTTCGCTTTGACATCTTGCATTTAAGAGATTTCATTTCTAGAAACATGTTTTCACTTCGTAATTATGGGTTATTGTGTGTGGATTGATGGCCAAAAAGTGAAGGGGTCTGACTACTTTCTGAAGCCACTGTATAATCTGTGGTTAATGTGTGTAATGTTGGATATAGTGGCGTGTGTCATGTGTTTGTGTGTAATGTGTGTCCTGCAGTAATCTGGGTGGCCAGTGGAACCAGGTGTTTGTTCAACCCCCTCCTGAGGAAGAGGTCAACATTGGACTGGATCAGGACCCGAGGGTGTGTACTGGCCATTGACGGGGAAATTCCACATTTAATATGAACAGATAGCCTTTATTGTCTGGGTGTGCAAAAAAGTGTGATGTGTGTGTTAACTAATTCATCAAACTGAGTTTGTGAAGTGTAAATTGGGGTCTTCGGTGCTCTTATTTTGCTCCTGAAAATTGATATGTGCCAACCGGAAAAATGATTTAATATGATAATATTATGTAATACATAATTGGGATGCATTTGTGTGCTACATGTGCTCCTTGTTGTGTAGACCCCTCCTGGGTGAATGATTCCTAATTGTGCTGGCTTTTGGTAGGATGGATTGGCAGTGCTACTTGCTTGGTTGTTATTATTGACTGTAGAGGGAAAAAAAAATCAATCGTGTTCTGGATTTCCCAAACAGGAGACATATTTGGACATCATCTTCTCTCCAGTGCGATTCACTGCCGCTGCCATTATGAAGGCCCTGCAGGTAAGAGACACTGTCGCAAACACACACTGTGTGTTTGAAATTGTACCACTATACAAATACTTATGGGCTGCACTGTATCTCCTCACACTTCCTTGGCCTTATGATGGATACCAGGCCCCCGTTTCTCTCCCCTCCATTTGACCCAATCACCCTTGCCTCTGTTCAGATCTACCGACGAGGCGCTGAGCGAATCTTCGACCTCTCCTGGGAATCTCTAAAGAAGGAGGTGACCGTCGCCGTCGAAAATGAAGTGAGCAAACATTTCTTCCCCGTTTTTCAAACAAACTCTACAAGGCGCTAATTTGGTGTAAATGTGTATATTTGGTGTTTATATTACATTTAGTCATTTAACAGATTCTGTCATCCAGTGATTTTCCGAAATACATGTAAAGCTCGGAAAAGAGCAGGGATGTTCTCCAGTTATTAGTGCCAGAGCTGGTAGGAGTGTTCATTACATAAACCTACAAGCAGGGGGTTATTTCATGAAGCAAGATTGGCTGGATAACTACGCTGAGTGAAACCTGGGACAGCTCTTTTTACTTGAGTCCATGTTCCAGATTTGGTAGGGTTCCAGGTTTTACTCATGGCAGTACAATCGAACCTCAGAATCCAGAAAACCACGTCAACCACCCTGGGGATGGAATCGGAATTATATCAAAATTGGACTTGGGAGTTGTCTCAACGGCTGTTGTTAAAGAGTAGCTTGTGGAAAAATATCGCTTTTGACATAAAAAGGACCAGGACAAAATTCACTGGATGGAAGTGAGAAGCAGGCAAGTGGCTAATGTACATGACTGGGACCCTGAGGTTGGCGGTTCAAGCCCCAGTGTAGCTATTATCAGATCCGCACAGCTGTTGGACCCTCGATCAAGGCCCTTAACCCCATGATTTTCCCCTGCTTAGTCTAATCAACTGTAAGACGCTTTTGATAAGAGCATAAGCTAAATAACATAACTGTGCGTCAATCCTGCATAACTGTGCCCCCCCCCCCCCCCCCCGCAGCTCCAGAGCAGTGTGACGGAGTACGAGTTCTCTCAGGAGGAGTACCGGCAGTTGCAGGTGGAGTTCTGGTCCAAGTTCTACGCCTGCTGCCTGCAGTACCAGGAGGCGCTGTCCACCCCCCTCGCTCTGCACGTCAACCCCACCACCGCCATGGTCTGCCTGCTCAAGAAGGTACGCCCCTTACGGCCTCAACCACGCCTTTCTCATAGTCACTGGTTGGTGCCTTGCATGGCCGTTGGTGTGTGAGTGTGTGTATGAATGGGTGAATGAGAAGCATCAATTGCACAGCGCTTTGGATAAAGGCGCTATATAAATGCTAACCATTTGCCATATTAAACTCTGAGGTGAGCTTAAGCGCTCTGGATGGCTCAATCACTCCGTGTTCCTGCTCAGATTAATCCGATTAGTCGTTTTCTGAAGTTTAGGGTTATTTTTATGAAGACCTGCGCTAGGTTGAGTTATATGTTAATACCGTGTATCTTCTATGCCACCATTTACTAGATATGTTGCTTAGTGGTCATATTGTTTTTTGTGTAACTGCTTTAATTTGTGTTATGCGGATATTGTTCTGTAATGTGTTTTCATGGCCTGTGTTTGTAATACCGTGTACTTGTTGGCAACCAATACAAAATAGCCTTTTGGCGAATATGTCATGAACACGTTTAATTGTACAGAGTCCTTCAAGTGAATGTGCGTTTAAAATTAACAAGGACAATGTGAGAACATGCTATTCTAGCAGGACTCGTTTTGAGTTCTGGGAAAGGGCATAATTTGTTGCTTTTTTCCCCACTCAGGGTTTTGTGTCCTTCCTTTTGCCTTGTTTCGCTGTGGACCATCTTTACCTGTCCTCTGATGAATACTTGTCTTCTGAGGATGAGACGCCGGTCACCGAAGGTGGGTCACCGTCTTTCAGTCAGGCCCGTTCCCTGAGGTTTTTTAAAGGCAGCATTCATATCAAGGCGTTTAATACCCGCTTCCACAGGTACAAATGACCAGAACTTCTGCTTATGATAGCCTGACAGGTTTACTTTACAGCTGTCTGCTGGACCTGGTGGTGGTGACATTGTTATTTGTGTGTTTTGCGTACCAGCTATGGAGTTGCGATGGCTCATGTTGGTTGTTAGTTTTTGTCCTGCTTGTGATGTGATGCTGATGTGTTGTCACTAGTTGTAGACATGGAGGTAGTGCACAATAGTGTTGTTGGTTTTAGACCCACATATGGGGTGTGATATCGTGTGTCGGTTGCTAAAAGCGGGGGTGGTGTGTAATGGAGATCTCGGCTGTTTCTCAAGCCGAAGGCAATTGCCTTGATGACTCCTTGCCATGCTGCCTCTGCCTTTAAAGGCATATTCAGAGGTGCTTAGGCAGCACTAGAGCAGCAGGTAATGAGACGCAGATGAAGAATACATGCATGCTGCCTTCAAAATCGTCCAAATGACGGCACCTTAGAAGGCATAATTGTTTTTGCAAACTTTAGAATGGGATCCCACTCGATGATTCCTGCCTTAAACCTAGGCAGCATTTTTGGCATTTGAGACGCAGCCCGTCTGTTGGCTGCACAAGAGCAGCACATAAAGAGATGCTCTTTGAAGGCTGCGACATGTATCCTTGTGGTCAAAATCGTCTGAAGGCACCTTTTTTTTAGGGATGTCACTTGATACCTTAGACCAGCCTAAGAAGGCAGCATTTCCGTTGTTGCTGGTTTTCAGACGCGGAGGTGGGGCGGGACGTGCTGCAGCTGGTGGAGTGCCTGCGGCTGGTGAACAAGTCCATGCTGGGGGACATGGCCTACGTGATGGACAAAGCCCTGGAGCACATGCACTCCCCCGAGAGGGCCGCCGAGCAGGTGCTGGACAGCCTGCTGGCCAATGACGGGTCAGTACAGCCGTCACGTGACCTACGCACACACCCAAGCTCCGCCCGCTTGCGAATGTCGAGCAGAGCCTCAGGGGTAGACGGTGTGTAGATGTTTAGGCAACTGGATGAATATCGCTTTGGAATTTGTCCACAGTCCTAGAGGACATTGACAATCCCAGTCTAGTACGAGCCTGCTACGTTTTTGGCCTTTTGTTGTTGTTTTTTGTTTTTTTAAATGTCTGTGGTGGTGACTCTTGCCCTTGCAGCGATAGCGTCATCGAGGACGTCCAGAACAAGCTGCAGGACGTGCGGAACCCGATCGGGGCCATGGGCGTCCTGCTGAGGGAGATGGACCTGGAGACAGAGGGCGAGTTGGAGGGGGACTCCCCCCTCGCCGCAGGTGGGCCCCACAAGCCAAATTCCCGATATGGGTTCAGCGTAGTTTAGTTCGTTTTAGTCTATTTGCACAATTGTAAAACAAAGAGATAACATGACAATATTTTTTTCCAATTCAATTTATGAATTTGTTCTCAATCCACTTTTTTTTTTACACCATTTCCATTGGGTTGTAGATGCAGGTCCTTAACCTGGAAAAAAGCCCACTTCTGCCGTTGCGTTGCTACATTGATAACTTGGTTAATGTCATGTATGTGTGTGTCGTTTGTGTTTTTGGTTTTTTTCTTCGATGTATCCAGATATATATTAATTGTGCTAGACTATGGCAACACATTTCCTCTAGAAGGACAATAAAGAATCTAATCTAATCATAACATTATATAATGTAATGATGAGAACGGCCATTCAGCCCAGCAATGCTCTCCTTTTCCTGCCCCTGAAGTTAACCTACTGCTTAGTTTGCCTGAAAGCCCCTATAGTGTCCGGCACCTTATCAAATTTTTCTGCCTCTACTACATGCCCTGGCAAGCTATTCCACATAGTGACCACTCTCTCCTAAGGGGCTTAATCCGTTCTGGTGTGAGGTGACAAAAGTAGAGATTAGAATACTCTTAACTGATCATTGTAATGGGGAAATGCTCCAGGCAATAGTACTTAAATATGAATTGGCTGCATGTGTTTGCTTGTGCTGTCCCCTTAGTGTATGGATGAGTGTATTTTGATGTCAGCCCTTGATATTTAATTTGTGTAGCCTCAAAAACATTGTCTAGGAAGCCATGTTTGGGCATTAATAACTTAAAGTATTATTCCTAGCCTCATCAAACTTTGTAGAATGGAAGACAAACATTCCAACAGAAATCTAAAAACATTGGAATTGAGCAAAAATATTTTACAGGCCTTAGTTTTGGGACGCTAACATTATATAGACAGACTTTGAACAAAATCTGAGATGGTTCTGCAACAACTTTCCTGGATTCTGTCTGATTTGACACGGAATGACCCATTGGTTATGTGTGTGTTTGTGCTGCCCCCTACAGGCCAGCCCCTCAGTGTGCGGTTGAGCCTGTCCCAGCTCTACGGCAGCAGTGTCGCTGTAGCGGTGGTGTGTCAGGCGGTGTGTCAGGTGGCCATGACCCGAGAACTTCTCTGCAGGGACCTCCTCATCCTGCAGCAGCTCTATATGAGAGTGGGAGACAATGTGAGGACACACACACACACACTCTCACACACACACACACACACTCATTCACACGCCCCAGCAGCAGCTCAATATGAGAGGCATACAGTGGACATATAGTGGCGTGCCCCCCGAGCCCCCCCCCCCCCCGCCTTTAACACGTTCCCTGCTCCTGGCCCGCAGGTGTTCCTTGGAGGCGGGGGGCAGCTTCTGCAGCTCCAGCAGGACCTGATCCCTCGCACCTCCCACCTGCTCTGCTCCTACTACCTGCTGAAGTGGGCCAGCCAGCGGCTGTCCAGCACCGTGCCCGTGGACACGCTGTGAGTCATGGCCTCCGCCGAACTAAAGGAAACTACCCTGGAGGATGGGGGGGTGGTTGTCCTCATCCTGTTAAAGCACTGTTCTAGTGGACTGTCCATATTTGGAGAAGAAAGGAGAAGACAGAATGTTCCTGAAAACGGCCCTCTTTGACAACTTCTGGAAAGTTCTGGAACCCTAAGTGTACAGGCATACTGTCAGGCAGTCCGCACAGGACTAAGCCAATTTTCCATGCCCTCCATTTTGTATTTGTATGCAGAAGTCTAACCATGCCCCTGATGTTTCTTCCCTTTCACTCAGAGATGCCAACCTGCAACACCTCTCTGTGCTGGAGCTGTCCGACTCACCTGCCCTCACACCCAGTAAATCAGGTGAGCAGAATTATCCGTTTGGATGAAATTGTATCATAAATAATAAATGTACACTCAGTGAGCACTTTATTTGGTAGACCTGTACACCAGCTTGTTGATGCAAACATTTCATCAGCCAATCATGTGGTAGCAACTAAATGTGTAAAAGCATACAGCTGTTTTTCAGACCAAATGTCAGAATTGTGAAGAAAAGTGACTTACCGCGGAATGATTGTTGGGGCCAGACAGGGTGGTCTGAGTATTCCCGTCCTGGAGGGCCGGCTTGCAAGATGGTTTTTGTTCCAACCACAGCTCTATAAATGTTGGTTCCCTCCTGTACTTGAGCGCAGTAAAATCTTTAGCATACACTCGCAGTCTGTGACTGTAGTCGGTGCTTATGCAAATGTCTGATCAAGACGGTATTTAGCTATAGACTATATAATTAAGAGCAGAAGTTTGCACAAAATCCTGAAGCGGGTCGGCCCTTGCTGTGCACCCCTGGCTTAATGTGTGCGGGGAGTTGTACATTTGGTAACGTGTCCCTCTGTGCAGTGCTCAGCCCTCAGACGGTGGTGGAGCTGTTCTACCAGAACGTGGGGCGGAAGGCCATCATCGCCCAGATCCACTCTCAGCAGAGCTCCCTGCTGAGCGACAGCGCCCTGCACTGGCCCCAGATGGTGTCCTCCATGCTCGTCCTGCTCTCCCAGCACCTGTATCCTCCCGGGGGAAGCCTAATCAGCTACACCACCCCCCCTTCCCCGCAGTGTCAAGTGGCTCCACCCAAATCCCAGGGGGTTTTGGCTTTGCTTGAGAAAATTGAGGAGGTTAAGAATTAAGATGGGTTTTAATGGTGTAGTGTGGCAGTCATTTTGTTGGGTTGAAAGGGTATAAGTTCGAGAGTGCCAGATGTGAGCTCAAATTCACTTCCTGCCACTGACTATTCTACAGGCCACAGTACTGCAGGAGAGCCACTGACTATTCTACAGGCCACAGTACTACAGGATAGTCAGTTACTATTTTATACCCAATAGACCACATTACTATAGGAAACGCAGTGGCTATTTTTTCACACTACAGGCCACATTACAACAGGAGAACCATTGATTATTTGCCCAAACTACATACCACAGAACTGGATCAATCAGTCAAATTCGAGTCAAATTCTGATCTCACCTATGTCTGTTTTTGTTGCCAATGTGTTTTGCTGTAAAATTTCACTAGCATCTAAAGAGCTAGCGTGTCACATGAATGATTTATTTTCTTTCCGCTCTGTGATATCAGTGTTTAGCCCTTACATCTATTCTCCAGCTGGCCAAGCAACCCCGGTTTCCTCTTTCCTGAGGTCCTGATGGGAAACTGCCAGTACACACAGTTACAGGTGAGCCGTTCCACATGGGCAGCATTACATCAAATAGCCCTGATTAACATTACACTGATTTCTCTGACAATCTGAAAAAAGTGCCAATGTAATTACAACGTAGAAGTACAATATGAATATCTTATCTGAACTTACCTTACTTTTCCCAAGCCACAAACGTGCACAAAGAAACCGTATTCAGCAGGACTGTGGAGTGTTTTTGTGTATGTGGGCACTCTTCTCATCTCCCTCTCTTCTGTCCAGGAGTACGTACGGCTGGTCGCCCCGTGGTGCCAGGTCAATGTGGGATCTTGCCGCTTCCTTTTGGGGCAGTGCTACCTGGCAACCGGTGAGGGTCACAAGGTATGTGACACTAAACATGCACTGCTAGCCTTACCAAATTTCGAAGTGACACCCCGACATTCAACGAGTGCAAACAACGGCAACTTATAGAATAATGATGATGAGCTGTTCAGTGACATAAGATAGGCTACCATTAACATTACAGTATCGTAGATTGTATGCTTTTTAGCCAAGGGGCATTATTGGGGTTCACGGTCATGGATAAATGGAAATCAAACACTTGTTCCTTTCCAGGACTTTTAAAAATACAATTTCTATAAAGCAAATACCATACCGGAACTTGGCTTGGTCGCGACTTTTGGTGCACATGTACTGTATCCATAATCACCATCTTTCAAAAATGATGTGTATTTGGCAGTATTTTAAATGTAAGATTGGAAATGAAACTAGCTGGCAAGTCTAGTGAAGTAATTCTTATAAGCAGTAAAAATACAGTCCTGGAAAAATACAGTTTTAGTAGAGTATCGCAATCCTAAACCTGGTATTGGTATTGAAGTAAAAATTTTGGTATAGTGACAATACTTTTTGATGTGGGTTGTTTTTTGGAGAGTGAATATGTGTATTGGTTCTGATGGGTGGTGAAAGGCACATCATGAGCCAGAATGGCGGACTTTGTTATGGGCGGTGTTTGGTGACAGAACATGTGTGCTTATTCTGCTGGGTAGTGAAAGGTACACTGATGAGCCAGAATGGCGGTGTTATATGGGCGGTGTTTGGTGACAGAATGTCACTGTTTATTCTGCGGGGTGGTGTAAGGGACACGGATGAGCCAGAATGGCAGTGTTATATAACGTTTCCGCTGCGTTCCGCAGGCCCTGCAGTGTTTCCAGGAGGCAGCCACCGAGGTGGAGAAGGAGGAGTTTCTGCTGCGGCTGGTGGGGACGGAGGACGAGGAGGTGGGGACTGTCCCACGTCTGCAGTATTACAACAAGGTAGGCCTGTATACCAGCAGCCCCTATCACTGAGCAGTATTACAACAAGGTATGCCTGTATACCTGCAGCCCGTATCACTGAGCAGTATTACAACAAGGTATGCCTGTATACCTGCAGCCCGTATCACTGAGCAGTATTACAACAAGGTATGCCTGTATACCTGCAGCCCGTATCACTGAGCAGTATTACAACAAGGTATGCCTGTATACCTGCAGCCCGTATCACTGAGCAGTATTACAACAAGGTAGGCCTGTATACCTGCAGCCTGTATCACTGAGCAGTATTACAACAAGGTAGGCCTGTATACCAGCAGCCCCTATCACTGAGCAGTGTTACAACAAGGTAGGCCTGTATACCTGCAGCCCGTATCACTGAGCAGTGTTACAACAAGGTAGGCCTGTATACCTGCACCCCCTATCACTGAGCAGTGTCACTGAGTTAGGTACTGTATACCTGTATACCTGCACCCCCTATCACTGAGCAGTGTCACTGAGTTAGGTACTGTATACCTGTATACCTGCACCCCCTATCACTGAGCAGTGTCACTGAGTTAGGTACTGTATACCTGTATACCTGCACCCCCTATCACTGAGCAGTGTCACTGAGTTAGGTACTGTATGCCTGTATACCTGCAGCCCGTATCACTGAGCAGTGTTACTGAGTTAGTTGCTGTAGGCCTTTATACCTATGGCCATTTTATTTATGTATTGTTTTAAAATCCCAGTAGTGTCTTTGGGTCTATTTGACCCAGGCTAACCGCTTCACATGTGCTAATAAGAATACCAGGCCTGATGGTCTGTTGAAGCATTACATTAATGGCATTTGACAGTTGATCAGGAGACTATCCTCCCCTGGAGCAATGCAGGGCCTTGCTCAAGGGCCCAACGGCTGTGCGGATCTTATTGTGGCTACACTGGGGATCAAACCACTGACCTTGCGGGTCCCAGTCATGTACCTTAACCACTATGCTACAGGGCGCCTTAAATATTGCCTCGAGGTTGATGCAGCTAAATTTCATTGCAGGACACTGCAGGGCATTTCATATGGGGTTTGGCTTTGTGCAGGTGCTGAGGCTTTTGGAAGATGTGGGCTTGCCTGAGCTGGTTATACAGCTTGCTACTGTGGCAATTTCAGAAGCCACCAATGATATCCGGAGTCAGGTAGGACTTTGTCTCTTCAATTCAATTAGTATTTATTAAGTGAATGTTCCTGTTGGGTTCATCATTCTTGTTTTCTGATCTAGTCCTTGAGCTAGTCACCATTTACCTAAATAAGTGTACACTTTGAAAACAATATTGTACCCTTGCATTCTAGTATGCATCACGGCCTTAAAGGCTACAGTGTGCGCCCATAGCATGCTAAAGGCTGTCGCATGCACCCATAGCATGCTAACTACTGCATTGGCACCCATAGCATGCTAAAGGATAACACATGCACCCATAGCATGCTAACTGCTACAGTATGTACCTATAGCATGCAAAGGGATACAGTGTGCGCCCATAGAATGTTAAAGGCTGTCGCTAATGCTAACAGTCGTCTCACACCTCCTGTTCTTCCGCAGGCTGCCCTCAGGACTCGCATTTTCAAACACCACCTGGACCTGGGCCACAACAGCCAGGCGTACGAGGCCCTGACCCAGAATCCTGACCCCAGCAGGTACCGTCAGGCAGGAGCAATGGCCCAGTCACGACCCTCGCTCCTCTGCCGTCTGCTGGAGATTATTTCTTGGCTGAAAGCCAGCTGCTGGGCTCCTTTGCAGAATTGGTTAAACTGACCATTTTTTCCACACCAACACTTGTTGACTGTCACCTCACCTGGTTACTTGAGTCTCAACAGGGAGTTGATTTTACTTTCACTGCTTTAGGTTGACTATGTTGAGTAGAAGAACTCTGGCGTTGATTGTGTTGAGTAGATTGTGTTGCATAGGCTACAACTCTTGAGTCAAAGGAGCTGACTGTGTTAAGTGGAATTTACCTCTGGAGTTCACTGGTCTGAGCAGGCTAAAGGCCCATCCACACCGATAACTATAACAATGTGGGCATCCATGCTGCTGAATGATAACGTTCCATTTTGCATGTAAATTTGATTGGCTGTCAGTGTTTTATTGCTCTGAAAGTGATCCCAACTACATTGTTCCTCACTGTCGTCATTATAGTTGTGATATCTCACCCATCGACTTGAATTAGACAGATTTCTATAACAACATATTCATAGTTATTCTTATAGTTATGCTTCTCGGTGTGGATGGGCCTTAACTCTGCCTTGGTCTGTGTGGTCTGCAGGCAGTTGGACTGCCTGAGGCAGCTGGTGGTGGTTTTGTGTGACCGCGCCCAGCTACAGGACCTGGTGCAGTTCCCCTACGTCAACCTGCATGATGAGGTGAGCCCCTCCTGCCTGTGTCTGACCATCTGTTCTTATGCTCGCCAACGCCAGTTATGAGATCTCTGTAGCTGCAGACCACAGGTGCGGAGACCGTGAACTATGGTTGCACGATATGAATGAATATGCGATAACGTTGTTGGTTATTACGATGACAAGGTGACTTGTGATTAAACAAATATTGAAGTGTGCACAGCTCTAATGTCTTTTTGCTTCAGGTACACTGCTAACATAGACCCCAGACAATGAATAGCCTATGCACACTGAATAAAAAATGCGAAATGCTTTATTTCCAACCGCTTTTATTGAACATTGCACATGACCAGCCAATCAATTTAACAGAACATCAATTTCAATAAATACTATTCATCGCTGTTAAAACGGTCTTTTGCGATGTGTTGCATGTTCATATCTCGATGATAAATATATGATGTACGGTGCAGCCCTGCTTTGAACTGGTGAACTATGTCTTCCATTATTCCTTCCTACATGCATAGGAAGCACTGTTTGCCGTTCTATCCTGTAGTTTTTATTCTATCCTGTAGTGTTTATTTTCAGTGTCTCTCCTGTGTGCGCTGGTGTGGGATCTGCAAGTACTCGCCCTTCTACGATCTTAGAAGAAGACGGTCTGCGTTTGCGCAATGAGAATTGTCAAATTTCCGACCGCGATTGTTGCGTTTCAGGTGGTCAGCATCATCGAATCCCGGGCGCGAGCAGTGGACCTCATGTCTCATAACTACTACGAGCTGCTGTACGCGTTCCACGTCAACCGACACAACTACAGGAAAGGTGGGTCGCCCAAGGTTCAACGTTTGCCATTGGAATACCTTGGAAATTTGTTGTTTTCAGCTTCAGAGATACTGAAATGAATGGGCTCCAAGTAGATACAACCTTTTAAATGTAGCATTTATTTCGTACTTTAATTTTTTTTTAGGGATGGGCACGATTAATTGATTAACCGGTTAACCAAAACGGATGTCTTAACTGGCTAAGATTATTATTATTATTTTTTTATGTTATTGTTATTTTTTGCCTTCCCCACGTTTTCCTGAACTGACGCCCTGTTGTGCAGAAACATATCTAATGAGCTTATACTGAGTTATATTGTTCTGGCTGTGGTCCAGCCTGTTGGAGCATACTTGTATAGCCCATTCCCAGGGATTCTGAAAATAGATTTTTAACCGGCTCAATCAATTACATTTTGCCAGTTAGCTGGAATATGAAAATACTGAAAATGCCTATCCTTAGTATTTTTATACTCTACTTCACACTTTTATTTAGTGCCCTATAACAACACATCTGTTGTGTTTTTCAGCGGGCACGGTGATGTTTGAGTTCGGCATGCGTCTGGGCCGTGAGGTCCGCACCAGTCACGGCCTGCAGAAGCAGGTCAACTGCTACCTGGCTGCCATGAACTGCCTACGCCTCATTCGGCCGGACTACGCCTGGATCGTCCAGCCTGTGTCCGGCGGAGTGGTAGGCATCGCGTCACATCTGGGGAGTGAATGCCGCGATATCGCAGTCCAGCTCGTATGCAGGGGACGGTTGCCGCGTTATCACAGTCCAGCTCGTCCAGTATGTGGTCTGCATTTTTATAGCACCTTTATCCAAAGCGCTGTACAATTTATGCTTCTCATTCACCCATTCACACACACTTGCACACCAACGGCGATTGGCTGCCATGCAAGGCACCAACCAGCTCGTCAGGAGCAATTGGGAGTTAGGTGTCTTGCTCAGGGACACTTCGACACACACAGGGCGGGATCGAACCGGCAATCCTCCGACTGCCAGACGACTGTTCTTACCTCCTGAGCCAATAAAAGGCAACTTGTAAATTATTCGGGGGAAGAAGTGCCCCACTCCCTGTATTTAGCTTATGCTAATGTGTTCCTCGAAACAGTCCCGTTCAGGCAGGTCTGAGATAGTCTTGTCACTGTTGTAGATTTGTTGCAGTGCATTGATGGACATGCCATGTGTTTATGTTGTACAGTATGAACGCCCGGGCACCTCACCAAAGAGGAACTATGATGGGGAGTCCGCTGCAGGTCCAGGTAATCCGATTACATTCTCTCAGACACCCTTGGTTGTTTCGCTCTGACTACATGTACCACGTATAATAATAATAATAATAATAATCATAATAATAATAATAATAATTTGTTATTTGGCTGGTGATTTTATCCAAAGCGACTTGCAGTTGATCGGACTAAGCATGGGACAGTTGCCCCTGGAGCAATGTGAGGTTAAGAGCCTTGTTCAAGGGCCCAACAGCTGTGTGGAACTTATTGTGGCTACACTGGGGCTTGAACCACTTTTCGTAGCTTTTGAAACGAGGAAGTTGCGTCCTGTTACCAGCGGAGCGAGCCTGGTAGAAAGTACATGTCTACCTGCTGCTGTATATACAATTTTACAAAGTGTAACGCCCTTTATTATTTTCTGTCAGTGTAATTTCTTAGACTTCCTTTTCCTGTTTTTATTGGCTAGTGAGCCGTCAGATAGAGATCTTGGAACTGAAGGACCTGGAAAAGGAGTATATCCTCGCCCGCAACCGGCTCACCCTGGCCGAACACGACCCCTCTACTGCGGGTAACACAGGTAAGGAGTCTCTGTCCACACCCTGCACAACATTAACACGTCGGACCAACCGTCTTTTTGGGGTGGATACACAGTGATTTGCCACAATTTTAGATTTTGAATCACACAATTAACTAATTAATGTGGTTAATGTGCACCTTCTTTTTTATACATTTTGATTTCACCATGTAGAAATTACAGGGGTGTTTATTATATGGGCACCATAATGTTTGGGACACATGGCTTCACAGGTAATTTGTAATTGCTCAGGTGTTTTTAAATGCCTCCTCAATGCAAGTATATGAGATCTCTCAGCACCTAGTCTTTCGATCACCTTTGGAAACAGTTGGTCAAGTTTTATTGTATTTATCTAATGACGAGTTATTACAAAGTGCGATAATTCCTTATCTTTTTTTTTTGATGAATTCTTTAAATTCCAGGCCAGTTCAATGTGCATCTTCAGTGGTTTTTCTCACCGTTCCAATTAAATCTTATTGAATTGCTTGATGAATGCTTTGGGGATTGAGCCTCGTTTTTTGGCCTGGTTTTTGCAGGCAGTGCCCCTGCTGTGGAGATGGTGACTCTCCTGATCCAGGCTGGGCTGTTTGACGCGGCCCTGGCCCTCTGCAAGACCTTCAGGCTCACACTCACTCCTGTCTTCGAGGGACTGACTTTCAAGTAAGTCTAAGAACAGGCTGGCTGGAATAAGATTTAGCCCTATACTGTAAGTCTAAGAACAGGCTGGCTGGAATAAGATTTAGCTCTATACTATAAGTCTAAGAACAGGCTGGCTGGAATAATATTTACCCCTATACTATAAGTCTAAGAACAGGCTGGGTGGAATATTATTTAGCTCTATACTATAAGTCTAAGAACAGGCTGGGTAGAATATTATTTAGCTCTATACTATAAGTCTAAGAAGACTGACTGGTATAACTTCAAGTCCTTTTAAGTCTGAGGGAAGGAAAGGATTGCATTAAACCATTCATCTGTAAGCATCGGTGCAGTGCAATAGGGTTGTGTCGTACGTACAGTATTACCAATGTGCTCATTTTAAATTTGAAGAGGAACAGATATTAACTATTAACTCGCTAATCCCATTTTTTCTTTTGTTGCGAGTAAGATAATTGTTGGATTCAGCTAATGGAATGTGGTTTAAAATACAAATCTCTTGTGTGGTCGTACTTCTTTTTATAGAATTCCTTCATTTGTGCTTTCTGTTCAGGTGCATTCAGTTACAATATGGGGGAGAGGCCAGTCAGAATGAAGCCTGGAATTGGTTGGCAGCCAATCAGCTTTCGACTGTCATCACTACCAAAGAGTCCAGGTTTGTGTTTTCTAGTTTTGAGATAATGTATGCATATATAAGATGTATTGCTGAATATAGTATACCTTAAATGACCCGTCTGTTCTCTCACAGCGCAACGGATGAGGCGTGGCACCTGCTGGCCTCCTACTTGGAGAAACACCCTTCCCAGAATGCTCAGCACCACCGCAGCGTAATCAACGTGCTGTTGTCACATGGGGTGCCCTTGCCCGATTGGCTGGTCAACAGCTACAAGGTGGGGGCGGTTTGTTGCACCCAGAGACATCACTTCCGTGCCTTTTCCTTTGTCTCCGACAGAGTGATTTGCAATTTCTGTATATTATCCACCCTTACAACTGCACATAAACAAAATCATTTTAGTTGAAAAGTTTGCAGTCATTGAATCAGCTTGCACTGTAAAAAAGAGTTTAGTCTAAAAATACACTGCAGCGTTGAGCTGCTCTTCGCTGTTCCGTGTGAAATGCAGTTTACCATCAAGCTTTGGGTGTAAAAATGCGGTGTTGAGCATGTGGTGTGAAAATTAGGTGTTGAGCGTGTGGTGTAAAAATGCGGTGTGGTGTAAAAATGCGGTGTTGAGCGCGTGGTGTAAAAATGCGGTGTTGAGCATGTGGTGTAAAAATGCGGTGTTGAGCGCGTGGTGTAAAGATGCGGTGTTGAGCGCGTGGTGTAAAAATGTGTTGAGCGCGTGGTATAAAGATGCGGTGTTGAGCGCGTGGTGTAAAAATGCGGTGTGGTGACGGCTGATGTTTGCAGCTGGTGGACGCTGCCGCGCTGCTCCGCCTCTATCTGAACTACGACCTGCTGGAGCCGGCCGTGGACCTGGTGCTGGAGTACGTGGAGGCCCTGCTGGGAAAGGGGCACCAGTACTTTGGAATAGAGGTATGGACTGTTGCAGCCGCTGGATTGCAATGAAATATTAATATATACACTCACCAAGCAATTTATTAGGTATTTATTGAACTTATTTTTTAGCCTTCTACTGCTTTAGCCTATCCACTTAGACTTATGACCCGTATCTGCATGATTGTATGCATTGCACTGCTGCCACACAATTGGCTGATTAGATAATCGCATGAATAAGTAGGTGTAACAAAGTGTAATGTCCCTAGTGAAGTGCTTGGTGAGTGTATATATTTTTTTTTTGTATTCCCCTCCCCCTCTCTCTTCTGACTCACTATTACCATTTTGCAATACCAAATCCTATTAATTGCAAATAAACCTCAACGGTATATTTGGCAGAACACGGACGAACCTGAGCTGTCCTCCTGACCATGCAATGTCAGCCGCTTTTTCTGTCAAGCTTTCTGGAAACAATGGCGGGAGTGATTCAGTTTCACCAGCTAACAGGAAGAAGTTTCTCTCATGGTGGTACTCTCGCTCTGTCTGATGTTTCAGAGGCCCCTCTCAGCTACAGCACCACTGGTATGGCTGCCCTACACCTCCATAGACCAGCTGCTGCAAGCGCTAAACGAAAACCAGTCCGATGATAACAACGCCAACGTAAGTAGGAATCTCTTCCCGTCCATGTTACCCCCTCTCCTCTTGGAATATTCGTGAATATGATATTCGCCAAAGCACAAATATTTGTTCCTTCCTTATTTTTTCGATAGTATTTGTATTAGGAAGGCTATCCAAGTAGCTGCACAGTGCATATCTGAACGCATTTTCATTCCTGTACTTGTATTGTTGGGTGAGAAAATGTGTTTGTTACAATTGTGAAGCATTACAATTGTGCCAGTTCGCCCCTACCAGATGCAGGATGTTGTGCATCTACCCCCTAGAGCAGTAGTGCTATTTTTGTTATTGCAAGCGGTGTTGTCCCTTGTGGCTTTCCCTAGCCCATACCTGCTTAAATGAATACATTTTACTTATGTGTTGTTGTTTTTTTCTTTCCAACAGCTGAACAGCAAGCTACAGGACAAGCTGCAGGAGTACCACAGACTGGTGGAGCAAGCTTCGCACCGTCGGCTAACAGCCCACTAGCCTCGGACTAGGCTTCCGAAAGCCCCACGGAAGATCACAGCACTGCACTATCGGAGCACTGCCTTTGTACACACTGCTCGCATCCTTCCCGTTAATCGTTTCTATAAAAACAGTTTAACAAAGCAGAAGGTTTATTTTTCTATTGTAAAATTAAATGGAATGTTTATTTATGAACGAAAAGGACCGGTTTCCTCAGCATGTTGTACTGTAACAACTTTACTGCCGTCTCGGAAATTTTGTTTGTCGTCGCTGTCAGGGAGATGACCGAAATATGTAACGGTGTCTTAATGAGGAGAAAATGTCTGTTGAAAATGTACAGTATGTATCTGTGTGTCTGTGTGTTTGAAATATGTATTTACAAACCTTGGTTTCCTTCTAAGTGAGAATGATTCAAACATTTTCTTCTGCGCTTTATGAAAGTAAATGTGTATTTTTTATAGAAGTGCATTTGTAATACGCATACCATATTTTGTTCTTTTGTACTCTTGCCTTTTCAGATTTCTTGTAAAGTCTCTGTGCTCTTAGTAATTTTGCTTGTATTACAATAAATAGATTACCTTTCAGTTGCTGAGACATCGACTTGATTTTTCGTAAATCATCATCAACTGTGTGCCCCGGATTCCCCATAGACCAAACAAGTCGTACGACTCCTGAAGAAAAAAGTGTGCTGACTGTTTGTTGTCTCCATGCTCTCACGTTATTTCCCCGAGGTTTGGTCAACCCCAATTTAATAAGCAAATTGATATTGATACATTTGAACATTGCAATTTTTACATTCCGATTTATTAAAGTTTAGCATGTTCAGTTGATATAAGGTCACAGTATATAATTGGGTGTTCCGTGAATTTGTATTGCTGTGTTGTCTGTCAATAAGCTGTATACTATTGCATTTCAATGCAATTCAATGTAGGCCTATATCGCATGTTTTTGCTTGAACCGCATGGGACACATGGCGTGTTCTCAGTGGTAGAGGGGGGAGGCTAGTTCCCTTGTCAGCTCCTTGGAAACGGTGTTGTATGACGTCAGTTGCCAAGGAGCGCAAGTTGTTGTAAGCGGGTTTTCGTGGCATAGAGGAATTTTCACGTACGATTTATTGTTTGTTGAACTGCATTTAGATGCCCAAATACCGAGAACGTTTACAGTGAGTATTAAGGTTTCCTTCACGATAATGGTTTGCGTAAATGGTTTAAAAATCTGCTGCTGAAAAAAGGAGAACCCGCTGATAGCCTACAGGGGAGTTGGGTAGAGAAGAGTTCCTGAGTGTACATTTATGTGTCACAGAGAACCAGTGCTCAGTATAAAATGTAGGTAGCCTAAACATGACGTTCAAAACTTGTTTCCAACAGACTGTGTCCTGCTTTGAAGACGGACTCCGCGATGCAGGTTGGTCAGGTTGGCCACATTTATAGCGAGAAAACCTTACGAAGTGATTTGTTTTTACCGAATGACTTTCCCTCGACAATATATATGACAATATATAACGTATTCTAAAGCTTAACTTTTTTTGATTTTATATTATTTTGTTTCATATTAAGATGTTGGTGGACCCCTATGAGAACTTCATGCTGCATCATCTGCGGCACTATGGATTGTTTACGGGTGAGCACACCGTCTGAACTTGCTTGGTCATTTTTGCACGGTGAGCTGTGCAGCTTCAAGTTAGTTTTGTTTATAAAGTGTGTTGTTAGCTACGTTCTGTATCTGTAACAATTTAAATTGTTCTTTGGATAAACTAATGCGGGGCGGCGGCGGCATCTATTAGGCTATTGTTTTATGAGCGTTAATACTTTTTGTGTTATGCCTTGTATATATGCAAGTTAAGATTGGATAACACATGACAAAATATGATCGTTTTAAGCCTGCTTGTCAACACAGATGCAGGTTTTTTCTTTTCTTTACCGGCACACATGTGGATATCAGCCTTGCTGCACTACTGTTAACTCCGTAGGGTCGAATTAATTTCTCAGAACAGCGTGTCCACGTCAAGGACACCGTTACTCTGAGCCAGAGGTGGGAACGGGACCGCTCCGTTGACATCGCGGTCTCGGACAAGAACTCGGATAAGAACTCTGATAAGAACTCGGACAAGAACTCGGACAAGAACTCTCTGAGCAGCGACGATTCCGACTCTGATGCGCTGGGAAAAGGGAGCACAGTCCCTCGGAGGCCACGTGAGTTACCCGAAATAGGGCTACCCTCGTCGACGCATTCACTGCTCTTGCCATTAAGTTAAGGTAGGCTACTCATACCCAGGGTCATATCTACCATTGTGGACACCAATGTCATGTCCTCGGTATTTTTCTCATGTCCATCTCCAAAGCCTGGATTTAATTTCATTCTAGCCCAATTTAGAGGTGTGCGTATGCTACAGTATTTACACCCTAACATTCATGAATGACTATAAATTAAAGTGGAAAAAGTGCACACCCTGGCCTCAGCCCACTCCAGCTGAGCTCAGTATGAGCTGAGATTTCTAGCTCCTGGTTATGCCCCTGTGCTTGCCTCTTTCTAATCGCAGAAACATGATGATTCCTGATTATTCTAGAAATGCTGAGAACAGAGGCAAAGGATTTGGGGATGGGTGACTGTTTGGCTTATATGTATACACCTGAAAGGGGGGTATACCTTGTGAAGAAAGATAAAGGTTGAGAGGAAGAATGCAGACATTTTCTTTGCTAATTATTCAGATGATACACATTTACCAGAGGTCTTGTGTATGTCATAGTGCTTTTTTCACAGTAGGAGATTCCTAGGTAAAGCTATATATGTGTTTGTCACTGTGATCCCCATTTAAAGCTGCGTGTGTGTGTGTGTGTGTGTGTGTGTGTGTGTGTGTGTGTGTGTGTAACTGTGATCCCCATTTAAAGCTCTGTGTGTGTGTGTGTGTGCGTGTAACTGTGATCCCCATTCAGAGCTGCATGTATGTAAGTCTCACCCCCCATTTAAAGCTGTGTGTGCATGTAGCTGTGATCCCCATTTAAAGCTGTGTGTGTGTGTGTGTGTGTGTGTGTGTGCGTGTGCGTGCGTGTGCGTGTAACTGCGATCCCCATTTAAAGCTGTGTGTGTGTAACTGCAATCCCCAGGTAAAACTGTAACTATGATCCCCAGCTAAACCTATGTAACTGTGATCCCCAGCTAAACCTGTGTAACTGTGATCCCCAGTCTCCCTCCCAGTAGAGCCGGCCCCCAGGTCCAGGCAGCTGGTGTTCAATCCTGAGCAGGGCTTTTCCATCCCGAGGCTGCGGGAGCCCCACGGGCTGTTCGCCTCCCTGTCCCTGTCCAGCCTGCCCCAGGGCGTGCGCTGGCCAATCGAGTGCCAGGTCCTGAAGGAGCAGATCCAGCACATCGGTACCTTGTCATAAACACCGCTCCGACACTAGTTCTGCGTTCACATGGAGCACGCTAGACTGTATTGCAGCACTTTTGAGACGGTACCGTGGAAAAATAAAATGTATGTTGCTATGATGTTTTTGCTTGTCCTATAATACAGGCTGTTTCCAACATGAATAGATAAAGGAGGATTGCGTTTGGTATAGCTCTTTATCTGTATATGTCCCAACCGGTTTGGAATTCTGTTTAATAGAATGTTAAGTTGCATCATTTTTAAACCTCAACATTAAGTTCCATCTGTCTTGGTCATTGACAGAGTCCTTTGCCATCATAATCATGTTTTACCGTTGTGCTCTCGTCCACTATAATGATATCCGGTTTACCATCTACTGTGATTCATGTGAATGCAGCATTAGCCTAATTTTACAGATGTTCTGTCAGTGCTTGTTCTGTAAAGTGTTTTTGAAACGTGCATCTGTATCACTGAAACTATATCCATCTCATAGATGACCTGATGTCAGTTGTCAGGTTTGATGCGTTGCTAAATACTATTTCACTTTTAGGCAAACTAAGCAATAGTTACACTTTTGTGGTAGGAAAAGCGAACATTGCTGTGCTGAATGACCTGTTCTTGTCATTTTGTTATGATGTGCCTTGACGTTTTGGGATGGATACATGCATCCAAATTCAGAATTTAGGAGTTACACATTCATAATTGTTAACTGTATGTAGAGAAACAAGCCAAATTGAGAATAAGATGACAGCAAAAGGAAAACAACCATTAAATGTTTGAACAATCATCCAAGTAACATATTTAACTTGGGGCTTTGTATCTTTGATTCGTTTGAATTTTCTACAGTGATGCAGTAGTCTGTGCCTTTTGTGGTTATGCTTGTGCTTTTGTTCCTTTAGAGGTGATCCTGTCTGCTAATATCTGGTGTTCTCTCTCAACTTTAGAATGGGAGCCACCACAACCGGAGCCATTCTACCAGCCCACGGGTCACGAGAGGACACCCTTGCCTGTTGGAGATGAGAAAGGCAAGCTTGTGTTTCAGATCGAGCCAGGTAGGACAATCCCTCTCTACATTCCAGTGCAAGCAACACCTCTTGAGCTAAGTTATACTTAATTCACTTTTCCTCTGTGTTTGACCTATCATAATACATGGGAGCAGTGGGTTGCCTCAGTGCAGCGCCCAGCGACCAACTCCAGTTCTGAGGCCAGTAGCTTGGTCAAGGGCAATGGCAAGAGTATACCTAACCGCTCTCGCACCATGTTTCTGCAAAGATGTAAAACGTAGCTAACTGTTTCACTGTTTCCCTATCCTACTGTTGAAGTTGAAATGTTTGTATGTTTTGAAATTCCAATTATGACAGCCATGAGTCTTTTTCTTATAATTTGTGATAAAGTTTGAGGGGAAATTTAGACTATTCATCCATGCAGAACTTTTTAGAATCATTGATATCTTTGTGAGAGCATTTATGGACCCCCATCTTCAGGTCAGACCGCAGTTTCTGATGGGATTTAAGTCTCGAGACTGACATGTCCATTGCAGAACACGGATGTTATTTTAATTCAAGCATTTCTCTGTGGATCTTGATGTATGTTTGGAGTCATTGACCAGCACGGCTTGTCTACCTATGACCAATCTCATTACATTACATTGCATGTCATTTGGCTGACGCTTTTATCCAAAGTTGATTAATCCAAAGTTGACTTACAGTTGATTAGTCTAAGCAGGAGACAATCCTCCCCTGGAGCAATGCAGGGTTAAGGGTCTCAAGGGTTGCTCAAAGGCCCAACTGCTGTGCGGATCTTATTCTGACTATTTTAGATCAACGGCGTAAAACATTCAGGCAGAAAACTGATTAAGTACCAGAAAATCTGGGCAGAAAATCTTGTTTTCCAGGGATTAAACCACCGACCTTGCGGGTCCCAGTCATGTACCTTAACCACTACGCTACAGGCCGCCTGTATCTTAGCTATCTAGCAGAGACAACAAGGTTTTCTGCCCAGATTTTCTGGTACTTAATCAGTTTTCTGCCTGAATGAATTATGCCGTTGATCTTAAGTAGTGCCCCTGGACCACTGGCAGTAAAATCCAAAACATCAATGACACACCTTCTTATTCGACAGTAGATATGAGGTGCTTCTCCTTGTATGCATTCCTGTTTTGTCACCAATGATGTCAATGATGTGTATCATTTGACCATAGCACTCTCTTCCTGTCATAATTCCAATGATTGGCAAACTCCAGATACTTGGTCTTGTTTATTTTGCTCAGTCGGGCTCCTTCCACAGAGTTGGTTGTACCCATTATCTTTGGCAAGTTGCATTAGCTAGCTAACACGCAACTGGCAGCACTAGACAACATAAGCATGTTAAATTTGATCAATTCAAGCTTCCTACAATTTGAGTCATTTTTCGTCAGAATGGTGACGTATTCAGATATGAAAAAATTCCCTCGCTGGTGTGCCACTGCAACAGTTGTTGGATCCGAATACAATACGTCTTTTAGTCATCGCAACTAACGTTATCTTCGGTGATCACTGCACTGCGCAAACAATGCTAATTTCACAGAGCGGCAAAGCTAATAATATCTTCGTATCCTACTTCCTCCCGCCATTTTGTCCGAAAATATGACAGAATTTTCTGAAACTGAGGCCTGGCAAAAACAGTCAGCCTACTTTTAGGGCTCATTTCTTTATGTCAATAAAACAATGCTTTTTAATATGAATCATAAGATGGCGGGTGTAGTTCATTTTTGAATATATATCCTGCTTTACCCTAAGAATAGTCCACCAAATATTGATTTGTGCCTAAGGATATAAAGTTTCTTTGCATTATTCAATGCATAACAACATCATGTATTTTGAATATTTTGTCAGTTATCTTATTTGCCAGTAAATACTGGAAATGTTCTGAATGACAATATTTTTGTCTGGATTTCAAATCAAATGTGATCAGTCTTTCATGAAATATTTTACACATAAATGTGAAACTGGACATTTTTTCCAGAGCTCTATGATTCTTCAGATTAAGACCAGAGACGTGGGTCCTGTACTGGGGACAAAAATGAATTGCCATTAGGAGGTTAAGTAATGGAGGAATGTAGACGCTGAGTGTGTGGCGGATATTGAATCTCTGACTGCTTCTCTCACCTTGCAGCCACAAAGACCTCCTACTTCACCTCCGCCCGGGTGGGCGGCTGCCGAGGGCCAATCAGAGCCTTCCGCTCCTGCCCCAGTGGGTGGGGGGACTCCACCTTGGAGTTTGAGTCTCGGTTTGAGAGCGGGAACCTGCAGAAAGCCGTGCAGACGTGAGTCTGTGGTTCTCCTCGAATTTCATAGAAATGGCAAATATAGAAATGTGTTTTTTCCCCCCCCTCTCTCATAAGATAGCATTTATATCTGTGCCATTAACTGGTCAACTATGTAGGGAAAATAAGCTGAAGTTTGACAAATACTTTACACTGCACTGTGCTACACTCCTCCCCAAGCAACATTTCTGATGGGCATTTACATGATCTATATAGCACTCAATGGTCAACTCAGTTGCATAGTTACCCTTTTACCTTAAATTGCTTCTTTTTTTTTTTTTTCTTCAAGCGGGCTCCGCGACTACGAGCTGACGCTACGCACGGACCTCTACACCGAAAAGCACACTCAGTGGTTCTACTTCCGGGTCACGAACATGAAGGCGGGACAGACCTACCGCTTCACCATCGTGAACCTGATGAAGCCCAGCAGTCTGTACGGCCAGGGGCTGAGGCCGCTGCTGTACTCTGAGCGGGCCGCGGCCACCCGCGGCGCGGGCTGGCGACGGACCGGTGCCGACATCAAGTACTACGCCAACCAGACCGAGCACGACGGCCACGCCCTCTACTCTCTAACCTGGACCTGCCAGTTCCCCTACGAGGGGGACTCCTGCTATTTCGCCCACTCCTACCCGTACACCTACACGGACCTGCGGCGCTTCCTGACCTCGGTGACCTCCGACCCCGTCACCGCCGCACTCTGCAAGGTGCGCGTGCTGTGCCGCAGCCTGGCAGGAAACGCTGTGTACGTCCGTCCGTCCGTCCGTCTGTCCATTTGTGGAGTTTGTTGCAAGTTTGTTTAGTTTTCCAATGGAATTAGTGGGTGGCAGGCACAAACATATAGAACTATTGGATATATGCATTGTCCAGTACCCTGTACCATAGTGTATTCAGCCTGTTTTGATTTTCAACTGCTAAATCATGACTAGATTGAAAGTTAAAATGGACATATATTTACACATGATAAGGGCTGGGACAATTACTTAATGCTAAGAAACCCACAGCACATTTTTTTGTTTATGGCGTCAGCTGCTTGGCTCCATATTGTTATATTTTCAACTGTCTTGCGAGTCTCCTCGATTGCCGCTTGCAGCTGTGTTTCTGGTTATAAAACCGCCCTGACGTGACGTCGTGTCCCATGCCTAGGTACGTCCTGACGGTGACCTCGCCGTTCTCCAGCCGCGAGGCGGCGCGCTCGAAGCGGGCGGTGGTGCTGACGGCCCGCGTGCACCCGGGGGAGACGGTGGGCTCGTGGGCCATGCAGGGCGCGCTGGAGTTCCTGCTGGGCGACACGGCGGACGCGCGGCTCCTCCGCGACGCCTTCGTCTTCAAGCTGGTGCCCATGCTCAACCCCGACGGCGTGGTGGTGGGGAACTACCGCTGCTCGCTGGCCGGCCGCGACGCCAACCGCAACTACCGCACGCTGCTGCGGGAGGCCTTCCCCTGCGTCTGGCACACGCGCAACATGGTGAAGAGGTGAGGGAGCAGTTTGTGGGGGCGGCGGGGGTTTGTGAGGCGACTGAACTCCACGCCCTGCAGACCGCAGTGTAGAGCAGAGAGTGGGGTGTCTAGAGGGCCGGCTGAGAACTGGAAGGTTGGTGGTTCGATTTCTGGCTTGGGCTGCTGTATTCCAGATGTGGGCTATAGCAACTGCCAGATGGCTGGTGATGTCTACAGTGCTTATCTTATTTCCCAGCTTTACACCATCTTATTCCCCTGCTTTACACCATCTTATTCCCCTGCTTTACGCCATCTTATTCCCCAGCTTTACACCATATTGTCCCCCAGGTTTACACCATCTTATTCCCCTGCTTTACTCCATCTTATTCCCCTGCTTTACTCCATCTTATTCCCCTGCTTTACTCCATCTTATTCCCCAGCTTTACTCCATCTTATTCCCCTACTTTACTCCATCTTATCCCCCAGCTTTACACCATCTTATTCCCTGCTTTACATCATCTTATTCCCCTGCTTTACAACATCTTATTCCCTGCTTTACACCATCTTGTTCCCCAGCTTTGCGCCATCTTATTCCCCAGCTTTACACCATCTTATTCCCCGCTTTACACCATCTTATTCCCTGCTTTACACCATCTTATTCCCCAGCTTTACGCCATCTTATTCCCCAGCTTTACACCATATTGTCCCCCAGGTTTACACCATCTTATTCCCCTGCTTTACTCCATCTTATTCCCCTGCTTTACTCCATCTTATTCCCCTACTTTACTCCATCTTATTCCCCTACTTTACATCATCTTATTCCCTGCTTTACACCATCTTATTCCCCTGCTTTACAACATCTTATTCCCTGCTTTACACCATCTTGTTCCCCAGCTTTGCGCCATCTTGTTCCCCAGCTTTACTCCATCGTATTCCCCTGCTTTACTCCATCTTATTCCCCTGCTTTACTCCATCTTATTCCCCGCTTTACACCATCTTATTCCCTGCTTTACACCATCTTGTTCCCCAGGTTGTTGGCTGAGAGAGAGGTGGTCCTGTACTGTGACTTCCACGGGCACAGCCGGAAGAACAACGTCTTCATGTACGGCTGCGAGAATCGTGGCAGTCCCCAGTCCCGCTTTCATGAGCGCATCTTCCCCCTGATGATGAGCAAGAACGCCAGTAACAAAGTGAGACCCTTTCATCACGGCCGATACACGTACAGCACCCAATCAGCAAACAGCACCCAAATAGCACCTAATCAAGTGTGGCTGATATACAAACAGCACCCAATCAGCTGTCATGGTGCCTTATCAGTAGGCACTTACCCCTTGCTGTGATCACTTATCTGTTAACTTTTCTGCTTACTTTCCATCGAAACGAATAAAAAATACAAAGTGTTCATTCTGCACACCATCTGTACACTGTTTTACACAGCAAGGGGGAATCTGAAACTTGTATTTCTTTGCTTTTTTCAGTTTTCTTACAAGTACTGCAAGTTCAGGGTTCAGAAAAGTAAAGAAGGAACAGGACGTGTGGTGATGTGGAAGTTGGGGATCGCCAACAGCTTCACCATGGAGTCTACCTTTGGAGGGTCCACATTAGGTGAGGACCATGACACTGAGCACGTCCTCACTCTCATGTAACGGTTGTCTTTTATGCCACTCCAGTGGTGAATGGAGGCTCCGATAGTAGCTAGCGTGTTAATAAAGCTTTTAGTTGATCTGAGTTCTCTTTTTTTGCTTTAGTCTGACCTCATCTTTCAACTTTTTTTAAAATTTGTTCTGCTTTTGCTCCTGAACCCTTTTTATTTTTTCTTATTATTCTTGAAGCACTGAATTATTTTCATTTTCTGTGCAGCACTGGACCAAATCAGTTTTACAAAAGGTCCTACATAAAGTTCTTGTTTTTAGACATTGTCATTCTTATTTTTGCATTGGATGGGCTTTCCTGACAGGGACCCGAAAAGGAACACATTTCAGCATCCGGGACCTGAAATCGCTGGGGTACTACTTCTGCGACACTCTCCTGGACTTCTGCGACCCCGATCCAGCCAAGGTCCTGCACTGCGCTTAGCGTTTCCTTGACCGTAACCGTTAGCGCTCCTGTTGTTTACTCATTGGAAGATATGTGCTGAAATGGTTGTCCAGCACTGGGCTGGTGGGACTGCAGGGCTATCAGGGCTGTTGGGCGTCTCGCGTTTCGGAGGCTGTGTGTATCAGTGTCAGCCTCCCGTGTCCAGGCAGGACATTGCAGTGCTGGAACAGCCCTCTGTTTATGTTTGGATGGTGCAAATTGGGGATTAAAAGAAAAATATGGATTAAAATGTTAAAATAATTTTACGTATTTCAAAAGTGGTCCAAAATATTTAAATGTTTGAACTATTCAAATGTGCATGTGTCGGTGTATGAATATGTATGTTCATTTATGTGCGTACAGTATGTGTGCATGTGCATTACTTGTTTTGAGGGTGGAAAGCATGTGATGACTCTGTGCATGCGTGTGTGCGTATGTGTGTGTGCGTGTGTGTGTGTACGTGTGTGTGTGTGTGCGTGTGTGTGTGTGCGTATGTATGTGTGTGTGTGTGTGTGTGTGCGTGTGTGTGCGTATATGTGTGTGTGTGTGTGTGCGTGCGTGTGTGTGTGTGTCTCGCAGGTGAGTGCGTGCTTGGCAGAGCTGACAGCCATGTGGAGGGAGGCCCGTTGCAGGCTGGGCAGAGACCTGGACTCTGATGCATCTCTCAGCGATGAATCCAGGTAGACGTCTCTCTCACTCACACAATTCCTCCGGCTCAAAACTTATGGTTGTATTTCTTTGTCAAAATTGAAGAGCTCATCCTCTAACTCAGCAAAGTCAGAGCTGTCCATCATATCGCTCAGGCTTGCCAAGTTAAGTTCTGTGATATTTGTATGCTAACGTTACTGTATTTTTGTGTGAGTGTGTTGTGATCGCCTGGATCGGTGGCCGTCCATAAACCAGTCTCTGTGTTCAAGGGTGGAGTTTGAGCGTCCATTTCCTTCTGGGTAACACAGGCTGGAGATTAAAGCCAAACACGTCCAGTGATGTCACTGGACATATTTGTTTTGAGAACTTTTGCGCCATATTTAGGAAACTGCTACACTGATGGTGATAAAAAAAAAAAAAAAAGTCCTACACACATCATTTAACAACACATCAACAAGTATTTAATCCAAATAAGAAAAACTTACAAAAGCGTGACAGTGCTCTTTTAATATCAGCAACCGATTCAGACCCAATAAATCAAGTGAGGTGAGTTAACTCTGTAATTAACTGCTTTAATTGATCAATGAAGTGTTGAGTAACAAGGACCAGGAGTGAGGCTCATTGATTTCGGGTCTGAAAATTTCCTGATTAATAAGAATTTTTATTTATTTATTATTATTCCACCGCATTGTGAACACACATTTATGGAAGAAAATGTACTGTAATCAAGTACTGTGCATGTAAGATGACATGCCCAGCTGACTAGACCAGTTGGCCAGCTGCCATTATGGCCTAAACCTCAAAGACAGCTCTTTCACACTAGTATAGATCCTAGTTACCAGGGCTGTAAAAGTGAGTCTGATCTCTAACCTTTGTTGTCCTTCCCAGCACGAGTGGTTCAAACAGCACGGATTCCAATGACTTGCCTGCTCATCTGCTAAATATCATTGACAAGGTAGATGGTGGCCTCATGCACTGCGGCATCATGAGTGTACACTTTCTCCTCAGTCAGGTGCTAGTACCCCCCCCCCCCTCCTGATTGGTTATCCGGTTTGCAGACTCTGACGTAGTGTCAATGCTCTCCCACTGGGTTCCAGTCATGTTTTGTATCTTTCATAAACCTTAGTGTTTAAGGTAAATTAAAATGTATACTCAGTCCAGTGTAACTGGATCAAACCAATTCCTGATGAACACTCTAGATGAGAGAGGCTATTCAGGCACATGTCAGCAGAGGGCGCTACTGACTAAATGGTACATAGTATTCTTCATTGCATTTTAAATTAACTTTAAATTTAATCTCATTTCTCATTTGACGTGCAATATGTCTGTGTAAAAATGAGTAAGGACATATACAGAAATTAATACCAAAAATGTTTCAAAATTGTACGTCTGTATTCTAGTGCTCTGTTGCTTTCAATTACCAGTAATGATTGTTACTCCAGCAGTTCAGTCTAGAATATTCTAATCACATTTTTATGATTTTGGGGAATAAACAATTACCCACGCCTGGCATGGTCCTTGTTCATTTATCCAGGAAACCCTGTGCAAGAAGAAGCGCCTGAAGACCCGCAAGGAAAGGACCCGGCTGCGACAGGAGAGAGCCCTGAAGAATAAGAACAAAATCAAGCACAATGTAAGAAAATATCTCATTTCAGCGTGGCAGGAGCACCGTGATATGTGTCAGTTTTATGCACTCACTGTTGCCGCCTTTATGCCACGGACAGTAGCTAACACATGCTCAAAAATTCACAGAAAATCACGAACTCATTTGCGTCCAGTATGACAGCTTGTGTCTCACTGGTCAAATGAGTAATAGCGAGCTACAATAAGAAGATTCTTGGGAATAAAAGACCCACCACACGGATGCAACAAATGCACATTTCAGACTTTGTTTTCAAAGGTTTTGACAGCGTATGTCACAGGTGTCAAACTCCAGTCCTGGAGGGCCGTAGTGTCTGCTGGTTTTTTGGGTGTTCGGGGTTCATTCAAGTCATTGATTGGTTAAAGTATCCACACGCCTTGTTCTCAAGGTCTTAATTGGCTCAATTGGCAGCTGATTTAAAGGAAACCACAAAAACCCGCAGACACTGCGGCCCCTTGGGAATTCAGTTTGACACCCCTGGCGTATGTGTATGTGTATGTGTGCGTGCTTGTATAAATACATCCCTCTGTGATAATTTATGGTTATTTCTAAAGTACGTTAGGCTACAGTCAGCTTAACGTTCCCTCAGACAAAAAGTGAGGACATTCGCTTTTTATTATTTTGTATTATTATGTTAGGGCTGGATAATGTATTAACATACTTTAGGTAGTGTGATTGTGTAGTGTTGGGTTGGGGGAATTCAAGGGTACAGAGAAGTGAGCGTTGCCATTCTGCTCTGATAATGGTAGGGAGAGATACCGAAGAACGAAAATCAAGCAGCGGGAGCTGATGGCAAGAGAGAAAAGAAGGTATGTGGTGCAACACTGTCCATTAGCTCCACACGCACTCTCTGACCCACAAACCCACACCCAGCCTCTGATCCTGAAGCATTTTGACCGTCTGATCCTAAACCCACATTCATACTGACCCTGAATCACATCCATCCCCTCTTGCCTCACACCTTGAATTCACATTTCAGGACACACGCCTGGAGGCAGTGACGGCTACCTGCTTGCATTTTGAGGAGCCAATAGCCGCTGCTCAGCCTCCTTTTACTGGTAAATATGACATTTAAAAAAATATTTTATGAGCAGATGAGACCCTGGAATCTAACCCCAGTGTCTTCAAAACTAAGTCAGCACAGGTCCTGTAATTCTAAAGTGTCAATTCACAACGTAAAAAGTATTCTGGAGAGCTTTTACACAGCCACCTAAATTAATCAATTGACTTCTCAATTCATTCATTTAGGTTGTTGAAAACCTGTCTTGATGGTTTCCAAATTTAGTTTGGATTGAATTAGATTTGTCATATAGCATGTAAAAAGAAAATGATCATTTTTGATCTGACTGATTAATAGGACGTTAATATGGAACATTTATTCTTTGTGACACACATAGCTAGCGCTGAAATAGTGTGGCCTTAAGAAGCGAAATCTCCATCCACTTTATTTAACTTTGAGAAACACAAAGAGATGTTCTAGGGCTTTTCCACAGGATTCTTATTTCAAGCCAATTAAGTTCAGTCCTTGTGGGAAAAGGAAAACAAAATTAGCTAGTTATGGCTGATAGAAGTGGGGAGTATGTTTTTATGGTAGCTGACGATCATTTCTATAATGCATAGCCATCTTGCGAAAGAATGTTTCACTTTGCTAACTTGGTGTTAGTGACGGTGGACCAACCAGTCAAGTTAACCAGCGTAAGCCTCTTTCAGGATTTAAAAACTGTTCTTTTACTGCTTTTGTGAAGATGTAACAATGTAAGCATGTTCAATGACCCGCAAAATTTAAATTGACAGATTTTTGCTATATTAAAAAAAAATTCAAAACAAGGATAGTGTTGAAGTAGGATATACAGCACAGTCCATATGTATTTGGACAGTGGTACAATTTCTGTTCCATTCAGCACATTGGATTAATTTTATTGGACCAAAAGTAAATTGACAGTTGGCTTCTCAGCTGTTTCTGATTAGTCTGGTGTATTCAGTCACTTCCGTGGTGCAGGTATAAGGAAGCTTTCAGATTCTAGGCTTTTTATTGCCTTTAAAGTATGTTATTGGCATTTATCAACAAGAGTTGTGCCAATGACAGTCAAGGAAGCTATTATAAGGCTGAGAAATAAGAAAACATCAGTCGGAGACAAACAACAAACAATTTGCTTACAGGAACATCATCATTAATAACAAAGAGAGCACTGGTGAGTTCAGTAATCATAAGGTAATGTTTATCGGAGTGATGGCAACAGCCAAGTTTGGAGGCTAAAAGCATCTGCCCAAGAACCAAGGCACCCGCCGCCCTCATCAGTGAAACATGGGATTGGGATGTTATAGTTTGTGCATGTATGGCTGCAACAGATTGCCTTCTTTGGTACTGTAAATGCTGATAGCAGCAGTAGAACAAATTCTGAAGTGTCAGAAGCATCTTATCTGCTCAAGTTCAGTCGTATGCCTCCAAACTCATTGGACGGTGCTCCATCCCACAGCAAGGCAGCAATTCCAAACATGAACAAAAACCAATGCTCTTTCTTCCTCATCAGTTTAGGTAAGCCTATTGTTTGGCCTATGTCTCTGCACTGTAGTACTGTTGTCTACAGACTGCGCTGTAAGTTGTGGAAAGGACTATGAAATATTAATAGAAAAGTTTTCTGATTAATTTCTACTGGCAAGAAACTGGCAATTGCCGGCTAATGCGAACTCTGGTCTGCAGACAAGATAGAAACGGTCGTTAGGCCGCATCGCCGATCGCAGCCCCGCGCATGGTCTTCCCAGCCCCGGCGGCAGGCCCTGCACAACCAGATATTTGGTCCCCCCGGCGACCTTCCCTCGCCCTGTCGCCTGGGCCGCGAGCGAAACCCTGCAGCAAGCGGTAGGCCTCACAGCTCTTTACACATTGCAGGTGCTGTGTGAACCGTGTGACTCCATGCCAGCCTTTTCCGTATCAGGTCTCGAGTATGTTGCGGGTTCCTCCAATGATAGGGGCTTATGATCCCGATGGTCTTAGATGATTTATAGTAATGGTTAGCGATGCACAACAACCGGAGAATTCTTAATTTTAGGCATTTATTTATTAATTATGTAGTCTGTTCTCGTGTTTGTTTGGTTGTTACCCCTATATATTATGTCTTCTTCCTGTCGTTCTTTCAGGAACTATCCATCCACCCAATGCTTCGGGACGCAGGTACAACCAATGAGTAAAAATAAACATTCTTGTGTCATTGTTTCTGTGAGAGCCATTGTGTTGCGACATTGTTTTTGAGAGCCATTGCATCTGTGAAACATGACGTGAAACGTGTGTGCCAGGTCTTCAGTGGTAGGGAAGCTGGTGCAGTGTAACCTGTTCCCAGTTTTCGTGTCATCGCTGGAGCTGCTGCCTGCCAGGCCCCCGCATCCCTCCCCAAGCCCGACTCGCAGACAAACGCAGACAAAAGCTGAGCTTGCGCGAGTTTCCATCATGTACTCCATGCCGGAGGCCTCCAGCACCAGTACAGACTCAATGGAAACTGTCAAAAAGAGTCAGGAAAAAGACTGCACTGCAGGTGACGTCACTGCATCTGCTGGAAAGGTCAATTTGCACTGTGTTGTGTCATGGAGGGATTGCAGTTTAAACTAGACTTAATAACTTTGGATAGAATACAGGTTCAATTCCCAGGTGGGAATAGCAATAGATGTAAAGGCAATGTAGCTAAATGTAAATGTAGTGATCACTGGTATGTAACTTGTCATCAGGAGTCTTTACATTTGACGTTCGTAGTATGTCTAAAGGCTCTTCGAGCTTTACCACAGCTCGTACGTGATGAGGTCAATGCACCTTACTGTTCTGGTCTTTTGCAGTCTCTTTTTAAGAATACTGTTGTGCTTTGAAAGAATGCGTGTGATGCAGCATGTCATTTGCAGCTTACAGTCTGAACTCTTACCTCCTGAGCTAATGTCGTCACAAGAATTATCTCAATGCAGAATTTGGTCTTAAAAAAGCAGTTAAGCCTATTAAATCTCATAAATGGCATAGCTATAAAGACAGTTTCTTGGTAAACCCTAATTATTATCATATATACTGTACTTCCATGAGACCAAAATGGAAGTTCTCAAAATCATAACCTCTTTTTTATTTTGTATTATTTTTCCCCTAACGGATGGCCCTATTATTTTTGTTGTTCTTTTGCTGCACTGGACAGGAGCTGTGTCAGTGAGAGACCTGGACAGCAGCCATGGAGGGGCTCTGTCTGAAAGCCCTGCAAGCAAGCAGGCGGTGGACACAGACCCTTTCCCCCCTTTAAGGAAACCGGATCTCAACACAGACTTGCGAAGCAGAAGGTTCTGACAAATCTTATTCTATTCATGATGATATGCCTCATTTTCATTACCTTTATATTGGTCACTAGGCGGCAGGAATTCACATTTCACGATAAAATATATAACTGAGAAGCCTAAAACAAATACATGTCACTTGTGAATTTGAATAGTTTGTTACAAATGTGAGCTATGCTTTAAATATTACAAAAATATTTTTAGGCTTGCATCTTGTTTCATCAAAGAAAAGTTTTAGGCTTTCATCTTATTTGTAGAACAATGTCTTGACTTTCATTATGTGTGTGTCTAAATGCCAAATTCTGTGAATATATAGTTTTTAAGCTTTTAAATGCCAGATGTCGAAGTGAAAGCAGCACCGGAGTTTGCCAGCTTATCAGTCTCCATGCAGTCATACAATAATGTCAGCTGCTTTCCAGCAACAGTACAAGCAAATGTATTTGGTTACATTTGGTTATATTCAATACATTTCTTGGCTTTCATGATTTGTATGTTTCAATGTTTCAAATATAGTTTTAAATGTTTAAAACATAAGATGACGATGCAGCAACGCAGTTTTGCGTCATTTGGAGGCTAGCCAGCTTGTCAGCTGCTTTCGTGGCTACAATTTAATGTAGCTGTTCGGTTTCATCTGATTCTAATGTAATTTGCTATGGTATGTTTGTATTTATGTCTAACATAAATGTTCAGAGTTAGAATTTGGTTTTAAAGGGTTTATACATGGATGGGGCAGTTTGCATGTTCTCCCCGTGTTTGCGTGGGTTTCCTCCGGGTACTCCGGTTTCCTCCCACAGTCCAAAGACATATGCTGGTTAGGCTGATTGGAGAGTGTAAATTGCCCCCTGCGAACCCTGTTCAGGATAAGCGGGTGAAGATAATGAATGAATGAATGAATGAATGAATTAATTAATTAATTAATTAATTAATTAGTTAATTAGTTAATTAGTTAATTAATTAAATTTCAAGGATCAAAAAATGTACAGTACAACCTTGTGAAGCAAACATCATATTACTGCATCCACACCGTATTCCATTACTGTCGATAATGGCAGCATTTCACATACAGTGCCCTTAAGGAAGCCATTATGAGGCTGAGAAATAAGAAAATGGCAGTCAGAGGCCTAGGCCAAATCAACTTTTTGGAAAGTGTGAAGGCCAAAAGGAGCTGCCCAAGATCCAAAGCAACCCCCCTCTCATCAGTGAAACATAGTGGTAGGGGTGGTATAGTTATAAAACAAAAACGCTGTAATTCTGTTCACCGACTTGATCCATCTTTAACCGCTCATGATTCCTCAGGTTGTCCCCGTTGGCAAAAGCAGGTGAGGCGGCCCGCGGCGCCCCAAAGCTGCCTGCCTCCAGGCCCCAGGACCCCGACCCTCTCTCCCCCCCGCGCTCCAGGCCCCAGGACCCTGACCCTCTCTCCCCCCCGCGCTCCAGGCCCCAGGACCCCGACCCTCTCTTCCCCCCGCGCTCCAGGCTCCAGAGGCTGCAGAGCCTCAGCCTGGCCAAGCCGGCCAAGCTCCCGCTCTCCAGCAGCACGCTGACCGGCCCCAGGGAGAGCAGCCCTTCTGAGCCCCACAGTGCTGAGAAACGCTGAGAACACCAAGGCCACCTTCCCATCCTGCCATATCCCCCTTCTCCACGAGCAGAACCTGAGTGTAGAGAAACCTGGCCTGCAGTCTGGTGTAGTCCTAAGTCGGGTTGACTAGGGACCTTGTGCCACTGAGACACCCTTAAGCCAAGACATGCCAAAGAGTGGCTCAGGGTCCAGTCATGCAAAACTCGTTCTGGCATGTTTGGAATCACTATGCTGCCGTTGCTCATATTGCATGCCTTTCCTGGCTTTGGGGGCTTCAGAGGTTGAAACTTGTTTTACTGATTCATAAATAAACAATTTGACTACATTAATTACTGTTCTAGTCTTTTCTTTTCAGCCTCTATTATCTAAATTACTTTATTCCAATTCTGTCCTTGAGGCCTGAGCACGATTTTTGCTCAGTAAGCATTCACCATTCACACAAAATGTGCAAAAAAACTAACACAATCATTTACACTACAAAGTTATTACAACTGAAACTGAAATGCTATAGGGCACATTTGTTGTAGACTATTCTTGGCTAAAGCCCCCTTATTCTTTGAAAATTATGAAATTATTCCTCACAAGAAAAAACGGTTTGCCTTGTGTAAACATGTTTGACTGGTCTGTAGTACTGGTGGCACATATTATCATGACTTGGCTGGCAACCTTTTAAATTAGTCTGTATTGGTTTTCTTCCTGATCATTGTGCAGGTATGAGCCAACACCTTTATTCGTTTTTTGGGCGTTTAGTTCTTGAATAGGGTGTGTTGCCTGATCATTACACAAATATGAGAAAACACCTATTTCTATAGATATAGAGGTAGCGTGACATCAGTATGTAGTCACATACTTACATTCAGTTAAGCGAGTTAAGCGAGTGGAAAATCCAGCATCCGTCACCGTTCTGAATGGGGACCCATTGTAGATCAACCTAGCTATTGTAATAACATTGATTTGTTGTTTTTTTTACTTTGACTGGTTTTTAACGCAGTATATGGCTTTGCACCTACTGTAAATATATAAATATGTCCACATTCAATACTTAAGATCCTCTAGTGCTGGTCTGCTCAGGACTCCAAAGGCAAAGCATAAACAAAGTGGAGAGTTTGCCTTTTGTTTTTATGCTCCAAAGCTGTGGAACAATCTTTGAGTGCTTTGAGTGCCTAGAAAAGTGCTAAATAAATACAATAATCTATCTTCCAGAACATATCAGATTTGCACCGCCAGTTAACGGTTTTACAACACAGCTGAAAATGGGTCCCTCCTCACAGAGGATGTGCATTGGTCTGCCTTATCCCTGTCTCTGGTCTTCCCCAGATGCCTGCAGTCTTTCCAAGCTGTCACCACCATTCCGTGGTTGCCAACTAGTCTTTCCTAGTAGTCACTAAGTCACCAGATTGGAAATGTATTTTTGCGATATCATATCGCTGCCACCTCACCTGGAAGGACTTGCCTCCTGCACCTTATGTGAGGTGGTTGGCATAAATTGCTCTCCTTGATTGCCCTTCTGTTATATGAGGGCAGGGCCTTGTGGTTCAGCCCTTTGTGGTCCCTCATAGGGTTTTAAAGTGGGCACCCCACCCCTTATTGTTTGTTGATTGGCCCACGAAACCTCAGAGGGGCTCAACAGTAGAACCAGCATCCTGGAACCACCCCCTCAGCCCCTCAGGTCTACTCACCACTCAGCTCTGCCCTCCCTCTCGTCTGCCAGCACTCATTCCTGTTCCACCACTCAGCTCTGCCCTCCCTCTCGTCTGCCAGCACTCATTCCTGTTCCACCACTCCGCTCTGACCTCCCTCTCTTCTGCCAGCACTCATTCCTGTTCCACCACTCCGCTCTGCCCTCCCTCTCTTCTGCCAGCACTCATTCCTGTTCCACCACTCCGCCTGCCTGGTCATGTGTAACTGATTTCTTGCGGGCAGGCCCCACTGGGAGCGGGAGGTAGCGATTCAACTGGGGCATGAACATGTTCTTTCCTTGTATAATTTCCAAATTATTTCAACCCTATGAATGCTGTATTTTGGAAAATGTTATATTGTGAATTGAAAGCACAATAACCTTAAGAATAGGGATGCATGGATCCACCTTTTCACTCTTGATACCAGTGCAGACTACCCCCCCTCCCCCCCCCTTTTTATAATTATAATTTCAGAGCTACAGGCAAGCCCTTTGTGTGAAAATGTTTTGCTATGTGAAAATAATTAATTAATGAAAACTAATATTTTCAAAGTGGTAAACAAAATTCATTACTTCATTATGTTGCATAAAAAGGTGAAATGCTTACACCATGACTAAATTATGCCATCCATCATTTTTCATAAGGAGCATTTCAAACTGTTTAACAAATAATTATTTGCTGCCCATAATGAAACTGAGTGGTTTACGGTGCCTCTTACCAAACCTCTAAATAAGAACAGACTATGTTAATGGGGCTGACATTAAATCAGCTAAGATTGATAAAGAGACAATGCTATTGCTCCATTCTGTCACCTCAGAATACTCTCAAAACTACAGTTTAACACTATTCCTACTGTTTTGTTGGGATTGTGTCCTTATTTGAAGATTTGGTGTTTTTCTTTGATCTCTGAGTATAAGGTGAAAAGTGGAATGGTTCAAGGAGACTTGTTAACCTGTTATCCTGTGCACACATTTTTGAATTCAGTTCAGAGGATTTCCCTGAAATCCACATCTTTTTTTAGAGAAGCAAATGAATACCATTTGTAAAGATATTAATTTTATTTCATGGGTTAGGCTTGAGGATATTATGATTTAAATGGTAAATGGACAGCATTTATATGGCGCCTTTATCCAAAGTGCTTTTCAATGAATGCCTCTCATTCACCCAATCACACACACACTCGCACCACAACAGCAATAGGCTGCCATGCAAGCTACCTATCAGCTAATTAGGAGGAATTCAGTGTCTTGCTCAGGGACACTTTGACATGCCCAGGGTAAGGGATCAAACCGGTAACCCGCCCTTACCTCCTGAGCTAAAGCTAGACATAACCTGCGCACCATTCATGTATAGCCATTCCGCTACACCCACATTTTGTGTTAAGGCACTAACACGCATATAACCCAGGATATCTGTAGTCACATGATTCTACACAAATACCATCACAAGATTGTATCCTGGTAGGTTACAGAATCCAGAAGCACGCCGTCATCTCGTGAAATAGATGCGTATAGAACAACACTACTGGCCGAAAGATTCTACTCCCTTATTTGCAGCCTCCTATGTGCAAGTGTTAAACGCTCAAAATATTATTTTGGAGCCAGATAACTGAGAGAACATTAAAACAATCCTGTTCTGGTAGCATCAGGTAAGACTATATGCATTCCTTCACCACTCAAATACTTCCGCTGTTTGGTGTGCCTGAGGGGATTCTAACAGAATGTAAGTAAATACAGTAGCGGTTTCTCGTATCGAATGACATTGCCTCGGGCAGAAAGTGCTGATAGGCGCACGCACGCACACTTCCATAGAAATGTGACCCGTTTGCCGTTCCATATCATATTGAATCTACGCATCGCTCTTGTTGACGTGTCCAGAATAGACGCTCCTATGATGTGCTACTCCCCCTTCAGAAAACATAGCATTATGTTTATTGCATGTTTACTATTTAATCCCGCCAGATTGGAAAATTGGAGAAATCAATCGGTATCAAGATTTATAAAAAAAGGTTTTTAAAAGATGTCAAACCACCTGTTGTGAACACATTACAATTAGCATGTTTGATATCGCTAACAGCGGACATTAAACGTGGTGAAAGCGAACTAATTGTCAATTACGATTGTTACATGTCACTGTGCAAAAGGGAGGTAAACCGAAAGTCCTACTGGAAAAGCTACTGAAATAAAATTAATGTTATTTTGATGTTACCTTTAGTATAATAATTTGTGCTACAGTATTTTGGTACTGTATTAGTAAACGAAAGTAATGTAATTTCAAGGTTTTATGCATGGTTATTTTTGTCATATGCACATTTTGTTCGTAATAATTGGTCCATTTCCTGCATGTTTAACTTATGTCTATACATGGGTATCTGGTAAAACTCAAATACCAGTCATATGCTCCATGTTTTTCTTATTCAGAATAGAATGTAGTAAGTACATTTATCTGACATGTACGTGCCCATATACAAAGTTATATATAGTTATGTAGAGTATAGGCCATATAAGGATAGTAAAACAAGTGGATGGTAGTAAAACATTTCCTCACTCTTTTTTCACATAACTTCAGGACGACTGAAACAATGTTGTTTTTCATTAAACCAACAATGACATGACCACAAGTTTTACAGACCACTGGTCATGTTATTACTCGCGGTTTTACTGTACCCTCTGGTTAGTATAAGTATGGGCAAAATGCAGGTACCATAGGATGAAAAATAAGTTAAATTAAAAATGTATAACACAGTTATATTATTATGAATCCTTTATAAATGTACATCATGAATTCAGAGGCATTACAACATTACATTTTTATATGAATATATAAAATATATATAAATATATATATATATATATAAATTTCACTTAAATAGTCACAGTAATGTTAATGTAGGGCGTGATGAACAAATTCAAGCTCATAATATTTGTATATGTATTAATTTGCAAACAATAATACATATTTTCTCAAATTTAGCACACAAAAAGAAGACATGATACAGAATTTTGAGCATAAAAATACCATTCCTCCATTGTTCATAAAAGGCAAATATTGCATAAATGTGATTGATTAGAATGTGTTCATCATGTTTCATGAGCGCACAAACTGTGTCTCAGAAGTCAGTAGATGGAAGTGGTTGGTATTTGACTTTTGGCCTCTTTACTGTATAAATCACTGCTCCACACACAATGACAACCACAACCAAAAGAACGGCAGCGATGAAAACCAGGTTCATGTTCAAGCCCATGTTGGAAGCTGTAAAGAAATTAAAATAATATGTTTTAGAATTCAGTTAAGAGGATTACCCTGAAATCCTCACCTTTATTTAGAGAACTTGTAATTATATTCATTTAATTTCATGGGTTAGGTTTCAGGATATTGTGTTGAGCAAATTTAAATGGTAAATGGACAGCATTTACATGGCACCTTTATTCAAAGTGCTTTACAATCAAAGTGATTCACCCAATCACACGCATACTCGCACCACAACAGCAATAGGCTGCCATGTAAGCTACCTATCAGCTCATTAGGAGGAATTGGGGGTTAGGTGTCTTGTTTAGGGACACTTTGACATGCCCAAGGCAAGGGATCAAACCAGTAACCTTCAGACTACCGGACCCCCGCCTTTACATCTTGAGCTAAAGCTAGACATATTCACTAATCTCATCCACACCAAATCTAACCAAGTCATAAATGTAACAAAATGTAAACAGGGCTATGGTACCTGTGATATCTGTGGTCTTCTTTAGACGCAAAGGGCCCTGGGAAATGGAGTGTCTCACAGTCTCTGTGGCAACAGCCCTCCTGTGGTGGTGATGTACAACGGGGGTGGCTGTGGCATTGGTGCAGCCCTGAGAACATCTGGTGTAAGGCTCACCTGCCACACACAGGATGACTGAGCAGCTTATGAAGACCTAGAATCCATCAGAAGAATAAGAGAGAGCTCTGAATCCAAAAACCAGGTAGAATTGTAATATGCCAATAATGTAATTACATACAATTGGTAGGGTACAAATTACCATGGTCCTATATTACCTCCTCATGTTGTCCAATGAACTGGAAAGCCTCAATTCCAAATTTGAATTCTGAAGGGTTACTTGGATAGACCACCACCGTCTCGTCCAAAGTGCAGCTGGGGAAATAAAACAGTTGAAGTCTTTCCGGGGCTGAAAACAATTCTAAAAACATTTTATTTTACACCATCCGCATCTTAATGTTCATATTCCCTTTCTATGAGTAATTTTGCATTCCTCATACATAGGCTTGTTCATTTATTCATATTCCAGTCAATACTTCATTGCACATTGCATGGGCGTATTAATATTTTACCCTGGAAACATCCACTGCATACATCAGTTGTCTTACCCATTTGCAATTATGTCATAGAAAATGTGATAGTTGGGGTCATCAACGGGGGTTGCTCTGCATGACTCCACGAAAAGCTCAGTGTTGGCAATAGAGGAAGTAGCTTTGATTTTCATGTAGAGCATCTCTTGCAGTGCCACCTCTATAGGGTAGGAATCTGTGTCCATCGCAATGTTGAACTGGTCACTGTGGAAGAACTCAAACTGGTAGCTGAACTTTCCAAACCCTTTTTCCGTGAACACGGAAATAAGCTTGTGTGCCCGGAACTCCAGAGACACGCGTCCCTTCTTGGGGTATGTGCATGAGAACTCAATCTCCACCTGGTGTTTCCTGGTAATGACATCACCAATGTTGTCGAACGACATGATTTCATTTTTGAAGATCAGGTTTTCAGCGTCCTCCTACAAAGACAATTGGAGACACCAAAGGATATTACTCTGCGGCAACATCACAGCTTTTATTTAGTGTATTATTTGAGTGGATCAAAGGGACTGACCTCCAGTTGGGTTCCACAGGAGCTGAGGGACACGGCAGCGATCACATGGGTGCCGTTGGAGATGGGGGTGCAGGATGGATCAATGAGACGTAGGTGATCTTCATGAAGTCCAATTATTGAGGCCTTCTCCACTTCTACTGTCATTGTGGTCTCGTTACAAACCACATTGACTTTGCCTATTAATTAAATAAATCTTTGGTGAGATTTAATTTGTAAAAATTTGATGATTGTATCAAAAAAAGCCAAAGCCAAAGCTCCACATGCACACTGTTTCATACATGCCAACCATTTTATTCACATTATACTTTCAAAAAGTATCCATGAAGTCGCATGGAAATAAACCACCATTTAACTTGTGTCCATGGTGCATAAAATGAACATTATTGAGCATTTGAACCAGTAGAAAGGAAAAGTGAACTGCTGAACACTTACAGTAACAACCTGTACGACAGCATTTCAAGATAGGGGATAAGCACTGTAAACATAGAATTTTATCTATTGTATAGAATTTAGTACTAACCAATTGTACTGCTAACGTTGACAATGATGCATCTCATTTCAGAATGAAAGATTCTGGACCTGAAAGTTTAGACATGGTCATGAGGCAGACATGAGTTCAGGGCAAAGACAAATCGAAATGAATTACAGATAATATTCAGAAAATTATTTTTTGTAGCTACATTTCAGTGGTTCCATTCATTTAAACTCTGCTTCTATCAACATCAACAGCATTGTAAGAATGTGGGTGGCACTGTAAAGTAAATTAGACCGTGACTGTTGCCTCATCAAATAGTATGCAAGGACCAACAACAGCTGCATTTTCAAAGACCTTTCAGAATAACTTGATCAACAATGTTTTCACTATCATACTTACCCAGATTGACTCTCTGCAATGAAGCAAATGGGAACTTGATCACCAAAGTCATTTTCAGTTGGTGTCCACCTGATTAGAGATTCTCCAACTGCTCCTCTGATAGTGGTGTACTTTGTGATGTTCAGAGGTCCACTGATGATAAAGTTTTTTACCCTGTTGAAGGCATAGTGTGATCAATATCAGACCCCAGTATGCCTTTTTGCAATCATCACATATATTTGAAAAGAAAATCCAAATATGCAGTATCTGCTACTCAATTATTTCATTCAAAGAGTTTAAATGTCCAAGCAATAGTGTAGTCATGTAGTGGTTGAGGTACACAACTGGGACACGCAAGGCCGGTGGGGCCACAATAAGACCCGCTCTTAAACCTGCATTGCTCCAGGGGAGGATTGTCTCCTGCTTAGTCTAATCAACTGTACATCACTCTGGATAAGAGTGTCTGCCAAATGCCATTAATATAATGTGATGTATTGTAAAAAATATATGTATTTCTGCCCTATTCTGATAAGGAAATTTTAACAACTTATTTTTTTCAAATTAAACTGATAATAATACTCTTTAATAATACTTTTAATGGACAGGAATAAACATGTTTCTGAATGTGACAGAACTTCTATCTTACCATGATTGTGTTGCTGTAGCATTGAGCTTAATTTCCAACTCCTGATTGACATAGGCAATGAGGATTTCTCCATGTTTTGGAGTTGGGGACAGAAACCGAGGCAGAATGTGTCCCTCAGCACAGGAAGAAACAGGTGGGTCAACTGAAATTCAACGGCAGAGAAATAGGAGAAGGAATATCATCAAAATTCACGATGAAAGTGTTATTATTTGGACAGCTGTAGATCAATTTAATTATAGATTACATTTACCTTGGATCACAAACTGCAGAGGGATTTTGCTCAGTGGAATGTTCATAGGCATAGGATTCATAGTGGTAGTTGGTTGTGCAGTTATAGTGGGTCGTGTAGTTGTAGTGGGTCGTGTAGTTGTAGGATGTGATGTACTCATAGGGTAGTAGTGGTAGTGAGCTGCTGTAGTGCGTTGTGTAGTTGTAGTGTGTCGTGTAGTTGTAGGATGTGATGTACTCATAGGGTAGTAGTGGTAGTGAGCTGCTGTAGTGCGTTGTGTAGTTGTAGTGTGTCGTGCAGTTATAGTGGGTCGTGTAGTTGTAGGATGTGATGTAGTCATAGGGTAGTAGTGGTAGTGAGCTGCTGTAGTGGGTCGTGTAGTTGTAGTGTGTCGTGCAGTTATAGTTGGTCGTGTAGTTGTAGGATGTGATGTACTCATAGGGTAGTAGTGGTAGTGAGCTGCTGTAGTGCGTTGTGTAGTTGTAGTGTGTGGTGCAGTTGTAGTGAATCGTGTAGTCGTAGTGGGTCGTGTAGTTGTAGGATGTGATGTAATCATAGGATAATAGTGGTAGTGAGCTGCTCTAGTTGTTGTGGCTGTTGTAGTTGGAGGGGGTGTTGTAGTTGTAGCGTAGTAGGGGTAGTAGTGGTAGTGAGCTGCTGTAGTGAATCGTGTAGTCGTAGTGGGTCGTGTAGTTGTAGGATGTGATGTAATCATAGGATAATAGTGGTAGTGAGCTGCTCTAGTTGTTGTGGCTGTTGTAGTTGGAGGGGGTGTTGTAGTTGTAGCGTAGTAGGGGTAGTAGTGGTAGTGAGCTGCTGTAGTGCGTTGTGTAGTTGTAGTGTGTGGTGCAGTTGTAGTGAATCGTGTAGTCGTAGTGGGTCGTGTAGTTGTAGGATGTGATGTAATCATAGGGTAATAGTGGTAGTGAGCTGCTCTAGTTGTTGTGGCTGTTGTAGTTGGAGGGGGTGTTGTAGTTGTAGGGTAGTAGGGGTAGTAGGGGTAGTTAGATGCTCGCTTGTCTCTATAAACTAGTGGGGACTTGATGGATGATGTGCCATCGGTGTAAGACAGAGTGATTTCTTGTCTGGGGTAATCCTCCAGGACAATTTCAAAGGCATGAACCTTCGTTATGAAGGCGTCCCAGTAAAACAAGGTGCAGGTATTCTGAAAAAAAAAAGAAAATTAGCCGTATTGTCAAGAAAGAACAGGTGATATAAGGTGAAATGTTAAGCACAGTTGTTTCCTACAGCCTTCTCTGTTCAAAGGCCATGCTTGATAACCACTTAATTTTCTATTATTACATAGGGAAACAGTGCATATTTATTTTTTCATAAGCAGGACAATTAACTTCTATGATCTCAACTTCTAGAAAACTAGAATTTTTTTTACCCCCTGTACTTTCCAATTTCCAATAAGATTAGAATTGTGTTGTCTGTACTTTGCAGAACGCCTTATGGCTCACATGTGTTACATGTATAAAATACGGATAAGATGCCTGTAAAAGGCTGCAATAGGAATGTGATGGCCCTGATGTCAGCTTACTCAAAGAAAAGTGAGTGCAGATCCTCAAATACCAGAGTAAGATGGTGCCAGCTAATAGAACAGTGCCAGCGTTGATTGAAGAATATATTCTGGCTACTTTCAGGTCATTCCCACAGGCATCATGTAAGCATTGTATGAATGTTTCCACCATCAGCATTGTTCTGTTGATCGTCACCAGTGTGGCCCATGATTGGTCTAGTTATTACTCCCTTCCCATCTTTTTCCTATCATAATATCCATGTTCTTTGTATGTATTTTAGCTTCTTACTTGATCCAAGTTGAAGCCAGAATGCTGTTTACATGTACGGCACTCATTGAAATGAGCCATTCCATATCTGCATCTGACTTGGTCATTATCAGGGTCATGAGCCAGCAGATTAAATGTTCTTGGACAATTCCGTGGTACCCTACAAATGCAAAAAATGTTTTACAATATATTATACCTTATATTTGTTTAATATCATGAGAAGTTGTTTATGCAGTGTCTCATATCCATCTTCTTATCGTTTACTGTTGTCTATGGCTTGCAAAAATTTACATGTAATTTTCTACCTGGCCCTAGTAGTTCAATTTGACAGTTCAGCAAATGGACTTAAGTCATGTCTTATACTTGAATCTGAATTCTTGAATCTGGATTAAAATCTTTGAGTTTTAATTTGGCTGTACAAGCTAGAGATAATTTGAGTGAATTTTCTTGCTCCAGAACACAAGCCTCAAAATGCACTATGCCTACTAGTTCCATTTAAAAACCATATCATCAAAAATATCCAATCTAATCACACACAAAAACTGTTTGAGCCAGGAACAAATACGAAACAAATCCAAAATACAAATACAAAACCCAAAGATATTATTAACAGTTTGTGAGAAGCTATGACATTACCGGATGAAAGGTATAATTGTTGTCACTGGAGATCTGTTGGGTTCCTGTGTGTCGGACCTCATCCCAAGGTCCACATGTGTCAAAAGCCTCCATGAACCAAAGCTATCTGAAGGTATCCAACAACATCCCGTTTCCCTACAATAGTAACAAATCACACATTTAAAACATTACACATTCTAATTTAATTATCTTTTATACCTTCTGATCCTGAAAGACTTACCAAATTTCAAAAGGCTTGTTGCTTGAAATATTTCTCGACATTAACGCTTCCGACTGACACCAGGTGCTTCCTTGAGTATTAGCTCCATTGGAATTGCGATCCACTTCACCGATTGCAAATGTATCTACACTCCCGCAGTTTCCACTGCCACAGTACCAGAAGTTAAATGTATAGCAGGCATGGAAAGTGTGCTTTAAGCGGAAGTCCACCTGCAATTACAACAAAATTATTGTTGTTCATTAAAAAACATGAAAGCAAACTGCACTAGTGGCAGTAACAACCAGTACACTTGAATTTAATATTCAAGTAATACATTTATTTATGTTAATTTACACATGATGATGACTTCTCTGGTATTAATGAAAAAATTAATGTAGCGTGCACCTATTTATGATGTTAAAGGCTTGTTTTAAACCTCATTTATGTATACATTTGGAAAAGCATATCGTCTATGAAGCACATATCTTCCACCTACCTGTGAAGCAAATGTCCTATCTGAATGATCGCATTTAACTGAACTGAATTGCTGCTTAGAAAACAAACAATTTCTGTTCTCCTTTAATTACAAATATATATTTACACTATATATGTAACAAAACACAACCGAAGTAGCTATTCAGAACATTGCTTTACAGTACATTTTAATTTCAGGGTGATATGTTAAACATTTTAAACAAATATTTTCCGAGGAAAGCTGTTATTTATGCTCCACTAAATCAAATAAAACACTGAATTTGCTGCCTCACCCTGAATGATCCATCGGGGTTCTTTCCTTTTGGAGTGAAGGTCATGACCCCACCATAGAAGTGAGAGGCCAGAGCCCCACAACATGAGGCCAGGAGCAGCAGCAGTGTGTAGGAAGCCATGGTGCTCCAGTCGAATCGGACCTGCTGAATCAATTCAGCCAACCCACAGACACCATCATTTATATACTGTCAGAAACATAAACAAGTTTGGTTACTTGTGGTAAGTTGAACAATGCAATAGACCACAGGAATGAGGAAATCAAAAATGTATCAATTGGTTTGTTAATGAATTATTATGCATTAGTATGTATTATTATGCATTATTATGATTGTGGAATATGTCAATCAGGGCACTTTAAAGTGTCATTAGCGCTGTTAATGGCCAGTGTCCTTGGGCAGGGGGATGTGATACCCAAGGAGAACTGTAAAATAATGTGCTATGGGGCATTGTATATATTTATATCAAGCATTGTCCATTTTTAATGTGAGCTTGTTGGAAACAGCAGAGGATTCAATAGTACTGATCCTCCTGCAGGAGTGACTGCATGAACAAGTGATGTGAAGCATAAAACAATGACAGGTGTTGATCTACAAGGAACAGTTAATTAAGTTATAGAATGCTGAACATGTCTTGACTAGTACTTCACTGTCCGTGGGTTGAGAAATGAGAAACCAACTTTGTGTCATCTAAAACACTTTCGTTTCAGAAATTGGAAACCAAATCTTTCCTGTCACACCATCACAGTTCAAAGAATCATTGTAACACTGACTACAGCCTCTCCTGTTTATATGCATTAATGCATATAAACAGGGATTAAATGATACATTCAGATTAATTGTCTTTTATTCAATATACTGAGCTAGTATGTATAATAAACTTGATATCATATACAGTAAACATATATTAGACTTTCCATTGCTTTTGTTTCTGAGGTTCACATTTTTTGAAACAGTTCATCAAAATACAAATGGAAATGACAGTTAACATATGACACTTGCGAAATATTCTAATGGCTTTTAACCATGTCACTTTCGTTTAAGAGAACAATGCTGAAACAAATGAATGCTAAGCAATGTCATAGAAGATGATCTAATCCTCCTAACCACATATTATTGTTTGAATGTCGCACATTAACAACCATCTTTTTCCCCCCTCATTCTCAACCTAACATACTGTAGACTTAGATGGATAGTTTATTACCCCAATCAGAAGAGGGGTCAGTTTCTCAATAATAATAATTGTGCCAGACTAATGACTAAAGATGCAACATCACAAAAGCATTAGCGCAAGTTAGCTATGCTAACAGAGAAGTACAATTTATGAAAGACTACATTACATTACATTAATTTAGCTTAAGCTCTTATCCAGAGCGACCTTGAAATTACATTTATTTCGTTTACTAATACAGTACCAAAATACTGTAGCACAAATTATTATACTAAAGGTAACATCAAAATAACATTAATTTTATTTCAGTAGCTTTTCCAGTAGGACTTTCGCTTTACCTCCCTTTTGCACAGTGACATGTAACAATCGTAATTGACGGCTGATATTGCACACTGTGCGGCAACCATTAGTTCGCTTTCACCACGGTTAATGCCCGCTGTTAGCGACATCAAACATGCTAATTGTAATGTGTTCACAACGGGTGGATTTTTTCATACTATGTATGGGGTCAATCTTGACCCTATTCAGGGTTTGACATCTCTTAAAAACCTTTTAGTTACATTTACGTTTTGGTAGTTTAGTGATTTGTCACCCCCTTTTCTTTATAGCCAGGTTTCTAAAAACGTCATGTGTATTATTGTTTGGGCATGTATTATTATTTGGGCAGTGATTTCCCTGTTTAAATAAAAGTTTCAATAAATCACTCAATCAATTTTGATTGGGAAATAAGAGGCAGCATAAACACGAAAGAGGCAAATGCACCTGTCTCAAATGAATGGCAAAATACTGAGATCAGTTTTTCAGTTTTTCACTCGGCTGAGGGATCGACGCGTTGCCAGATGGGCCCAGGAACCTGACCACCCACAGCCGTTTCCGGTTCCCTGTGCCAGGCATCCCATCCATAGACAGCCACCTGATCCTGAACCTGAGCCCATGCAGGTGGGGTGAACCCATCTCTCACCACCGGAGAGGGAGAGACTCCTGCTTGAGTGCCTCTGTCTGTACTGTGGTGGACCTGGTCACCACGTCTGTAATTGTCTGTTAAAAGACAACACCCGTCAAGCAACAGTGAGGGTCCTGACAGGTGCCAGCATGCTTGCAGCCCCCCTCAACCTTCCATTCCATTCTACTGGCCTACATCTCCTGGGAGGGGGATCGCCAACAAGTACGAGTCCTGATCGACTCCAGGGCCGACGGCAACCTGACCTGCCCTACTCTGGTCCATTGGCTGGGAGTTCCCACCTCCACACTCGCCCAAGCTCTCCGCACCAACGCTTTCACTGGCACCCCCTTGGCTGCAGTCAACACCACCACCTCCCCAGTTAAGCTGCAGATCTCTGAAAGCCACCAAGAGGAGATCTCCTTCTACATTATCAAGTCTCCCTTCCTGTGGTGTTGGGCAGACCCCGGTCCCAGTCATGTACCTTATGCTACAGGCTGCCCTGTGTAGGTCTATGGAGAGCGATTAGTTCTGTGTGAAGAAATTTTAGAATTTGAAGTTGTAGTTTTGAGTGGACTGGAATTTGCAAGCTTCTTGGAGAATGCCTATCCCTGGACCCCTGGAGTAAATGCAGCATGTGTATACTAGATGGCAGCATCGGGAAGCCTCGGAATGTTTCTCCGCCATCTTTACACATCACTGCAATTGAGTGTTAAATCCTGCTGTCCACTTTTCACAATCCCCATTTCGACTGATCCATTAATGGCAGCTGGGGGGTTGAAGAAGTCAAGCGGCAGGGTGAGGACATCGAAATAGAAGATTTTTGGTCTAATCACTGTAAAATGGCTAATTCTGGTAACTTTTGGGGGATTCTACCATTAGCTGGCAGCAAATGCAATACTGTATATTATAAACCAGATCCTTAAACATTAAATAAAATGCAATTAAAGGGCAAGGCCACAAAATAATGGAGTGCTTAATGCTACATATGTAGGGTGCAATCTATAAGTATTTGGCCAGTGACAAAAAATCTTTATTTTTGGAAATGTAAATCTAGTACATTGGACTTTAATTTAACAATGAATATGATGTTAAAGTGCAGACTGTTGGCTTTAATTTGAGGGAATTTGCATCCACATTGGGTGAATCATGTTTATTTGCTGGTATTCCCTTTTCTGTGACTTTAATGATGCAGGTTTAATTTTGGTCTCATTTGGTAAATGAAATTATGATTGAACAAAGGTGTTCTAGTTAATGTTCTAGCCAAATACAGCATCAACATGTTTGGCATTGAAACAGAGATGCATCAAAAGAAAAACACCTCATAGCAATATGGTGGTGAGTCAGTCATGTTTTTTGACTGTTTTAATTCCAGAAGTTCAGAGGCACTGATTAACCCTATGCAGACTGCCCCCTTGTGGTTTGGTCATCAACATCCCAAATTATTCTTGCATTCGTATCTCTATAATAATATAAACTGCAACATGGTAAAACCACAAAAAGGCGGTGCCAGATTGTTAAACAGACCCTAGCGAGAATAGTGCTTTAGATGTTTATCAGCCTCTTATTTGCAAAGCAGGGCAATCCAGCCTCCCCCTGGTCATGCTCACGCTTTGCAACCAGACTCTGACAATAAAAGTAATATTCTAATAATCCTTGATACCATTTCTATACATCAAAACAGGTTCCAATATAAGAACAAAAATAAAAACAAATAATAAAATAATAAAGAATAGTTGAAAGAATAAAAACATTGTTTTTTTCTTAGCTCATTTTATTGCATGTCTGGCTGACATATTTTCAGTTTGGTAGAAATATAAGTTAGTTTTGCAAATTATTCGATACAGATATATTTATGGCACCAAATATTCCACCTGGTTATAACAATATGACTAACGTTGAAGTTTATTTCGTAATCCATTCAGCCTTTTTTGATAAAATTCTCTATTTGCTGGGACTAGACCTATGCAAATGTCATCTTGAACTTGTTTTTGCATAAATGCATTGAACTAATGTAAAACATGCTTAGCTTCTTGTACAGGATTTCCTACCCTTTTCAACAAGTTATAATGTATCATAATGTGTCAATGAGACGTTGTGTCACGGGGAGTTCCCAAATATTGCTGCATCCGCATAGCAGAATGAATATACAGACGTGTGTAATTCTAGGATTTGGACTTGCAATAGATGAACCTGTAATTCTACTGGCTAACAGGCCTCTGGTAAACCTATTTTTTTAAGTAGGTTGATTAGAGAGGCATTACATTACATTACATTATTGGCATTTGGCAGATGCTCTTATCCAGAGTGACGTACAGTTGATTAGACTGAGCAGGAGACAATCCTCCCCTGGAGCAATGCAGGGTTAAGGGCTTTGCTCAAGGGACCAACTGTGCGGATTTTATTGTGGCTACACCGGGATTAGAACCACTGACCTTGCGTGTCCCAGTCATTTACCACTACGCAACAGGCCACCCCTACCTGACATCGGTTAGAGAGCATTAGGGCGAATAATCCTTTTTGGAGAGCTTTTAAAAAAATGGACTCTCCTATATGCGAAGTAAAACAAGCTTGAAGGTTAATTTTAGATTTTGTATGAAGAAATTGGCTTTTTGGGAAAATTCATGTGGACTTCTGGAGGCACTGATCCTCACAAAGTGTCTCTTTATTCATTATGCACGCTTTTGAGTGAAATGTCTGGTAATGCCCCAAGAGGGCGCAATTAAGTAACTGTGCTGTGTTATCCTCAAACTGATTCCTCAGCTGTGTTAAGGTGTTGCTTGCATTACCCAGCAAATGCTCTGCTTGAAAAAGATTTATATCCGTCCACTGCAATAACTGGGACACTACAGTATTGACTCTCTCCAAAATCATGTCCTGCATCACAGTCACCGTCACAAACTCGAACGTTTCCTTCAAATTTTAGAGTTTGCGTCTGCACATTGGTCTGGTTTATCGGACTGCGGGGTGACTTTTCGTAAGTGCCTGTAAAACTTCAGCATAGTGAAGTCAAAGCACATGAAGAACATTGTGCCTGGATGCCCATCGCGTTGGGCAAACTTTTCAGTTTTGGCTTTGAATTAATATGGTTCTCCAACAACACCCATTGTTACAATTGCTGACAAGCATTTTTGACACCAAGTTTATGTTTTCAGAATATTTCAGACAGTTAGCACAACAGCACCCAAACTGTGAATAATTTTAAAATTGCTTTGACAAGAAAACGGATCCAATGGACACCGTTTAAAAAAATCTTGAATTAATTTCTCAGTCAGGCTCAACCACCGAATAAACGGCAGATTTCTACAGCTCAATGTGCAAATGTTTGCACACACTTTTTCAAAACTGATACTTTCAAGTTCAAAACCTATAAAACAAAGGCATAAATTCAAGTGGTTAGCAAAAAGGTGGATGGCAATTTGCATTCAAAACAGTCAAAAGTTATCATAGTTACAGAAACAAAGCGCTGATTGAAGTTGAGGCAGAATGTGCTTCTGATTGAGGAGAACATGTGGTCAAATGAAGTAGACTGGGTAGACAAAAACAAGCATTCCTGTACTTGAGACTTCCAATATTTTTTTTACAGAATCCAGAAGCACGCCGTCATCTTGTGAAATAGATATGCGTATAGAACAACACGACTGGCCGAAAGATTCTACTCCCTTATTTGCAGCCTCCTATGTGCAAGTGTTAAACGCTCAAAACATTATTGTGGAGCCAGATAACTGAGAGAACATTAAAATAATCCTGTTCTGGTTGCATCAGGTATGACTATATGCATTCCTTCACCACTCAAATACTTCCGCTGTTTGGTGTGCCTGAGGGGATTCTAACAGAATGTAAGTAAATACAGTAGCGGTTTCTCTTATCGAATGACATTGCCTCGGGCAGAACGTGCTGATAGGCGCACGCACGCACACTTCCATAGAAATGTAACCCGTTTGGCGTTCCACACCATATTGAATCTACGCATCGCTCTTGTTGACGTGTCCAGAATAGACGCTCCTATGATGTGCTACTCCTCCCTCCCACTCATGCTGCCGTCTCCTCACCTGCTGACACCTCTCAAACTATCAGTTTGTGCAGGACTTCAGAAAACATAGCATAATGTTTATTGTATGTTTACCATTTAATCCCGCCAGATTGGAAAATTGGAGAAATCAAACGGTATCAATATTTAAAAAAAGAGATTTTTAAGAGATGTCAAACCCTGAATAGGGTCAAGATTGACCCCATACATAATATGAAAAAATCCACCCGTTGTGAACACATTACAATTAGCATGTTTGATGTCGCTAACAGCGGGCATTAAACGTGGTGAAAGCGAACTAATGGTTGCCGCACAGTGTGCAATATCAGCCGTCAATTACGATTGTTACATGTCACTGTGCAAAAGGGAGGTAAAGCGAAAGTCCTACTGGAAAAGCTACTGAAATAAAATTAATGTTATTTTGATGTTACCTTTAGTATAATAATTTGTGCTACAGTATTTTGGTACTGTATTAGTAAACGAAAGCAATGTAATTTCAAGGTTTATGCATGGTTATTTTTGTCACATGCACATTTTGTTCGTAATAATTGGTCAATTTCCCACATGTTTAACTTATGTCTATACATGGGTATCTGGTAAAAACTCAAATACCAGTCATATGCTCCATGTTTTTCTTATTCAGAATAGAATGTAGTACGTAAATTTATCTGACATGTACGTGCCCATATACAAAGTTATATGTAGTTATAGAGAGTATATGCCATATAAGATGATAGTAAAACCAGTGGATGGTAGTAAAACATTTCACTCTTTTTTCACATAACTTCAGGACGACTGAAACAATGTTGTTTTTCATTAAACCAACAATGACATGACCACAAATTTTACAGATCCCACTGGTCATGTTATTATACGCGGTTTTACTGTACCCTCTGGTTAGTATAAATATGGGCAAAATGCAATTACCATTAAAAATAAGTGAAATTAAAAATGTATAACACAGTCATATTATTATGAATACTTTTATAAATGTACATCATGAATTCAGAGGCATTACAACATTACATTTTTATATGAATATATAATATATATATATATATATATATATAAATTTCACTTAAATAGTCACAGTAATGTTAATGTAGGGCGTGATGAACAAACTCAAGCTCATAATATTTGTATATGTATTAATTTGCAAACAATAATACATATTTTCTCAAATTTAGCACACAAAAAGAAGACATGTTACAGAATTTTGAGCAGAAAAATACCATTCCTCCATTGTTCATAAAAGTCAAATATTGCATAAATGTGATTGATTAGAATGTGTTCATCATGTTTCATGAGCGCACAAACTGTGTCTCAGAAGTCAGTAGATGGAAGTGGTTGGTATTTGACTTTTGGCCTCTTTACTGTATAAATCACTGCTCCACACACAATGACAACCACAACCAAAAGAACGGCAGCGATGAAAACCAGGTTCATGTTCAAGCCCATGTTGGAAGCTGTAAAGAAATTAAAATAATATGTTTTAGAATTCAGTTTAAGTGGATTACCCTGAAATCCTCACCTTTATTTAGAGAACTTGTAATTATATTAATTTTATTTCATGGGTTAGGTTTCAGGATATTATGTTGAGCAAATTGAAATGGTAAATGGACAGCATTTACATGGCACCTTTATTCAAAGTGCTTTACAATCAAAGTGATTCACCCAATCACACGCATACTCGCACCACAACAGCAATAGGCTGCCATGCAAGCTACCTATCAGCTCATTAGGAGGAATTGGGGGTTAGGTGTCTTGTTTAGGGACGCTTTGACATGCCCAAGGCAAGGGATCAAACCAGTAACCTTCAGACTACCGGACCCCCGCCTTTACATCTTGAGCTAAAGCTAGACATATTCACTAATCTCATCCACACCAAATCTAACCAAGTCATAAATGTAACAAAATGTAAACAGGGCTATGGTACCTGTGATATCTGTGGTCTTCTTTAGACGCAAAGGGCCCTGGGAAATGGAGTGTCTCACAGTCTCTGTGGCAACAGCCCTCCTGTGGTGGTGATGTACAACGGGGGTGGCTGTGGCATTGGTGCAGCCCTGAGAACATCTGGTGTAAGGCTCACCTGCCACACACAGGATGACTGAGCAGCTTATGAAGACCTAGAATCCATCAGAAGAATAAGAGAGAGCTCTGAATCCAAAAAGCAGGTAGAATTACACACAATTGGTAGGGTACAAATTACCATGGTCCTATATTACCTCCTCATGTTGTCCAATGAACTGGAAAGCTTCAATTCCAAATTTGAATTCTGAAGGGTTATTTGGATAGACCACCACCGTCTCGTCCAAAGTGCAGCTGGGGAAATAAAATAGTTGAATTCTTTCCGGGGCTGAAAACAATTCTAAAAACATTTTATTTTACACCATCCGCATCTTAATGTTCATATTCCATTTCTATGAGTAATTTTGCATTCCTCATACATAGGCTTGTTCATTTATTCATATTCCAGTCAATACTTCATTGCACTTTGCATGGGCGTATTAATATTTTACCCTGGAAACATCCACTGCATACACCAGTTGTCTTACCCATTTGCAATTATGTCATAGAAAATGTGATAGTTGGGGTCATCAACGGGGGTTGCTCTGCATGACTCCACGAAAAGCTCAGTGTTGGCAATAGAGGAAGTAGCTTTGATTTTCATGTAGAGCATCTCTTGCAGTGCCACCTCTATAGGGTAGGAATCTGTGTCCATCGCAATGTTGAACTGGTCACTGTGGAAGAACTCAAACTGGTAGCTGAACTTTCCAAACCCTTTTTCCGTGAACACGGAAATAAGCTTGTGTGCCCGGAACTCCAGAGACACGCGTCCCTTCTTGGGGTACGTGCATGAGAACTCAATCTCCACCTGGTGTTTCCTGGTAATGACATCACTAATGTTGTCGAACGACATGATTTCATTTTTGAAGATCAGGTTTTCAGCGTCTTCCTACAAAGACAATCGGAGACACCAAAGGATATTACTCTGCGGCAACATCACAGCATTTATTTAATGTGTTATTTGAGTGGATCAAAGGGACTGACCTCCAGTTCAGTTCCACAGGAGCTGAGGGACACGGCAGCGATCACATGGGTGCCGTTGGAGATGGGGGTGCAGGATGGATCAATGAGACGTAGGTGATCTTCATGAAGTCCAATTATTGAGGCCTTCTCCACTTCTACTGTCATTGTGGTCTCGTTACAAACCACATTGACTTTGCCTATTAATTAAATAAATCTTTGGTGAGATTTAATTTGTAAAAATTTGATGATTGTATCAAAAAAAGCCAAAGCCAAAGCTCCACATGCACACTGTTTCATACATGCCAACCATTTTATTCACATTATACTTTCAAAAAGTATCCATGAAGTCGCATGGAAATAAACCACCATTTAACTTGTGTCCATGGTGCATAAAATGAACATTATTGAGCATTTGAACCAGTAGAAAGGAACAGTGAACTGCTGAACACTTACAGTAACAACCTGTACGGCAGCATTTCAAGATAGGGGATAAGCACTGTAAACATAGAATTTTATCTATTGTATAGAATTTAGTACTAACCAATTGTACTGCTAACGTTGACAATGATGCATCTCATTTCAGAATGAAAGATTCTGGACCTGAAAGTTTAGACATGGTCATGAGACACATGAGTTCAGGGCAAAGACAAATCGAAATGAATTACAGATAATATTCAGAAAAATTATTTTTTGTAGCTACATTTCAGTGGTTCCATTAATTTAAACTCTGCTTCTATCAACATCAACAGCATTGTAAGAATGTGGGTGGCACTGTAAAGTAAATTAGACCGTGACTGTTGCCTCATCAAATATTATGCAAGGACCAACAACAGCTGCATTTTCAAAGACCTTTCAGAATAACTTGATCAACAATGTTTTCACTATCATACTTACCCAGATTGACTCTCTGCAATGAAGCAAATGGGAACTTGATCACCGAAGTCATTTTCAGTTGGTGTCCACCTGATTAGAGATTCTCCAACTGCTCCTCTGATAGTGGTGTACTTTGTGATGTTCAGAGGTCCACTGATGATAAAGTTTTTTACCCTGTTGAAGGCATAGTGTGATCAATATCAGACGCCTTTTTGCAATTATCACATAGAAAATCCAAATATGCAGTATCTGCTACTCAATTATTTCATTCAAATAGTTTAAATGTCCAAGCAATAGTGTAGTCATGTAGTGGTTGAGGTACACAACTGGGACACGCAAGGCCGGTGGGGCCACAATAAGACCCGCTCTTAAACCTGCATTGCTCCAGGGGAGGATTATCTCCTGCGTAGTCTAATCAACTGTACATCCCTCTGGATAAGAGTGTCTGCCAAATGCCATTAATATAATGTGATGTATTGTAAAAAATATATGTATTTCCGCCCTATTCTGATAAGGGAATTTTAACAACTGTTATTTTTTTCAAATTAAACTGATAATAATACTCTTTAATAATACTTTTAATGGACAGGAATAAACATGTTTCTGAATGTGACAGAACTTCTATCTTACCATGATTGAGTTGCTGTAGCATTGAGCTTAATTTCCAACTCCTGATTGACATAGGCAATGAGGATTTCTCCATGTTTTGGAGTTGGGGACAGAAACCGAGGCAGAATGTGTCCCTCAGCACAGGAAGAAACAGGTGGGTCAACTGAAATTCAACGGCAGAGAAATAGGAGAAGGAATATCATCAAAATTCACGATGAAGGTGTATGTAGGTCTCAGAGTCTCCCTGTTATTATTTGGACAGCTGTAGATCAATTTAATTATAGATTACATTTACCTTGGATTACAAACTGCAGAGGGATTTTGCTCAGTGGAATGTTCATAGGCATAGGATTCATAGTGGTAGTTGGTTGTGCAGTTGGAGTGTGTTGTGTAGTGGTAGTGGGTCGTGTAGTAGGACGTGATGTACTCATAGGGTAGTAGTGGTAGTGAGCTGCTGTAGTTGTAGTGCGTTGTGTAATTGTAGTGTGTCGTGCAGTTGCAGGGGCTCCTATAGTTGTAGTGGGTCGTGTAGTTGTAGTGTTTTGTGCAGTTGCAGGGGCTCCTGTAGTTGTAGTGGGTCGTGTAGTTGTAGGACGTGATGTAATCACAGGGTAGGTGTGGTAGTGAGCTGCTGTAGTTGTAGTGTGTCGTGTAGTTGTAGGACGTGATGTAATCACAGGGTAGGTGTGGTAGTGAGCTGCTGTAGTTGTAGTGGGTTGTGTAGTTGTAGTGTGTTGTGTAGTTGTAGGACGTGATGTAATCACAGGGTAGGTGTGGTAGTGAACTGCTGTAGTTGTAGTGGGTCGTGTAGTTGTAGTGTGTCGTGTAGTTGTAGGACGTGATGTAATCACAGGGTAGGTGTGGTAGTGAGCTGCTCTAGTTGTTGTGGCTGTTGTAGTTGGAGGGGGTGTTGTACTTGTAAGGTAGTAGGGGTAGTTAGATGCTCGCTTGTCTCTATAAACTAGTGGGGACTTGATGGATGATGTGCCATCTGTGTAAGACAGAGTGATTTCTTGTCTGGGGTAATCCTCCAGGACAATCTCAAAGGCATGAACCTTCGTTATAACAAAGGTGTCCCAATAAAACAAGGTGCAGGTATTCTGAAAAAAAAAAGAAAATTAGCCGTATTGTCAAGAAAGAACAGGTCATATGAGGTGAAATTTTAAGCACAGTTGTTTTCTACAGCCTTCTCTGTTTAAAGGCCATGCTTGATAACCACTTAATTTTCTATTATTACATAGGGAAACAGTGCATATTTATTTTTTCATAAGCAGGACAATTAACTTCTATGATCTCAACTTCTAGAAAACTAGAATTTTTTTTACCCCCTGTACTTTCCAATTTCCAATACGATTACAATTGCCTTATGCCTCACATGTGTTACATGTATAAAATACGGATAAGATGCCTGTAAAAGGCTGCAATAGGAATGTGATGGCCCTGATGTCAGCTTACTCAAAGAAAAGTGAGTGCAGATCCACACATACCAGAGTAAGATGGTGCCAGCTAATAGAACAGTGCCAGCATTGATTGGAGAATACATTCTGGCTACTTTCAGGTCATTACCACAGGCATCATGTACGCATTGTATGAATGTTTCCACCATCAGCATTGTTCTGTTGATCGTCACCAGTGTGGCCCATGATTGGTCTAGTTATTACTCCCTTCCCATTTTTTTCCTATCATAATATCCATGTTCTTTATATATATTTTAACTTCTTACTTGATCCAACTTGAAGCCAGAATGCTGTTTACATGTACGGCACTCATTGAAACGAGCCATTCCATATCTGCATCTGACTTGGTCATTATCAGGGTCATGAGCCAGCAGATTAAATGTTCTTGGACAATTTCGTGGTACCCTACAAATGCAAAAAATGTTTTACAATATATTATACCTTATATTTGTTTTATATCATGAGAAGTTGTTTATGCAGTGTCTCATATCCATCTTCTTATCATTTACTGTTGTCTATGGCTTGCAAAAATTTACATGTAATTTTCTACCTGGCCCTAGTAGTTCAATTTGGCAGTTCAGAAAATGGACTTAAGTCATGTCTTATACTTGAATCTAAATTCTTGAATCTGGATTAAAATCTTTGAGTTTTAATTTGGCTGTACAAGTTGCTTCGTTGATAATTTGAATGAATTTTCTTGCTCCAAAACACAAGCCTCAAAATGCACTATGCCTACTAGTTCCATTTAAAAACCATATCATCAAAAATATCCATTCTAATCACACACAAAAACTGTTTGAGCCAGGAACAAATACTAAACAAATACAAAATACAAATACAAAACCCAAAGATATTATGGGCAACAGTTTGTGAGAAGCTATGACATTACCGGATGAAAGGTATAATTGTTGTCACTGGAGATCTGTTGGGTTCCTGTGTGTCTGACCTCATCCCAAGGTCGACATGTGTCAAAAGCCTCCATGAACCAAAGCTATCTGAGGGTATCCAACAACACCCCGTTTCCCTACAATAGTAACAAATCACACATTTAAAACATTACACATTCTAATTTAATTATCTTTTATACCTTCTGATCCTGAAAGACTTACCAAATTTCAAAAGGCTTGTTGCTTGAAATATTTCTTGACATTAACGCTTCCGACTGACACCAGGTGCTTCCTTTAGTATTAGCTCCATTGGAATTGCGATCCACTTCACCGATTGCAAATGTATCTACACTCCCGCAGTTTCCACTACCACAGTACGAGGAGTTAAGTCTATAGCAGGCATGGAAAGTCTGCTTGAAGCGGAAGTCCACCTGCAATTACAACAAAATTATTGTTGTTCATTAAAAAACATGAAAGCAAATTGCACTAGTGGCTTCTAGCAACCAGTACACTTGAATTTAATATTCAGGTAATACATTTATTTATGTTAATTTACACATGATGACTTCTCTGGTATTTAATGAAGTAATAAATGTAGCGTGCACCTATTTATGATGTTAAAGGCTTGTTTTAAACCTCATTTATGTATACATTTGGAAAAGGATATCGTCTATGAAGCACATATCTTCCTCCTGCCTGCGAAGCAAATGTCCTATCTGAATGACCGCATTTAACTGAACTGAATTGCTGCTTAGAAAACAAACAATTTCTGTTCTCCTTTAATTACAAATATATATTTACACTATATATGTAACAAAACACAACCGAAGTAGCTATTCAGAACATTGCTTTACTGTACATTGTAATTTCCGGGTGATATGTTAAACATTTTAAACAGATATTTTCTGAGGAATGCTGTTATTTATGCTCCACTAAATCAAATAAAACACTGAATTTGCTGCCTCACCCTGAATGATCCATCGGGGTTCTTTCCTTTTGGAGTGAAGGTCATGACCCCACCATAGAAGTGAGAGGCCAGAGCCCCACAACATGAGGCCAGGAGCAGCAGCAGTGTGTAGGAAGCCATGGTGCTCCAGTCGAATCGGACCTGCTGTATCAATACAGTCAACCCACAGACACCATCATTTATATACTGTCAGAAACATAAACAAGTTTGGTTACTCGTGGTAAGTTGAACAATACAACAGACCACAGGAATGAGGAAATCAAAAATGTATCAATTGGTTTGTTAATGAATTATTATGCATTAGTATGTATTATTATGCATTATTATGATTGTGGAATATGGAGCATGTCAATCAGGGCAGTTTAAAGTGTCATTAGTGCTGTTAATGGCCAGTGTCCTTGGGCAGGGGGATGTGATACCCAAGGAGAACTGTAAAATAATGTGCTATGGGGCATTGTATATATTTATATCAAGCATTGTCCATTTTTAATGTGAGCTTGTTGGAAACAGCAGAGGGTTCAATAGTACTGATCCTCCTGCAAGAATGACTGCATGAACAAGTGATGTGAAGCATAAAACAATGACAGGTGTTGATCTACAAGGAACTGTCAAAGGCATCACATTTTTAAGTTATAGAATGTTGAACATGTCTTGACTAGTACTTCACTGTCCGTGGGTTTGAGAAATGAGAAACCAACTCTGCGTCATCTAAAACACTTTCGTTTCAGAAACTGGAAACCAAATCTTTCCTGTCACACCATCACGGTTCAAAGAATCCTCATAACAGTGAATACAGCCTCTCCTTGGACATTCATGCATATAAACAGGGATTAAATGATACATTCTAATTAATTGTCTTTTATTCAATGTATTGAGCTAGTATGTATAATAAACTTGATATCATATACAGTAAACATATTTGACTTTCCATTGCCAATGTGAGTTGGCACAGCTAATCAAAATACAAACGGAAATGACAGTTAACAGTTAATGACAGTTAGACACTTGCGAAATATTCTAATGGCTTTTCACCATGTCACTTTCGTTTATCGGAAAGAGAACAATGCTGAACTGTGGATTGTGAAACAAATGAATGCTAAGCAATGTCATAGAAGATGATCTATTGCTCCTAACCACATAATATTGTTTGAATGCCACACATTAACAACCATCTTCCCCCCCCCCTCATTCTCAACCTAACATACTGTAGACTTAGATGGATAGTTTATTACCCCAATCAGAAGAGGGGTCAGTTTCTCAATAATAACAATTGTGCCAGACTAATGACTAAAGACGCAACATCACAAAAGCATTAGCGCAAGTTAGCTATGCTAACAGAGAAGTACAATTTATAAAAGACTACATGGGACGGGTGCGTGGGGTGTTTGGATCCAAATTGCACAATTCAGAAACAATGATGTAGTTAAGTCCCGTCAGGGCTTTATTCGGGGAAATCCAGAGAGTGTAGTCAAAAAACAAGCAATGTTCGTACACGTAATATCCAGCCAAAAAACCAAAGCGCAGTACCGAGGGAGAAGGCATTCTCGTAATCGGTACACATGCAAGAAGTCCGGTAGCCAGGAAAGCTGTCAGCGGGGCAGAAGTACAGGCGGCCGGTAGGCAGGCTCAGGGTCAATGACAGCACAAGAGTCAAGACCGAAGTCTACTCCACGGGGCAAAGGTACGAAAACAGCAGGCAAAGACATGGTACAGGCAGGCAATGGTCAACAAAACAGAAGTCAATAATCTTTGGACAGTAAACAGGTTTGGATCGTAACAGGTAGACAATGGCTTGACAAAAGCCGCTAAAGCAGTGCACTGACTAACAGGAGGCAAACAATTTTGCAAAGACAAGACATGAAACTGAGCTTTATATGCAGGTGAAGACAGGTGTAATTACAATTAGCTTGAGAGCAGCAAGAGAATGGAATTCAGGTGTGGAGGCTTGACAAGTTAACAAAGTAATTAGTAATTGTTAGTAATAAACCTATCCTGCCCTAGCATTAGTAAATTAGTAAATGACATGCACAAGAAACGTAAGGTAACATGAACACATGATTAGAATGTTAGTATTACCCAATCCTGATCTAGCATTAGTAGATTAGTAAGTAGACAAGGGAAATTGAAACAATTAGGGTGTGAGTGACAGAAAGGGAGACAGAGAAAGCACGAATGCAAGATTTGCAGAAAGACATGAAAAAGTGTATGTTAATCAATGACCAGTACAACGTAACATGAAACATAAATTGTGACATAACAAGTTTGCGAAATATGACCATAAACTAAATAACATGACATGGCAAGACTAACAATTAAATCGTAACAACTAAACATGAAACCTAACATGACATGAAACATAAAAACATGGTGATACTAGACTAACATAATATGTGACATGGCAATAACATAACCGAGACAATAACTAAACATAAAACATGACAAACATGAAACGTGACTCTACGTTACATTACATTCATTTAGCATAAGCTCTTATCCAGAGCGACGTACAATAAAGAGCAAATTAAAACCAGGGACAAGTGTTTTGAAGACTCTAGAGAAAAGTACAGTTCCAAATCATAGAGTGATCACATAGATACAACTTGAACCCTTGAAGAGTACATCACCTTTCCAACTAGCATACCATGGTTGGCAGCTAGAATACCCTTAATATTACAATAATTATACACAAGTGCTATTATAATTATACATAAGTGCCTGGTATGCGAGCACCAATGTTTTCAATTTGACGCGAGCCATAACAGGCAGCTAATGGAGGTTGGTGAGCAGGCGGGTGCCGCGACGTTCTGAGTGGAGAAGGTGTTGATGAAGGAACAGATTCTCTGGATATTGTACAGGAAGAACCTGCATGCCCAGGTCACCGCAGCAATGTTCTTGGAGAAGGGCATCCTGTTGTCCATCTCTACTCTGCGGTTTCTTGCACTGGGGGTTGAGGTCACTGTGGTATCCCCTAGTGAAATGAAAAAATCAAAGAAGGGAAAGGTTAGAGTAAAGATGAAGATTAGCTCCATCTTACCTGGGTTGAGCTTTAGAAGGTGGTTGTCCATCCATCTCTGGATGTCTCTCAGGCAGGCGGACATACGGGTAGAGACCTGGGTGTCAGATGGGTGAAAGGAGAGAAAGAGTTGGGTGTAATCAGCATAACAATGGTATGACATGCCATGAGCAGAGATGGCAAGGGATCTAGTGTCGATGGAGAAGAGGAGGGGACCGAGGACTGAGCCCTGGGGAACTCCGGTAATAAGGGGATGAGGTGCCGATGCTTTACCAGTCCAGGTGACCTGGGACGACTGGCCAGAGAGATAGGACTTAATCCAGTCTAGGGCTGTACAAGGGAGGGGAAAATGGGAGGATGTCAGGTGTGATTGCCTGAAAGAGGGTTGAGGGGATAGGGTCGAGGGCACAAATAGTAGGGTGGTGGGAGAACAGGTGTTGAGACACATCAGTGACTTGAGGGGAGAGGAAGAGGAGAAACAGGGGGCAAGCACAGAGGTGGTGGTGGTCATTACATTATTGGCATTTCATAAAGGTGTCATAAAGGTGTTGCGGATGTGTGCTGAGGAGAGAGAAAAAATGGAGAACAATTGATGAGGGTTAGAATTGGACTCATGAATTTTTGTTTGATAGTAATTTATTTTGCCGGTGGTGATGGCAGAAGAGAATGTTTGACGAGTCTCTCCTATTTGATCAAATGAAAAACTTAAGTTTGACCTGACAAACACTGAGTGGTAAAAATGCATTTTTGAACAGCATTAAGAGAAAATTCCACGACATTTGTTTACAGCTGGCGCCACTGGTTTTGGGTTTCAGTGTCAGTGTCGAGGGGTAGGGCGAGACCTGCCTTTTGGTTCTGAGTACAGATTTTTTCTTTACCTGTGGTTGACCCTGAGTCATGCAGTTTCCACCTGTGTCCACTGGGCCTTGGTCTCTGTTGGGAGGAGAAATGGGGTACAGTTTGTTACCATTAAGCTATTACCATTAATAATGTAGTTCAAGTCCACTTCAGTTATAGTAGAGAGTTCACCAGAGACAGAACACATGCTGTATTTAAGTTACAGGAACTACTAGATCCAGTCAGCATGCCCACAAAGACACCACAAAGACTTTCCAGGCCCAGCCCCCAAGTGGGAAAATTTGGTGGGGTTTCTGGAGGCAATCAATGAAGCAGCCAGTTATTTTAATTCGGACAAATCTATTAAAAACACAGCAATTTTCTAAATGGAAAAACTAGCCATGTAGCTTTCATGAAAAAGAAACCTATAGCAATACCAGTATTGCTTGCATGCTTACTTGTCTGCGACGTTACTGACTGGATCTAAAAAAGGTGTTGGCGCATACCTCTGTAGTGACCAGCCTACACTCCCTAATAGTTCACTTGAAGCCAAATATACAATGCACTTAGCTTAGACGAACAAATAAAGGTGTTGGCTCATACCTGCATAATGACTAGGAATTAAACAGTTTTTCACTCGGCTGAGGGATCGACGCTTGCCAGATGGGCGCAGGAACCTGACCACCCACAGCCGTTCCCGGTTCCCTGTGCCAGGCATCCCATCCCCAGAAAGCCACCTGATCCTGAACCTGAGCCCAGGGAGGTGGGGTGAACCCATCTCTCACCACCTAAGAGGGAGAGACTCCTGCTTGAGTGCCTCTACCTGTACTGTTGTGGACCTGGTCACCACGTCTGTAATTGTCTGTTAAAAGACAACACCCGTCAAGCAACAGTGAGGGTCCTGACAGGTGCCAGCATGCTTGCAGCCCCCCTCAACCTTCCATTCCATTCTACTGGCCTACATCTCCTGGGAGGGGGATCGCCAACAGGTACGAGTAAATCTAGCTGTCCACTTTTCACAATCCCCGTTTCGACTGATCCATTAATGGCAGCTGGGGGGTTGAAGAAGTCAAGCGGCAGGGTGAGGACATCGAAATAGAAGATTTTTGGTCTAATCACTGTAAAATGGCTAATTCTGGTAACTTTTGGGGGATTCTACCATTAGCTGGCAGCAAATGCAATACTGTATAATATAAACCAGATCCTTAAACATTAAATAAAATGCAATTAAAGGGCAAGGCCACAAAACAATGGAGCGCTTAATGCTACATATGTAGGGTGCAATCTATAAGTATTTGGCCAGTGACAAAAAATCTTTATTTTTGGAAATGTAAATATAGTACATTGGACTTTAATTTAACAATGAATATGATGTGCAGACTGTTGGCTTTAATTTGAGGGAATTTGCATCCACATTGGGTGAATCATGTTTATTTGCTGGTATTCCCTTTTCTGTGACTTTAATGATGCAGGTTTAATTTTGGTCTCATTTGGTAAATGAAATTATGGTTGAACAAAGGTGTTCTAGTTAATGTTCTAGCCAAATACAGCATCAACATGTTTGGCATTGAAACAGAGATGCATCAAAAGAAAAACACCTCATAGCAATATGGTGGTGAGTCAGTCATGTTTTTTGACTGTTTTAATTCCAGAAGTTCAGAGGCACTGATTAACCCTATGCAGACTGCCCCCTTGTGGTTTGGTCATCAACATCCCAAATTATTCTTGCATTCGTATCTCTATAATAATATAAACTGCAACATGATAAAACCACAAAAAGGCGGTGCCAGATTGTTAAACAGACCCTAGCGAGAATAGTGCTTTAGATGTTTATCAGCCTCTTATTTGCAAAACAGGGCAATCCAGCCTCCCCCTGGTCATGCTCACGCTTTGCAACCAGACTCTGACAATAAAAGTAATATTCTAATAATCCTTGATACCATTTCTATACATCAAAACAGGTTCCAATATAAGAACAAAAATAAAAACAAATAATAAATAATAAAGAATAGTTGAAAGAATAAAAACATAGTTTTTTTCTTAGCTCACTTTTATTGCATGTCTGGCTGACATTTTCAGTTTGGTAGAAATATAAGTTAGTTTTGCAAATTATTCGATACAGATATATTTATGGAACCAAATATTCCACCTGGTTATAACAATATGACTAACGTTGAAGTTTATTTCGTAATCCATTCAGCCTTTTTTGATAAAACTCTCTATTTGCTGGGACTAGACCTATGCAAATGTCATCTTGAACTTGTTTTTGCATAAATGCATTGAACTAATGTAAAACATGCTTAGCATGCATGCTTAGGATTTCCTACCCTTTTCAACAAGTTATAATGTATCATAATGTGTCAATGAGACGTTGTGTCACGGGGAGTTCCCAAATATTGCTGCATCCGCATAGCAGAATGAATATACAGACGTGTGTAATTCTAGGATTTGGACTTGCAATAGATGAACCTGTAATTCTACTGGCTAACAGGCCTCTGGTAAACCTATTTTTTTAAGTAGGTTGATTAGAGAGGCATTACATTACATTACATTACATTACATTATTGGCATTTGGCAGATGCTCTTATCCAGAGCGACGTACAGTTGATTAGACTGAGCAGGAGACAATCCTCCCCTGGAGCAATGCAGGGTTAAGGGCTTTGCTCAAGGGACCAACTGTGCGGATTTTATTGTGGCTACACCGGGATTAGAACCACTGACCTTGCGTGTCCCAGTCATTTACCACTACGCAACAGGCCACCCCTACCTGACATTGGTTAGAGAGCATTAGGGCGAATAATCATTTTTGGAGAGCTTTTAAAAAAATGGACTCTCCTATATGCGAAGTAAAACAAGCGTGAAGGTTAATTTTAGATTTTGTATGAAGAAATTGGCTTTTTGGGAAAATTCATGTGGACTTCTGGAGGCACTGATCCTCACAAAGTTCATCAAAGTGTCTCTTTATTCATCATGCACGCTTTTGAGTGAAATGTCTGGTAATGCCCCAAGAGGGCGCAATTAAGTAACTGTGCTGTGTTATCCTCAAACTGATTCCTCAGCTGTGTTAAAGTGTTGCTTGCATTACCCAGCAAATGCGCTGCTTGAAAAAGATTTATATCCGTCCACTGCAATAACTGGGACACTACAGTATTGACTCTCTCCAAAATCATGTCCTGCATCACAGTCACCGTCACAAACTTGAACGTTTCCTTCAAATTTTAGAGTTTGCGTCTGCACATTGGTCTGGTTTATCGGACTGCGGGGTGACTTTAGTAAGTGCCTGTAAAACTTCAGCATAGTGAAGTCAAAGCACATGAAGAACATTGTGCCTGGATGCCCATCACGTTGGGCAAACTCTTTTCAGTTTTGGCTTTGAATTAATATGGTTCTCCAACAACACCCATCTTTTACAGTTTGTTACAATTTCATGTTTATGTTTTCAGAATATTTCACACAGTTAGCACAACAGCACCCAAACTGTGAATAATTTTAAAATTGCTTTGACAAGAAAATGGATCCAATGGACACCGTTTAAAAAAATCTTGAATTCATTTCTCAGTCAGGCTCAACCACCGAATAAACAGCAGAATTCTACAGCTCAATATGCAAATGTTTGCACACACTTTTTCAAAACTGATACTTTCAAGTTCTAAACCTATAAAACAAATAGGCAAAAATTCAAGTGGATAGCAAAACGGTGGATAGCAATTTGCATTCAAAACAGTCAAAAGTTATCATAGTTACAGAAACAAAGCGCTGATTGAAGTTGATGCAGAATGTGCTTCTGATTGTGAATTGGTTATTGAATGACTAATCTTGCCTGATTCAGTTGGAGACCTACCCAGGTGTTACAGGAATTTGCATTTCATCTTTGACTGATGGACCCAGGAGGAAATACAAAAAAAGGAAGACAAATGGCCAGGCATTGGAGGGGGAGAGGGAGTGCCTCTAGGCCGCTTGGCACCTCCCCCTCTCCGAACCTCCACCTCACACTCACGACTACTGTCTGTTCTGGCTCCACGGTGGTGGAATGAGCTCCCCGTTGAGGTCAGAACTGTAGAATCTCTCCCCACCTTCAAGCGCAAACTGAAGACGCACCTTAATTGTTATCTTTCTGTGATTTACTTTGTGTATCGGTATTTTTAGTTGGTTGGTAAGCAGTGTTTGGATAGTTACGTTTGGTCACTTTTGCTTTGTTGTTTGTTTGTTTATTTGTTTGTTAAAAAAATAAATAATAATAATAATAATAATTTCAAATAGGCCCTGGTCCTTATCTTTGTTGTACAGGTAGCAGTTGAAATTGTACTTCCCTCTAGGGTCTTTCAGCGCACTTATCCCTGGTTATGGGTATGCACTTTGTTGTACGTCGCTCTGGATATGAGCGTCTGCCAAATGCCATTAATGTAAATGTAATGTAATGAGTGGATTATAAATTTGAACACAGAGGATGGATGCCGGATACTAGTATATTAGCTGTTGATTGCCAGGGATCGATCAGGCATGCTGAGCTTTTTTACCCAGGTTATAGCAAGACAGGACATATGGTGCGATGTTGAGGAGAACATGTGGTCAAATGAAATAGACTGGGTAGACAAAAACAAGCATTTCTGTACTTGAGACTTTTTTTCACTGTACTACATCCACGTTTGCCAATTAAACCTTCACTGCAGCATTTCTATGACTTGTCTCTGTTGCATATATGTGCTGTAGTGCATCCCATACAGTAAAGATACAGATGCCATTGGGCGTTGTAATGGGAAGTTTGGAAAAATAATAAAAAGAAACATTGCTACACTATAAATCACTGTTTAGTTCACCTACTTCTTCACGATGCCCTCGTTAACCAAAACGTAATCTGACCTTTGTCCATTTGCACATCCACAGTAAGGTAATTCTTCCATATCAAATATCAGCTGCCGAATGTGCCTCGCAATTTCCTGAGCATGTATGGCTCATGTCCGTTGGAAAGGGTCCCCCTGGTTGAGCCTTGGCTGAGTATGGCCCTCATTATGCTGGGATCTGTTACATTGATGGGGTAATGGGCTCTGTCAGTTGGAAAAAGCTTAATTGATGTTACCTCCCCTTCAGGGTTAGGGATAGCAGTGTTGTTGGCAGACAGATCAGGTAAATCCGGAGGGTCGGACGTGGCAATAATGCTTGCTGCAGTCGCAGTCTCCATGCAGCTAATGCTAGCAGTCTCCTTGCAAACATCCTCGGCCTCTGTGCCACTAATATTACTGTACAAGCACTTTCAATTGAAACCCCCCCCCAACTGTGTGCCTCTCCCCTATGCCACTGCCTATAGGGTATATATAATTTTATATATTTGAGATTTTATGATTAAGTCACCTCCATTCTTCTGTGAATTTGTTTGATTCATGGAGAAATTTTGTCTACACAAAAATGCGAAAACTAATGTTCATTTTTGTCTCTATTCTGGATGCAAAAGGCAGTTCCAATGACCAATGACAGAAGAATGTTACAGAACTTCATGACAGACTTTGAATTAATTGAGCTTATTATCAGCAAAATATAGGTAATGTGGAAAATAAAAGCACTTATTTGCATAGTTTTTATATCAAATGTATACCATGAAGAAAAAAGAAAAAATAGCAACTATAGTAAACCTGTAGTCATTTTAACTGTGCTATGATATGACAATGTGGATTAATTTGAATTAAACAGTTCTTGCATAGTTAAGCAGTCACAGGAAGGTTATTTAAGCATTGTGATTAACAAATCAAAGTGAATTATATTTGGATATATGTTTTGCAAACAATAATTCATATTTTCAGAAATTCAGTACACCACCAAAGAGATTTCACAGATTCAGACCATTAATATTCCATTAATAAAAGGCAAATATTGCATAAATGTGATTGATTAGAATGTGTTCATCATGTTTCATGAGCACACAAACTGTGTCTCAGAAGTCAGTAGATGGAAGTGGTTGGTATTTGACTTTTGGCCTCTTTACTGTATAAATCACAGCTCCACACACAGTGGCAACCACAACCAGGAGAATGGCAGCAATGAAAACCAGGTTCATGTTCAAGCCCATGTTGGAAGCTGTAAAGAAAAAAAAGAAAAAAGAAAAAAAAGTTTTAGAATTCATTTGAAACCCTGAAACTCATCTATATTTTAATTAAACAAATGAATACCACATACTGCAATGGTATTCATCATCTGTGTCTACATCACATGTCTTTAATGGGTCTGGCTTGAGGATATAAAGTTATAAAGTGTGTAAGTATAAATTTACACACACGTGCATTGATCTGTATAGCATACAGATTTCAGTAGTAAATGTAATGAGCCATCCACATTATTACAGCTGCACAGGATTTAGCAAAAATACCACAATAACCTCTTCAAACTTAACCAGGGATATAGTACCTGTGGTTTCTGTGGCCTTTTTCAGACGCAAAGGGCCCTGGGAAATTGAGTGTCTCACAGTCTCTGTGGCAACAGCCCTCTTGCCGATGTGATGTGAAATGGGGGCGGCTGTGGCATTGATGCAGCCCTGAGAACATCTGGTGTAAGGCTCACCTGCCACACACAGGATGACTGAGCAGCTTATGAAGACCTAGAATCCATCAGAAGAATAAGAGAGAGCTCTGAATCCAAAAACCAGGTAGAATTACACACAATTGGTAGGGTACAAATTACCATGGTCCTATATTACCTCCTCATGTTGTCCAATGAACTGGAAAGCCTCAATTCCAAATTTGAATTCTGAACGGTTACTTGGATAGACCGTCACCGTCTCGTCCAAAGTGCAGCTGGGGAAATAAAACAGTTGAAGTCTTTCCTTGGCTGAAACAATTCTAAAAACCTTTTCTTTTACACCATCCAACTCATAATGTTCGTCTTCCCTGTCACACAGTTTTAGATTACACAAGGCTTTGTTGATTTACTCTTACTGTATTCCACTGTGAAACCCCAATTTTAAGCCTGAAGCACGAACCCATCCCCGCCCCCCCCACCACCACCACAAGACTTTTCCTTCCCTTGCACCAGTTGTCTTACCCATTTGCAAATATGTCATAGAAAATGTAATAGTTGGGGTCATCAACGGGGGTTGCTCTGCAGGACTCCACAAAAAGCTCAGTGTTGGCAATAGAGGAAGTAGCTTTGATTTCCATGTAGAGCATCTCTTGCAGTGCCACCTCTACAGGGTAGGAATCTGTGTCCATCGCAATGTTGAACTGGTCACTGTGGAAGAACTCAAACTGGTAGCTGAACTTTCCAAACCCTTTTTGTGTGAATATGTAAGGAATCTTGTGTGCACGGAACTCCAGAGACACGCGTCCCTTCTTGGGGTACGTGCATGAGAACCCAATCTTCACATGGTTTTTCCTGGTAATGACATCACCAATGTTGTCGAATGACATAATTTCATTTTTGAAGATCAGGTTTTCAGCGTCCTCCTACAAAGACAATCGGAGACACCAAAGGATATTACTCTGCGGCAACTTCACAGCTTTTATTTAGTGTATTATTTGAGTGGATCAAAGGGACTGACCTCCAGTTCAGTTCCACAGGAGCTGAGGGACACGGCAGCGATCACATGGGTGCCGTTGGAGATGGGGGTGCAGGATGGATCAATGAGACGATTAGTCCAATTATTGAGGCCTTCTCCACTTCCACTGTCATTGTGGTCTCATTACAAACCACATTGGCATTCCCTAGACATTCATTGTAGGGAAGAAATTGTTGGTGTGGCCTACAGTAAAAGTCTTAATCGTTTAAAAACGTAAGAGGGTAAGAAGATTTTTGACAGTGGACATAAGTTAAACTCTGTGCACTAGTAGTCTGCAATGCAATTATTTTTGCTGAGACGTTCATTTTCAATTCGTTCAGTCAAAAGAACAGCTCTTTCGATTGACTCACGTGAATTCACTTTTTTGTTTGATTCAGTAAGGCCAAGGTGCCTAACCCCCGTACTGGCAAACACAGGCTGTGTCTCAAATTGACTTGTGGACTAGTTATATCAAGTGTGTGTGTATATCAAGCGTGGTCATGTGATCAAAGTTAGCGGTAATGTGATCAAGTGTGTCCAAAGTACAAAAACTGTTGAAGTTCTCTTGTTGCACTTGGGAAGACCAAAAATTCAAATCTGCTTCGGAAACTTGCAATCAAACATGAAAGAATGTAAGCTATGTAGCTAAACATACAATGAAACAGCTAATGAGGGCATAAAATGATATACGTTAGCTGCAAAAACATTTTCTCTCATCTTAACCTTGATACTGCTAAGCTTTTTTCCCTTTTTACTTTGTAAGTAAAACTATACCGACATATGTTTCATTACATTACATTACAGGCATTTAGCAGGCGCTCTTACCGAGAGCAACATACACCAAACTGAAAATCGAACACAGGGACAAATGCGACCCTCAAGGAAAGTACGGTTTTGAGTCCTAGCATGACCATATAACCATCTTAACCACACATTCCTATCACAAATGTTTTTCTGCTATAACATGGATAGCTAGCTAACTGTCACTTCAGATGTCAGGCGCTGTTGGTAGTCGGATGTGTGTCAGATTACGGTCTGAATAGTAATGACGTTATAGTACAACTGTGTCACAAACATGTTGGTGCACATGAAAGTTACATTTTTGAGAAGACGAGTGCACAGGTACACCAGTGTGCAGGCTGAGTCACAGCCAAAGACTTGTGATTCTCGTTCAGAGCTCATTGACTAGGCTTGCGAACTGCCAGCAACTGATATGCGTGCATTTTGGGTTTATAATGTCCCAGTACATCGCATCATTAAATGTTTTTGCACAATTATTATGAGAGTAGATTATCTCATTAATTGGCACTACAAACCTTGAAATCATTAAATGTGCTTAATTCTTACTTAATTTGCCTGGTGCTGTGGTGTAATATTAGAGTGATGCTACATAGAGTTGGCTCCAGAATTATTGGCACCCTTAACAAAAAAATTAAAAAATTGAAAAAGGCTGCATATGATAAACAACATAGATAATGATCTATATGTTTAAACTACAGTATATGATTTTATTAAAATACATTTACTCTCATGTTTCAATGTTTTTATTTTATAATCTCATTTCATCTAAAAACCACAGGTGCCAAAATGATTGGCATCCCAAGCAACTGTAGATAAAATTTACTTTTAAAAAGTTACTTTAATTTTTTTAAATCTCAGTCTAAAGGAACTATATTTTCTGCTTCACTAAAGTATAAAAATGAGGTAACAAGCATGCAAAATCCCTTTGTCAACCATCATCATGGGAAAAGCCAAAGACATGTCACAGACACAGATGGTAATTGACCATCACGTCGGGTAATGGGTACAAAAAATACATAAACGGTTAAACATACCACTGTAGGGGCAATAATAAAAAGGCATAAAACATATAGAATGGTGGCAAACTTGCCAGGAAGAGGACACATTGTGCATATTGTCCACACATGCGGTAAGAAAGATAGTAAGGGAGGCCATAAGTAACCCACGGATAGAAGTTTAAGAATTGCAGAGATAGATTGTCTCTTGGGGTAAAAAAACCCAAAAAAACCTCCATACCAGCAAACTATTTGGAGGGATGGCACAAAGACAACCCTTACTGAGTACAATAGACAGAAGCAACTTGCATTTGCCAAACCTCATTGGAATCATGACTGGAAGACAGTGCTATGGTCAGATGAGACCAAAATGGAACGTTTTGGCCATACACACCATCGACATGTTTGGCAGCAAAATGGAATGCATACAAGGAGAAGCACCTCATACCTACTGTCAAATATGGCGGTGGGTCATTGTTGGTTTGGAGTTGTTTTGCTGCCAGTGATCCAGGGGCACTATGTAAGATCAATGGCGCAATTAAATTAACAGAGTACTAGGATATCTTGGCAGAAATCTGGTTGCTTCTGCTAGGAAGTTGAGTCTTGGCCATAGGTAGATTGTCCAGCAGGGCAACGACTCCAAGTATACATCAAAATGCACACAGATATGGTTCAGTAAATACAACTATGTTCTGCAATGGCTAACTCAGTCCCATGAAAAACCTGTGGTCTGAACTGAAGAGGGGGGTATCCCAAGGGTATGACTGATTCTGAAAGGTTCTGCTTGGAGGAATGGTCAAAAATCCCTCCAAATGTGTTCTCTAACCTTAACAAAATGATAGGAAAAGACTCATGGCTGTCATCTTTTGGGGAAATTTTTTTTTTGGTTGGTTCCATTGAACCATCAATAAAGCACACTATTTTATAGATATTGGAAAAATAAAGCTTATGTCTATAACTATTATTTTTTGTTTATTTTTTAAGGGTGCCAATAATTCTGGAGCCCACTGTATATCATATATCCACATGCAGACCCTTTCATACATGCCAGTCATTCTATTCAGCCCACACTTTCAAAAAGGATTAAGCTATTTCTTTATTTTCTTACCAGTAACAGTTTTTTACAAGCTAACAGTTAAACATTATGGGCAGAATCAGAACTAAATACTCACCATTTATGTGTCTAACTATGACAATGATGCATCTCATTTCAGAATGAAAGATTCTGGACCTGAAAGGTTGGACATGATCATGAGACAAGAACAGGGCAAATGTAAATTATACATAATATTCTAAATAATGACTTGACAGTAAATACAATTTTCAAGCTCAAATTATTATGTTTATCTTTGACTGGCCTGTAGCGTTGTGGTTAAGGCACATGACTAGGACCCGCAAGGTCCGTGGTTCGATCCCCGGTGTCACCACAATAAGATCTGCATGGCCGTTGAGCCCTTGAGCAAGGCCCTTAACCCTTCATTGCTCCAGGGGAGGATAATCTCCTGCTTAGTCTAATCAACTGTACGTCATTCTGGATAAGAGCATCTGCCAAATGCCATTAATGTAATGTAATGTAATATAATGTTGTTCCGTTCATTAAATTCACTCTGCTACTATCAGTATACTACCAGTAAGAATAAAAATGGCATTCTTACAAGTGGGTGACATTGTACAAGAAATTAGATTAAGACTGCGAGTGTTATGTTGACTCAGTATGCTAGTTTTAACAAAAGCTGCATTTTCAAAGACCTCTCAGAATAATGTGATCAACAACTTTGTTGACAACTTACCCAGAATAACTCTCTGCAATGAAGCAAATGGGAATATGATCACCAAAGTCATTTTCTGTTGGTGTCCATCTGATTAGAGATTCCCCAACTGGTCCTTTGATACTGTTGTACTTTGTGATGTTCAGTGGTCCACTGATAATAAAGTTATTTATCCTGTATGAAGATGCATTTTTATCAATATCAGAAATCAGTATATGGGCATTTTCAGTTTTCATAGGCATTTGAAAAATATTTGCTGCTCAATTATTTTATCTAAAGAGTTTACATATCTACATAATACAATTGCATAAAATAGCAATGTATTTTTGTCCCATTGCAATAACAGAACTTCGACCTTGACCTGCTCTATCAAAATCAGTTACAATCACCCCATATTTTGAGTTTTAGAAGCTACTTGAAAATGGAGAATATCCTTTTATTTTTATTTTTTTTTCTCATATCATATACATCAAACTCAACAAACAACATAACAAAACTGAGTTAAGATATGTCTGCCCCATTTGAAAAGATATAAAGAAGAAAGAAAAAAAATGGTAATAATAATAATAGTAATAATAATAATAATAATAATAATAATAATAATAATAATAATAATAATGAATAAAGAAATAAATAACTGAAATCAAATAAAACATGGGATTAAGTGTGAGGGGGGAGGGGTTAGGGTAATCTTTTATAGCAATTTATGAAATTCCTTAAGCATTATTGATCTCCATTAATCCACTCCAACTCATTCTGAATTTAAAATCTGTAATATGTTTTTCCAAGTTTCCTTATATAACGTATCTTCCTGCCTTTCTGTTTTCAAAATTTAAATAATGTTTCATTAAGTGCTGCCATTCTATAATTTTTGGTGCCATACTATTTTTCTACTTTTGAAAATTAATCTTCTTCTGCTGAGAAAAAAAACAATTATCATCGGTTGCATTTACTTTGTTCAGCATTAGCCTTAATCTCTTTAAATAAGCATAATGATGGCAATATGTCTAGTTGTTTATCTAGTGCTTTTGATAAAATCATTTCCAATGCCAATTTCAAATGCCAATGCGACCGTCAGCCAGCAAAGAAACTGAAAGCGACTTTTCAAATAATTTAAGGCAATTACCAAAGAGAACATCAACTATGACAAGTATAAAGATTTATGATAAGATTAACCAGATTAAGATTTATTAGAGATCTACATGCATGGATTGCAAAACCGTAATAGCTTCAGGGGAAATTCTTGGTTTCAATGTACTGCGAATTGCAATGTAGTACCACTTCCGGGTTACGCCACACACACGCCATGCACACTTTCAGGTTACGTCATGACCACTTCCGGGTTACGTCACGTCCTCTTCCTGGTTACGTCACACCCATTACTGAGTCCGAGTAACGGATACGGATACAAGTATCTTAATTGGTTTAACGAATACTGAAACGAATACAAGCAATGCACTACTTGCTCACCCCTAGTAATTAATACATTTTCCTTTCCATGAACTCCTTGCTAAAGATTTGTTTTGAATGATTATCCAAGGGTTATCCCATAATCTGGGCTGCCTTTCCCGAGGCCTTCTTAATGCTACATCATTCGTAAGTTATACCTTGAGCTGTACCGGGAAACACAGCCCTGATCTCTTCCAAGAACTTAAAAGAATGGACAAATCCATCTTGACCTGGGCTGCATTATGACTTAAAAGTAATTATGATAGAACAGGTCACATACTGTTTGGTACCCAAATTATACTTATAACAATACTCCTTTAACTTAAATTCACAGGAATAAACATGAGTGTAGCAACTGCTATCTTACGATGATTGTGTTGCTGCGGCTTTGAGCCGAATTTCCAGCTCCTGATTGATGGAGGCGTTGTAGATTTCTCCATTTCTTGGAGTTGGGTACAGAAACTGTGGCAAAATGTCTCCCTCAGTACAGGAATACACAGGTGGGTCAACTGAAATTCAGTGGCAGAGAAATATGAGAAGGAATATCAAAATTCACTGAGCAGGAGTATGCAGGTCAGTCCCCTTGTTATTGGATTAGCCATAGACAGATTTAATTCTGAATTAAACTTACTTTGGATTGAAAAGTGCAGAGGAATTATGCTCAATGGTCCAGGAGAGGAGGTTGCAGTGGTCGGCTGATTGTGTGGTCCAGTGGTTGTGGTTTTTGGCCACGGCTGACTTTGCGGTCCAGTGGTTGTGGTTTTTGGCCATGGCTGGTAGTGCGGTCCAGTGGTTGTGGCTTTTGGCCATGGCTGGTAGTGTGGTGCAGATGTGAGTGCAGTTGTGCTCAAAGGCGGATTGTACCACCAGGAGGAAGCAGTAGCATTGAGCTGTTGCCCCCCTTGAGTTAGAGGTGGTGGCGTAGTGTTGGGGTGGTTCCACCAGTGAGGAGCAGAGGTGGTTGTAGTGGGCTGTGGCCACTGCACTGTTGCTGCATTTATGGGTTGGTTCCACCACCAGGGGGAAGGTGTGTTGTGGTGATGGCTCCCCCAGTATGGTGTGGGTGTAATGTTGGGCTGGTACCACCACCTTTGTGTCGTAGGGGCTGCTCTAGCCATAGGGCCGTAGGTCCAAGGTTTCTGTACTGTAACTAGTGGAGACTTGATGGACATTGTGCCATCGGTGTAAGACAGAGTGATTTGTTGTCTGGGGTAATCCTCCACCACCATCTCAAAGGCATGAACATTTTGGGAGTTAGTGTTCCTGTAAGTCAAGGTGCAGGAATTCTTAAAAAAGAAAAAAGAAAAAAAAAGGAAATTAGCTGCATTGTTAAGAGAGAACAAGTGATATGAGTGAAATTTCTAAGCACAGTTGTGTTTCCTTCTCTTTCAAAAGACTATGCTTGCCCACTAGATCATTTTCCATAATTACATAGGGAAGGGGTAAAGTGGATATGTCTTTTTTTCATTACCAGTTAATAAGCAGCACATTTAAATTCCATGATCTCAACTTTCTCAGAGAAAACCCTAATGAATCAGCTAAGCCTTGTACCTCAGATTATTTAGAGTATTGAGCCTGTGTATTTGTTAATGCTTTTTACAATGGATTAACACAATGGTATGGGCTCAAATTAGAACCTGTACTGAAGGCTTTGGAACTATTAGTGGATTCTGAACTATTTGTTATTTTCCAACATTTTGCAGGGACAATAGAAGCACCTTGCTCACAGAAAACAGAGAGGAGATCAGCAGATCACAGAGTACACTGGGAACAACCAACAGAACAATGTCAGCAGTGAGTGGAGGATAGTTTCTGCATACTTCCCACAGGCATTTTGGAAATATAGCCAGAGAGTATCCTCCAATCAGTAGTGTTTTGTTGACTGACACCAACTGATAGGACTCCTCTCTCCTTTCTCTGAGTAAGATAACATCATGGACATCCTATTATATGATCCCTGTTGTTTGTTGGGGCGGCCTGTAGCATAGTGGTTAAGGTAAATGACTGGGACACACAAGGTCGGTGATTCTAATCCAACTGTAGCCACAATAATATCCACACAGCCGTTGAGCCCTTGAGCAAGGCCCTTAACCCTGCATTGCTCCAGGGGAGGATTGTCTCCTGCTTAGTCTGTACGTCGCTCTGGATAAGAGAGTCTGCCAAATGTCAATAATGTAATGTAATGTTGTATGTCTTTTAGATTCTTACTTGATCCAGGTGGAAGCCAGAATGCTGGTAGCAGTAACTGCACTCATTGGAATGAACAATTCCATATCTGCATCTAACATGGTCCTTATCAGGGTCATGAGCCAGCAGGTATAATGTCCTAGGACAGTCCTGAGGTACCCTGTAAATGTAAAATGATAAAAAAGAACAAACAAAATCCATGTGAACATAGTATTCTCTGCCTTGTATTTGTCAATTGTATGCTTATTTTTGTATTATATTCAGCACAGGGGAGGAATACTAATCTAATGCAATATGAGTTATTGTATTAATCAGAAAGTATAAACAGAGGCAATTATGCAGTGTCACTCATATCTATAATTTTATTTTGCAAATTTTATTATTTAGTGGGGTTTAAGTCTTGCAAAAATGTAGCCTACATTTTCCAACCAACCCTAATGGGTCAGAATTGTGAAATGTACGGCATGAACCAGACTCACATAATCCAAAATTGATATGCATATTCTAGTTTACGTTTAAGAGTAATCTTGTGATAGTGGTCACAATAGGCAGCTCAGTAGATTTACTTACAGTAAGTCACACCTTATACTTCACAGCAAATGTGAAAAACTGACATCTGAAGAAAAATATTCAGACATACAAGCTGCATGGAGATATTTTCTTGCTTTAGACCACAAAACGCGAAATGCCCTACACCTTCCATTGTAAAGTCAACAGGTTGTCAGAAAACGTCTATAAATAGCCTAATATAACCTTTGTTGCACAAAAAGCAGTTGGAGTCACAAACAAATAATGAAGCAGTTTTTATTTTATTTATTTTTTGAACCGAAGATGAAACGGGCAACAGTTTGTGAGAAGCTATGACATTACCGGATGAAAGGTATAATTGTTGTCACTGGAGATCTGTTGGGTTCCTGTGTGTCTGACCTCATCCCAAGGTCCACATGTGTCAAAAGACTCCATGGTGCACCAGTGCCACGTGAATTATAAATCCAACAGCACCCCGATTTCCTGTAATAGGAACAAAACATGGATTAAAAAACCTCCCTGCTGAATTGAATTGGCCTTTCTAACCCCTGATCCTGAAAGACTTACCGCATTTCAAAAGGCTTGTTGCTTGAAATATTTCTTGTCATTAATGCTTCTGACTGACACCACCCTTCTGTTCTATAACTGACTCCAGTAGGACTGTGATCCACTGGACCTATTTCAAATCGATTCACGTTCCCACAGTTCCCACTGATACAGTTCCAGGTGTCCCATGAATAGCAGGTATGGAAAGTGCGCTTGTAGCGGAAGTCCACCTGCAATTAAAACAGAATTATCATTGTTCATTAAAAAAATATGAAACAATGCTTTTAATGGTAAACTTGAATTTCTTACTCAAGTTATATATTGATGTGATTATGTTATTATGATGTTAAATGCTTTTTCAAAACCTAATTTATCTATAGCTTACATTTAGAAGGGATGGACATGGTTAATCAATTACCTGGTTAACCAGAATGGCACACTTTTTGGTAAAGTGACCAGGAGACCATCAAAAAAAGCTTCATTGATGGTTTCATACATCTGCAATATCTGCAATATTTCTGTTTTCAAACAGAAATTGGTCACTTTTGTCACCATACTTTTTTTGGCATGACATGTTGTATGTACTGACTAGTTGTACACATTTTAAGACTGTGCTTATCTATTACCGCTTATTCATAATGTTATGTTATTACAGGTTAGAATTGGTTTGGGATATTGTGCATCTGTGGGGAAGTGTGTTACATGACATGGACACTCTTCCTTAATTTTTCAGGATCAAAACAATAAAAAACATTCTTGTAATAACAAACAGTACAAAATGGTTAATGAACTCCCATTTGGTGTCCCATTTTAGCTAACACATTGGAAGAGCCGAAAACCACAAACCCGTGAATTTCCTTTTTCACTTTGGAAAAAACATTGGGCAAAGTCGCATATTAGCGGGCAATTCTGTCTACCGGTATAGCTTACATTGTCCCATGCCATGGCAGCCTCCCATGAACATATTATTGGTGATCTGCTATAGACATATGCTGTGTTTTGTGCAATCATCAATTAATTAATAATAAGTTATTTGTTGCCATCCCCAATAACGTCCCTGTTGTGCAGTAACATATCTATATTAATATGCTTATACTGAATTTTATTGTTTTAGTTTTGGTCCAGTCTATTGAAGCTTGCATGTACAGCCTATTCTAAAAAAAGATTTTTAACCGATTAATCACATACATTTGACCAGTTAATCAAACCATTAAAATACTGAAAATTCCCATCCCTAACATTTAGAAAGGGGCATTGTAAGTGGTCTGTGTGCCTCTTCCACCTGCCTGCAAAGCAAATGTCCAATCTGGGACAATGGAGGCATTGAAATTAACTGAATAGTGGCTTAGTTAAAAAAAAATGTTTTTCTCCTTTTATTACAAACATATACAATATATTTATATAGATATATATTTATATATAATATATCAGATATATATATATATATATATATATATATATATATCTGAAACAACTGCCTCACCCTGAACGATCCATCTGGGTTCTTTCCTTTCGGAGTGAAGGTCAGGACTCCACTATAGAAGTGGGAGGCCAGAGCCCCACAACATGAGGCCAGGAGCAGCAGCAGTGTGTAGGAGGCCATGGTGCTCCAGTCGAATCAGACCTGCTGAATCAATACCGCTCACCCACAGACACCATCATTTATATGCTCTCAGAAACACAAACCAGTTGGATGACTTACAGTCCAACAATACAAAAGACCACAGGAATGAGGAAAATTCTTAAAAGAAAAGTAAACAATTCATTAACAATGCTGCCAAATTACGTAATTCTCTCACTTCACTTTCACACATGCATTGATTGAGTCCCAAAAATGTATTCAATACTTTCTATGGAATATGCTTGTGTAATGAAGAAGGTCAACCTTGGCCATTATTTCTTTTAAACCAATGATAAACTGTACTTATTTTTTTTTTTAATGTTTAAATAAATGTACCTTTCTTGTTAATCTATCTTGTTAATCACAGGTAAAGTCAATGGGCCGCATATATGAAACGTGAGCCAAACAAAATTTCCCATAACTCCTTCCTTGCAGGAATAATGTGGGATTTATCAAAGTTTTCAGATGTCAGTTTTTTCGTGGGAGCCAAACTTGAAAGTGCACGGTTCTAAAGTGTGCTTTGTGCATTTATTATTCCTTTAATTTATATTTTATTCTGATTCTGAGTGGCAAAATTATTTTAATAAGCCAGTTGTAATATTATATTACAACAGGATTCAACATTACAATGGGTCATGTTTCATTCCTGTAATCCTGATTAGTTAATGCTTAAGTGGAGTGTGATATAAATTCCATAAAACATGTACGCCCTATTTTTTCTATAAATAGGGTGTACCCTGATTAGACCGTCGTTTTTATGTCTGGCCTCTCTTTGCTTTAACCTATTAGAAGATTTGGGGCATGGCGTAGCCTACTCCGGAAAGAACGTATATTCAAAGGCCGATTTCAGAAGAAGGCTCACAGAAGAAACAACGAACAATAACGGGCAGTTTAAGTTCAAACATCATGGTATAGAAGTGGCATATGGCATGTGGCTGATGCGCTTAATTTGTTAATGAGTTTTGTTTTTGGCATCGGGTTAATTTCAGAGGTTGACGTGAACTGTTTTTCCCAGTCGAATAGAAGAGTACTTCTGGCTTACTTCCAGAACATGGTCAGGTGCTTTATGTCAAACCATTTTTGTTTTACCTGTTCCACAGTATGTGGAACTCAATACAGAGATACAAAAACAAAAACAGCAATATCTCTGACTGGACTGGAATGCAGCATTAAATCAGATCATGTATAGGCTACACAGTATTTTTTTCTCTGCCATCATAAGGTATATCAGTTTCTGCTCATTATTTTGTGTGCGTGCTTTTTGTTTACAATTGATTGGTATTTATCAACATACACACTTGGATACAAAAAAAGCTGTGTCTACTCCTGTTTCATAAATCCGGCACAACTTTTAGTTTGTTTCCAATCACACATACATTTGCACACGGATTTCCGAAAATATTGATAAATGAGGCCCAGTGTGTGCAAAATACAGCAAAAAATACAGCACATTACATTTGCATTACATATTAAATTTACACAAATTTCACTTTTTACCAAGCTTTTGTTGTTGTTGTTTTCTAAAAGAATAAACATAATTTTAAAATTATTTTTTAGCATTTTAGGCCATCCCTACCATCTGAAAAGCGATACTTCTCAATTTGTTCTATTTCATTCTGTTTTTTATATCACACTGAGCCTGTCAAGCTCAAATCACTTGCAGAAAAAATCTATATGAGACAATTATTTTAAATATATATATTTAAAATTAATTATATTAAATTATATTTCTTGAAAAGTGTAGAAATAAAATTTCTCAAAATGTTTTCATGTGTTGCTATGGCTATAAGTAGGGAGCTATAGCCATCATTGGACATTTTCTTCAACCCTATAACATTCAACCCTTTCACACATTTTACCATATGAGGGCATACATACTGCTTTCAAATCAGTCACTTCTGAACTTAATTTCTCAAAATGTTTCCATTTTATTAAATTATCATAGATATTGTTAAGCAAATGATCTCAAAGATGTTCATATAAATACATTTATTAAGTATTAATTTCCACTTGAAGGTAATACAATGATTATTGTGTTCTCTCAGTTATGAACTAAAGGCTGAGGACATATTAGAATTTTCATCAGTGAGTTTATATTAGTTTTAACACACAAATTTTGAATTTCACCTTGAATTGTTGACTGTCCCTTCAACCCTTTTACACAGGATTCAGCACCATTACATTATGAATTTGTGTTATTTTTACAATAAGAAGGTAATAATGGAATAATGGACAGGGAGTGTGTATTATTGTTATTATTGTTTTGATTTGCCATTGGAATCAGTGATTGGCATTTGTCAACATGAAGACCATCGTTGGAGTCTCCCAAAATCACCTGACCCAAGAATCACTTTTATTAAGGGAAACACATCAACACTTACTAGGCAAAAACTAGTTTTTGCTTACTGCAGCACCCCCCAGTGGTCAATTGGCTCAGGTTTTTTTGCACATCCTGAGGAAGGAGTACTAAGTCTATGTACCAAGCTTGGTGTTGATACATGGAAGCCTTGCTGAAATATAATCTAACTTCCTGTTTGGCGACTTTTCCATCTATTTTGATTGGCTGTGACGGAGGAATGCTTTTGAAAATCAAAAATCCATCTGATAACTTCTGAGGCTTGGTCTGAACATCATTTGGGCCAAATTTGGTGAAGATTGGACAAAATGTGTGTGCCGGTGAACATTTTTAAAACATTTTTTTTATGGCTCAAAACTTACATGCATAAATGTACCTCAAAGTTTAACAGATTGATGGCACTAGAGCACTCAAGTTGAGACAAATCTAATGTGCTGGAGTACAGAGCCCGAAGACCAAAATTGTACCACTGTCCAAATACTGCACTGTAATATCATAAGCCCTGTAGTATTAAAACACCTAGTAGCTTCCTTAAAGAACGCCAAGGTATGACCTTTCCTTGTGACAACCATGTTGGCTATCCCTTAGGCTGTTATTATTTTCAAGAAATAATTATAGTTTGTCTCTAATTACAAATTCCAGTATTTTATTATGTGATGCAAGTTAAACTGACGGGTCTATACTTTCCTGGTTCAGTATGGTCCCCTTTCTTATATATTAGTATTATATTACTGCTTCCAGTCATCCGGTATTTCTCCAGTTTCTAAACACTGTCCAAAATACTTGCTTGCTAGATTTAACAATGATCTCACTTAACTCTTTTAGCACTTTTGGGTATATGCAATCAGGGCCTCCTACCTCATTTATCTTTGGTCTATGTAATTTATCTCGTACTTCCTTATCCCCTTTCTCAATATCTGCTAACACATTCTACGTATGGACTTCCAGCCCATTAGTAACCACCTTTCTGGTAAAACTCAACAAAGTAGCCATTTTAGGCATGAGCAATTATTTATACTGATAAAGCAGTGCTTCCTTATTATCCTTAATACGCTTAACCTCCTCTTTAACTTTCCTTTTTCTGCTATAATATGGAAAGAAACATTTAGGATGATGTGCCTTTCAAATAAATTTTGACTACACTTTTTTAACCTTAGCACGCTTACTACAATATTCAATTCAATTGCAATACTCGCTGTACTGTCATTTTTATATATCTTATACAGTTTATTCTTTTTTTCCTAACTCGTCCCCATAAGGTTTATTCTGTGACATTACTTTTCCACAGCTTTGGAACATGAATTTACACTGCATGTATAGTCTACTTAAATTTGATTGCATCTTTTTAAGTTGGCACACATGAAATGACTTCATGCATATGTATTGTATACCTGAAGTGAAGGTAATTTGTCTGCACTGATATAGCCTGTAGCTCACATACATAATGCCCGTGAAGGGTGTTGGGCTATACACACATCAGTCAAATAATTTTCCCCTGTGGGCTGCACAGGGGATGGGGATGAACAAATGAATCCTCTGATGCATAACACTGGAAAGGATATTTTATTAATATTAGTTTCATAATTTTCCATTTCATGCTCATTTGTGTCTTTTCCTATGGAAAATTAAATGCAATACATTAAATACAATCGCTACAGTCGCTGATGGAGTGTTCACAGCTGAGGTAAGAGCTGCAACCAGATATAAAATAAACTTCACCTTTGTGGTGGTTACTTAATAATGTTAGGTATATTAAGAAATCCCAACAAAACGATATGAAAGCAGTAAATAATTATTTAATTCACCTAAAATGCATGTCATCGCTATATGGTTATTTTTGCCACTTCATTCAGAAGTTGAAACTTGATAGACTTTGAACAAATTGAGCTAATTATCTGCAAAATATAGGTATCATGTGAAAAGAGAAAGAATAGATGACACAGTACTATTATTTGAATAACCTTTATAACAAATGTATACCATGAATTCAGAGGCATTCATTACCTATAATAATAATGCGATTATACTGTAGTAAACCTATAGTCAACTTAACTTTATTATATATCATTTATTAATTACAATTAAATTTAAATTTGGTACACAAACAAAGATATTTTACAGATTTAGACCATTAATCTTTTTAGTAGTAGTAGTAGTAGTAGTAGTAGTAGTAGTTCTTTATTTCGGTCCTTATTAACAATTTTTGCAGAATGAATGTATATAGAAATAATGAATAAAAATATTGACCGAAAAGGTGTAGGCTGAAGCTTTAGCTTATTATACCTTCCCTTTTTACATAATATGTTCACATATTCAGCCCCCTTATTTGTTTAACACCTTAATTTTAAACAGTTTTAAAGTTGCAAAGTATACTACACATTTTTAGTTCTTTGTCACAAATATTCCACAAGTTAATCCCTTTCACAGATATACATCTAACCTTTGTATTTGTCCTTACCCTTTTTTTAAACATACCTCATCAATTTCATTCATAAAAGGCAAATATTGCATAAATGTGATTGATTAGAATGTGTTCATCATGTTTCATGAGCACACAAACTGTGTCTCAGAAGTCAGTAGATGGAAGTGGTTGGTATTTGACTTTTGGCCTCTTTACTGTATAAATCACAGCTCCACACACAGTGGCAACCACAACCAGGAGAACGGCAGCAATGAAAACCAGGTTCATGTTCAAGCCCATGTTGGAAACTGTAAACAAAGTTAAAAACACAATGAAGTTGTATAAAAATAGAAATGAATTAATAAAATGAATATCCCTGAAACCTACCTAAATTTGAGTGAAGCAAATTAATACCACATACTGCAATGGTATTCAAGATATGTGTCTACATTGAATGTGTTTCATGTGTCACACTTGAGGAGAAAATGCTGTGCAAATTTACATACAAATTCACATTGTTAAAGGTACAATAGGTCATTTTGGACTTATAACACCCAAGAGAGGAATAGTAGCAACACACACCTTCAAACCACAATAATGTTTATCCCTCCCCCTCTGTGACCGTGCTGATGTTGAAATGCCATTGGCTGTGGCAATTAGAACCAATTTTTCAACCAATTAGCTTGAATTGAACTATCAAATTATTGTTCAGCTGTACGATTTTTTGGTACAAGTCAACATGAGTCAACATGTCAGTGAGCCTTTTTCAATGATAGGAAGGGATTTACAATGGCCTTGTAACAATTTTTTAACACAAAAATCTTACCTATTGTACCTTTAAGGGAACACATTGTTATACTTGCAATGGATTTTTCACAGCATAACACCCTCAAATGTATCCAGGGCTATGTTACCTGTGATATCTGTGGTCCTCTTTATACGCAAAGGCCCCTGGGAAATAGAGTGTCTCACACTCTCTGTGGCAACAGCCCTCCTGTGGTGATGATGTACAACGGGGGCAGCTGTGGCATTGATGCAACCCTGAGAACATCTGGTGGTGGGGTCCCCTGCCACACACAGGATGACTGAGCAGCTTATGAAGACCTAGAATCCATCAGAAGAATATGAGAGCTCTGAATAAAAAAATCAGGTAGAATGACACAAGTAGGCCCGGCCAAATATATGTCACCAATTACCTCCTCATGTTGTCCAATGAATTTGAAAGCCTCAATTCCAAATTTGAATTCTGAAGGGTTACTTGGATAGACCACCACCGTCTCGTCCAAAGAGCAGCTGGGGAAATAAAACAGCTGAAGTTTTTCCTTTATTTTACACCATCCAGATCATAATGTTTGTCTTCCCTGTCACACAGTTTTACAGTAATTTTACATTCCTCATACATATGGCCGTGTTGAATTACTCATATTGTTTCAGGGTTGAATTACAGTATGAGTAAATCAACAAGGTCTTGTTGGCAAACCCCCCCCCCCCCCCACCACTGCTGACATTTTCCTTTCCTTGCACCAGTTGTCTTACCCATTTCCAAATATGTCATAGAAAATGTGATAGTTGGGGTCATCAACGGGGGTTGCTCTGCAGGACTCCACAAAGACTTTAGTATTGGCAATAGAGGAAGTAGCTTTGATTTCCATGTAGAGCATCTCTTGCAGTGCCACCTCTACAGGGTAGGAATCTGTGTCCACCATTCTGTTGAACAAGTTACTGTGGAAGAACTCAAACTGGTAGGTGAACTTTCCAAACCCTTTTTCCGTGAACACGTAAGGAATCTTGTGTGCACGGAACTCCAGAGACACGCGTCCCTTCTTGGGGTACGTGCATGAGAACCCAATCTCCACCTGGTGTTTCCTGGTAATGACATCACCAATGTTGTCGAATGACATAATTTCATTTTTGAAAATCAGGTTGTCAGCGTCCTCCTACAAGGCAATCGGAGACATCAAAGAATATTTCTCTGCGGCAACATCACAGCTTTTATTTAGTGTATTATTTGAGTGGATCAAAGGGACTGACCTCCAGTTCAGTTCCACAGGAGCTAAGGGACACGGCAGCGATCACATGGGTGCCATTGGAGATGGGGGTGCAGGATGGATCAATGAGACGTAGGTGATCTTCATGAAGTCCAATTATTGAGGCCTTCTCCACTTCCACTGTCATTGTGGTCTCATTACAAACCACATTGGCATTCCCTAGACATTCATTGTAGGGAAGAAATTGTTGGTGAGGCCTACAGTAAAAGTTCCATGATCGTTATAAGAGGGGGACATTCATTTTTGACACTGGAAATGAGTAAGATCTCTGAACACTGGCTACAGATGGGGAGCAGGAAAGTATAGGAATTTAAAGTGGCTATTGGTAGAAAAAAACCAATTATTTGGGATAAATAATGCTTCAATGTTGAATTTTCCTTTCTTTTAAAAGTGAAAAATTTGGTTGGTTGCTGGTGCTGGTATAAATATGTGTTTTGGTATAATAGTATAGTTAACAAGTTGTGTTAATATACACAACTTGTTTTCCAAGTTGTGTATATCACCTCATAGCCTTCTAAAGCCTACTAAAGCCTAGCCTACTAAAAAAATGGGGAAATCTTTCCAGGACATTTTCATACTTTATTTTGCACCAAAAATAACTTTTTCAAATAACTAACATTTAACTTTGTGTCAATGTAATGACTAGTGAACAGCTTATTCATGCCTATAGAGTTCAATACTAACCATATGTGTGTCCAACAATGACAATGATGCATCTCATTTCAGAATGAAAGATTCTGGACCTGAAAGTTTAGACATAGTCATGAGACAGACATTAAAACATTAGACATTAGACATTATTAAAAATTATTATTTCAGATAATCTTGGAATTATGATTTTTATTTTATTCAGTTGTTCCATTCATTGCATTCACTCTTTCTACCAGTATACTGCCTGTAAGAATAAAAATGCTATTATTACAAGTGGGTAGCACTGTAAAATAAATTGGACCAAGACTGTGAGTTTTATGTTGACTCAGCAAGTAACAAACAGGATTTCATAACTTTTCGGAATAATTTGATCAACAACTTTATCACTTAAACTTACCCCGATAGACTCTCTGCAATAAAGCAAATGGGAACTTGATCACCAAAGTCATTTTCAGTTGGTGTCCACCTGATTAGAGATTCTCCAACTGATCCATTGATAGTGTTGTACTTTGTGATGTTCAGAGGACCACTGATGATAAAGTTGTTCATCCTGTAAGGAGACGCATTGTGATGAATATCAGAAACCTATTTTGAATTATCATTTGCATTAAAAATAAAAATAATAATAAAATAATAATTATATATATATATATATATATATATATATATATATATATATATATATCAATTATTTTGTATATCTAATGAGTTTAAATACTTAAGTAATAAACTCATTTAAAATAGCAATGTATTTTTGCCCCATTGCAATAACAGAACTTTGACTAGCATATAGATTTTTTCATCCATTTCATATCCAGATTATATTGATCATTCTATTCTTTTAAATTTCATTAATCACCTATTTGGTACCCAAAATATACAAAAACAAAATTAAAAAATTAAATGGACAATAATTAATGTGTTTCAGAACAGAACAGGACTGCTATCTTACTGTACCATGATTGTGTTGCTGCAGCTTTGAGCCTAATTTCCAGTTCCTGATTGACAGAGGCATTGAGGATTTCTCCATTTCTTGGAGTTGGGTACAGCAACTGGGGCAGAATTAGTCCCGCGGTACAGGAATACACTGGTGGGTCAACTGAAATTCAGTGGAAGAAAAATAAGAGGCCTTTTAGTTTCCTTGTATTCACTGCCAATTTTGGAATACCTATAGTCAATTATAGATTAAATTTACCTTGAATCGCAAAGTGCAGAGGGATTTTGCTCAATGGACCAGTAGAGGGACCATGGGATGTTGTTGTCAGAGCAAGGGTGGTTGTAGTGGGCTGGGTTGTTGAACGTGTGGTCGTGGGTTGGTACCACCACCAGGAGGAAGGTGTGTTCTGGTGATGGCTCTTCCAGTGTGGTGTGGGTGTAGTGTTGGGCTGGTTCCACCACCAGGGGGAAGGTGTGTTCTGGTGATGGCTCCTCCAGTGTGGTGTGGGTGTAGTGTTGGGCTGGTTCCACCACCAGGGGGAAGGTGTGTTCTGGTGATGGCTCCTCCAGTATGGTATGGGTGTAGTGTTGGGCTGGTTCCACCACCAGGGGGAAGGTGTGTTCTGGTGATGGCTCCCCCAGTGTGGTGTGGGTGTAGTGTTGGGCTGGTTCCACCACCATCCTGCTGTAGGGGCTGCTGTAACCATATGCCCATAGGACCTCTTGTGTCTTGTAACTAGTGGAGACTTGATGGACATTGTACCATCGGTGTAAGACAGAGTGATTTGTTGTCTGGGGTAATCCTCCAGGACAATCTCAAAGGCATGAACACTTTGAGAGGCAGTGTTTTTGTTAGACAACGTGCAAGCATTCTGAAAAAAAAGGAAGGAAATTAGCCATATTATCAAGAAAGAACAGGTTATATGAGGGGAATTGCTAAGCATAGTTGATTCCTACAGCCTTCTCCTTCTCATAAAATTCCCTGGGCGTAGGGACAGAGTGCGGTTAAGATTTATTCTTAGATTAGAATATTGTCCTCTGTCATTTCCAGTAAGTCTCAAGACTGAAATTGTTAATGCATGCAACATGGATTAACACAATAGTATGAGCTCAAATAAACACCTGCACTGACTAGAGAATGTGGCTGTGGAAATATTAATGGATTTTTAAATTCATTTATTTATTTAGTACTCAGTGAGAGTCAGGGCTCTCTTTTTCTGAGTGGCGAGTTTACAGAAATTTAAATCATATTTCTAAAATGACCAATAGGTACAAAAGCATTGAGTTTGAGGGACTGTTGTAGTTGATTCCAAGTGAATGGAGCATAGTATCTAAAGGCAGTTTTCCCTAATTCAGTATAAATTGCAGGCACTTGGAGCAGGAATAAATCCTAGGATTGAGTTTGATAAAGCTTAACTCTCCAATTAATAAGGCTGTGAAGATATCATTGGTTGTCTGTGGCACATGGCCTTATAGATGAACATAAGCCTGTGCTGCTCCCTTCTCGTAGAAAGAAAGGCCAGTCAAGGCCATTTTTTAATACAAAATGGAGTGCTGGGTTCTATATATACACCTATATATACCTGTTATAAAGCTCAGTGCTGAATGATAGACAGCATCTAACTGACTTAAAGTAGACAAAAATGTTTATAGATGACATCGCCGTGAAGCGATACAGAAAGAAGGGTTGCCTCTATAACTCTCTGCCAACATGACATGTGGAAAGGCCTTATTTCTATAAAAGAAGCTTAACTTCAATCTCATCTTTTTGCCTCCATATGAACCTTAAAAGTGAAGTGAAGATTGTCATCAATCCAAATGACAAAATATTTGTATTTAATAACTCTCTCAATATGCAAACCATTTAAAGTTCCATTTATAGTTTCACTAGAATTGTATCATCTGCACTCAGATCAATATTACCAGTGCCTATGGGTGAAACAATATCATTAATGTAAATCGTAAACAAAACCGCCCCTAAAATTGAACCTTGTGGGAACCATTCTTACTTGATCCAGGTGGAATCCTGGATGCTGGTAGCAGTAATAGCACTCATTGGAATGAGAATTGCCATATCTGCATCTAACTTGGTCCTTATCAGGGTCATGAGCCAGCAGGTATAATGTCCTATGACAGTTCTGAGGTATCCTGTAAATGATAAAGAACATCATCATTGCTGTTGCATATCTTCAAGGATATTTAAACAAAATCCACCCAGTGTAAATATAATAATAATGGTGGAAAACCAGCAGTTCTCAGACCTTGAGGACCGTGATCTGATTACCCTTGCTTTTGACTAGAAAACCACAAATGCCCCAATGGCACTGTAATGACACCAGAGCACACACAAACAAATACTCAAATCAAAAAATTAAACAGGCAAGTGTTTGTGAGAAGCTATGACGTTACCGGATGAAAGGCAGAATTGTTGTCACTGGAGATCTGTTGGGCTCCTGTGTATCGGACCTGATCCCAAGGTCCACATGTGTCAAAAGCCTCCATGGTGCACCACTGCTGAGTGAATTATAAATCCAACAACACCCAGATTTCCTGTAATATGGACAAAACATTGATTTAGAAACCTCACTGCTGAATTGAATTGGCCTTTCTAATCCCTGATCCTGAAAGACTTACCGCATTTCAAAAGGCTTGTTGTTTGGAATATTTCTTGTCATTACTGCCTCAGACTGACACCACCCTTGTGATCTATAACTGACTCCAGTAGGACTGCGATCCACTTCACCTAATTCAAATCGATCGATGTTCCCACAGTTTCCATTGGAACACTGCCAGGTGTTCCCCTGATAGCAGACATGAAAAGTGCGCTTGTAGCGGAATTCCACCTGCAATTAAAACAAAATTATCATTGCCCCTTGAAAATAACTGTATTGGTGTATTTTAACAAACTGTACGTTTAAATTCTTACACACAACAATGACTTGTGAGGAATGAAAATGTCTGGTATTTACAGACAACATAACTGGAGCCTATTTATCTTAACCTCCTAAGATCTGGCGTACACATGCGTGGACTCCACATTTTGGGCTGTACAACCATAATACTTAATTCTTAAGACCGAGAGTCCACATATGTGGACATCATTTTTCTCAAAAACTACATCATGTCAAAAGATGATGCTTAGTTTTTATACTTATCAGGTCCCAATAAGCCCAAATAGCAAAGAGAAATAAAAAATGCATACCAAAAAAGAGTGCGGGTCTTAGGAGGATATATATTAAATGCTTGGGTTTTTTTTTTTTAATCTCATTTACTGTGGGCTCCAGAATTATTGGCACCCTTGATAGTAATGACAATACGGATGGAAAATGTGTGATGAAAAATACGTTTGTTAAGAGAGTATTATTGCCTGCCGGTCACCCGGTAGTTCTCAGAGGTTTAAGCAATAGATCCCATTTCTTATAAAAATTTGATTGTGGCTATCTGGGATTTCAAACATATCGGAGGATGATCAATTTTATTATTTCATCTGTATTTACAAAGCACCACAGAAGTAGCTATTTAGAACATTGCTTTAAATCGGATAAAACACTGAATTTGCTTCCTCACCCTGAACGATCCATCTGGGTTCTTTCCTTTCGGAGTGAAGGTCAGGACTCCACTATAGAAGTGGGAGGCCAGAGCCCCACAACATGAGGCCAGGAGCAGCAGCAGTGTGTAGGAAGCCATGGTGCTCCAGTCGAATCAGACCTGCTGAATCAATACCGCTGACCGACAGACACCATCATTTATATGCTCTCAGAAACACAAACCAGTTGGATGACTTACAGTAAGTCCAACAAAGCACCACAGGAATGAGGAAAGATTTGAAAACGAAAATAAGGAATTCATTAACAATGCTACAAATGTATTGAATTATTTTGATTTCCTTTCCCAGGTAATTGATTCCTAGGAATGTATTTGCAGTAAATGTCATCCAAGGTTAGTTAGCTCATTAGCTAACTCTGAAAATATATAGTTATATAGTTTTTCCTATATGTTTTTACATACCATATAGATTATTATCTGTGTTGTTCATTAAATGCAGCCTTTTACCTCTTCTATTTTAACAAGGGTACCCACAATTCTTGAGCCCACTGCATATCAAACATGAAACATTTCCACATTAAAAATATAATCTAATTGCATGGAGATTGGGAGATAATTTCATGATAATTTCATGTACCTTTTCTTCAAGCCCACTGTATATCAACCATTGTTCATTTTTGCATGTGAGAATGTTAAAAACAGCAGTTTTAAATAGTACTGATCCTGCTGCAGGAAGGACTGGGCTCCTGCATGAACAAGTGATGTGAAGCATAAAACAATAAAAGCAGGTCTTGATCTACAAGGAAGAGTCAAAGCCATCACTGTTTAAATTAATATATTCAGTGCGTCACTGCTTGTGTGTTTTGCGTTTGTGGCAAGAACCCAACTCTGTGTCATCTAAGAATGTAAGAAAACAGAAACTGGAATCCAAATCTCTCCTGTCAGTCAAAATGTCCTTGTGGCACTGATTCCAGCCTCTCACTGGGGATTAATACATATACACAGGAACTCAATATTTCCTCAATATACTTCTCCAGCAAGGAAGAACTTCATGTCATGTTCAGTTTGACTTTCTATTTTAGTTGCATGTTGGGCTCATTGTGAAGATGAAGTGTTGACCAATGATTTAATGTAATACAGTATTTTTTTATCATATTCTTAAAAAGACCAATAGGTACAAAAGCATTGAGTTTGAGGGACTGTTGTAGTTGATTCCAAGTGTATGGAGCATAGTATCTAAAGGCAGTTTTCCCTAATTCAGTATAAATTGCAAGCACTTGGAGCAGCAATAAATCCTAGGAATGAGTTTGATAAAGCTTAACTCTCCAATTAATAAGGCTGTGAAGATATCATGGGTTGTCTGTGGCACATGGCCTTATAGATGAACATAAGCCTGTGCTGCTCCCTTCTCATAGAAAGAAAGGCCAGTCAAGGCCATTTTTTCATACAAAATGGAGTGCTGGGTTCTATATATACATCAGCTGTTATAAAGCTCAGTGCCGAATGATAGACAGCATCTAACTGACTTAAAGTAGAGAAAGATGCATGTCTATAGATGACATCTCCGTGAAGCAATACAGAAAGAAGGGTTGCCTCTATAACTCTCTGCCAACATGACATGTGGAAAGGCCTTATTTCTATAAAAGAAGCTTCAATCTCATCTTTTTGCCTCCATATGAACCTTAAAAGTGAATTCGTCATCAATCCAAATGACAAAATATTTGTATTTAATAACTCTCTCAATAAGTCCAACAAAACACCACAGGAATGAGGAAAGTTTTGAAAACGAAAATAAGGAATTCATTATCAATGCTACAAATGTATTGAATTATTTTGCTCCCGGGTCATTGATTCCCAGGAATGTATTTGCAGTAAATGTCATCCAAGGTTAGTTAGCTCATTAGCTAACTCTGAAAATATATAGTTATATAGTTTTTCCTATATGTTTTTACATACCATATAGATTATTATCTGTGTTGTTCATTAAATGCAGCCTTTTTTCTTCTATTTTAACAAGGGTATCCACAATTCTTGAGCCCACTGCATATCAAACGTGAAACATTTTCACATTAAAAATATAATCTAATTGCATGGAGATTGGGAGATAATTTCATGATAATTTCATGTACCTTTTCTTCAAGCCCACTGTATATCAATCATTGTTCATTTTTGCATGTGAGCATGTTAAAAACAGCAGTTTTAAATAGTACTGATCCTGCCGCAGGAAGGACTGGGCTCCTGCATGAACAAGTGATGTGAAGCATAAAACAATAAAAGCAGGTCTTGATCTACAAGGAAGAGTCAAAGCCATCACTGTTTAAATTAATATATTCAGTTCGTTTCTGCTTGTGTGTTTTGTGTTTGTGGCAAGAACCCAACTCTGTCATCTAAGAATGTAAGAAAACTTTTGTTTCAGAAACTGGAATCCAAATCTCTCCTGTCAGTCAAAATGTCCTTGTGGCACTGATTCCAGCCTCTCACTGGGGATAATTACACATACACAGGAACTCAATATTTCCTCAATATACTTCTCCAGCAAGGAAGAACTTCATGTCATGTTCAGTTTGACTTTCTATTTTAGTTGCATGTTGGGCTCATTGTGAAGATGAAATGTTGACCAATGAGTTTTGAGGCATTTGTTTGGATCTAAGCACATTTATATCCACTTTCTCTCATTCCACTTTCCTCGTTCCATCACTTCAGTACAGGTTGAACTCTCATCTATCCATAACACTTCCAGAGCTCTACAGTTTTTCATGTGCTTTGTAGCAAACTCTGACCTGGCTGTTCGGTTCTTGTGGCTTATCAGGTGGAACCTCATCACGAGGATGAGGTTATGCTGGTGTAGTCTTCTCTGTGTTTATTCTGGTGCAGTATTTGTTTTCATACAACTGCAGGTCTTTACAAGAAAAGGAGACGTCAGTTGACAACCAAACAAGTCGAATGAATGCCGATAATTGTCATGCAGGAAGATAATAGATCTAAGCCACACAATACAATGCCATTTTTATTTCCTCATTCTCAAATGGCACGGTGTTAGACAAATAGGCATTCCTTCTACTTCTACTACTCAAAGAGCACTCTAGGTAAACTTCTAAATGCTAAATGCTGAGTGCTTGAAGTAGAAGCATCCATCCATCCATCCATCCATCCATTATCTTAACCCGCTTATCCTGATCAGGGTCACAGGGGGGCTGGAGCCTATCCCAGCATACATTGGGCGAAAGGCAGGAATACACCCTGGACAGGTCGCCAGTCCATCGCAAGGCACACACACCATTCACTCACGCATTCATACCTACGGGCAATTTAGACTCTCCAATCAGCCTAACCTGCATGTCTTTGGACTGCGGGAGGAAACAGGAGTACCCGGAGGAAACCCACGCAGACACGGGGAGAACATGCAAACTCCGCACAGAGAGGCCCCGGCCGACAGGGATTCGAACCCAGGACCTCCTTGCTGTGAAGCGGCAACCCACTGCACCATCCATGCCGCCAAGTAGAATCATATAAACTTTAATTATACTTCCAGTAAGCTAAAGTATAGAACACTCTTTTTCAAGTATACTTATAGCATAGCAAGGGCTGTGAGGGCCTATTACCCGAATGGCTATAAGGGCCCATCTTTGAAATTGATGAAGTTCTATAAATATAATTTTGCACCACACTGTCCGATAGGAGCGGGCGACATGGCTCAGGCAGTAAGAGCAGTCGTCTGGCAGTTGGAGGGTTGTCGGTTCGATCCCCCGCCCGGGCTGTGTTGAAGTGTCCCTGAGCAAGACACCCAACCCCCAAATGCTCCTGACGAGCTGGTCGGTGCCTTGCATGGCAGCCAATCGCCGTCGGTGTGTGAGTGTGTGTATGAATGGGTGAATGAGAAGCATCAATTGTACAGCATTTGGATAAAGGCGCTATATAAAGCCAACAATTTACCATTTAGGGGCACAGGACCCTTATTCCTCAGTTTTCTGTGATTTTCAACAATATGGCCTTTACTAAACATCCAGCTTTACTGACCAGTAATCCATAGTATTTTCCCCTTATCTTTTTTATTTTATTTATCCGGGGGGCATGCCCATGGACCTCTTAAACAATTACAGTCTTTTACAATTACAATGAAATATTGCTGGGTTTTCACCTGAACATCTTGATATCTATGGAGGTGGTGAGAATCATTTGATCAAACACCCAAAATCCACTGGGCAAACAAACTACAGGTGCTAAGGCAAGAAACGGAGTTGGATGAAACAATGCTAAAACATGAAATCCACTCAGCAAAGCAACTTTCCAACAAAAAAATAATGTCTCATATTTAGGTGACAGGCAGTTTAGGAATATTGTTGCATTTGCATAGCAGAATGAATAGCCAGACGTGCATAAAACATGCAACGAGCATTTGTGTTGCACGTAAATCTTTGTCCGACATAAATCTGTGCAGAATGCAAGCTTTCACCACAGGGACGGGCTACATCGCTCTAAAACTGTGTTTTTAGCTTATCCTGGGGTTATTTATGTGAGGATAGTTTCTTTCAGTGCATGCATGGGTTAAAGTTTGGTGGCACATTGTGGGAACCTGGAATAACATTGTATAACAGATCAAGATAAAGATATTGAGGAAACATTTTTTGGAATGTAACAATGTTATGACAGGTGTGTGTGTGGGTGTGTGTGTATGTGTGCATGTGTGCGTGCCGTGCGTGTGTGTTCTTTTCTGTATTTGTCTGTGTGAACATCATATCAGGAACAAACATTTGTTAATTAGTTAAATTAATCATTTCTAATATCATAGACGGGCGGCCAGCTCTAAGAAGAGTCCTGGTGGTTCTTCCATTTACGGATGATGGAGGCCACTGTGCTCATTGGGACCTTCAAAGCAGCAGAAATTTTTCTGTACCCTTCCCCAGATTTGTGCCTCGAGACAAAGCTTCACTTAGTAAAGTAAATACTTTCCGGATGCACTGTACATTGTCACCACCGCTAACAATTGAGTGACGCTAATCTGCTATAGAACTCGCATGAGGATGGGACCAGAGAAAGTTACTGACTTGACAGTTAGTTCACCAGAGAAAGAGCAAAGACTGAAGTTGGAGTTGTGTTGTGATAGCTGAGTTTTGTTTTGTTCAGTGTGGAATGAGGTGTGTTTATGAGACTAGGCAGTGTTGTCTTGGAGCCAGGTGTTCTGCATTATCAAGATGCCAGCCCCATGGCTTCCAGTTTCCTGGCATCACTGAAGCCACATACAGTATTTCATTTCTTGAGAAATGAAAATGACATTTTCACTCCTGCTTTTGCCTACTGAGAAAACTGTCTTGCTGACTTATTTCCAGTTATCATAGCACATCGTAAAGAAGCATGAGAAGTAAGTTGCTTTTTGATCTTGGTCATAGAAACCCAGACTAATTTAGCACAGAACCGCAACAAGAATAATTAGCTTTCTACCAAAAAGCATGTTCTTGTTTAATTTTGTATTTATTTCCCTTTTTTGAATATCCACGTGGCAGGGTTCAGTGCAGCAGAATGAATCATAGCAATCTGAGGCCATGCCTACTGGTTACCTGGGTCACATTAACTAATCATCCCAGGACTTAAAATTGTCCATTCTTTCCACAGTTGGTGTTTGAGACCCGGGAATCCCTATACGGAGAGATATTGTGAGACCTAGGCTGAGACCAAAATAAGAAACTTAAACTGAAAAGCTTTTGTAGGGTTTTTGTTCATTTTATCTTATTTTAATGTATTATTTTTACTTGGAACCCATGAGGGGGGAAGGAGAAGATTTGATTTGATTATTTAAAAACTCACTCTCTAAATAAACATCTTTTAAATAAAAACTGAAAATCTGCATTTAACCTCATGTGAATTCTGTGATTACAAACCAAAATTGTGAAGTACACAGCCAAATCATAAAAATCTTTATTTTATTATGGAGCTCACTGTACAGTATGTTGTAAAAATCTGAAATGTACTGGCAAAATAAGAAGGAGCTGCTTTCCTAATGGTTTATAGTGCTATTTTTCACTAAAAACCATTTTAATTTTCATCTCAAACTTCTCTGTGGATGATTCATCCCCATACAGGTGCCAGTTCCTGTACATCAGGCTCTAAAATTAAATGTTTCTCACAGATTTTTCATATTTATGGATAGAAGGCTAGTCATTTTAGAGACAATAAGACGGTTCCAAAAAGAACTAAGGGTACCACTATGTACTGTACAGTTGACAAGCAAAGAAACCCTTCAACCCTTCAAGAACTTTCAAATAAGTTATATTGCTGAACTGCATCATGAGATGAACACAGAAAAAATCTGGAAAAGAAATTCAACAACATTTAAGAAAACATTCAATCAAAATGCAACCAGTCATGTCACACATCATTCATTTAAAATCTTTGGCCCAAATAATGTATTTAACCCTGAAGCGACCAACATCTTTCACACACACTAATGATCAACTGGGGTCAGAATTTCAAAGCCCCAATCAATTCAAAACAGCTTTTTAAATTAAAATATCATTAAGCATGTAAATACATTCACAACGTATATGTCTATATTATTACAATTACAGCACATGTAGTAATCAGGAACATCATCAACATTGGCTTTACATAGGGCAATTGGGGGGATAGTAAGCCATGACACATGTAGCCCATGTGATGTCAACACAAAACATCCACTTTATTAAGTTGACCTGTACACCAACTCGTTAATGCAAATATTTAATCATGTGACAGCAACTAAATGCATGAAAGCATGCAGATGTGGTCAAGAGGTTCAGATCTTTTTCAGACCAAATGTCAGAATGAGGAAGAAATATGATCAATTTCATATATCCTTTTTTTGAATGTGATATGATTACTGTTCTCTGATATCTATTTGTGAACTCAATCAGTCAGTAATAAATAATAATAATAATACATTTTATTTGAAGTGGCACCTTTCTGGACACTCAAGGTCACCTTACATTGTGCAAAATACAAAATAAACATGGTAAAAACATGATACAAAATATCCCATTTAAAATCATCAACAAAAAAGAAAACATGATACAATATATCCAATTAAAAATCATTTACAATGAACATACAATTAATATCAAACAAACAGACAGCAGACAGAGATAGACACAACAACATGTAAAGGGAAGGAAACAGATGAGTTTTGAGAAGTTTTTTGAAAGATGACAGTGACTCTGTAAGGCGGATGTGTATGGGTAGAGAGTTCCAGAGCCTGGGTGCTGTAGAGCTGAATGCTCGAACACCCATAGTAGAGAGTCTGGTGGTGGGGATAGACAGGAGGCCAGCTGAGGAGGAGCAGAGAGTGCGAGTTGGGCTGTAGTCGTGAAGAAGGTCAGAGAGATAGGGGGGTGCAAGGGTGTTCAAAGCCTTGTATGTGAGTAGGAGGATCTTGAAATCAATGCGCTGTTGAACTGGTAACAAGTGTAGCTGAGTGAGGATGGGTGTGATGTGTTCATGAGATTTTGTGCGGGTGAGGATTCGGGCAGCAGAATTTTGTATAATTTGAAGTTTGTTGATGAGTTTGGTGGGGAGTCCTGAGAGGATGCTGTTGCAGTAATCCAGCTGGGAGGTGACAAAGGCATGGATTAGAGTTTCAGCACTGGTGTGGGAGAGTGAGGGGCGGAGTCGGGAGATATTGCGGAGGTGAAAAAAGGCAGTCCTTGAGATGTTTTTTATGTGGGGACCAAAGGATAAATTATTGTCCAGGATGATGCCAAGGCTTTTGACTTGTGTTGACAGGGGGACAGGGAAACCATCAATGATTGTTGCTGGGTGTTTTGGACAATGTGGATTTTGAACCAATGAGCATGATTTCAGTTTTATTGCCATTGAGTTGAAGGAGGTTTGTAGTCATCCAGGTTTTAATGTTATGAAGACAGCTGAGGAGGGCCGGGGGGGGGGGGGTGCAAGGGGACAGAGGGCCTGGTTGAGATATAGAGTTGCGTATCGTCTGCATAACAGTGAAAGTTGATGTGATGATAACGCATGATACGGCCAAGGGGGAGGAGGTAGATGATGAACAATAATGGACCAAGCACTGACCCCTGAGGGTCACCATGGGTAACTGCAGCTGACCTGGACCTATGGTGTTTTAGCTTGACAAACTGTTGTCTCCCCGTCAGGTAGGATGTTAGCCAGGCTAGCACAGTACCGGTGACCCCCAGGGTTGCTAGGCGCTCCAGAAGGAGTGGGTGGGAGATGGTGTCAAAAGCAGCGCTGAGGTTGAGGAGGATGAGGATGGTGAGAAGTCCAGAGTCTGCAGCACGGAGGAGGTCATTTGTGATCTTGACAAGGGCAGTCTCTGTACTATGTTTTGGTCGGAAGCCAGATTGGAAGGGTTCAAGGATTTGCATCCAGGTGAGTTTGAAGTTGGGCTGCCACAACACGTTCAAGTACTTTTGACACAAATGGGAGGTTGGAAATGGGACGGAAATACTTTAGATTGTTAAAATCTACACCAGATTTTTTGGGTATTGGTGTAATGGCAGCCAATTTTAGTGAGGGAGGAACAGAGCGAGAAACCAGGGATGAGTTCATAATCTGGGTGAGCAGTGGGGAGAGGGCAGGGAGTGCAGCTTTAACCAGAATGGTAGGCAGAGGGTCCAACTGGCAGGTGGAGGACTTGGCTGTGGTAATCATTTTGGTTATAGTCTCCTCAGTGACTGGAGTGAAGGTGGAGAGACAGCTTTGATATGGGGGGTCCATGGGGGTGGACATCCAGGAGGGCAGGGCAGTAGGTGGGGGTGACAGGCACAGCTGTTTATGGATGTCATCAATTTTAGTTTGAAAGAAGCTCAGGGATTTAGGTTTAGGTGGTAGTAATCCTGGGGCTGCTGCCAGGTCTCAGTCAGACAGAGAAAGTCCATGTTATTGTCAGTGGTGAAATCAGAAATGAGTGGGCCTTTGTGTCATGGTGGGAGGTTATTCCCGTGGTGACCGCTAGAGGGCCTGGGATCATTGTTATCACCTGTTCCTCGTTTGCATTAGGGGAATGGCCTCCCAGCTGTGTATTTAAGGCCAGTTTGTATGAGCCTCAGTGCTTTTGTGTTACTGTTCGCTCTAACACCAAGCCGGTAAATGCACACGGTAGACTCGAGGTTTGAGTCAGGTACTGTGCAGGTGTGTGTTCTCTGATTTAAACTTCCTAACAAATTATTCTAAAAGGTAGGAGGGCGTTTGGTGTGGTTCTACCGACGCCTTCCCTAAGGGTTTATTTTCTTCTTTTTTTTGGGCTCGTGTGAGCCGGCGGTAGAGGGACGTTGTCCCCGGTAAATGTATTTTGGTTTGTGTTTATTCCTGAGCTGCACCTCATGGTTTTTGTTTAGCCTACGCTGTTTTTGGCTAGGTTGTATTTTTATTTCATTGCCCCTGATTGGGCACTCTCTGTGCTCGTTATTCGGCACAGTTACTGGTCGGTACACTCGCCCTGTTCTCAAAGGGTCGTTTTATTTTCTTCAGCCATTTTGGGCTCCTTTTCTGTTTTCCCTATTAAGAATCGCCTTCGGGTTTGTTTTTGTTCTCCCCCCTGTTACGGGAGTTATTCTCATTTTTTGTCCCACTTATCCCTGTACACTGCCCCTGGGATCTAGGAGGGGTATTATTTAGTCGCACTTGGTCCTCCGCTCCAACCCCACCCTGATACTTTGTTACTGAGGGAGCTAACATTAAATAGAGCAAGTTTCAGTGTGTAACTAGGGTGAGTCGTTGTCAGGGTAACAGATTGTAAAACATTACTGTTAACAGTGCGCTTAGTTTTAACTGCAGCTGGGGTGTGGGGGCAATATGAGGAGGACCAGACAGAGGGAGTAGTGCCAGCCTTACTGTAAGAAACATTCCTTCCAGTAGGTGGGATTACCTTTCTGAAGGAAGGGGGGTTTGTGAATCTAACTGTTGTTAGAAATTAATAGTTGCAGAGATACCAGAATAGAGGTCCTTTGCAGGCAGACCAGTATTGGGGGAAATAACATCAATGGTAGGGATGAACATGAACGTCAGTGATACTATTCACAAGCTCTGCATTTGCTGCTGCTAAACTGTTCTACAGCCACTGAGCTACATCCTCTACTTAATGCTACAGCCCAAAATTGTACAATTTAAATATCCCCACACTGAACTGTACCATGTGCTGAAATAACTTTACAGTCAATGTTTATAACATTGGCATGTAAACATCTGACATATTAATTAAGCACATACAATACTTTATTTTGGAACATAATTTTACCTGCCTAAGAAATCTGTGGGTATGTACAGTGTCACTTTATATCTTGTCCTCATAGAAATCTGGATTCTTATAAAGAGTCCTTTATCAAGTTAATTTGGCAGGTCATCACCTCATCATCACATCACCCCAAATTAAGGTAGAAAATAAGGATCAAATATATTATTATTAAGAAATCAATGTCTGGGGTCAGATATGAGTTGGTCGCTTGAGGGTTAATGTGTCTTTGGAGAGCCTGGAGATATAAATCTCTTCAAGATAAATTCTTGTTCTGAAGAATGTGCATTCCTGGAATGCAGACACAATGGCCCTCATCCCCGAAACATGCATGCATGATCAGATTTGATTGTTAATTTTGTAGAAACTGTTATCATTTGCCATTCTTCATTTGTTGGTGAGATCAAAATCTACATGTTTGGAAACAAATGTAAAGGTATGAGCATAAGATCAAGATTTTTAGAGTGCTTTATTGATGCCAAAGATCACATTGATCAGAAACCTTTTCACATTCCAAATACCAGAGTTCCATTCCAAATGAAGCAATTTAAAAGGAGTACATTAATCCTTTATTTTTTTAGAGCAACACAGAGCTACAATCACTGAGCATTTTATTAGGTAGACCTGTACACTAGCTTGTTAAAGCAAATATTTCATCAGCAAATCATGTGGCAGCAACTAAATGCATAAAAGCATGCAGACATGGTCAAGAGGTTCAGCTGTGTTTCAGACCAAATGTCATAATGGGGAAGAAATGTGATCTAAGTCATTTTGACCGTGAAATGATTGCTTGTTCCACACAGGGTGTTATGGTTTGGGTTTTGGTGTTGGTTGCGTGTGTTTTCTGTTTCCCTTTTCTGTTTCCCCCCTGGCAGTGTAGGTGTGTGGCAGTGGGCGTGGCTGGACCGTTGGTACTTCTACGAGGCACACCTGGCAGCAATCATCCAATTACCCCGCTCCATAAAAGCCTGGCTTCACCCCACTCCGGTGCCAAATTATTTTCCGACGACAAGTCAGTATTACGGCTAGTCAGTATCACAGCTTCTTGTTTCCTCTCGGTGGTTTGTCTCTCGCGTTTTCCTTTTGTTTCGAAGATACCAGTACATGTTTTCTCTCACCAAGTACGTTTTTTACTTACCCGTGTCTCTCCGTTTTCTCCCATGCGCAGTTAGCCCGTGTGCCTCGCCTCCTGTTTGAACCCTCTGGACTCTGACGCTGGTTCCCTCGTTGTGGCTATCCCGGTTCGTGGTGCCGACAATCCGGTCCGCCCGCTGCCTCCCCTACACACCAGCGTTTTTGTTATTGTTTTCTTCTCAAATAAATTTTAGTTTGTATTCTCTCGTTTGTTGTCACTGTCTCTGCTTTGGGGTCCGAAAACATTTTACAAAACCCAGACGTAACACAGGGTGGTTTGAGTATCTCAGAAACTCCCTGAACTCCTAGGATACATACAATAGTTTCTAGAGTTGGAGAATGGTGCGAAAAACAAAAAACATCCAGTAAGCAGCAGTTCTGCGGGTAGAGACACATTGTTAATGAGAGGGCCTTTAGTGCAGCCTGGAGCGTAGTGGTTAAGGTGCATGACTGCGACACGCAAGGTTGGTGATTCGATCCTCAGTGTAGCCACAATAAGATCCACACAGCTGTTGGGCCCTTGAGCAAGGCCCTTAACCCAGCATTGTTCCAGGGGAGGATTGTCTCCTCCTTAGTCTAATCAACTGTACGTCACTCTGGATAAGAGCGTCTACCATTAATGTAATGTATTACAACACTGATATGCAGAAGAGCATCTCTGGACATACAGCGTGTCAAACCTCTTCAGTGAAAAAAAGGAAGAAAACTGACTTTAAATATTATATATTTATGTATGTACATGATTTTATGTCTGGTAATTTAGCGAACAGAAAAGCTAATATTAGAGGTTAGATATCAACAAAAAAAAAATCTAAAGAAAATATATATAAATGTATTTATGAACTTTTCTGCACTGACAGTGTGAGGGAGCAGGGGCGGGAGACCAAGAGCGGGAAGGGATCACAAAGTTACCAACGATAAGTTGGATAACCACTAAAATAAGTGAGGAAAATAACAGAAAAAGGGCACAAAACTCCCCGGCGATCCGCCAACCGAAAATATGACTAGAACTATAATAGTCAGGGAAAACAAAACGAGAATATACCGGCAGTCTTGAACAGGCTAAACAATGATTGCCGAACTCTGCCACTGGGCGATGTTGATCCGCCAGTGCCTTCTGGTGGGCAGACGAACGCAGGAGAGCCGCTCATGCTTTCCTTCAAGTGGCCCTACAACGCTGAACGAAATGCGTGGCAGATGGCACCCCAGCATCTCTCTCGTGTTCGGGGAACAGTGGTGGTTGATACCCAAACTGAGCCTTGAATGGAGAAAGACCTGAGGAAGTGTTGCACAGGGTGTTGTGCGCATACTCTGCCCAGGCGAGTTGACGGCTCCAGGAGGAGGGATTGGCACCGAAGCGTGCTCTCCAAAGACTGGTTAGTGCGTTCAGTCTGGCCATTGGTGGCCTCTGGGTGGAACCCAGAAGAGAGGCTTGCTGTAGCACCAAGGAGGGTACAAAAAGCACACCAAAACCGTGCCGTAAACTGGGGACCACGATCAGATACCACGTCCGTTGGAAGGCCGTGTATCCGAAAAACATGGTCCACCACCAGTCGGGCAGTCTCGGGAGCTGCTGGTAGCTTCGGAAGGGGAACAAAGTGGGCCGCCTTAGAAAAACGATCCACAATCACCAGGATTGTTGTGTGTCCGTCTGATATTGGCAGACCAGTCACAAAATCCATGGCAATGTGACTCCAAGGATGACTAGGGACAGGCAAGGGTCTGAGAAGACCGGGTGGGGACCTGTGTGACCCCTTGTTGCGGGCGCACACTGCACACACCAAAACAAACTCCCGCACATCCTTGTTCATCCCCGGCCACCAGAACCGCCTGCTCAGGAACCCCTGGGTACGATGGACCCCCGGATGCCCCACCATCTGGGACGAATGACCTCACTGAAGGACTTGAGCCCGTATCTTCTTGGGGACGAACAGATGACCCGGAGGGTCGCCCCCCAGAGCTGGCTCCAGACATTGTGCCTCCCGCACAATGGTCTCTATACCCCATGACACTGGAGCCATTATTTGAGTGGTTGGGACAATCGGTGCAGGAGGACGATCCTCCTCTGACCCATCATATAGTCGGGAGAGAGAGTCCGGTTTCAGGTTTTTAGAGCCTGGACGGAAGTTGAATCTCGAGAAGAATAGCGACCACCGAGCCTGTCTCGAATTCTTTTATGGTCTTTTATGGTCTGTCCAGAAATGGGTGCTCAGCCCCCTCTAACCAGTTCTCTGTCCCCCACGGGGTAATTCTTCTCAGCTGATGAAAGTGCCCAGGAAAAATATGCACACGGGTGTACTTTCCCATCGAGAGGTGACGGCTGGGACAGAACAGCTCCTGCCCCCTGCTCCGAGGCATCGACCTCCACAATAAAGGGGAGGGAGGGGTTTGGGGTGATTAAAATTGGTTCAGAGGAGAAGCGCTTCTTCAGCTCGGTAAAAGCTGCTTGGGCTTTTGAGTTCCATTGGAACTGAGAAGGTGTGTTTTGGGTGAGTGCAGCCAAAGTGGGAGCCACTACAGCGCTGAAGTTGCGAATGAATCTGCGGTAAAAATTCACAAACCCCAGACACCGTTGCACCTGCTTCACTGTGCCAGGGGTGGGCCAGTCCCTGACTGCCGCCACCTTCCTGGGGTCCATTCTGAGCTGCCCCTCAGATATGATGAACCCCAGAACGGAGACGGATGTGGTGTGGAACACGCACTTCTCTGCCTTCACAAATAGGCGTGCATCCAGCAGGCACTTGAGGACTTGTTTTACGTGATTGACGTGCTCAGCATGAGATTTGGAGAAGATCAATATATCGTCCAGATATACAAAGACAAACTTCTCCAACATCTCTCTGAGCATGTCATTAACAAGTGCCTGGATGACGGAAGGGGCGTTACTGAGCCCGAACGGCATCACCGAGTACTCGTAGTGGCCGCTGTGGGTGTTAAAAGCGGTCTTCCACTCATCCCCCTCCCTGACGCGTACCAGGTTGTAGGCGTTGCGGAGGTCTAGTTTTGAGAACACGGATGCCCCCTGCAGCCGTTCAAATGCCGAGTTCATCAGGGGAAGGGGGTACCGGTTCTTTATGGTGATGCTGTTCAGTCCCCGGTAGTCAATACAGGGCCTTAGCCCTCCATCTTTTTTCCCCACAAAAAAGAAGCCGGCTCCTGCCGGTGAGGTGGAAGGTCTAATAAACCCGTTGGCCAGTGCTTCTTTAATATACTCTTTCCTTGCGGTGCTTTCAGGGATGGACTGTACCTGGATATAAATTTATTGCACAGTCATATGGTCGATGGGGGTGGTAAAACAGTGGCACGCTGTTTACTGAATACCTCCGCTAAATCAATATATTCGTGGGGAACATTTGCTGGCAATGGGAAGGTGAGTGCTCCCATCACGCTCTCCCCCTCTTTTCCTGATGGAACTAAGGGCGTGACCTCCCCAAAAGGGTCAGAGTCGGAGAACTCCTCGCCAGACCAATCGTCCAACAGCGGTTCCCAGTCCACTAGCGAATCCCAGGACAAACTCTCCTTCCCCCCCTCAGATAGTGGTGGGGACCCCCCTGATCAATCAAACCAGCCTCCTCCTCCTCGCTATCAATGGCAGTATCTAGCTCAGGGCCGCCCGTCTCCAGGGAGCTTGATGATAGCTGCCCACAATGAGATGCGCACTGGGGACCCCACTGGAGGATAGCATCTCCTACCCTGCCCCAGTCGACCTGAGGCTTGTGTTGAACCAGCCACAAATTACCTAAGACTAGAGGTAAGGTAGGGGAGTGAATTAAAAAGAACTGGATACGTTCAGTGTGTTCGCCCCGTGCGATGTGCATGGTCAGGGGGACGGTTATTCTTTTTACTAGCCCGGTGCCCAATGGGCGCCCATCCAGGGCTGATATGTACCGAGGGTGTGTTAGGGGGTAGGATGGGATGCCCAGTGCCTTTGCCCACTGGGAATCTATGAAACACTCTACAGCTCCAGAGTCCAAAAAGGCCTCAGTGTTCCTAGAAGCCTGCTTCCAGCTCAGCTGGACTGCCAGTAGGGTACAAGGAGAGTGGGTGTTGAGTCTCGCTGTGCCCCCTCGTTTGCTCAGCGAGACCCCCTGTTTTCCGTTAGCCTAGAACACTCCTGTGCCGTGTGCCCTGTGCGCCGGCAGTGATGACACCACTTCTCTTTAGCCCGGGGCTTGGGTTTTTGTACAGCCAAGACCCATCCACCTGCATGGGTTCCTCATAGGTCAGAGGCCCATGCCTGGTCAGAGAAGTGGCGTGGGGGAATTCAACTGTGAGAGCCGGCCGGGATGGGCGATCTCTCCTACCACTTCTCTCCCTTTCTCTCTCCCTAAGTCTGTTCTCAATGCGAATGGCAGTAGACACCAAAGTGTCCAGTGTTGGGGGTGGTTCGAGAGGAGCTAAAACGTCTTTGACCGGCTCTGAGAGAGCATTGCGGAATAGGGACATTAGGGGTCCCTCGGGCCACCCCGTCTCGCCTGCCAAGGCTTGAAAGGCGATGGAGAACCCTGAGACAGTGTCATTGCCTTGACGGAGGCGGGTTAGCTTCATGGCTGCCTCCTGGCCCGAGACGTCATGATCAAAGATCATTGCCATCTCTCTCATGAGACAGTCTACATCCCGCATAATCGGTGCATCCACACGAATGAGGGGATCTGCCCAGGCAAGTGCTCTCCCAGTTAGCAAAGACAGGATGAAGGCTACCCGTGAGTCGTGGGAGACAAATCGGGAGGGCTGTGCTTTAAAAAATATCAAATATTGGGAAAGAAAACCCCTACATTTTCCTGACTCCCCGTCATAACGGAGGAGGAGTTGGAGTTTGGGTTCCTTGTGGGTAACCGGAGTGCTTTGGGTAGGGGGTGTATTGGGGAGTTGTGCTTGTGGAACTGTAGCGGGGATTGCGCCTGCCAGACGGCGGAAGCTGTCTGTTAATTCGCGCAGACAGTCTTCCTGGCGGCGCAGCTGCTCAACCAACAAGCCCTGCTGGGTCATCATAGTGCCCTGTTGAGCCTGAAGGGCTTGAAGTCCCCCTTCATGAGCAGTTAACGCTGCTTGCTGCTTGCTACCCAACAAAGAGGATCACCATACTATACATTGGAATATCTGATAAAAATTCACACTCTTTGGTGTTAAGAATGAGGAGTCAGATATCATCTTCAAGTTCCTTCATCTTCAGCCTTCACCATGTCTTTATTTACTTCCTATCCATATATAGGAAAGAAAAAAGAACAATTCAGGTTGAATGGTTCAAGATATGGTTGGCTCAAGCTGTAGTGAGGTCCAGCGTCTGCGGCAGGTAGGCCTGCTTTCTACAGTTTAGCGAGCTGCTATTCGGAAAAGCCACAGGGTTAAAGCATGAGCAGTGAGATGCATTAACTTATCACCTTAAACTATCGAGTCTTTAGCAATGAAATTTAATATTGTTCAGGTAAGTAAATATCCTTGGGTATGTGAAAGCAAGAAACTGCTGGACATGTCATTTTTGAGCACACTTGGTTGTTATGTGCTTACATGAAAGGCAATATAAGTAAAAGAGAAAATAAGCTCTGTGGTCTGTAATTGGTATTCGCAAAGTACAAAGGTGGTGTCATATTCATTGTGTGCATTTTACCATGCTTTCCCTGAAATATTTTTTGGTTCCTTCTTTCCTTGGTGCCTTCTGGTAATTGTATTGTGTATTGTGTATCCACAAATCTCCACAGGCATGGGATAGCAGATGTATTTTCTGAGACGGATTAGGTTGTAATGTTAAGCATATCCACAACCAGTTGTTCTGTGAAGGACAAAATGGGCAAGTATTATTTTGACTAAGCTCAAAGTTCAAACTGATGTTTAAACACCAGTATGCTCCTGAGGCCTTATGTTTCTCTCCACCTAACAATTGTCAGTTTTATGTGCGATTGAGATCAGGCACTCTACAGTACCTCTAGCCATAGAAACCTGCCAATTCAGCTCTACTCCCAAAGAAGAGCAATTAAGCCCCAGCCATAAGCTCTGCTCTTGCTGAATGGCTGAAGCTAAGCAGTTAGTACTTAGAACTTGTTAGTAAACTGAGGTCCTGACTCACAGGGTCATTAAAATATTTCATGACACTCTTCGCAAAGAGTAAGGGGTTCCGCACTGTCCTTGCTAAATTTCATACCTGTCTCTCAACCTGCCACCTCTGATTTAATTGCCTAAAACAAATATTCACCACTTCACCATAGCTGATGTGTAGTCAGCATTCTGAGGTATAATGCCTGCCATTGCATCATCCAAGTGGGTACTGCATATTGGGGGTGGTTGAAGCAGGAAAAAAAAAAGCCCTGTTAATGAGAAACATCAGAGGAGAATGACCAGACTGGTCAAAGCTGACAGTGGAAGGTGACAGTAACACAAATAACCTCACATTACAACAGTGGTATGCAGAAGAGCATCTCTGAACATACAACGCATCATAACCCTAAGTGGATAGGCTACAGCAGTACAGAAGTTTAAAAAAATCATAAAGTCATAAATACATAATAAAGTGCTCACTGAGTGTATATTCAACGGACCACTCCACCACTACACTATATCAACAAACAAGTTACAGCTGTGTCCTCCCACCAACGTGTCATGTGACTTTTATGTTAAACAAACAACTACCAAAACACACCTTACTTCGTTGCCTTGCTGATGTCTTTGTCTTGTGCATCTAAAATCGATAAATTTGATATTTCTGATGAGATTGGATATAAGATAATTAAACTTCAAAAGGAAAGTGTCAAAAGGACAATAAGTGAAAAAACTGGAGTTAAAAAACATGAATGAAAATCTGTCTCCTATCAAACGTGGAAGAACAGACAGACCAACGAAACTATCACAGTCAAATAAACAGTACTTAAAGATTTTGGGCCATATTTTCATAATAAGCTGGCATACTTCCAATTTAGTTTTTTTGAGATGTCTCCGACCCCTCTGGTAATTTCGGGATTCAGTTTGCACAAGTGGGAGCAGAGTCACAACACAGTCTATGGTGTACGTCTAATTTCATGACTTTCCCATGCAATGCAGGCATGATCAGCATGATCAACTCAAAAGCCAATCAACAGTTTTTTTTAATCTTATGCTGTTACTTTAAATAAATCCCACAAGCACAAAAAATGCATATAATACATTTATTGCTAACAGTTTCTTCTTCTTTATCATTTTAATTGCATTTATTCTGTTTTTAATTGTTAGTGGTATTTAGTTTTTTTTGGAACACCTGTATTGAGAAGAATCACAATAAAACCACCTTGAACAATACTTTCATTTTAATTATGTGACAGGAGTTAAAATGAAAAAAAAAACAAACAAAAAAAAACAGTACTGGCAAATTAGACTGCATTTATAAACTGTATTTGATGATTAATGCGTTATTTTGGAACAATTAAAAAAGAAAATAAAAAAATCCTCTTGGCATAATAAATGTAATATGTAGGCCTATTAAATGTTAAATTACTGATTGTGTTACATAACTGATAATCATTACACCTACCATTATGTATTGGTTCATGCCAACATTATGAAGCTGTCTTATGTATGTTTCCATTATGCCTGTACTGTATGTTCAAGCTACGTGCATTAAGTGCATTAGTTATCTCCTCTCTAGCTAGTTTAACAGCATCTGGTTGTGTTCAATATCAAACTGATAAACAACAAACCATGATATTTTTTTGTCTGGATGGCAGACTGCCTCATTAGGTACCCTAAAAATAAGGTTCAAATAAAGTGGGTCATGCAAATACATTACATTACATTACGTGGCATTTAGCAGACGCTCTTATCCAGAGCGACGTACAACAAAGTGCAAATCAATCACAAGAACAAGTGCAAAAGTAGACCTGAGAGGACAGTACAGTTCCGAGTCCTAGTGTAAACATGCAGAAATTCAGAACCCTTGAAGAGTACAATCAACTGGAGTTGATTGTACTGTACAAATAAAAATAAGCAAGGAGTATGTCACATACAATGTCTGTGAACATCAACTGCCTGCTTTTCAGTTCAGTTTAGTAAGGCATGACATTGTTTAATTGTACGTTATACAGTACTGTGCAGAAGTCTTAGGCACCCTAGACTTTATTATATATATGTTTATTTTTTGGTGTGTGTTAGTGTAAAAGAACACATCAGAGACATTTTTGTATTTAATTTTTAAAAGTAACATATTACTGTAAGCAACTGATTACTTTTTACATAAAAACTTGATCAATTCTGTCTGAGATCAGAAGAACTGTGGCAAGTTCTCCAACATGCTTGGAACAACCTCCCTGCTGATTGTCTTATAGAACTGCAGGACAGCGTTGGCTATCTCAGAGTGATGCAGTTTTAACGCCAAAGGGTGGTCACAAAAAATATTGATTTGATTCAGTTTGTAACTACTCTGCCAAATTACCCAAATGTAATTTTAAATGTATAGTATGTTTATTTAGGACCTTACATTGAATTATTTTTGAAAGAATCTTATCTGTACAGAATGTCATACAGGTGCCTAAGACTTTTGCACAGTACTGTACATGTTCTCCTTTTGATTGAGCGCCAGTTCATACCGAGTCTGCTGTCAAAAGGATCATGGCATTGTTATGATTTTCCCTGGTTTTAATTAATGTTGTTAAACTTATATACTGTTGCCAGTATTTTTTAGTTAGAGACAACTTGCCCATAATAAACATTTAGGCAATGTATTGGTAGAATTCTGGTAGAATTTCATACACACAAATTCAAACAGATTTCTCTAATTCATGACAGATCTTTTTTCCCCCTCTCTTCTCTTCTCTTCTCTTTCTTTTTTAACACTGATGTCCCTCCAGTCATGTCTCTTAATGTCGTCATTTTGAACATTCTGCATTGTCCCCTAAAAGTGATGATTGTTGATACAAGTTTATTTTATGTGGGCCTGTGTCATCCTGAAAATCCAATAAATATACACTCACCGAGCACTTCATTAGGAACATTTACTTTATTACACCTACCTATTCATGGGATTATCTAATCAGCCAATTGTGTGGCAGCAGTGCAATGCATACAATCATGTAGATACAGTTCAGGAGCTTCAGTTAATGTTCACATCAACCATCAGAATGGGGAAGAAATGTTGGTGGTAGACAGGCTGGTTTGAGTATTGCAGAAACTGCTGATCTCCTGGGATGTTCATGCACACTAGTCTCTAGAGTTTGCAAAGAATGGTGCAAAAAACACACCATAACAAAAAGTGGTTAGGCTACAGCAGTAGAAGTCTAAAAAAATAAGTCTAATAAATACCTTATAAAGTTCTCACTGAGTGTATGTTTGCTGCATTATGTTCAGATGCTGGAAAATAAATACCTTGCACTTAATGGCTATGGTGGCAAGGCAGGGGGCTTATTCAAATCCTGACCCGAGCAAGGACATTCCATTTTCAAAATTAATGTTTTTTTATTTCCCCGCCTTAACTTATTTTTCTTTAATCTTTTCCTAGCCTCTCCCAATGGGTGGAGCCAGGGGCAAGAAAAGGAGAAATGAAAAGGAAAAAGAGGAGAAGAATAAGAGATTGAATGAGCCCTCGGTTTTGCGGGAAGGAAGCAAGGCAATCTGGTTAATTAGGCACACACCTGAACGGCATTACGAATCCGTCAAGGATTTAAGAATTGTGCCTTCCACAGTAGGGGTGCGTCACATTAGTCAGAAAATGCATACTCCTTCACTCCACTACTACCCTCATCTACTCCGTGCCCTCGAAACCAATCTTTCTGGACTCCATCCCTTCACTGCCCCAATGTTGAAGTAAACAAGAGAAACGCTACAATTTCGTCCTCCCCCACTCCCCCAGCGAAGTGTACAATGATGTATGTTTCAGTGGAGGTCTTTTCACATTTCTGGGTGACGTCATTATCCTCACACCCACATACTATGAAAACCCAACCCATAAAATCTGTAGACCAAAGGTTAATGAGTAGAGCAAAGGAGCGAAGTGAAGTTTGATGGCTTCACCGTCATCAAGGTTGACGTCCTGTGTTGAAAAAATAGCCCTACCATAAGCATTTTCTTTTTGCTGTGCCCACAAATATGCCCATAGCCAATTACAAATCTTAGACGTGTTCAGCTCATTTAAAGCTTGTAAGTTTCAAGCACAAATTGCACAGTAGGATACAGTAGCCTGTAAAACACTAACCTTATTCGCCAGTTCGCCTGGAGACACTAAATAATATGTAACTAGCAACATTGGATGAAAGTGAAAATCTATACAAACACAACTATTTACTGTAATAATCCCAGAATTCCAATGTGTCCAATCTGAACACCTCTTACTGTAACAGCTTATGTTAGGGTATTGTCAGTTGTAGCTCACCCAGGTGAGGTGATAACAACAGAAAGCGAACTAGGAGAAGAGACAAGAAAAACCAGACAGGAAACAGAAAATGCTATGACAGGGGAGTACGGAGTGTAAAAGAATCCCCTGGTGCCCTAAAATCTAGATCAGGGTGCTCCAGAAAAAAAGGTTCTAATAAGCGAGGGGTCCAGGATATGGCGTTCAGGAACCCACAAATGTTCTTCCGGGCCATACCCTTCCGGTCGGCAGCGAACAGTGTACATTGGAATGCCGTCGATGAGCTGGTGGAGAGGTGGGGGTCAGGCAGGAGGACTGAGCCAGGAAACCACATAGGGTTTAACACAAGAGATGTGGAAGACTGGACGGATGCAGCATAGGGGAGGTAGGAGGTACAGTCGGATGGCAGAGGACTCTGGGGATGAACTGAGGAGTGAGCTTACAGCAGCAGACTGTTCGAAGCAATGCAGGGTTAACACAATATACACATTATAACAGTGGTATGCAGAAGAGCATCTCTGAACAAAAAAAATGCGTCAAACCTCTAAGTGGATAGCAAAAGACCAAAAGTCTAAAAAAATAAGTAATAAATACCTAATATAGTGCTCACTGAGTGTATATAATACAAGTTCAGGGTAATTTATTGTGACACATCAAAGGAAATCTAATGTAAGTGAAAGGAAACATATGGAACAATATGTAAATGTGTGACTTTTGTGCCCCTTTAAGACGGAAGAATTCAAAGTATTCAGTATGAATTATATAGTATGACGTATCACTTTATATTAATACATACATTTGTCTCTTTTTACATTTTCATGTAGATGTTGTTATCGTATTGATGTTTCTTTGCCTCTGTATTTCCAATATTATTGCATTTTATGATGATTATTAAACCCAAAAAGCTACATTTGTACTGTCATCGAAAACAATATTTCCTTGGGGACGTCATTTTGGCTTAAAATCTGTGAATTCATCTGGCAACCCTTGTCCAACTAGGTAGACCTGTACACTAGCTTGTTAAAGCAAATATTTCATCAGTAAATCATGTGGCAGCAACTAAATGTATAAAAGCATGCAAACATGGTCAAGAGGTTCAGCTGTGTTTCAGACCAAATGTCAGAATGGGGAAGAAATGTGATCTAAGTCATTTTGACCGTGGAATGATTGCTTGTTCCAGACAGGGTGGTTTGAGTATCTCAGAAAATGCTGAACTCCTAGGATACATACTATAGTTTGAGTGGTTGGGACAATCGGTGCAGGAGGACGATCCTCCTCTGACCCATCATATAGTCGGGAGAGAGAGTCCGGTTTCAGGTTTTTAGAGCCTGGACGGAAGTTGAATCTCGAGAAGAATAGCGACCACCGAGCCTGTCTCGAATTCTTCCTCTGAGCACCCTGGATGTATTCTAAGTTTTTATGGTCTGTCCAGAAATGGGTGCTCAGCCCCCTCTAACCAGTTCTCTGTCCCCCACGGGGTAATTCTTCTCAGCTGATGAAAGTGCCCAGGAAAAATATGCACACGGGTGTACTTTCCCATCGAGAGGTGACGGCTGGGACAGAACAGCTCCTGCCCCCTGCTCCGAGGCATCGACCTCCACAATAAAGGGGAGGGAGGGGTTTGGGGTGATTAAAATTGGTTCAGAGGAGAAGCGCTTCTTCAGCTCGGTAAAAGCTGCTTGGGCTTTTGAGTTCCATTGGAACTGAGAAGGTGTGTTTTGGGTGAGTGCAGCCAAAGTGGGAGCCACTACAGCGCTGAAGTTGCGAATGAATCTGCGGTAAAAATTCACAAACCCCAGACACCGTTGCACCTGCTTCACTGTGCCAGGGGTGGGCCAGTCCCTGACTGCCGCCACCTTCCTGGGGTCCATTCTGAGCTGCCCCTCAGATATGATGAACCCCAGAACGGAGACGGATGTGGTGTGGAACACGCACTTCTCTGCCTTCACAAATAGGCGTGCATCCAGCAGGCACTTGAGGACTTGTTTTACGTGATTGACGTGCTCAGCATGAGATTTGGAGAAGATCAATATATCGTCCAGATATACAAAGACAAACTTCTCCAACATCTCTCTGAGCATGTCATTAACAAGTGCCTGGATGACGGAAGGGGCGTTACTGAGCCCGAACGGCATCACCGAGTACTCGTAGTGGCCGCTGTGGGTGTTAAAAGCGGTCTTCCACTCATCCCCCTCCCTGACGCGTACCAGGTTGTAGGCGTTGCGGAGGTCTAGTTTTGAGAACACGGATGCCCCCTGCAGCCGTTCAAATGCCGAGTTCATCAGGGGAAGGGGGTACCGGTTCTTTATGGTGATGCTGTTCAGTCCCCGGTAGTCAATACAGGGCCTTAGCCCTCCATCTTTTTTCCCCACAAAAAAGAAGCCGGCTCCTGCCGGTGAGGTGGAAGGTCTAATAAACCCGTTGGCCAGTGCTTCTTTAATATACTCTTTCCTTGCGGTGCTTTCAGGGATGGACTGTACCTGGATATAAATTTATTGCACAGTCATATGGTCGATGGGGGTGGTAAAACAGTGGCACGCTGTTTACTGAATACCTCCGCTAAATCAATATATTCGTGGGGAACATTTGCTGGCAATGGGAAGGTGAGTGCTCCCATCACGCTCTCCCCCTCTTTTCCTGATGGAACTAAGGGCGTGACCTCCCCAAAAGGGTCAGAGTCGGAGAACTCCTCGCCAGACCAATCGTCCAACAGCGGTTCCCAGTCCACTAGCGAATCCCAGGACAAACTCTCCTTCCCCCCCTCAGATAGTGGTGGGGACCCCCCTGATCAATCAAACCAGCCTCCTCCTCCTCGCTATCAATGGCAGTATCTAGCTCAGGGCCGCCCGTCTCCAGGGAGCTTGATGATAGCTGCCCACAATGAGATGCGCACTGGGGACCCCACTGGAGGATAGCATCTCCTACCCTGCCCCAGTCGACCTGAGGCTTGTGTTGAACCAGCCACAAATTACCTAAGACTAGAGGTAAGGTAGGGGAGTGAATTAAAAAGAACTGGATACGTTCAGTGTGTTCGCCCCGTGCGATGTGCATGGTCAGGGGGACGGTTATTCTTTTTACTAGCCCGGTGCCCAATGGGCGCCCATCCAGGGCTGATATGTACCGAGGGTGTGTTAGGGGGTAGGATGGGATGCCCAGTGCCTTTGCCCACTGGGAATCTATGAAACACTCTACAGCTCCAGAGTCCAAAAAGGCCTCAGTGTTCCTAGAAGCCTGCTTCCAGCTCAGCTGGACTGCCAGTAGGGTACAAGGAGAGTGGGTGTTGAGTCTCGCTGTGCCCCCTCGTTTGCTCAGCGAGACCCCCTGTTTTCCGTTAGCCTAGAACACTCCTGTGCCGTGTGCCCTGTGCGCCGGCAGTGATGACACCACTTCTCTTTAGCCCGGGGCTTGGGTTTTTGTACAGCCAAGACCCATCCACCTGCATGGGTTCCTCATAGGTCAGAGGCCCATGCCTGGTCAGAGAAGTGGCGTGGGGGAATTCAACTGTGAGAGCCGGCCGGGATGGGCGATCTCTCCTACCACTTCTCTCCCTTTCTCTCTCCCTAAGTCTGTTCTCAATGCGAATGGCAGTAGACACCAAAGTGTCCAGTGTTGGGGGTGGTTCGAGAGGAGCTAAAACGTCTTTGACCGGCTCTGAGAGAGCATTGCGGAATAGGGACATTAGGGGTCCCTCGGGCCACCCCGTCTCGCCTGCCAAGGCTTGAAAGGCGATGGAGAACCCTGAGACAGTGTCATTGCCTTGACGGAGGCGGGTTAGCTTCATGGCTGCCTCCTGGCCCGAGACGTCATGATCAAAGATCATTGCCATCTCTCTCATGAGACAGTCTACATCCCGCATAATCGGTGCATCCACACGAATGAGGGGATCTGCCCAGGCAAGTGCTCTCCCAGTTAGCAAAGACAGGATGAAGGCTACCCGTGAGTCGTGGGAGACAAATCGGGAGGGCTGTGCTTTAAAAAATATCAAATATTGGGAAAGAAAACCCCTACATTTTCCTGACTCCCCGTCATAACGGAGGAGGAGTTGGAGTTTGGGTTCCTTGTGGGTAACCGGAGTGCTTTGGGTAGGGGGTGTATTGGGGAGTTGTGCTTGTGGAACTGTAGCGGGGATTGCGCCTGCCAGACGGCGGAAGCTGTCTGTTAATTCGCGCAGACAGTCTTCCTGGCGGCGCAGCTGCTCAACCAACAAGCCCTGCTGGGTCATCATAGTGCCCTGTTGAGCCTGAAGGGCTTGAAGTCCCCCTTCATGAGCAGTTAACGCTGCTTGCTGCTTGCTACCCAACAAAGAGGATCACCATACTATACATTGGAATATCTGATAAAAATTCACACTCTTTGGTGTTAAGAATGAGGAGTCAGATATCATCTTCACTGTTCCTTCAGAACATTCTGTTGTTGTGTATAGGCCACGAGCAGACAAGTCAACTCTTCAGCCTTCACCATGTCTTTATTTACTTCCTATCCATATATAGGAAAGAAAAAAGAACAATTCAGGTTGAATGGTTCAAGATATGGTTGGCTCAAGCTGTAGTGAGGTCCAGCGTCTGCGGCAGGTAGGCCTGCTTTCTACAGTTTAGCGAGCTGCTATTCGGAAAAGCCACAGGGTTAAAGCATGAGCAGTGAGATGCATTAACTTATCACCTTAAACTATCGAGTCTTTAGCAATGAAATTTAATATTGTTCAGGTAAGTAAATATCCTTGGGTATGTGAAAGCAAGAAACTGCTGGACATGTCATTTTTGAGCACACTTGGTTGTTATGTGCTTACATGAAAGGCAATATAAGTAAAAGAGAAAATAAGCTCTGTGGTCTGTAATTGGTATTCGCAAAGTACAAAGGTGGTGTCATATTCATTGTGTGCATTTTACCATGCTTTCCCTGAAATATTTTTTGGTTCCTTCTTTCCTTGGTGCCTTCTGGTAATTGTATTGTGTATTGTGTATCCACAAATCTCCACAGGCATGGGATAGCAGATGTATTTTCTGAGACGGATTAGGTTGTAATGTTAAGCATATCCACAACCAGTTGTTCTGTGAAGGACAAAATGGGCAAGTATTATTTTGACTAAGCTCAAAGTTCAAACTGATGTTTAAACACCAGTATGCTCCTGAGGCCTTATGTTTCTCTCCACCTAACAATTGTCAGTTTTATGTGCGATTGAGATCAGGCACTCTACAGTACCTCTAGCCATAGAAACCTGCCAATTCAGCTCTACTCCCAAAGAAGAGCAATTAAGCCCCAGCCATAAGCTCTGCTCTTGCTGAATGGCTGAAGCTAAGCAGTTAGTACTTAGAACTTGTTAGTAAACTGAGGTCCTGACTCACAGGGTCATTAAAATATTTCATGACACTCTTCGCAAAGAGTAAGGGGTTCCGCACTGTCCTTGCTAAATTTCATACCTGTCTCTCAACCTGCCACCTCTGATTTAATTGCCTAAAACAAATATTCACCACTTCACCATAGCTGATGTGTAGTCAGCATTCTGAGGTATAATGCCTGCCATTGCATCATCCAAGTGGGTACTGCATATTGGGGGTGGTTGAAGCAGGAAAAAAAAAAGCCCTGTTAATGAGAAACATCAGAGGAGAATGACCAGACTGGTCAAAGCTGACAGTGGAAGGTGACAGTAACACAAATAACCTCACATTACAACAGTGGTATGCAGAAGAGCATCTCTGAACATACAACGCATCATAACCCTAAGTGGATAGGCTACAGCAGTACAGAAGTTTAAAAAAATCATAAAGTCATAAATACATAATAAAGTGCTCACTGAGTGTATATTCAACGGACCACTCCACCACTACACTATATCAACAAACAAGTTACAGCTGTGTCCTCCCACCAACGTGTCATGTGACTTTTATGTTAAACAAACAACTACCAAAACACACCTTACTTCGTTGCCTTGCTGATGTCTTTGTCTTGTGCATCTAAAATCGATAAATTTGATATTTCTGATGAGATTGGATATAAGATAATTAAACTTCAAAAGGAAAGTGTCAAAAGGACAATAAGTGAAAAAACTGGAGTTAAAAAACATGAATGAAAATCTGTCTCCTATCAAACGTGGAAGAACAGACAGACCAACGAAACTATCACAGTCAAATAAACAGTACTTAAAGATTTTGGGCCATATTTTCATAATAAGCTGGCATACTTCCAATTTAGTTTTTTTGAGATGTCTCCGACCCCTCTGGTAATTTCGGGATTCAGTTTGCACAAGTGGGAGCAGAGTCACAACACAGTCTATGGTGTACGTCTAATTTCATGACTTTCCCATGCAATGCAGGCATGATCAGCATGATCAACTCAAAAGCCAATCAACAGTTTTTTTTAATCTTATGCTGTTACTTTAAATAAATCCCACAAGCACAAAAAATGCATATAATACATTTATTGCTAACAGTTTCTTCTTCTTTATCATTTTAATTGCATTTATTCTGTTTTTAATTGTTAGTGGTATTTAGTTTTTTTTGGAACACCTGTATTGAGAAGAATCACAATAAAACCACCTTGAACAATACTTTCATTTTAATTATGTGACAGGAGTTAAAATGAAAAAAAAAACAAACAAAAAAAAACAGTACTGGCAAATTAGACTGCATTTATAAACTGTATTTGATGATTAATGCGTTATTTTGGAACAATTAAAAAAGAAAATAAAAAAATCCTCTTGGCATAATAAATGTAATATGTAGGCCTATTAAATGTTAAATTACTGATTGTGTTACATAACTGATAATCATTACACCTACCATTATGTATTGGTTCATGCCAACATTATGAAGCTGTCTTATGTATGTTTCCATTATGCCTGTACTGTATGTTCAAGCTACGTGCATTAAGTGCATTAGTTATCTCCTCTCTAGCTAGTTTAACAGCATCTGGTTGTGTTCAATATCAAACTGATAAACAACAAACCATGATATTTTTTTGTCTGGATGGCAGACTGCCTCATTAGGTACCCTAAAAATAAGGTTCAAATAAAGTGGGTCATGCAAATACATTACATTACATTACGTGGCATTTAGCAGACGCTCTTATCCAGAGCGACGTACAACAAAGTGCAAATCAATCACAAGAACAAGTGCAAAAGTAGACCTGAGAGGACAGTACAGTTCCGAGTCCTAGTGTAAACATGCAGAAATTCAGAACCCTTGAAGAGTACAATCAACTGGAGTTGATTGTACTGTACAAATAAAAATAAGCAAGGAGTATGTCACATACAATGTCTGTGAACATCAACTGCCTGCTTTTCAGTTCAGTTTAGTAAGGCATGACATTGTTTAATTGTACGTTATACAGTACTGTGCAGAAGTCTTAGGCACCCTAGACTTTATTATATATATGTTTATTTTTTGGTGTGTGTTAGTGTAAAAGAACACATCAGAGACATTTTTGTATTTAATTTTTAAAAGTAACATATTACTGTAAGCAACTGATTACTTTTTACATAAAAACTTGATCAATTCTGTCTGAGATCAGAAGAACTGTGGCAAGTTCTCCAACATGCTTGGAACAACCTCCCTGCTGATTGTCTTATAGAACTGCAGGACAGCGTTGGCTATCTCAGAGTGATGCAGTTTTAACGCCAAAGGGTGGTCACAAAAAATATTGATTTGATTCAGTTTGTAACTACTCTGCCAAATTACCCAAATGTAATTTTAAATGTATAGTATGTTTATTTAGGACCTTACATTGAATTATTTTTGAAAGAATCTTATCTGTACAGAATGTCATACAGGTGCCTAAGACTTTTGCACAGTACTGTACATGTTCTCCTTTTGATTGAGCGCCAGTTCATACCGAGTCTGCTGTCAAAAGGATCATGGCATTGTTATGATTTTCCCTGGTTTTAATTAATGTTGTTAAACTTATATACTGTTGCCAGTATTTTTTAGTTAGAGACAACTTGCCCATAATAAACATTTAGGCAATGTATTGGTAGAATTCTGGTAGAATTTCATACACACAAATTCAAACAGATTTCTCTAATTCATGACAGATCTTTTTTCCCCCTCTCTTCTCTTCTCTTCTCTTTCTTTTTTAACACTGATGTCCCTCCAGTCATGTCTCTTAATGTCGTCATTTTGAACATTCTGCATTGTCCCCTAAAAGTGATGATTGTTGATACAAGTTTATTTTATGTGGGCCTGTGTCATCCTGAAAATCCAATAAATATACACTCACCGAGCACTTCATTAGGAACATTTACTTTATTACACCTACCTATTCATGGGATTATCTAATCAGCCAATTGTGTGGCAGCAGTGCAATGCATACAATCATGTAGATACAGTTCAGGAGCTTCAGTTAATGTTCACATCAACCATCAGAATGGGGAAGAAATGTTGGTGGTAGACAGGCTGGTTTGAGTATTGCAGAAACTGCTGATCTCCTGGGATGTTCATGCACACTAGTCTCTAGAGTTTGCAAAGAATGGTGCAAAAAACACACCATAACAAAAAGTGGTTAGGCTACAGCAGTAGAAGTCTAAAAAAATAAGTCTAATAAATACCTTATAAAGTTCTCACTGAGTGTATGTTTGCTGCATTATGTTCAGATGCTGGAAAATAAATACCTTGCACTTAATGGCTATGGTGGCAAGGCAGGGGGCTTATTCAAATCCTGACCCGAGCAAGGACATTCCATTTTCAAAATTAATGTTTTTTTATTTCCCCGCCTTAACTTATTTTTCTTTAATCTTTTCCTAGCCTCTCCCAATGGGTGGAGCCAGGGGCAAGAAAAGGAGAAATGAAAAGGAAAAAGAGGAGAAGAATAAGAGATTGAATGAGCCCTCGGTTTTGCGGGAAGGAAGCAAGGCAATCTGGTTAATTAGGCACACACCTGAACGGCATTACGAATCCGTCAAGGATTTAAGAATTGTGCCTTCCACAGTAGGGGTGCGTCACATTAGTCAGAAAATGCATACTCCTTCACTCCACTACTACCCTCATCTACTCCGTGCCCTCGAAACCAATCTTTCTGGACTCCATCCCTTCACTGCCCCAATGTTGAAGTAAACAAGAGAAACGCTACAATTTCGTCCTCCCCCACTCCCCCAGCGAAGTGTACAATGATGTATGTTTCAGTGGAGGTCTTTTCACATTTCTGGGTGACGTCATTATCCTCACACCCACATACTATGAAAACCCAACCCATAAAATCTGTAGACCAAAGGTTAATGAGTAGAGCAAAGGAGCGAAGTGAAGTTTGATGGCTTCACCGTCATCAAGGTTGACGTCCTGTGTTGAAAAAATAGCCCTACCATAAGCATTTTCTTTTTGCTGTGCCCACAAATATGCCCATAGCCAATTACAAATCTTAGACGTGTTCAGCTCATTTAAAGCTTGTAAGTTTCAAGCACAAATTGCACAGTAGGATACAGTAGCCTGTAAAACACTAACCTTATTCGCCAGTTCGCCTGGAGACACTAAATAATATGTAACTAGCAACATTGGATGAAAGTGAAAATCTATACAAACACAACTATTTACTGTAATAATCCCAGAATTCCAATGTGTCCAATCTGAACACCTCTTACTGTAACAGCTTATGTTAGGGTATTGTCAGTTGTAGCTCACCCAGGTGAGGTGATAACAACAGAAAGCGAACTAGGAGAAGAGACAAGAAAAACCAGACAGGAAACAGAAAATGCTATGACAGGGGAGTACGGAGTGTAAAAGAATCCCCTGGTGCCCTAAAATCTAGATCAGGGTGCTCCAGAAAAAAAGGTTCTAATAAGCGAGGGGTCCAGGATATGGCGTTCAGGAACCCACAAATGTTCTTCCGGGCCATACCCTTCCGGTCGGCAGCGAACAGTGTACATTGGAATGCCGTCGATGAGCTGGTGGAGAGGTGGGGGTCAGGCAGGAGGACTGAGCCAGGAAACCACATAGGGTTTAACACAAGAGATGTGGAAGACTGGACGGATGCAGCATAGGGGAGGTAGGAGGTACAGTCGGATGGCAGAGGACTCTGGGGATGAACTGAGGAGTGAGCTTACAGCAGCAGACTGTTCGAAGCAATGCAGGGTTAACCCAATATACACATTATAACAGTGGTATGCAGAAGAGCATCTCTGAACAAAAAAAATGCGTCAAACCTCTAAGTGGATAGCAAAAGACCAAAAGTCTAAAAAAATAAGTAATAAATACCTAATATAGTGCTCACTGAGTGTATATAATACAAGTTCAGGGTAATTTATTGTGACACATCAAAGGAAATCTAATGTAAGTGAAAGGAAACATATGGAACAATATGTAAATGTGTGACTTTTGTGCCCCTTTAAGACGGAAGAATTCAAAGTATTCAGTATGAATTATATAGTATGACGTATCACTTTATATTAATACATACATTTGTCTCTTTTTACATTTTCATGTAGATGTTGTTATCGTATTGATGTTTCTTTGCCTCTGTATTTCCAATATTATTGCATTTTATGATGATTATTAAACCCAAAAAGCTACATTTGTACTGTCATCGAAAACAATATTTCCTTGGGGACGTCATTTTGGCTTAAAATCTGTGAATTCATCTGGCAACCCTTGTCCAACTAGGTAGACCTGTACACTAGCTTGTTAAAGCAAATATTTCATCAGTAAATCATGTGGCAGCAACTAAATGTATAAAAGCATGCAAACATGGTCAAGAGGTTCAGCTGTGTTTCAGACCAAATGTCAGAATGGGGAAGAAATGTGATCTAAGTCATTTTGACCGTGGAATGATTGCTTGTTCCAGACAGGGTGGTTTGAGTATCTCAGAAAATGCTGAACTCCTAGGATACATACTATAGTTTCTAGAGTTTGCAGAGAATGATGCGAAAAACAAAAAACATCCAGTAAGCAGCAGTTCTGCGGGTAGAGACACATTGTTAATGAGAGGGCCTGTAGTGCAGCCTGTAGCATAGTGGTTAAGGTGCATGACTGCGACACGCAAGGTTGGTGATTCGATCCCCAGTGTAGCCACAATAAGATCCACACAGCTGTTGGGCCCTTGAGCAAGGCCCTTAACCCAGCATTGTTCCAGGGGAGGATTGTCTCCTGCTTAGTCTAATCAACTGTACATCACTCTGGATAAGAGCATCTGCCATTACTGTAATGTAATGCAATGCAAGTAACCACACATTACAACACTGATATGCAGAAGAGCATCTCTGGACATACAGTGAAACCTCTTCAGTGAAAAAAAGGAAGAAAACTGACTTTAAATATTATATATTTATGTATGTACATGATTTTATGTCTGGTAATTTAGTGGACAGAAAAGCTAATGTTAGAGGTTACAAATATCAACAAAATCAGGGGTGTTCAGTAGGAAATAGTCCAGCACCCCTATTGTCCAGCCGCCACTGAGCTCCATCTCTGTTTTGAAACATTTGGTAGCTGGTCAGGGATTTTACACCAGGGCCGGCATGAAAACCCAGGCACTCACACAAGTTGTATACTCATAGGACACCTTATGGTACACAAGAGCACAACTATGACCTCTAAATGTACCCAACAAAGAGGATCACCATACTATATATTGGAATATCTGATAAAATTCACACTCTTTGGTGTTAAGGATGAGGAGTCAGACATCATCTTCACTGTTCCTTCAGAACATTCTGTTGTTGTGTATAGGCCACGAGGAGACAAGTCAACTCTTCAGCCTTCACCATGTCTTTGTTTACTTCCTATCCATATATAGGAAAGAAAAAAGAACAATTCAGGATGGTTGGCTCAAGCTGTAGTGAGGTCCAGCATCTGCGGCAGGTAGGCCTGCTTTCTACGGTTTAGCGAGCTGCTATTCAGAAAAGCCACAGGGTCAAAGCACGAGCAGTGAGATGCGTTAACTCATCACCTTAAACTATCGAGTCTTTAGCAATGAAATTTAATACTGTTCAGGTAAATAAATATCCTTGGGTATGTGAAAGCAAGAAACTGCTGGACATGTCATTTTTGAGCACACTTGGTTGCTATGTGCTTACATGAAAGGCAATATAAGTAAAAGAGAAAATAAGCTCTGTGGTCTGTAATTGGTATTCGCAAAGTACAAAGGTGGTGTCATATTCATTGTGTGCATTTTAGCATGCTTTCCCCGAAATATTTTTTGGTTCCTTCTTTCCTTGTTGCCTTCTGGTAATTGTATTGTGTATTGTGTATCCACAAATCTCCACAGGCATGGGATAGCGGATGTATTTTCTGAGATGGATTAGGTTGTAATGTTAAGCATAGGCCTTATATTTCTCTCCACGTAACAATGGTCAGTTTTATGTGCGATTGAGATCAGGCACTCTACAGTACCTCTAGCCATAGGAACCTGCCAATTCAGCTCTACTCTCAAAGAAGAGCAATTAAGCCCCAGCCATAAGCTCTGCTCTTGCTGAATGGCTGAAGCTAAGCAGTTGTGAACTTGTTAGTACTTGGATGGGAGACCTCCTGGGGAAACCATGAAATTGCTGTTGGATCTGGTGTTGTTGGGCCAGTAGGGGGAGATCTTCCCTTTGGTTAAATACAGTATCCCCTAATGCTCCAGTGCAGTTATGGGGATGCTGTGCTGTAGAAGACGCCGTCTTTTCGATGAGATATTAAACTGAGGTCCTGACTCACAGGGTCATTAAAAGATTGCATGACACTCTTCGCAAAGAGTAGGGGGTTCCGCACTGTCCTTGCTAAATTTCATACCTGTCTCAACCTGCCACCTAATCATCCTCTGATTTAATTGCCTAAAACAAATATTCACCACTTCACCATAGCTGATGTGTAGTCAGCATTCTGGGGTATAATGCCTGCCATTGCATCATCCAAGTGGGTACTGCACATTGGGGGTGGTTGAGGCAGAAAAAAAAAAGCCCTGTTAATGGGAGACATCAGAGGAGAATGGCCAGACTTGTCAAAGCTGACAGGAAGGTGACAGTAACACAAATAACCTCACATTACAACAGTGGTATGCAGAAGAGCATCTCTGAACATACAACGCATAACCCTAAGTGGATAGGCTACAGCAGTACAGAAGTAAAAAAAAATAATAATACATTTAAAAAAGTCATAAATACATAATAAAGTGCTCACTGAGTGTATATTCAACGGACCACTCCACCACTACACTATATCAACAGACAAGTTACAGCTGCGTCCTCCCACCAAAGGTGTTACGTGACTTTTATGTTAAACAAACAACTACCAAAACACACCTTACGTCGTTGCCTTGCTGATGTCTTTGTCTTGTACATCTAAAATCAATAAATTTGATATTTATGATGAGATTTGATATAAGATAATTAAACTGCAAAAGGAAAGTGTCAAAAGAACAATAAGTGAAAAAACTGGAGTTAAAAAACATTAATGCAAGACAGATGAAAATCTGTCTCCTATCAAACGTGGAAGAACTGACAAACCAACGAAACTATCACAGTCAAATAAACAGTACTTAAAGATTTTGGGCCATATTTTCATAATAAGCTGGCATACTTCCAATTTAGTTTTTTTGAGATGTCACCGACCACTCTGGTAATTTCGGGATTCAGTGTGCACAAGTGGGAGCAGAGTCACAACACAGTCTATGGTGTATGTCTAATTTCATGACTTTCCCATGCAATGCAGGCATGATCAGCATGATCAACTCAAAAGCCAATCAACAGTTTTTTTTAATCTTATGCTGTTACTTTAAATTTGTCTTTGATATAAATCCCACAAGCACAAAAAATGCATATAATACATTGCTCACAGTTTCTTCTTCTTTATCATTTTAATTCTTGCATTTATTCTGTTTTTAATTGTTTGTGGTATTTCGTTTTTTTTTTTTGGAACACCTGTAATGAGAAGAATCACAATAAAACCACCTTGAACAATATTTTCATTTTAATTATGTGACAGTAGTTAAAATGAAAAAAAAGAAAAAAAAAGAAAAAAAAAACAGTATTGGCAAATTAGACTGCATTTATAAACTGTATTTGATGATTAATGCCTTATTTTGGAACAATTTAAAAATAAATAAAAAATTCCTCTTTGCATAATAAATGTAATATGTAGGCCTATTAAATGTTATAACATTTTTCTCTAATAAACATAGAACAAATATGCAGACAATAATTACTGATTGTGTTACATAACTGGTAATCATTACACCTACCATTATGTATTGGTTCATGCCATCATTATGAAGCTGTCTTATGTATGTTTCCATTATGCCTGTACTGTATGTTCAAGCTACGTGCATTAAGTGCATTAGTTATCTCCTCTCTAGCTAATTTAACAGCATCTGGTTGTGTTCAATATCAAACTGATAAACAAAAAGCCATGATATTTTTTTGTCTGGATGGCAGACTGCCTCATTAGGTACCCTAAAAAAAGTTCAAATAAAGTGGGTCATGCAAATAAAAATAACCAAGGAGTATGTCACATACAATGTCTGTGAACATCAACTGCCTGCTTTTCAGTTCAGTTTAGTAAGGCATGACATTGTTTAATTGTACGTTATACAGTACTGTGCAGAAGTCTTAGGCACCCTAGACTTTATTATATATATGTTTATATATATATGTTTATTTTTTGGTGTGTGTTAGTATAAAAGAACACATCAGAGACATTTTTGTATTTAATTTTTAAAAGTAACATATTACTGTACTGATTACTTTTTACATAAAAACTTGATCAATTCTGTCTGAGATCAGAAGAACTGTGGCAAGTTCTCCAACATGCTTAGAACAACCTCCCTGCTGATTGTCTTATAGAACTGCAGGACAGCGTTGGCTATCTCAGAGTGAAGCAGTTTTAACGCCAAAGGGTGGTCACAAAAAATATTGATTTGATTCAGTTTGTAACTACTCTGCCAAATTACTCAAATGTAATTTAAAATGTATAGTATGTTTATTTAGGACCTTACATTGAATTATTTTTGAAAGAATCTTATCTGTACAGAATGTCATACAGGTGCCTAAGACTTTTGCACAGTACTGTACATGTTCTCCTTTTGATTGAGCGCCAGTTCATACCGAGTCTGCTGTCAAAAGGATCATGGCATTGTTATGATTTTCCCTGGTTTTAATTAATTTTGTTAAACTTGTATACTGTCGCCAGTATGTTTTAGTTAGAGACAACTTGCCCATAATAAACATTTAGGCAATGTATTGGTAGAATTCTGGTAGAATTTCATACACACAAATTCAAACAGATTTCTCTAATTCATGACAGATCTTTTTTTCCCCTCTCTTCTCTTCTCTTTCTTTTTTAACACTGATGTCCCTCCAGTCATGTCTCTTAATGTCGTCATTTTGAACATTCTGCATTGTCCCCTAAAAGTTATGATTTTTTATACAAGTTTATTTTATGTGTGCCTGAGTCATCCTGAAAATCCAATAAATAGTCATTACAAATATACACTCACTGAGCACTTCATTAGGAACATTTACTTTATTACACCTACCTATTCATGGGATTATCTAATCAGCCAATTGTGTGGCAGCAGTGCAATGCATACAATCATGTAGATACAGTTCAGGCGCTTCAGTTAATGTTCACATCAACCATCAGAATGGGGAAGAAATGTTGGTGGTAGACAGGCTGGTTTGAGTATTGCAGAAACTGCTGATCTCCTGGGATTTTCATGCACACTAGTCACCATAACAAAAAGTGGTTAGGCTACAGCAGTAGAAGTCTAAAAAATAAGTCTAGTAAATACCTTATAAAGTTCTCACTGAGTGTATGTTTGTTGCATTATGTTCAGATGCTGGAAAATAAATACCTTGCACTTAATGGCTATGGTGGCAAGGCAGGGGGCTTATTCAAATCCTGACCCGAGCAAGGACATTCCATTTTCAAAATTAATGTTTTTTTAATTTCCCCGCCTTAACTTCTTTTTCTTTAATCTTTTCCTAGCCTCTCCCAATGGGTGGAGCCAGGGGCAAGAAAAGGAGAAATGAAAAGGAAAAAGAGGAGAAGAATAAGAGATTGAATGAGCCCTCGGTTTTGCGGGAAGGAAGCAAGGCAATCTGGTTAATTATGCACACACCTGAACGGCATTACGAATCCGTCAAGGATTTAAAAATTGTGCCTTCCACAGTAGGGGTGCGTCACATTAGTCAGAAAATGCATACTCCTTCACTCCACTACTACCCTCATCTACTCCGTGCCCTCGAAACCAATCTTTCTGGACTCCATCCCTCCACTGTCCCAATGTTGAAGTAAACAAGAGAAACGCTACAATTTCGTCATCCACTCCCCCGGCGAAGTGTACAATGATGTATGTTTCAGCAGAGGCCTTTTCACATTTCTGGGTGACGTCATTATCCTCACACCCACATACTATGAAAACCCAACCCATAAAATCTGTAGACCAAAGGTTAATGAGAAAGAGCAAAGGAGCAAAGTGAAGTTTGATGGCTTCACCGTCATCAAGGTTGACGTCTTGTGTTGAAAAAATAGCCCTACCATAGGTATTTTCTTTTTGCTGTGTACATTGGAACGCCGTCAATGAGCCGGTGGAGAGGTGGGGTCGGATGCGGCATAGGGGAGGTAGGAGGTACAGTCGGATGGCAGAGGACTCTGGGGATGAACTGAGGAGTGGACTTGCAGCAGCAGACTGTTCGAAGCAATGCAGGGTTAACACAATATACACATTATAACAGTGGTATGCAGAAGAGCATCTCTGAACAAAAAAAATGTGTTAAACCTCTAAGTGGATAGCAGCAGCAGAAGACCAAATGTCTAAAAAAATAAGTAATAAATACCTAATATAGTGCTCACTGAGTGTATATAATACAAGTTCAGGGTAATTTATTATGACACATCAAAGGAAATCTAATGTAAGTGAAAGGAAACATATGGAACAATATGTAAATGTGTGACTTTTGTGCCCCTTTAAGACGGAAGAATTCAAATTTCAGTATGAATTAATATATAGTATGACGTATCACTTTATATTAATACATACATTTTATTTGTCTCTTTTTACATTTTCATGTAGATGTTGTTATCGTATTGATGTTTCCTTTGCCTCTGTATTTCCAATATTATTGCATTTTATGATGATTATTAAACCCAAAAAGCTATATTTGTACTGTCATCGAAAACCATATTTCCTTGGGGTGTTCTGACGTCATTATGGCTTTAAATCTGTGAATTCATCTGGCAACCCTTGTCCAACTGCGCTTCCTGTTCAGCTTGGATCAGAGTGGCCTGCCCGACGTTGTTGGGCGGTGAGATTATATCACTGTACGGGCAGTTTACAATTCTGGGAAGAAGGGATAAGTAGTCTAGGCAACGTCTGATATTGAAGGTAAATATTCCGTTATACATTTTGTGAGTTTGCAAGGTGCAGTTGTTGACGACAGTTGGATTAGAGAATACAATTATTTTCAGGAAACTGTTAGCTAGTTAGCTGGCTAGCATCAACTAGTCCACACAGAAGTGGACTGCTAGTTATCTGGTAGGTATGCATGGTGGGGCCCCACTCGGATCTAGTCTAATTGTTATCCAGAAAGATAAGAATGTAGTACGGTAGCTGGATGGCTAATGTCAAATCAGTGGTTATGGAGCAGTAGCTATCGATTTTTGTTAACTAAGGTAAGCCATCTATCGAGCTCGCTAGCTGTTAGCTAGCACCGCGCGACTCGTGTCCAGCTTCCTGGTGGAAAAAATCACGAGCCTGATGCTTTTATGACAGATGACTGGTTAACGTTAGCTAGATTAGATTTCCAAAAGTACAAGTTAAACGTGTTCTCACATTCTTGACGACCGTCCAACATTATCTTTAACGTTAACCGCAGTTGGATTGTTCTGGATGGGCGTGTAGCCTGTGTGAACTTGTGCCAGGCTTCCAGACGTACTACACATCTAGGCTATTTGTAGCGGCAAACAAGTTCGCCTCCGGCTGATTCTTGTGTTCGAATCATCCCATTTATATGACCGGTTTTATGACTTCGGTAACGGGGCGATTTCTACTTCGCTATAACGTTAACCTGGTGCTTAGATGACGTTTTTTTTTTACCATACGGATAATACGGATAATGGGTGGTTATCAAGAAATATGTCTATGATGGTTCAATTGAGAGCACATGTACGTGATTGACTGAAAGCTGACTTCCTAGTTGTAGAAATTAATTGTACTGAGCGAGCTTGCTCAGTCGACTTTTCTGTTTCTGAGCTATAACTTAAATGTCATCTTGCGGGCTAGCTTGTTGGTCGTGGAATTTTACTTCTGTGTACGAATTAGGATAAATGTGACGCTTCATTTACCACTAGAGATTGTAGAGCTGGAAACCAGGAAGACTGAAGTGAATAACACTTTCACTTCTCTTCAGGTTCCGTTCCGTCTAAATAAGGCCAGCGACGTTTTTAGTGACGTTAGAGATGCCAAATGACAACTAGCGTTAGCCATTCAAAACATGACGGTCTCAGGCCGGCTAGAATGCACGATCCCTTTGAGATACAGAGCATATCAATGGCTCATACTTATGCATGCGTGTCCGTATAAGTGTTAAACACATGCACATGACTAATCTATACACTGTTCGATTAAAACACGGACGTTTGATTAGTAGCTAGCGCACTACGGTAACTGCAGCAGTGATGAAACCCTGTTACGGCGCTTACCTCGCAAGAAAGCTTATTTTGTGCAGAAATGAGAGTAGACGAGATATTAGACATTGCAATTTATTCTACCCACTCTGACGCTGTTGATTTCTTAACGATTTTCTGCTGAGGTTTGTATAATTGTGCCTGTATGTTGCATGTTTGATTCCATGGGAGGACACTGCTTTTGTACCACTGATGAAGGTGCTGCTTAAAATAACCAGCTGTATGGATGCCATGTAAAAATGAGAAGTTCCAAGTCACTCTGGCAGTGGTTGTTTTGGAAATTTCTGGATTGGGCCTTCTTAATCTCTGTTTGTGGAGAAAATGAGAACGCTGACTGTTGTATGTTGAGAACGGGTAATTTCAGAACACATTGTTATGACTGTTTACATGTGCCCAATAAGACAAGTGTAATTATAATGTTCAGCAAACTTTGTTTATTTCTGATGATGCTAGTTGGCAAACTTTTCACCACTTTTCAAACCATCACCTTTCTGGATTGCCGTTTAACTAGTAACCTGGCTGGCCATCCATGTATAACTGGTAACATTTCCAGGCAGTCTGTCCACGAGCAGTGCTGGCTGCTAAGTGTCTGGCAGGTGGTTGATGGGTGACTGTGCCAAAATTACCTGGGTTACAGTGTGAATGCACTTCACCTTGTTTGGTTCAGATGCAAGAGTGTTGAGGGCAAACTGGGAACGTTTGTGATTGGAGTAAAAAAAACTGAGAAGTCCTGTCATAAAGTCAGGTTTTCAGAAAATAGGCTACAACGATAGACGTGGTAAATAATTTCACTATACACACGGTGTAATCATTCAAAAGGTGATATTATCCTGAAAGTTGAATAGTTAAGGGATGATTTGCAGCAGTAAACAGAAAAGGGTACATTTGACTGATAATTTGATCTTTTCAGTGGAACAGAACCTTAATGCTTTTAGGGGAATATAGTTGAAGTTCATATTGCAGGTCCAGCAAGGTTAAGAACATGCAGGATGCACAACAGCCAGGAATACTGTAAAATTAGTGTTTTGCAACATGCATAATACTCTTCTGCACATTAGGGGCATTAGAAGGGGACTTTGCTTCGCAGCGGGGGAAAAAAAGCTTTCCAACTGAATTTAAAAAAATGTAAACTCCTATTCCTGGAATATCAAAACCATTAAAGTAATTATACAATCACTTCTAATAATTGAATAAAAAATTGGTTTGGAGGAATGTAAGGTAGGTTACACAACATTTGCAGTAGTGGGCTTGAAAATGCCGAATATCGGATTTGGGAACATCCCTACTCACAGTTTTAAAATTGCTTCTGTGAAAACATTTCTATGGAGTCATCTACTTTGGAGACCGCTGTTTTTTTTTTACGGACATCAGATTTGAGTCTGCTCACTTGTACACTACAAAAATAAACAAAGAAGTCAAGTTTTAACAAGTATCTTAGTCTTATATTTAGACTTGTATGTAGCCATCGTATTCATTTGTTGAAACCAAATCGTCTCTATAGCGATAGTTTTGCTGGACTGTCTAGCAGGTTATCTGTCATAATAATGATAGTATCCATACGTGCTAAACAGACAGAAGGTTTTGGAGAATCCTTCATTATTTGTTTCAATAGTCAATAGTTTATTCAACTATCAAAATAGTCATTAGTTGCAGCCCTATTGTTAAACAAACAGTAACTTAAAACATGCTAATATTTTCTGCTCGACGAAAAAAAAAATCAGCTCTTGAGTCCTATTACAAGACTAAAAACACTTGTTCAGATAGACATTTTTTGTTGTGTAGACCTATTTTCACTGAAGGAATATTGTCGTGATGTAGTCTGTGCTTGGTTTGTACAGTGGTTACTTATTGTAAGAGACAGATGGCTACTGTTTAAGTGTTTTATTCATTTATTTTTTTCCCCTCCTCTTCTCTCTCTTAAACCAGCATCACAAGATGTTGCCTCAGTGTTGTCTCATGACTAACTTATTCACACTGGCCAGTGACTTTCTATCTCACCAGCCTCGGTTGCCAGATGAGACTGGTCTTACTGTCCTCCCATATTTGTGGAGCACGCTACAGTCTGTTTGCAAACGGCTGTAATTCAGCCGTCTTTCAGCTGAAATTTGTATATTCTGGAATATCCGTTCCGCAACTGATTTCTTTCAGAAAGGCATGCCTGCACTAGACCTACATAGGGGGGGGAAGTGAAACTTGTTTCGCTGCCGAGTTGCATCGGGACGTCCTGCCTCGTGTTATGAAAGGCTGTCGACTCCAAGGATCAAGCACTGGTACGGTGAGGGAGAGGGAGAGCTAGAAAGACAGAAAGACCTGTCGTTTCACACTAGCGCAGAAGGCTGCACTGCAACCCGAGGGACAGCAGCTGTCTAAGAACAGGCTTAGACCGCTGCTGTCTAGTTGCGGTTTGAGGGCCCCATAGCCCTGTCTTAGCCGGTATGTTTTATGCAGTGCACTGCTGCATTCACTATAAGTGGGGGGGCTCAGGTGCTGGGCACACCTGGTAATACTCATGCCCATTCTCTGAGGCAGCTTGTAACTCCTCTATGAAAAATATGAACGCACTGAATTAATTTTAGTTCTGAAACGTTTTCCGGCCGGTGCCGTTTCTTTTGTTGTTGCCTAGTAAGTTTATGGTGTCTCGAAGGACTTTTCTGCCAATGAGTTGAGTCAATTTTGGATAATGTTATCGCGGTTTGTCAACACAATCAAGATGGAGGTTATCTGTAAAGGCCAGAGGCGAGTTTGCCTTCTCATTACTGATTTACTGGCCGGATTCACTTGGCAGAATGGCACGGATGTATGGCTGGGTGGAGATTTTCGCGATGGATGAAGTGAGTGATGATACTGACAGTATGCGGAACACTTGACTTCGCTTTGTTGTGGTCACTGAAATCAGCAACATTAAAAATTAATGCGAGGCAGCGTTTCTCTGAAGTCAGCAATTTACAACCACTATCCCCTGTACGTATTATTCAGTATTTTATCGCATTAAACTTGGATAAGCACTTTAATGTGCATAAATTGAGTACAATTTAGGGCGGCAGTTTAACGTGTAATGGGTAGGGAACTGGAGAAAGCAATGCAAGCGGTTTAAGTCACTCTAGATAATGGCATCTGCTAAATGGTGAAAATGTAGAGTCAAATGTTAGCCTCTCTGTGGCTATGATGGGGCAGTGGAAGGCCTCCTAAATGAGCTGATTGTAGTTCTTGCCTTTTAATATTCGTGTTTGTACTGTATGTATCTGGCTGTATTTTGTTCACTAGCATAGAATTGGTTCAAGAGAACCTTTGGGCTCAGAGGGCTGGGTGTTTGTCGCAGTTTTTCACCGTTGCTGACATCTTTGGCTTGAGGAAGTGGATTGGAGGAGTACTTTCAAAGTTGTATCTGACATTAATCGTTAAAGGCCCACTTGCATCAGCATTCTCTTCCTGGCCCACAAAACGTCCACAGAGAGCAGTGACATAGGCTTTTTGAAAAGTCCCTAACATTGCCTCAAGAACCCTCAATTCCCCCTCCCTGACCACCTCCTGTGGTCGGCTCTCTGTGTTAACATTTAGCAACGTCATCTGATAATTATGCAAAAACATGCGTTATGTCCCGTGAGAGATTTTTATTTACAGACCTCTCTGAAAAATGCCAGTTAGACCCTAAACTATGTACATTTCTACCGAAATTGCAATAGTTTTACTTGGATCAGTATGGAACACAAATTGAAACCTCCAGGATGATAAAAGAAAGCCCAAAAAAGTGTGTGGGCCTTTAAGGAAAAGCCCCCCCGTTCATTTCACTAGAGACTCAATATGGGAATGCTGTTGGCCCTGTCGGTTTGGGTTTCACTTCAGTTTGTGCCTTGCTGTATCAGGGTTGCACCTAATGATCATTTTATTGCGCAAATGTCCAATTAATCTGCGTTGAATTCACGTACAAGTCAATCATCTATGTTTTCTGTGAGCTTCAACATGGCAAGTGTAGCTTGGTTGCTATAGTGTAGCTTGGTTGCTATCGTGCTTTTGTTGCTTGTTGCTGCCTACTGCTTTGCATATCACCTTGTCATAATGTGTGTGCTCCCTACTATCATGTAAATCTAGGTTTTCTTAAGCACTTATACATTTTCATAATGTTTTGAAGGGCTTATTGTTGCATTTGCTAACCTAATAAGGTTTCAAAGCTTGACAGCAATGTTCTGGGGCTTGGTGCAGTAGACTCTGACAGATGATGGTTTGAAGTAGATTTTTCATTGAATGAAAAATCAACAAGAGATGTGGGAGGTGACCACTCCAATTTTGGACACACCTGTGTAAATGTTTTTAATACCTTTGATAAACAACATCCAAAACATCAAAAAGGAGGGTGGGTTGTACGCAACTATGAGATTTAATATGAGATTTAAACGAACCATTTGGAGTTCTGTGAAGTTATAATAACGAAACGCTTGTTTGCTAAAGCGTGGCTCACCTTGTAGCCGGAACAAACCCGAGCGCTCTGCATAGACCGTGTTCAGTTCATTGGCGTTAACCAGCCAATTGGAACCGATGTTCACTGATGTAAATGGGCCTTAAAGACGTACTCTTTACAATGTGCAAATGCAGAATTTGGCAAAAGGTTTGGTAAATTGTTGAAACCTCTAATCACCGGTGTCCCGGAGGCATGATTTGCATGCAGGTTTGAATAGTTTTCTTTCCAGCGTTTAGTTGACTTGTGTACCTGAAGGGGCTCTGAGCCCTTCCAGGTTGTGTTGTCCAAAGAGAAACCTGATCAGTGAACATGGCCTTCTGAAGGTCCATCCATTCGAAGTCCAAGCCCTCCCCAGTCTTTATAATCTGGTTTATTTCTGTTTCCTGATGGGGGATGGAAATCAGGCCTGAAAAATAACCCAGGTGCAGAAACATTTGCATCGGAGCATCAAATTTGGATGCTACAAAATACATTGGGGCCTGTTTGTTAACCTTTTTAATAGGAATTTGTTTAATTTTTTTCACTTGCATTTTGTTACATATGAGCTAAAACTATCACCATGCATCCTCTTAAATATTCTCTTACTCTTGAACTGCAAATCTCCAACTTCATGTATGACTTTGGCCAATCTCTGCTTATTTATTTTTAATTCCCAAGATGACCAGTGGTATTTGGAAAATTATATTTGTGGTCAAAAGGTGTATTGAGCAGGAAATCCAGTGATAATATTTGCTGCACAGTACACTGTTTAACGCGGTGACAGATGCATTTGTTTAAAGTGCAGGTGAACCCTTCCTGTTCCAAATACAGATATTGCCTTTGATCACCCCAGGGGCGACATGGCTCAGGCAGTAAGAGCAGTCATCTGGCAGTCGGAGGGTTGCCGGTTCGATCCCCCACCTGGGCTGTGTCGAAGTGTCCCTGAGCAAGATACCTAACCCCTAAATACTCCTGACGAGCTGGTCGGTGCCTTGCATGGCAGCCAATCGCCGTTGGTGTGCGAGTGTGTGTATGAATGGGTGAATGAGAAGCATCAATTACACTGCGCTTTGGATAAAGGCGCTATATAAATTCCAACCATTTACCATTTACCCCTACGAGTATCCTGAAGAGTCCTAGAGTGCTCGAAAAATTCTGCAGGGTACTTGAGCACTGAAAATCATCCAAATGCCCATTCAGCGTTGATGGTGCACACTCGATTTAACTTGCTTGCACTTGGAACAGCAAGTGCTTGGCAATGCAGTTGAAAGTTTGGGGTGTCAGTTGTATCAAATGAGTCCCAGAATAAAACGCTCGTACTGTATCTCAGGGGTCAGGGGTACATCGAAGAGCAGCAGTTGTGATTCCTGGAGTGGCACTGAAACCCTGCTTTCAGTCACCAGCCTATTTAGGTCTTGGCCTGTGGACTCTTCAGCCCGTCAAATGTCCTCCAGAACTTAAAGGTCCCATATTGTACCCCTTTCCGGTGTTTTAGTTGGGTCCTGATATCCATAATGAGACATTTGTGTGGTTTTAAGTACCAAATACATTCCTGTTTTACATGTCCATTCTCCAGCACCTCTCATGAGCCATGAACAGACTGTTTTAGTGACCATCTTTAAGGCTCGTTGATATCAAAGAAGCTCTGTTCTGATTGACTAGCTAGCTCCAATGGATCGTTTTTAATGCACAGTTTCTTCGTAGGGATTGCGTGGATTTTCTGTTGGACTGTGCGCTTTGACACTTTCACACTTTCACAGTCGTTTTCCCCAATACGGGACCTTCAAGAGCTGAAACGCGCCAGTCCTAGACGGCTGCAGCATCTGGACTTGCGGCTCTCCTGGTTCGAATGACGAGCGGTTCCCTTCGTTGTGTGAAGACGCTTTCATTGCTCCTCCAGGGGGACACATCTGAAGCGGGTCGGAGCAGGCAGGATGGTGACTATTCCAGAGTACTACGATGGGAAGAGCGTGCTCATCACGGGGGCCACGGGCTTCATGGGGAAGGTCCTGCTGGAGAAGCTGCTGCGCTCCTGTCCGGCGGTCAAGGCCGTCTACGTGCTCGTCCGGCAGAAGGCAGGCCAGGACCCCCACACGCGGATCGCCGAGATGGTCAACTGCAAGGTATGGGGGAGGGTCGTTCCTGATCTGTCCTGGTAGTATGCTGTTAAAGGTGGCAGCCCCTCACCTTTAAGTCTCTCCCAAACCCCATTATTTTGGCTGATGTCTATGTCCATGTCTGTGTTCATAATCATGCATTTTTAACTGATTTGGTTGTTCATGAGCTGCCCTGGGACTACCTGTGGTGCTCAGTGACTGTTTTTAATTGTACACTGAATTAATTAATTATGCTCCCTTTAACTTTTTGTTGGTTTTTTTAACCCCATTATTTTTAATGGCTAAACCTGTTTTTTATTTTTATTTATTTATTTTTAAACTTTTCCTCAGCTCTTTGACAGGTTAAGAGATGAGCAGCCAGCATTTGCAGAGAAAATAATTCCCATCAGCAGCGATCTGACCCAGCCCGAGCTGGACCTGAGCAAAGAGGACCAAGAGACCCTGGTCGACTGTGTTAACGTGGTCTTCCACTGTGCCGCCACCATCAGATTCAACGAACCTCTGAAGTGAGTAACTCCCGGTACCGTCATACAGGGTGATAGGGCTCTGCTGACCCAGAGCTCCCCATCTGGTCCCAGGGTATAACATTTTTCTGGGGGTGCCCTCTCGACGAAGACGCTTAAGGCTTGCAATATGCTAAAACTTTCCCTGAAATAACCGTGTCTCGGAGAATCGTGCGTTCTGTACCGTGTACCTGTACCGGATTTCTCAATCCAGACATGCTGGCTTCTTTGACGATTCGTGTCATGTAGAAATGCTAAGCACCTAGATGCCTTGAAGTGCACTGGCCAGAGCAGCTTCCTAGCTAACGGTTGTTCAGTGGTACGTGCTGTCACAGGAGCAGAGTGCTTATTTTCGAGGTTCGTTGTTCAACTCGACCTGCCCATTTCAATTTGCTGACTATTTTTGGACAGCTAAACATGTTGTGACTCATACGCCTGGCAAATCTTTTTAGCCTTTGGACCGACTGAAGCAATGACCGTGGTACACTGCAGCTTTATCTGCCCGTGGTGAGGAACTGGAATGCGGATGTTTGCTGTGTTCCAGGTCTATTGTCCGCTGCAGCTGTCAATAACCGCTGGGAAAGAATATTTTTGGTTTAATAAACGCTGAGTCTTCCGGCAAGGGAGAATTGCTTTGTATTCCTCTGTGAGAACGCGACACAATAAAGAATATGGAAATGTTTCTTTTAAAAGGACTTCATCATTGTTTCTGGAGCAAAAATGCTGATTTGTTTCCACCAGCTTTGGTAGTTTTATAGATGAGCCATATGAAAATGCTCGATAATGGCTCTATCTGTTTGAGAAACATGTAGAGATCAATGGTACGAGATCTTGGCTTTCTGATACTTCTGAAATTGTTGCCTTTTGCAATGGAAGATCATAAAAACAAGAAATGTATTTATTTTGTATGTTGTATGGCGGATCAATCTGGCTTGTTAATCACGCATCAGGCTGGTGTGTCTGTCATAGGGACATTTTGAGACTACCCTTTGATCATTTGAGGTTGGCATCTCTGCTGTCATGCTGCTCTGCATCCCTCAGCCTTGTATCCCTGCTGCCTTTAGTTTAGAGGCAAGTGTAATTGCCCAATTTAATACGCTTGTTCGCATGGTAGGTTTCTTTTTTTGTCAGAAGCAGAGTCGTGGCTAAGCTCAGGTGGCTTATGCAGCCCGTTTGAAACGGTATTCTTTCAACCGTTCTTTGTTTTCTCCTCCTCCCCCCCCCCCCCCCCCCCCCCCCTCCTTTCCCTGTTGCTTGGGAGATTCCGATGGCGGTCAACCTTGAATGTGTGGAAGTGTGATGAGGAACATAAATCAACTGAATAACAAAAAAACATTTATGTAAAGTCAGTTATTTTCTTTTCCTCATCACGCTTCCACAAATTCAAGGTTGACCGCTATCGGAATCTCCCAAGCAACAGGGAAAGGAGGGGAGAGAAAGAAAGAAAAAAAAGATGAGAAAAAAGAGAACTGTTGAAAGAAGACTGTTTGAAACTGGCTGCATAAGCCACCTGAGCTTAGCCACCTGTCCACTCGGTTTCCAAAAGTCTTCCAGCTGAGCCCACCCCTGGGGCTGCGTCAGGCGGTGTTTGATCAGCTCTGTGTGAGTGGGATGAGGTAATGAGCGCAACGCAGTTATTTCAGGATGTGGCACCAATTCGGATACACCAAGCCCTAAAACAAGCCATAACATGCATAAAACCTTATAAATGCCTTAACTTTGATCAATACAAAAGCAAGGGATATCCTTGGGATACCCCCTCTTCAGTTCAGATCACAGGTTTTTCATGGACTGAAGTCTAAAGGCTAAGAGGGCCCTTGCAAGAATATGGTTGTTGTTTTTACTTAAGCGTTTCTGTGAGGAGTTTGATGTATGCTTGGAGTCATCTACCTACGAATAAGACTGGTAGCAGAGGCAACCAGATTTTCTGCCAAGATTTCCTGGCACTTTGTTGAATTCATTGTGCCATTGATCTTAAATAGTGCCCCTGGACCACTGGCCGCCAAACCTCTCCAAAAGACCAATGACTCACTGCCATATTTGGCGGTGGTATGAGAAGCTTCTCCTTCTATGCATTCCATTTTGACGCCAAACATGTTGATGGTGTGTATGGCCAAAATGTTCCATGTTTCATCTCTTCACTCTCTTCCAGTCATTCTTTCAATGAGGTTTGCGAAACCAATGCTTGGTCTTTGTGCCATTTCATTTGACTTGGTGACCCCAAGACACAACCCATCTCTGCAATTCTTGGGCTACTTATGACCTACCATACGATCTTCCTTAACATCTGTGAGGATAATATGCAATCGCACTCTCTTACTGGCAAGTTTGCAACAATTCTATATGTTTTATGTTTTATTTACAATTACCATTTGTGTGTTCTTTGGCTGTTCCCATGCTGATGGTTGAAAAAGGGATTTTGCATTCTTGTTGCCTCATTTTTATACTATAACAGGAAGTGTTGGAATGACACAATGTAGTTCCTTTTGACAGATTGTTCTTTCAACATTGTATTGCCGATTTCACTTTCTTTGATTTTATTTACAATAAGTGTTTGTAAGTTATTTACAAAATTGGCACCTGTGGTTTTCTGGGAGCAGCTTTTAGTTCTCCCGTATGTTTGAATATAAAATAAAGATCATTATCCATTTTTATTGTATGCAGCCTTTTTTCTGGGATAATAATTCTGGAGCCCACTGTAAATTCAAAAGCGTTGACTTCCTGCACTCTGTTTGCAAAGAGAAGTTTATGGAGCGAATTGCATGCCTCAGATTACCACAGAAACATTAACACCAGAAATTCTTTTTTCTTTTTCTGCTCTTTCACAACCCTTCACGGGTAGGAAAGACCTGTTTTGAACAAGCGGTGAAGAGGACCAGCTTGATCTGTAGACCGAAATCCAAAGGCCATGCACTCAACATTTTTATTTTATGCCTTTTAATGCATTTAATGTCTGGCCTGAAATTGGTGCCTATGTTTCTTGAACTGTAACATATAAATCAATACCGTATCACAAAGTCAACGGACAACTTTGAAGAGAGCAAAAATCACTTTGTAAAGTTAAGGACACATTTCGGTTGAAACTTTGGCCTTTTTTTTTTTTTTTTTTTTTTTTTTCCTCTCACCAGAGATGCGATGCAGCTCAACGTCCTGGCCACACAGAAGATGGTGGCGTTGGCCCAAAGGATGAAACGGCTGGAGGTGTTCCTTCACGTCTCCACTGCCTACGCCAACTGCGACCGCACGGTCATCGAGGAGGTGGTCTACCCTCCGCCTGTCGACTACAAGAAGCTGATCGACTCCCTGGAGTGAGTGCCCCTCCAAACTGAACAAAAGCATAATGCAAATGCAACGTCTTCAGCTTCCTGTAATACTGTACAGTCCTGACTGCCTGATTGCCGTTGAGGAATCCAGGAGAAAGAGACTCCTGAAATTAGTTGGGGTTTAAAATGAATAAAAAAACACATTGGCCTGTGTGTTCAACTAAATATAACTGGCTGATGGTTGGAGGCTGTTAACATAACTAATGCTAATTGCTAATGCCTGCATGCTCTCTGACAAAGAAGGAAATTGTGAGGGCAAAAGAGGGTTTTTATTTATTCTTTTTCCTTTCTACAGTGAGGCCACCTTACTTCACACGATTCCAACAATGTTTAGTATGACCTCTCATTCACCTTCAAAAAAAAAATGTTTGGAAAGTAGATTTGGGTAAATGAGAGAATGAGTGTGTCAACAAATGAGTGGATTTTCAACATTCTTCACTTTCTCTTTTTTTTCATGCATTTGTACATAACTGCCATGGTTTGTATGTCAATAAATGGCTATAGCTATGTGTTATACCTCCACCCAAGTAAGTCTATCTTCTGTTAAAGAGTTGCAAAGAAAGTACTGTAATCTGATGCATTTAATCTTATCACTGATGTCAAGTAATAAGATGATTGTTTCCTACTGTTTGAAATGTCACTGGATCACGTAGATGAGTGTCAGACCAGACACTGTAATAGTCCAATTCTTCCAGGTGATGCCCAAATTCTTAATCTGCAAGTATATGATCTCAGTGATCAAAGATGAAATGCATATTTGGAATTGGAGTAACGGGTTATTAAATACTCCATTCTGGCAGATTGCCGCCGTTTTTAGATTGAATAGATTTCTTCGTAGACATCCTTGTAAAATGATTGATTATGAATGACTGCTATGCAGTAGAGCCTCCTTTCAATTTAAATGATGTTGCCTCTCACAAGACCATTTAGCTGTCAGCTGGTGCCATCTACTTTATCTCCTGAGCGCTGCCTTGTCTTTATAGCGAATCAATAGTTGAATCTCTTGATGGGCGTTTGGGCGATGAGGTCAAACCGTTTGCGTGGTCAGTGTTTACCTGCTACAGTGCTGTCGGTTGGATGCCATGGCGATGCGTTGCACGTTGAGCTGGTTCACCAAAACAATTTCTCTTGCTTGGCCTTGCCCCTTAATATCATGTTTATGTAATTAACTACCCTCTCATCTTTCACAGTGTTGTATGGGTCTTTTTGAGGGCAATTTGGAGGGAAACTGACTGGGGGAAAAAACACATTGAGAAAGGCCCCATGCTGTCCCTGTGGTAGCGCCCCATGGCTGTTGGGTCTATAGAGAAGCTAGCTGCTAAACTGTGTCCCTTCTCTGCCGCAATGATGTTGCAAAATGTATTTTTCTGTCAACTTGCCCAACCGGTAGTGGTATGTTTCCCCTCAGCCTGTGGCCAAACTGATATGCTGTGTGGATGAGTTCATATGAACTTGGTAAGTTGTTGACATGGTGCCAGAAATGACACGCATGTTGAAATGCTCTTCCAATAACAGCCTTCTCGGTACAAATGTGTTGAGGCCATTTTGAGAATTGTTCTTAGTTGGCAAATGTTGTTTTGTACCATTTTTTACATACATTTTTTAAATAAGAACCTGCTCGGTAGTGATTCTGTTCTGACAATACTGTGGTTAATGTCGAGACCCACTTGGCTTACATAGCAAGAGGAGGGATGCTTGTTCTATAATTAAAATGATAATCATAATTAGTTGTGTTTGTAGTCTTGTATGGTTCTACCTAGTTTGTGGAATGACATAGTCCAGGACTGCCCGACCCCGTTTCTGCAGGTTTGCCATCATGTATGTTTTCGTTTCAACCCAAATTAGATTTGATTCTCCTAATAAGCAGCGCAACAAGATCTCTAGCTTTTGAGGTGCGGTTTCTTAGGGTTGAGTGAACCTACAGGACAGTCGATCTCCACAAACTGAGTCGGACAGTCTTGAAATAGAAGCTAGTCATTTTTAGTTGTTATACCATTAGTTGCTGATCTAGGATTAGATTCCCCCAACCCAAGTCTGTATCACCTCCATCTAGAGAAATTACCCAGTGCTGATCTAGGATCAGTCGTAATGTACACCGTACAGCTAGACCAAAGTGTCTTTCCATCTGGCCTGAGTTGCGTCAGAATAATCTGGTGCGTTTTGGTCAGGGTAATGAAAGGTCATTTCATTTCGCATTTTCTTAGTGGCTGTAAACTGATTTTTATCTTTTTGGAACAGGTGGATGGATGAGAAGCTGGTCAATTTAATCACACCAAAACTCATTGGGGACCGGCCCAACACATACACGTACACGAAGGCCCTCGCCGAGTACCTCGTCCAGCAGGAATGCGGGAACCTGAACGTGGCTATTGTGAGGCCCTCCATCGTGGGCGCCAGCTGGAAAGAGCCGTTTCCGGTAAGTTTCACACCTTCTAACCAAGCTTCTTCTAACTTATTTACAGCGTGCTCCGGAGTTATTGGCAGCCATAATGCACAAACGGTGTGAACTGTGAACTGAAAAAAATTATAGTTGACATGAGCTTTATTTTCCAACATGTGTAAAGTATTGTGCTAATAAAACCGTTATATTTTCCCAAAACACTTCTGGCAAAGCCATGAGTCTTTTCTTTTATAATTTGTGATAAGGTTACGCATTCATCCATGCAGACCTTTGCAGAATCGTTGATATCCTTGGGTTTGCACATATCCTTGGGACTCCCCTCTTTAAGCCAGACCACTGGTTCTTGATGGCATTGGAGACTGAGATGGCCATTGTAGATCATGGATGTTTTCACTTTTCTGTGTGCATTTTGATGCGTGTTTAGAGTCCTTGTCCAGCAGGTCAAACCAGCTATGACCCGCTCTCAGCTTTTTGGCAGAGACAACCAGATTTTTCTGTCAATTTCCTTGTGCTTTCACCACAGCTTGAGGGTTTGTTTCCCTGCTGGGGAGTCTTTTTGAGGGTCTTCTTTAAAAAGCGCTATACAAATAAAATAGAATTGAGTGGGAATACGACACCACAAACGGGCCAGTGGTCTTTGGCATGGCTGACCGCACTGCAAACCGGCACTCACCGCGTTGACCATTGAACCCAGCTGGCCTAACAGCGGAAACGCAGCTTTCCTGTAGCTAGTGGGATTTATGGGCCGGCAATCGGGTGGATATGGAGAACTGTCTACCGTGTAACCTCATCCGGAATCCGATCCAGCGGCCTCTCGGTGGTTTTGACTGCTCCCTGCTTCACCACTGATAGCAGAGCGCCCCCGCCGTTAACCCGGCCTGACTTTCACCCCGAGAGACGGCCCCCGTCTGGAAACGGGATCCCGTGTGAAAAAGCACATCAGGCGTACGGAAAGCTTTCCCTCGGCGGTCGTCTTGCGTGCATGCGAGAGGTTTGCGCTTTTGTTTCTTTGTAACCCAGCCGCCTCCTGCTTTCGGGGCACTGACTGAGCGCTGCGAGCCGGCACTGACCACACTTCCTCCTCCTCGTCTTTCAGGGCTGGATCGACAATTTCAACGGACCAAGCGGGATATTTATCGCTGTAAGTTTCATTTAAAACGATGTCCGTGCCTTTGTACAGTACACAAACACACAAACACACACACACACACACACACACACACACAGTTATAAGAACCCTGTGTCTCTGCTCTGGTTTTGCAGGCAGGAAAGGGGATCCTCCGCACCATGCGAGCCTCCAACAGTGCGGTGGCAGACCTGGTGCCAGTGGACGTGGTGATCAACACCACGCTGGCGGCCGCCTGGTACTCCGGCTCTCAGAGATACGCCCGGTCAGTCCCGCACCGCCCCGCAAGCGCACGTCTCACCCGCTTTATAGCGCAGTTTACCCTTTCTGGAAATGCTTGACTGTTAAACCCTTTCAGTCCCACGAGTGCCATATGGCACACTCAACCTTCTACCTTTTCAATCCATCAAAATGGCTGCTATTTGAGCCCTATTGCTTTGAACCCCTGTTAAAACCCTAATTGATTTTCTCAATGTTCTCAATTTTCTCAACCAAAAGCCAGAACCCCTTCGGATTTGGTTGGAGCCACTTCATACTGGACTGAAAGGGTTAAATGGGGATAAAATGGCCACATTACTGTGTTTATTTACATTCTACTGTTTTAGTTACATATGCAAAATGGGTTATTGCATACATTGTTTTTAATCTGGCCTTTTCTTATTTGTGCTTTTTGTTTTTGTAGGCCTAAAAGCATTTTGGTGTACAACTGCACGACCGGTGGCATCAACCCCTTTCACTGGGGAGAAGTCGGTACGGATCATTTTTGCCATACTTGCCAGATTAAGTGTTTGTTTTTTGGTGCGTTAACTGCAAGTTCTTGAGTGATTTAATCCAGCTGGGAATGTACCCATGAGCACATTAAAGGCCTTCCCTTACTTGCCCTTCCCCTTGCCCATGGGACAGTGAGCATAAGCACAGCCAGACGGGAGTCCTCCGACCTTGCCCTGTCGCCCACATAGGCCTTATAGGCCTTTCCAGTGCTCGTTTTAGATTGGTTCCTAAGGGACTGTACCCCCTCCCCCAAAGTACTTTTAATGAAACCGCGTTGTGTGTGGTGGGCTCTTGGTTAATGCTATAAATGAAGAGGTGTGTGTGTGTGTGTTGGGGGAGAGGGAGCAGGATCATTAAAGTATAGGCATGACAGTAGTAGCCTGTCTGTCTGTTCCCTTAGCGGCCTATGACATGTAATGTACCCATCATGCATCCCTGCTTACGACTTGGTTAAAACGCCTGAACGCGTTTTGCGGTGCAGTTCCGCCATTTTGTTTCCTGGCTGCACTCAAGGCCGGGACTGCCTGCCAGTGATCATACCGACCTGTTTATTTCACCTTTTGCTTCTTTCCATGGGTCACCCAACAGCAGCGATCACACGCCCCAACTCCCGACCCTCCCGCTAAACGGGAGGGTTGAGACGGGCGGACGTCTGGCTTTGCACTCTAAACCTCTCCGAGGCTTGATCACTGATCCATTCCACTGCTTGACTAAGCGCTGGGGTTTCACTTGCTGCCACAATATGGGGGGGTACAATTCCTGCACCCCCTCCCAACCCCCCCTCCGTAAATTAACTATCCAGGGTCACAAATCAGGATTAGTGCTAGGTAAATTCAGAGTAAAACCTGAAACCCTTCCAAAACTGGAAAGTGGACTGAAGTAAAAACCAGATGTGATGTTCCCGGTTTTACTCAGAACTTATCCAGCTAACTCCGTAATCCTGCTTTGTGATACACCCCTCAGGACGCCATGCCCCAGGAAGAGATTTATGAGGTTAACCTGACCCTTTGACCCCAGCCTCCATGGTTACAAAGCGGATGTGTGTCAGCATTGCCTCGAGCACCCAACGCTTTCATGTCTACGAATGTCTCCTTTTAAATGGCACATTTGGTCATTCTCTGAAAAACATAATTTGTTTTAACCTCCTTAATGAATGTGTATTGCAATTGGACAAATGCACATTTTAGAGAAGAGAATTACTGGTAAGCATTAAGCCTGGCAAGGCTAAACCCAGAGAATGATGATTATTTTTTACTAAGCACCCTCGGGTAAGCACCCGTTACAAGGGCGAGCAATACATTTTTGGTGCGGCCCCACAAAAGCGTTTGCTGGGCTTTGTTTTTTGGAGAACCGTGCCATGTATTCATATGTTCTTTCTTTTAACTCTGCACTCTTCACCCTGTTTGCAACACTTTTGTCTCTTAGAGTACCATGTAATATCCACTTTCAAGAGGAACCCCCTTGAGCAGGCCTTCAGACGGCCCAATGTTAATCTCACATCCAATCACCTTATCAATCAGTACTGGATTGCTGTAAGCCACAAGGCGCCAGCATTCCTTTATGATCTCTACCTCAGGATTACTGGAAGACCGCCCAGGTAAACGTCCCCTCTCAGTCGCCCGCACGCTTTCACCCGCGCCCCCCACCCCCCCCTCCCTCAGCCCGGCCCCGACCAGTGGCCCGGCCACGCCTTTTGTCCTCTTGCCTCCACGGGTTAAAAGATCGCACAGCCCCTCCCGAATAGATCCGCAAAAGGGGTTTTGCGACCTTGCCCCGAACCCAAACATCCCCCCCCCCCCACCCCCTGTCCCCAGCCCGTGTTGTGTCTGTCAGTGTGTTTGTTGTGGTGTTAAAGGGTCCTGTGGTTGTATTCTCTCTGCAGAGTATTGTATAAACATGACCTTCAAGACCAACCCCTTAGAGCAGGCTTTCAGGCGCCCCAACGTTAACCTGCGGTCCAACCCCTTTACCAATCAGTACTGGACCACAGTGAGTCACACACTACCCGCGCTGCTGTATGACGGGTATCTCAGGTTGACGGGTCGGAAGCCCCGGTAAGGTCCCAGCGCCACGCCTGCCCTCTCGCCCATCTCCACCGGGTGCTGGTTTCTGTGGTGTGGCAGGAGCAGGGCACAAAGCACCCAACCCCCCCCCCCCCCTTACCCTGGCTGTTTTTTGCTTGACTTCATGGCATCGGACTTGGCACGGTTTTTTTTTGGGTTTAATTTTTATCGCTGTTAACCACGTGTCGTGAGATGCATGGGAATGGTCTGGCTTCCCAAAGCATGCCGTAGCCCCCCCCCTCCCCACCCACACCCCACAAGAATTACTATTAATATGCTTATTTGCATATCTACCTGAGAACATAACTCCGCTGCCAATGTCTTGTAGTCAAATTCGGCCAATCAGATCCCCTTTATTTAAATTCTTAATGTTTTTTCGCCTTTAAAACTTAATTTATTTGGAAAAGATTCCTTTTTGAAATTATGAATTATTTTGGCGAGCGTCTTTCCCTCCCAAAAATAACCTTTTGAAGCCATGCCTTTCCTGAATCGACCGCCCCCGTGCCATCAAGTCTTCAGAAGAGACCTGGGGACTGTGTTGCAGTGTGAATTCTCCTCTTTCGATCAGGCCCTGGACTGGGAGTCACTCTGGTTCCACTGATGCCAGATACCATACACCTCCTCTGACTGCCTGGGCTCCAAACCCCCGGCATGTGACACGGGCCCAGACCCCATACCAGATTCCCTTTTTTGCCAGAGTAGCAATGCCAGTACTTCCCTTTTTTTTTTTTTTTTTTAATACAGAGCGAAAGATTGCAACTTCAGTTCTGCCTAAGTTGTATATCACATTATCTACAGTACATAGGCTATCCACCTGTAACTGAGCCGTTACTGTAGTTATTTCAGAATAAAAAATGTTTTTAGGATTTATTTATCTTCCCTGCGTAGCTTGACTTGGCGGAGTTCTATTGCTTGAAGTATATAAAAGATGATTGTAGTTTTTAAAGTCTCTGGTATGGGTTGTGCAGGTGTTTGGTACCTGATGTTGAGCATATTGGCCAATAATGGATCCAATCTATGAACCCCACGGCCTTTTCAGGAGGACGACAGCAATGCGGCTAGCCTCGCACATTAGCGTAGCAAGCTTTGTTACAGTGAAAGTCTTGGATAACGCGAATTCTTCGCTAATAAAGAGGATTCTCTTTGATTCTCAGATTCTGTTGGGGGACTGTTCCACCCCTCTTCTGTTGTGGCCTGAACTTAAGTGATTTACTTTACCATTGTTTCTTTAAAAAAATTATTTATTTATTTTTTAATCACAAAAGGATGATACATTTTTCCCACCCACCCCCTCCCCCTCAATTTTGTTTGTGATTTTTAGCCCTTTCCTTGGAGGGGAAACTGAGCGGAGAATACAAATTGAGATTGAATTTGCACATCAGATTTGGCATCCACTTTATCAAATATCCAAGCAGAAAAAAGGTGGTCGTGTTCATGCCACAAAGTACATACTGAGCGGTCTAGGGTTGTCCAGATGGCGTGGTTCATTACAAGCTTCGGTTGGGCGGAGCTTTTTAAGATTCAAATTTTTTGAACGCCAAATTAGTATCACAATAAAATTGCTACAAGCACTTAGAAATGCTCAGGTTTCCACCAAGGTTTGGTTAACCTTCCTGTCCTGATTGTTTTCGGACGTTACTAATCCCTGAATAAACATGGGGAAATTGAGTCACGATCAGTCGCGACAGGAATGCGTATGAGTTTCTCCCCTCTCTCAGATCAGTTGTGCACCAAGCTCAACCTGCTCACTATTGACGTGCTCTTGTAAACCAGTCCAGCATCGAAATGTAGTCAGTCGCACTTGTGAAGGTAATTTTGTAATGTGCTAAATGCAGAGATCCTGGATTTGTAATTATTCCCCCTAATACAGGGCAATAGCTTTTATGTATTAGAGAAATCTATTCTGGTGTATTTTTAATGCAGTTTAAATTATTATTTTCCATTACTGGTATTACGTTTCTGCATCGCTGTCATTATTTTACCCCCCTGTTCGGGTCAGATTTTGCACGCCAAGATAACGGTCGAAACGGGGAATACGGTTACTGAACCGATTTCCCCTTCGATCAGGCTTGTGCATGCTTAATGGAGAGATTAGTCACTCCCTGTGTAAGAACGCTAGTGTTATGTAATGTAATTTAATGACGATGAATATCAGTCGCTATATTCGGCCCTAGCTGCAGTGGCGCCTCAGAACCCCAGAATGCTCGCGATTGGTTTCCTGCGCCAATGTGTTGAGCTCTGTTTCTCTGTGGTGAGGGGGTGGGGCTCTGTTGGCCTCACCTCCTCCTCCCCTCCCCCCGTTCTGACGCCTGCCACTTCCCCCCCCCTCCCCTCCCCTCCCCTCCCCCCCGGTTGCCACACCGTCGCAGGATGATGAAGACCATCACCAGGCTGCACAAAGCCATGATGGTGCTGGAGTACTTCACCAGCCACTCCTGGGTGTGGAACACAGACAACCTGTCCATGCTCATGAGTCAGATGAGCCCGGAGGACAAGAAGGTAATGTTGCCCCCCTTCATCGCCCCTCCCCATGAGCTGTTCTCCTTTTACCTGCCTTTACATTGCATTACAGGCATTTGGCAGACTCTCTTGCTCAGAGTGCCTAATGTGGGTTAAGCCGTGCTGCAAAACGGGGAAAAAAATCAGGCAAGCTCTCAGCTGTTAAAATATCAAACACCCCCCCTCCACCCCACTTTGTGATCAAAATGCAAGATAAACAGTCTCAAAAACGGGTGGGGGGTGGATGGAATTGCCTTTTGGTAGGCTACTGACTCTTATTGGCTTCAAGTCTTTATGCTGAGCTAACGCGTTATGCTAATATGGAAATCGAACCAGTGAATGTACAAAAAAAGAAGAAAGTGGGAAGAAAGATGTATTTCCCAAATTGTTGCTGTATTCCTTTAAGGTCTGTTGAGGTCAGGTTGTGATGCAATTAATATTTAACCGTTAGCCGGTTTCTGTGCAGCTACCGTGGTGTTACGGACAGGTCACAGAGCTGTACAATCTAATGGCGTTTTGAAAACTCAAGTTTGAGTTTTGTCACCAGATTGCCATATCATGCTTTTGGTCTTTTTTTAATTTATTTATTTTTTGACTGTGACTGTAGTTGTATTTGTGGCCTGTTAGATCACAGCAAAGCACCGCTGTACCGTCAATTGTGCTCCGTTTCCTATGTCCATGTGTCAATAGCTGTGCCCCAACACGGCGTGCATAACTGGATGACCAGAGCCTGTGAATGGGCATTCTACACAACGGGCAAATTCACTGCAGGCACCGGCTGGTTAAACAAGTGAATGAAATGATTGTGTTCAAAGATGACGGAGTCTAAGCTACAAATTCCGTCCAAGGTCGGGAGTATAATGTGCATAATTTAAAAATGTACACTAAGAACAAATGGGTGTCTTTGTATCTGAAGGGAGAATCCATGTATGGTGAAGAGAGAAAAAAAAAAAAAAAAAAAAAAAATACAGAACCTTCTGGAACATTATGGCTAGGAATTGTGGCAGCAGTGCAATGCATACAATAATATAGATATGGGTCAGGAGCTTCAGTTGTTCACACCAACCATCAGAATGGGGAAAAAATGTGATCTGAGTGACTTTGGATCTTAGATCTCCTGGGATTTTCACTCCGCGGTCTCTAGAGTTTGCAGAGAATGGTGTGGAAAAACAATATAAAATGTCCAGTGAGCAACAGTTCTGTGGGCGGCGACTTGTTAATGAGAGCGGTCAGAGGAGAAGGGCCGGACAGGTCGAAGCTGACAGTAATGCAAGTAACCGCACATTACAACAGTGGTTTGCAAAAGAACATCTCTGAACACTGAACACACAATACGTCAAACCCCTGAGTGAAAAGGCTGCAGCAGCAGAAGACTTTAGTCTATTAGGTATTTAATGGACATATTTTTTTAAACTACTCACTGAGTGTATATCCTGGTAAATGTTTGAATTCCCTTTTGTGCTTTGCAGCTGTTTAACTTCGACGTGCGGCAGCTACACTGGGCAGAGTACATGGAGAATTACTGCATGGGGACAAAGAAGTACGTGTTGAATGAGGAACTGTCGGGCCTTCCAGCAGCCAGGAAACACCTCAACAAGTAAGAGGCCGCCAGGAGGGCTGTGTCGGGGAGGAGCTTAGCCAGAGATGTGTGGTTGCCAGGGTTGCCTCTGCTTACAGCTGAGGCTTGTGCTTCTGTGGAGACTCTGCTATGAAATGGAATCCAGTGGTTGGCATTTTATATATTTGTATTATGTCACATTAAAGTATTTCTCTAACACATTTTCCTTTTGGTCTAGTATTAGTTCTGTAACATTGCCCTTTAAGATATCCCCAATGGAACATGCATGTTCCTTTTGAGCCAGTGTTCATTCTGCTACAGTGGAACATATGCGTACGACCAGCCATTTGAGTTGTTGCCAAATGGCTGGTTTGCTTTTTATTTTTTATGACCTTGTCATCATTTAAAATTGAAAATGCACTTATAAGCACATTGTCACAGGCCATGAGACACCCCTGGGAGGACAGCTGAGTTGGGCACCAAGAAGCTTCTGGACTTCCACAGCCTTTATTTCAGTAGTGGAAGCTATGAAGAGAGCACACGCCAACTAACAGAAAAGTGAAATAAGTCTTACTTCAAAAGACTAAAAATAATAAGTTAAAAATAATTAACTAAAATGGCATATGTAAAGAAAAGAACACAAGTTGTGTAGCTTTTCAGCTGTCTTGTTTCCAGGCTGTCTCTCCTCTCAACACAATCCACCAGTAGGCGTGCACTTGCCCTGCTTCCTTCCTGCAAACCGAGCCTAGCTGCCACACGCATACAGTAACCGATGCCAAACATTCATGATGTTGAGGTCTGGACACTGGATTGGCTAGTCCATTGTTCTGAGAACACTAGCGTAGAATTGATCCAGTCAAACGTCGTCTCGAGGGTATTGCACGATATGTTAACATTTGCTCGTATTTATCACGATGCCGTCAATTAAAACAAAGTGACCAACTCTCAGATGTTGTTCTACACGTTCAAACTTGCACTGATCCTCCTCCATGCCTGCCAAATGTTTGTCGACGTGGTTTCGGCGGCTTTCCAATATCACAAATCTGGACTCATCGGTCCATAAACCTTTGGGCATCTCAGGTGTCCGGTTTCAATCTAATCGTGCAAATGTTATTCACTTTTCTTTATTGCCCTTTCTCAGGAGTGGCTTTTTAACAGCTACTCCTCCTTTCAGACCCCCAGCATTGAGTTGTCTTCTCGCAGTGGAAGAATTGACCGAAACGCCTGCAGATTTCTTTAGAGCTGAAGCAAGAGTGGAGCTATCCCTTATCTCTTAGAGATAAAATCTTTAAGTGCCGTTTTTTTAGATGGTGATTGTTTTGTTGCTCTACCAGTTCTGGCTGTTGACTTTCACATTCCATATGCAGTTGAAGGATCGTTTCTAAGAAATATCATCTTTGTCACGTGCATTTAAAATGGCTAAAAGAGCCAAAGAAATCTGCTAGGCAGTTTGGGTGTGTTTTGAGTAGTTATTTGAATGTTGCGGTCACTTTTGAAGGCAAATGGTTCTAATGACAGCTTTGACACTTCTGGAAGCAAGTGGTTTCATCGTTTCAAAATGCCCGTCTGTTTTCAAACGTATGGCGATAAATTTGACCGAGATGGTGACGTTTTTGTTTCCCGCCTTCCTTCAGGTTGAGGAACATCCGCTACGCTTTCAACACCATCCTGGTCGTGCTGCTGTGGCGAGTGTTTGTCGCCCGGTCACAGATGGCCCGAAATATCTGGTACTTCGTGGTCAGCCTGTGCTTCAAGTTCCTGTCCTACTTCCGAGCGTCCAGCACCATGAGGTACTGAAGCCAGCGTGGAAACGTACCCTCCAGACCCCCCCCACCTCCCACCCCCGCTCTCTCCGATAGCTATGCATTTGGCAAAATGCTCTTCTAAGCGTGGATATCAGGGTCACCACACTGTGTGACATGGCATGACGGTGTGAAATTGCTCTCTCTCTCTCCTGGCCATACGTTCTATTAATACGTGACTGCATTCATGTCTTGGGGTTGGAGTTAGGGTTTTCTTTTCTTTTTCTCAGTTTTCTTTTTCTCCTCCCCTCCCACCTTCGCTCGGTTCAGGGTCTTGCCGCCCAGCTTTGCTCACTGATGGCAATAATGAGTCTGTTCCCTATCGTACGAGCAAGCGCGAGGCAGATTGCGCGCAATCAGTTTTTTTTTTTTTTTTTTTTTTTTGTGCCTGAATCTCTAGCTTCTCGCGTCACAATCTGATCTTGTGGCCATTTTGCTTTTTAAGTCTTTGGCCGGTTGCTTTTCCACCAAAGCCATTCCATCATGTCACTTTTGAATCTAGCCAAAATGCTGTTAGATTATTATTATTTCCCCCCCCCCACTTATTTAAAAGTTGCAATGATCTTGAGCTTTTGCCTGTATTTTGAATTATTTCCGTGGAAGTGTTTATTCTGGTTGTCATCTTGGTAACTTCTCCTCCATAGATTTTTTTAAAGATATTTTATTATTGTTATGATTATTATTGTTATTATGATGATTATTATTATTATTATTATTATCTGCAACCTCTTCCCATGTTTTGGAGGTCAGGATTCCTACAGACATGGGTGTTTGAGTATTTGATAAAAACCCTTTGTCAGATAGCGAAGTCCCAGCGTGTGTACGGTTTCTCCGCTCCCCGATGCCGTCGATGCTCTTCGCGGTGGCAGGCGTCGTTGACTCCCGCCGCGGCGGTGTCACCGGCTGCAGCTGTAGCGTGTTTCAGCGCGTCGAGGCTGCACCACGCAGTGCCACGCCCAGATGCGGTCCTGGTTGGTCCCCGCTTCAGTAAACGTACAAGAGCACTTGAAACGGTGGTTGAGATCTCATTAAACTGTGCTATCCTCTTTTCTTATTCTTTCTCTTATTTTATTTTTATTTTGTATTGTTTTTTCTCTCCATGAGTATAGGTGAAAGGTGGCGATTTGAAATTCCTTTTTTTTAATCTTCTTTTTTTTTTAATCTTTTTTTTTTTTTTTTTTTTTTTTTTTTTTCTCTTCCACCCCTTTTCTTTTCTTGCTTATTCATGTTTTAATTTGTGAATGTCATGAATGTGTCCTTATTCCCCAATTCTATTTGGGGTGTATGGGTGTAAGGTTGGTTTTTTTTTTTTTTTTTGGTGTGTGACTAGGCTGTCGGGTGTGGGGTATAGAGCTTTCTTTGGGGCGGGGGTTTTGCTTCAATGTTAAAACGTTTGAAGGGTGTGTCAATTGTGCCTGAACTCAAAATGAAATGTGAAAGAATTGTGTGTTTTCTAACAGGTTTCTGTAAAACTATTTACCTAGCTCTAACAAGACTAGAATAAAAGCGTTGTAAGCTGAGTTATAAAGTATTTTTGTGCTCACAATAAATGCAAAGTGGCTATTTATTTACAAAGCGTGAAGCTTGAGTGAACCCATTAAAATCAGGAGCCACTGTCTGCTGCTGTTTATACCCCTTACAGGTAATGGCCGTTTTCTGGAAAGCCATTCATCAGCTTTTCATTGGTCTTTTTTGTACTCCATACCTACTGTTCTCTTCAACCTAAATCTTTATAGTTATCATAAGATTCCGTTCTCCAGTTCCTGTGTTCTTGTCACTGAAAAAACTAAAAGAATTAATGTTGACTTTTTCCAAGTGCAAAATTTGTATCCTTCTGATGTCATTGTGACTTTTTCATGACTGGGTTGAATTGCCACATTTTGAATTGTCCCAAGTTTAATTTTTAAGTCTGTAACATTTTTTTATACATGCAGAAGGCAGCAAAGCTTTGGTTATGCGCAACGGTTTCAGGTTTCTTTTTGCTTAGGCTACTTCTGTAACAGTCAAAAATAATCAAACTTGGGAAACTAGTGTCTCCTACTTAAATGGGGAAAAAAAAAAAAAAGAAAAAGAAAAGAAAAAAAAGGTGTGTATTTGGCCAATGAACTGTGGTTTGTTTTAAATTCCATAAGGACATCACAGGAGTTTGGCGGAATTTAATTTCTAGTAATATGGTCTTCAGTTCAGAAGGCATTACATGTTTAACACTTCATTTTTTTAATTTTTTTATTTAATCATTCGGTTTTGTTTTTTTTTCCGTCTCGAGAGATAAAATGTATGCTACATTTCTAATGATTTTATTTGATTGTTCTTTTTTGTTTTGTTTTGGTTTTGTTTTAGTTTTCTGCTTGCGAAGTAGTACTATTTGTGTTGTATTTCCTCCAGTATAGTACAGTGCAGGTTTGTTTAGTTGCCCCTCAGAAGGTGATACAGTGCCGTGCCCAGGTGAATGATGTATCCCCTCATATTCTGAAATTGTTTTCTTGTGTGTTTTATTGTTCAAATACAAAAGAAATTCCCTTGTACGCGGTCTTCAGTTCAGAATGAGTTAAAAAAAAAAAAAGAAAAAAAAAAAAAGAAATGTGTTGCCACAGTTAATGGAAAAAAAATCAATGGGTGCCTTTGTTTGTAAACCAAAAAAAGATAAAAAATAAACTATGTGAAATCCTATCTGAAATTGACTTTCTGAGTTTAATTTGTACAATTTAGTTTAGGTCACTGTGTGCAAACACACATGGTGGCATTGAGTCTACAAAATGCATGATGATCTACTGTATACTTCAGCTGAACTTATTATGAATGGGGCATAATGTATTGGAAGCCCCTCCCCTTCTGTGGCCCTGGTGGTGGACCATGTAGGGATGGGCTAATGGATCACTTCCAATCCCATGGTAGACGGGACCTGCAAGCCTTTCTTCATTTAACCTTTTAATTGACCGCGTGTTCGATCCTGAAGAGCTGCGTCGGGTTTCATAAAACGAACCTACTGGCCCGTTTGCGACTGAAGCTACTCCGCACTGCCTGCGAGAGGAACCAGTGCATTCCACGACCTCTGGATTTACACAATGCCCCTGAGCCGCCGTATTGTCTGGGGAACTGGTGGTATGAATCCGCTAATTAACACAAAGCAAGCGTTCTGGCCTTTCTGCCGATGGGAAAATTTTGCTGTCTGACCTACTTCCAACAATGCATAAATGGCTATTGGTGAGGCTCCTCTGGATTTTGTCGGCTGCGTTTGTAAGATTCTTTTCAGATGCTCGATTAAGTTTTAATGCTGCCGTCCAGGGCGTAAAGGCCCGGCAAGTAGAACAGCGATTCTGGTGTTCCTTGGTGCCTTTTGGTCTGCGTCTGTTGCTGGGAAACCTGACCTGGCAGATCTCATTCAAATATTCAGACTGGTAACGATCCCAGCCAAATTTCTGAAGAATATGTGGGGGAAATCTCTTTTGGTGTAATGACTTGTGAATGAGGGCATGCTTAAAACAAGCTGTGGTTATCTATTAAATATCTAGGCTATAAGTAAGTAGGAAAGTAAACTCGTTTTTCCTAATACTGCGTGGTCAGTTTCACTGGAAGTTTGTTTCTCAATTGTAGATACAGAAAGTCAAGTATTTGCCCCCTTCTTGATTTCCTCTATTACTGCATACTTGTCACACCGAGTGGTTTCCGATCTTTAGATGTGTTCATGAAATGTAATATTAGACAGTGGGAACCGGAGTAAACGTGTTACATTTATTTAATGAAAAATTGTATTTAATGAAAAGGTCCTGCCGCGGCATCTCCATTAGGTTCATGACACAACTTTGACTAGGCCACTCTAAAACTAAAATTTTGTTTCTCTTCAGCTATTCAGAAGAGTGCGTTTTGCTTCTTGGTCTTACTGCATAACCCAATTATGCTACCACCACCATGTTTGACTGTTGGTATGATGTTCATACTGTGAAATGCTGTAGCCTATTTGCCTGTACATGCCAGACCCGTGTCATCTAAATCATTGCACAGTAGGCTCATCCATCCATAGAACATTATCCAGGTGGTTTCCACCTTGACACTCTCCCGAGATTCCCATTTTTGCCGGTCGTTCTTATTGTGAAGTCGTAACGTGGATTTTGGCAGTGTTTAAAAAAAAAAAAAAAAAAAAATTTTTTTTTAATTATTAGTTTTCTTTTTCTTTTGGTGACTTCCTGGCTGAGTTCTCACTGTGCCCTTGCTGACATTTTGGCTGGCTTCAAATTCTAGGAAGCGTTTGGTTGCAGCTATTTCTGCTGAAGGTGGTGCCGCCAGTTAAAGGGGCTGTAGAAATAAACTGTTTTGTAAACTTTCCTATATTATTATTATTATTATATAGTTATTTTATTTTTGAATCAACTATCAGTGTCTTTAGGTAGGGTGAGGGATCCTGTATGGGTCAACTTTGTCTCTTGAATGGATGCTTATTATGGTTAATCAAACCACATTCTAACACTCCCATATAGGTTAACGTATAAATAAATAAATTAAATAAAAATTCTAATCTAAAAGGTTGAGGTCAGAAAGTGATTGATTTCTAATGGAATATCCCAGCAACAAGTAAATGCACCCAGAAAAAAAAGGGATAAAATGGTGGCATGAAAGGTATAAAAGTTGTCACTGGTGTCATTCCCTATACTGTAGGTATGTACAATTGTAGCGTATCCCAAGTCAGCAATATATCATTCAGAATTTTGTTCCCAATATGTATTCGGAACCAAATTGAACCCTAATAGATGACGGTACATTTGGGAAAAACCTTTTCAGTGAAATGACACGTGTAGCATCATCACAGGCATTATGCAGGAGTATGGTCTCACTCATTTGCCTTATCGATAGGAAGACTGAACTTGCGTGACTCGACTGTTTGTGGTGGGAGCCGATAGAAAAACCGAATCACTGCTATGATCTCTTGTATTAGTTGGACTGCACTCCTTGGCATTGTTGTGATATCGGCATTCCTTTATTCTTCTCCTTTTATAGTACAAGAAGAAAGGCTGTAGCACCAATACACCCCACCCCCAGCAGGGTGCCGGTGGTTAGCCACTGTCCTCTGTCCTTCCATGCTGGGATGGGTTTTATTAGTCTGTTGTGTCTACTACTTGAAAGGTTGTTTAGACCGTTGTGTTTCGTGCTTTTGATTCGCCCTCACTGTGGGAGTGTCTGCGATGCCTCAGAGGGCATGTACGTTTTAATTTTTGGCATTAAGCAGTTGGCTGGGCTGTTTATGGAAAGAGAAAAAGTTTTATTGGGCACTCTGACGAGGAGGTGCGTGGCCACTGTGAGCCGTCCTCTGCGCACCCTGACCGTGACTCAACCGACGATCGCTACGGTTACCGGCAGCGGTTTTGTCCGTGAGTCGAGGTCCGAAATGTCAGATGGCGACAGATGAGAACTGGGCACCGTTCTCAAGTCTCAACTGCCCTTGTTTAATATGCTCTGTTCTGGTTAACGAATAACTACCCCCCTCCTGTTGTGAGAAGTATCCCCCCCTCTTCCTCTATAAATGCCCCTGCCACTGTGTGTAGGCCCCTCAGTCCTGGGACAAGATGCAGGTTTCCTGTGTTCTGACTTCTGTGGCTCTGTTCTGTTTGTGTTTCTGCCGCCATAGCGACGCCACCATACCATTCTCGGAAGGTAAGCTCAGTTTGCCTGTGACCACTACTACAGTAGTTTAGCCAAATGCATGCCTGGGAATTTTGGGATTTGCTATAGATGATGTGAATCCAAGGTCAAATACAGTGAACTTTGCCATGTCATTTCACATGCTGTTGCACATCGATGAAAAATCGTGCCACCAGTCATTCTTTTCAGAAAATTTTCTGGTGTTAAGTGGGAAACGGGAAAAAGAAGGTGAAGTATAGGTTATTTAGCATTGCAGTTGGCCCTCAGGCTTTGTTGTCAGAAAGAAAACCTTGGTTCCAACTTTGTCAGGGTAATAAATATCATGTTGGCGCTAAAAGCAATGTATTATACATTTAATTGTAAAACCTACAGAGAGATATGATTAATAACTTTTACAATTGCTTTCTAATTTGTCTGGCTGGTGTGTGTATTCAAAAAAAAAAAAAAAATTGGCAAACTTTTGTGTGCTTTGATTCCCCTAAGGTTCAAAGTGTGGCCTTCCTCAGGTGCAGAACCTTTTGGATTATTCCCTAAGAATTGTTGGGGGTCAGGGGGCGAAGTACGGATCCCACCCGTGGCTGGTACGCAATCCTTCCTCACCATACAGATAACTCGGATCTGTACTTTCATTTAATCACCAAATGTTGTCTTGGTTCTGAATTGGTTGCTGATTTGGAGTTGAAAACGGGAAAAACTAGTCCTGCAGCTCTTGAGGGCCAGGGTCGGCTACCCCTACAATGATTAGTGATCGTGTCATTCTCCTTTGTCAGTGGAGATGGGTGGGCTTTTCGGTGAGGTCTTTTACGGTACATTTTTATAACCCCTTCAAGGTGTCTCTGAGGTCCAGGGGTTTGCACTTCTGTGGGGCGGCGATCCTCACAGATCGATGGATTCTGTCTGCTGCACACTGCTTCTCCACACTGTCAAAGTAGGTGGTGCTTTCCCTGTGATGGAGATATAGATCCTTCACAGACTGCCTTATTAGGCTCTCTCCTAGCTGTAGTCTCCCTTTTTGAGTATTTGCTGCTGTATCCCATCCCGACCTGTGGCTGCTTGCTCACCCACCAGGCGGTTTTTGAAGAACTTGGACGTTGTGGTCGGGGAGTTTGACCGCCGAGTGGCAGACATCGGGGAACAGACCTTCACGGTGAATTCTATCAAAGTCCATGAGAAGTACCACCATTCCACCCCGCTGAACTACGACATTGCGCTTCTGGAGCTGAGCGGGCAGATCGAGTTTGGTGAGGATGTGCAGGCTCACTGGCAGAGACTCTTTTGCAAAGCTAGCCAGGAACATAAATGGCATTAATACTTATGTGAAAACTGGTGAATGTGGTTGGCAGGTGATCTATGAAGTCAGCAAAGAAAGTGAAAGTAAATAGCCTTGAAAGGGCCACTTTCACCATACGGCAGAAGTAATTTATACAATGGTAATTTATTATTTCCTGTAGGTAGGTACGCTCAGCCAATATGCCTTCCCCTCCCCAATGAGGTGTTCGTGCCAGGGGGTGCCTGCACCGTGAGTGGATGGGGACAGCTAAGAGAACGTAAGACCTACCCCGGACTTCCCATTAATTTTCCTCCTCTATCTCACATTTCAAGGCTGAATTATGCCGAGTGCCTGAAAAGGCGGTTGTATATGTGCTTTGTGCTGACGTAGCTTCACATTGCACATCTCACACAGATGCATTTTTTTTTTTTTTTTTGCCTGGAAATGCTGCAGAGGCCGAATTCTTAATGAAGATGCTGAGCTGCTTATGAATTAATCTGGCTTATGCCGTTAACAGCTGTTGGTACCGAATGCTTCTAAAAGGCGTTTGCCTGTCAGATCTGGGAACAGCTGCTGTCCTTTTACGAGGTGGAGTAGGCTGGAGCGATGCATCAGAGCCGGGCTGGTGCTGATCCCTGAGGGGAGGTGGGCAACAAAATGGCTCCCCTTGACAGTCCTATCCCATAATTCATTGTTGAGCTGCATACCACAAAATGGTGCATTAAAATTCACGCTAATGGCACGCTCTGGAAAAGAACACATGCTGGCTTGTGCTCCACTGAATCACCATTGGAGTCGGAGATTAGCATTGCTGCGTGAACATGATTGGGCATTCCAAATCAGGGAGGGAGGAAAGAGTAGGACTAGAGGACAGCAGGTGTCGATTGGCCAGAGGGGTTGCTATTTGGTCATGGGGCAGAGAATAACAAGCTGATTATTATATAGGATAGTTGACCCTGGGGTGGGTGTGTGTTGCAGGAGGCCACCTGCCTACCAACCTCCGTGAGGTGCAGCTGGACCTGGTGAATCAGGCTAAGTGTAAGCACATCATCCAGACCGTGAAGCCTGACCAGAAGACCTTCACCGTCATCTGCGCTGGGCCAGAGAATGGCGGGAAGGATGCCTGCCAGGTACACCACTTGCCCCCAAACCACCCGTGTTGCCTGAGGAACAGGAACCGGGTGCAGTTTATCCCACCACGCCAGTGTTTCTCAACTCCAGGTCTCAGGACCCACTTGCCACCCGATTTAATGACTGAACCAATCAAAACGCCAAAACTCAATGTCCCCTAGGGAGACTCCGGTGGGCCTCTTGTCTGCCCCAGAGAGGGAGGCCGCTGGGCCCTGGCTGGGGTGACATCATGGGGGAAGGGATGTGGCCGAAGCTGGATCAACAACCGTAGCAAGCCCCCGTGGAAGAGGGGATCGCCCGGGGTCTTCACCGATGTCAAAATGTTCCTACCCTGGATCAAAGAGAACCTCAGAGAAGGTCAGTGCTGCAAACTCGTATTGCAAATAAAAACATGGCGTCTTTCGGTATGTGTGGCATTACATTTCATTTGGTTTGGGTTTTATTTCTTATTCCTGTTATTTGATTTGTTTCTAGGAACACAAGTTCACAGAAAATCATCATCAAGTAAGTTTTCCTTGTAAAATTAGTTGTTGAAGTCGCTGTGCATGTAGCAGTGAGACTCTGGGCTAGACTATTCTACTGTGTGCTTCTCCTTTAGCAGCCCATATGGGTGATGAAGATACCTATATTGTGGCATGTGTAAATTAAAGGATATCACCTTACCTTGCAGTGTTTTTCAGAAATTCAGTTGGATTTCCCCCATTCCACAGGGCTTTGCAGTGCTATTGATGGGCTCCATGCCGGTTTAGGGGGTCTCATCCGGAATCCGGATGATCCAGGCCACAGCTACAAGAACAATGAGTAGGTGCTGGAGAACTCTGTATGGAGATGAGAATCACCTGTGTGGTCTTAATGTAACTCATTGTGGACCATGGGCAGTAAACTTCAGAGTTTGACATTTCTGCCTTCATGTTTTTCTACACTGTTGAATCATGACGTGTCAGAAAGCAATGGTAATTATGGGTCATTTAGATTATTATAAATCGCTACTTTATTTATTTATTTGGGAGAAAGCCCTATCTGTGGCACCTTGCACTGTCAGAAAATATTTAGGGGACTGAAATGGTCGGTGTTTGTGCCAGGCAAGACTTGTACTCTCTGTTCACAGGGGAATATTAAGACGTACTCTTAGGGCATTTAAATGTTGTAGGTTGACATTCACACACACAATAGTACTGAGCTAATGCAATGTGCAGTCGGACTAGAAGTGTACAAGGGAAGGTTAGGCGTGTTTGGCATGCATTAACTGAATCATGAGGCTCACACTAGCTGTGTGGAATATTGTGTCACAGGAAATATTTTGGCAGTGTACACTACCTGTGAAGAGAAATATTTGAGTACGCACCTGACCGTTGTCTGCGTTAGGATGTGCCTATGGTCCATAAACGTCCCCCCTGGGAAAAGCATCCTGCTGGAGTTTTTGGAGTTTGATGTGGAGAATGACACCCACTGCACCAGCGACCAGCTGGCTGTGTTCGCTGGCACAGACAGGCTTATCGGTGAGAGACCAAACACTGCGCTTCTGTGGAGTGACCCTGCGGTCGTGTTCCAGATTATCCAAACCTCGGTGGCTTTCGCCTCTGCATGGTAGGGGTGGGGTTGGATAAAGGAAGGAGTGGAAAATGAACTGAAATATATTGTGTTATACAACACTAAATGCCTCCCCGAATAACCAGCAGTAGGTACCTGCAGATGTACATACAGTTGTGTTCAAATAAATAGTAGTGCGTTAAAAAAAGTGAATAAAATTGAATTTTTTCAAATGTAGTGGAAACATTGCGCATTCAATTCCATATCAAAGCATTAACAAATTTGATCAAGTCTGCATTATTCTTTTACAGGAAGCAAAGAAAAGGAATAAAAATTGGCGGTGTCGACATTTTTCTCTACAAACACTTCAAACTGTATAAACTGAATACATTTTTCAAGATTTCACTTTGCTTTAAATTACTGAACTAATAACCATTTTTGATAACTGCTGCGCATCTGCGTTGCATCAAGTCAACCAACTTCTGGCACCTAGAAACGGGTATTTCAGTCCAGGATGACCAAACAGTTCCTGTGAATTTTGGGGTTTTGCTTCAGAAACTGCATTTTTAATGTCACTAGTTTTCAGAGGGGTTGTGGTTGAGTGATTTAGCAGGCCACTCAATTACCCTAATCCTTTTTGTCTGGAACCAAGATGTTGCTTGCTTACCCCCGTGTGTTTGCGGTCTTTGTCTTGTTGAAACACCCATTTCAGGTGCATTTCCTATTCGGCATACGCCAACATAATTTCTTTAAGTATTTTGATGTCCTTAATAAAGGACAACAATGTTTTTTCACAGAATTAATGAATTCTCTAATTATACTGTTGTTATTTTGAACACGCTCCTTTCAATGAATGAGTCAATTACTCAGAATCAGCAGCGTGCATGTCATGACAGTTGGGTCTTGTTTTTCTATTACACTATTACATCTACAAGTAAAGTATTTGACATGCAGAAATATCACTATTACTAATAACAGTGGTTCATCCGGTTACTGATGTTGTTCTGCTATTTTCTTGAACACAACTGTATAAACCATACGGGAATAGAGCCAAACACCCTTGTATTACATGAATGCTTGTGCATATTTTAACTGCCTACCATAAATGACATAATTATTTGAACTTAATTTATATGTTGATGTCAATTCTGGTGGAGATGAACAGTCTGGTGACAGTCTTTACTCGAGCGCAGTACTCGGGTAAAGGACCCTCCATACCTTCACTCTTGGTGCAAATTCCCCTGCGGCGCGATTGGCTGTCATTCATTGCACTGTGAAAACAAGAAAAAGGGGAACAAAAAATGTTTTGAAATTGTCTCTTGAAGCTGCCGTGCTTACGCAACCTTTCACACGTGCGCCTCCCGTTCGGTCCTGCTGAGGTGGGTTACGTGGGAGCTTTCTGCTGAAGTGCGAAATACCGCGCACTTCTGCCGCTCCTTTGGGAGGCTGACGGCGTGACTTCCTCCATCTCGCCGCGCAGGGAGGTTCTGCGGCAGCCGGCTCCCCTCCCCCATCCTGGTGGACTCGTCCGGGATCACGCTCCAGTTCCTGTCCGACTTCAGCGTCGCCGGCACCGGCTTCGCCGTCAGGTTCCATGCGGTGGAGCCGCATTCTGCGCGGTATGGTATGTCCGCCAAACGGCGTCACGGTGCGCCACGCTCCGAGGGATGAGGCGTTCTGATGCCGCGGGTTTCTGTTATTTTAATGAGGAATGTTTGTTCGCACGGGTGGGTGGTAGGGGACAGTGTGTCCTATGAGGATTATATGAACACAGGCTGCCACTGAAGTATGTGACATTCCTAACAAACTGTGACCGAGTACATGCCCGGAGAAACTTCTCACCTGCACATAACAAACCTGCATTTACCAGGCCTTGTGTGTGTGTGTGTCTGTGTGTGTATGTATGAGCAATATTAATCATGCATTTCATCACCTTCCTGTCTTAAGAGACCTTATTTGTTTATGCTCGATGCAGACATTTTTTTTGCTCCTGGTGGCAGAGCTGACCCTAGGGTTTTGGTTGGCGCTAAACAGGAATGTTGTTTTGCCCAGGAATGCACCAATATAAATCACCCCGGTCACTTAAACTCGAATGGAATAGCTCAGGGGTAGCTATGGCCCCAAACGGCTGCATGCATTGTTTACGCCATTGGCCGGCTCTGCCCAGTGACGCTAGTAAAGGGAGCTCAATAAAAAAAAACGCCACCCTGCGTCCTTGGTGACTGTTGCTAGACTAACTCGCTGCACTGCTCAGGAGAATTGTAAGAGATGTCTCCGCTTAGTACCAATTCCATGGTTACGGAGACACTGGCACTCTTCTGTGGCTCACTGAACCATTGTTTATGCGTGCAGTATACAGTCAGAGTAAGTGTAGCAATGTAGTGTTTACTGGTAGTTTGTGGCTACATTCTTAATTTTGTCCTGATGTGTGTGTGTGTGTAAAAATACAGTTGCAAATAATATTAATAAACATGCGTATTCCACTGCATATACCGTGTAAAATTTCATTGATTATTCTAGGGCATGGTGCATAAAGGATTAGTGGTTTAAGGCCACATTAACGCAATGCGGAGGGACCGTGGCCAAAACGCACCCTTCCTGCTGTGTCAGTCGCCCAGCTTTGGCCGCGGGCCTCTCGCAGGCCCCCGCTGATGTAATGCCCCGCTGTGTTTGTGCAGAGTCAGCCTGCGACGGGGTCGCAGTCCTCCAATCCGAGGGTGTCGTTCAGACCCTCCATTACCCCGAGCCCTACGGCAACGACTCGGACTGCCGCTGGGTCGTCCACGCCCCCTCCGGCCACGTCGTCAAGGTAACGGCGCGTGCCTTTTCCGTGACCCTTATACTGCAGAAACAAAAACATAAGTCAGTCTTAACAAGTGTCTCAGTCTTACATCTTATTTTTATAACTTTTTTGCTAGATGAGACAAAAACACTGTCAACGACGTGAGAAAGTTTGACTAATTTCAGGATTTGCCAATGGGGTGAGCTGACCTTCTTCAAGCAACCAAACAGTAACTTAAAACAAGCTAATATTTTTTGATTGAGAGATGAAAAAAAAAAAGATCTGAAGTCTTATTACAAGACTAAATCGCTTGCTAAGGCAGCCATATTTTGCAGTGTACTGCCGCGCCTGGTCCGTGGGGCTGACCTCACCTCAGCCTAACCCCTGGCTTCTCGGTCACCCCTCCGGGCCGGTTCATTAATGCATTAATGATGTTTTGCATATGTGACGAGAGTGAGCTTTCGCGGCGGGCGGGATCGGTTTTCGGGGGCTGAAGAGAGGTCGGCGCTTGCCCGGCTGTGATGTTTACACGGTGCGTCGGAGTAACGTGATCACGCCGTGGCAGGGCGGGAGAGACTGTTGTGTGCGTTTCTGCGTGGGATGCTGTTGAAAGGAAACGGTGCTGTGTTGCAGCTGGAATTTGATGACTTTGATGTGGAGCCGTCGGAGGAGTGCGTGTATGATTCCCTGGTGGCTTTCGGCGATGTAGAGGGGAAGGATGAGATAGGTTGGTACAAACCCCATTGACCATTACATTACATTTAGCAGATGCTTTTATCCAAAGCGACCCAAACTAAGACTGACTCTGCCGATAATAAACAGCCTTCAATTGACCCAAACTAAGACTGACTCTGCCCATAATAAACTGCCTTCAATTGACCCAAACTAAGACTGACTCTAGCCATAATAAACAGCCTTCAATTGACCCAAACTAAGACTGACTAGCCATAATAAACAGCCTTCAATTGACCCAACCTAAAACAGACTCTAGCCATAATAAACAGCCTTCAATTGACCCAACCAAAAACGGACTATAGCCATAATAAACAGCCTTTAATTGTCCCAAACTAAGACTGACTCTAGCCATAATATTCTAAACTGCCTCCACACAGACTGAATATGAGTGCAAGTAGTTGGGCACATACTGTGCGCACATACCCCAGAGTGTAACTAATGAGAGTCACCCTTCCCCTCTGAAGCGGTGCTCTGTGGCAGGGGCCTGCCCCCTCCCCTGCTCAGCTACAGCAGCGTCCTGGTGCTGAGGTTCACCTCCGACGGCACGGTGTCCCACCGGGGCTTCCGTGCCACCGCGTCCTTCATCAGCGAGAGAGGTGAGCGCCATTCTCAGAAACGCTCACTTACAGCGCCGTGTCTGGTTCTGTGCCTACACAGAGTACCTGTGCGACATTGGCTCAGGAGGTAAGAGGTTTGATCCCCTACCCTGTGTCGGTAGTGTCCCTGAGCAAAACGCCAAACCCCCAATAGCTCCCGACAAGCTGGTCGGTGCCTTACATGTCAGCCTTGTCGCCGGTGTGTGAGTGTGTGTGTGAATGGGTGAATGAGAGGCATTCATTGTAAAGTGCTTTGGATGAAAGCGCATTATTGCAGTCCATTTGCCTTTTGCCATTTACCTGTGTACAAATTCCCCTGAACAAATAAAAAGGGCTGTAATTCATACAGTGCAACAACCACTGTACAAAATTGTACATTTGTCACTGTACAAACTTTAAGACTGCACTGTACTTTATTGTTTTGGGGAATTGTCATGCACACATATCCCTGTAGGACTACTGGCTTGGGAAGTCTAGGTTTTTTGTTTATCCCACAGAGAAGCAGGCAAACCTACGTATATCTACTGGGCCCCCAGGCGCCAACTGCCAGGAACAGGTTCCAATGACAATGCCTTGTTCTGCCTTGTCATTCTTTGGCATACTTATTTGTTATACTGACACTTCGAAACCCAACATTTCAAACTGATAGATCTGCACCAAGAGGAACCGGTTGAACATGAAGAGAATGTTGGCGGCGATGACTACGCCCATGGGTTGTCTCCCTGGAGGCAAGGTTTGTTTACTTAGTCTCATTTTTTTTTTCGGTCCTCGGGGCGAGCTTTGTGCCTTCTTAATGAGAGCAACTTCCTCCGTGTGGTATTTACTTGGCATCTGAAGAACCAGGAAATGCACCGCCTAGAAATGTTAGAAATGGGGAAAACTGAAAGAATAACTTTTTGTTTTGCATTCATTTAGTTCAACAAACCATTGCCATTGTTCTTATTCTAACACAGTAAGGCCTCAAGCTAAATGGCTGAAAGTACGTCCTAATAATCTAAGCGCAGCACAAACAGACTGAACAACTGATGAAAACCTTTACCAGGTACATGTGCATAAAACTGCGCGTGTGTGTATGTTTGGTAGATTTTGGGGATAATACTCAGCCATTATTTTTATGCAAGATTTCATCATTCAAATAAAATAATTTAATACTTCTTAAACATTGTTTAATTGACCGATTGATTGTTATATCATGGTTTATATCTTTTATGATATAATCACCGATCAGTACGTTGGGTTTATATTTTTTATAATGGTGTAATTTCGGTTGGCTTCTTCACGTAAGAGGGCGGATGAGCAGTAGACTGATCCCGGCCTGTGTGCAGGGGGCAGTAACGCCCATCGCTGCTCTCCCTCTCGCAGGTTTGTGTGGAGTGGCGCACGTACCTGCGATGGCGGGGGCGGCCCTGAGTCGCGTGGTCGGCGGGGAGGAGGCGGAGCCTCACTCCTGGCCGTGGCAGGCCAGCCTCAGCCTGGCTTCCGGACACTTCTGCGGGGGTGCCGTCGTTCGGCCCACCTGGGTCCTGACCGCCGCCCACTGCCTGCACAGTCTGTGAGTCCAGGAGCGTTAGCCCCGCACAGCGCCGTCGCCCAAACTCGGGCCTGCGCTCTCAGAACTAAACGTACGAAAAGTGCCTAGAAATGTACAAAGGCTTGTCACTGGGGTGGTACCCTACAGGTGCATAAAAGTGTACCCTAGCCAGCAATATATGATTGATGTGTGCCTATTTTTGCTTGGGAAATGTACCCAGGTGTACCCATTGCTGTATTTTCAGGGTACATTTTGGAAATGTGATCCATTTTGGAAAATGTACCTCCACTATCACTCTATTGTGGGGGACCCCTGTCAATGCCGATTGTCATTCCGACCACAATGGGGTTCCCAGAATTTTAACAAGCTGTTAATGTATATTTTTTTTATTTGCTGCTTTTCATGTTCAATAGGTATTATTTGCCCTCTTAAGTCACATGTCAGAAACGGCTATGTGTACCATGAAGAATAGAAGTCCAATAGTTATTGTATACAGTTATGAGGTATCTTTTTTAACTGATCAAATTAAAGATGGAGATTAATGAATAGGCTCCTAATTAGGTAGATTTTTTTTGTACTGTAATCTGTTTTGTTTATTTTTATGTAATTATTTGGAACATATAAAAATACAATGTGCAGTTTGTCATTATTTGTGGCATAGCCATTTCTCTCATAATGTGGCCTCTAAACATGAAAAGCACCTAATCCCCTAAATTCTGGGATTGCAATTGTGGTTGGAACAAAAACCAACATGCACAGTGGTCCCTCAGGGAACTGCTGCCTTAGAAGAACTGGATGAAATAAAGTACTCATTGTATAACAGTATGTCTTAAAAGTATCATGGATGGGCCTTGAATAACTATCCATAAGAGCTCACACACACAAACTCACAAACTAAGGACACACATTATCGTCATTGGGGGTGAACAATTGCGTGCTCTGTGTGCGATTCCCCTGAACGGTCGTCTGGCTTTTGAAATCTTCGAGGTTGTATAGAAAGTCACCCGCTCTGAGCTCATTCGCTGGCTGCTTGCTTCTTTTCATCTCAGAGAGAGGAAATACAGCAGTTTTCTCTCAGTCCTCACGGGAGTCCACGACCTCAACAGGAGGGACCCCGGTGAGCAGGTGAGGCCCCGCCCGCTCTCGCTCTCTGGGCAGCGTCGCCGTGGAGACGGTTCTCTGTAAAACCACTCCCACTTTCTCCCCGTTCTCCTGCTCCCCCCCCTGCCCCCCCCGTCCCACAGAGACGCGCAGTGAGGAGGGTAGTGTTTCACCCGGGCTACAGTGACACCTCGCTGGATTGCGACGTGGCACTCGTGGAGCTGGAGGCCCCTCTGCAGTTCAACGACCGCGTCAGCCCCGTCTGCCTGCCCGGATCCCGACTGGAAGTCCCGCCCTCCCACGTATGCACTGTCTCCGGGTGGGGCAGCTTGGCAGGTGTGACGGTCGATGTATATACAAGGATAAGCCTTTCACTCATGGCTAAGCTTGGGAAGGAACTGTTGAGGTTGGCAAGGTGCCCAATGCAACAACAATTTTATCACACAGGTTTTGATATGATGGTTCCGGCTCATGTCACAGAGAAATATCCTGAAATATCTGATACAGTCGGTCTAATTCAGGCCAGTCAATAAATCAAGTGTTACTCTTGGTTATCATAATTACACTATATTTCCCTTTTCAAATTATTTAGGTATGTTGCCTCTAACATTGAGGTACATTTTTAGACACTTGAGTATGTTTATACTAACTGTGAATATTATATGCTTTTATTATGTCACTTTTATTATGTTGTAGTGCATAAGTTGTTCCTGTGATAAGAGTTCATTAATCATTCATGACAGTTCATCATATTGCCATGAAGACATGCCATTTGTCAAATGAATTAATGACTCATAATAACAAAATGAATTGTCGGCCATAAGCCGGTATTGTTTATTTCATGAGTTTATTTTATTTCGTTCTGTGGGGCAGTTGGACAGGGTAACAGGACGCTGCAGCAGCTGCACTTGCCGGTGCTGGACCGTGGAGAGTGTGAGCAGTACTACCCCGGCAGGCTAACACACAGCATGTTCTGCGCGGGGTTTCCGCAGTCAGAGGGGAAGGACACATGCCTGGTGAGTTTCCACACAGCTTTGCTTTACCGTTGATGGGAGGGGAACAATGGGGTAGGGTGGGGCAGCTCTCGGACAAATATCTAGACACATTCCACAGTTTGGAGTCTCTCCTGGGCTTTTCTGTTGAGGCAGAGCCCTCTGGTGGAGGATCCTAAGACTGCACTGTCCTCACTGCTGATATTATTTAAACCGGTGAAAACTTTTAAAAAGGCCCAGAACCCATATCCTGACCACTACATTATCAGTGGGTTGTGATGGGGTAGTTTAATGCTTTTATTTGGTTGGACAGATTGGTATAATGGTGCAAAGGCAATTCAGTGCTTTTTTTTTTTTCACCATTTTATTTTACCATTTATTGTATTTTACTATTTACCTTGTGGTGCTGAAATACAGTACTGTAACTTGCAAGAATTTCTGTGATTGTGCCAGAGTCATTTTGTCGGTTTTGTATCATGTTGCATGTCTTTCCATCATTCTTGAGATCACCAAACTCTCTGAACCGGTTTGAACTGGTTCAGCCCAGCCTCTAAAATAGACAGGGTGCATATACTGTATACCTGCCACCTGAGCCGCAGTCCCTTGGTGCACCATTATAGATATACCTATATACCCGTATTTAATCCAACATCTCGCACTCCTTTCTCTGTGTTGTGCTCCTCAGGGAGATTCGGGAGGGGCCTTGGTGTGCCGGTCTGAAGGCTCCGGTTACTTTGTCTACGGAGTGACCAGCTGGGGCCAAGGCTGTGGAAGGTTCCGGAGACCCGGAGTCTACACCTCGGTGCCACTCCTCCAGGACTGGATTCTGGAGCAGCTGGAGCGTTAGTTGACAAACTTGGCTATCCACACTATAGGAGCGGATATCAGAGTGATATTCCCCTGAGCCCAGTCATTTCCGCTCAGCTTTTATCAACAGCTGTATCCGGCCATTAAGGCCGGGCTTAATGTATTGCGCTCAGACATATTGGGTTGTTGAACACATACATTTCTATGTGCTTGAATTATTGCATAACTGAATGATAGTGTGCACCTGTAGTGTAATTCTCTTATTTTAAAGTCTGCACACGTGCTTTAGTTGCCCTATATGCCCTGCGTGCGTGTATGGAATTAATGTAATATAATGTAATGTAACACCTTGTCTCTGATTTATTTCCAGGTGATTCTTTGGTGGATGACAGAAAGGGATCACAGCTAAGAACCGTCTCACAGCAGGAGAACTGGACTTTCAACAATGGGGACAATGACTTTTGGGCTGAGTCTTCTGGAGCGGATTAGCACAATTTATTTCATTTTTCTTCAATGGATTTATCCTGATGCATATTTGAAAGTTGTTTTAAGTAAGATGTGTAGCATGCTGCTATTTTATTAATCAGAAAATGTATTTGAAACCGGTGGTTCCGTTTTTACGGTTTTGCATGTTTCATAATTTTGTGTAAATATTTGACTTATAATTGTCCCATTAAATGAATTATAAACTGCTTCCACCCTGTTGCAGCCTGATAATAATAAAGTTTTTATATACAAAACATCTTGAGGGTTTTTATTATCAGTTTTTGCACGCGCGATTACCTGAACAATCCTGTTAGATTCTGCGCTATCGGTCAGATAGAGCTTACTGTATAGAACGGATCGATTATATAACGAACATAATTATTCGTAATACATTTCCTAATCAAACGAACAAATCATGGCCCCCTTATCCCCCCATTTAAGCTCTGCCAGCGGCATGGTCCGAATTCAGAGCCCGTAGGTAGGACCTTCATCACTTATGCGTCCACCGTTTGCGGAGTGAGGACACACCAATGAGCAGGGCCTAGCAGTCAAGCAGTCGCTGCATGGAGTGATTAATCAATCGTGGAGTCGTCGATGGGCATAGTAACGTTGCACATAGAAGCTATGCTTCGATCGAACCGGTTCTTAACACTTCGGATGTAATATATTCTTGGCCACACGTTGATATCGCGGCGCTGTTCCGAGCTAAATGAATGACGTCTTTTCAGTGCAGATTCCTTAATTATACGAAATCGCCTGGCGCGATTCATTTCCATGGACGCCGACGCACGTTTCGGTAAGTATTTAAATAACTATTTTACTGCTAACGGGTCCTTGACTGATATTTATGTTGTTGAGGTATTCCCACAATATTTTCAATAAAATTTCCTGTAGTTTAATCAGTTACTGCGATGTATTATTGTTATTTTGAATGTTCCAATTTTTCGTTTTTTAATGTGGGAAAATTACAGGTAAACGGGATAATGTCTCTGCATGTTTGTTTCTCAACGTCGTAGCCAGTTACATTAACATGCTATCACATTACGGTTTAAAATATCACCATCATTAATAGTATTGCCACTGTATATTCACTGTGTCATGAAGGCTTAGACATAAAATGTCAAGTCCTTGGCAAAATCGGAACAATAGCAGTACTTAACACCAGTCCTGAGAAGCTTCAGGAGATCCAGCAGTTGTGGCAGCATCTGAATGTCGGGAGATAGGCTGTGTGCGTGCCAGGTGTCACCTTCCCTCCTGCCCTGGCTATTCCAACTGCCCCAGTCCTCCAGTCTCCTTTAATACCTGTGCATATCAACCCTGCTAATATTGTTACAAACAACAATATATAGTTATTCATTTATATTTTTGTTGCTGTTGTTGTGTTTATTTTAAATTATCTTCATAAGAATTGTAATATGCAATGCCCTCCGTAATGCTTGGGACAAAAACATTAATTAAGCTCAGTACACCACAATTTGTGCAAAGTGCAAGTTCTCATATTTTATTAAAGGGTATTTTTATGCATTCTGGTTTCCACCCACTGAGACATTACTGTAGTCTTCTGTGACAGTAGTCTCTGACACATCCACGCCTGCCTCCTGAAGAGTGTTTCTGATCGGTCGGACACGTGTTTGGAGATTTTTCTTCATTATGATGAGAATTCTTCAGCTATCAGCTGTAGAGGTCTTACTTGGCTTGCCATGCCCTATGCCCCATTACATGTTCTCTCTCCTTATTGCTGTTCCAAACTGTTGATTTTGTTACACCTAAGGTTTGGCATAACAAAACAGACATTACAGACTTTTTATTAAAATTTTTCAGTCTCATAATGGCTTTCTTGACATTCATTGGAACAACTGGCCCTCATGTTTAATGACAATAATACAAACCAAAGGCAAGAAAAAGCCTAGAAAAAATGGTGTTTATTGTTACTATGTATAAAACACACTGTAATTTCAATATGGTGAAACCAAAGTCTGTGAACATGCTCTTCAATATTTGCTGAGAACATGCATTTTTACCGCATGTCAATTGTTTGATTGTTTGAGTACAGAGCCAAATAAAAAAATGTCTTTGTCCTAAACATTACAGATGGCACTGTATATAACATTGTAATCTTTTTTTGTGTATGTAATAAATTGCAATAATTGATCTAATGTCAGTAGTGATTTAATGTCAGCTCTGCATCTAATGTAGAACTTTCCATATATTGTTATACACTGCTATTTGCACATACATACTACTGTACTACTTTTATGTTGCCTCATTGTGTTAGTGTAAATATGTTTATACAGTTCTGTACTTTAATAAGCTATACCCTTCACCTCCGATACATATTTTGCATCTTCTATTTGACAATATACTCTCAGTGAGCACTTTGTTAGGTATTTATTAGACGTATTAGGTCTTCTGCTGGTGTAGTCTATCCACTTAGAGGTTTGACACATTGTGTGTTCAGAGATCTGTTCACTGATGTAATGTATAGTTATTTGCATTACTGTCACCTTCCTGTCAGCTTAGACCAGTCTGGCCCTTCTCCATTACCTCACTCATCCTCAAGCCATTTCCGTCCGCAGAACTGCCGATCACTGAATGTTTTTTTGTTTTTCGCACCATTCTGAGTAAACTCAAGAGACTGTTGTGCATGAAAATCTCAGGAGATCAGCAGTTACAGAAATACTCGTACCTGCCCGTCTGGCACCAACAATCATGCCACAGTCAAAATCACTATTATGAACATTGATATGAACATTAACTGAAGCTCCTGACCCATATCTGCATTTTTTCAATTTGTGGACATTTGACTGCTGTCTCTGTTTTCTACTGAAATACATTTACATGATGTAGATTTATTATAATCTGCTGGATTTTTTATACTCTTGTCCAAAAGAGGGCAGTATTGTACATGAGGTGTTTTGCTAAATGGTGAACAACGGTACTAAAGTAATAGTCCATTGAACTATTACAGCCATTTCTGCAGGCATCTGATTTACTGTATTATTATCATATATTATTATCTTTCTGAATAGAGTATTCAGCAAGTGATTCAAATCTGATAGGGAATGAAGAATAATTGGTGTGTTTTCGTTAAATTCTTTTCTTTTCTTTTTTTCACAATCAAGGCAAAATTGCTATTCAACAAAACAAAGACCCCAAAATCAAGGCTTACTACATCAACGCAACTAATTCTATCGGAATGACCGCTGGTGGAACAGGAAGGAAATATTCCCTAATCTTCTCATCTAAATTTCTCATAAAAATGTCAGTTGTTTAGAAATGATCCTTTGTCTTTCTTTGTATGCATTTTTAAATAAAGTATTTCAGTTTTCTTCAGTTAAATTAATAACCGCAATGAACGCGATTCAAAGAAAATGCTTAAAGATTGTTCAAAATAGTGATAATGTTGCATGGTTTTTTGCTTTTGCTTGTCTGACGGCGCATAGTTTGAGCACATAGAAAGGCGCAATGTTCAAAAGAGCACTGCGGTCACGCCATCCGCCCTTCGAAAACCGTAGGTCAAGCTATCATGTAGAGGCGCAATGTAGAGGGTATCACTTGAAATCTATATGCGCCTCTACATTGCGCATTACGATAGCTTTTTTTGCACGACTCGCTCGTTCAGTACTCCAGATAATAACATAAACACTCAATGATAAAACTGATGACATTGAATACTCCAAAATAGTCATTATTTTTAATGCAGGGTGATTTTTAAAATCTATTAAAAAGTCGACAACAAAACCATCTTTGCATGTATCAGTGCATATCGATTACGTGCGTTTTTACAGTGGATATTTTGAATTATGGAATGGCAAGCTTCAGCAAAAATTCACTATTAAATTCAATACATGACACAATTTAACTTGTATCGTAGGAATGTGGGATTATGGGCAATTGTATCCAATACACGGCACTATTTTAAAAAGCAATAAAAAAATTAAATCAAATTGTTAAGGAAATAAGTAAATTCAGGAAATACGAGGTACACCTTGAGATGCTCCATGCCAGGTATACATGCTATTGATTTCATTTTTTACTGTATGAATTTGGAATTATGGGATTGCAAAATCCTCCAAGATGCTAATTGTATTCAATACATATCACTTTTCAAAAATGTATAAGAACTTTTAATCAAACTGATTTCAGGAAAGACCACTTACATCTTGAAGAGCACTATGCCAGGTATAGACACCATTGACTGCGTGACTTTTTACTGTAGGAATATGGAACTATGGGATTGCAAAGTCCTCCAAAATGGAAGACATATTCAATACTTATCACATTTCAAAAATCAATAAAAAATATTAATCTAATTGTTTTCAGGAAAGACCACTTACATCTTGAAGAAGACCATGCCAAGTAAAGACAGCATTGATTCCATGACTTTTTACTGTATGATTTTGGAGTCAAGGGATTGCAAAATCCTCCAAAATTGTAATTGTATTTTAAACCTGGCACTTTTCAAAAATCTATAAAAAATCAAATTCAAACTGTTTTCATCCACCGTGCTTCTGCCTGTAGAAGTTTGCGATCAAAGTAACCCCCACGATTTGAGGGTTCAACTTCTTCTATCACCCAGAATTTGAGATCCATCTCTGAGTGGCCATGTTGAATAAAGAGTGTCGCTGGAGGGTAGGATCCTGCACACTCGCTATTGCTGCCTGAAGAGTTCACAACTCGAAACGCGTTGCAATGATAGTAGTGTGCATTTATTAAGCCAGTGTGTGTTCTGTAACCTTCTAAAAACTCTGAAACATTTTTTGTGTTTTGGACTTTTGCGTGCTTAACTCTTGAAGGTCAACCTGATATTTCCTGAAAACAGTTTGAATTAAATTTTTTATAGATTTTTGAAAATTTCCAGGTTTAGAATACAATTACAATTTTGGAGGATTTTGCAATCCCATAATTCCAAAATCATACAGTAAAAAGTCATGCAGTCAATTGCATGCATACCTGGCTTGATGGTCTTCAATGTCTACCTGGTATTTCCTGAAAACAGTTTGAATACAATTTTTTATTGATTTTTGAAAAGTGCCATGTATTGAATACAATTACCATCTTGGAGGATTTTGCAATCCCATAATTCCACATTCCTACAGTAAAAATTCACAAAGTCAATAGCATTTATACCGGGCAAGATGTAATGGGTCTGTTCTTAACAGTCCTACAGGCACGCAATGTTGTCTATACCTGGCATGGTGTTCTTCAAGATGGAAGTGGTCTTTCCTACTTTTTTTATTTTGAATATTTTATAGATTTTTGAAAAGTGCCATGTATTGAATATGTCTACCATTTTGGAGCAATTTGCAATTCCATAGTTCCAAATTCCTATAGTAAAAAGTCGACCTTGTTATAGATTTTAAAAATGCCATGCATTAAAAATAACGACTATTTTGCAGTATTCAATGTTTTCATTTTTATCATTGAGTGTTTAAAATATAGTAACGGTATCATTTGGAGTATTGAAAGAGCGAGTCGCGCAGAATATATTGTTGTCAAAAAAAGTTACCGTAATGCGTAATGTATGGGCGCACCTAGAATTCAAATGCGGATAGCTTGATCGACGGTTTTTGAAGTGCGGATGGCGTGACCGCAGTTTTTTAAAGGGTTTATTTTTCTTACTTAGTTCTGAATCGTTTTGTTCCGTTATTGAGTATAAATCACGGGGGGTTTAATTGCATTTAGTATGGAAATACTTCAGGTCACTGGAATTTTTTTAATATGGAGGACAAAGAATAGAGATAAAAATAGTGTTAAAATGATTACATTTGAATTCATCTTTGTTTTTCAAATCATGTCCAGATGGAAAAAAAACAAAACAAACACCTGGCACGGTGAATGTCCGGGTATGTTTTTGCAAAATACTGTAATGCATTAAGGTGATTTAAAATGTACACATAAATGCAATATTTGCTGGCCAAAGTTTTATTAAATAATAATAATTTTAAAAATCAATCTGCTTACCTGGCTATATATAAAGCAACTGTTCTTCCAGCTGATTCCTCCTCAGCCTTTCAGGTTTCAGTTAATTAATTTGACATGCAGTTCACCATCCAGACTTAGTCCTGTAATGTGCCCTCATGTATGTCCGAGACATCCATGACTTTAGGCAATGTTACGCAACAGGCAACACATCACAAAGAATATTTAAGCCATCCGAGGACTGTTCTGTAATGTTCCACATGACTTACTCGAAACTCTTCTCTTTCCGGCTGCAGTGCATGTTTTCCTGAGTTTTCCATTGAATGATAACTTGTGCACTATATTGTACTGTATGTGTCTGTGTCTAATGGTTAGCCAGTGTTCCAGAATTGGCCATTGGCTGATTTTATTCCTTGTTGCTACGATTGTCTAGTTATATTCTGACTAGCATTATTATTGTGACATTCCGATTTGTATGTTTGATATCCAAACATACATATAAAACAGGGTAATATTATTTGAGGCATTCCACTATTTTTAATGTTGGTTCGCAAAGGGTTTGTCTCTGTGGCAACAGACTGAGTAGTACATTCTGCTGAGGGAGAAGCTCGCAGAAGAGATACTCAGATAAATTCTGGCTGTGCTAGGCTACACCCTGGGCAAAGCCCCAGCGGTGTTCTGTGCAGTGCTATGTCCACCATTTTGATGAAATAATACAATGAGAGCTTTGGGCAATAGTGTTTTACATTTATTTTGTCAATAGTGAAAATAGTTAGGCCTATTTTAATAAAATAAAAATATTCATTATTATGTTTGTTTGTTGCACAACAGGTTTAACGTTATAATATACAGTTTGAATAACTACTGTTTGTTCAGCCTGTTTTTTTTTTTTGCCAGTTCTGTGACACAAACTTCTGCTGATACTGGGTTACAGGAGGTCAGAGGCATCGACATGTGGGATAAAATATCTCTTCTTTTGCCCACCCTCTTGTGCAAATATATATTTTGTGTCTGTTTTGCCTTCTACCCCCAAGCTGAAACTGGGAGGTTCCACTGGAGCTGTCAGTATAGTGCCACACTCTCACACAGTTCAGGTCTTTATTTCACAATGAGATGAAAGGGGTGAGGCCCTTAGTCAGTTCATACGCAGTTGTATTGCACAGTCCATTCTTAATCGGTTTTAAAATGTTTAAAAACCAGTAATGGCGTCTCTCCTTGCAAAGCGGGAATACAGTTGCCTACAGGAATTGTGGACGGCCTCTGGTATGTGACGTCCTTAATGTCACATGCGGCTCGCCTCCCATGAGCCAATACATGTGTCTGCCTAACTTCTCCCTGCTACAAATGGAGCCTTCCTCAGGCGAAAACCGTGACAGAATGGAGAGAGGCAATTCCAGGCTTAGAAAGTTGGGGTCCAGCAGGCTTTTGAGTTCTACTATAATGACTAACAGACTCTCCATCTTGTAGACCCAATCAGTTGTCTTTCGACCAAAATAATGATTGCAATTAATATATTAATTAAAAAATGAGAAAATAAAAATAAAAGCAAAGCCAACAGTCCCCACAGTGTTCAAGGTTTGAAGTAGTCAATATTTAAAGCCTGAGTTATCATTTTCATGTCTTCCATATTGGATGAATGCAAAACCATTCAATGTCCATTTCTTTATCTTAAAAGTCGTCAGGCTCTATATACTGCAATTTATTGGTGACTCCTTGGAATGTACTGCTGTAAAATAATTGCAGGGCACAAGCTTCCCACCTCTCCCAGAATCTCTGAGAGTCTCCTGGAATTTGGCATCTTCTCCCTGATCCTTGTGAGAGGTCACAAACCTGCAAAGCAGCGATCTCCACCAAGTGGAGCTGAAGTTTAAAGACTTGCAAGATCCCATCTGGAACTGATGAACAAAGTAAAACACTGTCCTTGCTACCATAGATGAATTAGTAGACATACTTGCAGAGTTTTGGTTGCATTTGATTAAAACCCTCCCCAAATTTGCATTGACGTGGATTATCTCTTGCTCAGTAATAGTCATAATCTTTTCTGTCTCATGAAGGGAATACATTTACTGTGTTAATAAAAAATAAAAATAAACATTTAGTATGCATTGTAAACTATATTATTTGTTACAGGTATTTGGATGAAGCTACAACTATTGCACTCTGTCTTCACCAAAACCTCACCAGTTTTAATGTTCCACAAACACATTTTGGTCACAGTGACGTTTGTGTGGACATACAAATGGGTGTACATCAGATCAATGAAAACTATCAGATTCCTTTAAGATAAAGGGGTTAAATGTGTCCCTCAACCCTGTACCTGGTGGGACCCAGACTGTGTGTGGCAGGTTTGCTGTTTCAGTTGAGCACTCATTTGATCGAGTTTTATTTTTATTTTTACTTGCTGGGTTTTCTTTCTTGTTTACTGGAATGAAAAGGTGCTTTATAAATAGTTTCACTTCAGCCAATTTTTTTTAAAAGTGACTATATGGGTGTTTTCATGAGCCCTGCTTGTCCAAAGAGAGATTCAAGTTTTTTGCATTTGAGTTCTCTGACAAGAAAAAATGGTTTAACATTCAGTATGATCAGTTGTTTGACAGTGCCAAGAATAATTGAAAGCCACCCTAAATTAGCTAATATACTAACAAAATAAACAACTTGGTTTATCTGCTAACACGGACTTGCCTCCAACAGACCAGCGGACACATGGTGTCTCCCAGGCCTGGAGTGGAGACAGAATCAGAGTCAAGTAAACTTGATGGTCAGTGTCAGAGGCTCGTCTTGTGTCCTCTGCATGATGGTCTCCAGCATGCCAGCCGGCGTGGAGAACGACTTTGACCCCTTGAAGAAGTTCTCGATGAAAGCCGGGTCGATCCTGGCACACTTACCGACGGCAGCGTGGAAGTTGTTACTGAGCACACCGTAGATGTTCCCGGGGTCGCTCTGGCGGCCTAAGAAGAGGAAGAGGGCGTAGCAGTCCTGGCCGATGGAGGAGCAGAACTCGATCATCCGTTCGGCCTTGGTCTTGTCGGCCGACTCCATGTGGGCCATCTCCATGGCCTCGGTGAAAGCCTCCGGGGGGGATTCTTCTTCTCCCTCCTCTGCCACGTCTGATGGGTGCAGGACCTGCACAGCCACCTGGATCTTGGGGTTCTTGTTCGGCTCTTCGATGACCGCCCACACCCAGTCGGTGCCCAGCAAGATCTTCTGCTCTTTGGTCATGGCGGTGCAGTTTACCGTGTCGGTGATCTGCAGCAGCACACTCTGGGAGATGTAGTTCATCAGGAAGATCTCATCCAGGGTGCTAGGGCTGGGGACAAACTTATTCTCAGGGTCCTGAAACAGCAGGTACTCCTTGGTCCGGGTAGCTGCCAGCAGGATGCTGGCCCCGAAGAGGACAGTGGAGTCCAGAGGGCCCACTTTCCTTATCCTTAGGAGGTTTCTGAGTGCGCCGGTTGTACTCCGTGCTTTGGCTATTAATTGTCCCATGTTAGAAGAGGCTGCTCACAGTGTTGTTTCCCGTATGTACTAGAAGCATATACATTTGAGTCATTTTTGCGCAGTGCACAATACCTTAATGAACTTTAGCTGTATAATAGGATAACTGTCAATAACTATCAATGTAGCTAGGCCTAAACAAATATTTACATTCAATTCTTCATTGGAAAGCTTTTTGGTGTTTGAGTTTCTGTCCAAACAAAATTTTCTACTAAAATGCTCATCTAATTACTACCAGTAGATAAAAGTAATGTAATGAAACTTACCAGCACCAGTCTGTTTTCGGGTTTAGCTTTGTTAGGAGTAACACGGCTAGCACCACAGTCCTTTCTGGATACCTATTGGAACATGCAAGCTGTTGAAGGCTGGGGATCAAAGGTAAAAACTGCTAGTTTTTCATCACATACTGAGGAATTTACTGGTACTGGTGCTGCCACTGCTTTGACTCTCAAATGGTCTTCCTTATTTACATAAAACTCCCTCTGGGCTGGGATTGTCTACTCTCTTAAATACTTTGTTCTGATAAGGCTATATTGTCTGTTGGCAAACATACCCGTAATCTTGCAAATCACCAAAGAGGTAGAAAAAAACCTGTTTCTGACTTATTGAAAACAACAAAAGTACTCTTAAATGGGTGTGGTTGTTTGACATTTCATGTGGAAGTCAGTGTCAGAATACAGAGGAGATTAAAACAAACTCCTAAAGCTCATATATTACGATAGAATATAAAAGTATAGCCATATTGTTGCGTTCATAAAAAAGGCTATTTCATTTGAATAATTTGAATAAACAAAAGGCTATGTCGTGAACTCTTTGTATTTATCATAAACATTTCACAACTTTTTCTTATAATGTCCCATATAGACGATATGAACACTAAAATCTAATATACGCGATAATTACACATTTTTAAATAGGGTTCAGCTCAACATAGGCAAAATGCGTCTACGCCGGTTAGGCAGTGGGAATACTTGGCAACTTAAAGCGGAAAACCTGTCCTGCCACCTCTGAAAAATGGTAAACCCGTAAAAACTGCTGGTAAAGCCTTCAAAGTTAAAATGAGGTATGGGCGTTTCCCTTGGTCAGTTCGGTGTTAATTGGCGAGTCCTCAGAGTGTTGCCTTTTGCCCCCTTCTCAGTTCCTTCAACACCTCGTCATGGCTTAGCAAGTACTGAAAGCGAGAAGTGTGAGGGGCAGGGGTTAGCGGTTAGCATCACACCTGTAGTTTTGCGTTACAAGCGACGACTAACAAAAATTATAAATGAAAACGACCACATAGGCTACCCTTTAAAGCTTCAGCTTGTAGACCTAATTTTAAGTGAAATTATGTGAAGCATTTCGCATCCTACCGTAGCCTACAGCTAGTGCGGTGGTTCCCTAACCAGTCACATTGAGTGCTGCATTAATAACGACATCAGTGCAATGTCATCAAAGGAAGCTTGTATCCTAGCCAGTAATGAATCATTTACATTAATTTAGCAAACCCTCTGAACTAGAGTGACTTACAATGAAATACAACAGAAATGCATCCACCACAGAGTTTTAAGAACATCTGCTGTTTGACAGATTAGTTTCAGTGCAATGTACACAAAGATCTTAAATGTAAATTAAATTATGCCAGTCAAGAAAAGATCAATGTAAAGCCAACATCTACAGCGGGTAAAATAAGTATTGAACACGTCACCATTTTTCTCAGTAAATATATTTCTAAAGGTGCTACTGACATGAAATTTTCACCAGATGTCGGTAACAACACATGCAACCCACACATGCAGAAATCAAACCTTAAATTAAGTTTTGTGTAATAAAATGGAATGACACAGGGAAAAAGTATTGAACACACTTAGTTAAATTTATTTAATACTTCGTACAAAAGCCTTTGTTGGTAATAACAGCTTCAAGACGCCTCCTGTATGAAGAAACTAGTTGCATGCATTGCTCAGGTGTGATTTTGGCCCATTCTTCCACACAAACAGTCTTCAAATCTTGAAGGTTCCGTGGGCCTCTTCTATGAACTCTAATCTTTAGTTCTTTCCATAGATTTTCTATTGAATTCAAGTCAGGTGATTGGCTGGGCCATTCTAGCAGCTTTATTTTCTTTCTCTGAAACTAAGTGAGAGTTTCCTTGGCTGTGTGTTTGGGATCATTGTCTTGCTGAAATGTCCACCCTCGTTTCATCTTGCCGGTCTCCCAGCATGTGCCATCAAGCCCCTCCAGCTGGTCCAGAATGCTGCAGCCCGCCTGATCACCAGTCAGCCCAGGTCGGCTCATGTCACTCCGTTTCTCATTGGCCTCCACTGGCTTCCTATTGCCGCACGCATCCGTTTCAAGGCCCTAGTGTTGGCATTTCAGGCTGCTAAGGGGACTGCCCCACCTTACATGCAATCCCTGATCACTCCCTACTCCCCAGCTAGACCACTCCAGTCTGCCAGCTCTGGTCGCCTTACGGTTCCCTCTCTACGTGCACCTGGCGGTCGAGCTGCACGTTCACGCCTGTTGTCCGTTCTGGTTCCTCAGTGGTGGAATGACTTGCCTACCACTGTCAGAACAGCAGAATCCCTCCCCCTATTTCGACGCAGACTCAAAACCCACCTTTTCAAACTCTACCTTAGTCCTCCCTCCTGATTTCCCCTGCCCCTCCTTTCTGATATCCCTATCCTTGTCTAACCCCCCCCCCCCCTCCCAAGACAAAAAAAAATAAAAAAAAATGCACTTCTGATGACAACTATGTTTAGAACAGCATTTCCTGTGTATTTTGCTAGTTTCTGGATGTGATGCTCTGACTTATGGTAGAACCTATGCACTTGTAAGTCGCTTTGGATTAAAAGCGTCTGCCAAATGACTAAAATGTAAATGTAATGTAAATCTTCATCATCCTGGTAGATGGCAGCAGATTTTTATCAAGAATGTCTCGGTACATTTTTCCATTCATCCTTCCTTCAATTACATGAAGTTTGCCAGTGCCGTATGCTGAAAAACAGCCCCACACCATGATGTTCCCACCTCCAAACTTCACTGTTGGTATGGTGTTTTTGGGGTGATGTGCTGTGCCATTTGACCTCCAAACATGGTGTGTATTATGGCATCCAAAGAGTTCAATTTTGGTCTCATCTGACCAGACTATATTCTCCCAGTATTTCACAGGCTTGTCTAAATGTTGTGCAGCAAACTTTAAACAAGCTTCAACATGTTTTTTCTTCAGCAATGGAGTCTTGCGTGGTGAGCGTGCATACAGGCCATGGCTGTTGAGTGCGTTACTTTTTGTTTTCTTTGAAACAATTGTACCTGCTAATTCCAGGTCTTTCTGAAGCTCTCCACAAGTGGTCCTTGGCTCTTGGACAACTCTTCTGATAATTCTTTTGAGTCCTCTGTCAGAAATCTTGCGAGGAGCACCTGGTCATGGCCGGTTTATGGTGAAATGATGTTGTTTCCACTTCCGGATTATGGCCCCAACAGTGCTCAATGGAACATTCAGAAGTTTAGATATCCTTCTGTAACCAATGCCATTAGTATGTTTTGCAACAATAAGGTTGCAAAGGTCTTGAGAGAGTTCTTTGCTTTTACCCATCATGAGATGTTTCTTGTGTGACACCTTGGCAATGAGACACCTTTTTATAAGCCATCAGTTGGGACCGAACCAGCTGATATTAATTTGCACTGACAAGGGGCAGGATTGCTTTCTGATTACTGATAGATTTCAGCTATTGTCTTGGCTTTTGGTGCCTTTTTGCACCTCCATTTCTTCATGTGTTCAATACTTTTTCCCTGTGTCATTCCATTTTATTACACTTAACTTAATTTATGGACATCTAAGGTTTGATTTCTGCATGTGTGGGTTGCATGGGTTGTTACCGACATCTGGTGAAAATTTCATGTCAGTAGCACCTTTAGAAATATATTTACTGAGAAAAATGGTGACGTGTTCAATACTTATTTTACCCGCTGTATATACATTCATAAAGTATGCTACTACAATTCTGATTCCTAAAATAATGTCACCGTCTTTATTGGTATCGTTAGTGTAGCGTTGGGAGCCTAACATTACTTTGCAAATTGCAGTACAGGGTGGATTACTAAAAAAATTAATCTGGTTACAATTTCAATTATTGTAATTAATCAGTGTTAGTGTAATATACAGGTTAGGTTATACTTACTGTAAGGTTGTTTATGCCTTCTGAGAGAGCCTCTATCTGTAGCGTTCCACCAGTTATCGCCACCTATAAGTTCATGCCCTCTATCAAAACTCGATTCTCAAAGAGAAAGCACTTAATTTGAATGAAGTGTCAAAAATTAGATGTCACACCAAGCTAGCTTGCTCAAGATGAGTAAAATAAAACAGAAATTGCTTCTACGATTTTTTGAATATTATTAGCTTGTTTGGCAAAAAATAATTTTGATCAGAACGCCAAAATATTATTTATATCTTATTTCATCCCACTAGTTTGATCCTGCTTCTGTTTCGAGCATCATAATAAGCTTGTGAACGACATACATTACTTGCTATTACAGCTATTATTGTGAATTGGCATTTTATGGCAAAAACTTCACTTTTTATCAGAACACAAGTACATTTTATATATGTGATTTTGATATTGTCCTGCGTTCCAAAGATGCAACATTACTAACATGAACAACCACATTGTATCACACATTACACATTATATCACAGATGTACAACCTGTATGAAAGTTTTACTCAACTTCGGTTTGTGTGTGTTAGTAAAGGTCGTATTAATTAGGATGCTTGATTACTGTATGATTTTATATGGTCAGCACCTTTAAGAATGGTACATTATTTGTTTGCAAAGAAAAGTCACAGGTCCATACCTTTAGATGAGCCCCAACATGATGCATGAGGGGATATTCTTGTTCCTTCATGCATTTTTCCATCTTGCATAAAATGGACATTGCACAGTTAAGGAAAGCTTGACGAAAGCAGGTTAGATTGACACTGGTTAAACATGCGCTGTCATGTTATTGCAGCTCATTGCAGTATTTGATTTGTCATGCAAAACCTTTGCCATAACAAAACTGAATAATAAACAATACAAAATGTGCAGAATTAATACATTTTGTTGGTATGGTCATGTTATGTGTGGTTCCCTAAGTAAGAACTTGAGAATACATGATGATAACTGGCTATGCTACCCATCTAGGCTCACCATTTACCATGTAAAGCGGTCTGAGAACTGTGATTCTAGCTCTCAGTTCAGAAGGATTGATCATGCACTGTGTGAGACAAGATTGTTCATCATTGACTTTTATGAGATTTATTCATTATTGTAGTCCGGCCTGGTTTTGGATAGTCAGTGACTATTTACAATGACATGAGGACAGAATGCTTTACTTATTACAACAGTATATTTATCTATAAAAATACTTAGGTAATTTTATACCAAAATAACAGAATGGAATATTCATGATCTATATATATTCTTCGAAAACATGTAGTTATAGAATTTCATGGTATTTATGCCATTACATTATCAACCAATGAACATAAATATCAGATCATCAATGTGCAAATATTGCACAGGTTTATTACACAACTGTCTGTAAAAAAAAACAGTCAAAAATATCTGTTAGGATCCAAAAAATCGAAGATACAGTAAGCTGAATTTCTTTTCACGACACAAAGTGTATTATATAATCTCAAAATACAAAAAATATGCCTTGTTAACAAATATAGCATGATTGTTATGCATTAACGTGATGAGAGAGATGATGGAGCAGTTGTTACAAGACTGAAATGTTGATTCCACAGGTTGATTCCAAGGTCATGGAGCATGGACCCGACGGGGATCTCGCGGTGAATATCCCTTCGTTCTGGTGTCTGCTCATGCCCATGGTTGGGGGGGGGGGGTGAGCTGGGGGTTAATGCAATGGCAAAGGGAGGGCGAGGGACAGGTGGACAGGTGGAGGGGTGGGGGATTACTGGTGGCAAGCTTGGCAGGGATGGGTGGGGTAACATCAGCTGTTTTGCCCAACCTGCTCCAATCTTTCTGTGTCCCGGTCAAAGATGGGGCTCAGCCCCCTGAACCCCGAATAGGGCCTGTGTGCCCCGTTCGCGATAGGCAGGGCCGGGTCCATCGGGCAAACGTAGTCCGTAGAATCTTCCCCTTTCTTCTTCCTCAGGTGCCCAAAGTTGGAGAACCCGAGCTTCTTTGGCTGAAATTGTCATTGTGAAAAACAATGAGAACAGAGCCGCAGGCAAGCTGATCCACCCTTAATTCTCATCCAGAATGTTGTACATAGTTTTTTTTAAACAAGCTAAACAGTGATAAGAAAAACTTAACATCTTGCTTATCCTAGCCAAACCGTTTTGCAAACAAATATATTAAAACTCGAAAACCAGTTTTCAAATGGGAGCAGCCCTAAGGCTTTTTATGGTTTATGGTATTTTATGGTTCTGAAGAAGTATTGTCTGGTTCTGAAGAAGTATTTTGTGGTTCTGAGGAAGTATTTTATGGTTGTCAGGAAGTATTTTAGGGTTTTGAGAAAGTATTTTATGGTTCTGAAGAAGTAGTGTCTGGTTCTAAAGAAGTATTTTATGCTGAGAAAGTATTTTAGAGTTCTGAGAAAGTATTTTCAGGTCCTGAGGAAGTATTTTAGGGTTGTGAAGAAGTATTTTCTGGTTCTGAGGAAGTATTTTCTGGTTCTGAAGAAGTATTTTATGGTCCTGAGGAAGTATTTTCTGGTTCTGAAGAAGTATTTTAGAGTTCTGAGAAGGTATATTATGGTTCTGAAAAAGTATTTTCTGGTTCTGAGGAAGTATTGTATGTTTCCGAGGAAGTGTATTGTGGTTCTGAGGAAGTATTGTATGGTCCTGAGGAAGTATTGTATGGTCCTGAGGAAGTCTTTTAGGGTTGTGAGGAATTATTCACTGGTTCTGAAGAAGTATTTTATGGTTCTGAGGAAGTATTTTCTGGTTCTCAAGAAGTATTTTATGGTTCTGAGGAAGTATTTAATGGTCCAGCTCCTACCCGGACTTTGGCAGTGGTAGTCAGGGGTGCGTAGCCGGGCGACTCCATGTACTCGCGCTTCTCTTGCTGGGCCTGGAGGCCCACCAGGGTGCTGTAGTTGGTGGCCAGGTGGCGCCGCAGGAGGGTCTTCTGTGGAGGGATGTTCAGGAGCATGGCCAGGGTGTCCGAGCTAAAGCGGTGCTCCAGAATCTGCCAACCACAACACAACAATTATTTGCTTGTGAAACCTGTCGTTCAGATCTTAATTAAAGGTACAATAGATAAGATTCCAAGGACCAAGGAAGGGTCCTTGGGGTACACAGCTATTCATGGGACACAGTGGAGGCACTCACGATAAGTCCGCCATGCACCCCACTGCCCCTCAGATTGGGAGCATATTCAGCCAGGTCCACCGAACGTAGCCACTCCATCACCCGGTGGTTAGACCATTGCACCACCTCCGAGGGGGACGTCTTGTTCTGTCGACCAAAAAACAGTGTACGTTAGACTATTGAGCGTTGACTGAGATGCAAAAATGTTCTACCCGTTTCCCCTCATTGCTCTTCATAAGTCCTAGCTGTAATCTCCCCAATTCTTTTACCATTTGAAGAGTAAGTTTTTCAAACATATTTTCAAAACTTGTTTTCAATTAGTATTGATAGTAGTGATTGTTGCCTCAGCATTAGAATGTTCAGTAAAGCACATTCTAATCACGTATTTGTGATCTCAAACCTTAAAGGGTTCATTTGAATTCATACACTGTGTAATTTGCCAATTCTGTTTTGTCCTGTGTACTGTATTCTGCCAAGACGTATTAGATAAATAGACTGGTTGAATGAAGGCTGACAGTGACCGGAGGCGGTCAAAGCACTGGGCCCCGGCCCCTCACCTCGTCCCCGGGCCTGCGTTTGAGGCAGTGCGGGTTGAACTTGTTGACATGGAGGACGTGGATGGCGCACTTGATGCTGAGGTGATGGAGCTGACTGGTGACCTTGAGGAACAAAAGGTCGTTCTGTGGAAAAGACCAAAACCTTTAGCCTTCCGTCCTTTTCTCATAAGAAAGAGGAAGAACATAATGTTGACTGAATTAATCTTTTTTTTTTTGTAATAAGCAGGACTGCATTACCACTGTCAAGTACTGAAGCATTCTGCCATCGACCCTTCCTTCATTGAACTGGTCTTTGTACTGAGGTAAGCCAATGTCATCAAGCCAGCCTGTGAAGACAAAGCAGTGGAAAAATCATTGTTTTCCCCTCTCCTGTAGTAAAATCAGGCAGCAAAACAAACAGTCATAGATTGCCCTTACAGAAATGCAATAAAGTGGGAATATTATAGTAAATATTTTTGAAAATATGATTAACTGATGATTAACTTGATATGATTAACTGATTTAGCATTCATTTAGCATAATTTAAAGAGCAAAGTGAGCTTATTATTTAAACGTTTTATCCATTGGTTTGCACCTCAGTAAGGTGTTTCCTTAATTAAAAAAATACTGGAAAGCACCAATAATTTGTCCATTCACCATATAAACTTTGCTTAAATTTGAATACTATTGGATACATTACACAAATATATTTTCAGTATGTTGTGTTTTGTACAAGCCACCATGTAGATGATGTTAGCTGAGTCTCATACATACGTGTTACCCAGATGTGGTCCAGTTCTGATGAACACTCTTTGGCTTTGGTACTGAAAGACTGGAGAGCGAGCTGCAGCTTCTTCCTGTGTAGGGGGTGCTTAATTCCCATTTCCTGTAAATATTGCAGTGATGTTTTACAAATATTTATGACCACTTCAGCACCTGTATATACACGTTGCTAAGGCTTGTTTTATTGTGGACGCAGCTGCGGTAAGTCACAGGAAATGGACTGAACAAAAACTTACTAAAATGTTTGAAGATACCACACAAAAATGTAATAGTAAACTAAAAATCAAAAGAGTGAATAGCTGTTTTGCACGTGTCACAAAGATCAAACCTAATATGAAATACATATGAAATATATACTATAATAAATACTATTAGTATTCATTCTTTCACAACACAGATGGTAGATGGGTGCTTTGAGGTTTGCCTTATTTTTCAGTGATTCACTAGAGCAATATCTGCAAACACGTTTAAAAAGTGGTTATTTCTCCTGGGCCTTGGTGTCTTATTTTTGCGGTGTACTCACAGTTTTATAATTTTTCTTGTGTAATCCATGTATACGAAATACTGCCCATTCCAGATTGGAGATGCGTGATTTAAAGGTGACCACTTTGCTACAAGGATGCTTTTTGACATGGAAACTTGTGGAAACACTGGACAGCTGATCAGTTTTCAAAAGACGGGAGAGTAGGAGTATACTGCATCTCCTCTGACCTCTGACCTTTTCAAGGTCCTGGGGCGTTGCAGAGAGGAGGGTCTGCCCGTCGTTGACCCACTGCCTGGCCAGGTTCACATACTGGCCCAGGCCATAGTCCTCCAGCCAGCTGCACACCTGCTCTGCAGTCCATTTGGAGAAGGGGGTGTCCCTGTCTCTAAAGCAGAGATAACCATTAAAACAAACAGCAGATTAATACAACCCAACTGCTGTTACTACCTTGTACAAGCTCATATCATATCATATCATATCATATAAGTGAAATAGCAGCACCACTGAGTGTCTCATCTCATATGTCAAGCATACTAATCAAAGGGTTCATTTGGATGGATCTAAATACGAATCTAAATCTTAAGACTATCAGTTTTAAGCTTCAAGTCAAGTTTAAGCTGATAGTCTGCACTTTAACTAGCTTAATATCTACATCCATATGGAGTGAACTGTGTAGGAACTGTGTCACAATAAAGAGACTTTGGCTATTGAGAGGACGACGTTTTACAGGTATTGTGTTTTTGCCCTCTCAGTTTCCCTGCAATGCACTGTGAGGAATACTTGGCCTGCTCTGTGGGAAGGGCAGTGTAGCTGTGGGAAATGACGTGGAGCGTCAGCAGGCCCCGTACCGCGCGTAACGGCCGCCGTCGCTGCTGCGGGCCAGGCGGGGGCCAGCGGTGGCGCGCAGCCCCCCTCTCCGAAACTCTGCGGCCTCCGGGTCGTCTCTCTCCCTGTGCAGGCCTCCCGATTGGGTCCTCCTAATCCTGGAGGGGGAAGACGACGTGTGCAAAAACCGTCTCACTGTCTTACCCATCTCTGTACAACACAATGCGGGCCTTATGTCACAACAGCAAGGGCACCCAAATTTGGCCAGCACCGCAACCTGCTAATAACCAATTATTATTCATTAATTTTCATGTTCCACGGTGAAATAAAATGACTGAATGTTCCTTACTGATGATAAAATGCCAATTGCTGCAAGCCTCTATTAGTAGCAGGTTTTCTGGTTTTAATTGTGATAAGTTGTAAAAATGTAAAAAGAAACGTTTAGGCGTGTCAGGCTACAGCCATTCATATCTACAGTGTCACAAGCCACATGCTCGTTCTCTAGAGGCAGCTGTCCAGGTGCAGGAAGTCACACATGCTACCACTTTCAAACGTAACAGCAGCCACTCTGGAGATAATCAAATCCCAGTTCAGCAGTTGGCTCTGCCCTCCTAAAAAAACAACTTTATCAGTGCTGGAATAAATAATTGAAAATTACTCAAATAGCTTGAATAGCTTAAAAGAATCATTAAAATAGACCAATCTCTGTACAGCCGAACTACCATTGTACAAATATCACCACCAGTCATTGTGCTTATTGAGCAAGCATTTTGTATTTTACATCACTGTATCCTTGTAAGAAGCCAGAGGGTCAAGAGAGTGCCGTTTATATCTTTTCACTGAGTTTAAGAGGAACACAATTTCAGAGTGCAATCGGGTTAATTAGCATAGGTGACCACGCAAAGGAAGCCCTGTGACATTTTGTAACTTACTGCCACCTGCTGTCTAATTTAAGCATTGCATGTGCAACTACAGGCACATAAAACAGACCTCATACTAACAGCACAATGCCTATCACTCTGCCTGCCCAGTGCATTGTTGAATAAATTAATATCTGAGACAGGCTTCATACAACCTCAAGTGGGGCATCAGTTTCCCTCAGGCCCAGATTCCAGACCCTTGCCAGGAGCAGATGATTATAGTTCCCGGAGATTAATGGCCAGCATTAAACACTGGCTGATTAAACAGTGGTTGATTTGAGGCCTGAACTCACTTTCCCCAGAACTTCTTGATGCCCTTATGGTTCTTCTTGTTCTCCGGGGAGACGGGTGACTGCTGCCCTGAATCCACCCCGGATGACACAGGCGAGAGGTCAGAAGAGGTTGTGTCATCAAGTTTTTCTGTCTTTCCTGCAAAGGGAGAAAAAAAAACGTGGCTCCTTTTAATTGTTTTATTTTTTTGTGGTTATTTCCAGTGCTTGTCTTTCCAGGGCATCTTACACAAATATAGCCATGCAAAAGAAGATGGGCCGCCCAACCCACCGATGCCAAGGAGCTCTTGCTTCCAACGAGACGCTGAGCCAAACGAAAGCGATGCAGGATGCAAAGGGAACATTTCTGCGTTAGTCTCTTAAAGTCAAATACTTTAGTTTGCTGCACGTGTTCAATTTACAGTTGTGGTAAAAAAGCAAACATGGCAATTATTCTGAATTCATTTTCATGTTCCTCAGTAAAATAAAATGACTGAATGTTCCTTAATGACGATGAAATGGCAATCTTGCTGCAACCCTTTATTGGTGGCAGGTGTTCTGATTTTAAATGTGATAAGTTGTAAAAAGTAAAAAGAAGCATTTTGGAGTGTCAGGCTACAGCCATGCATATCTACAGTGTCACAAGCCACATGCTCATTCTCTAGAGGCAGCTGTCCATGTGCAGGAAGACACACATGGTACCACTTTCTACCACTTAACAGCAGCCACTCTGGAGATAATAAAATCCCAGTTCAGCAGTGGACAGGGAAGGTTTCTGTGGAAGCGAACGTCTGTCAGCACCCTCCCCCAGCTCTGACCTCTTAAAAAAATAGGGACCTAGGTTGAGCTCGTCAAACCATGTTGAGTATTGAGCTAGTCTGAACTGGTCAACCAGCTACCAGCTGTTTCAAAAGCTGTTTCTGTTACTTAAGATCAAAGGCCGGGGGCTTGGTCTGAGAACGGCGGTGCTTCCATAGGTCGTGCTAACGTGCTATCTGTACGCATGCACTGGGGTTACGCAGAGTACGGTACCTAAAGCTGGAGCACTGGCACTCCTGCAACGATCTTCAGCCATTTGGTATTCAACAAGCAGAAAGCCACACAAGAATGCAAAGAGGAGAGACAGCAGCGGAAATCAAGGGAACGTCAAGGTGAGGAGGAGAAAGGCTTCGGTGACAGGTGAATACAAAGTGCACTGCAGCCCATGCAAACCTCAGCAAAGGGAAGAGTGAGTATCAGCAGTTAGAAATGGCACATTGTAAATAGACAGAGTTAGTGTTTTTGTTGTGTTTCAGATTTCATCTTCCTATTACACTATTTTTTTTATGGAACACTGTTGTCCATTGGACCACTTAAAGATGGTAATTTTACAATATTACAGGCTTGTTCTTTAAAGAACAAATACTTTTTTTTTTTAACGATATCAGGGAACAGTCAATTATGCATTTCCATTAACTTCACTGGCTAACATGTAAAGCCTGAACCCCACCCATATCTGGAACATGGACTGATGTAAAAAGAGCTGTTCCAGGTTTTACTTTGTGCAATTATCCAGCTAGTTCTGTAATGTTGCTTTGTGGAACAGACCCCAGGAATTTGGCCAGAGCCCTTGTTTTCAATCAACGAGATTGACCTTAGCACACATATACACATAGCTTGATGCAAATATTGAGTTTTAAAGGAGTAACATTGTGGTTGGTCTCACTTTCTAGGTGTGTATATGCAATCTGCACAAGAGGGCATTGAAGACTTAAATATGCCCATTCTTTAGGTTGGGAAAAGTAGGTGTTTTAAATGTATTGTCCTATTTTCAACCGGTTGAGAATGTTCTGCTAGCAGTACGTCACATGAGGATAACCACTCCACTTATCTCTCCCCTATAACTCGTGACCCACAGTTTACGCTGCTGGACCGCAGTAAGATCTAAATTTTAAGAAATTAATTTACCTAAACTGTCTTCTTGCCAGACAACTGTGCCTTCAATTAATTAATTATCTGTGATCCTGTAAGCCTGTCGAGGAGTCATAGCTAGAAATGTTGAGGCTCGTTCACAATGAGGCGTGTGAAGAGGGGGGGAGGGGCTGTCTGTCTTTCTCTGTGGGCAGAGCCAATGGGTGATTTCAAAATGCTTTCACAACATTGTGACCGTCGGAATGTTGGTTACTGCTGCTTTAACTGTTTTCTCTGAGGAGTACAATCCCAGCTCACTATGAACATAACACCACTTTTACAACAGGCATGAACCACAAATAGAAGAATAAAGTTGAATCCTCAATAGCATTTCCATATTTTTTTAAAAATAAGATCTCTTGAAAACAAACATACTCAAGTTGAATTCACCCTCTTCGCTCTCGTCTGGCGATTTTTGAATCGGCGGCGAAAAACTTTCTCTCTCTCCATTTTCACCAGATCGAAACAGCTTCCCCGGCAAGGTTTGGTATTTGTTATTTTCAATATGGCGATTCTGTGGTGGGAAGCAAAACAGTCGTCAATAGCATATATTTGAAGCTAGTTCATGAACATATACATGCTTTATAAAGCATAATTCAAAATGTAATAATTAATAAGTGGACAATCTTGATTAGATTGATTAGAGAAATAGACCAAAAAACGACAGTTTTGTTACAATTGTGATTGAAATGATTGGTCATTAATCTTCCTGGGTACTACAATCAGTGAAAGAGGAGGGGTTAAAGGTTAAGGTGACATCATCCAGTGGAAATACCTCTGCAGACACAACAGGTTCTACTGGTTTCCCCACTACATACTATGAGTTGTAAATGGTGGTAAGGAACAGAGTCAGTACATGTAATAAAGAGAAGAGACACACGGTTAGTAAAAAAAAAAAAAAAAAGAATGTCTTTTAAAAAAATGTATAAATAAACTGCGTTATGACGATTTGTATAAATAACTATATAGACATTTATACAAATCATCATAACGCAGTTATTAATCAGTTTTTATACTTTTTCAACATCGTGGTTGATTCATGATATATTCATGAAATAATCTGTCATTACGAAAAATCCTTCACAAACACAGTTTGGCAAGTTCAGAAATCACGAACACTAATTTGTCAAACTGAGTTTGAGAACAAAGAAAAGGAACACTTGCATCGACTTGTAAGTCAACATTAAGGGCAATGTTTATGGAATACATGCCTATATATCACTGGTTATGTTTCTGTGCCAAGTATCTGTCACATATATGTCATACTGAGTGTCATAACATGGCTATTAAACTGGTTGATTCATGAAGACTAGGGCTGGCATCCAATAACATAATAAGTAATAATAAATGGCAAATTTACTTTGACTAATCATTTAAATGCTTCACAAACAGAGTTTGAACACATGCATTTACTTCAAAGTCAACATTAAAGACAATGTTGATTGAATACATGCCTATATATCGCTGACAATTTTTTAGGTGCCAAGTATCTGTCACATATGATTACTATAAACCATTTATGTTCGTTCCTGTTAGTTTAGGCATCCTCACAATCTGAGTATTCAACTTGTGAGATTCCGCAACTGACAAGACGACCAGTGTGATTTTTCATCATTAGTTCAATGTCACATTTTCAAATAATTGTCTTAAGCATAAAGAAAGAAACCGGCCCAAACCTTCTGCAAGGATCCACTCTGTAACTCTTCCAAGCTGCTCGACAGCATCCTCGGTTGCGTCCTGACAGGAACAAACACACACCGGTAACAAATGTAAAAACAATAACCAGAAAATGGAAATGAATGCTATTATATACTATTTGTATATTATTGATATTCTCTGGTTAAGCCATGTCAGTCCTGGAGGTGCCTCTGGCAGTAGGTTGGTTGGGTGTCCTTCCTTCTATGGAGAATCTAATGTGATGCGACAGTTGGTTGCTCAGCAGTGAAGCAGGCAGGGAGGCAGAGACATCAGAGTGACAGGGTCAGAGGTATGTTCTTATTTTATTTGCGGGTCGCTAATTGAACTGGTCAAACGATGAGTCGGAAACCTTCCCCTCTCTCTTTGTCTCTCTCTCTCTCTCTCATGTTCTCTCGCTCACTCACCACTGTCCGTTCTGGTATCCAGTGTTGCCGGGGGAGACCACAAGCTCGGGGGACATCTGCACACTGCTGCAGCTGAGACAGGAATAGAGGTGGGGGAGGGTGGTTGGAGTCAAGATGCACACACAAGACAAAGGAAGAAGTTTTTTTTTCACACCACAGCCATTCATTTGGGTCCCCTGCAGAGGACACGGGTATTTTTCCCAAGAACTATATATTCCCTGGGACATTAACATAATAATAATAATAATAATAATGATATTTTACCAAATATTTTAACGGCATGTTTATAAAAGCAAAAGTATAAACACATAAAAAACTAAAAACCTCTGGCAACTGCACCCCAACTGCCAAGCTACAGGCTCACCTGGACACTATCTCCTTTGGGACCGAAGAAGGGGAGACCAGGAGGGGAGAGGAGCCTCTGGAAGACACCTGTGGCAGAAGCGAATCAGTAGAGCAATCGGGAGAGGACAGCGAAAGGACCCGTGTGGACAGTGGGTAGCCTGTAGCGTAGTGGTTAAGGTACACGACTATGACCCATAAGGGGGGCTCAATCCCTGGTAAGATCCGCACAGCCGGTAGGCCCTTGAGCAAGGCCCTTAACCCTACATTGCTCCCGGGATTGTCTCCTGCTTGGCCAAATCAACTGTAAGTCACTTTGGATAAATGTGTCAGCTAAAATGACATGCAATGTAATGAGCCTCTCCCTACCTCTGATCTGAGTATCAGCGAGTGGGCTTTGTGAGTGAGGGCCCTCATCTTCAGACTCCCACTGAGTTCCTCCTCACTGCTGCCCGAGAGCATCTTCTCACTGGATCCTGGGAGAGCGCCCAGAGGAGAAACTGTGTCATGCAACAGCTTATTACCTTTACTTTATTCCGTTTGTTTATTCCATGCGCATTGATAAACATTTCCGCGAATGCGCCACTTTAGCCAGCATGGCTAGTTTTCAACTACAGTCCCTGGGCAGGTGCATTAAAAGCAGCAAATACAAAATAGAAATACAAAAGTAAGCAAATACATAAAAGCAAGGCAGATATACAGGTCCTAAGTTTTACTGCAGGTATGCATAGGCAGTAATGGCCGTGGGCTCCGATGTGCAACCAGCTACTGCTCCATTCATACAGTGTAAGGGAGATAACCCAGTTTTGCCCATCTGCTGAACAAATATTGTATAGTAATCTACAAAAGAGGCTCTATTTTCCAAATATAGTTTGACTGTGTCAAAGTACAGTGTTTCAGATTGGCACAAGTGCCATTCACAATGTCTACAAATTCAATTACTTTACCTTGAGCCAGTGCCATGGCATCCTTTATCTTTCTGTATTGGCCTAGTAGGACTGTGAGCTCCTCAATGCGACGGTCCTGTTACAAAACAGACCCAATCATGCTTTATTTTTCATATCTTTCAGGTACACACGTGTACAATACGGCAATACAAACATCCAGTGTGCACCACATTGGCAATTAACAGTCAACTCTTCAAAAGTAAAAATAAAATGCTTCAAGCTGCATCGTCTCCAACCGCGACTGTGACTCGGGGGTGATCGGGGCGCTGTTGTTGTATGTGGCGAGTTTCCCCCTGATGAGTCCTCCGCCCTCCCTGGAGCGGCGCTCCAAACTCAGCCTATGGCTGTCAAACTCTGCAACTGCAACTAAATAATTCTGACGTTTGTTGACTCATTAGTCCTGTTTATTTGCATGTTAAACAATATATATATTATAAATCCTTTTGTCCTTTTGCAGTTAATTCCTCAGCAATGTTAAGATGTAGGTTTTTATTTTATTTTATTTTTTTTACTGGCTTCACTTCGAATAATATCTTACTTCCAAATGTATGCGTTTCATTGTCAGTTCGGCGAAACGAGAAGGGCAGGATACGGCTCATTTATATACATGTCAGGTTTCATACAGATAATTTGATTTGTTTTGGAAAGACCGAAATCTTTGTTTCTGCGCTGCTGCTGCTGCTGCTGCTTGCTTGGGTCTTGCCAGGTTTCCATTGCAGTAATTTCACTGGTTTGGCACAGCTGAGGGCCCTGCATGTGATTTCTGGAAACTGCCGGAACTTCACAGCTTATTCTGTGCGCATTAATCATCTGGCGTCAAGGATCGTAAAACACAAACACGACATGCGGTACTGTGCGTGTACGTGGAGCGTGGTTACCGCAGTTTGTGCATGATTTGTGAATGAAAGTTTTGACTTGCATTGTAATCAGCCTTTGTCCTTCGTTTTAAGTAAAAAACACAAGTGCTGCTTTTATTATTCACAAGCACAGGTTGACAATCTAATGTTGACAAGTTGACAAAATATTCTGAATATAAAACTAACGCACAAACTTATTAGACATAATTACTATAAACATAAATGACAACAAATTTGAATACCGATTCATGGACACTTTCTGCGGTAAAGATGTGGCTCGGTTAAATACGTAGGCCTTTGAGCTTACCTTCTCATCATTTGCCACCAATAGCGTCTCCATCCCCATTTTAAGCCTTTGCAATTCCTGATCTGCAAACGAATATATCAGTTAGCAGCCAGCACTCTACCGTTTTTACCATTTATAGCCCACAGATGGGATACCGTTCACGCAGGCATATTAATGAAGTCACATGTGGAAGTGCATTTAAACCTGAGTTTAAACAGCAGTTCCGTATTCGCAGACAGGGGAAAATCTGAGGCCGCCACGGAGCTGTGTCATGTGCCATGATCTCACACTGGAACATTGGAGGGCCACCAGGCTCTGTGTCCAAGTGTCTGGCCTCAGAGAGCCAATCGCATCGTTGCTCCCCAAGCCTCCCTTTCTCTGTGTCGCTGTGGGCTAGGGGTGCACGACTACAGCATGGAGAGTGTGGGTGTTATTGTGTGGATGTTATTGTGTGGGTGTTATTGTGTTGGTGTGTTTCAATCGGAGCCAGGCACTGGCATGGACACCCTACGCAGTCGTATGGTTTTCCCCTGCAAAAAAGTCAATTTGTCCTTGAAAATATTAACTTAATATGAATTAATATTAAGTGAAACTGTCTCACCCCATTTGCAAACCATGAAATAAGTAAAACTGTCTCACCTTACTGGACATCTTTTTTTGCTAATGTAGTAATAAAGTAATAAAAATGGCAAGATACAATGAAGTGCTTGCCAATGTGAGTTTGTCAATAGAAAGTAGTATTATCTAAAAAAAATAATGTCTGTGAAGATTTATTTTTCTTGCTTTTAATAGTCAAAGTTAAGGACTTGAATGAATTCCAGCCTGTGACCCTCCAAGACCGGAGATGCACATAGCTGCAGTAGAAGCTGTTTGCTTATAGTATATGGAAAACAACGAGGGACCAAGTGCAGACTGTTAGAGCAAATTTTATTCCAATTCCCTCCCATTTTAGTACGCCCATTTTGTGCATCTCCTCTGTCAATTTGGAAGAGTGAAGACAAGCACTCACTCGCTCCTCCGAAACACATGCCATCAAGCAAGGAGAAAAGCACAACTCCAGACTTGTTCCTCTCCTTGCCGATTTGGTCAGACCCTGAGTGATTTCCACAAGCGGGTTGAGGGGGGGGGGGAGGGGGGAGGGGGGACAGCATGCGGGACACACCAGTGACGGGGGAGGGGGGGGGTGAGGAGAGCGGGGGATGATGAAGCGCTGTGTGAAGAAGTATCGAGATAAACTGAGAGCTTACGTTTTTCTTTCAGCCTTCTCCTATGCACCTCCTCTACAGTGGGGGGAGGGCAAGGGGGGGGTGAGAGCATGGGGGAACAAGAGGTATCAGAGGAAGCAGTCTGTTAGACACAGTTCCCACCACACCACCAGCAAATGCAGCCCCACCACACAACCAGAATCAGAATGAATACTCCAATCCTGTGTGCCTAGTCCATCCACCAATCTTAAGATTGCATCTCTGCTCAGTGTTTATCTCTGCTCAGATGCATTGGCATCAATGTATAATCTTGAAAATTATGAAGAAATCCCCAAGACTTTAATTTAACAATGTTAACACTGCAAAGTCTTAAGTACTTTAGTCTTTTAATGAGACTTAAAATCTTTTTATCTCTCAAGTAGAAAATACTAGCTTGTTTTAAGTTTTAAAAAAAAAGTTTTTTAACTTTTTGCTTGAATTGCCTGCTTGACCAGGCAAATCTTGAAACTGGCAATCTTTCTGTCATTTTCAGCAAAAACAGGAAATAATTAGATTTTATGTCTGAACATAAGACAAAAAGACCTGTTGAGATTGCAGTAAGACTTAATTACTGAATTGTTAAGACTTATTTTTTGTTTGTTTGCAGTCAAGGCTTTGCCTAATAAGCGAATGTGTGACGTGTTCCTTCACGAGAGGTGCTGACGTGGCAGACATCCGACGTTCTACCCACAGAACATGTGAGGTCATGTCATCGGGTGAGCAGGCAGTAAAAAAACGAGACCAACGCATGGTGCGCATGTCAGGTTCAAACGCGTTCACTGCAACCCAAAACACGTGAGCTGCCACTCCAGCCTGGGCAAGTGTACAACAAAGTGGAACAACAAAGTACTGTTGTTCCACAGTTAATACGTGCAGCTACAACCACGCAAACAAGAGATTGAGCAGTTCTGATTTCTTCTGGAAAAAAGACCCATTAAGAATGAAGAGATAAAGTTGTGAGTGACTGAAGGGTTTGCGTTTATGAGGGAGTTAAGACGGTAAATTAATTAAGAGGTTAAGAGGTTAAGGTATGAGTGATTGAAGACAGTACTTTGTGTAAAAGTGAGTGATTTAAGAGTTATTTAAGAGTTAATTTCAGATAAATTACCTCTCTCTGCAATTTCATTGGACGCAGGTCCTCTTGATATGAGTTGACTGTGTAGATTCTCAATTTCTGCATCTTTCACTGACAGAAGTTGCTGAAGTTCAGCAATCTCAGCCTGTAGAATATAAGAAGAAGAATAAGCTGTTATTTTAGATACTACATTTCATACTGGTTGTGTCAAAACATTGGTGAAACCCTAAAACCCTCGGGTTTTTTAATACAAGTAATGTACTGCGTCTTTCTAACAAGGAGTGCTTTTCATAATTTTATTAAAAGAACTGAAAGAAAACAATATGATTCTGATATTTATCAGGAGCTGTTGTAAAAGTCCCTCAATGCAAGTGCAAACTGAAAGCATGCTGAACACAACAGTAACAAAACACATACAGTGGTCTCTTTTAGGTGGTGTCTATTGGATAGTAATTGGTGCTCAACAGTAGGTTGGGTACGAGACATGACGGTAACATTTAAACTCAGTGACGTAAAAGCATCTGCGACATCCATTCAAATATCACTCCACCACCATGCCAGAAGACAGCATTCGATCCTAAACACCGCATGTTAGACAGGGGCTGACCTGACGGGAAATCAATGGAAGCACACGTATGGGATGTATTACAGGGACAGAGTAGGCCAATGCTATGATTTCCCCACACAGAACTGATGTTAAATAGGATGGAGCACGTGCGCAACCAGGAATCTCACTAAACCAATGAAAACCGACCGTGTGTCAGTGTTTAACGAGGGGGCCTCAGCATTACCGCTGATCCGGCGAGTTCTCCCCCCATAACGCACGCGGGCGATGCTCACTGACCGCACAGAAGGAGTAGGTCACGCAACGACCGCTAATCTCAGATGAAAGCAACAGCTCTCGGCCGCTGCTGCTCAGTTTAGTAAGGATGAACAGCGAACCAACATATGGGCCGTTTCCGAAGCTTGCCTGTGCATCGGAAATGCCTTTCCTCTTCGTATAAGGGGAAGGCTTACATAAAAACAACGGGCGGCTCTCCAGGCATGCACGTTGCTTTCATTAGCTCTTGGTCCGGACACACCGGGAGCTGCAGCGAGCGGTCTAGCCTGATCAGCATCAAGCGCTTGCTACTGGCTTTTTTAAAGGTGCTAAAGATAGTGCTTCTTCAGTTGAGGTTTTCATATTCTTAGGAACAGCAAAATATTTAGCAAAGTGTGCTAAATATATAAATAAAACATATACCCGAAATCATGTATATGTTTTTAATTATCCTTATCAATCATTAAATCCTGAAACCTGGAAGAATATTGCAGTGAAAATATTTTCAAAAATATGATTTAACGTTCCTTGTGGTGTTAGGTTTTAGCGTAGTGGAATATATGGTCTTTGAGATTAAGACCCTGTTCTCTACAAAAATGAATTGGCAGGCTTTAGGAGTAACAAATATGTAAATAGTATATCGGTACCTTAATTGAGTATACTACTCCTTGTGCCATGTAATTTCTTCATAGTACTGCAGGACATTACCTACAATTCTGAGGTGGTGGATTCCTGGATAAAAGTACAACAGGAAATGCTGAGGGTCTGTGCCCTGCTATTAAATCCAGCTATGTCATAAACTGGTCTAGCTGGGTATAAGCTGGTCAAGCTTGTCTGAGCTGGTAGCCGTTTCAAAACAGAGCTTGAGCCGGTCAAACCATGACATTGGATGAATGAGATTCCACAACAGCAGGATCAAATGGAGAGGAATGGGTGACTACATAATTGGGGGAGGGTGGGTGTGGAGGAGAAGGATGGGGCACCTGAGCCGTCCTGCACCGCTCCTCCCAGTGCACCTTCTCTACCTGCATGTGCTCAACTGTGAGCTTCAGGCTAGAGAGCTTGGTCATTAAGGACTGGTAACAGACATGGAGAGAGTAAGAGATAGAGAGCTGGAGGGAGAGAAAGCCAGAGTGATGGAACGTGAGCTGAAAGAGAGGAACACAGGTCACCTCCCGACTCGGCGTCGCAGAGAACAACACCACAGAGCGGGCCGGGCTTTCTGCAGAACGTGAATAATCAATGAACATTTCAGAATGTAAAAGAGAGAATTAATTTTGCGTGTTGAGATGACCGATTAAACCAAGCAAACAGAAAAAGTCATTAGTACTTTGGGAAAGTGCAAATAGGACAAAGTGAATAGTCTATTCCAGGTTTATGTGGAAGATAAGTCTGTTACACATCAGGGTGAGCCTGTATTTGTACCTTTGTGGCCTTCAGTTTTCTCTCGTACTGGGATTTCTCCCCCTCGAGTTCGTCCACTTTGGTCTTCAGCACACTCAGTTCCTGCAGCAGACCCTGTCAGCAGACAGTGAGAGAAAATGTTGAGATATTTTAACAGAAGAGATAAATAAAAATCAAAACAAACACAAAAACTGCCTGATGTGTTCAGCCAACATTACAGTCTACAGTTTTTCTATAGACTATAATATTTTAACCACAGAAAGAATCCGTCAGTACACCTCCGCATTAAGGATATACCAAGGGTTTGAGAACATTTTAAGACATCAGGGTGCAGTGGGGGGTTTTAAAGGATTTCACACATTTAAAAAGAGATTTAAAAACCCGTTGCTTAACCGTGCAGTTAAAGACATGAAAAATCGGAGCACCAATGAGACGCCAGAACACCGACTTCCAGGCTTATTTGTTAGGTGAATCGCACGGCAACTGGGTCGGCTCACACCCCTCAGGACGCTAATTACACCCAATGACGCTCCATATCTAGAGCGGTCATGAGGTGTTTTGATCTCCGTCAGGCGATAGTTGAGTTGCTTAAGCCACCGACAACAAAGAGCCTGTGGAGAAAACAGCCTGGGCTGGGTTAGGGAGCCACCCGCATGCACACACGGCACACCGCTGAGGCAGACACAACACACTGCTCAGGCGAGTTAAAGACGGCGCCAAAACCCCTATAAAAAACCCACACAGCTCCCGTGCCCCTGGTGTAAAATCCTGCTATGACCAGCTTGAAATTACCAGCTACCTGCTGTTTCAAAACCTAGCTTGAGCTGGTCAAACCATGTTGACTATGGAGCTGGTCTGAACTGGTCAACCAACTATCAGCTGTTTCAAAATATAGCTTGAGCTGGTCAAACCATGTTGACTATGGAGCTGGTCTGAACTGGTCAACCAGCTACCAGCTGTTTAAAAATATAGCTTGAGCTGGTCAAACCATGTTGACTATGGAGCTGGTCTGAACTGGTCAACCAGCTACCAGCTGTTTAAAAATATAGCTTGAGCTGGTCAAACCATGTTGATCATGGAGCTGGTATTAACTGGTCAACCAGCTACCAGCTGTTTAAAAATATAGCTTGAGCTGGTCAAACCATGTTGACTATGGAGCTGGTCTGAACTGGTCAACCAGCTACCAGCTGTTTAAAAATATAGCTTGAGCTGGTCAAACCATGTTGATCATGGAGCTGGTATTAACTGGTCAACCAGCTACCAGCTGTTTCAAAACATAGCTTGTGCTGGTCAAACCATGTTGAGTATGGAGCTGGTCTGAGCTGGTCAACCAGCTACCAGCTGTTTCAAAACCTCAGTGTATAACCTCTTGAGCTGATTTCTTCAGCAGGGTGGTCTTCTATTCTCCACACCCATGGCAAACCCACAGCAGAGAGGGGTGCTGGAGGCAAGCGGTTAGTGTCAGAACAGATCACCGGGCGCTTGGTGAGAGGGTTGCTTGGTGCACGTGTCTGAGCATGCTCAGTGGGAGAGGCCTACGTTCTCTCCTTTACAGCAGCAGGAGTCCCCAGCCTCGGAGATGCAGAGCCCTGCGTCCGGGCCCTCGGAGGCCTCCTCCGGGGCCTCCTCTGGGCCACCGTCGGCCTGGGTCTCCAGAGCCCTTTTCTCCAGGATTCTGGCATTGATCTCCTGCTGAAACTTACACATCTGTTCCTGGAGCTCGCTAATCAGATTGACTACGCACTGGAGGGAGGGGGGCAGGGTGTCAGGGAGAGACAGATGTATAGGAAATAAACAACGATGAAAGCAGGTAAACTGAAATAAAAAATGTAAAAGGGATCAATTACGCTAGTATATAAGCAAGCACACATTACATAGCGCAGGTACTAGGTAAAAAAATTAAATAAGACCCGCACACTGCTATTAATGCTCCCTGGTGATACTTATTTAAGAAAGCTAGACAGACAAGCCTCTAAACTCCATACAGGTTGAAATGTTGTCTGTCTAGCTTACTTTAATAAATATCACAGTTTGTATAAATGCTCATATGTGTGAAAAATGTATTCCTTGTTAATATAAGGTTTTACTTGATGCAGGTGAGTATCCTTTGTATGTACTGAGAGGAAACAGACTGATGGTGGACTCGGTTCAGGGCACTAGCGTGCTTCTAATAAAACTGAACGGCTCAAGCTGCTACGGATTGTTATTTCAATCCCTGTGATTATTCAGCTAGGAGTCTTTAATATTAGAAACCAAAATATTTTTAAGACATTTCCAAAGTGATGCACAAGTGCTGCTTATCCTGAGGGTTGCAAAACATTTGGCCAGCCAACATTTGTTCTTAATTTTGACATGCAATTAAATGCAAAAAAATATATAATTCCCCCACGATAACAGTTTGCCGATTTCAGCAATCAATAAAGCTCACTTGCATTTGTGTGAGGAAAGAGTGCAATGCTTGCATTTGCATACAAGTCAAAGATGAGTGCAACAGTTGATTGAATAGCAACCATTGTTCTTCGCCATGTAACAGACTCAGAGAAAATGTAGCTGATCCAGTTTGAGTGCTTGAGAGGTGCTAACACGACGATTTTTGGCTGTTTGCCAGCGCAGCGCTCTGCCTTCCGGTAGACAACATTTAGGCCTCGAGCCTTCCGCTGTCACCGGGGACAACAGCAGGTTAATAAATCGAAAACCCTCAGGCTACAGACCAATTAAGAGCCATTTAATACTACACTAAACGCAACCTGGGGGGAAAAGGTGTAAAAATGTAATTGATTTACGCGCCACGGCTGCTCTGTAAACAACACACAAGTGTCTGAACAACCGGCAACAATTTTGTGGGAAATGAAGACGGGCCGACAGAAGAGCCGCACTGACAGCGGTGCGAGGCCTGTGGGCACAGGGAACCTGCTGCCATTCTGCACCCGCGCCGCCGCGAACGAGCGTGTTCGCGCCTGCGCGCACGCCCGGCGCGTTCGGGGGATGCCGCCCGGCGAAAGTGGAATGTCGGGAGTGGATAGCTGCCACTCTCTGCGGCTGAACGGATCCCGTCAGCTGTCTCAGATGGGAAGAGTGTTTGTTGATCTAACAAATGCGGGGTGGGTTCGGTTACCACAGCAGCGTAAACCCACGCCGCCTTCTCCCGACAGCTGGGATTTATGAGGGGGGGGATCAATGAGCAAATTCCTTATTCCTTCTTCTTCATCTTGAATGGTACCAACATACAGTCACTGAGCACTTTATTAGGTAGATCTGTACACCGGCTTGCAAATGCAAATGTTTAATCACCTAATCATGTGGCAGCAACTAAATGTATAAAAGCATGTAGACATGGTCAAGAGGTTCAGCTGTTTTCAGACCAAATGTCAGAATGTACAGAATGTGGTCAAATGTGATCTATCAAAAATATAGAAAATATTCCCTATGAGGTGAGACAGTTTTACTCATTTCAAGATTTGCCAGTGGGGTAAGAAAAGTTCACTTTTCAAGCAAACAGCAACTTAAAACCAGCAAATATTTTTTACCTGAGAGAAATGAATAAGATTTTCAGTCACACTGCGAGACTAAAACACTTGTTAAGACAGGATCTTTCGCAGCGCATAATGGCCTTAGGTCTCCGTGGATTTTCTGCCATGTGCGAGAATCCTCATTTTCTGTTGCGGTTCCACTCGAAAGGCATTATCCGCGACGCCGCGGAAACCACGCTCCCCCGTGTTTTTTTTTGTTTTTTTTCGTTTATCCTAAATCGGCGTATTTGACGGGTGAGGGTCCCTGCGGCCCTGCCGCCTCTCATCACCCCCGCTGTCCGTCGCTCGCCGTTCGTCATTTCAGCCCCGCCGCGCTCGTGTCTCCGGCAATTTCCGGCTTCGCTTATCAGTCTCCCCCTGTGGGGAGGGGAGGGGTGGGCGAGGCTGTTATATTGGCGTCTGCGTGTCCTCAACATTAAATTGTGGCCGTTTAAATGCCTCAGTCCTGCAGAGGTCAAACGGGGGCGAGGCTCTTAAACGGTTATACGGAGGCGACTCGCTGCTTTTTACGGGCGTCCGTAATTTGGGGACCGCTCAGCCCAGGGCATATTACAAAGGCCACAGAAGGTACTCTTAAAGGAGGGGTGAGCAGGGGGGCATTAAAGCCAGACAGATGTTTGTTTGTTGTATGTTTGTTTGTTGTATGTTAGCCTGACTGAAGTACAACGATAATTTTGTCCGTCCCGACACCCGACCCCGAAGAGATGACAAAACGTGCAATTATGTGTGAATCCAGCCATCGCCTGAGGGGTTCTTTACGAAGTCCTGACACAGGGAAAATGGGTGCTACCCTCAGCAACCTCAAATCTCAATTAGCCTGTCTGAGCGCTTCATGGGCCTGAGGCTAACTGCACAGCTGCTGCTGACTCTGCTGTTATCCAGTTATGAATTTAAAAATGATATTACATTTCATCATCTTTCTGTCAATACTTTTGACTTTCAAAAGGTAACAGGTCACAAATACCGTTGGTCAAAAAATGGTCAAAAAGTACCATTCAAGAATAGTCATTGTTCCCAAATTTGTTGTGCGTAGTTAAGGAAAGAAATTGGCAATTAAAAAAAAAATGTGCCAAGGCAATGATCAGAACTGCTTGCTCCATTCAACCGAGTCTTAGTTCATATAGGAACCTTAACTGGCTATTTGATGAAATGTACTGTTATGAAGTTATGGTCAGATGGGGCTTTTGTTCTTTATAATTTTCTGTTAGCCTTATTGGATGGATAAGAAGCAAAGTAAACACAGAATTGTGGGTGGTCAGTGACTGAACACTGGACAGGTGCCTAGTGTGTGTCTGACCTAGTGGGGGCCATTTCTGGCTGAACCAACCTACAGCTGTATAACCACAGAAAGTCTGTGTAGTGGGCTAAGAAATACAAACCAAATCTGGCACAGATCATGCTGTCCAATGATAACAATATTTTCATATAAATGTTCCCGACACCAAATACAGAGGAGGCTATTTGGTTGCAGAGTTGTTTGATGTACATTTGTCTTGCTAATTTTCTCTGGCAAGGAGTGATGACGCATATCTTTTAACACATTTATAAAGGTCTATAATTCGACACATGAACTAGGGAAGTTAATTTAGGCTCATAGCATTAAGGTCCTCTTATGTCCAATGCGAAAACATACAAAAATATTTCCCTGGCATGCCTTGGACACAAACAAATTGACCCCACATGAGGTATCATTCACTCCCATTCCTGGGAAAACAGGTGGAGAGTTAATAGAAAAAAGTTACAAAGAGGTTCCTGTTTACACAGCAAAACTACCAGGTGCTTAAGCCGCCTTTGCGACATCGCAAATGTTATTTTTGCACACGTACTTCTCCTTCCATGCTGGTTTTATCTTACAGAAGGGAGCACATCAAAGCCAGCTCCTACCAGGAACTGGGGTTCGGGCAATGGTTCAGCACAAGTTAAAACCACCCACTCGACGTTCAATAAACTAAAACGTTCCTGCTATCTGCACGGCCCCCCTGCTGTCTGAACAACCCGTGAGGGCTGAGGGGTGAACTGAAGCGCCCTGTGGGGTTGAAGGAACACCCTCCGCCCCCCGCACTCTCCCGGACCCCCCGTACCTCGGCTTTGTGCTGCCGGTTGTCTCCCTCGCTCTGCTCGTCCTCCATGCCCACCACCTTCAGCTTCAGGTACGAAACCTCGTCCATCAGATCCAGCTTCTGTGTCTCCAGCGACGTCCGACTAAGGAGCTCCTGCAGCGCCCGCACACACAGACACACACACACACGTGAGCACACACGCAAAACACAAAAGGCAAAGCGGGTTCAGCGTCGACCCGCTCCACTAGGCGCACAGACGGTCACCCCTCGAAACAACGCCGGAGGCGGGCTTCAATGGGGCTAAATATACACGGGAGCTTGCTCTATTTCTGTCGCCCCGGTCACTGGCGTGTGAGCGACAGGCCCAGGCAGTGGGGTGAAAGCTGAATTCCTCTCAGCGCCGCTAAATAACCAGGAAATGTGTGTCGGGGGGCGGAAGGGGAGGCTTCGCTTTCACGTGTGGGCTTGTTTGGGGGCTGTCTCGCCGAGCGGCCTGCGGAAACCGACGCACGTGGACGTAAGCACCACGCTCCGACCGACACTCGGAGCATCGGAGACCATCATAGACGTCAGTTTCACACGTGCAGGACTACTATGACAGACTGTGAACCGCATTGCGCGTGTAAATACAAGCCATGTATTTACCAGGTCCAAAGGAATTCACACTAAAATGTAGGCTAATCTTTAGTCAGCATAGTTAGAGCTTAAATTCACAGTCCTGGCATAACCTACTGCTTCAAACAAACAAAAAATAGTTGGCGTGGATCAACAGCAAAGACATTTAAATGAAGTCCTCTCCCTAAAGAATGGTATTCACAGCTTTAGCATTTTTCCTACCTCAGTTTGCACTCTGCATCTGCAGTTCATCTGCAATTTTTCCAGCAGGTCCGGCCCCGCACTGGAAGCCCCAGTGCTTGAAGGACGGAGTCGGAGGGAAAATATGACTTTTCAGACTCACGGCTCACGTGTAGGCGCCACGGCGAGAACTGACGGGCGATTTTGTAACCTCGCGTCAGACCTCACGGGACAATTAAAGGTGTGACTTATAGACCTCGTCCACCGGTGGAGCTAGGCAGGACCCCAGCGAGGCAGAGCCAAACCTCCGTTCTCAGCTCCTCTGGAAAAATAACCACCAGACCCCACCCACCTCTTACCCGCCAAAAATATTGTGGTCGCCAAGGTGATGCAAAGGAATTTTATGGAAAAGTCTGCTCTGAGGCCACCGTGTGTGAGAATGCTTTTACTCCTTCGGAGGACGCTAAGCATTATTCGCAATTGCCTTTATGACGAGGACGTGAGGAGACGCAAGCAGAGCCAATTACGAGAGTCCTGCAGCAGGCAGAAAGGCAGTGACTGGAGGGTTCTCATGCCCGGCCGCCTGCTTATTATGGGCCTGTGAGGAAGGCTCATAAACTGGCCCTAGGGGGAGAGAGCTGTGGGGGGTATACAAAACCGTGGATTCCCAGGCATCATTATGTGGCTTGCAGCATGCGGGCAAAGAGAAAGAGCACTGTTTGGCAGCGGGCTCCAGGCCAGAAGACACGTACACTTAAGTGGGCTGATTGGCGTATTTGCAGTTGCAAAACAACGCACTGCTTGCAGTTTCTGTGGAGGAATTAACTCCCATGTACCCCTTATTAAACAGAGGGACGTTTTATTTTAATATTGTCTTTCATATCTAATTAAATTACGCGGTGGCTACACAGGTGAGCATCTTTTTATAGCGATGTTCGTCCTACAGCTTAACATTACATTACATTACATTATTGGCATTTGGCAGACGCTCTTATCCAGAGCGACGTACAACAAAGTGCATACCCATAACCAGGGATAAGTTCGCTGAAAGACTCTAGAGGGAAGTACAATTTCAACTGCCCAACCCAGTCGTCTTTAAGTTTGGGGTATTTTGGAAAGCTAAGACTTAGATCTATATTGTTCTTGGCCTACTTGAGGTAGCCAAAAGCTGCGCAATGGGTCATTTAAATATTGAAACTCATATATGTCATAAGACATATACGTCAGCGCTTGTTTGATTTCTAGATATGTCCACACTGCAATGTAAACAACCGCAACCATGAATTCAAGATTTGAATGCTTTGTGAACTTGCAAATATGGTGGCGCCCAGGAAATTCAAGACAGGATAAGCCCCTACTTTCAGTTAAATAAATAAAAAGGCTCAAAAAATTAATCTATTGCTTGAATTTGTTTATTCAGAGTCTGACTTAATTAAGTAAATTAAGTATGAATTATCTGAATTCCAGAGGTTTCGTTTAGAATCAGAATCACACCCTGAGCCTACAAGCTACACCCTTCTTGCTCATGAACCTCCCAGGAATTTTATCAGCAAGACAAAGTTGACTTATGCATGAGAATCCAATCCAACTTCAAATCATCTCATTACTATTCTGTGCTTTAACAACTTTCAACACCCACTGTTTGGTGGGGCTTGTTTGAGTCCTCTGTACTGCACAAGGAAGTGCAACTTTAGCTCTCTCGGAGCCAAAGAATATCAAAAATTCCTGCGGTCCAACCCAGCGGCAACACTGTGTGAAAAGTCAATATTTGCCAACTCAGCTCACACACATGCTGTTTGACTTGATCCCGTCTGGCCCTTAATAACACCCGAAAACACATTAACCACGTGCCTCCCACACACCAGGAAAGCCTTTGGCAAACAGCTGAAAAATGGCAGAAGAGCACAATTTATGTACCCAATGGTGCTACGAAAAGGGAAACTTTACCCTGCTGAAATAAACAGCTCAAGCTAGGTTTTGAAACGGCTGGTGGCTGGTTGACCAGTTGAGACCACCTCCATACTCAACATGGTTTAACCAGCTCAAGATATGGTCATTTCAACCTGACATTTTACAACAGGGTAAAGTTGCCCCCACGCTGTGAATTTACTCACGTCACCGAATGCTTTTCCAGACCTGAAACTATAGGGAGATGAAAATCATCCCACAGACGCCCACAGCTCCCGCACCCAGAGCACAAAGCTCACCACTGAATGATTAAGCTAATCCAGTCATCTCGGCCATTACTAACTCGGAGCGGTCAAAGAAACTAAATCAGCAAAGCCGTCTCAAAACCAAACCACAGAGGAGGCTCTGTTCTCCTTTTTCAACCTCATCTATGTTTCTGGTGAGACACACAGGCACGACACACTTTTCAGCCAACCTTACCTCAGGAGAGAACGGTTCAGCAAACACACACTAGACCAAGCGTGTTCGGCTCCACAGTTACACACAGCCCGGAAGGGGATAGTACACAGAAATGTGGCTTCATTACAGCCCAGTGAAGGAATAGCGTGGACTTTGGTTGCTGACATGCATTGCGCCATGCTGTGTCAGCCCTAATGTTTCCATGTAAAAATACATGTGATGACAGGGGGATTACAGTAGGTGATTTCCTTTCTGGCAAGACAGTAGAAATGTTCTTGCTGCAAATGAAACTTCTTTGTGGCCACTGCATTAGAAACTGCTCATAAACGCTAGCAAAATGAATCACCCATTGAAGATTCACTGAGAATCATTACACGACTGCATGAGCTGCTCAGGGCGCATTTGATAAGCCATATATTTATAATAGTATGTAAAAACAAAACAATGTGTTATAAAGTAATATGTACTACTGATGAGCGGCATTTGTAAGACTTTCACAAGCGCACTACAAACTGCTTGATCTTATTTTAGTTTCATTTATTTCTCCTTTATTTAACAAGGTGAGTCCCACTGACAACATAATGTTCAATACAATACAAAAGCACGACACAAGCACACATGAATACAATCTCAAGTAAAACAGTCTCAAGTAAAACAGCTGCAGACCTCAGTTTTTATAGTCCGAAGTAAAGGATGAAGTGATCCATCTTAATATCTTTATGGATCTTGAAACATATGAATAAATAAAATGCCTCTAAACAAAGGCAAATCCCTTGTTCATTTGAGCAGTCCAGCAGACTGCTTGACCCCGGGGGTTGGGTGTGGAGGTGAAGGTGAGGTTCTTACCTGCTGCAGCATTTCCTCCGTGGAGTTGAGCTTGTGGAGGTGCTCGTCCAGGGAGCTCTCCAGGTCCCGGATCTTCTCCCCCTGGGCCTCCACCTGGTCCGTGAGCACGCTCACCTGCCCGACGACAGGGAGAACGTTCAGCCACCGTCACCTCCAGGAACCCCCCCGCCTGGGAAACGCGCCAATTCCCCCAACCACGCGCTCAGTCGGCCGTCCAAAGTCCACCTCCCTCTCTCCCTCCCCCCCCGGGAGTCTCCACTACAGCAAATCCTGCTACCCTTTCTGTCAGGAAAAGCAACCGCGCTGCAACAAAAATGATTCAGTCAACCTCTCCTCGACCTGTTCCGCGGCACCCTGTGGAAGAAATGCCCCCCCTCCGCCCTCCGAGAAGTCAACTGCTCCGGTCAACCCGGCGGAAAGCAGGTAAATGGGAGAGCTGACCACCTTCAGAGAAAGCTGCAGCCAATCCCCTTCTCAGTTACTCAACCCAAGCCTCGCCCCAACCAATGGTGTTGCTTTCTGAGGGGGGCTGGAATGCACTGTGGTAAAAAAAAAAAGGCCGACGCTGGCACCTGACTGCAGACAAGCCCGATCCAGAGATTATCCCCGCGCAGCAAGCCGTAACACGACTGAAGAGTGCTAGGCTACCTTCTCTGCACCTCATACTCTGAGCTGACAAATTACCACATGTCAGGTGTGTGTTATAAGCATGTTTCGCGTGTAGCGTTCAAGTTGCTATTACAGTGCTCTGTGATACTGGACCTGCTGCAACTGCTGTACAGACACAGCTAGTGTTCTTCTCCTCTCTTTCACACAGCTGTGATATTAGGCAACCTCCCCTGTTTAAATTCGGCAGGACGGCACAGCCCCCGCGCCAGGGGAACAAGGGCTCCGGATGGCCCCCTTCTCAATCATGAACTCCTGTTCAACCGAGGTAACCCCCCCTCCCACACATACACACACACACACACACACCCATCTCCAATGTGACAGAATAAAGGCAGTCTCTTTCTTAGCTTCAACCCGAAACAGCCCCGATCACCACACACATAATAACAGTCAGTCAATGCTTTAGGGGGTAGTCGAGGGTTGGGTAGGGGGGTGGTCAGGGGGTCGGGTGGGGGCGTGAAAGGGGGTACCTCACCTGCAGAACCAGCGATTCTTTGTCCCCCTCTAAACGAGCCAGGCGCTCTTGATAAGACTCATTGTTCGCGGGAGGCCGGAGGTTCACCTACAGAGAAGAAGCGAGAGAAAGAAACAGTCACTAATGAGGGGAAGCCACTGAGTGATAGCGAGGGGTAGCCGGCAGCGAGCTCTACAACGTTTTCATTGGCAATTTGAAAAGTTGAAAGAGCAAACACCAATTTCTAGCAGCTCTAATCTCTACAGTCCCCACTAAAATAGCAATTCTGGTACACTGGCGTTTTGTGAGAGTTTTATGTTTTCTAATCTTGTCCTTAATGCCTTGAGGAAAGAGCAACGGCTGGCTTCTCCGTGGTGGGTGAAGTGATTTATCTGGGGGCCCAGGGAGGCAGAGAGACCCGGCTTTATTTAGAGCTGTGTTTTAAACTTGCTGGCGGCTGTAAAAAGCTGGCCGTTATGCGCATGCTAACACTAGAGGGACAAGTAGCTGTGAATCTCCATACATTGAAAGTTTGGTTAAATTAACATTGTGGCTGGACAACTGCCATTGTCACTCACAAGAGAAATAAATCTTCTGCATAAACAAGTTACTGCTTAAAATGTAAATCAGTAAGCTTTCTTGAATTTTAAAGTGAAATATAAATAATGTTGTTTAATTTGTCGTTTATGCAATGTACAAACGGCAATGATCTCATGATAGCGGAGACTGAGCTACTTTCTAGAAAACTGTGGATCATTAAATGTAAGAAATAAACACTGGCCGTTTGACTGTAACAGGAGTGATTATGGGTGTTTTATGTTTACTGCAAAATCTGTCGTCATCATCACTTCAAGTGTTTGGCTGTCAGACGCACGTGCAGACTGAACAAACTGACTTCATGAGAGAAGCCGAACCAACCTGCCCCAAACCGAATGCCAAGGTGCCTCAGACCGCAGACGGAGATGCATCCCATGTTATTCTCCAAAGCCAGGATTATGTAACACTCAGACACAGAAGTCTGTGTATTTACTGAAGTACAATTAGTCATAATAGCTGTTGTGCAAAACACAGGCGTTCCTTATAATGGAAACTGACTTAGCCTGTTAGCAGTCATCTTTGCAGCAGCAATGAAATGCTGCTGTCACATACAATCTGCCAATTTATGCAATGGGGGGGTGATGTGATTAGAAATGTCACTTGTCACTGCTGGACTTTCAGAGGACAAACCACTCATAAAGCTTTATCATAGAGACCTTTCCTGCGACTGTTTTTCTGTGATAGTCGCGATAAGGCAGTTTCAAAATCGTAATTGAGCCAGGGCCGAAAACCGAACGGTGCGGCGCTCTGCAGCGTCCGAGACCCAGACCCAGGCTCAAGGCTGTCTGTGGTTCAGCCCCTGAGTGGCTCCCTCTCAAGTGATTTTAGAAACAGAGGCAGGTCAACGTCCGCAGGGCAGCCGCCATGTTCTCACCAGAAGGCCGATTAAAAAAAGGCTGCCCAGTTACTGGAACATGAAAAACAACCTGAAGGGCCTTCCATTGGATGTGAGGTTGAAAAAAAATGTATAAAAGGGATTTCATTCGTAAATGTAGTTTTGCACTAAAGCACTATTGCCATCATGCGACTTCAACCCGTGCATCACATCGATTTGTGTTGCATTGCTCCCGCATTTAAATCCTGAAAGAGGTGGAATCCATCAGTGCTCATGAAATACCACAAAAGATGTGAAAGTAAATGTGGTCACGGTATCGACACACAATGCACAAACGACAATATCATCACAGAGTACTTTTTTAATTGGCTGTATTAATTGGTTTAATTGCTCAAGGGTCCCGGAAAACTCTCATACACAGAATGGCCAATTGGCTAACAAGCTTTTTCAATCCACTGCTACAAATAACACAATAAATGTTGCACATGAGCTGGCCAATAAACACATACATTGTGTACACAAATCCCTATCAGGAAATGGAAAAGAATGCAAGTGGGATTTTAAAAAAAGGTGCCCTGCTCCAGTACAAATGAAGCTCTGCCTAAAATAGGACTCTGGTTTGGGACCAATGCCACCATAACTGCCCTAATTCTGCACTGGGCTTCCTTTGGATGAAGCATGGCAAGACGAAGTTCTCATTCCCCTGAAGCTACAATACAGTTGTCATGGATTTAGGTTCTGTAGAATCAACAACCTTTGACAAGAAGAGATCTTTGTGGCCTTTGTAATGCAAACTCAGTCAAGAAGTTCCTTTAAGTCACAGGAATTTAACAGTAACCTCCAGGACACAGTTTGAAGCTGGATCTGGATACCACCATTACTAACAGCACATAACGGCAATATGGGTAGAAATGGTCCATAAAATGAATGCAATGCTGTGCTCAGACACGTAAATCAAACCAAGGTCTTGAAAACACATCCGGGTTTCAGGACTTCCCATTTTCTCTCCTCTTTTGAGACAAGCCACTGTTGAGACAAGGGCTCTCTGAGCAGCGTGGGACTGTTAACAGAAAAAATTTATAGAAACCGTAGCTCCCCCTTTTTTTTCTGATTCAAGGCAACCCGCAAGCCATGGTATTTCCCTGATTTGACCACTGACTGGAGGCTCTTAAAGGCGTACACGCAGAACAATCATAACTATGTCACTGTCAGAAATGGGTGAGAAATGAATGAAGGAGATCGCCCTTTCTTTCTGCAAAAAGCCATATTAGCGTTGGATGAAGGCTATGATCTGCTGAATCCCCCATTGAAATAGAAGAACAAGGATACTCAGAGGGGGGGGCGTGAACTTTTTTGAATCTACTCAATGAACAGTAGGTGCGCTTTTTTCTTTAACCGCACCATTCTGGTGGAGCGTTGCTACGTAACCGTTTCCCGCTGCACCCCCCTCTGTCGAGTGCAGCGGTCAATCCTCTTGACCTACTCTAAATACCTGTCACATATCCCAGTTACCACCATTCCTTTCAGCTTGTTTCAAGTTCCTCATTAGTCACAATGACCGAGAGAAACGCTGCCGCTTGTGCATAGGTTTTCAAAAGTACTCTTTAAAATGTTTTATGTCTTTCCAGCCCACTTGTAATAGTGAATTCTTTGCTCTGCTCCAAGCTGTCTTGATATGTTTATACTTGGCATGTTTTTCTATATATGTGTTTATACTATGAATCTTTGCACAAAATCATAGGCTAATGACCCTTATTGTTTACTTCTGATGCCACAAGATGGTATAACTAATGGCTGGCTCAAGGAGATAAGCCTTCGTTAGCTGCTAAATGAAATCACAACATTAGAAGTTATCTTTCACTTCCACATTTTCATTCAAAACATTCGTTCTCCTTCAAGCGGTCTTAAAAAAAAGTCTTACAAAAATAATAAATCGAGCAAAATGTTCAAAGAGGAATGTGAAATTTGACTTCCCCACTCGTCCTAAATAAAACACAGATGATCTTTGTCCCCCTTTTGCTGCCACAAAATTACACTCTCCTGAAAAAAAAAAAATGGTCCCAGATCTCAATAAATATTTTCTCTGAAAACAAAGTATTCAGAAAAATACCTGGAAAAAGTGATACAGTAGAAAAAAAATTACTTCTCCAGGAAACCACACTTACCTTTTTGAGCCAAGTGAAATGCTTGTAAAAATCAATGTCACCCTCCATGCTGCAGGCCCATTTTTGCTTCAGCTTTCTCCAAAGTCTACAGCAACTTTTCCTGGCAGAGGCTGAAGTAGCGGAAAGCCAGGTCACTGTTGCTCCACGCTCCCGTTTCTGAGGAGCTCCTCTCTGTGTGTGGGGTAGACCCCTGCCCTGTCGCCCAGCCTCTGTCCCTTCTCCCCGCTGACGGAGGGAGCCAACTGTACAAACCCAGCGATGGAAAGTGTGGCCTGGTCCCGAGCCGGCAGCATCTGGTTCCAAGCGCAGAACGCGAGGCTGAGCGACAGGGTCTAATATCAGCCTGCTGCCTGAGAACACAAATCATGCCAGCTGGCTTTTCTCCCTCTCTTTCTCTCCCTCTCTCTCTCTGTCTTTCGCTCGCTCTCTCCCTCTCTCTCTCTCGCTCTCTCTCTCAAGGAACTGCTCTAATTAACTTAACTTAGTCTCCAAACTTAACAACCTTTGAGGTTATTTTTGTGGGGAGAGATAAAAAGAACATTCTGGGATGCTCCCTCTCTCTCACACACACTCCCTCTCTCTCTTTTTGTGGAAGGATGCAGTGATTATGAGGGGGGGGGGGGGGGGGCAGTGTCCCTGCTCTCAGTTTAAACATGGGCTGGAACTCATTACCCCTGGGCCCCGTTTCCTGTGGGAGCCCAGTAAGAGCCCCCCACTGGGCCCACAGAGCACCGGCCATTTGCCTTCCTCAAGAGACTTAAACCAGGGAAAGAAAAGTCAGAAAATGCTAATGCTAACTATTCCATAGCCATAGCGATGGACCCCAATGGGTCCCATGGCTGTATATATCCCAGCCACGCAGTGATCTCTTATAAGATCTGTTATTTCTGAGCGGGGGGTGGGGAAGGAAGGGAGAGGGTTTGAGATCTTTGGGATCTTTCCGGTCAGTGGAGCTGAGTCTTAAACGCCTCTCAGTGCAACTGCACGGCAGTGTTCTCCAGAGGGAAACTGGACCTTCCCATTATTTGAAGCTCTGTAAGCCCAACCGCTGGCACTGGGGGTCGGGCAACGGGTCTACGACAGGAAACGGCGCTACATTTCACGCAGCTCAGAGGCGTAAAGATGGCCCGGAATGGGTGGGGTGGGCGGAGATTATCTGCCAGTTGCTTTGATCTCTGCCATAGCAGGGATCAGGCCAACTAAGAAGCCAAGAATTTGCTCCTCTGATGGGGTCAGTGCTGTAACACTGCAGAAGTGTGGTGGCCTGTCCCAGTCTATGTCCTCATGTATTCACATGTGCTGATCCACCAATCACCTACGATAAAAGAGCGGTGATGTGAAAATATGTGCCTGTGAATGTGGGCCCACAAACTGCTGGCTGCTGCACATTCCCAACTCAGCTGCAGGGCAGTGGGGATGGCTGTCAGCCCTACTCTCCCATAATCCCACAGGACCAACACCTGCTCTGCTCCTATCCTACCAACAGCACTGGACACATGCATGCATGCAGACACACCACACACACACACATGCATGCAGGCGCACACACACGCACACATACACACAGACACAGACACACACACAGACACAGACACACACACACACACACACACACACACACACAGACACAGACACAGACACACACACATGTATGCAGACACACACACAACAGATGCAAGCAGACACCCACACACACATGCATGCACATCTACAGTACAAACTGCTAGGTTAATGCAAAGATTTTTCAGAAGGATTTCAGTTTGAAGTCCAGTATCTTGGACAAATTAGTACAATTCCAGCCATTTCACAAAAGGGAAATTTGCACGCATTCAGTATGTATGCATGAATCTTTTCTTTTTAAAAAAAGAAGATGCCATAATATTGCATCATCTGTTATTGAAACACATTTTTCTTCTGAACAAAAATAAATCATCTCTTCCTGAATAAAGATGAAAAAACCTCAGGATAATAAACACAATTTCCTCCGTTCACCATGGTGAATAGGCCAATATGGACTGTAGAAGATCTGTCGCCTTTAGCCTGCCGTGCAGAATAATGCATTTTAACAAGGCAATGAAACAATTCACTGAGCTTGTGAAGTTCATCTTAAGGTCAGTCCAAGTTCATTAAGTTTTGACTTTGTTTTGAGTAAAACAGCCTATTTATAACAGGCAAACAAAAATAAGTTTGGGCTGTGGTAGCTAACCACCAAATTATTTAGTCTAAGTTCTTTCAGTTGTAGCAATACTTCCTGACTTGGAGGTGGACTGCTGCGGACTTGAAATTGAATGTCTCATAGGTTTTAGTGCATCCGCAGATACACATTATCATTATCTCTATATGTGGCCTCTCTGTGCAATTTTGATCTGGTTGGAACCATTGCTTTGTGCCAGAGGGTGATAACGATGATTAGTTGCAGTGTTTTTCATGGGAAATAATGATAAAAATGCATATTTAATATAGCTAGAGCCATTAATGAGGCTGTAGTCTATAAATATGATTTTATTTTATTTCATAGCCAGCTAGAATGTCCAGAAGGCTTTACAATTCACTGCTCATTAAGAATGAGCAGGCAGACACAAACACTGCCACACACAATCATGCATGCTCGCATGCAAACAACAAATACACACACGCATGCACTATGTGACCCAGTTACAGCCGTTCCAGTCATGCTGGGATCTGGCTTCTGTTCTGCTTGTTTTCAAGTGATCTGAAGAAATCCTTGCTGCAGGCTTCTCAGCTAGACACGGGTAGACACCTGCCATGAATTACGTGTATAGATTTCTACTAAACCACCATTTGGGGTGCTCTTTGAATGTTAAATTGAATAGGGATTCTAGGGGGATTTAGAAGGCCTCGGTCCACTGGTAATTTATAAGATACTATAGCTTATGGCCACTGAAAACGCCAGTGTAGCCCTTGCATGCCCTTGGTAAAGCCAGATTTCCTTCTCATTATTAATGCGCTTGTCTGGCAAATTGATCTCCACTTGAAAGCTTGTGTTGTTTCTAGACCGTAAAGCTCCAAGCCTTCCTCTTGCTGATTAGGAAAGCTCTGTGTGGCGTGTCATGGTCCAGTCGAATCCTGCTCTGCCAAACAGTGCAGGTTTGCTTCAGCAATCGTAGACACCTCCGGTGACAACCCATCTCGGGGGGATACACCATGATAGCCCTGTTCTCATAATCAAATATGTCCTCATAACGTCAGTACATATTTAGGTGAATTGGTTGCAGAGACCATAAAAACCAACACACACACACACACACAAACACACACACACGCACAGTACTACCCACTCAGTGCCTCTACCTTTGATGCCAGCATCACATTCCTGTCCACACAAAGACCAAGTCAAGCCCACTCCCTGCAACACATTTTGAGGGGCCTCATTGCCCTGTGAACAGAACTGTCCCAGAAAACTGTATGCGTATTGCTCCCAGTTGTTCTCTCTAACATCCTGTCTGGCCAGACCCACCACATCCCCATTATCCCCAAACATTTACCCTACTTTTCTCAGTCTCCCATCTACAGCTTGTTCTAGAGCTGACAAATACAAATGCCATACATGAGTACACTGGATGAGAAATGTGTAAATTAGCTGCAATTTTCTCTCAATGTAGTGTACTTTGATATACATATTTCTGGGGTTTGGCTGAGTGTATTCGCAAGCAGACCTTTCAGGATGTAAGCCATACATTTTAGGAGGTCCTACACAGGCGGAGTAATTTTTGGGTCCAATCACAGTTCAATAGATCAAAGAGGAAGAGGCGGAGTCATCTCTGGGCCCAATCACAGTCCAATAGGTCATAGAGGAAGAGGCGGGGGGGCAGGCAGATGTTAATGTCACTGCCTGTCATTTCCAACACCATTGGAAAATAGCATGGATAAGTTGGGCAATCAGCAGTATGTTTAGTAGACATACATATTCTGAAGACATAGAAGTTTTGGGCATGGATATGTACTGTGTGTCATCAATACTTCATTTAGAGAAATGTTTTTGCCCACTTCATGACTTTCTCATCCAGTGCACTTACGTATGTGACAGTAAGAAAGTAAGCTGTTTCGGACATGGCCGTTGCGTGTTGCGGAGAACCCCAGCCTTCTCATTCGTAATTTCATTCCCCCCCCTCCTGAAGAGAGCGGCCTTGCATATATGTGGGGAGTGTGTGCATTTGATCCCGCGCGAGAAGCAGCGGGATGCATGGCACATGAAACCTCTCGTTTAACGGAATGCACGGGCCCCGGAATTTGCGCTCGGAAAGGGGCTGTCCCCGAAGTCGGCACTTGTTCTGCAGGAGGGCCAGGACACGCTTCCTCCTGTCCGTCACTGAGCGCAAGCAATTAGGTTGGGCCCTTGAGTAAGGCCCTTAACCCATTGCTCCAGGGGGATTGTCCCCTGCTTAGTCTAGTCAGCTGTTAGTAGCTTTGGATAAAAGCGTCAGCTAAATAACATGTACGAGTTGTTTGTGGCTAAGCCTCAAATATTCTCCCTCAATGGTTTTCTGCTCAAGCGAAAGGGCAACCGAGCAAAACACTTTCCGTCTTGTTGCTTCAAATCCTAATTACATTTGAACCTTAAATCCTAATTACATTTGAGTCCACCACAGCAACAGCAGAACTCTTAAACAGCGTCTGCTGATATGCATTTGGAAGCTGTCAAAACACACACACACACACACACACACACACAGACACCCAAACACCCCCCCCCCGCCCCACACACACAAAAAAAAGCAAGCAAACAAGCAAAATACTTAAGGCGCTGCATCTAATCACAACATCTGAGGAAAAATCACGAGTTTCCCTTCCCAGTAACGACTCTCTCGTTTTCAGCCCCCCCTCTCTGCACATTACCGTTAACCAGCAGCACATTTTCCTTTCAGCTGAGTGACAGTTGCCACGAGGAGGACCCTAAATGTAGGCATGGGGCATTTGAAGTTGCGGGGGTCCTTCCTTTTTTGGCGGACTTCAAAGGCCTGCGGAGACGAGCTAGACGGGGGGCAGCCCCCCCCCCCCGAGTCACAGCCACTTAATGAGCCATTAAGGCAGCATTCCCAAAATCAATCTCCTCTCAGCCCCTCAGGACGGTTTCTGACTTACCCCTCGCGTCCCGCGGACGGTTTGGGAGCCCTCGTCGCGGTCAGAAGGAGACAGTGCACAGAGAGAGGGAGAGAAAGAAAGAAGGAGAGAGGGAGTGGGGGGGGGGGGGGGGGGGGTAGCAGTTCAGGAAGTTCAGCTCCACCCCTAACAGAGCCCCAGAACACTGCTTAGACTTTTCTTTTTTCTTTATTACCACGTCCAACTTTCCGCTCTCAGTATGATCCAAAACAAGCTTCGGCATCAGACAAAGCTCCAAACTCAAGCTTGGGAACACTGGTGCGTCTGTCTGACAGACATCTGCAGCTTTCAGCTCTACAGGCAAAGAAAGGCTGAAAGTGTGTGCATGCTGTATGGCAAGGAAAGACAAAATGAATTAAATATAACTGAATCAGTCAACAAAACTTTACATCCGCAACCAGCATGCGGTTACCTGATAATGACATTTCTTACACTTTAGAAAGATTATGCCAAGATGCTCAAATGGAGTTCTCTCCTCTGGGTGCAGCGTATGGGGGCGCAAAGCTTTGACAGGGATGGGGTGGCCTTGGATGGTGGGACCCAATGTAAGATGTTTTCACGCAGCCAAAAAAGAAACCTCGGCGGAGCCCCTTTCTGTGTGATACCTACTTCCTCAATTTTAGAGGCGATGAAAATGAAAAAGAAAAGCCCAACAGCACAACAGGAACCGAAACCTCTCTTACTTCTCCTAACCATAGTGAGGAAAATAGGAAGTGGGGAAACATTTGTCAATGAAATATGCTAAATAAATAGGTTTTCTAGAAGGAAACGGTTGAGCTGAAAGACATCATGCTACTCTCATCTGAGCCTCTTCGCCAAGCCAAACAGACCTTAAGTCTCAGAAGGCAAAGAAAAGGTGAAAATGTTGTCAGCCATTTTGTCAAGTACTCCAAATGGTGCCCAAATGCATTCTGGAATCAGAGCTTCAACACATTATTCAACATGGCCTGTTGCTGCAATATATAGCTGCCGCTGTTTGGTAGCTAATAAATAGGATGTCATTTGATCTGTTTCTCACTGCTATGTGCTTGTCTACTGCATATGGTTTATCATTTTCCACTAATCACAGCCAATGATACACTCTTTGAAACCTGCATATTTGCTATAGCGCCCTCTAATGGCTGACACACAGTCGTAGCAAGTGTAGAGGTCAATATACCCAACAAGATTCATGATGATCCGCCATTGCTAAGCCTGTCAAATGGCAGCTCATTTCTGATTGGCTGATCGCAGCAAGAGAGATTACATATACCACGCTTCATGCAGATTCCTATTATCTTCCAGGAGGAGTACGATTTTCAGTGTTTTTAAAAAATTCCAAATGGTGGAAAATTTAAGTAGGCGGAAGTTATTGCTCCTTGTGAGGAGTGGCATATGTGGAACAGGAATTTGTGACTGTAGCTCAAACAGAGCAGGAGAAATGTCTGTTCAAACTGTTGCTATTTCAATCTATTGCTATAGCGCCACCGTGGGGCCAATTGGTGTCATCTTTGTTTCTTTGCCATTTGGAGTGACCCTCTATGATCCTGTGTGCTGTGCGTGAAAATCCCAGGAGATCAGCTTTTTCTGAGATGCTGAAACCACCCTATCTGGCACCAACAGTCATTCCACGGTCAAGGATCACACTTCTTACCCATTCTGACATTTGGTCTGAAAAACAACTGAACCTCTTGACCACATCTGCATGCTTTTATGCATTTAGTTGCTGCCACATGATTGGCTGATTAAATATTTACATTAACAAGCTGGTGCACAGATCTATCACATAAAGTGCTCACTGAGTGTATTTCGCCAACACAGAATGTGCTAGTAGGCTATTTCAGCAGAGATGTAACTCAAGCCAGCGTTTTTTAATGTTACATGGTAATTTGAAAATTATTTTGAGCGATTAATATGTATTTATTTATTTATTCACACAAGAAGCAAAGGAAGAGGCATTTGATTACGCCATCACAGGGCGCTTTACCAGTCAGCACAGGCAGAATCGGAACAGCTGTCATTTAAAACTATTTGTTGTTATTAAAACTAATATATAAACAAACAAGCTTAAATAACTTTTGAAAAGCACTCACCGCACCCCGCTCCAGCCACTCCATCAGGATCTGTGCCGTGGCCCCGGGGACCTGGCTCCGGAGGGCATCCCGGTCCTCCTGGCTGACCTGAACCTCCAGCGCTGCCCGCAGGTCCTCCGCCAGCTGCAGCACCTGCCGCGGGCTGGCGTACCCCGGAGAGCCCAGCTCGAAGCCGCCATTGCTGAACTCAGCCGCGGCCTTGGAGCCTGCGGCACAGAGAGAGACGTCACGGGAGCACGCCCTGCTATGAGAACTCAGCTGCCCAAGCTGGTCTAGCTGGGTAAGAGCTGGTCAACCAGAATGGCCAAGCTGGGCACAAAGCTGGTCTAGCTGGGTATGAGCTGCTCAACCAGAATGGCCAAGCTTGTTATAAAGCCAGTCTAGCTGGGTATGAGCTGCTCAACCAGAATGGCCAAGCTTGTTATAAAGCCAGTCTAGCTGGGTATGAGCTGCTCAACCAGAATGGCCAAGCTTGTTATAAAGCCAGTCTAGCTGGGTATGAGCCGGTCAATCACCTGACCTTGCGGGCACCCAGAACCCCCGCCCACCAACATCGTGACTCGCAAGCTACCCACATCTCCCCGAGAATCACCAAACTTAATATCGACACCTTCAGGGTGCTGGAAATGAACTCAAACGGGTGCACAACAAAGATACGAACATATGGGTGCTATTAAGGCACCGCAAGCCCATGTGGCGCTGATATTCAGAGCAGATCATTTTAAAATTCAGTGCTGTTGATGAGTCCAAAAATACACAGTACCAAAAATGAAAAACAAAATTCTTAAAGCTATTATAATTTTCAAATTCAAGTCATACATAATACTTATTTGCACAGCATGCAAATAATGAGGTAAATATCACATTACATTTCCACATTTCTTAAGCCTTTCCAGATTAATACTTGTAGATTATAAGACTGTTTAAACCATTAATGATAGCATAAGATTTTTTATAAAGTGAACAATATGTGTTTTAGAAATTAATTGGCAATAATAGGAATTGGCACCAAAATTGTGGCAAGGCAGCAAATGTGGCCATGCTGTCTGACACCTTCAGATCAGTACTGCATTGGGATTTCTAACTGACTTACAGAAGCCTGGCCACACTCAAAAACTTGAGGTCACGTGACCTCACCAGGGTAACGCCAAGGAAGCCTCATCCACTCATCTGGACATGTCCCTGAAAGTGCTGGGAGTCCAGGGTCACAAGTCCATTAAGTCTTAATAACAAATGTTGTGCTTCAATCACTGCATAATCGCTGTCGTTATGATGGTGAGTATCTACCTGATGTCACATGCACAGAATGAACACAGGTCATATAGGTATGTTTGCTATTACAAAGCCCAACAGTTTATATGCCTGATTGACAGAGCAGGAAAAACTGGCTTTCAAAAACCAGGAAGTCTAAACAAGCAAAGGTACAAAATCCAAAACCAGAGCAGAGGGAACAGAAATACAGGCTGAAATACAACAATAACAAGCAAACAATGATAAACAGGTGAAATTAATGACAAGAGACAGAAAGGAAGTACATATAAGGAGTGGGAGTTGGAGACACCGAATAGGGAGGGAACAGGCGAAAGGAATGAGTGGCAGAACAGACTAACCAGACTACGGAGAGGGACAGGGGACAAAATGCAAAGAAAATAGAAAAAACGCAGAAACTGGGGAGCAAAAATGAAGGGAACACATAGAAAGGGAAAAAAACAATGGGAAAAAGGCACAGACCTGAGATGTTCTACATGGCAACGCTCGTAAACTTGAGTTCAGCGGTTTTTGTAAATGATTTTCACAAGCCCAAGGATAGTCAGTGAGTGACGCAACAGGCACTTGGTCCATATGTTTTCTACAGTCTAAGTGTATGATCAACGTGCTTATATATGTATCATGCATGCTTCAGGAAGAGTGTGTGAGGTTAAACTTCATAAGCAGTGTGATTAGAGTCCTTAAGCTCTTCAGTTACACTAATACTGCTGAACCCATTAAAGGTTCTCTCAAGCATCCGATGTCAGTGCCTAATGCAGAATATTAACGTTGCATTCTGGTGCCCTAATGGCATACCCCTAATTAGCTTCAGTTAAGCCATGGATGGGTGACTGGAACTTATTAAAATTTCATGTTTTCAGTTCTGAGGTCAACTTACAGTCCGATCGTGTGCATTCCCTGAGAACATAATGTCTAAACAGGGATTTCATGGATGTGAAAAATGTATTTTGCATCCATAAATGCACAAGGATGCCAGAGGGTCTTGTGGTATACAAAAAAAACAGCATGAATTATTCACACACGCAGGACTGTTACCATTACACAACTGTACAGCAAGTGTAATCCAATATCAAAATGCCTCTGTTCATCTTGTGTGTACTTCATGGCTGTGTAATCACAAGGACACAAGCATGGCAGATTATATATGTTTTTCATTTATCATTATATATTGCGTGGATATGCATTTCTATACAATGGTGAATTTGGGGTTTATTGTTATATAGATCTGATTAAATGTACACAATAAATTTCATGAAACCGTGATGTTAAGGATGCCCTTTATTTTGCTTGGGAAAGCATCAACAAATATTCTACTTAATCTTTTTTCAACTGCCATTGTACATCAATTGAACAAAACAATTTAGTGGGCAAATTAACCATAAATCATCATGCCACTTATGAAACGTACTTACAGAATCCAAAACGGTATCTGGACTTTGCCTAGTTGTCAAAATGTGTTCTCTCAATAAGAGATAAACCTTGGGTCTACTGCAATCGGATATATTGAAAAATGTTATTACAGTCCCGCAGCAGTCAATTCCAAAAGCGACCAGTAGATGGCGCTTGTTTGACTTCAGACGGGAGCACCGCTGGATTGCAGCCCCTACAGTTGTGTTCGGATAGATTCCGGAGGATTATGCCCATTCTCTCACCACAGGCTGTTCTTTACGACATGTTGATCTGCCGTTTCACTTCATGACAGCACACAGCATGCTAACAGCTTCCATTCAGCTTCAGGGCATCCATACTCATGTTTAATCATGTCAACATATTTCAAAAGACTGACAGATACGTGAAATGCTAGTGCATTTTTACTGTAATGCGATTTTAATGATATTCTATTTGTAGTTCTAATCGAAAGCCCATTTTCAAAATGGCTTTAAATGACGTTTGCCATAAATATTGGTCGTGAATGTTCACACTGTCATCCGGCTATTAAGAATAAACATGGCCTCATGCCTCATTTAATTTTGTCAAATTAATTAAATACTTATATCACATCACATGACCTGACAGAGGGGAGGAGCCAAATATTGACAGACAGGGCCAATAGGCTGGGGCTTCATGTGGTACCGCAGTTGAAGTGTTTTATTTCATTCGATTCAGGGTCAACAAAGGAATTAATTGTGTCACTTAAGTCAAATTAGAGTGAGTTCATCAAAAGTGGGACATCAGGTAGAGTGGGACAAATAGGATTCTAGGTATAAAAAACTAGAAATCAGGAGGGAGGACTAAGGTACAGTTTGCAGGTATATTGCTCATTAAATATAAACAACCAATAGCTGATTCTTAAATTGTTGTGAAAGTGGTTTGATTTGTCTTAGGTGGCTGGGGCTAAACCCAATGTATGGTATAGTCTAAAGAACCACATGGTAAGCCCACTGACAAATGATCTGTCACTTATAAATAATGAGTGCTACAGTCTTACTAGATTATAAAACAGACCTGCAACTTGTTGACAAAGATTTTGAATACATTTTAGTTGCATCTTTGGGAGAAACGTGCGTTGTTTTAAATCAAAAACATTTTTTATCACTGTCCCATTTTAACTGAATGTGTTCGGTAAAGCGGGGCGGTTGTATTCATGTTAATAGAGAAAAATCAAAAATCAAAAATCAAAAATCAAAAAAGTTTCAAAAATCACATTTTATCAACGTATGGCCATATTATAATGATGATGGTATTATAAACATATACACTCACTGAGCACTTTATTAGGAACATTTGTACTTTATTACACCTACTTATTCATTATCTAATCAGCCAATTGTGTTGCAGCAGTGCAACGTATACAATCATGTAGATACAGGTCAGAAGCTTCAGTTAATGTGCACATCATTACATTACATTACATTATTGGCATTTGGCAGACGCTCTTATCCAGAGCGACGTACAACAAAGTGCATACCCATAACCAGGGATAAGTTCGCTGAAAGACCCTAGAGGTAAGTACAATTTCAACTGCTACCTGTACAAGAAAGATAAGGACAAGGGCCATTTTTTTTTTTTTTTTTTTTTTTTGAACAAACAAACAAACAGAGCAAAAGTCACCAAAGTTAACTATCCAAACACTGCTTACCTAGCCAACTAAAATACTGATACACAAGTCACAGAGACAACAATTAACCATCAACCATCAGAATCGGGAAAAAATGTTAACTAAGTGACTTTGACAGTGGAATGATTGTAGGTGGCAGACAGGGTAGTTTGATTATCTCAGAAACGGCTGATCTCCTGGGATTTTCACACACACTAGTCTCTACAGTTTGCAAAAAATGGTGCAAAAATCCAGTGAGCAGCAGTTCTGCAGACAGAAACGCCTGGTTAACGAGAGACGTCAGAGGACAATGGCCAGACTGGTCAAAGCTGACAGTAACGCAAATAACAACACATTACAATAGTGGTATGCAGAAGAGCATCTCTGAACACACAATGCATCATAACTCTAAGTGGATAGGCTACAACAGTAGAAGTCTAATAAATGCCTAATAAAGTGCACACTGAGTGTATATAGATTATTCTGTTCTGGGTTTTGAAACAATGATCAAGGGCCCCACTTATACTTAGTTCACCCTATTTGCAAAAACAAATACTCTAAATGCTTCCCTGTTCGTTCTTTAGTTTTTAGTAATGGGAGCACTTAATTTTTATGCGTGACATCCAATGCAAATGTAACCCATGGTCATGTTTGTTACCTTTGGATAGTTTGAAGTCAGATTTCGAATGGCTAGAGCCAAAAACGGCGTATTTTCTCAGGACTTCCAAATAGGTTTTTAGAACAGGCTTTTTTTTGTTCCCAGACTTTATTTAGACAGAAAATGACATGTTCGGTTTCATCCCCCAAAGCTCCGTTTTGTTCACTGTCGGGCACAAAGCATTTATCCTCTATTAGTGAAATCGGGCTGGCAATCCCTGAGCGAGAGGGAGGAAACCCGGCTCTCGACAAAGCCTCCGACCAATTTAAGAGTCGCGGTTTGCAGCACATTACCCAGAATCGAGTACAGTTTTCTGTACAAGATGCAAGCTTCAAAAGCATGACCAAAACATATAAACATGCAGTTACAATTAAATTATTGATGTATCTTCAAAGGACATCTTGCATACCTTGCATTAAAAATCTTGGCATGCCATTTTATAGCTACCCAGGAAACCTATAAGAGATGTTTATTTTGAACACGTTTGTGGGTAGGCTATTCCCCCAATGGAACTGAGACGTGTCACATGGATTTCTCGAGACCTGCGAATAATATCGGATAGAGTTTATCTTGAAAAAAGATAAAACATTTAATTAAACCCACCCACAACAGGCATCTTCAGCACGAGTGGTGAATTATTGCTTCAGTCGTAGCCCTGAATAAGAAGCGGGGGCCCGGATTATTCTCTTTGTAGTCATTATTCGCATCTTATTACGCAGCAAACTGACGTGCTGGAAAACCGTCTCCGTCACATCTACACTTGGCAGAGTTGGAGCACTAACAAGGACAGCATTCGAGTGAAACACACTCTTCTGATACCCATAAGAAAGACTACTGTACCTCAGCAAAGCTGTTCTCTGCCCTTGCTAATTGATGTATTGGCAGGATCATTAGCCTGTCACTATTTATAGTGTCCTTCCCCGTTTCCTACACAGCTTGGCCCTACAGTGATATTCAATATCCTTCTATGGGTAGATAAGCAGCACAGTCCACATTCTGGCACTACTGTACAAAGCTGGGCTGCTACCCAGGGAGAGAGGGTAGCTCTCTGGCATACTGGCCTAAGGCAAAAGCAGGTGAAAGGTTGGGTTAAAATTGTTCCTTTTAACCCTTGTGTTGTCTTAAGGGTAAAAAATGACCCGTCATTACGTTTTAACAGCAGAGCAAACCCCCTAAGTTACATTTTTTCAACTTGAAATTTCATGACAAAGTTGTTTCTTCATGCAAAATATTAAATATAAAATATTTATAAAATAGAAATTTAAATTAAGCTGCTTTATTTTCGGGGTTTAATGAAGGCGGGTCACATTACATAATGTTAAGACTACACAAGGGTTAATAGAATAAACCAAGACCACATCACTAGAAGTGTACAGTAAACAAACATACTGAATTATACAACACCCTCGTTTAAATGTTAATGTCTATTTGTAATGGAGATAGTCAGCCTGGCAAAGTGCAGTATGTCAATGCACAAGCCCTTGCACTGACGAGTTAAACAAATCGGTTTATTTTTTATTATTTGATTTCAGTTTGTGGCCATTTTCATATTAAAAATCTGTTAAATCACATATTCAAAACTGGATGTTCATGTTGGATATTCACATTGTGAAATTTTTACTGTAATTTCCCCTGCTTATCCAAGCTTTCATGCATCTGATCCCCTCTGGCACCATCAAGGACACTTATGAGTTTACAGTAATGAGTTTACACCACAGATGAGCTGTCATTTTTTTCTCCACCTGCCAATTCAGATATATAATGCCAGAATGGAAATCTCCAATGTAATAGACATGCCTGGATAGAAATCTCCAATGTAATAGACATGCCTGGATAGAAATCTCCAATGTAATAGACATGCCAGGATAGAAATCTCTAATGTAATAGACATGCCTGGATGGAAATCTCCAATGTAATAGACATGCCTGGATGGAAATCTCCAATATAATAGACATCTTATTACAAGAGGGAAATAAACTGTTGGCGCAACTGTTCTGTCTCCATATTGCTATTCTAGCTATTGTCCTTGGGAACTGCATTAGTCACCACCAGCCAGCACATTTTCCACAAAAGCACTTAGCATTGCCAAGGCTGTTTTTCACTTTCACAGAGGAACAGATTCAACTGAGGAGAGACACTCCAGAAAACAACAGGTCCTCCGGCCCCTTCCTCGGGTACTGTGCTGCTCACCCATTGGTAAATTATCTCTGTGATAACGGATGGTGACATATCGGTTTATTCATGTACCAGTGATAACAGCTGATTATCCTCTAAAGAAAGACACAATACATGAAGAGTGTACAGGCTGAAGAACATTTCTATGGTAAAGGGCTGTCCCAATACAACCCCTTATTATTCTGTGGTTTAAAAGGAGGACCACAGCAACAGGTTCAGCTGCACCAGAGAAACATGGCGGGGTTTTCCTAAACTACTTACACACCCAGCCCATTTAGTCCTCCCGCACGTGATCACTAGCTCATTCTCTGGGTTGTGAATAATAGAAGAAGAAGAAGAACACCTGTTGACGAGTGTTATGCCTTATTCATGAGCTGAATCCTTTACTATGCGATTAGCTGTCCAGCAGTTTGTTTTTGTCACATTTTTCTCTTTCTTCCTGGCCATTTCAAGCATATCTTACCCAGATGTCAAGCCTGTTTCTCAGATGTTCCCGAAAATGCATCTATCTTTGCATCATCAAAGGGTAATCTACACAATTAAAAGTATTAAGCAATATAACATTGTTAAGGGGCCTTTCATCTTACCTGATCTAAATATCAAAGGGTACTCGGTTCAGTAATGAACGACCAATGCTTTGCCCTTTGTGCCTGGCGCCTCGTTCCTTCCAGTTTTGTATTCTGGACCTATTTTCTTAGTTAGTTCAGTTTGAAAGTATTCCAATTCTTTGTTATCTTGCAGGTAATTAACCACGTATGCGTGCAGTGTGGACACGCAGAAATGAAGAGCGATCAGGAGAATAAAAGGGTGAGGAACTGACGTATTATCTTTTGAAAGGCCTCCTCGTAAAATCAGCGGCTCTCACCTGCGATGATGTCGTCCATTTGCTCCAGGGCAGCCTCCAGCATGTGGCTCGCATCGGATGCCATGGTGACGCTGCGAATGCGTCTCCTCCTCTATTTTATTCTGTCCTGCACCAAGAAAAGAGCAAAAATAAAGAAATCCCGGCTGTCAAAACTGATAACGAAGCCCAGCTAGTTCCATCAACAAGCTGACTGGCACCGCTTTCACATTCGAGAGGAACCAAGAGTTGAGATGCGGTCATACTGTACAGTGGGCTGCAGAATTATTGGCACCCCTGACTGCGAATGCACAAAAATCATACATTCATTTAATAAAAAAATCTATTTCACCAAAATCAAGGTTTCTTAATTATTGACACCCCTTATTAAGTGCATCCATCTCAGGTGAGGATAACAACATTAAGCAGATCCTTGCAAGATCCTTCACATTCTTGGGTTTGCACATATCAGCTTCAGTTCAGCCCACAGGTTTTCGATCGGATCGAGGTCCTACGACTGAGAGGGCCATTCAAGAACATGGATTTTTTCTTGTCACAGAACCATTTCTTAGTGGATTTTGAGGTATTTGAGGCATTTGGAGGTATTTGGATCTCTGTTTCAACGGCAAACATGTCAATGCTGAATCTGACAAAAACTTAAAATATTTAAATATTTAAATTAGGATTGAACGAAGGTGCTGTGGTCCGATGAGACGAAATAGAACGTTCAGAGGATCCTTTTCAAACCTGAGTATACAGATTGAATGCAATGGCTAGAGCAGAGGTTGATCCACTGGTTCTGGATGAGCATCAAAAAAGAAATGTAAATATGTTCATGACCATGACCAACAAAAGACATTTCAAGAAGAGTGTACCCAAACATAAGTGCACCCAAATATCAGGAACTCTCTTTATGCTCAAAGGTTCTGTTGTACCTCTTACATTACTGCAGGCCATTTACCAGTATCAAACAAACAGTACAACTCAACTGAAATTGCAATTAGAAATGGAATGATCTGAATTGTGAGACGGAATTAATCAGACTCAGTGAATGCCATGTAATCATCCCGTGAAGCAGGATGGAACAACTCCAATCCCCCCAAAAAATGTGGAATACAATAAATTCGATTTAAAAGTGAAAAATGTCAGGAAATTACAGGCCCCGAAAAACCCTGGTTCATCGAACAATGAGGCCAAAATACAGAAAATGAACCACGGAAGCCTCAAGGAGGTGCTACTCGACCTGCGTCCAACTGTTCCACCCGGTCGAGAGGCTGTTCAAAGCGAGGTGACCATCTGCACCTTTATCCAGAAGCAAGCGCGACTTCTCGACCGGAGGAAGCAGACTTGACAATTAAGTGCGCCTAATGAAATGGCAGGTCGCGTGCAAGTGGACCCTGCAGTAACTGCGGGCTCCAATAGGACCCGAGAGTCAATGGCGTAAATTACACGGCCAAATTTAGCCCGGCACCGCAGAGCCTAATGGGTCCATTCATGGCCGCGCACAGTCACTCTGTTTAACGGGAGTCGAATGAACCATTAACAAAGGCAGCCGTAACAGTATAACCACCACAGCCTTCAGTTAAACATGATAATGAGATCAGCACCCCCTGGTACGGGAATAGCAATAGACTATGCAGTTAATATAAGAAGCACTCCTCCAGATGTTGTTAAGAAAGACCATTTTTCAGATTGGACAAAGGATCCCCGTCGTTTATGGCAACGAACACGACAATGTGCTCCCTATGCTACAGGGAGGATTTGAAAAGATTAGCTGAATATTAAAACGATCCAATGGTGTGTTTATCTTCATTTGAAAGGGTGGTTTGGCGTTCCGTTAACCTCAGTTCACTGTTAAACCTGGGCTACTTCCTGAGCGTGCAGGAAAGGGACACATATTACCATTAAAAACTTGCTAAACCTGTTTCACAGAAGTCTGTTGCCCTGTCCTCCTTTCCTGCCGATGCTTTCTGTGAGGGCTGTGTTTGTTTCAGCTCCTTGGGCATTAGCGACGATGCTTAACAAAGGCTTGTTCTATCAGGCCGTAAAACAGACTGATAAATAAGACAGCACAATGAAGCATGTTAATGCCCAGAGCCTACAGACCTACAGCAAACACATGCATTCCTGTGACACTCTGTACACAAAAATACGCTTATCTCTGAGAAGCTGCTGAGAGAGAGGGAGGGGGAGGGAGAGAGGGAGAGGGACCGAGAGATAGAGAGAGAGAGACAGAGAGAGGGAGAGGGAGGGTGAGAGGGACAGAGAGGGAGGGAGAGAGAGAGAGAGAGAGATCGAGAGAGAGAGGGAGAGATACAGGAGAAAGCTGGGCGATTAAATCTGTTTGAAGAGGAATAACATTAACCAGCAGCACTCATACAATGTCACTGTCATCTGATTTCGCCCCGCTTCCTGCCAGACGGATAGCCCAGTCTCACAGTTATCCACAAACAAAAAAAGCATTCCAAATAAGTCCCAGTGGTCAGCTCCTCGCTGAGTTGACTTTTTGAGTCAGATACCTGCCTCTGTCGATTGTCCACTTGCGCGGCCGGAGAAGCCAAGTGCAGTCAAAGCACATTACCGTCAGAAAATCTGCACATCAGCACACAGGAGCTCAGATTATACAGAAAGCTGCAGTTCCCACAACAATGTGTTCAGCCTCTACAGCAACTCTGAGCTCTAGATGGAATTCCACAGACCACATCAATACCACACTCCAAAAATTGTTTTCAAGGGTGTAAAATAGTGATCCAGGCCAAGCTGCCAAATGCCAATGAAGCATTTTTGCATCGTTGGAGGAAAAACTCTAGCTCTCAAATACAAAATATTCCACTACCTGCTCAAGCAACTTGTTTTTACTACAAACATTCACAGCACAAACTGGTTTCGAAGGTTACGTATGGGAGTAAAATATACAATGCAAGAATTTGAACAGTGGTACAATTTCTGTTCTTATGGCACTGCATTCCAGAATATTGGATTTGAAATGAAACGGGGTTAAAGTGCAGACTGCCATCTTTAATTTGAGGATATTTACATCCATATTGGGTGATCCGTGTAGGAATCCATTTTTATACGTACCCCACCCCCCATTTTTGGGGACCAAAAGAAGACGGTCGGCCTCAACTCAAGTTGCTTCTGATTAGTCAGGTGTATTCAGTCGCTATCTAGTCATGATACTAGGCTTTCAATTGCACAATTGTCAATTGCACCATGGCTTCATAAAAAACATCAGTTTGCGAGGCAGCAATAATGAATCATTTGTATTCTTGCCATTTAGGTTCCTTCATTATAGACGAGGGACAACAAGTGAAGGAGCTAACCTCTTCCGTCAAACCTCAACTACAGCAAATCCTCTTGGATTTACTGATTACCATCATTTCATCTATCGACAAAGAACAACATATTCAAACTTACACTCCACCCGCGTCTCGGCAAAAGCCTTCGTTCCCATTCCAGCTCCGATTCTCACACCATCCCAGTCCCCCCCCAGTCGAGTCGAGGCGGCTGCGATCGAGCGTGCGGAGGATCTCCAGGCAACTCTGCTCCCGCTGCTATCTGTAAAATGATTAGTGACATCACGGATGTCACATGCCGGGCGGCGTTGCGAGTGCATTACAGCTATCCAGCTCCCCGCGTCTGGCTTCTGCGTATCATCAACTCGGAAAAACCTTGATAAGCTTTGAGAACAGAGAAGATTGTAACGTGGAAAGCTTGGCAGCCGAAGACACTTAAACTGCTCATTCGTGCAGAAAGCAGGGCCTCTTCCGCAACGCCGCGGGATTAATACTGAACTCTTAGCAGAAAAACAAACCACCGTTTACAGTAACTCTTTGTAAAAAAAAAAAAAGAAAAAAAAAAGAAAGAAGATACGTTCCAGATTATTTTCCAGGGAAGTGTTTCCACTTTGAATTGCATTTGTGCAGCAAATATCAAACAAGCATAGTTTACTAGCTTCTTGTGCAAGGTCTGTAAACACTGTAAACACTAGAAATGTACTCTTGAAGTCACCAGAATTGCACATTTACAGCAAATATAACTTTAGAACCAAAGAACCCCAGCTGTGGGTTTCTGCAACAGATACACCAGCCTCCCTTTCCTGCTGGTGGCATTATGGGAACCTCCATAATGTCTTTTCCCCCATATAAATGAGGCACAAATCAGCAGAATTTTTTAAAAACTTTATTAGTTCTGTGTCATAGCAGAGGTTTAAGCAGCAATACAACCATGCTGAGGCAGCTCAGCTAACAATCCCTCTGGATCAGGAATTAGCATGGTGTTTTCATGTCTGAAATGATTCACTGAGATCTGCTCCCATAACTCATGTAAGAATTTGAGTCATTGCATATTGTCAATGTTAAACTTAAGTCCGATTTTATTGCACACAACTTTGTTGCCTCGAGGAGATAATTACCTGACTGAACACTCAATACTACATGCAAATCTGAAAGGTGAAACATTTTTTTAAATATGAAATGTCCAATGGTGCCTGTAAATAAAATCACTTAAAAGTTTCTGCTGAGTGCAGAGCAGTTGAAGACTGCATAGACCCTTCAGAAAACCTGTCTGATGATGGAAGCAAGGAGAGAACAAACACTCCTGAAGTCTACTTGACCCAAGATGGCCATTTACATAATGGTTAACCACCCAAAAACACAGCACAATGTCAGCAAGGCAAAGTCCACCGGTGGAAGTGACCCACACTATTGACAGATGGGGGTCAGTCACCTGCAGTTCGCTTAGTCATTCTCAGAGAAAAACACTCCATACCCTGCTGAAAAAAACAGCTCAAGCTAGGTTTTGAAACGGCTGGTAGTTGGTTGACCAGTTCAGACAAGCTGCCAGCTTGACATGATTTAGCTGGTTGACTACGTCAGACAAGCTCCCAGTTTGACATGGTTTGACCAGCTCAAGCTATGTTTTGAAACAGCTGGTAGCAGGTCGACCAGTTACCAGATCAGACAAGCTACCAGCACTAGCCTGTTGACCGGCTCATACCCAGCTAGAACAGCTTTATGATCAGCTTGGCCATGCTAGTTGACCAGCTCATACCCAGCTCGACCAGCTTGGCCAGCTAATTTAACCAGCTCAATTTTCATGGTCAGACATGGTCAGGCAAACCTGATCCTAAATCAGCACTCTGAGATGCTTTAAATACAGGCCCATACTTGAAGCTTTGCTAGAAGTCTTTTTATCTCTCAGTATCCAGAGACACACTCCAAGGGGCTAGTCTATGTCTGATTACATTTGAGGAATTTTAACTTATTCATCTTCAAAGACACATATATTACTAATTTTCTCAAGACTCCAGTCATTCACTGATGCCTGGGGTTTAAACAATCCAGCTAATCTGCTGATATCAGTCCTCCAAGTAAATGCAAATGAAGAAGCAGAACATTGAGAAGAAAGAAAGCAAAAATTATTCATACTTAAAATATCTATAAAATAAAAGGACATAATAAAATCTATTTCTACTTCACGTGGAGCAGCATGCAGTGCGTGTCAAGGTGCCAGTGAGGAATGGCATTTTCTGGGAGCATGTCATTTCCCATATCTTTTCCATGAACTTGGAAGAAACTCCTGATTATGTGCGACTAGAGGAGGGGGGACAATCCACTTTGATCTGTCCGTGTAGAGAATAATCTCTTTACATCACCAGAACATGCGTCCAGCCTGCAGAGAATATGGCTCTCAGTTTGCCAGGCGGTTCTGGAACAGGAAATGCCTGCTTATGTGAAGTGGGCCAAATACACGGTTGGATGCGAGTTTACCGTCATTTTAACCCTCAGCTGTCTGGATGAGTAAACAGAACTACGAGAGCCAAGTATGAACAGCGGAGGCTTTTCAGAACTCGACTGCAACGGTTCTATCAGATCATTTGTACACTCATCCTTCAACTGCAGACATTCTTGAGATTTGTCGTTTTATATGTCTTCATTCTAATCTCTGTTTCCACACTTAATGAAAATCAGTCAGTGCGGACCATGTAGCCTATGGGTTTTCAGCCGCAGACGAGAGCGAAACTATTGATCGCATCGCTCGACTGCGTGCGTATTCTTCCTGCCTGGCTTGGCTGTCAAAGCCGTTTAAATTCGAATAACATGAGCTTTTCATGCAAGCACTAGAGAGGGTTGCGCGCTTTGGATAATATTCTGGACAGAAATAGCATTTCAGAAACACCCTGTTTCATTCTTAAAATGATATAAAGTAGATATTTCCCTGCATGTTTGCAAACTAGCTATTTGTACAGGATACACAATGTTCTCCAGGAATTATTATCATCACATATTACATGTAGGCTATAAGTATTCCTTCCTGATCCAAACTAGCTTGACGGCATAATTTATGTGTAGTAGACTACATACAGTACACCCAATAGAATGAGTACATGATCTCCAACCAAGTAATGTATTGCACTTCTTCTTTCAATTTGGCTTCACTCAATGAAATTAAGACCTTCCTAGATTATTAGTATCGTAGACTTGAAACAGTTAAAAAAACAGCCAAAGCTCTATGCGATTCAAAGACATGAAATAACTGTAATTTATCAAAAAAATGCCAAATTAATGCAGGAAGCATTAACAATTAAGCACCTCCCACAGCCACCTGCATATTACTAATGTGGAAATCCTGCTGTTACCTTGAGTTTATATTTCCTCTGTCAAGCCCGTTTCAGATTCTCAAACTTGTCACAGCACCATCGTTAGCTGTCCACAATATCAGCATCAAGCGGGCCGCGCGTAATTGCTTTGGAAGTTATGTGACACCGTAGCATTCGCATCAGCAATCAAGCCGAATCAAGTTTAAACACCGTGCGCAGAAAGCATGAGATTGTGTGACCAAAGTAATACTCCTAGGAGCAGTATTCACCATTGCTAACTTAATGTGACTAAAATCCTTCCGCCCAAAAGAACAACAGAGACTCAGAGGATTTGTTATAAACATACAGTAATGTATACACTCACTTTATTAGGAACACCTGTACACCTACTGATTCATGCCATGATATAATCAGCCAATCATGTGGCAGCAGCGCAATGCATACATACAATCATGCAGATACGGGTCAGGAGCTTCAGTTAATGCTCACATCAGCCATCAGAATGGGGAAAAATGTGATCTCAGTGATTTTGACCGTGGCATGATTGTTGGTGCCAGCCAGGCTGGTTTGAGTATTTCTGTAACTGCTGATTTCCTGGAATTTTCATGCACAACAGTCACTGGAGTTAAAAAAGGCCTTGTTGATGAGAGAGGTCAATGAAGAATAGCCAGACAAACCTTGAGGAAGATAGGCTAGAACAGCAGAATAACACTTCAGGTTCCACTTCTGTCAGCCAAGAACAGAAAGCTGAGGCTGTAGTGGGCACATGCTCACCAAAACGGGACAGTTGAAGACTCGATTGAATCTCAATTTCTGCTGATGGCATACAGATGGAAGGGTCAGAATTTGACACCAACAGCATGAATCCATGGACCCAACCTGCCTTGTGTCAAGAGTCCAGGCTGGTGTACTGGTGTGGGGAATGTTTTCTTGGCATACATTGGGTCCGTTAATACAAATCAATCATCGCTTCAATACCACAGCCTATGTGACTATTGTTGCTGACCATGTGCATCCTTTCATGGCTACAATGTACCCCTCTTATAATGGCTACTTCCAGCAAGATAATGCCCCATGTCCCTTGCAAAAGTCATCTCAAACTGGTTTCATGAACATGACAATGTGCTCAATGATCTGAATCCAATAGAACATCTTTGGGATGTGGTAGAATGGGAGATTTGCAGCATAAATGTGTAGCTGACAAATCTGCAAAAATTGTGTGATGCAATCATGTCAATATGGAACAGAATCTCAAAGGAATGTTTTCAATATCTTATGGAATCTATGCCACAAATAATTGAGGCTGTTTTGATAGCAAAGGGAGGCCCTACCCAGTATTAGCATAGTGTTCCTAATAAAGTGCTCAGTGAGTGTACATTTGAAGGCATACAAGGTGCCAACTATACTAAAATGTTTAAATTATAGGCTGTCTCCTCTCCACAGGGACGTTTCCGCTTGTGAATGCCCAAAGTAATTTATCTTACTTCCTGCAGTGCACCAACACCTGTTTGCAAATGCCATAGCCCTTGTTTTCTGCCTCCATAATTGCAGTGCTCCCTTACAGTTTGGTAAAACCTTCCCCCAGTTGTTTGCTGTTGCCTGATGGACAGCATTCTTTCCTCAGGTGACAGCCGGTATCTACATGCAACAGACTAATAAAAGCCACATGTCAACACAACTTAATGTCAACACAAAGGCAGTGACGCCGACAGCCAAACTGTCCATTCAGAACCTTCAGTTGGAAATCCCCACCCCCAGGTGTAAACAGGGTAGCGTAACGCTACAACAAAAGGGAAAGACTTGCTTCACAACCTCTGATGCGCTCTTCATCAGAGTACGAAAGATAGTAATCGCACAAACACAAACATACACTCTTTGAGCACTTTATTAGGTATTTGTTATACTTATTTCTTAGACTTATAGTCTTCTGCTGCTGTCGCCTATCCACTCAGAGGTTTGAGGCGTTGTGTGTTCAGAGATGCTCTTCTGCATACCACTGTTGTAATGTGTGGTTATTTGTGTTACTGTCACCTTCCTTTCAGCTTTGGCCCCTGTCCTCTGATCTCTCTCAACGTTAAGCCCTAAATCTATATTTTTCATGTCAGAACAACCTGCCTTTCATCAATAAATAAATGAATGACTGTTTTCCTACTTCACAGTCCAGAGAGACTTTTCTTCAGTCAATAGTTGAAGCCATTTGTTTTTACTACAAAACACATGATAATTGATTTCTTGGTATAATAGGTGTGTGGTGCTTAAAGGCATACTATGCAGGATTTTCAGCTTGAAAGTAGTATAAAAAAAAACCCATGCTCAGTCATTATTGTGATGCACTGGCAACCTGTGTCTGTGTTCACTTGTGTACTTGTATTTGTTATTCTAAAAACTCTGCGGGCCTCTTCTGGGCGTGGCCTTTTTTATTTCTGTGCTGTATCTGAAAAGCATGTGTTCTATACACTATGAAATCCCTTAAAATTACATTAATTATACATTATTATTTATTATATATTAATTTACCCCTGAAACCATACCAACCCCCTTAATTTAAGGAAAACAAGATCCCTTAATGGTCCATTAATCTGTGCACGCAACAAAAAAAGATCCATTAAAAACACCTTGGGGTTGAGTTGGGTGAGTTGGGTTTGCGAGAGATTAGCCTTGGTGGCCAACCATTAATGATTTCAGTAATATCAATTAGCTGCTGTGATGTAAGCTAATACAGTACTGTATGTCAGCTGGCCGGCTGTGATAGCTGGGTCCCACTGTACAGTATTAACGTTACTGAAAGCGAAGCCCTACCCTGTTCTGTCTTGTATATGCAGTTTTAATTTAAAAATAATTCATGTTTGGACTTGAAAAAAATAAATAACGAAAGGCTAAAGAAAAAAACAAACACGAAAGCGTTTGGAAAGGAGCTTGGTTGGTTGCGTGACGCCACTCACACAGCTCAAAGGATGATGTCACAAAGGGTCCCACTGTTATGGTCCTGGCAGGAGACCTGCACCGGTGGCAGTGAAGGAGCTCCTGTCTCCTGGGGTCATCAAAAGAAAAGCCTGCAGCAGATAGCTCACTTCTGAGCCGTGGCACATTATCAGAGCTGCAGGCCTGGCCTTGTTTTTGATTAGGAAACACTAAAATAAAAAACTTGACCCACCCATTCACGCATAGTATATATTGTATTGTAAAATCTGGACATTACTAATCGCCCAAGCCTTTTTATATTCACTCACTGAGCACTTCATTAGGTAGACCTGTATACCAGCTTGTTAATGCAAATATTGCGGCAGCAATGGTCAAGAGGTTCAGCTGTTTTTCAGACCAAATGTCAGAATTGACACACATTACAAAAGTGGTATGCAAAAGAGCATCTCTGAACACACAACACATCAAACCTCTTAAGTGGATAGGCTACAGCAGCAGAAGACCATTAAGTCTAAAAACATAAGTCTAATAAATACCTAATAAAGTGCTCACTGAGCGTACGTATGTTGTTCAGCTCAAGTCCATCCTTGAAGAAAAACCCTGGGGATTTTCAAGGCCGGGCTTAAGATACTATCTAGTTTTTAAATAAACTGAGCATCGGGTACAGTGGTAGGAAAATGGCAAGCATTGTTGGGCAGGATGGCCTGTTCGCATCATTACGTTACGTTACGATGTAGGAAGCGCATGCTGTACATTCCAGTGGCAATGACACCAGCAGGATGGATTAAAAGAAAGATGTCGTCGGGCCCAGGAGTGTGGAACTAACTCCTGCGACAATGCCCCGCAAACATTATTAGCAGCCTGCGCACTTTATCAGACGTTAATGTTAAGACCTCCCTGAAAGCAGGAGTTTGTGAATATCCTTCGATAACAGGCGACAATGAGAACAAGCTTCTCTGCTTCCAACTCCACCCCACACCAGGTCGCTAGGTGAGGACAGCAGCTTGGGCGTGGGGCCAGCGTCCTGCCTACTCAACTGCCCCAATGTGAACCAGGGCAGCCGTGACACACAGGGGCAGGGGCGGGGAGACACGCACGACCTGCGGGAGCATGCGAATATCAGGCGGGGGAAGGGAAAGCAGCGGAGCGTGTCTCGGGCGCCCGAGCGAATGTCAGAAGACGTTTCCAGACAGCCGAGCCCAGTGGAGGGGAGAGCCCGCGCCCTTCGTTTCGTATCCCTCCTCCGCGCCCCCTCGCTTTCCCGCCTCACAACAACGCCGCCTGCCCCAGCGCTTCTGCTCAAGAGCGCTGTGTGAGCCGGGCGTGAGCCACCTCGCACATGAACCCTGCATTTTGATTTTTTTTTTTTAAAGATCTCCCCCAGGGGTTAGTGCCGAACGGCGGCAGTAAATGAACTTGGGATGTCAGGCAGCACATTTCATTATCACCCATCGCCAAAATGGCATCAACCATCCACCAAAATGGCTTTATCTATTCCCATAATTGTGTCATATATCCCCCATAATGGCGTCAACTATCCCCCAGATTGAGATGAACCTGAACTGGGGAAATATATTTTTTAAATGCAAGGCTCAACAAGTGTATGTTTACAAGAAATAAATGTTTGTGACGATAGCTGTATGCCCATTTCTACATGTGCAAGTGTGTGTGTGTGCAGTACTCTCCATAAAGAGATGAGATAAACATAGCTTGATACAGACACCCTGCATCCTGTTTCCCTTGAGAACGGCTTGACCAGACAGTCGATGATGTTCAGTGACTTTACTACCTCTGCTATGCCCATAATTTAAATGTCACAGGCAAAGGTAATGATCTTTCTTTGACTGGTTACGGTCAACAACAGAGGTGGATGCCAGAGAAGGGAGTTAAAAGCAGTAAAAAACAAAAAACAGCTGGTTGGGAACCAAGAAGGGATTAGTCCACAGTGACAATGAGAGGCTGTCTGGTTTCACATTTAGTCAGTACAACCTCAACTTCAGCCTCTGCAGAATAGCAAGCAGGAAAAGCAGAAGACAGCTGAAATATAAAACAGCAGTTTCTGTAGACGGGCCATCTAACAATTGCCATATCTGTTTATAAATCTGGCCAGGATCCTGGGATATTATGTCATCTTGAAGGGACACAATTGTACACTGTTTGCCATCAGACCAGAGAACATTGGAAGGCAGGGCTGAGGACAAATAATAGGCTTTATCCTTTTGGCCAAGCACATGATATTCAGCACCATGCCAGTTGCCCAACACAGTCAACGAACAAGTGAAATTTGTTTCAGTACTATAGTTTAACGTACAATCCTCTAAGGCCACAGTGTCTTGCTAATTTTTCGTTGTGTTACAGCTCAGGCGATTCCTTTGTCACCGATTACCTAGAGAGTCCACAAACCTTGTTTCCAAGCCTAACTTCACTAGTGACAGAAAGGAAACCACAATAGCCTGCAGACCCTGCAGCCCTCCGGAACGTGAGCCTGACACCCCTGATTTAATTGGTGCTTCCAAACTAAAGCAGAGTGCCAAAGGCTTGTTTTTTCATGAATGCCGAATGCCGCAGCAAGAACGAGGAAAAAGCATCCACTCCAGACAATAAACATTCATCGCTTTTCTCGGTTTCAAGTCCAACAACGGTCAGCTAACGACAAAAACATTTTGCATCACTTGGATGTTCGCCACAAGCACCAATGATTTTGGAACATATGCATTTCATTTTAATTAGCATGGCTCTTTACACCCACTCCCACATAACTTCCTCCTCATTCTGACACATCTCATTACCCCGATGAGTCAGTTGAGTCAGTGTGTAGCTTTTGGTGGAACTCTTCCGAGTTGATAGAATGATATCGAATGATATTTTATATGAGGTTTTTGCTTATCTGTGCCCCTAAATAAGGCTCAGATCTATCATTTAATTGCTGAATCATTGTCTTACCACATGCCTTCGGATGATGCAAATTTTGTTTCCATTGGTGTAGGAGTCTAAGGCTTTGAGATTACCTGAAACAAAAAAATATATAATAATATGCTTAATGAAAGGATCTTAGTGATGTTCTCTCTCTCTCTCTCTCTCTCTCTCTCTCTGTTTGTGTATGCATATATTTCTAAATGATGTGTACGAGGCAGAAGGACACCATTGCACCTCATTTACAGGTTATAGACAATCATACCTAACCAAAGCATCAATTTGTCAAATAATTACATACAGAGTCCCAGGAAAACCTCCAGAATTACCTCGTTTTTAATTACATCAAAACTGAGGTAGGCTACTGACAGCAGCCATGTACACTGGGAGCCCCGATATTCTGAAATTAGCATGTCATTTGGCGCTATATGCATTGGTCCCTGTCTTTTCTTCCGTGGGCCGTTAATGACCGCAATTTAACGCACAACAGAGAGTAGCAACTCAGTTTATCATTCTCTTCCTCTGGTAAGCCAGTCCAACAGAAAAATAAAACCCTCTCAACATCAACCTGGAAGGAAGATAAACAACTACCTACCCTGAAGTATAGTATTTTTCTTAATTGCTTCATTAAATACGAATTAGGTCTACTTCTTTACAGCATTTTAGTCCACGCTTAAAATGAAAACTTCCTCGTGTAATAAACGCGATTGATGGACACAGCAAAACATATTTAAATAAATGACCATCAATGACTAGAGTTCTCCAGAGAATTGTTCTTTAGCTGTTGTTCAAAGTGTAGCCAAATTCTTCATGAGGTTCTAGCGTATCGTATCACCTCTCCAGCCACCTGTTCGCCATGCAAATAACTCGGTATTGACTGTTCTAAGCAACGGCCAAAGCACTTATCGAAATAATTAAATAAGTCCCCTTCCTATACCTGAAGCGTCCCATAATGTAGCCTATACTTCAATACGAATAGTCATAATTGCTTTCTAAAAAAAGAACATTTATTTACGTACTTTTATTTGGTGCATATGCAAAAAGTGTGGACATGTACGTTTTCAATGGAATAAGGTTTTACTTGAGGTTTATATTTTAAGATAAACATGCACGCACCTTCAAACAGTCACATGTCAAAACAACGCAAGAGAATAATATAGCACCCAGCCATTTTCGAATACAACGTCTAGAAAAACATTTCAAGAAATGGCATGAAATCAGCTGCAAAGCCTCGCCTACCTTTTACTTTTAAAACATCCACTTTTTTCCACTTGTGCAAAATCCCATGCAGTTGTTTATAAAGACGATGGTGGTTGTCTACTTAGTCGCAGTCGTTCTGTTAGCGCACTCGTTTCCGTCCCTCTGCCGCTCGGACGCTTCGCGCAGGCTGCGGGTCGTTGCGAGAACTGTCGCCATAGTTCAATAGTTAAGTCTTTTAACCAATCACCTGTCATGCGATTCCTGAGTCGTGCCTGCCCATGGCCAGAGGAGTACAATGCGTGCACCTCCTCAAATTGAACCGCGTAACGCTTGTGTTAACTAGGACAAAAGCCATTTTAGGACTGAAGTCGTTCCCATTGTTGTAATTTGCTGTACTACTGTTCCAAACGCTTGTAGCCGGGTTATTAACTTTTAACATAAATATACCAGTTAAAAGTTCAAACCTATTTCTTAGATAATGCAAGTATTATTGTAGTTACATTAGTTGCTACATAGTCATGTAAATTACCTATTTAAATCCTGGATTTACAAATTAATATACATTACAGATTTTTTTGATTAGTTCCATCCATAATCTGAATGACTTCACAATCAATGTGACAATGTTTTGAGAAATCCATGCTTTACAAATTACCGTAAAGTTTCTTAATGAATTATATATTTAGCTCGAATTTTTATGCAAAAGATTATGTGTATATGTACGAAATCATGAATACTTATATACTTCTACATTTTACAAGAAATAAAGTGGTGATTGTATATGTATACAAACACGTATTTATAGAAACCTCATTATTGTATAGATCGTGATTTTACAACCATCTGTTGTAAAATGACTGTACGCGTTGAAATGCAGAATAATGATGAAAGAATTGCAGAACTTTCCACATTTACATAACTTTCCCATATTTACAATATTGGATTGCTGAAGGTTTATTAAAACTCGAGAATTTAATGGACTCGTAACTACTTTATGAACCGTCAAAGGCAGTCGGGGACCTCCGGTGGTCAATTCCGGAATTGCCGCCGACCGAGTATCATGCAAGCCTTCTTTACTGACTGCGCCTGTGGGAAAGCCTGGGTGGGTGTGGCGCATTATGACATTAGTTACTTATTTCGCTGTCGCTGGTGGTCTTTCTGCCTCTCTGGTTTGGCTTGCAGACAGTCTCATTGTAGGCCTGGGGTGGTGCAGGGGGACGTCTCCTGGAGACAGGGGGTATCTGCCATGTCAATGAGCTCCACAGGTTCCTTAGCAAAGGGAGACTAACCTTGAATCTGTGGTGAGAGAGCGTTCTGCACATAGAATGATGTGGTAAAAATGAACGGCCTGTGTACTTCCCTGCAGCCTGTGGCCAATGAGGATGTATTGACATTCTCAAAATGTTAACGGAAAATCCTAAACTGGGAACAATGTGCTTGAGATCATGGAGAACAATAACAAAATAAAAACAGAACAAAGGTCAAGAAATTTGGCATGTAATTTTAATAGGATTTTCAACCTGTAAAACCCCTGTCTAGGTTTATGGGTTGAGAGGGAACCAGAGTTGAGGGTTCAGGTGGCTAGGGTAGAGTCTATGCCCCTCATCTCAATACACTGCAATCCCAAATACAGAAGCATTTTCCATTTGCACAAATACACGTTCCAGCTTATAACATAACATCATCTCTGCCAACAGAAAAAACTGACATTAAAACTTTATGAAACCTCCCATCCCATAAATAATCTGCACTATTGCAAACCCATGAAATACATCACCAACCCCCAGAATCACTTCAGTTTACCCATTTAGCATAAAATCACCCTGAATCTAAGAATGCTGTGTATGCCCTGACCTGAAATACCATTCACCAGCACTATATTCAGCATGAAAAACACATTTGTTAAGGGTTTAGAGAACACACAGAACTGTATTTTCCATTTCATAGCTTGCTCAACAAACAGTCCATATTTCCAGCTGTTTTTTTATTAGTTTTTCTAGTGAGTGAAATCAATGATAATTATTTTTGCGGGGACTGGAAGTCTACCAATGTTGGCAATTTTAGATTTGAATTCAAATCAGTGTAAAAAGTAAAGAAAGCGTATATCCCTTTGACCTCTGAAAAATCTTAACCATAGTTTACATCTGTACAAAAGTGCCCTCTTGAGGCTTGGTGAGTCAAGCACACTTTTTCTTGAGTATCAATGGCAGGGCTGTCTAATCTTTTTTTCTTCTATGAATTAATACTTTATTCTCAGATTTCCCCCCCATTTTCCCAACCCCAAACTCAGGTGAACTTGTTGATCTCCCGCTAGCAGCCGCTCGTGCCGACACCCAGCTCCTCTGATTCAAGGGACACCTACAGTGCAGTCCGTAAGTTTCTGGACAGTGGTACAATTCATTTTCTTTTGGATCTGTATTCTAGCACTTTGGATTTGAACTGAAGTAATTGGACAATTGGCTTCTCAACTGTTTCTGATTAGTCAGGTGTATTGAATCGCATAATAGCTTCCTTGACTCTCATTGGCATAACTCTGGTCCTCATGTTGACAAATACCAGTAACGGACTCCAAAGGCAATCAAAAACCTAAAATCAAGACTAGATACTGAAAGCTTTCTTATATCTGCACTAAGGAAGTGATTCAATCTTCTTCCAATCTTCTCCGAAAACAGGTGTGGGTGTGTGATAACTTATTCTACTTTACTGAATCAGGAATCTTTACTGAAGACCATGATTAGTTAATTACTTGATTTTAACTAACAAATATAGCCTGCTGTAGCATATTAGCCAACCCTTATGGGTTTGTTAGTGGAGTCGTAACCAATGAGATTCCTTGATTGAATCCGGAGTCAAGTAACCCAGGATTCCACCTTTCATACCAAATCTGAGCCGTGTCCATCCCGGGTCATTCCCAGGTCGAGAGCAGGGTCTTAAGTCACCGTCCCGGGACGGATATCCCAGGTTGACCCTTTCAAACACCATTTGAAAATATCTATGATTTGTTAGCATTTTCTAGACTTCCGGACCAAAATGAATTCGTTTTTTGAAAACCTTTCAAATAAATGATTTGCTTGCATGTGAAAATAAAAATGGGCAAAACATTTTCATCCAATTTTGATAGTCTAAAACTTAATTTAAAAAGTAAATTGTGACAGCTAAGTTGTTAGCAACTTGTCTCACAAGAACATCATGCTAGCTGGAAAGCGCCATGGGAATTCAGTGGAACCAGCGCCACTTAAGAGCGAAATTAGTCTGGATAAAAACATACAAATATTAAATGCCATCTTAAATCACAGACAGTGACAGAGACGGTCATTTTTCCCAAAAAGAAATTGTGCTTTGATTTGGAAATCCATATGTTTTGCTCTGGGTTACTTCCAAGGCCTATATGGGACATTCTGGGGTCATTGCTGTGTGAAAGGGGAATTAGCAGGTTGCAAACCACCTTCGTAGTACTGGTTAAGCCTGACTGCGGTTGTTTGGTTTTGGGAAGCCAGGTGATGCAAAGAAACCCTAGGTATGTTAAGCTACTTTTGTAGTACACCTCCCAGGTAGAGGAGCCTCTGGGGGCCTGTTGTGGCCAAATTTGTGGTATGAATGCTTGCGACCCTCTACAATCCTGGCACAAAAGGCAGCACATCATTGGCAATTTTATGACAAAGGGGAAGGATAATAATACTTTTTTTTTTTTAAATGGTTCCAACACTTGGCAGTTTTTACATAGTCAAAACATAACATTTTGAGTTACATTGCATATATGCTGCAAGTTTCACTGTAAATCACAAACATTTACAAACACTTGTGAAACTTGGATGTGAACTGTTTCTCCATCACGTGTTCAGAAAGAATTAAAGAAAGCAAGGTAAGGAAACGAGGAACGTTTCGAAAAAAATAGAGCGCAGCATGTTTTCCAGGCTTGAGGTTTGTTTGGTGCAGTTGTATGGAGCAGCTTAAAGGCTTAAAATAGTTTTAGGATCAAATCCTGAGATGCCTGCATAAACATTACCTTTATGTGATATTTATTTGTTGGATGTTTTTCATTTAACGTTGCCTCCTCCGTTGTCCAAATGTATGCACTGGACTTTTTTTGGTGTAAAAAATACATAATAATACCTGAACCCCTCAGGGAAAGGTGTTTAATGGAAGAGGAAACACTGATGTGTAGGAAATAGTTTTAATTGAACAAAATGGCACCGGCTGGAATGTGTCCTGCTGTTAGTCCTGTGGACTTTAGCTCTGAGTTAAACGCTGTTCTTCCAGGCTTCAAAAGTTCTGTAAAATATCCACTTAAACAGAAACTTATAGTCAGCACATAAAGTTTCATATACATTATTACAAGAGAGGATATAAAAAAACGCTACACAGGCACGGCAATTCAAAATGAAAAATAAAACAAATCACAACATACTTCTGAAAAGGTTTGCTGCGCGTTTAGAAATTCTTCACTACTTGTTACTTGGCAACCTGTGGAAAGAAAAGAACAGATTTGGTGGTGGATTTTACAGCATCATTAAATCAAAAAGTGATTCTATGTTTAGCTGCGGCTTAACTGCGGACAACTCTGTTTCCACAGCAACAGCACGTCGATGCAAGTCTACGTTGATCTACCAGTGGGCCACAAAAGGTCTCCTTGAATATACCTCATCATCCCTACCTATCACAAGGACTCTGAGGGAGGCTAGGCTTACCCGTTTGAGCATAGACGAGCCTTATGCCCCTTGACCCTCCACGACCTTGCTCTCTCCCTCAGTCTCCTCCACGCCCGCCTGGGTCATGAGATCAGCGATGTTCTTCTCCAGGTCGTCGATGCGGGTGCTCATCTCATCAAGTGTCTCAGTTAAGGAAAGTAGCAGATATACCCACAATCCCCTGCAGTGGTAAACACTACCCTCTCAGATACCCGAACAACCAAATACAGGGGCTCAGTGGCAACTGCAATGTCAACCACTAACGATTATGGGCGTAATAATCACACAACTTGGTGAGGTTGTGTTTTGGTCACAGCGCTGGCACACTGCTCTACCCTGGTTCAGCTACATAAATGCTATACTGTACTCCAGTAATCCAGAGTAAACTTCAGTTAGCCAGCTTTGTTGATCTCTTATCCGGATATGATGTCTAAACCCCATGCCTGTCATATGCATACTGTATGTGTACTGCTCACAAACACAAAAGTACAGAATTAATTTCTAGTCAGAGAAACTGTCTTGACCAACAGGGGGCAGGATATTCCTCCCGATTATCTGGTCTGACATGGTCTGGAACTTATCCTGCATCTGTTGCAGCAGCGACTGTACCTGTCCAGAGGAAGGAGGGAGCACATGGAAAGGTGAGCAGGAGTCATCTTCAGAGATCACCATGGTAACCTTCCTATTTCTATACCTGATCAGGGTGACCTGACTCTTCAACATGATGTTCATCACCACAGACGTAATTATACCTGGTAGATTACAATACCAATACTTGCCAACTTAAACTAGCTCTTCATTTAACGCGGTTACCCGCAGGCTGCAATGAACGCAGAACGCCAATATTATGGCAGGAAGATTAGCTCACGATATTCCGAACAGTGCAACTTTCATTACGAATAAATAATACATTATTTCCAGATCAGCGTTGCTTTTTGTGTATGTGTGACGTCTAATTCCTTCAGTTTTCATAAGAACTTTGTACGAGTCACATACGCTATCCGTTTCAGCATACAGTGAGTTGGTAATAGTGCTCCCCTGTGACATTGTGGTGGGGAAGCTGTTGCTAACGAAAGATAACGAACCGGCCAGACTCATACGGCTCAGCCAAGGGTGTTCCTTGTACGTACACCCGTCGTTGTATATACACGGTATCAGTTTTTTTATTTATTATTAATGCTAAGGGTAACTTGAAAAAAATGTAATAGAGATTTGCCAGCATATCAGAGTCCAAAACTGTAGTTGTGCTTCAGGTGCTGTTTGGAACGTCGTGAATAGGTGGTAGGAACATCGTGAGCTAACACGGTCTTCCGAACACAGGGAAGTTTGAAGCTGGAATTTCTGCGTGGTTGTGCGGTCGCATAGAAACCTCAACAATGCCTACTGTCCAACAAGTTTGTTGTCCACTAACATATCACTTGTCTGGTAACATAGCCTACGCGACGTAAACGCAAGATGAATAACACCACATGTAAAAAGAAAAAGAAAAAAGAACAGTTATACTTTAACGAGCGATTTTATAACTGCCAGTTAATTAACTCTAGTACCCCATAACGAAAGGCACACATTATTTTACGATGTCGAACTAAATAAATACGGTCCATTGGTGAACTAGCTAACTAGTTAACCCGCTGGTTATTAAAGTGGCTGTAAATGTATAGCTAGATATACCCGTCTCACGGGTAATGGAGAGGATGCGCTAGTTATTCATTAAGCGAGCTTGTTTACGCCATGGAAAAATTGACTGCATCGTCGATTCGCTAGTTAGCTAAATCACAAGTAACTATTAACGTTATGCCAAAGGAAAATACTGAACTTGCTCTACCATGAACCGGAAATTAACTAACACAACAGGCTTAAAAAGATAAACCAAGAGGTCGCTAACTGGAAGCCACTATGCAATGACCCAGGCCCGACGGGGCAGAGAAAGGACCATGTTGTAATAATTACACACTTACCACTCCGGTCAGGTCCTGTACGGATTTCGGGTCCGTTTCCGCCATTACAGCCGCTGCAGTTCACAACCGCCCGTGAGCCGTACAACAGCGATTTTTCCTGAGTAAATGTTTTTTCAGAACCGGTCAAAACACACAGATCCGCTGTTTGTTGCTGTCAGCTGTAGAAGCGCTCAAACAAATACACAATATCTCGCGAGTTTCTGGCAACGCGAACAAGTAGTGGGATCATGGGAGTTGTAGTTATATTTGTCGTGTGTACTTACGTGGTCTTTACGTTCCAAATTGGTGCGCTCTTTCTCAGTTTGTGTCCAAGAAAAATATTGAACCTGTCCCATACTATCAGCAGCGAGAGGCTACTCCAGACCCATTAAACCTAAAAATAGCAATGCAATAGGTCCACTTTAAAGATGTTGTAAAAGATTATTATTATCCATCCATCCATCCATTATCTGAACCCGCTTATCCTGATCAGGGTCGCAGGGGGGCTGGAGCCTATCCCAGCATACATTGGGCGAAAGGCAGGAATACACCCTGGACAGGTCGCCAGTCCATCGCAGGGCACACACACCATTCACTCACACACTCATACCTACGGGCAATTTAGACTCTCCAATCAGCCTAACCTGCATGTCTTTGGACTGTGGGAGGAAACCGGAGTACCCGGAGGAAACCCATGCAGACACGGGGAGAACATGCAAACTCCGCACAGAGAGGCCCCGGCCGACGGGGATTCAAACCCAGGACCTCCTTGCTGTGAGGCGGCAGTGCTACCCACTGCACCATCCGTGCCGCCCAGATTATTATTATTATTATTATTATTATTATTATTATTATTATTATTATTACTACTTTTTTATTCAGTTGACATTTACATTTTGTTTGCATATATACTGAAAGCAACAAAGCCCTTATACTGCCCAGTATAGGAAGACTTGGTATTGGTCATTTGGAGGCAGCGTTGCTTACATCATCATTACATTACATTACATTACATGGCATTTAGCAGACGCTCCTATCCAGAGCGACGTACAATGAAGTGCAAATCAAACACAAGTATGAGTGCTAAGAGGACCTGAGAGGACAGTACAGTTCCAAGTCATCATGATATACTTTATAATCAAACAGGCAATACTGTCACTGTTTGTAAGACCCCCAGGTTTTGACTCCCTGATTTCAGTAAAACTAGATTTTATTATTTTCCTTGTTTGGTAAAAGTAAGCATATATGGGTGCATCTTGTGGTTTAAAAAACACCATGGTTACAACAAAACAGTGATTGCATTAAATATTTAGGCAGGCTGTTCCCAAATTTTGCCTCAGTACAGAGACATAAGCAAAGTATCAGTGATGAGCTACAAGTATTTTGATTTATTATTTTTTCCTAGCAAACTTCTTCCCCCTATAAGCAGCAGTCTGTCACACCTAACATTACTCATGCTCCCATTCCATGGAAGCCATTATGACAATAGGAAGACAATGTGGGGAGACAATGACCCATTGTTTTCACAACCCAACAGTCATGTTTGGAAGGAAAATACACAGGGATCCTGCAGGGCTTGTTCGGTGACATTGGTTACATTTCAAAATATATATATATTTTACTTTATTTTTACCTAAAAGGTAACATTCAGTTTTTTGTTCTAGATTACCATATATCTAGCATATTATACTACTACTACAAATAATAATATTATTATTATTATTATTATTATTATTATTATTATTATTATTATTATTATTATTAATAATAATAATAATAATAGTAACACACCACACCACAACTGTATTCCCATAATCAGCATTAGGTTATTTGGGTATCTGGTCTTCTTCTCTGTCCACAGAGAACAACGACTAGCTCTCAGTGGGGCTGTGTATAGTTTACTATCTAAAGGGCCACTATACAGGACAGGAACATCAATACCCATAAAACAACATGCTGTATATTACACTGCATGAATGATCATTCAGAGTAACAGCATTTTAAAGTGTAAGAATGCTTTTAAAATGTGCATAGCTATTCCATAGGAGGATGATGGTGATTATGATAATTATGATTAGATCTTCATCATGTATTTATTTTTCATAATTATTTTATTATTCAATTTTTGTTATCACTATTGCAGGTGCAAGAGACAAGCTGATACTGATGATGCCGACATGGGCAGTGACATGGACACTTGTAAAGCCCTGCTTATCCCTGGTTATGGGTATGCACTTTGTTGTACATCGCTCTGGATAAGAGCGTCTGCCAAATGCCAATAATGTAATGTAATGTAATGTAATGCTTCAGACTGACTTCAGGCTGTCAGAGAAGTTTAACAGCACCCAAATCGTTAAGCTTCTACTGGGAAATTGTGATACTTCTGTCCCCATTTCCATTTAGCTCCTGACTGCACAAGTAACCTGGTATGGAAATGATATGTTTGTAAAAAGTAATGTTGGTGAATGCAGACTGCAAGACCCCAATTTGCTGAAGGCAAGCAAATTAGAAAACTGTTTAACTGCCGCCATTACCAGTGGCTGCACTGTGGAATGTTTTTTATTGTAGTACAACAGGAGGTCTGTGAGGTCTGGAGACCTACAGTCTCTGCTGGCTTTTGCTTTCAGAAACCAGGTGTGGTCAGTTATCTGTCTAATAAACTACTTAAATTAATGAGAAAAAAAAATGTGTTTTGTGTTTACTCTGGTTACCTTTGTCTAATATTACATTTTGTCGAAAATTATGCAATAATAGAGACAATAAGGAAGGGGGGACACACGTTTTTAACAGCACTGTATGTTTCTTCTTCACTCACTATGCCAGGGTAAAACAAGACAGAGCTCTTTACCTCCCTGTTAGTAGCTTTACAATATCGATAGCATCGATGAGACATTTCAAGTTTCAATTTACCTCAAATAAGTCCAGGTGCAAAATAGTTTTGAGGAATGGTCCCATTTAATGACTTGACTGTAATTCCTGTCATTCCAGCTGGACCAGTTGATTGACTGGTTTGGCAGACACTTCAGTCCACTTAATGAGATAACACATTCTTGAAATTAAGCTAATCTGTGTTCAACACTGTAAAAAAACAAAGAATAAGTAAATCTGAACAAATATTTTAATCTTACGTATTTAGACTTAAAACTTAACATATCACAGTCTCTTTTACTCATGTCAATTTTATGAAATCAATAAAAATCCCATTGTCTACACTGTAGAGTGAACTGAATGAGAAACATGTCCAGGAGATGGAAACAGGAACCTGAATTTAGGGCACTTCATAGGTCTAGACAAGAGTTGTGTCAGAATACTGTTGTTGACATTGCCTACAACATTTTAAGTAAACCCATTTGGAGAAGCGGCAAGCATACTATTACAAATTCTGTGCTGGTTTAGGCTAACATTGCTAAATGAAATAGCTACATTGGCATATGCCACCTTTGCCGATATGCAGTAAAAGAACTAACTTGGCTGGTTAAGCAAAATATTGGCAACATGGCTGTCTCTTGAAACAGGTTCCACCTCTCCAGCTCCACTGCACACCATACAGAGGAGGTGAGTACTGGGGAAACTGGATAAGTAGTAACCCTGAGACTACGTTGGGTCCATAGTAACCCTTCCTGTCCTTTCAAGGACCACAATGTACTTACTCGTAGGTAATATAACTGTTTAACTTGACTATGTCAATTCTTTTAATAACTGATAACTGAATTCATGCTGTTGCTTATGTGCTGCACAGATCTTCAAAGGTAGCCTGCACACAGGCTCCTCCTCCTATCGCAGGTACACCTGAATCATCTGGCACATGGGGGGTGGGGTCTCAGCAAGAACACGGTGCTGTTCCACACCAACACAGCTTTAGCCAACATAGCATACCTGCAAGATATCTTACTGAGAACCAACAGAGAAAATGCTTCCTGAATACATACACTTGTATTGAGCATTGCTTACTTATGTATGTACACTGCATATAGGCATATATTTTGGAGGTAGATTATTTTCATATATTATTATTTTTCTCTATTCTTCTTTTCTCTATTTTCACAAAAAGGTTTTTGTGTAAATCCTTAGATATGTTATAAGGATGTACATACGTTTTAGATGGATAAACAATTCAAGCAGACTGCTCTGTTCACCTGAGACGGATGGAAGTTATGATTCAATGTCTTGAGCCATCAAATTGCCAGCAAAACGAGGGCATGCTTGGAATACAAACAAATACTTGGAAATTATATCAAACAGTAAGGATTCAGCATGGACAGTGAAGATCCTAGTCCACAAACAAAAAATATATACAGGTAAGCACCTCCTGCTGTTTTTCCCCATGCTTACCTCCTTAATTATAATCAAGTAATTACAGTACATTAGTACATTTCAAAGACTGAATGTATAAAATAATTTATTAGAATGGAAAATGCAATCCTATTTTAATGATGCTTATTTTATTGCAGTGATTTGTTGATGGGTAATCTATGATGGGTAGTATATGTGCATATACTAGACAAGACTTATTTTGTTTTAATTTGTTTTGGAGCACTTGGGGGCCATAACAATATTCTCATTTAGGCCCACCAAAACCCTAGGGTTAGCTCTGTTGTAATACTCTCACCCTTACTTGCCTCTATAGGATCTTATTTCATGTCATATAACCTTATTTCATGTCATGTAATATATCACATTCCGTTGTGCTTAGGAAAAGGAAACATTGAAACTCACAGAATCCGCCAACCTATTACGGAACAGTTTGTATAGAACAGGTGTTCTTTTAGATCTACCTGTAATTCACAAATAATTTGAAGTTTACTATTTGCCAGTTTATACTCGATTACACTGACACTGTTCATTTTCTGTAGTAGGTATTTCAAAATTCATAAGATGATACCTTCGATGTGTATAGAAATGAAAGTATGGTGGTGAAAAAAACAGTAACGTGTTTAACTCTCCCTAAAACTGAATAGAGTAACAAGCATAGCCGATAGGCTATATTAGACTATAATGTATAGCCTACTACGCATGTATATTTACAAATATTAATAAAAAACAGAATTATTATTATTATTATTAATAATAATAATAATAATAATAATAATAATAATAATAATAATAATAATAATATCGACCCAAAAACATTAAGTCTACATAATATCATGTGTTTTGTAAACATCATTTAATTTTGCTAAATGGGAACTTCTTATTTATTTATTTTTATTTTTTATTTTGCAATACCTTAGTGATACTTTCCATGATTAGCAAGCAAATAGTAAAGCATGTTGTCTTCCACCACTGATGCACTGCCGCCAGCTCCGATTTCATTGGACGGGGGACAACTACTTGAGCCTTGACGTTGGTAGCATGAATAAAGTCAAGATATGGTTTGAATGGATAAACACGATAAATGCCACTTAGGAGATGGCAAAAGAGAGTACATGCGAAAATAATCTTGCAAATAATAATTGTGCAAAAGCATTTAATGACACGATGTTGCGGGACATTGTAAACCCAAAATGTAAACACATTAGTTGCTGGCAGTTCGTAAGCCTACTGAATGAGTTCTGAACGAAAATCACAAGTCATCATTCGCTAGTGGGGGGGGTGGTGTGTGGGGGGGGGGGGGTCCTGGCCTTACTGAATCAAGTGAACGAACTGAGCTGTTCGAAAGAGTTGTACTTTTGACTGAATGAATCGAAAGTGAGCGATTCAGTAATAAGAATTGCATTACACGACACTAACTGATATCCCTGCCCTGTTGTTTCAGCACATGGCCGCAGGACCAGAGGAGGATATGCTCACGGTACCGCTGCCGCCTCTTCAGCATGATGTTCCTGGTCATAGCCACGCTCCTCTGTCTGTATGTCTCTGACCTCACCCTACGCCCCCGCTCTCTGGTTCCCACCAAGGACTGGTGGAATAGGGTCCATGTGAATCTTACTGTGAGCATTCATGGGAATGACAACTCAATTCAAAAAGCTACACCAGGTCTAACTAACATTATCGACGTTCCCAACACCAAAGTTATCAAAGTTGCTAATGCCTCTAATGCTGTCAACATTTCCACTGTTACCAACATTTTCACAAAAACCCCTGAACCCCAGTGGGAGGACCCGGGGCCTTACCGCGTGGCCTACCCGCGCAGGTACCGCTTTGTCCTGGACGAGCCGGACGCCTGCCGCAAGGAGAACCCCTTCTTGGTGTTGATCGTGCCCGTGGCCCCCCAGGAATGGGTGGCCCGCGATGCCATCCGCAGGACTTGGGGCAAGGAGAGACTGGTCCTGGGTAAGACGCTGCTTCTGTTTTTCATGCTGGGGCTGCCTAGCGGGGCAGAACCTGAGAAGCTGCAGAAGGAACTGCACAGGGAGCAGGCGGTGCATCGCGACCTGCTGCAGGCCGACTTCCAGGACAGCTACTACAACCTGACCATCAAGACCATAATGATCCAGGAGTGGGTGGCAACCCGTTGCCCCGGTGCGCCCTACGGCATGAAGATCGACTCGGACATGTTCCTCAACGTGCACAACCTGGTCAGAATGCTGCAGGGCTTCTCCAAGCCCATGCATAACTACATCACAGGCATGTTGACCAAAAATGGCCCAGTGAGCCGAGACCCGAGATCCAAGTGGTACCTGCCTTTGGAGGCATACCCTGACCCCACCTTCCCCTCTTACCCTTTGGGGATGGCTTATGTCTTCTCTACAGACCTCTGCAAAAAGATTGTGGATGTCTCCAAGCAGATGAAACCTGTGTACATTGAGGACGTCCACCTGGGGATGTGCCTCAAACGCCTAGGCATCTCTCCTAAGCACCCGCCCAGAGGCTCCCTGTTCAAAGTCTACCAGCCCAAGCCCTACAACCGCTGTCACTATGCGAAGGCCATCACTACCATCCTGGACTCCCCCAAGATGCTCATCTCTTACTGGGAAGACTTACAAAAGCCAGACCCTCCTTGTTAAAAAACCCCCTGTAAAGTAGGGGTCATCAACCCTGGTATTGAAGAGCCACGGGGTGAGCTGGTTCCTGCTGTTACAGTTAACTTGCCATAGTAACTTGAAAGCGCTTTACCTGATTTTCATGGTCAATTACCATCCATGTCTTCTGAATTGAACGTTCTTTGGCTTCTCCCATGCTGATGGTTGACAAATGGATTTTGCATGCCTGTTGCCTCATTTTCATACTATAGTGAAACAGGAAGTGATGGAATGATACAATATACTGTAGTTCCTTTAGACTGAAATGTAACTAAATGCAAATAAATTGTATTGGATTTTGTATTGGATTTCATTTACAAGAATTGTTCGGGCTGCCAATAATTTTGGCACCTGTGCTTTTCAGTGGTTTTAAAAAACATTGAAACATGAGTAAATGTATTGAAATGAAAGTATATAGTTTGCCGATATGTTTGAACATAAAATATAGATCATTATCCATGTTGTTTATTATATGCAGCATTTTCTCTCAATTTTTATTAAGGGTGCCAATAATTCTGGATCCCACTGTATTTTTGCTGTTGAGTCAAAGGAAACCACAAAAATCCAGTGCCTCCATCTAACTTTGACACTCCTACTTCAGACTTTTAAAAAATTACTTTCAGTGGCAGGGTTTTGTCAACATCACACCTTTCCCTGACTGCAGTTATTTAAAAAATGGTACAAAAGCAGACACAAAAATGAGCCTAACAATGGTCAAGAAGCGGGGGATACTGCAGGTCAACATTCCTTTGGCAATGGATCCTGTTGAACAGGATCTGGGACTGCATATCTGTACAAATGTATTAAATAAAGGGCTGGATATCCATATACACACCACTCTTCAGTGGTCTGGCTCCCTCTTTCTATTCATTTCCTTCTAATGCAATTTTTTGTCTTGCAGTGGCATAGGCAGAAATACATTTTCGGGCAGGCCTGTGAAAAAGTGTAAAGGCTGACTAGGTCGGTTTTTATTTTTTCAAAAGACATTTTCCACACATGCCATTTCATGCTCCAGTGACCCTTGGAGCTACAGTAACCTATGACATTACTATATTTCCAATGGCAGTCATCGTCTTAACTGTTCCAACTTGAGGATATATATATGTTTTTCTTTTCAAAATCAATATTTCAGCAATCTTAAGTACACAAGCGGAGGACAGGTTTCACATACTGCAAACCCAGACCACTTGATTGGGTAGGCCTGAGATGAATCTGGATACTGTAGGTCTAAGCATATGCATGGCTACGCACTTAGAAGATTACAGTGAAACTATATTCAAAAAGATTACAAAAAGATAAATTAATTGCTGGCTGAATTTTTCATTTATATAAATTTCTGCTTCTGTTCTGATCCGTTTTAGTCATTCATGGTTTTAAAATCATTTTGCTCAAAGTATTGAAAACAAACTCATGCAGCTATCCATCAAAGCAATGGTGACTCCTGTTGAATTTCAATGGGTTGTCTCGGGTTGACAACCATGGGATTTCTTTCATTTACGGGTATATAGAATGTGTGGCCTCAAATTTGAGAACATTATGCTTCTTCGCACCAAAAAACACCACACTCATCATGGGACATCATCACTGTCTCAGGGGATTACTGATTCTATTGAGCCTGCCCTTTTCCAGCCAGTACTGTTTGTGTTGTCATGCCCGGAATGCTATCGAGTTGGGGGAACTCATGACCAAGCCTTGAAGAAAGCATTACATTACATGAATGGCATTTGGCAGATGCTATTATCCAGAGCGACGTACAACAAAGAACAGCTCAAGCACCTGCTGACGGAACACTCCACTCTTCCAGTCCCGCCCCTGTATCCAGGGTAAACCTGAGACTGTTGGAACTGAGATGTCCCTCAGTCTGTATGAACTGAGATGCATTGTGAGTACTGCTGTTGCTACTCAAACTAACTTGAGCCACAACTGCCATAAAAATAATTACTAAAGAACATACAACTCTGTAATCAACAGTTTGATACCCTGGCAACCATGCATGCACAGAAACACACACACACATCGATTTTGTGACAGACAGGAACATTTCATGTTGGTCTTTCGCTTTTCGCTTTGTCAGGGGGAATAACATGAAAAATGTACTCGAGAGGAATGGGGGACCCAGATATCATGACCATCATTATGGTGCAGGGTCTGCTCGCCCTCGTCCAGAACACAGGGAAGGTGGGAAAGGCCTCTGGTACCTTTGCCAGGTATTCTAGCTATCCTTCGGGAAATGGGCTTGGGCTTGTAGGACCTCACTATTCCATATAGAATAGAATAGAATTCCTTTATTGTCATTGTACAGGTATATACAAAGAAATGCAGGGCATTACCTGAGCGGGGTTCTTATAAATAATAAAAAGAAACTGTTGAAACTTGTGAAACTCCCAGGAGAAGCCCCAGTGGGTTGCCACCCACTCCTGGATCATTATGGTCTTGATGGTCAGGTTGTAGTAGCTGTCCTGGAAGTCGGCCTGCAGCAGGTTGCGATGCACCACCTGCTCCCTGTGGAGTTCCTTCTGCAGCTTCTCAGGTTCTGCCCCGCTAGGCACCAACTGTCTGCCACCAACAATCATTCCATGGTTCAGATCACATTTTTCCCCCATTCCGATGGTTGATGTGAACATTAACTGAAGCTCCTGACCCATATCTACATGATTGTATGCATTGCACTGCTGCAACACAATTGGCTGATTAGATAATGGCATGGATAAGTAGGTGTAATAAAGTTAAAAAGTGCCCGGTGAGTGTATATTCCACAAAAATATTGAGTAATAATGACAGAAAATAGGGCAAAGGTATATGATATGATTGAGACCCCCCCTTATGTCTATCAGGCCCTGAAGGGTCTGCCCAGGGCTGGCCTAACCTTGTGGAGCTATAAAATAATTCTGGCTTTTTTTTAATGATCTGGCCAAACCATTACGCTCCCGAGGGGTGGGCTGGCCTTGGACCCACAAGTTACCTGGGAAAAAGTAACACATAAGAGTAACACATAAGATAAGCAAAAAGACATTGCCTGGATGACTGCCCATAGGTGTCTCCCCACAAGAACATTCATGTATCGCCGGCACTTGGCCCTGACTGAACGCTGCTCCCACGGATGCGCTAACTCAGAACACATACCAAAAAAACATCAGTAGACCCCATCGCTCTCAGGAGGAGGATTCAATGGGGGGGTGGACCACTGGAAAGAAATAATCATATAGTCCACCCCCCTAGAGGGTCACCTGTTCCCCAGCACCTAAACCTAACCCCAAAAAATATATTTTTGCTATGGTTTCCAGGATGAACGTATGTTTGCTCCTGTTCGGTGGGTGTGTCAGGGGAGTAGGCCAAAATGTATAATGATGTGGGCCCATGCATTAAAGCCCAGGGAACATACAGAATGGCCTTCTAGCAAACCGTACCTACGTCAGTTAGTCCATTTCTATTTAAATAAACCTTGTTAACATTTTTTCAGGGCTGAACATAGTCCTGGTCTCAGTATGAATGTAGAAACCAGCTTATTGGCTGTTGGGAAAATGGGAGTCCTGTACCTGCTGGCAGCTGAGCGCCTGACAGCAAGTCTACCCATCCTTCCCAGGGATTGTTTCACAGGAGATCAAAGCCATACAGCCCAGGGATCGCTACCCTTGCTCCGGGAAAGCCGTAGGGCAAGGGCACACAAGGCCAGAAGTTTCACTGGTCTTCTTTTGTACTTGATAATTAAGTGATTGATTGATGCCACTGATTGGACAGAGATTTAACACACCAGGTCCCAGGTTTGAATCTGATTAGAGGGGAAGAATGAAAACCAGCAGGGCTACTGGCCTCAAGGGCCAGATTTCAGTATCTTGTGTAGTCGGGTCTGCCGATTTTGCCCTCCCCTTTAATTAGCAACCATTTCAGACACTGGAAACCAGATGAGACAGGGTGTAATTAGCAGTCTTAATTTAAATGAATAGTTTCACATAACATTTTTTTCAGTGCAAGGAAATGGGGTTTAAATAGTATTTTTCTCTCATAGAACCAGTTGTGCACATAAACTGTGTAGACCTACCTGTCTAATCAACTGACTAAATTCTATAAATTATCTGATTAATGAATCCTATTCTTTAATCATGCTTAAAGGGGAATACAATCTAGAAATGAAATCACTTTTCCACTTACCCAGAGTGCAATTCATCAATCCATGTAGTTTCAGTGAGATTTGATGAGTTTTCTAGATATGCCCTGGGCCCAGTATTTCAAACCTTTTTGGATAGGATTTCACTAATTGGATAGGATTATATCTCAACATTTGTTATTTCAAAACTAGTAGCTGTGATCCTAATCCTAAAATTGAGATAAGGATTTTGCAATACAATCCTACCTGGAATATCAAATATCAAATGTTGTTTTTAAGCCTTTCAAAATTCTAAGGTGGAGATTAGGATAGCTTTGAAATTGAAAATCAGGATCACATTTAGATTCATGGATAAATTGTTTTATCTAATGACTGCACATTAATAGGAAAACAAACTCTTTCAACGCAATACCAATTCTCAAAGGACAATAAAATATTTTCAAGACGAACCCCACAAAAATACATTGGTGGAAATTGATGGAGGATGTTATTTGAAAATCTATTCCATTTTCTATTCTAAAATAATGGCCTAGAAGCTTCAAGGACAAGAATTTCACGGTTCTTCAACATAAAAATGCTAAGCCAGTGTCTTCAACTCATCTCACATTGGAGCTGGTTGGTGCCTTGCATGGCAGCCAATCGCCATTGCTGTGCGAGTGTGTTTGTGAATGGGTGAATGAGAAGCATCAATTGTACAGCGTTTGGATAATATACCATATACCATTTACCATTCATCTGTAGGGAGGCTTGCCATTCAGCCTTTGTCTTGATAAGGGAATTCAAACAATCTGACAACCTTCATTTCCCATTTACAGCAGTGTACATTTCTGCAGTACCAAGGGTACTATGTATTTTTCGCAAAAAATTAAGTGGTCTTGCATAATGACTATTTATATAGCAGTGATCCTCAGGAGAGGCTAGGAAAAGTGGCAAGAAAAAGAAATGAAGAAAATGAGAATAAGGCAAATGAAATGTCCTTGGTCCTTCAAATGTCAGTTTGAAGACACACAAGTAACAGACGTGTCAGATGGGGAGAGGTGGATCCACAGGTCAATCATTTATACGTCAGACTTTCCGAAGAAATACTAATGTAAAGGATGCACTGAGGTTCTTGCTCAAAAGATTGGGAGTTCCTAACTTCTACTTCCAGCTCCTAGAAGGAACATTTAGCGAGTCGGCGGACCTTGTTCAATTTCCAGGACAGGAGCAAATCATAGAAAAAAAACAAGAGAAAAATAAGCAATTGGAATGAACCCCTAAGTGAGGCGATTGAATTTATCAATTAAAGCAGTCAATTACCCAGTTAAGTGTCAAGTAACAACTAAAGCCAGCACACCCAGGGGGTCTCTACGATCAGGAGTGAGGACCAGTTATATAGTATTGGTGTATTTATATATATATTTATTTATATTTATTTATTTTAATGGCAGAATATAAATAATGAATTTAGTATTTCATACACAGTGTATTTCTGTAGTATCAAAAATGTATTCATAATGTATTTGTGTAGCATTGTGTATCGATAGGCCATGTCATGACATGAACTTGCGCTGAACTGCAAGAGCATGTTGGTGTGATGGCGTAAAGATTATCTTAGCTACTTTGCCCAGTAAAGTAACGCAGTTCAAGTAATTTGCTCGAGAGTACATCGGGAACTAAACCCACAAGTTTCGTGCTAAAACGTTCCCTAACCACTATAGCACTCCACCTACCCCACTCCCATGCTCCAACGCGAACAAAGAACTGAAAGAGCCGATGTTTAAGTAAATATCTAATTTTTTTTACTGCGTGGAAAAAAGATCTTTACAAAGGAGCGTCTCCAAAGAGGGTCGGGCTGATTATGTGGCAAACTTCTTCTGTCTCACGGGTGCCGGCAGCTGGGTGGCGATGTCCAGCAGGGGGCGCTCCACCACAACCAGTGCGCCGTCCTCCAGCGCGTGCATGCTGAGGAGGGGCTGTGGGCACAACCGAGACATGCGCATAACTACAGGGACCACAGCACGTGGCTGGCTGCTGAGTGCAAGATAGCTTCCCCCTCCCCATTGACTTCCATGTAAAAACACAAGCTGATTTACCAACCAGAGGAAACATAATCATTCCATTTTTTTTAGCAATTAATTTAATTCTGTGGAGTAGTTTGAGCAACGATGATTTGAATAAGGAAGGAGCCCTGTCTCCAATCTTTCGTCTCTGAGGTCTGGAAGAATATAATAGAAAATGTTTGACAAATAAAGTGATAAGCTATCTAACTGCTGCGGTTCAGCTGACATGCTAAGCAATGAAGCAGTTAAAATAGTTTGCTACCTCGGCCAAGTATAAGGTATTTAAAAAAAGGTATTAAAGTTAAATATCAAAGCGATCATCGTTTCACAGACTGCTACACAAAATTCAGTCTATTGCTTAAAATAATTCACCATTACGTTTTCTTTGGTTGTTACATCAGCTTGGGTTTTTACATGGAAGTCAATGGGGGAAAAAGCCATAGTTCCAGGTGCTACAATGTCTAGCCCGTCCCATCCTCTCCAGTATGTGCTCAGATGAGCCAACACTCACTCACACCCACAGGACCTTCGCCAGGTACACACTTTCATATCATCAAAAGACCTTGCGAGTGACACACAAACAGAAAGCTTGAATCATCTTTTGGTAAGCTGCGAACATCCCATGATATACAGTAGCTCATATAAAGCACCATATAATTATGTGGTGTTATTTGTAACACCCACAGTATGATGTACCATATACAGTACATTTAAAATGCTTGCAAAAGGCAGACTGTAGTAGAGTTAATACTGAGGGGTCGGTATTGTCTGTAACCATGGTGACATGTTGTCCACAACCCCAGTCACCACGGTAACAGGCCACAGCCCTCACCTGGAACTTCTTGCAGATCTTAAAAGCGTGGATACGGCTTTGTCTCTCCTCCTCCGATAGGCTCCTCAGAGTCAGCTGATTGTAAAACTGGGTGGTCCGGTCAGGGAGGGGCTGTAAGGGCAGAGGGGAAGCATTCACTTCGGATGACTCATGTACAATGATTGACAAATAACACATTTCACTTTAACCTACAGGAAAATAATTGAAAAACGAATATATTCAAGATCTGAGGCTACAATAAAAACCAGCATATACACAGTCATTCCATGGCACCAAATTTAAGACCACTGTCTAAGATCTTGTATAAACACTGCTTGACAAGATTTTGTTAAAGGTACAATAGATTTTGGACATCTAATGGTCAAGAGAGGAATTGCAGCAACAAACACCCACCTCAGTAAACGCACATGCAATTGGGTGTGGCAATTAGAACCAATTTTCAACCAATGAGCTTTAATTTTTGTAAAGCTGTACAATGTTTTGTACAGAGTCTGGGGGCGTCAACTGCATATTTTGAAACCCGAAGTTTTGAAACCCCTACAAAACCATTTTCAATGATAGGAAGGGATTTACAATGGCCTTGTAACAATGTTTTAACATAAATCCTACCTATTGTACCTTTAATACTACACAAGAATAATAATTGGGAGTCTCTCTCACCTGGCTTTGGTCAACGACGCAGAACATGTACATGTCGTGCAAGAGGAATTGGGAGGGCTTCTGGGGGTTGAAGTTCACGTGTGTGATGGGCGTGTCCCTCTCACTCCACAGCGGGTGAAGCCCCTCCCTCTGTAACGTCCTGCTCCAATCGGTGTATCGCCTCTCTGCTATGCTGAACTCAAATATCTACAGAGACATTACCACAACATTAGCCACGGACACATCAATCACAGGCTCCAGATGTAGGAATCACAATATCAGATTCATACATCCGGAGATACATGGGTCATTTCAGCGTCATGGATGTGGCATTTGGACACAAAATGACAAGCAAAATCCGTCAATAAATTACTCTTCTTACATAAGAAATGTTAACGCATATCATCATAGCATTCACTTGGCTGAAGGGAATGGCCAAAAAAAATGATTTCATATTAAGACAAATAACTTACATTATGGATGTGAGGGAAAAAGAAAGGAGTTTGAGAGACTATACACTATCTAAAAACTCAAGACTTTTAAATTCTAATGCAGAAAGTTTGATATCCAATGTAGAAGGCTTGGCTGAAGATAAAAATAGCCATTAAAAAAAAAAAAAGATCCAAAATAGTTTTGAATGTTTTCAAGATGGCAGCCAAATAGCCTTTATTTCAAAGGTAATGGGATTAATAAATTTAGGCATTGTGCTGTTGTTAGCCAAGTTAATCAGATTTCAAAATGGTCACATAATCAACACTTCCTGTACAGGCATGGGGAACTTCCTGTCTGGTGCTTACCTGATGGTCGGCATGCACCACCAGTAGGTCATTAGTGCTGGGGTTGATGGCCATGGCACTGGGGCAAGAGCTGTACACAGGAACAGTGCAGTGTGGCTGAAATACAGGTCGTAGTTCACAAGTCAGAAAAAGCTCCAATAGGTAAAACTGCAGTCAGAATGAAAAGTACATTAAGAACGCAAACTGCAGTTAGAATACAATTTGACAGAATGAAAACTACGACCACAATCAAACGCCTAATGAAAGCTTGTATAAGGGAGAAAAGGGGGAGTTTAACGAGTATAGGTAGATGGTAAATGGTTGGCATTTATATAGCGCCTTTATCCAAAGCGCTGTACAATTGATGCTTCTCATTCACCCATTCATACACACACCACACACCGACGGCGATTGGCTGCCATGCAAGGCACCGACCAGCTCGTCAGGAGCATTTGGGGGTTAGGAGTCTTGCTCAGGGACACTTCGACACAGCCCAGGCGGGGATCGAACCGGCAACCCTCCGACTGCCAGACGACTGCTCTTACTGCCTGAGCCATGTCGCCCCCTAGATTTGAGCTGATATTGACCTTGAGTTTGTGCAGGTTGTAGACGTGGACCTCACACCCTCTGTTTGCAGTAGCCAGCCACGCGCCATCTGCACTGGGAGCCAGCAAGTGAACAGGCTCTGTGCAACCTGGAAGAGCCAAACAAGGCTTAAACGTAACATCTCTTGCAAAAAAATACGCTATAACAACCTTTGAATTGCAGGTCAGCTATGGTAGAACAAAGATTCTTCTCACCTGACACAGGCTTGAAGGTGTGCACGTACTTGCACTCTGATTGGCTAAGGGAAATCACATGAACTGTGGAGTGGGAGGAGGCAGCAAACAGTTTGGAAGAATCTGCTGAGAAACACAGCTGGTGGGCGGAGCTCAGAATCTTTGGTAGCCTGGAGATCTATGGGGGGGGGGAATAGCAGACCTGGGTCAAATACGTACATTTTTGGATTCAAATACTTAATATAATTAATTTAGAGGCAGAAGTATGCACGGCACGGTTTTGAAAGGTACTGCTTTCAGAGAAAGTGCCGTGGGGAGATGTGTGTCGATTTTGGCGGCGACGGGGGCACCCACCTTGACGACGCTGAAGTGGTTGTCGTCGCAGTTCAGGCGGAACAGCCGCACGCTGGACACGCTCGAGTACGCCAGCCACCCGCCGCAGCGGGACAAGGCGCTGCAGCTAATGTGCTCCTCGCCCTGGGGGTCACAGGTCAAAGGTCAGCAACAATTAAGAACATTCTAATGGCATACTTGTGATCTTACACCTAGAGAGATAAATGCAAAAAAGCAAACAATTTGACCATCGGCCAGTGGAATCGGAATTAACTCACTATACAGGTAATGTCACAGGTGACGATTCAGGTCACCTCTAAAAGGCGACGATACAAGTGATTGGACAGGAATGGTACAGGTAGAGGTAGACAGGAATGGTACAGGCCGAGGTAGACAGGAATGGTACAGGTAGAGGTGGACAGGAATGGTACAGGCAGAGGTAGACAGGTATGGTACAGGTAGAGGGGGACAGGAATGGTACAGGCCGAGGTAGACAGGAATGGTACAGGCCGAGGTAGACAGGAATGGTACAGGCCGAGGTAGACAGGAATGGTACAGGCCGAGGTAGACAGGAATGGTACAGGCCGAGGTAGACAGGAATGGTACAGGCCGAGGTAGACAGGAATGGTACAGGTAGAGGGGGACAGGAATGGTACAGGTAGAGGGGGGCAGGAATGGTACAGATAGAGGTAGACAGGAATGGTACAGGTAGAGGTAGACAGGAGAGACGTGGCGTTTCCGCTGCGCACCTTTCTCTTTAGCTGCAGCAGCTTCTCAGGTTTCCTCCTCACTGCCAAGCTGTCTCCAGGGCAACCTGCAGAAACCACAGCCACGCTACATCTCACCATCTCTATGGTCAACACAGACTCATTCTACACCACAGTGGACTCTGCGGTTACATCACGGACACGTTAGCTGCAGAGTAACGTGCTGTGTTAGTGCCGCTCTGCTCACCGTGAGCGTCGCTCTCTCCCAGCCTCCACAGCTCCAGATGGGCAGGGAACTGGAAGAGCAGCAGCCCCGCACGCTCCGCACAGGACACCAGGCTGTGCTGGAGAGAGAACGCCGATGTTACCACAGAATGAACGCCTCAAACCAGGGCCAATGACATAACCGCTTTCAATTCAAATACTTTTCTACACTTTACTTTGCCAGTCTTGTGAAATGGAGCCTAGGAAATGCCCTACAAAAGTGCAATATGGCCCTGGAGCAGGCAAAATCATTCAAGCACAGAAAAGTATTTGAATCCAAAACCATTATGTAACTGACTCAGGTGTGAAATGCTTACCTACAACAGCAGCTTAAACAAATAAATGCATCCACCCACACACATGCATCTTATTAGTGTCAATTTCTCAATTTGTCATCTTCCATTGTGCAATTACAACAAAAGCAGTAACATTCCAGAAAACCTCTCAACGGTAAACCTAAACAGAATATGAACGCAATGGCGCCCTCACGTGGGGAAAATGGATCTTGCGAAGCACTGTGTCGTAGGACTTGACATCCACCTTATCGAGGAGGGGCCTGACCACTAGCTGTGTGTCCAAACCTGAGGGAAAAGGAGAGATATACAGTCACAACTTGTCAGCTGAATCATTAGTCCTCCCGGACAGCAGGGGGCTACAGCACACTGACCTCCGGACACAATGGCACGCTGGAGCTCCAACACGGCGCGTACGTCGTGGGTGTGGTGCTTGAAGGTTCTGGTCCTGGTCCACTCCTGCTCCCCCTCCCCCAGAGTGGCCGAGAGATACTGGAACTGGACTACGGTGCCTTCAGACGTACCAGCAACCAGGCTGGTCTCGTCCTGTCAAGAATACACAGGTACTCCTCAAAGCCCTAATCTCACAGGCTATAACTCCCTCTGCAGGGTCACAAACATCCATCCTCCACCACCCTGTGACACCATTAGCCTGTGTACCTCCACCTGTACCAGCTCACCTGCGAGACGGACAGACAGAGGACATCCCACTTGGACACCAGGTGCGTCCTGACGAGGGTGCCCATGCTCCCGTCCCAGACCTGGACCTTCCCGGCGGAGTCGCCGCTGACGACCGTGCAGTCAGACAGGAAGACCACGCTCCAGACCACGCACTCTCGACTACGCATCCCCGCCGTGCCGCGGTCCACCAGCATCCTCTGCACAGCGCGACCTGGAAGAGCAGGTCATGCTCAAAACACTGCGTCCGACAAAAGCACAAAGCCCGGCCACGCTCCAGTACATGGGGGTGTGTTTCACAAAGCAGGATTACAGAGTTAGCTGGAGCTAGCTCTTTTTACTTCAATCTGTCCATTTTCCAGATTTGGGAGGGTTCCAGGTTTTTACAGTGCAGTTACCCATCAGATTATCCAACAGATAACTGCACTGTAAAACAAGGACAGTTATCAGCGCAGTCATCCAGCTAACCACGTAATCCTGTTTTGCGAAACACCCCCCTGCCCATATGTATCAAGGTGGAGCTAGAATTTCCACATCAAGCTGTTAAATATCAATCAAGATGTCGGTTTTTCAGACATGAAAACTTGCTGACCGTTTCTCAAAGAGTATCATAGCCGTCATGCCAATCTAGAAGATGGCAGCCTCTCACCTGATTGGACGTCAAAGATGCGGATCATGTCCAGCATTCCAGCAGCGATCTGTGCTCCAGACGAGTGCCAGGACAGACACACAACACGGCCTGCGGATGATTAACATGGTCAACTAAGAGATTAACATGAACTATGAAGGTGCATGGAGTGAAAAAGAGAAGCAGCATAGGGGGGAATTTACATCAAGAGCAGCACTGAACATATTTCCAGACAGTTTCTAGCAGAATCCTTCAGACTTCACCTTTTTGTCGGTCCAGATTCTTTTCAAAACGGATCTTGTCATCCAGAACCTCAAACACTTTCACAGATCCGTCTTCACACCCGACCTGCAGAACCAGGGAACATCAGCAGAGAAACCAGCTTTGGCAGAGGAAACAACTTTGTATTTCATTACCGATTCAAAGGCTATATTCTAAAGACTCTTATCAGTTTAGATTAACCAAACTAAAGATTATAGATTATAATAAATCAGACAACATGAACCGGTTCGTTTGGTGCTGGCATTCCAGCCAATGACATAAGCGACAGCCAGGAAGACTTTGACTTAGACTCTTATTGACCTTCAGCACATCAGACAGTCTTACCGACAGTATGGTTTATTAAAAGACTGGCTGTGACGCTGGTAATCTATGACTAGCAGGGGGCTCTTCATTTTGGCTCGGCTTTTTAAAAAACAATTGCGTCAGACATTGTATTGGTTTCACGTAGCCATCAGGGAGATCTGTACTGATCACGCCTGAGACAAAATCATCTTTTTTTAAATGTGCATATTAAACCGAAAAATCTAACAGCGCTGCCAATCCAGTCAATTCAAAAGCGTTGTGTTTTTGGGTTCAACTGACCGCCATGTGAGTCCCCTGGGCATTACAAGCCAAAGTCCAAATGGGTCCTCCAAAGGCGTCCATGGAATATTTGGGGCGGAGGTTGACCAAGTCATACTCCGTTATTTCTCCGTTCAAGCCGGCCGTGAAGAGCCGCTCCCCGACCCAACAGACAGCTTCGATGGACCGAGTGTCATTTCCTGGAATCACCTGTAACGACATACACATTTTTCGAGGACCAAAATACAACGCACCCACTTTCTACACACAGAAGCGCTGGGTTGTTTTAATGCCTTTCATAATCATTCATGTAAAAGTGCATTATTATCAATATTAAGGCAGTTACATTCTCATTGAGGCCTTGCGAAGGATAGGTTGGAGTTGTTACAATATCACACTAAGATGTAAAGCCACGCCATGCTCCCGGCAATAACTTCCTAACTCCAAGAGACCCGAGAAACCGCTGTTAACTCAACACATCTTCACCTTTTCCTGGAAGTAGTTGTCAGAAAAGTTGAAAATCTCAACGGTTCCGTCCTGTCTCGCCAATGCCAGTCTCTCCGTTTTGGAGTTGAATGCCATGCATCTGATCCCAGTAGGCATGTAGTCGAAGAACCGGACGCGGTGAACCTTAAATTCCCCCATATTCGCTTTCAAACTGTACGAAGAAAATGCAAGAAAAGATTGAAATGTTACTGACATTTATTAACAACGCGAATACGCTGTAATTCAGGCCGAACATACAACGACAGAAATAACCCCATAGCTCATATTCAAGTTGTGGTAACCAACGAAGACTTTAACTCCACTTAGATTAAAATAAATCACACATGGACACGCAAGTATTCTAACGTTAAAAAACGATAAAGACAAATTAGCGGCTTGAGGCGGCTGAGACGAACGTTCACAGGATAAAAAGCACATTATCTGCAAGCTAGCAACTATGTATAGACTAGTACCGCGAACATCTTTAAACCAACTAATGGTAGCTAGCTATGTTTACACGTCAAGATAACGTTGCAAATGAATCACCTGCAATATCCACATAACCAACTAGTTGTATCATTTAACTGGACTGGCGCTTACATTTGTTTTCTCTTGGTGTATATATTTTCTTTTAGTTTTCACGCTTCCATAACCTGCCAGTGCACAAACACGCCAACTACACCATGTTACCACGTGGGAGAACTTTCACCCGGAACGAGAAACATCTACTACGCATCATGTGCCGGAAACATGTGTTTGCAGCGCTTTGGGCGGGAGGCTTGTCATTCTGACAGACGTGATTCTGCGGCTGTGTTGCAGTTCTGCTGCTGGGAAAGAAAGCTAATGCATCAACAAAGGCTCCATTAGGGGTCTAGGAGGTCATTCGGACAGGTACAATGATCATAGCTATACTTGAACGTGATTGTGACGAATCGGTACCACGCAGTTTATTTATTACTGAATGTATAATCTGTTGTTATCAGAACCGGGAAACTAGATAAGCAGCAAGCTAACGTTGTTTCACAATAGATTAATGCAGTGGATGCGAAAATGATCGATCTTTCATTACAATTTGTATTTGTAGCTAAATATGTATTTTCTCCTATAGGTGGATGAGAGCAAAGATGGTTCAGATAATCGTTTCAAGGTTTGAAAAATCACTCGCATAAATTAGTGCTAACACTGCCGTTCATTAACGGTGAATATTGGTTATACCATTCAGTAGCACAAATACCGAATATTCAATAGTAATGGACTGTGTATGGCAACAACAATGACTACAAACAAACACGAATAATGCCGATATTTACGTTATTAATAAGTGGATTTGATAGTGTGCGATAGTATGTAATGCTCTGTGTTTCCTGTGGGGGGCAGTGTGCAGGGGAGCGGGCCTGAGGAGTGCCTGCTTGTGGAGCTGCAGGGGGAGGTGGTGTCCAGGCAGAACACGGGTCTGCCTGAGAGTCTGATGGGAGACCTGCACTACACCAAGGAGGTATGGGGAGGAGGGCATGCACAGGAAGTGCGAACTTAGGGCCTCTTAAAGCATGTGCACACTTGTTCCTTTTTTGCACCGCGTGTGTAAATTTGACCGTTGGAGACAAACATCCATGCGAATATGTATGTGGCGTTCATTCGGGTCTCATCTGTGTCTATGTGTGTCATCACCCTTGTAGCATGTGTGTCTAGTGTATGCATGTGCTAGTGTGTGGTTAACTTTGTGACTCTTTGTGTGTGTGTGTTTATCTATCTCACCTGTATGTGTGTTTAACTTCATGACTCATCTCTCTCTCTCTCTCTCTCTCTCTCTCTCCCTCTCCCGCCTGTTTTGGCCCAGGGCATCCCCGTGCTCATCGTGGGACACCACATACTGTATGGGAAGCAGGTGAAGCTGGAGAAACCCTTCGCCGTTCTGAAGAAGCACTCCGGCCTGCCGCAGGCAGATCAGGTCTCCATGGAGACAGGCGAGGAGAAGCCCACCTCATACTCTGTCTCTGCCCTCATAAAGAAAAAGCTCATCTTCAAGACCCGCCCCAAACCCATCATCACCAACGTGCCCAAGAAAGTGTAATCCCGCCCAAAAGACTGTCTGCCCCGCCCCTCCTCTGCATGACTGACAGGGTCACAGGAGAAGCCTACCTCTGAGGATGTGCCTGAGTCCTGAAAACTATTTGACCTTTTGTGGGCTGTCTAGATACCCTGGGGGCATGGAACAAATGCTGGGGCTCATCTGAGTTGATATAAAACGTGATTGTTTGCTGTTGGAAGCACACCCCTGAAGCTCAAGGGAAATTTGTCAACTATGTCTCTATGGAAAAGTCGACTACTGTCTGAATTTACATGTATATAATAAATTAAGCTAAATGTTTATCACTTTCATACTGTTGAGGTGCAGCATAGGAAATTTAAAAAACACTAAGAATGGCCCCATTTGACTGTCGAGGGGCATTGTGGGAAATGAAGGCTGGAGGTGTAAGGGTTTTCTCGTGTACCAGGGTTACCCGTCGATGACCAAAACCCCCCATTTCAGAATTTTTTTGCCTATTCCGAAGGGCACAGTCACCAAAACAAGAAGCCCATATAATTATTTTAATACTGTTTATTAAAAATGCACAACTTCTTACAGGGCCTTAACCAATTGCAAAAATAAACATTTGAATTGCTCAATGATTTTTTAAAATCCATTATGCTATATATTTAAATATACACAATAAAATATATATTTAAATACATATTTATAGTTCCACACCATACAAGGAAAAATACATCTTTAATTTAAAATACAGATTTTACATAAGATTATCCATCACATCATAGTCATTAAATAGACAAATGCTTGTCTTTTAATAATACAAAAAGCTATTTACATTTGATATACTGTACATTGTCCCAAAGTCCCTAAGGTGTAAGGTTTTAAGCCTCAGGTTTATTCCTCTAGGTTGGTTGTTGGTAAATGTGTGTAGACTAGGACTTGAGATTCAGACCTTTAAACTGCTACTGAAGTTACAGCTACATATTATCCCTGTGTGGGAATATTTGTTGCACAAGGGCAGGGGTGGGGCGGGGGTTGTGTAGTAGCTGGTATGCCAGTTGAAGAGCTGCATGTACATGTTCAGTTTCTTGAAAGTGTCACAGTGCCACACATTGATGAGTCACAGTATTGCACCCCTGGAAATGGATTCCGCAATTGGAACAACCAGCATGAATGATTTCACTAGACATTTTACACTGAGTGATTTTTTTTAAAGGGTGGGTCACACTGACCCCAGGTTCAGGTTTGAAGTAGGAGAAGCTGCCGTCCAAAGTAATTATTACCAATTTTCTCCAATGGGCTTCAGAATCACATGGACTGAGAAACCATTTTGAAAGACCACTGGCCTAAAAACATTCAGTGTTCCTCTATAACAACAGGAAAGACTATCGATACTGGTCTCTATAACCGGTTTACCAAAATTTCAGTCGTGTAATTGTAGCTATCACCAGATATATTGTGACAGTATCAACTGTAATCATATTTTAAGGTGTTCTTGAGGAAATTATGAAATTGCATTTAAATTATATCACCTACAATACCTGTACTCCTGACCTGGGTCATATATGTAATTGTTTTGGAGTCAAATACTTTTCTGTGCTCGATTGATCTTGCCTGGTGCAACTGCGCCAACCAAGGGGACCAGAAGATGGGGTTTGCACTTTTTGAGAGTTATTCATAGGTTCCAATACACTCAGTAAAGTGTAAAAAAATATTTGAATCCAAAACAATTATGTATTTGACCCATGTCTGATTAGCTCACATCTCATGCTTGCCCTGTACTGCAAGGGCTCAACCCTAATAGCACACCAATAGAGACTCCAACCGCTAAACCCTACAACACCACCACATACTCAGACCACTAAACCCATATAGCACAAACAACCAGACAAAACCAATGACTAACATACCACCCAGACTGCAACCACGACACCCGTCTTATATAAACCGTACAGCCTAGCCAATGGAAGCAAGGCAAGTATTCCAGAAGGTTGTAGAGGAGGGACACACTGATTTTAAAGCTAGGAGAAAACATGAATTAATCTGATCACTTCAAAGGGATCAGAGTTTGAATCTGGGGAGTACGAGGCAGGAACTCTTGACTTCACCGGGAATTCCGACCCTCGGTCATGTGCACTGTGGATATTTGTGCTGCAGAACACAATGTGTTTTTCCTGTTCTGTACTTCAAAGTTCCACCTTGTGCAATCATCCTTTGATAAGAATCATTTGTTATTGTATGACAGAATGTAATGCAATAGAATGCATATACATGTACAAGAGTTGAACTTTCCACTATTTAAAACAAAGCAGCACTGGTAAAGTCCTGTAAAGTACAAGAACAGAGTAGGGATATTCCTCTACCTTTTAAAATGCATGTTTACTTTTTTGTTTGTCACCTTCATTTAAGCAAATAATTTAGGAACACTTTCATTTTCAGTAATGACCTGGTGATAGAAACTGGTCTGCATTCTGTCTCTAATAGTTAGCATAATTACTCTTTTTAGTGTTATTTGTCATAGGAAGCCTGAAATGGAAAATCACAGCATGTGATATTTATACAGTGATGCTGATTACACAGAGATTAAAGCATAAATGGCACTTGTAGGTGGCAGTACACTGGTGTTTCGTGTCGCATACTGGATAGAGGAAATAAAATTAATGCAAAGTACATCATGGCTCTTTCCAATCACTTATTTTTCATCTCCTTTGTCCTTGCGTCCTTTCCTTTGGGGGAGGCAAGTAAAGCAAGTTAGAAAAGCACATGATAGGGAATCGAGAAATGTGAATTAGGCAAATGGAATATATCCACTTAAGTGGTTTGACCCGTTGTGTGTTCAGACATGCTCTTCTGCATACCACTGTTGTAATGTGTGGTTCCTGTCACCTTCCTGTCAGCTTTGACCAGTCTAGCCCTGCTCCACTGACCTCTCATTAACAAGGTGTTTTTGCCCACAGAACTGCTGCTCACTGGATGTTTTTTGTTTTTCACACCATTCTCTGAGCAGTTTCTCTTCAAACCACGCAGCACCAACAATCATTCCATTGTCAAAGTCACTTAGATCACATTTCTTCCCCATGCTTCCCCATTCTGACATCTGGCATTTAGTTGCTGCCACATGATTGGCTGATTAAATATTGAATATATATCTGGTGTACAGGCCTACCTAATACAGTGCTCACTGACGGTATATGACACACATTAAAACACTTCCATGAGCGATGCACTCATGTTTCCTTGCCCAGGGAAGCTTTGGGAGCATCCTAGCTCCTAACTTCTTGAAGTAACATTTAATGGATTGAAATGTCCTTAAAGACAGCAGATCTTGATCTATTTATGGGTCAGGTAAAGAACAATGAAACAAGGAATGATAAAATAAGTGAATGAAATGAGCCCACAGTCTCTGGCGGTGTAATGACCATGTGGCTGACCCAGGTTCTGTCGCTGTAAATGGTACATTAAGTCATATTTATAATCTTGATGTAGTTGGTAAGAATCGCCCATATGTTATTATGTCTCTAAATTGGGAAGGGTGTTATAAATTAACACAAGCACGGTAGATTAAAAAATAAATAAATAAAGTTTGCAGTGCCATACGTGGCCGACACGTGCACTCCTCACCACACCACCCTCTAGTGGCAGCTATGTTTAATCACAGCACTCTCTCCTGGTGGCTGCGACACCACTGTGCCAGAAACCAGGGCTAACAGGAGAGACTGAGATAAAACTTTATTTAAGAAAATACCTGTAAACACATAATTCTGTATTCTATAATGTATTTTGCACATTCAAATTTGTTAAAAGAGTGTGCAGGTTTTATTTAAATGGAAAAGTGTTTAAGTGGATTTGGAGTGCAAGACCACTCGTTCTGGTGATCACGCTTTGTGGATGTTAAAAAAGTGCACATTATCCACCCTGTGACTCATCAAAGTGGAAGGTGTTTGGCCAGTTTTTCAAACTGTTAAAGTAATCAAAAGTCTGGATTGTCAGTTGAATGTCAGTTGATTTTTAAAAGTGCACCAGTAGAGAGAGTGATGGCAGAGTTCCAAGGTCCTACCTGGTATGAAACAGGAAGGAGTCAGTGTTGCTGAGTTGGTGTTGTCAAATAGGTGTTATTTCTCTTGCCCAGCTTCCTGCCTCAACAGGTCTCTTCCTGTCAGCTGAGAGCCAAAATAGCAGCTATGCCCTGAAAGAGTGAAGACCTGCACCTTCGCCCCCTCCCCAGACCTGCAGCTGATATGTGCTTACAACCTCTGGTTTCCTGAAAGCCCCGCGCCATTGTAGCTGATGTTGCATGAGCTAGCGACCCTCATATGGCAAGTCGTTTTAATATTTATTCAACTTCTTTAGCTAGCTACCACCTTAATCCCGGCTAGCTGCTCATTTATCCAAGCCAATTGGCCATACAACCTAGATAGCTATCACAATTGCCCCAGCTAGCTGCCATTTGGGCCAACTAGCTGGCCGTACGACCTACCCAGTTGCACCCGAAAACCAACTCACTGAGCTCAAAGCTCAGCTGGCCATACCGTCCTCAGCACACACCTCACTCCCTGTTAGAGTTCAGTCTTAAACACGAAAATAAAAACAAAGAAGGAAGCCCCTGAACTTTGGCACGGGAGACCCCGCAGGAAGTGTGTCATTTCTGAACGGGCGGGAAAACCGGGAACCGTAGCACCTGGGGAGGGGCGGGGCCTCAGGGTCAGCTCTGTCAGCAGCACCAATGAGAAAGAGGGGGGGGGGGGTGGAGACGGTGGGCGTGCCCTAGGCCTCGGTGTAAGCCAGGCTGTACTGCTCCTCCCGCTTGTTGCAGCGTTTCGCCACGATGGCGAGGTAGAGCGCCAGCAGAGCGGCCCAGTAGCAGGCGTAGAGCACCGCTCCCGCCACCAGCAGCACCCGCTCGGTCCTCTCCATCTCCGCCTGCGTCTCGCAGTAGATGGTGTAGGCCACGCCGCCCAGCAGCACGCCCGCCCACACGGTCACGGGCACCGCCCCCATGAAGTTGACCACGATCTTCTTGCGGCCCGAGGTGCCCCAGCCGGTCTGGTTGATGGTAAGCAGGGCAAAGATCTTGGCGGGTAGCAGGCTGGTCATGTAGAGCAGCGAGTACAGCGACATGAAGATCATCACCACGCTGCCCCGGAGGAAGCACGCGTAGGCCGCCTTCACCACCCCCACCAGCTGCACCGTCAGCAGGAAGAGCAGGATGTTCCACAGACGCCCGCGGTAGAAGAGCTGGATCACCGTTGCCACCAGGAAGAAGGGGAAGAAGCCGGTCACCACCGACTCGTAGGTCATCCACAGGCTGTGCTTGTGGAACCACAGGGCGTTGTAGAGCCATTCGCGGAAGTACGACTTGCTCCAGCGCGTCTGCTGGTTGAGCCAGCGCAGGTATCCCGTGGGCGTCTCCGTCAGGCACTTGGCCCGCGCCGTGAACTTGGTCTTGTGGCCCAGGCTGAGCACGCGGTTGGTCAGGTGCCGGTCGTCGCCGAAGCTGCACTTGGTGCCCAGGAAGGTCTGCTGGTACCAGGGCTCCAGGAAGCGCTGTAGCAGGCTGTTGCGGTACATGCCCAGCGGGCCGCTGATGCACTGCACGCAGCCGAAGTACGACTGGCACGCCCGCTCCACGTTGAACGCCATCCAGTACCGCACGCTGCTGAGGAACGAGATCCACGAGTCGTACTTGTTCAGGATCTGCGGGCGAGACAGGGCGGATACGATTGGTTACTATGCCGGAGCGGGATAGGTACGAACAATGTGATTGGTAGTTGTGATACAGGAACAGGAGCAGGGTAGGTATGAGAAATGTGATTGGTTGTTGTAATACAGGAGCAGGGTAGGTACGAGAAATGTGTTTGGTTGTTGTAATACAGGAACAGGAGCAGGGTAGGTACGAGAAATGTGATTGGTCAGAATGCAGGGACAGGGCGGAGATTAGCACTGTGGTTGGTCACAGTGCAGGGACGGGGAGAGATGATAAGCTGCACAGGGCAGCAACTGCTTTCGACATCATACAAGGGGGGTGATGTAAACACACCTGTACGTCTCCTCCGACTCCTCCCACCTCGGGATCCTCTTCCAGAATCTTCAGCATCTCTATGGTGCAGGCAGGGTCCAGGACTGTGTCTGAGTCACACACCTGCGTAGGTAACGCAGGTATCAGTCACTGCACAGCTCATAACTTTGCATCACCCAGACAGGCGTAAAGTAGGGAAACATCATCAAACAGGTAAAACAGGTAACCTATATTCTCTGGCACATCTGGCAACAGAGATAACATGTATTCTACATATAACACACCTGGACTGGGTGAGTAAACAGGTAACCTGACACCCCTATGAACACCTGTATGTAACACTGTAAGTAACACTGTATGTACGTACCACTGTAAGTAACAGTGTGTGTATTTGTCTACATGTGTGGTGCCACGTGAAAATATCTAGGTATTAATGGAAGACAATACTGGGAGCCTAATCATAAATATAAAAAGGCAAGCAGGCACATATAATATTTATCAGAAAATGTTCATATATATATATATATATATATATATATTTTTTTTTTTTTAAACTATCTATTTAGTTTTAAACACAATTGTACCCCAAAAAGACATATCCTTGTATGCACACACACACACACATGCAGGTGTGCACACACACACGCACACACTCCTACTTATTTCAACAGATGACAATCTAGCTGTGACTGCACTGGAGGGTATTAGAGTTCACAGATGGAATGCAGCTGTGCTGAGGTGGGCTTAATAAGTACAGGTGTGCATCAGGCAGTGTCTGACCCTGTCTGACCCCTCACTGTGAACCTTCAAAGGTGAACCATCTTCAGATACATCGAGAACAATCAACAAATCCTCTCCTTGTGCCTTAGACACCTTGCAAGAGCCGACCTCAAATAAATATGCGATAACACAAGTGACCATTATCCGCATCATCAAAAAGTACCATCAAAGGAGAAAAGAGGAATTTATTGAGCTGTGACAATGATGGGAGCATTTATTTAAAGTTTGAAACAGCTGGAAAGAAACAGGTGGTGACTTTGTGTGTCCAGTAGTTGTGGTAAGATCTTTATAACCTCAAAGGTTGGCGCCAGAGACCAGAACAGTGTTTATCCTGAGAATTTACCACAGACAGTTCAATTACAGACACCAGCCACAGCCGTTCAAACCACAGGCACTCCAACCACAACCAATGATATCCAGACTTCATAGGACCTAACAGACACCCGCCACTGACACTCAAACTAGCAAATGCCAGATACTGATGCTCAAACTACAGGCACTCCAGGCACATCAACTGAATCTCAAACTACAGACACTCCAACCAGACACCTGCCAATGATGTTAAAACTTAAGACACGCCAACCACAGCCACTGAATCTCAAACTGAAGACACCCCAAAGTTTCCAAATACATCTACTGACACTCAACCTACAGAAACACCATCAACTGATGTTAAAACTATAGACTCGCCAACCACAGCCACTGAATCCCAAACTGAAGATACTCCTAAGTTTCCAAATACAACTACAGAAACTCCAACCAGGTGCCAGCCACTGACATTAAAACTACAGACACTCCATCAACTAAAACCCAGGAGCTGTTGTGTCAAAGAAGGGCAGCAAGCAGAGAGCCAGCGCTCCTGAGGCAGAGGCAGCTGGAGACTCACCTGCATATAATCCACCGTGTCTCCCAGGGCCCTGAAGGCGGTGTACATCACCTCCCTCTTGCCGCCCCACTGCTGCATGATGCAGGAGTACTTGCAGCCGCGCACCACGCGCGTCACCTGGGCCGCGTCCTCCGCCCGGGACCCCTCCGAGTGGTAGTTCCCGCTCCACACCACGCTGCCCGCCTGCTCCGCGCCCATCACCTCCCGGAAGATGTCCATCATGTAGGCGTCCTCCGGCCGGTTGCCGTCCACCACCAGCACCACCTTGACGCCGGGGAAGGAGAGGCGGCGGACGCTCCTCAGGCACTTGCGCAGGTAGTCCGGGTCCTCCTGGTAGGCGGCGATGCAGAGCGCCACAGACCGGTGCAGCAGCTGGGGCCGGGCGGGCCTCCGCATGTGCCGGTGCTCCAGGAAGGCGAAGAGGCTCTGCAGGAACAGGTGCAGAGCCAAAATGGCGCCGTACAGCCCGAAGGACAGGTGGTGCTGCTCGGTGTGGATGAACTGGTAGCCTGTCACGTAGGCCAGGAGGATCCCGAACAGGACGACCGCGGCGAAGAGCGTGGTGCCCACGATGTGCAGTGCCGTCCGGCAGCGAGAGGGCATCTAGGGGGAGGGGACATGGGGTAGAAGGACTTAGAGACCTCACAGTCACAGCAGACTCTGCCTCTGAACTGCAATACAGGCTACAGCATTACTGACATTATAGCCTGTATTATAGTCCATATGCATATAAAAATATCTTCAGTTAAATAACCGACAAGAGAAGCTAGTTTTTTTTTCTTCTTCTGGATTCATAGTAGACTTCCAGTGCAAACTGTAATTGATTCCTCAGGGTTGCAGTTATAAAGCATGCTGCTTTAGTTGTTCTGCAAAACACTTCTCTCTCACAGATGTACACACGCAGTAGTAACAGTATTCAATTGTGTACCATCAGCTGGGTTGTGTCTTTTAGTGTTGAAATTGTATGGATCGAGTTGTAAGCAATGAGCAAGTTTGGTGCTAGCAGGCACATATAGTTGTTAGCATGGTGCATTCTAGGAGATTTGGGAACAAACTGAGATAATAATAATAATAATAATAATAATAATAATAATAATACAATGTATTGATAAAGCACATTTCACTCATAAAATGTAGCTCAAAGTGCTTTACATTCAGCCAATTATAAAGAATTATAAAAACAAGACATTATAGATAAAATAATACAGAAATAAAATAAACACTGTGATTGTTGTAGTATATCCACACAACAAACAAATAACAAGACAAGACACTTTGGGGCCTTTCCCCTGTGCCTCCCTCGAGATAAAGATGGAGGTTGTGTGGATTAAAAAGTGTTTCTATTGAATGTTTCTACTAAAAATAAGTGGCTTCTTTGTGGATAGCCACATGCTTTGCAGACAACAGTAAGAAGGTGATGTGCAGTGATGTGTTTTCTCCAGAGAGGAGAGTAAGACTCTCTGCTCTGCGGGCGTGGTTATGCCTTGCCCCACATGCTGACTGCTTCCACTGGGTTTGCAGAGTTTCCTGTGCCAGTACTTTTCCACACGAGTGTCCCACCATACACACGGACACGCACACACACATACTTACACACACACATACACACACACTTCACACACACACACACACACACACACACATGCTTACACAAACACACATACACACACACTTCACACATGCACACTTTTACAAAAACAGAAGCCCATACACAAACACTCTCTCACATGCACTTATGTGCAAGGAATAGCACACACACAGAAACACACAGAAACACACACTCACGCACTCTCCCTGATGTGCATTCACAGACTAATACATATCTCATGCAAGACATCTATTTACAGGAAAGTTAATATATTTATTTCTCTTTTTCTATCTCTTTTTTTCTATTATAAAGTGGCAGATGTGGGAGAGTCTCTTAACTAGTACTGCTGGAGTGTCTATGTTAGTTCCCTTCTCTCCCTCTCTCCCTCCCTCTGTCTCTCTAATGGCCTTAATTAAAGGCTGCTGGACTTGGCCAGAGCTCTGGGAGTGGAGAGCTGGCGGGGGGAGAACAATCCCCCCCTTTCATTCATTAAATTACCCCCCCACCCCATCCCTCACGATCAGACTGCAGAAGAAAGACCGGCTTCATTCGCGGGATTCATATCATACACCCTTACACTCCGCACGCTCACACGCCTGCGCACATACACACAGCACCACAACCACCAACAAACATAATTCTAACCATCGCAATAGCAACACACAGCAATCCACACAGCAGACTTTTATGACAAGAATCTGTGTCATAAATATGTTGTTTATAGGGCACTAAATATATGTGTTTTACACAAAAGTACTGTCCTAAAGTATGAGAAAATTCTAAATTGAAATAGTATCTGCTTGGAGCCCATTCACTTTGGAATCTTTGAAGCTCAATATCTCAAAACCACTCAAAACCACTCATAATTCATTATAATTCCAAAGACAAAATTATACAGCTATGTGTGTCTGTGCATGTGTGTGTGTGTGTGTGTGTGTGTGTGTATACGTATGTGCCTGTTTGTGTTCCCTGCAGCACCTCTTCACTCCTTTCCCCAGAGAGGATCTACAGGGAACCGGGACCCGTTCACCCTGAGGGGCAAACAGACAACCACACTGACGGGCTCTGTCACAGACTGTGTGCTTAATTAGGGGCACAGACTGCCTTTTCTGCCCTGCTCAGGATGAGAGCAGAACTAACTGAGCCCGTCATATTATCCATCTCTGCTCCGGAAAAGAAACACAGCCCATGGAGGCTAGCCTCCCACCGTAAGAATAAGACACAACAATTGTATAACACTGTCCATAGCGTAGAGCTACAAACCCAGAACCACAATCTGGACTAGAGCCTCTGAAATCTCACGAGGCCTTAAAAAATATATTACAAGAGCCTTTAACAGCCTAAAAGAGCCACTAAAACCCAGTAAAAGCCTCTAAAATATCCCAAGAACCTTAAAAAACCCAACAAGAGCCACTTTTAATATCCCACAAGTGCCTCCAAGTTAAGCAATGATTGCCAATTATGATAAATAAAAACCCAGTAAAGCCTGCAATACAATGCAGTCAGAAAACTGGAGGTGTACACTTTCAGGACTTTTCAGCATCAGTGTGTCATCCAACTCTTCTTCCCTCTCGCCACAAAGAGGATTTACTGGTCAGTACTTACTATAGTCATTGTGATCTTTCAAAACGTCACACAGCCCTGGACAGGAATCTATGGTCAGTCCAAGGATATCACAGGTGAGTGTCTATACTCTCAGTTGAGTATCTTTGCTTAAAGGTGAGTATCTCTGTCTTCAGGTAAGATATCCTTGTGTTCTCACTTGATGTATCTGTGTTCGCAGGAAGGATATCTGTGAGCCCTCACATCTACTAGCTCCGTTAGCTGTGGCTTTCGTATCCAGGTGTGAGTCTCAGGTGAGACAGAGCTTGAGGATTTTGGCTGTGGGACAGGGTGCTTTAACAGAGCCGATGAGAGGGAGGGGAGGGGTTGGGCCAGGTGAGAGGAAAGAGGGAGAGGCTTAGAAGGGCCGGGTGTGTGTGCATTTGTGAATGTGTTTCTGTGATTATTTGTGTATGTCTGTATGTACAATGGGCTATAGAATAATTTTTTTAAATTGAGAAATATTATTGAGGCATATTTCAATACTTTTTTACTCTCATCTTTCAATGTTTCTGTTTAATAATTGAGATTACTCAATTACTTCTGAAAACCACAGGTGCCAAAATGATTTGCAGCCATAACAATTATTGTAGATAAAATCTCACAAAGTGAAATTAGCAATACAATTTTACACAAATTTAGTTAATCTCAGTCTAAAGGAACTACATTGTGTCATTCCATTACTCCCGGTTTCACTAGAGTATAAAAGATGAGGTATCAAGCATGCAAAATCCCTTTGTCAACCATCAGCATGGGAAAAGCCAAAGAACTGTAAATTCAGAAGACACAGATAGTAATTGATCATGACAAGTAGGGTAGTGGATACTAAAAAAATGGATATGTAAACAGTTAAACATACCACTTTGCACTGTAAGGGCAATGATAAAAAAAACTTGCCAGAAAGAGGATGCAAGTGCATATTATCCCTGCAGACGGTAAGAAAGATGGTGAGGGAGGCCATAAGTAACCCACGGATCGCAGTTTAAGAATTGCAGAGATTGGTTGTGTCTTGGGGGTCACCAAGTCTAAAGACTCCATACCAGAAAACGCTTTGGAAGGGTGGTACAAAGAAAGCCCTTACTAAGCACAATAAGGAAAGCCAAGCATCCTGAGTTTGGCAAACCTCATTGGAATCATGACTGGAAGAAGGTGCTACGGTCAGATGAGACCAAAATTGAATGTTTTAGCCATACGGACCATCGACATGTTTGGCGGCAAATGTTTGGCGGTGAGTCATTGATGCTTTGGCTCATGACACAATGAATTCAACAAAGTACGAGGAAATCTTTGCTGCCTCTGCTAGAAAGTTGAGTCTTGGTTGTAGGTAGATTGTCCTGCAGGACAATAACTCCAAGCATACATACAACATTTCCTTAGTTAAGGAAAAACAACAACCATGTTCTGCAATGGCCATCTCAGGCTCCAGACCCATGAAAAACCTGTGGTCTGAACTGAAGAGGGGGGTATCCCAAGGATTTTAATTATTCTGAAGAGTTCTGCATTGAGGAAGGGTCAAATCACTCCAAAAGTATTCTCTAACCTTAACACAAATTATAGGGAAAGACTCACGGCTGTCATCTTTTTCTAGGGATATTTGCACAAAGTATTTAACCAGGAGTGGCAATAATTGTGGAACCTGTTTTTTGGGGGAAAATTTAAGACTTTGGTTTATTCCATTGAATCATAAATAAAGCGCACTACTTTACACATTTTGGAAAATATGAAGCTTATGTCAATAACTATTATTTTTTTAGTTAACAGCACATTATCCACTGTTTGTGTATGTGATTGCTTCTGTGTGTGTGTGTGTGTGTGTGTGTGTGTGTGTGTGTGTGTGCAAATGTGTTTCTATGAGTGTATGTGTGTGGCTGTGTGTGCTTGCATGTGAGTTTATGAAAGAGAGAGCAAGAGAGAGTGAGTCTGTCCACTTATTTTACATTCTAAATATCGGACTGTAAAATGTCCATTATTTGAACTCAATTAGTGCCCAGAGTATGATGGTCCAGCATAATTAACTTCATATATGAGTGTCCCAGCTGTGAAGCAGCATAATAATATACCTCATCCATTGCTGAATAACATTGGGCTGGCATTGCATAGAAACCAATGATATAACAAATTACTAAAATGACTGCTAATAGTTATTATGTGAATTATATCAGCGCTCTGAATATTACATTTCACGTATATGTTTTCTGCCGATCTGGTGAATCATAAAAGCCTTTGAATGTTGAGTGGAGGAACACAGACTGATTTAACCCTCCTATTATGTTTGAGGTCAATTTGACCCCATTCAGTGTTTGACATCTCTTAAAAACCAGTTCATCTTATTTTCATCTTGATACTGTATGATTTTTTTACATTTCCTATTTTGGTGGGATTAAACATGCAATAAACATAATGCTATGTTTTCAGAAGTCCTATACCAACTTTACATTTGTTGTATGGGCTTATTATACAACCATTTCTATTTTTATCTCAGATTTATTTGTGGATGTTTCTGGTGGCACTTTCCTATACAGATGCCAAACGCCTTTCACTTCCTGTACCTCAGGCTCTAAAATGAGATGTTTCTCACAGATTTTTCATATTTATGGATTATTATGGGAGACAATAAGAAGGCAATACACAAAGTGTCAACATTCTTTTTTCTATAATTTTGCATTTTTTAAAACTGTTGGGGTCAATTTGACCCCAAACATAAAAGCGGTCATAAACTCTTAACATAATAGGAGGGTTAAGTGGCAAATAAACAGATGAAGCTTGGCTCAGTGCAGGTAGTTCCCATTTATATATTCTGTGTTGTATAATACTATCTTTTATAGTTACTCACTCAGTGACCACTTTATTGGGTATTATTTGACTTATTTTTTACATTTATTGGTCTTCTGCTGTTGTACTCCATGGTCTTCTGCAGACCACGTGGTTATTTGAGTTACTGTTACCTTCCTGTTAGCTTGAACCAGTCTGGCCATTCTCCTCTGACCACTCTCGTTAACTAAGCTTTTTTGTCGCTCACTGGATGTTTTTTGTTTTTTGCATAACATACCATTTTTTGTGTGAACAGGTCAGCAAAGTGTTTAAGTTAAAACTATCCTGGATATGCAGTAGGATGTTTTACCTTCACTGGGTATCTAAAGGTGAAATAACATTTCAATATGTATATGTCCTATATTTAAATGTATTGCAATATTTATATACTGTAGGCTATATGTACGTCAACTGTATCTCTGTACAGTGTTTAAGCATGTGGTATGTACAATTATTTAAGCTCATTTATGCATTTTAAGTCCCAGGAGCACCAATGTAAGCCCAGGGTGGCGCTGGGCACAAGGGCCCTTTCCCCCTCAGAGTTGACATCCTTCAAACAGAATACTGAGGAACTCCTGTCTATTCTGGCCTTCAGAGGAGCACTAACGGTGAGCCTCAGGGAAGGAAAATGTGTGTGTGCCAGCCAGTATGCACTAATATATACCACAGAGAGTGGAAACTCAACCTCACTGACACAGACCCACAAACACAGTCACTGTTTCAGCAGAAAGGCCTGCTTCCCCTACCGCCACCCCCCACCCCCAAACACACATATCTCTATATTTCTAGAGAAATTCTTTTTAAATTCTGGTGTAATATTTTCATATTCAACAGAATTGCAGCCCAACCGTGACTTAAAAAACCTTGCAACTTACTCAACTAATGACTGACACACATTAACATCTCCACAACTTACACAACAGTTCTCTTTGCAGGTACATACACACACACACCCCTTAAATGCCATACACAAACATTTTACAATGACCTCTTTCATTTTAATACCGTACTCTCTCTCTCTCTCTCTCTCTCCCTCTCCCTCTCTCTCCCTCTCTCTCTCTCTTTCACACACACACACACACACACACACACACACACAGATGTGTACTCACACAAACTCCCTCAACAAACACTCTTGTTCTGCAACACGCAAGCACACCCACACACACACATAACACATACACGTCCACGTCCATGGTTTCCTTACCTTCCTGACCCGCTGGGTGCCCAGGTCTCCGAGTCCCCCGCTGGCGTGTCCCTCTATCCCAGAGTCCTCCTCTCCTTGCAGCGCCCGGCAGCACAGCGATGTCCTTGTTCAGCTCTCCTCTCACACTACATCTTTATAGCAGCTCAGAAGTCATCCAAAAATATAGCCCCCCCCCCCTCCACACCTCCCCCTCCTCTCCTCTCCTCACTCCTTTCCCCCAGAGCGTCCCAGGCCAGGAGGGACTCTAATCCTGGGCAGAGGCTTCCAGGGAGGGTTCTGGGCAGCCGATTCGGACTCCCCGCCTGTGGGAGAGGGGGGTAAGAGGGCTGCCCCCCTCTGCCCCTCTCTGAGCTCCTCTCTGCATCTCTCTGCAGAGTGTATCAGAACCGCGCACCAATGCGCACCCACCCTCCCTCCCAAAAACCTTCCTGTTCCCGCACCAACGCTGTTCCGCTGCACAGACGAGCAGAGACTGCTGCTGTACCCCCGCACACCTCCGCGCACCCCCAGCCCTGTCCCAGCTCTCTGCAGCACTGCCTGCTGCTTCGTGGCCCTCTCCCTGCTCAATGCATCCTTTATGCAACCGGCTTATTTACCCACTCCGCAGAAGCACTGGCAGGCTGCAGGTGAGAGAGGCACTGATAGATGGAGAGAGCGAGAGACGGTGCATGTGAGAGAGAGAAAGCGATTGAGCCAGAGCGAGTGAGAAAGAGCAAGAGAGGGTAACAGAGAGAGAGGGAGTGCAGGAGTGAGCGAGTGAGAGAGAGGGGGTTTGAGAGAGAGAGAGATCAAGAGAGAGAGGCACAGAGAGCTAGAGATAGAGAGCAAAAAAACCCCACCACAATCGCAAATCCAACCAACAATTTTGCTGAATATTAATACCTTCTGACAATCTTCTCTCTGTGCTAAGGTCCCAATGCCAAAAATCCCAGTGCAGACAGACCAGATGCTCCCCCTCTCTCTTTCTCTCTCTCCCATCTCTCCTCTCCCTCCCTCCTTTTCTTTCTCACCCTCTCTGTCTGTCCTTCACTGCGACACGGCCAGGCTTTAATCACACCAACAACTCGTTTGTGAAGAGGATGGGAGAGAAGTGTGGTCAGCAGGGAAGCTCTGCATTAGGCATGTCCTCAAAGTGGGTCAAAGAGGCAAAAGTACCTCATTCTCCTTCACAATATTCTGCTGAAGCCGACCTTGAACCAGCAAAACACATTCTTGAAGGAGTACACAAATTACATGCATAACCGAAACAAAAAACTCCAAAACATTTTGGATCACTAACTCACAATCACCAAGATGGTACTGAGACCAATATAGGTGTGGGGGCCAATGATAAAATCCAGTGCTATATGTGGCCAGTGAGGAATGGGTAGTGGGTGCAGCAGCCCCGGTGGAGGTTGCCTGGATGTTTTAATTGCTTGGTGGACGGTGCAGGTGGAGACAAAGGTAAATGCGTCTGGTTCAATGGTGGGCCACCAGAATCGGTTCACAGGAGCTCCGTTCAGCCGTCTCACCACAAACTCCAGACAGAGACCGATGTCTTTGTCAATGCAGTTAAGGGGGCCACCGCAGAACTGAGTCCCCCTAATTAATCACCTGTAGAAGTTGACAAAGCCCAGGAAATACGGCTCCTTGACCCTGACTACCTTCACTGTCCCTGGATCCATTCCCATTCTGATATTATGACACCCAGGAATGGGACTCTGGTTTTAACAACAACTGGTCCTCCAGATGTGGCAATATGACGGAGGGTGAACATGCCAGACATGTTCCTTGAGGCTCTTGGAGAAAACATCAAGATGTTGTCCAGGGAGACAAACATGAACCAGTGGAGGTAATCCCGGAGCCTGTCATTTATCAGGGCCCGAAACATAGCAGGAGAGTTGCCCCTGAAAGGGATCACCTGATAATTGTAGTGTCTTTAGGGGTTTTGAAGGCACTGTCCCACTTATCTCCCTCATGAATCTGTACATGGTGGTAGGCATTCCTGCTCTGAGAAGATGGGGGCTCTCTGCAGCAGCTCGAAGGAGGAAGGGATTAAGGAAAAAGGATAAAGGTTCTTAATGGTTATCTTTTTTTAGACCCCAGTAAACAATACAGGGCCTCAGTCCCTCATCCTTATTGCTGACTAAAAAGAAGCCTTTACCAGCTAGGGAAGTTGATGGCTGGATGTATCTGGCAGCCAGGGATTCCTCAATGTACTGGTCCATAGCCTGCATCTCAGGTTGGGAGAGAGAGAAGGTATGCCCTTGAGGGGGAATAGTGCCTAGGAAGAGATTAATAGCACAACCATTTAGTCTTTGAGGTGGCAGAGAGTTGGCTTGGCAGTTAAACACCTGCTTAAGGTCCCAGTACTTCCCAGGAACTGTCAGCTGGTCTGCATGCTCGTCCTTGCTCTCTGGGGTATGGAAGCCGTTACGATCAGGAAGCCGTTGGAAGCCGTTGCGATCAGGCACTTACATCTCCTGTCCTGAATAAGGCCCCCTGCCCAATCAATTACAGGGTTAACATCACTAGATGTTCTCCAGAAGGGGCAGCTCCAGGGAAGTGGCCTTCTGGGAAACTCAGGCGCAGGGGTTTGCAGCTCATCATTCGGCCAGCTCCCAGGTGGTGCCCATCAAAGGGTAGGAATCGGCACATTGTTAACGCAAGTGAAATTGCAGTCGATGAAATTTCCTGTGGCACCAGAGTCAATGAAATCTATCATCTATTTTATGGTGGAGTCCCAAATAACATGAACAGGAAGCATAGTTCTGGATGATAGTGTTTGGATAATTAACTTTGGTCACTTTTGCTCTGTTTGTTTGTTTGTTTGTTCAAAAAAAAAAAAAAAATAATAAAATTGGCCCTCGTCCTTATCTTTGTTGTACAGGTAGCAGTTGAAATTGTACTTCCCTCTAGGGTCTTTCAGCGAACTTATCCCTGGTTATGGGTATGCACTTTGTTGTACGTCCCTCTGGATAAGAGTGTCTGCCAAATGGCAAAAATGTAATGTAATGCAATGATAGCAGCGGGGAAGCAGGAATCTGAATCTGTCTTTTTTTTTTTTTTTAAGACATTTTTTAGGCCTTTTTCAGCTTTATTGGACAGTATATAGTATAGAGAGACAGGAAGAATGGGAGCGAGAGAGAGGGGAAGACATCGGATTCAAACTGCCGACGTCGCGGCTCGCAATGAGCATGCGGTCAGTGCTCTACAGGCTGCGCCACCGAGACACCCAGGAATCTGAATCTGTCTAAATGACTGTGTTTGTTACATCTGTGATGGAGACAAATGGCTCCAGACTGCTGCTAGCGTTAGAATCACAGTCAAACATCCACTGTAAACCAATGACTGGCATTCTCTGCTCTAGCAAAGGCTCTCTCAGCTTCTGGGAAGAGCATATCTATGGCCCAGGTGTGCAGAAAAGTGTGCTCTGTCAGGAGCCAATCAGTGTGGCAAAAATACGTCACCCGAAAAAGGAAACACACCCCTCCAGTTGAACACCCATGTGGGCACAGTCCAAGACTGACAGAAATGAGAGAAAAAAGGAAGAAAACTGACTTGAAACATGATGTATTTATGGATGTGCATGATTTTATGTCTGGTAAATTAGTGGACAGGAAAGCGAATGTTAGAAATATTTTTATACTTTCTTTTTGTTTTCTGCACTGACAGATCGGATGTTGGGTGGCACCCTATGCGCTCAGTAAGGGGACCCAGCACAAACTGACAAAGACAGGAACTATGTCAAAATCAAGAACCTTCACTGACAAAAATGTAAATGTAATGTAAATAAAAATCCAGGAAGCCAAAATAAACACAAGACAATCCAACAACACAGGAGCGCACAGGGCAAAATACTAGAGATATGGAAGTTACAAAGGCCTGGCGTAGAATTGGGAGGTTCACACAAAGTCATGCATGCAGACAATAATCTAAATGTGTGCAAACTAATGAGAACCAATAATCTAAAAATCACAGATAATTAACTCAGAGGAGACAGGGAAACTGGAGGATGGGAAGCATCTGCTGGTCATACTGGAGACAGGAAAAAGTGGGAAGTTATGTTAGCTAATGCAAAACTTGGGAAGTTATGTTAGCTGATGCATTTGTTATTGCCATTCACTGTATAAAATATTATATTCAATTACTTCGGCAATATTAATGTTTCCTTTTATAAGCAAGCATTAAAGGTACAATAGGTAATGTTCAGACTCCTAACGGCCAAGAGAGGAATTGCAGCAACAAACAACCTCAAATCACAACACTGTTCCCACAATCTATGAATATAATGCGTAATATAAAGCATCATTATACAGTTCAGTGTTCTCGTGCACTGTTTTGGAAAGCGGACAGTGACAAATGCAACAGAGCCTGCCATCTTGTCGTAGTGTTCTATTAAGAAAATGTTAGCTGAACAGGTGACTTCATGAAATCTTGACTTTGGTGTGATACACAACACTATTTATATATTTTTTGTCTTTAGGTTTTCACTTTAACTAACCAACTATATTATGAGCAAGCAAGTTATTTGGCTATGTAACTAGCTGGCTATATAACTAAGATATGATAGTCTACCATAAATGATGAAACTGTAACTTACAATTTGAGAGAAATGAAGTTTTAGCTAAACACAGATGATTGAACAATGTAAAGAGATAAAGGGAACGTGTAGCTGCCAAAAGTGCACTCCAGGCAAGCAATCACTGAAACTCTGTGTACTATTGCTTATCTAGTTAGAAAATTGTTCGCTATCAGTAACAAGCGGCCTGTAGCGTAGTGGTTAAGGTAAATGAAAGGTCGGCGGTTCTAATCCTGGTGTAGCCACAATAAGATCCGCACAGCCGTTGGGCCCTTGAGCAAGGCCCTTAACCCTGCATTGCTCCAGGGGAGGATTGTCTCCTGCTTAGTCTAATCAACTGTACGTCGCTCTGTACTAGAGACAGGACCAACACTGTTTAAGCAGAATTCAAAGAAACCCATCAAAACATTTTGGAGTTATAACAAAGTTGAATGTTACTGTCACACTGACGATACTTCACATTACAGGGTTGTTTCTAGAGCACAGTACAATATTTTATGTAACATACACAAGCATGGTTACATGCTACTCTCTGCATTTGCTATCTTGAGGAAGGCTGAATGCATAGTGCTTCTTAAACAGCAGAAATAATGGTATCTGAGTGGTGAGTCATGCCTTTCAAATGAAAATTACTAATTATCTGCAAAACTGTAAACTCTGGTGTGGCATAAAGAAACACTTTCCAATATTCTGAGTTAATTCGGAATTAGACATGACGAATGAGTCAGAAGCGTGTCAGAGCTTACCAGCCATTGAAGGCTTTCATGTGGTCCTCCCCACCACCGTCAAACAGGCTGAGGAAGAAGAAGAACAAAGACCGAAACCCCTTCTGCCAGCTTCCCACACCCCTGCTGTTCTCACCTGACTCATCACCCAGAGGCAGCCGGGTGCTGCTCTTTATTTCTATCACACCACTTACATCCCACAATAAACTAGGGACAAAAGTATCAATAAGCAATTATGATTCACCACAGCCACAATTAAATAAGTTTTATATGCATTCCCAATGCCTCGCTTTAAGGGCACCCTGCCTCTGTTACCCCTGGCTTTAAGGACATGCTGTAGTTCTAACACCAAACTTAAAAGATATGCCAGGTCACATTAAACCTCTAATGCTAAACTTATGCACCTGTCTCTTGCCTTATAGATCTAGTTTTAATTTGAATACTCTGAAGGTTCTATGCTGTTGTGTGAGAGGGGAGAGGGTGGGATGAATATGGTGAGTATATGACCATAAACATAGCGCTGTACAAGCAAAATAATCACAGCGCTGTACGAACAACATAGACATAGCGCTGTACGAACAAGTCACATGACCCAGGGAATGTTGAATGCTGTAAAGGAGTAGCGCAAGGTCACCCACCCCCCTCCAAACATAGCGCTCAGCGCAGAGCCACCAGCAACCTGTAATCACCAAACTCTCTAATATAGACCAGAGGACAAACTACAGGCCTGCTTTCCAAAACCAGGCTCCCTCAGCCCCCGACACCGGCCCTGAACGGCCTGTCGTGTAGTGGTTAAGGTACATGACTGGGACCTGCAAGGTCGGTGGTTTGATCCCCGGTGTAGCCACAATAAAATCCACACAGCAGTTTGGCCCTTGAGCAAGGCCCTTAACCCTGCATTGCTCAAGGGGAGGATTGTCTCCTGCTTAGTCTAATCAACTGTATGTCACTCTGGATAAGACCGTCTGCCAAATGCCATTAATGTAATGTAATGCAACACACACACACACACACGCACACACATGCATCACACACACACACACACACACACACACACACACGCCAGGCCTAAACCTGCTCGGCGAGGATGCATCTTTTCTGTTGGCCGTCCTTCCCTGTGCGGCTTCTCTCTGTTTCCTTAACATTTCACCTGGAAAGCAGCCACAAGGCTTCATTCCCAAACTTCCGGCAGAAACTGAATGCTGACGCATGTTTCTCCCTAACCTCTTCTCACTGCACAGCATTAATGGCACATAAATCTGCCACACGCAAAGAAAAGGCGATGCTGTCTTAAGGTGCAGATCTGTGGGCATTCACACTGTCCCTCAGAGTGCATCAGAAAGGGGGAGAAACCCACAGTATCCTAATATTTCCCTTCTTATATGCTTTATCAACATTGGCACATGAACTGAATTTGAACTGAATTTGGATTTGCATTTGAGAGGGAGAGCTACAGCGCAGAGATCAGGTCAGGACAGGCTTTCCAGGACAGATTCCTGGTGTGTGTGGGCTGTTATCCGGCGGGAGAAAGCCAAGTATGAATAAGAGAGCTATCAAAGGCCTGCCGACCCTCCTGAGTCACTGCTCATCATTACTCTCCCAGCACACCCTGCCAGTGGGGCAGAGTGTTTTACTGGCCTTGTTTCAACTAGCTCTTTGTGACAGACCAGCATTACTTTTCAGATTTCCAAACAGGGCTACCGCTGTTCCTGCTCCAGTCACCGCGCTGGCCGGACCCCGTTTGCTCCACCGCAAAGAGCGGGTGAGAAAATGGCCGCCGTTATGACCCGTCGGCTGTAAACCGAGCAGGTTGAGCACGTCTGTTTCCATGACCCGCGGGTCAGTGTTCTCAGTGCTAAGCAGCGGCGGAGACTTGATCTTGTGGTCTTGGTCTCAAAACCTCTTGAGGTCTTTGCCTAGATCTTGAACCTCAAAGGCTTAGTTTGGGTCCTGGTCTTGGCATGTGACCTTGGGGTAATACCATGTTATCAGACAAGGACAAGTTCTCTCTCTCCCCAGCATGGTAAAGATAATAATTACTCCAATCTATCACAAGTCTGTGCCATAGCGTTGGAACTGTGGTGAATTTTCTGATTTGGAGTTTATTTTGTTGTGCATATTGGAACTGTAAATAATATCCGTCTAATAATCTTACATTTAGGTGAATACAATTACGAATGACAACTAGATTATCCAGATACAGCAATTATATAAAGGCTAATGTCGATGCAAACTGGTGAGCAAGATTCAAAATGTCTTTATTAAAGCAATAAATTGTAGCTCTTACTGTTTTAGAATTCCTACTGATGGTTTATGTTAGCTGTCTTAACATTACATATCCTTTACAAAGTCTTACAACCAATTTAATGCCTTCCACTGTCATTGGATACATGCTTCCAGATCGATCCCTGCTTGACCCACTAGCACACCGCTGTTGGCACATTTGCATCTTTTCCTTTTTCATGAGTCACTGAACATGCCCAGTCAGGACGCACCTGTGCCAAGCGTACTCACACACCTGCCCAAATCAGGGAGCCACTCCTCCCGCCTCCACGAGTAACAGGTCACAGCCTGGATTTGTCAGGGCTGCCAATTTCGGGTTGTGTGAACACCGACTGATACAACATTTTGACATGGAATTCTAAGTTGTGAAAATGAAAAAATGTTTGCCTTTCATGTGACAGGTGAAACCCTTATAAATGTCAGAAGGGTGAGTGCAGTATTACTGCAATTGAAACATGCTGTATGTGGAACAGACATACATACCTGTACATACTGTGTATATACAGCAGGATACACAGTCATATTTAGTATTACTCCAATGACGCAGAGATGCTCCACGAGTGTCACATCTAATATTCATAATTCGTTTTACTTCAGGAATAAATTCCTGGGTGAGCATAATAATGTTGCCCCATTGATAAAACTCAATGTGACCGTAATATTTCATATTTTATATGCTGTCTGACGTAAAGTTATATTTGATTATACTCCATGTATAATAAATAAAGCCAGAGCCACAAAAGGGCCTACGTTGATCATGTACTGTACACCAGTTTCACTGTACATACTCTAACAGAAAGAGAAACAGAAACATAACATAACCATAAGTGCAGATTGGAAGGTTGTGGGAATTTCAGATGTGCAAGGCTGCCAAGTCTTGCGCATCTAGCATGACAATCATGCTTTCGGTCTTAATATAACTTCCTTATAAATCTCATGCTAGATCTATTCACAGACATGAAAAAATGTTAAATTATCTTTTAGATCACTTGACAGACTGCCTTGACTTCCCTGCAGTCACATGTTCTGTCCAATCTCTGGTCTTCCTGCACCATTTCCTTTCATTTGAGTAATGATAACATGGTGAAAGATTCTTTTTAATTTGCTGGAGATCTATAAATGCGCAAGGACACTAGCCAATTTGTGTATTTTCATTTGCATTTGTTTACTGTTATTGTGTTATGAATCAATAAATTAGATGGAAAATGTGGGGAATTTAAACCTATAGGACCCAAAGAAACATGATGCATGTCATTGTGTGCTTCTGGGGGAAATGCATGTAAACATGATAGGGTCTTAAATTTGCCCTGGCATAAAGGAGTGGAAAAATAATAATAATCAGCCTAATAATTATCTGCCAATTTCCAAATTGAATTCTGGAGTCCCTAGGTAATGTCCAGCTTAAATTTATATCCAATCAGTCTGGATCAGAGCTAAGCATAGCACCATTACTGCCAGGACCTTAGTCATAAATTATATTGTGTCTACTTTCGATTGGAGGCTTCATTGTCCTGCACTTTTTGTGGACTTGTCTAAGGTCTTCGATACAGTAGACCATTCCATGTTGTTAATTGGATTAGATGCTGCTGCATGCAATTAGTTCCAAAATTACCTCAGATCTCAGTACGTTAAACTAGGTAAAGTACAGTCTGACATGTACAGTTTTTTTTTTACACAAGGGTGTTCCTCAAGGGTCTATATTTGGTCCAGTGTTGTTTGTATCAAATACATGGTAACATTTTTAAATGTTTATAATTTTCATCTTAATGCAAATGATGCAATTCTGTGTTGCTTCTACCACTCTATCACCTTGGCTGTAAAACATTTGCAGCATGCCTTTGTTGTTCTGCAAAACACACTCACAACTTTATAACTTGAAATCTAAGTGATAAATTTAAGTGCATGCTATTTAACAGAACAAAAAAAAAAGATTATGTCAACATTAGTTACAATGGGGAGTAATTGTTTTTAGTTTTTTTCATATTGTCCTTGTGACCATTTATTATGAATGGTATTTATTTTATTTGAATTTATTATTAGTTGTATCACTGTTTTATCATATGTGTATTTCCCCCCATTTTTCTTATAGTTTTTGTCGATGTATTTTGTAATTTCTGTACCATTGTACCAATGCACCAATGCATCCAATAATTAAATAATGGTTGATCGGTCTATTGAAATTGAATACTCCCTACTCCAGTCAACAGGCCTAAGCAGGCTTCCTGGCATGTGTACCCCACTGGGTAATGCAAGGTAGCAGGGGAGCAGGGGATCCTGGATGAGTAGCAGGGCCGTGGGATTCCAGAGAAAACAAATGACAGCTGGCCAGCTGTGCCCTTCCCTCCAGCTGCAGTTCGAATACCCCCACTATATTCGCCGGCTCACAGGCACACACTGAGCATTCATTGAGGAATACTGTAATTTCTGTATTTTAAATACGATATAATACAATTGGCTCACAAGCTAGCTAGAATGTAGTTCATAGATGTTAAATACTCTAGTTATTTGTGAAGAGTGCAGGGAGCTTGCTCTGGCATGTTTTATTGGGGAAGAGGTACTGTAGTTAGCTAGCAGTTAATTTGAATTTTCTGTGTAAAACAGACTGATGACACGTATCTGACTTGACTGCATTTTCATTTAAGACAGCTTCCAAATAATATTGCTTCATCCTCCGTTAGTATGACCACAGCTTCCACAGATTCTATTGCATCACTTAGCAGATGCTCTTATTCACCGTGACTTACAGTTGTGGCCTGAGCTCAGAGTTCATCTCAGAAATGCAACAGTGCAATGTCACTAATAAGACTCAGAAAGCCTGTTTATAATGAGCAGGTGTAATGCTAACCTGATAAAGCAGATTTACACCGTAAAACATGAATGAAAGAAAGAAAGAATGAAAGAAAGGCCTGAAAAGACGGGTCTGCAGTCTCCATCAAAAGATGGGCAGGGTTTCTGCTGTCCTGGCCATAGTGGAAGTTAATTCTATGACTTATAGACAAGATATGTGATCTGAAAATCCAAGTCATCAGAGAGCAAAGGGGTCAAATGCCCAGAGGCAGCAGAAAGGTCTGGTTGGTGTAGGGTCTGGTGACCTTACAGAGATTTACTCTGTCTCCCTGTAACTGAAGATGACATTTGTGTTCTAACACACAAGTCCATCCATCCGTTATCTTAGCCCGCTTATCCTGAACAGGGTCACAAGGGGGCTGGAGCCTATCCCAGCATACATTGGGAGAAAGGCAGGAACACACCCCGGACAGGTCACCAGTCCATCGCAGGGCGCACACACACCATTAACTCACACACTCATACACTCATACACTCATACCTACAGGCAATTTCAGCTTAACCTGCATGTCTTTGGACTGTGGGAGGAAACCGGAGTACATGTTGGAAACCCACGCAAACAGGCGAAGATCATGCAAACTCCACACAGAAAGGCCCCGGCCGACCGGGATTTGAACCCAGGACCTCCTTGCTGTGAGGCGGCAGTGCTACCCACTGCACCATCCATGCCGCCTTTTTAACACACAATATTATTCACATATACACACATGTTCTAGCAGGCATGCATACACACACAGGCTGTGCTGTAGTGTGTAGCAGCAGTGATTGACAGGGGAGAGACATGTGCCTGTCGGTTGGCAGGCATCGATGGGGGAGATGAGAGCAGTGCTGAATAATCATCCCTGTGATTAAAGGGACACAGCACTGCACAGCACAATGTGCAGCTGGCCTGACAACATAGTGGCCTGTTTCTGCAAACTCATCACAGACACACTCACCCACATATACACACAGAAGAGAGTTAAAATCTATACAGACACACCCACACACATACACATACACACAGAGTCAAAATACACACAGACCCAGACACACACACACACACACACATGAGAGTCAAAATCTATACAGACACACCCCCCAACATACACATACACACACACGTGCACACAAGTTCCCACACAGAAGTGCTGATGTGAAGGTATAGTAACTGCATGTGTGAAGGAGAAGGCGATGCGGACCAAACAGAGAGAGCAGGTGGAGGGAGACTCTTGGGACAGGGCTGAGGCGGACGGGGCCAGTTACATTTACACTTTAGCCATTTAGCCGATGTTCTTATCAAAAGTGACTTACAATTAGTGCACAAAGAAAAGACCTAGAGTCGTAAATCACCAAAATTCGAAGCAATCATGTAATGGTTGGACCGTAACACACCGCCCGGGCTGTGTCGAGGTGTCCCTGAGCAAGACACCTAACCCCCAAATGCTCCTGACGAGCTGGCCGGGGCCTTGCATGGCAGCCAATCACCGTCGGTGTGTGAGTGTGTGTATGAATGGGTGAATGGAGAAGCATCAATTGTACAGCACTTTGGATAAAGGCGCTATATAAATGCCTGCCATTTACCATTTACCTTTTAGGGGAAGATATGGAAGAGGGGAATGGAAATTATCTAGAGAAGGGTTTCCCCTTTACTAGCATTTTCTGAATAGATGAGTCTTCAGGTTACACCAGAGGGTAGGGAGGGACTCTGCAGTCCTAACTAAGGTAGGTCATTCCGTCATTGGGGAGCCAGTGCAGAGAAGAGTCAAAGCCAGGAGGAAGGGTTACATTACATTACAGTCATTTAGCAGATGCTCTTATCCAGAGCGACATGCAATAAAGTGTGAATCAGAACCAGGGACAAGTCCGTTGAAGACCCTAGAGAAAAGTACAGTTCCAAGTCCTCGAGTGATCACATAGATAAAACTTGAACCCTTGAAGAGTACATCAACTTTCCAATTAGCATCCCACAGTCGGCAGCGAGAATACCCCGAATACTAAAATAATTATACATTATAACCTATAGCATACACATGGCTAATTATAGCAGTGAGGTGGGGAGGGGACGGTGCAGCCTGAAGAGGTGAGTTTTCAGTCTGCGCTTGAAAGTGGTCAAAGACTGTTCTGACATCCACAGGAAGGTCACTCCACCAGCGTGGGGCCTGGATGAATAGGCCGCCACAGAGAAGGGAGAGCTAGGCACCCCGGGGGGCAGCAGTGTGTAGAGCCCCCAGCCTGGGTGTAGGGATGGACCACTGAGGATAAAGGGGTGCCGCTCCTTTATCAGCCTTGTACACCAAAATTAGAGTTTTGAATCTAATGGGGGTGGCACAGGAACATTTTGGAGAAAATCAGCCGGGCTGCAGCGTTCTGGACGAGCTGAAGGGGCTGGAGAGAGAGCTGCGGAGAGCAAGCGATATCTTCCAAAATGGACGGACTGTATAGGTTAGAACGTTTAGGTGAGATGCTGTCATGTCAGACACATTTTCTCAGCACACCCACCAAAGCGTTTTTTTTTCAGGTGCATCATCCCAGCATTTCCCAGTGCTCTGCCAGCACTTTTCTGCCAGAAACGTAGTGGACACAGGCCCTTAGTCAGCAAATGACTAGAGCTTGAACCAGAAGCTGGGCAGCATCTTGTGTGAGGAAGGGTCTGATTCAGTGGATGTTGTAAAGTGCAAACCTGCAGGATCATGTTAGGGCTGCAATGGGGGCCAAATAACACAGGTGACTGTCTAGACTTACCCTGAGACTCCTGGCAGCCAGGGCAGGAGTCATTGTGGCATCATCAACAGAGGTGGAGAGGTCCTGCAGAGGGCAGGATTCACCTAGAAAAAAGCCTGATTGAGGTTTAACTTGGCAGACGTCCAACTGGAGATGTCATCTAGGCAAGCAGAGACGCATGCCTCATCCTGAGTGCATCAGAGGTGGGGAGAGAGAGAGTTGAGACAGCAATGGAAGATGTTGTGGAAAGTAATGACAGTGCCAAGTGGTCTGGTGTCGAGGGAAAAGAGGAGAGGGCCGATGACAGTTGTCATCGTAGAGGAGGTATGTGGCAAAGACAGAGACCCCCTCCACAACACCTGATAAGTGTGTAGTGGCAGGTAGGAGGTGAACCACAGACAGAGATTCTCACATCTGTCAGGGTGGTGAGGAGGGGTTGGTGGGCCCAGGGAGGGCAGGGCTATTGAGTGGCTACTGGGGGGGGGATTCCAATGAGAGTGGAAGTGGGGGCAGGGCTGGTGAGAACCGCACCAGTGAGAGTGCAGACTGACCGGTGGGTTTTCTCACTCACAGGTACACCTGAGGGGGCATGAAGCTGTGGCACTGTAATTACCCCCCCCCCACCCCACCCAAACACTAATAACAGAATGAGGGCCACAGAAACAGACACGCAAAGCACTCAGACCAGCGTGTGAAAGCACACCGTAGCTAAAGGCCACTGTGTGAACCCCCCAGCTGTAATTACAGAGTTCATAAACACCTGAAACACATGTCTAAATAACATGTGGCGAGGAGGAAGCGAGGAGAGGTTCATGCACTTCCTGTCTGCCGTCCACACAAGTAAGAGCTCCTGTTTCAAACTGAGCATGCTAAGCTCATTAGGCACCGCTTCCTATCAAGATATACAGAATATACAGCTGACGCACTGACACTCTGTACCAAAACATTTTACGGCTGTACAATAATTCAAGCTAATTGGTTCTAATTGCCACAGCCAATGGCGTTTGAATGCCAGCATGTTTATAGAGAAGGGGGAGGGATAAACAGTGTTGTGGTTTGAGGATTTCTGTTGCTGCGATTCCTCTCTTGACCATTATGAGTCTAAAATGACCTATTGTACCTTTAACCAGATAATCCAAGGTGATGTTAAGCCTTTACGGATATTAATTAAGAACATGTTCTTACAGCGTTGATGCGTCCATGCCACTTTCACATTCTCACACAGACATGTGTGAATACGAGGCAACACACACACACACACACACACACACACACACACACAAACAAGACTGCTGGCCTCAGACAAAATTACATTTTATATTATTCTCGGGCTAAGGAAAATAATATTAACGTAAGTTCACAGAGCCAGAAGCTGGAGGTGGTGGGTGACGCAAGTTTCTGAAACGCAGACAGAAGCAGATAATGGGCATTTTCATACTGTACATAAATGCTGATGATTGGCCACTTGAGCAATGCATTGCCATCTGAAGCCTCTGTGGTTGAACTTTCACTCTCACTTCCGTTTCAATCGCAGAGAATCCAGAATTAAAGATTTAATAACAAAATCTGTTTTGCAATAGGAAAGTTTTGCCGATGACTCTGTCACTTTAAATTAATAGAATGGGACGGAATGAAAAGGAATAAAACACAAACATGTATTAATACATTGAAATGATGCAAAATATCACTGAAGAGGAGAAACCCCCAAAAGACTAAAGACGTGATGCAGATCATTTCGAAGCATCTCTGAAAGCTTGCCAGCTTGGCAAATGTAGTGTAGTGGTTAAGGTACATGACTGGGACCCGCAAGGTCGGTGGTTTGATCCCCACAGCCCTTGAGCAAGACCCTTAACCCTGCATTGCTCCAGGGGAGGATTGTCTCCTGCTTAGTCTAATCAAATGTAAGTTTATTTGGATAAAAGCATCAGCCAAAAGACAATGTAATGTTTTACACCTTCAACGCCACCGTATACAATCAGATTTATCGCAACATGTCCATGCTCACCACCAACGTATATGTTCAACACAAGGAATAGCACCTGAGATTAATCCATGGAATTTTGAATGTCAATATTATCGACGTTGGGTCATATGCATGCTGTGTAAGCAGATGAAGACCAGCGGCCTAGGATTTGTAAAGTAGAGATGGATAGGCCACGTTGGGCCGCAGTGGCAACTGCTTTGATCCTGAATGAATGTCCCGAGTTGAGCTTGAGATACGAGCTGAACCAATGCCTGCTCATTGGTGCTTCGGTCATCATGCCTGCCACTAAGCTGTGAATATAAGACGGTTACACATGACAAATATCAAATGAATACACAATAATAAATGCACAGACAGTCGAAACCAGGATCGAATACAGAGGAATGCGTTGAGAAAAACCAAAGAGAAAATTGTCTCCAAGTTCAATCATAGGCCTTTAAAGTACATTCGGCCAGACCAATATTGATTGGCTGTCACGTTTCATGCTTGTCATGTCATGTTTCATGTTTAGTCAGTGTCTTAGTTACATTACTGTCATGTCACGTATTATGTTAGTCTAGTCTCGCTATGTTGTTATGCTTTATTTCTTGTTACATTTAATTTTCAAGTCATGTTATGTTTCATGTTTAGTTGTTATGATTTAATTGTTAGTCTTGTCTTGTCACGTTATATCGTTTATTCATGTCGCAATTTATGTTTGTTTCATGTTATGTTCCGTTCATTGTTTAGCATACACTTTTTTGTGTCTTTCTGCAAACCTTGCGTTCCTGCTTTTTCTCTCTCCCTTTCTGTCACTCACACTTCCCTAATTGTTTCAATTTCCCTTGTCTACTTATTAAATCTACTAACGCTAGATCAGGATTGGGTAATACTAACATTCCAACCATGTGTTCATGTTACCTTACGTTTCTTGTGCATGTCATTTACTAATTTACTAACGCTAGGGCAGGATAGGTTTATTACTAACAATTACTAATTACCTCGTTAACTTGTCAATCCTCCACATCTGATTTCCATTCTTATGCTGCTCTCAAGCTAATTGTCTACACCTGTCTACACCTGCATATAAAGCTCAGTTTCATGACATGTCTTTGCGAAATTGTTGCCCCCTGTTGGTCAGTGCACTGCTTTAGTGGTATTGTCAAGCCATTTGTCTACCCGTTACAATCCAAGCCTGTTTATTGACCAAAGATTATTAACTTCTGTTTTGTTGACCATCGCCTGCCTGTACCACGACTTTGCCTGCCGTCTTTGTGCTTTTGCCCCGCGGAGCAGACTTCGGTCTTGACTCTTGCGCTGAGTCCGCCTGTACTTCTGCCCCACTGACAGCTTTCCTGGCTACCAGACTTTTTGCATGGTGCATCGATTATGAGACTGCCTTCTCCCTCGGTACTGCACTTTGGTTTTGGCTGGATTTTACGTGTACGAACATTGCTTGTTTTTTGACTATGCTCTCTGGATATTCCCCGAATAAATCCCTGACGGGACTTTATTACACCCGTTTCTGAGTCGTGCATTTTGGGTCCAACCCCCAGTCATATTAAAATTCAGTGGGACAGAGATGATGGAATAATGGGCGTTTTTATATTCCGTGTAAATTCTGATGAATGGCCGATTGAGCAATGCGTTGCTTTCCTACGTCTCTGTGATTGAACTTTAGTCGCACTTCCATTTGATTAGACTGCACTGGGCCAATCCCCCCTGGAGCCCCCTGGTTAAGGTCCCTGCTCAAGGGCCCAACAGCTGCACTGATGTTAATGTGACTACACTGGCTATATAGGCTATAGGATCCCCATTTCCCTGTTGTACCTTTTATTCTAAAGGACTAACTGACACAATGTCCACTCTGACACTAGGAGTTTATGGGCTCCAACTGAAGTGGTCAGACACGACAGGCTTGTTGATTTCTTTGACGGGGTACAGGAAAGTTTGAGAATTATTTTGGGATGGGGGGGTGGAGTTGAGGAAAAGTGTTGCATATAAAACATTCTGTACAACAGGGGTGGTGAAAACATCAAATCAAAAATGTGATGTGTATTGTACCTGTAACAAACACTGAAAAAGAAGGTTAGAACAACACAGTACCATCCCAACTCTCTCTGATTCAATTCAGGAATGCTTTATTTTCATATGAGTGCATATAACAATATTGCCAGTCAATTAACATAATAAATTAATTTTCACTTCTTTTGTTTTGAAAGTGCATCTCGGCACTACACACTAGCCTTTACTGTACGGTATCAGATCCGGCTATTGCACAATTTAACATTGTTAAATCATATTTGTCCCAATCAAATAAAACGATTTATAATAAATGTCAGAACACAAAAACTTGAACACACACACTTGAACACAAACTTGCAACACATTCTGTGATTTTCCATTGTGAACTATTGGTTGGACTGGGCAGGAAATGGTGTCAGTAGATTATATAAATTAGCCGCAGTACTTCAAATGGACCAGTCTTCTCTTGTTCAGCCCTTGTGCCAATGCTTTTAGTACCAGGAAGAAACAGGGCCATGTACACCATAAAGCTGTTTCAGTGCTGCAGGACATCATGCACTCCTTACCTTACAAACCCTCCTCTACTGCCAAACCAAACCAGTTAACACTCGTGGACTATTATGTATTCCCATCTCAGGGTTGACAATAAAATATAGCTAGGCAGTTGTTGAAGGCAACTGGAGGGCACTGGAACACAACTCTATTACACACGCCAGCAAACATGGCTGGCGCGATAACAGGAGTCTAACTTCTCAAGACATGTGCCAAAAAGCAGTGGGCAGGGCTTGTCCCTGTGACACACCCTGTCCCATAATGTGGGTGGGGGTCTATTGCTGGTGAAAAAAAACAAAAAGTGAATTTCTGTGCGATGGTGCATCATGTCACACTACAGCCTCGCCTCCTTCCTTTACTCCAACACATACAGACACACACACATTTGAATTGACGGACCCCCCTCTGTGTGAGGTGCCACAGGCAGGGTGTGCGTGTATGTGTGTGTGTATGCGAATTACAGAGAATATTAAATGAGATACAGACCTGAATTCCCCAAAGATCAGTCCCCCCTCCCTCCACAGCTCCCTCATGCATTAAATATCATCTCAAATTGGCACCCACTCAGAACCCAAATATAATAAGCAGAGTGCCTGAATAAGGTCCCTTTGTGGATCATTCTCCCTTTCAAACAGAATAGCAATCCCATGCGAGTTGCAGACACCCATGTGAGTCCTGCTTCAGCAGAAAAGAGCCCCCCTTCCACACCCACCGACACTCACCTACACACTATGTGCTAGTGATGATGCCTCATTATATCAGCATCAGCCAGACTGACTTCTCAACCTTGCACCACTTAGTATGTCCCTGCACAGTGCAACATGCGTCGGTAGACACACGTCCTGTGCTTGAATCCATAACCCTCAATTCATGCGTCGTCAGCATTATAACTACATTTAGCGTGCAGCAATTTATGCACACAGTATATATATATATATATATATATATATATATACATACATACATACATACACACACTGTAATTATGAATGTAGCCTGCAGGTATAGCACTCATTTTCTGCATCTGCAACATTCCAATGGCTATAAACACTCACTTCCTGCATGTATATCTCTCATTTCCTGGATCTGCTTGAGATTTCATCCATTTGTTGTGTGTATGGATTTCCTCATGGGGCAGATGGGCTGTGTCTTCCTCTTCACCTCAAACTTTTAATAGAGGTCTCTCTGCTACTTTCCTGTCCTCAATCAGGACTCCCAGCACAGACACACTTTAAAGGAGCTCATTAGCTACTAAACTGAGCTCACCTTCAAATAACCATCGTCTGCTGGCTAGAACGTGCCATTCTAAATCCAGTGATACATTAATGGATAATATATAAATACAATTATACAGTATATTTAAAAGAAGACTTCACAGTATATTCTCAGTGTGAACTTGCAACATGTTATCTGATGCCAGGAAGACATAAAGAGAGAGGTAAAGAGATGGAATGGGAGAGGTAGAGAGAGAGATAGAGAGAGAGAGGTGGATAGAGTGACAGAAGGACTTAAAAACAGCCAAGTGTATCTGCCACACATTGTGCTGCCAGTTAACTGGGGCACAGCTTCACACTTGGCAATTTAAACTTTTGAAATATTGAGGCCTTTGAAATTGGCTACCAAACAGACATACACAAGCACTGCTGCTAGATAAAAGCCTCCTATGAGTTTCATCATATTACTGCCATTTCAGTATGTGGAGAATTTTACAAAAAGTATTTTTGTAAAGTGTTCTGGGGTGCAATTTGGTGGGGTGTCATCATGAATAAGAGTGGTTCAGGGGGAATGTCAGCAAGTTTGAGGAGAGGCCATCCTGACACGCTGAAAATATTCATCACACCTCTAAAACATTTCAGGCACAGTTAAATGTGACTTCAAAGAGGAGCCGATTCATGGCTCATCATTAAAACTCTGCCCTGTACGTCTGTTCTGCTCCTGCAGGAAGCTGACTCTGCCCGAGAGACGTCACACACACTGCACGCCCTCCGACATTTCGCCACCCTCACCTCCGGTCCTGCATGCAAGGGCATGTGCCAAAGATCTTTATCCCATGTTTACCACATCCACTCCACACAAGGTTTTCTCTATCCATGAGGTGCTATATGTACCAATTCTGAATTTTCAGACCAATGCCTCCTAATGCCCCCAAGAACCACCTGCACAGGCTAATGCCCCCAGGAACCACCTGTACTGGCTAATGCCCCCCGGAACCACCTGCACAGGCTAATGCCCCCCGGACCCACCTGCACAGGCTAATGCCCCCAGGAACCACTTGTACTGGCTAATGCCCCCAAGAACTACCTGCACAGGCTAATGCCCCCAGGAACCACCTGTACTGGCTAATGCCCCCAAGAACCACCTGCACAGGCTAATGCCCCCAAGAACCACCTGCACAGGCTAATGCCCCCAGGAACCACCTGTACTGGCTAATGCCCCCAAGAACCACCTGCACAAGCTAATGCCCCCCGGAACCACCTGCACAAGCTAATGCCCCCTGGAACCACCTGCACAAGCTAATGCCCCCGGAACCACCTGTACAGGCTAATGCCCCCAGGAAGCACCTGTACTGGCTAATACCCCCAGGAAGCACCTGTACTGGCTAATACCCCCAGGACCCACCTGCACAGGCTAATGCCCCCCGGAACCTGTATCCAGCTGTGCTGATGAAAAATGCTGGTGACCATTGCTTCTATATGGGTTACCGTCATGTTAATGTTTATACTTACACACCAGTTTGGGGAAGATGGAGGGGAAACACAATGTAAAGGGCAAGTTCGTAATTGGTTAAGTACGTCAGCTTCAAAATGCCAAAGGAATTTTAGCTCCATTTTTATTTTATGAATTTAAAAAAGAAATTAAGAACCTCAGCTCAGGTTTTACCTAAATATTTTCAGTGGCAGAAAGCTCATTATCAGTAACAGATATTTCAGTTCACCTCCAATCCACAGCAAACATGTAAAGCCTGGGAGGAGGAGTGCGGAGTTTGGGGAAGATTGTTGGGAAACACAAGGCAAAGGGCAAGTTTGTAATTGTTAAGTACCCTGGCCTCAGTCCATTCATAATTTCTATCAGGCATCTCATTCTTACTGAAATGTAGACGAGCTGACGAGCTGGTCAATCACACACGACTGTGTGGAAGAGCCGTTTTTATGTGAAGCTGTACTCAGCATTTTACGCCATCTAGTGTCAGGAAAGGATTCCTACACCACAAGCTGCAGTACTGCAGTTTAAGGATCTCAGCTGTCCTTAATTTGATAGTGTGTTTACTAGCAATCCAGGTCGCAAATTGCAGCCCATTACAGATAATGTCTTGGCCCTTTGATCATAAGTGGAAACACAAACAGTAACAAGCATTTATTTAAAAAACCCACTTTACAAATATCTTATTTATAGCCTATTTACATCAGATTAAAATTGAATACCCAGTAATAAAACAATCTCATTAGGACATCAACCACCATTTCAGCTTTCCAGGAATATTATAAGACGTGGCATAATAACCTGTCTGTCGTTGACAATTATAAAATAAAAAAAAGAAATGTCCTGAAGAATGCATGTGTATCAATTACAGAGAAACCATGGCACGTGCAAGTAGAACAAAGACCAGACTGTGAGTTAAAGTCAAGACAGTGATGATGTTTTTCTCAACATTGTTTAGGTATTTTTTCTTCCTGGCGGGGAGTTTTTAACCTTAGATGTTGGTTTTTGGGGGGTTCGGGTTTGGTGTTTCCAATTTTCCTCTTTTTCTATAGTTTTTTTTTGTTGTTGTTTTGGAGATATACCTGCAGAAAGTGAGGGGCATTGATACAGGAAGTGACTGTGATAGCCATAGGAATGTTGCAGATGCAGAAAAGGAGTGCTATACCTGCAGGCTGCATCTATGATTATAGTATATACACTCACCGAGCACTTTATATGGCACATTTTTACTTTATTACACCTACTTATTCATGTGATTGTCTATTCAGCCAATTGGGCAGCAGTGCAATGCATACAATCATTGAGACACAAGTCAGGAGCTTCAGTTAATATTCCCATCAACCATCAGAATGGGGAAAAAATGTTTATCTAAGTGACTTTGACTGTGGATTGATTGTTGGTGGCAGACAGGGTGGTTTGAGTATCTTAGAAACTGCTGATCTCCTGGGATTTTCACGCACACTGGTCTCTAGAGTTAGCAAAGAATGGTGCAAAAAAATAAATTAAAAATCCAGTGAGCAGCAGTTCTGCAGACAGAGACATTACATTAGTGGCATTTGGCAGACGCTCTTATCCAGAGCGACGTACAGTTGATTAGACTAAGCAGGAGACAATCCTCCCCCAGAGCAATGCAGGGTTAAGGGCCTTGCTCAAGGGCTCAACGGCTATGCTGATCTTATTGTGCCTACACCGGGATTAGAACCACCGACCTTGTGTCCCAGTCATTTACCTTAACCACTAGGTTACAGGCCACCCTAGGAGAATGGCCAGACTGGTCAAAGCTGACAGGAAGGTGACTGCAAATAACCACACATTACAACAGTGGTATGCAGAAGAGCATCTCTGAGCACATTATTACATTACATTATTGGCATTTGGCAGACACTCTTATCCAGAGCAACGTACAGTTGATTAGACTACGCAGGAGACAATCCTCCCCTGGAGCAATGCAGGGTCAAGGGCCTTGCTCAAGGGCCCAACGGCTGTGCGGATCTTATTGTGGCTACACTCGGATTAGAACCACCAACCTTATGTGTCCCAGTCATTTGCCTTAACCACTACACTGCAGGCCGCCCTTATGGAGCACACATCATAACTTTAAGTTGATAGGCTACAGCAGTAGAAGTCTAGTATACCTAGTAAAGTGCTCAGGGAGTGCATATATAAAAAGAAATTAAAATAATTAGAGCAATTCATTAAATCAACATTCGTCCGTTTTCCTATACTAAATGATGAATGGTTTATGATTAAGAACATGCAATGCTATTTCTGTGACTGTGTGTGTGTGTTTGTGTGTGTCAGGCATCGGGAACGAAGTACCAATTGCAACCCAGAAATAAATTGAATAAGTGTCTTTATTAAAGAACTGAGACAGTCAAACACCGGCAAACTGCTATGGCAGAGATAACACAGCTCATAGTCACAGTCACATGGGGCCATGACAACAGTAATCCAAATCTTGGTCATGGTCACAGGCAAATTTCCAAACACAGAGAGGCAGGCAGGACAGGGACAGACTGTGATCCAAATCCAATACACAAAGCAAAGTCCGGTAACAAGTGATGCACAATCAAGGAGAAGGATAATCCAATAAGCGGAGGTCAGGGTACACAAAACAAGTTGAAACACAGTACAGACAGGCGGAGACCTGCTGGAGAGAATGGTTTGCACACAATACAAACTAGCAAAAAACTTAGGGAAAACTAAGAGATTAGCTGGATATGATAACACATTTTTTAAATGTAGTTAAATGTATTTAACTGTATTAATATTGCAAAAATGTTAAAACATTGTACATGCAATTTGATTCACTTTTTCTGCAGATTTTCAGAAAATCAATAAATACAATTACATAATCATACTAATAAATAGTCAAATGTTAAATAAATCTATAAATAATAAATAAAATAAATAAAAATGCGTACCTACAAAATAAATCACACAACCATTTTTAAACTCAGCATGTCTACACTGTATATATACTCATCATAAATGAATCACAATAAATAAATAAATAAATAAATACTTTGATACACAAAGACATAATTAGCACAATAACCTAAACAACTGAGAACATTTGTTAAACTGCTAATTGGATTACAAAATTTCGTTTTGTCTTTTCTTAAATCCATGTAAAACCATGTGTATCTATTTATTTATTGGTAGCTTAAGACCATAAGCAATTATAACCGCGTTATCACAATAACGCTGGTGCATTTTACAACAAACACAACATAACGTGAGACTTGTCACTACAGGTGGTTTTAGAATACAACCCTTAATTGGATTTTCTACTGTGAGCTTATCGGGCGTAAACAGGTACACGCCACGGGGACCTTTATGGTACTGACTGCGAATGAATATAAATGTGGTTTTATTGGACATTCGACCCTTTTCAGCACAAGCTGACTTCGTTTTACCGGAACCGAGTTATAGCTCATGTCCTCTTTCCCGTTGATAATGCAACCTTCACAGAGGCATTCGGCGACAGCAATCTTGCTTGGATATCTTTCCTCGTCATGGTCAATTCTGTGGAAAGATGATCGTTTAGATGAGTTAATTGTTCTTACCACGCACCAACAGCATGGAATAGGTATCGGCTACAGATTAGACTAACCAACAGCCCCCTCTCATTAATTCGCTCGCATTATACGCTCAGCGTGGAGTCATACTCAACATATAGCCTGTATGTAAACTAATCTCCCACATTTTATATATATATTAGTTTATCACATCCGAGTACCTTCACCCAGAAATCTAATCACGCTATGCAGTTAAACAGGACACCATCCCTCGAGAACCATCCATTTCAAATGTTGGATCTGCTCAGGCAGCCAATGTCATTATCAGATCTCAAAAGGGCTCCATAAGTGCCGAGCTGACCCTTTCTTATTTCTAAAATTAGGGGGGAGGTCGGAGGTAGGCGCCACATGTCTGACTATAGCCAACCGACTTATTTTTGCTGAAATTGCTGACCGGTTCCACGATGAAGGGTAGACATTATTTAGCGTAGGCTAACTAAATACACTGAGGAACGAGTTCTGCTTTGCGGAAATCTATAAATAGTCTACGCTTCGCGTGGATCGTCTCACATTGACTGTGACCTATTTTTGTGTTATTCTTCCCCTAATGTTCATAGTTCCTCTACCGGCACCGGGGGGATTCGGATTTTCCTCATTGACAATATACTTCCTCGAATGCGTGCATATCCGGATTCTTATTCACCAAGTGATAGGCTACATCTGTAGACAATAGAATTTGAAAAAAAAAAAGATAATAATACTCCGACTTGCCCATTCGATTAGAATTGATAATAGCAAAGGCATGCTACCAGGCTATCAAAACACGCGATTGCTGATTTACACTTGTGAGGGTCTGTCAGGTTGCCATCATCTGATTCTCTTTATTTACCATTATGTAAATACTTAGTCATAATTATCCGTATACCTAAAACTGTAAGCGCAGAGGAGCAGTGTCTTACCTGTGCCGCCAGGGGGATACAGAACGGTTGTGGTACTCCGTTGACGATGTCTGGAGGATGAAGTTGGAACAGCTCAGTGCAGTCCGGGGATTCGGGTCATCCAGTGACTGGACCATGTGGCCATGGGACAGGTGTAGATACTTCATTATGAAGTGCTCCGCGTGGTCCATGAGCTCGTCCTTGTTAAAGCAACCAACTGGCTTCTTAGATTCCGAAAGGGTAGTCAAAAAGAGAGCAACAACTGCGAACACTATGCAAACCTGGAAAAAAAGGCATATAATTGTAATAGTGGAAATTTACTTAAAATAACAATCCAAGAAAGTAGCATGTCTTAAAGATACAAATATGATCGAATTAAACTTTTCATAAACACCGTGGTTATTAGAGCAACTCCTTTATTTACCAGTCCAATTGACGCCATTAAAATATAGCCTAGCCTATTTCAATTAATTCAGAATATCAGATGGAATAAGTTAAAAACAAGAGTAGTGTTGTCACAGTCACTGTCTTACCTTCAACATCTTGAACAAAGTGAAGTAGAAAATAGTGCGGCGTACAGTAACCGTTAAGCTTGCGTTTCTGATGCTCCATGTTCTTGTCGCCCATTTATAATGACTTGCGCGTGTGTCCGGGGAAATCCAGCTTTGCAGAACTTAATGGAAATAAACAATTTAGGGCCGTTTACTTCCCTTTCCCAAAGAGCAAACTCCTCCCGTCGAATTGCAGTGAAAGGAATTGTCGCGTGGCCCTACCCCAGGGCGCATTCGGTTTCCACAACCATTCGTGAAACAAAGAAGTGTATGTGGGAGTGTGGGTTTGGACTGAGGGTAGACCGAGGGTTGCGAACGGACGCATCATTATTACGTACTTCATTCGAAGCGAAAATTATATAACAAATTGAAGTGAAAATATGGTAATGAGATTTGATGATTATTTACGTCTATTGCATAATATATCATATATATATATATATGTAAATGTATATATATATATATATATAAATATATACATATATATATATATATATATATATATATATATATATATATATATATATGTAGCCTATACGTATATTTCAGCCGAGATCATAGTAGGTTATGTAAACATTGCTACACAGCTGAATACTTCCATTCATACTCATTTCCGGCAACAACAAAAAAAATACTTGGTTTTAAATATGAGCGCAGTTTAGGTACAACTAGCTTCTCTATTCTTTTTTTTATTTTATTATTTATTATTTATTATTATTATAATTTTTTTAAGATAAACAAAGATAATCCATAAAGAACCAGTAACTCTTTTGAAATTTCAGCAGACTCAGACATTAGACTTGATTTATGGCCGCTGTGATTTTCCTTTCTATTATTTCGGAAATTACTTTTACTGCTTAAGTGTGCAGACACTGAACAAACTCCACAGTCAACTGTGGTTATGACGTCATGAGCTCCTGTTATGAACCTTCAAGTGCAGAGCAGGGTTATTGTGGTCCAAACATATTCAAAAATAATTCCGAAAATCACATCAGTTTGCTTGGTGGTGTTTGGAAGCATATCCACGGCAAAATTGGGGTCTCCAAGTCTAAAATATGGCACCTCCATACCAACAAACTCTTTGGAAGGGTAGCACAAGCATCTGGAGTTTGCCAAACATCATTGGAATTATGAATATATGAATACTGGAAGAGAGTGCTATGGTCAGATGAGACCAAAATAGAATGTTTTGGTCATACGCAAAATTAGAATCAAAATGCAAATTGGCAATTACATTTTGTTTTCATTCCATATGCATACAAACTATGTAATAGTTCAAATGAATGTGCAAAAGCCAGCTTTGCATTTAGATTTTCAAATTAATGTATGTACTTTATCTGACAATATTAAAATGTCAATGCAAAGACCTTTTCACTTTCAGTTGTTCTCATCCTCTACCACAAATTCCCTGTCATAATGTAAGTGAAAAATGAAAAACCACATTAGAAAATAACATTTTCTTACTGTAACTGCATTATCCATGACAAAAATCTAGTAATTAAATTGGCTGATGGACTGCGTTGCTATGAGCACAATAAACAAAACCAAGCATCTGGGGTTTACCAAACATCATTGGAATTATGACTGGTCAGATGAGACCAGAATCAAATGTTTTGGCCATACACACCATCAACATGTTTGGTGGAAAAATATGAATGCATACAAGGGAAGGGCCTCATGCCTACTGTCAAATATGGAGGTGGGTCATTGATATTTTGGATATATTTTGCTATTCAAAACAAGTAGGTTCAAGTGGATAACAATTTGTTAAGCCACAAATAATATATTGAAATGCATTAAAAACCCTAAAAAAGTTTTCATTATAGTTATAGAAACAAAGTGTTGATTGAAGTTGATGCACATTGTGAATTGGTTATTGAGTAGAACAATCACACCTGATTTTGTCAGAGACCTGCCTAGGTGCTGAGGGAATTTTAATTTCATCTTTGGAATAATTTTGTTCAAGATGGAGCCAGGAATAAATACAGAAGTGGGTGAGGAAGCAAGATGAATGACAGGATGATGGATGGGGAGAGGGAGAGAAATATGAATATGAATATATTCAACATAGAGGATGGATGCCGGATACCTGGATGTATCAGCTGATGATTGCCAGGGATGGATCAGGCGTGCACAGGCGTTATTTCCCCAGTGTATAGCCTAAGAGGACATATAGTATGGTGTGATGTTTGGAAAGTAGACTGTCCAAATGAAGTGACTTCTGGTATTGTTTTCACTGTAAACACCGTAATTGAGTATTGGAATTTTGCTTAGTTTTGGTTTCTCATTTTCATTTCATTTAATTCATTTCATGTCTTTTCTGTTGCATAAACTGTGATTCCAGAAAATGGAGTGCCATTCTGCTTTGTAATGGAAAGTCGGTAAAAAAAATTACAAATTACAAAAACAGAAGAAAAACTACGGAAGACAATATTACTTCAAAGACTGCATCTACTGTAATGCCACTGGTTGTTAGTATTTTTTTAGATCATTGAGCTATGATTGACTTGTTAGAAGAAAACTAGTGTTGATATTTTGTAGAATTATTTAGTTTTGAGACATGTTTGCAGTGTTTTGGTTGTTGTAATGCATTATGGGCATGAAATTAACCGTTGCGCCAAGCAGCGTGTTGGTGAGGAGAGTTGTATGAAGAGTTTTGAAAATGTGAGCTTAGTATTAAAAAATGCTTGATAGCAATTCTAAATCAGGGGTGCCAATAATTGTGAAACCTGTTTTTGTGGAATTATAGATATTTTTTTAATGGTTTGAATCCATTAAAGTACTCGAGACATGTTGGATGACATAACTATAGCTCATAACTATTATTTTTTAGTTCACAGCATTTTTTACAGTACAGTACTTTTCAAGGGTGCCAATAATTCTGGAGCCCACTGTATGGATAGTTTGGTTGTATTTGGTTTCCAATTTTAAATGTACACAAACTACAAACTCTCTAAATCTCAGAAGCAAGATCTTTAAAACAACCAATCAGTCATAAGCACAAAGGTGAATCCTTCCTTGAGCACAACTGGGGTTTTCAAAGTAACATTCCTTGGGATTTCCTTCTCAGCAAATGCATGTGTCATCACAGGTGATCGCAGATATTTCTAATAACATCTAATACGTCACAAAATATTGCATTAGCTCTGAATACTAGCGATAAGCCATTTACTGATGTGAATGACCATAAGCAAAACTCACAATCAGAACTGGGCAAATCCAGTCTCCTCATAACTAATGGCTACAATTACAAGCATACAATGTCATTGAAATATAATTATTCTCTTATGAACTTCCACTCACCCACACACACACACACACACACACACACACACACACACGCGCAATGAGGATATGGAATTTGCTTTTGTTATCACATTGCATAGCACTGTCGTCATCTCCCCAGGAAACTCACCTCAGCCAGTCTGAACTTCCACTGATAAAGTATCATATTTCTACTTCCTACCTCCAGCCCTGCAACTTTACAACGACTGATACTGTGCTTATGTCACATGTGTGCATGTGTGTTTGTGCATGCATGTGTGTGTGTGTGGGTATGTGCGCGCATCTGTGTCTGTGGCATATTTACAGACACAATTAGATTAGAAAGATATGTCATATTTTATTTCGACTTCTTGAACAGGCCCTCCTTCCCTGGCTATTTCCTGGATATGAATGACATACACTGACTGTAACATAAACTATTTAAACCTGTTTTACTTCTTCATATGCAATAAAGGAATCACATGCACACACACTCTCATGCACACACACTCACAAACAAACACGTGCACACACACACAATGGGCCTCATTTATCAGTATTTTTATAAATCCGTGTGTTAATTTATGTGTGATCGGAACTGAAATAAATGCCGGATTGATCAAATAAACGTAGACACACCTTTTTTTGTATCCACGTGTGTATGTTGATAAATACCAATCAATCTTAAACAAAAAGTGTGTGCACAGAACTTAAGATTAGCATACATTGACACCCCTAAAATACCTCATGAGGACCACAGAATTCAATTTCAGGCAATTTAAAGAGATGGCAGAGAAAACATGAAAGTACTCTGCTTTAAAATTCTGTGTACCCTACACATGATCTGATTTCCTTTTTTTTTCATTATATAATTGTGTGTGCTACAGCTATTTCATAAAATGCATATTATCCCAGGGTGGCACTGTAGCACTGCCGCCTCACAGGAAGAAGGTCCTGGGTTTGAATCGAATCCCGGTCGGCCAGGGCCTCAGTTTGCATGTTCTCCTTGTGTTCGCGTGGGTTTCCTCTGGGTACTCCGGTTTCCTCCCACAGTCCAAAGACATGCAGGTTAGGCTGAGTCTAAATTGCCTGTAGGTATGAGTGTGTGAGTGAGTGTGTGTGTGTGCCCTGCGATGGACTGGCGACCTGTCCAGGGTGTATTCCTGCCTTCGCCCAATGCATGCTGGGATAGGCTCCTGCGACCCTGTTCAGGATAAGTGGGTTAAGATGATGGATGGATTGATATTACCCCTTTCCACTTTGACCCCCCCCCAATGGGCAATTTCCACCTATTATGTACTAGTCCTATAAGTGTCAATATCTCAAACATGATATACTGCACACAAAGACTTAACACGAAGACTTAAATGAAGGAGTTGGCTTGTACCATTCAGAAATTTGAGACAGAACAAATTTATGTCAGAGCATGTACATACACCGTACACAAACTAAAATGCTAAATGATTACACAAAACCTTACGTTTTTATAGTTTAGCAATGTCTCAAGACCAATGCAGAACTACTTTATATTTGTGCACATGTCAATTTGTGTACAAAATATGGATAGGAATTCAAATTCCATGAGTTCAAATTCTCAAGCGTCCCAAAATCTCTCCAAATAAAAAACATTAATGACCAAAAAAAAAATTAAAACAAATTTTTTGAAAAATCTGCTATTTGGAGTGGTGTCACCATCACTGTTGGAGCTTTTGATAAGTAGCTGATTTCAATGTTTCAATGTTGAAACTAACTGGGAACATATTGCTGTTGTTTTACCTGACAAGAGTTTTACCTGTTCCATGTACAATGGAACTGGTAAAACAAAAATGGTTTGACATTAAACTGGAGGGAACATAGAAATAAAATTAGAGGAAAAATGTTGCTGGAGGGCAACAGTGGTATGTTTTCACTGTCCTGTGCCAGTCCCCAAGAAGCTGAGTACACAAAGCACCTGAAGATGTTCTGCAATTGGACAGGAACGTTGTGTGGATCTTCTGAGTTCTGGCTCCAGTTTGTTGCATAGTCTCAGAAGGAGTTGTCTGGGCAGTTGAAAACTGATGGATAGACTTTTGGTGTTTCTGTAGGACATGGGATTCGCTTGACCGTGACAAAAACACCCAGAATTCCCCAGCGAAATGCAGCTGTGCTGTGGAGAAGTTCTCATGGAACAGGGATAGCATGATGCAGCATGTGACTGGCCCGCAGAAATGGAAAGTACAAAATGCCTTTGCTCACAGAGCGCTCAGCCTGACTCTGGACAGTAAAGGCCAGTTTATAGTTAAGTGATCTACAATTTTTACCAACATTTTACTCAACTGACGCTCATAGGAAGTATGAACTAAGAACGCATTGCCAAAGTGGAGTCATTGTGAGCTGAAGACCTGGAAGCTAGTCAATGACACTTCACTAAAAGTCATTGCAACCGACCATGAAATGTGATAATCACTGGTGGCAATGATCGTACATCACTGAACTGTAAACTGACCACTTATCGCATGAAAGCGGCAAGGTCACCCATTCACAGAAATGCTGAATGAGGAAACAAACGCATACGGGTGCACCACACTCAACGCGTGTGTGTGTGCGTGTGAGTGTGTGCGTGTGTGTGTGTGCGTGTGAGTGTGTGCACGCACATGTCTCCACATGGGGTTGTCTGCTCTAAGACCTACACTCATTTCCCCCTCCCGCGTCTTCCTCCCTCTGCCAGAACAGGAGGATGGAGTGAGGGGCACCTGGAATACCCACAGCAGAATTGGCATTGCCGGGGCGACTGGGGACTGTCCCACAAGCACTAGAGAAGTTGTGACTTTCACATGACTTGTACCAAATAAAATCCCTCCAGACTGACCTTTAAATCCCCACATCATGACTCATAGCAGAATTGGGAACAGAAGTTAATAACAGCTAATAATCTAGCCATAATTTTTGTTTTTATGTCACAGCTTGAAGGCAAAGCCTTTATTTAACCATGAATACCCAATTGAGTTAGGAAGAAGTACCACAGCACTAAATTAATAAAATCAGTTGTTACATAGCTGACACTTTTATTCAAAGCGATTTACAGGGGATTAAAATCCCTCCTGGAGCAATGCAGGGTTACGGGCCTTGCTTAAGGGCCCAACAGCCACACTTCTCTTATTGTGGCTACACTGGGGCTTGAGCTACCAACTTCTCTGGGTCCCAGTCTTGTAGATTCATTTGATAACTCATTTTAAACGGCAGAAAATGGATTTGCATGCATGAGTTATTACATTCTGGTGCCAAACTACAAGCAGAGACTGCAACAGGTCCATTTCACTCACACCCCAGTGCAATGATGGTATTGGGTGTGAATACAGGCTCAATCCACATGTGGTTAAAGTGAAGTCTCAGCTTTTATTAAAGTGTATTTTTATACACTTTGGTTTCAGCATGTACAAATTACAGCACGTTATACATCGTACCGCATTAAGGGCACCATAATTGTTATTCTTTAAATATTAAATCTAAAATAGTGTACATTGTCAAATCAATAAGAAATATATCTTTATTGCCAACATTATGGAGTATCACTGCCTGTGTTGAACGCGAATAGCTGTTTGTTCATTGTTCGGCCTAGTAGAGTACTTATAACACATCTTTATGCATTGCATTGATTTAAAATAAACATGCAGCATTATTGTGTATTATTTCATGCTTTTTTATTTCATATTTCATTAACTTTATTTCAGTTAGGGGCGGCACGGATGGTGCAGTGGGTAGCACTGCCACCTCACAGCAAGGAGGTCCTGGGTTCGAATCCCCGTCGGCCGGGGCCTCTCTGTGCGGAGTTTGCATGTTCTCCCCGTGTCTGCGTGGGTTTCCTCCGGGTACTCCGGTTTCCTCCCACATTCCAAAGACATGCAGGTTAGGCTGATTGGAGAGTCTAAATTGCCCGTAGGTATGAGTGTGTGAGTGAATGGTGTGTGTGCCCTGTGTGATGGACTGGCGACATGTCCAGGGTGTATTCCTGCCTTTCGCCCAATGTATGCTGGGATAGGCCAGCCCCCTGCGACCCTGTTCAGGATAAGTGGGTTCAGATAATGTATTCAGGTATCAGATCCACTGTGTTAAATGTTTGTCGTGAGAAGCTAGCTCACAAAAAGGGGGGAAATATGCACAGTGAGAACTAAATAAAAGAAGGAAGAAGTAAAGCAAAGTGAACACTGCTTATGGGAATGGTTGAGTTACAGTGCAGTCTGTAAGTATTTGGATGGTGGTATCATTTCTGTTCTTTTGGCTCTGTATTCATGGACATTGGATTTGAAATGAAGCAATGGATAATGTGGTTAAAATGCAAATTCCCATCCATCTTTAATTTGAGGGTATTTGCATCCATATTGGGTGATCTGTGAAGGAATTACATCCCTTATACACAGTCCTTCCATTTTAGGGGACCAAAAGTAATCGGACAGTTGTATTCAATCACTTCCTTAGTGTAGGTATAAGAAAGTTTTCAGTACCTAGTCTTGATTCTAGGGTTTTGATTGCCTTTGGCATTTGTAATTACTATTTCTCAAAGAGAAATAAGAACAAAACTGGCAAACAATAGGCCAAACAATAGGCTTGCCAAAATTGGAGCATAATGATATAAATAAAATGGTACAACAATGAATGTGTTCAATTCATATTTGATGTGTTACTGGAATAAATCTCTTATAATGAGGACATATTTAAATGTGGAAACATTTAACCATTTATGTTGACATTCATTTGTATTTATTTATTTATTTATTTATTTAATATTGCCACTAATAACCTTCCGTACAACGGTAGCGTTCAACATTGTTTGGATCGAGATTGTTTACACTGGTGGACAATGGTATTGGCGACTAGGCAGGAGGGGTGGGGGGTGCTACTGAGAGATTGTAATTTCAGTTGGCATAAGATTTCAGTAGTGTGAGAGTGTGAGTTGGCGCCAGAAAGCCAACACCCAAACAGTGTTGGCAACCCTGTCCTTGCTTTATTTCAGTGGAATGCCGCACCCTCACTGGTTTAGCCAGTCAAGTGCGAGAGGGCAAGGTGAACTGGGAGCATGCAGTAATAGGATAGAAAAGAAAGCAAAACAGGTATGCCTGTCTGCAGCAACTTCTTGTAAAATGTAAATAAACAATATGAGTTTAAATATGAATGTATTTACAAGGTTTCGCTAGATAATTGGCTTGAAAAGTATTGGTTTCCATCAAGCTGTTGGTAGCCTGCAAGCCTGCTGAAAATAAGTTTGTCAAGCTGGTTTAAGCTGTGTTTTCAACACTTTTAGCTGGTCAACCAGCTGTTAAACAGCTGACCAGTCTATATAATCATCTAGTCAACCAATTTGGCGACCTGCTTACTCTATCAGCTTACCCTATCATGCCCAGCTAGAGACCAGCTTTGACCAACCACAGACCAGCAATGACCAGCTGGAAGTGTCGAAAACTCAAATAAAACCATCTTAAACCGGCCGAGAATCCAAGCTAATCTTAGCTGGAATCAGCGGGGAAGCTAGCTGCAGTAGATAGCTATATACATTACATTACAATGACTTTTCACTCTTATCAAGAACAGAGTACAATAGTGAGGAACATTAGTGTTTCTTTGAGTGCAATATCACGAAGACGGCACAGAGGCCTATTCATAATAAGTGTAAATGTTAACCGAGAAACAACAACGGTACCACTGGACAGAAATGTTTGCACACTGATGCCTATGAAACTGTCCAAAAGGAAATCCAAAGAAAGGAAGATACATCTAAATCTTAAAGGAAATGTAATCTCTGCTTATTAGAAAGCAACAAACACCACTAGGTAGACAGTAAAAGTTACTTGACTTGCCACAGGTCCATTATCACTGCCCAATAGCAAGTGTCTGGAGTATGCCTGTGATGTAATTCAGACACACACACACACACACACACACACACACACCTGTTAGCAGACAGGAAAAGATTATAGCAGAAGCACACAAACATTTTAAACCCACAAATTCTCTATGAGCCAGTTTCCTCTTTGGTGTGGGGAAAAAAAGGGGAAGCTGACCTTTTGCTGCAGGAACAGAAAGGGCATTTCTATCTCCTCATGCAATGTCTTCACAGCCAATCGAAAGATCATGTGCTACACGCTGCGGCTTTCTGAAGACAAAGGAGATTTTCTGAGGTCGCGGGAGACAGATTCCGCACTGAAGTCGTGACATACATGAGGACAGTTCAATGATCTGTCATTACATTACAGAATGTAATGTATATTCCCAGTCTGCTCTCTCCCTCGAAGACACCCCCTGCAACGTGGGCCTCCACGGCGTCGGAACCCCTCGAACATCAGCTACCCCTGGACTTTGCGGTCACAGGGGGACTATGGAACTGCCAGTCTGCCACTCGGAAGGCTGACTTCATCCCCACATATGCCTCCCTCCAGTCCCTACAATTCCTTGCCCTAACTGAGACCTGGATCACACCTGACAACACCGCCACTCCCGCTGCCCTCTCATCCTCCTTCTCCTTCTCTCACACTCCACGGCCTTCCGGCCGTGGCGGTGGTACTGGTCTTTTAATTTCCCCCTCATGGAAATTCTCTGTTCTCCCCCTCTCTGACCTGTCCATATCCACTTTTGAATTCCATTCTGTTGCAGTATCCTACCCTACTAACCTTTTTATTGCAGTTATTTTATTGTAGTTACCCCTCTGCATACATCTGATCACCACTTCATCTCATTCTCTCTTCCTCTTCCTCCCCATCCTCCTCCCACCCACACTTCCTCAGCCCGCTGTAACCTCCACTCCCTCTCACCCTCTTCCTTTGCCACCACTGTCACCGACTCACTCCCCCCTCTCAAATCCTTCTCCAAACTCCCCACTGACTCTACATCTGCCACCCTCCTTTCATCTCTCTCCTCCGCCTTTGACTCTCTCTGTCCCCCTGTCTCAAAGCCACCTCGCACATCCCCTCCCAGTCCTTGGATATCTGACACCCTCTGTACCTCCAGGGCCAGCCTCCGCGCAGTGGAGTGGAGAGGAAGTGGGGAAAATCCAGAGACCCTTCAGACCTCACAACTTACCAGTCTCTCCTGGTAAGCAAAATATTATCAAACACAAATTCAGAACTCCACTTCTAACCCCCGGAAACTGTTCTCTATTTTCTCCTCTCTCCTCAATGCACCGCCTCCTCCACCTAAGTCCTCCTGATGACTTTGCTGATTTTTTCGATGAAAAGCTCACAGACATCCGCAGAGCCTTTACAACCACCGCCCCCCTCACTGTGCCCTTCCCCCCCTCTAGGCCCATCCGTTCCTTTTCTACTTTCTCCCCCCTTACAGACTCAGATGTTTCTCAACTCCTGCTCTCCCACCGCCCTATAACCTGTGCCCTTAACCTTATCCCCTCTTCTCTTCTCCAGACTATCACACCTGACATTCTCCCATTTGTCACCTCCTCCCTGTCTTCTGGCTGTTTTCCAGCATCCTCCAAGAGGGCCCACATCACTCCGCTGCTAAAAAAGCCTACTCTGGATCCCTCCATCACGAGCCGCTTCTAGTCAACTTTCTTCTTTCTTTTCTAACAACAACCTGCTAGACCCCCATCAGTCTGGCTTCAGATCTGGCCACTCGACAGAGGCCGCGCTCCTCTCCGTCAGTGAATCACTCCATGCCGCATTCCTGTCCTCATTCTTCTAGATCTCTCTGCTGCCTTCGACACTGTGGATCACTCCATCCTCCTGTCTGCCCTGTCAGCAACGGGCATCTGTGGCACAGCCCTGGACTGGATTGAGTCCTACCTCTCTGGTCGCTCCTTCCAGGTTGCCTGGGCTCAGTCCTAGGCCCGCTTCTTTTTTCTCTTTACACTCGTTCCCTTGGCCCTGTGATCACTGCACATGGGCTATCCTACCACTGCTATGCGGACGATACCCAACTTTTCATCTTGTTCCCACCATCTGATACACAGGTTTCAGCCCGTATTTCTGCTTGCCTGAGTGACATCCAGAGCTGGATGGACAACCACCATCTAAAGCTCAACCCAGGTAAGACTGAAATGATATTCATCCTTGCCTCTCCCCATCTGGATCTCTCCATTTCCCAAGGGGATACCACACTTACGCCATCACCCAGTGCAAGGAACCTCGGCGTGGTGATGGACAGCAGACTGTCCCTCTCCGAGAACATTGCGGCAGTGACCCGGTCTTGCAGGTTCTTCGTATACAACATACGGAGAATCTGCCCCTTTTTCACCCCCTACTCGACCCAGCTCCTGGTCCAAGCGATGGTTCTGTCCCACCTGGACTACTGCAATTCCCTCTTGGCTGGCCTCCCAGCGTCCACCATCAGACCCCTCCAACTTATCCAGAATGCAGCTGCTCGTCTGGTCTTCAACCTTCCCAAATACTCACATGTCACCCCCCTGCTTACTTCCCTCCACTGGCTGCCTGTCATGGCTCGCATCAAATTCAAAACATTGGTGCTAGCCTTCCAAGCAGTTAAGGGGTCTTCCCCAGCTTACCTACAAAAATCATCAGACCCTACACCCCTGCCAGACCTCTTAGTTCAGCCTCCACAGGCCGCTTGGGACCTCCCCCTCTCCGAACTTCCACCTCACGCTCACGACTACTGTCTGTTCTGGCTCCTCGGTGGTGGAATGTACTCCCCGTTGAGGTCAGAACTGTAGAATCTCTTCCCACCTTCAAGCGCAAATTGAAGACGCACCTCTTCAACAGCACCTCTCCCCGTCCCTCCCTACCTCCCTGTGAACCTTAATTGTTGTCTTTCTATGATTTACTTTTTTGTGTATCGGTATTTTTAGTTTGGCTAGGTAAGCAGTGTTTGGCTAGTTAAGTTTGGTCACTTTTGCTTTGTTGTTTGTTTATTTGTTTGTTTAAAAAAAAAGAAAAAAAAAGGCCCTGGTCCTTATCGTTGTTGTACAGGTAGCAGTTGAAATTGTACTTCCCTCTAGGGTCTTTCAGCACACTTATCCCTGGTTATGGGTATGCACTTTGTTGTATGTCGTTCTGGATAAGAGCGTCTGCCAAATGCCATTAATGAATGCCTCTCTGGTAACGTCCTTCCGCAGCAGAAGAGATCTGAAAAAAACTCCCGTCGCCCATTTGTCATCACAGGTTTTCCTTTATATGTTTTAAACAGGATGTACTGTATGTTTTTTGAGTGACAGCTGAAAACAGAACAGATAGAGCAGAGTGACAGCTGGGCTGAGCAAAGACTTGGGCAGCAGACAAGAGCCATGAGACATGAAGGACGAACGGCTCACAGTGGTCTTACAGACGTGGCTGCAAGAGAGAGATTTATTTTCAGATAAAGTTATTATCTGTTTTCAGTGTCCAACAACCCTGTGGCTTTCCAGGAGCTAGAGTATGGTGAATAATCTGCCAGTATCCGGTTCCTATTCTGCATCTATACATTACAGAAATACTTCAGAAATGCATTCACACAAATAATGTGGGGTTTTTCAAAAAAAGCTGTGTCTACTCCAGTTTGACAAATCCTGTGGATTTGTTAGTTCACCAGATTTAAAAGAATATTGATAACTGAGGCCCAATATGTGTATTCTAACATATTGATGACTGCAGTTAACTGGTTCATACATTGTTTTTGATGGGCTTCTCTGATGCATCATGTGACTGATGCATTGATGTTTAAGTAGACCCACCCTTGTTTACTTTGACCACTAGTTTCTGTGGCTCAAGACTGAAGACCGATAGCACACAGGAAAAGAAAGACTAGAGGATCAAATCGCAACTTGTCCAACAACCTGCCAAAGCATCTAAACCAGTGATCATTCCTAGGGGGTATTTCCGGAAGCTGGCTAACTGAATAAGCCAGACTTCTGAGTAAAACCTGCAAGAGCTACTTTTACTTAGTTTTAGCCAGCTTTGTGAAATACCCTCCTGGTCCCGGAGAGCCACAGGGTGTGCTAGCTTTTTAAATTACTCAATTAATGCGATTAATTAAACAGTTAACGCTCTCACCTGATTCTTGGGTGGTTGCTGATATTAAGCCAAAAACAAAAACCAGCACACCCCATAGCTCTCCAGGATCAGTCACTGATCTAAACAATGGAGGAATGATGGAGAAAACAACATTATCCAACCACAATATTGTGGTCTGGCACAATATGTTTACATACCAAAAATACATGTCAATAAAATATAGTAAATATATAATAAAATATGGCAGCATACTTATACAAATTAATTATTAATTATATTATTATTATATTCTCACGCCTAGATACAATATGTCTCATACTACTTTGAATCAAATATCAAAGATATTTATCATTTATAATTATGAACAGAGTGGGGGAAACTACTCTGAAACTACAGCTACTGCAAACTGAAAGTAGTAGAACTACAGCCAAGCTACCCTAAAAAGAAATGTAACTTACGAAACTGCAATCACTTGTAAAAAAAATAAATAATAATAAATAAATAAAAACACCATACTTTGAAATGTAATACAGATTTGTATAATAAAAACAATGCTAAATTAAGTGACACAGGAAGGTGTGGTTTTATAAAAAATAACAGGTCATTCATTATTATTATTGAAATAAAACAAGGGCATTGTAGAGGATGGAAATCTCGGATTACATGTCAGAACATAATCTTTTATTTAGCATGGAACATGAGCAATTAAATATGATCATATTGTTCCCCAGCTGTGACGTGGAGTGGAGCAATCAGAATAGAATAGAAATATTAGCTTACAAAAGGTAGTAGGAAGTTCCTGTAAACTACACCTCAAACTGGCAAAAAGGACAACCGCTACATAAATTTGAATGTAGTCGAACAACCTGCAAATCACAGAAAATCTGAATTAAACTACTATATTTAAGTTCATTATGTATTTTACAACTGTAGAGATATTAACTTTTTGTAAACACCACATGACTGTAAATGGCATTATAGGTTCTATACCTATAAAGGCCCTTGATGTTTTGTTTTAGTAAATATTAGACTGTAGCCAGGACTGTTTGTAGATTGTTTTCGCATGTTTTCTGAAACTATATATGTCAGGCAGAAGGAATGAGGAACCAATCGCAACCCGGAAATAAGTTGAATAAGTGTCTTTATTAAAGAACTGAGAGGTCAGGCAGGCAATGGTCAAACACCAGCAGACTTGAATAGCAGAGATAACACAGTTCATAGTCACAGTCACTAGCAAAGAATCAATCACTGGGCAAACAGGTATGACAAGGGCAATCCAAGTCTTGGTCATGGTCACAGGCAAAAGTCCAAAGGCAGGCAGTACAGGCAAAGGTACCACGATCCAATACACAAAGCAGAGGTCTGGTAACGAGTGAACCAAAATCCGATAAAGAGTGATCCAAAAATGAGCAGAAGGGAAATCCAATAAGCAGAGGTTTTTGAAACAGGTCGAAACACAGAACAGTTTGCATACATTACATTCTGGCAAAGACTGAGGAAAACAAGGCAGGTTAAATACACAGAGTGATTTACAAGCAGGTGTGAGTGAAGAAAACAGGTAATGAGACAGAGGTGAACAGAATGAGAGAATGAGTGAAGGCTACAAAAAGCGAGACGAAGAGGTACAGAAACAACACTAGGAAAACTGCAGAGTTTGGGGAATGCAGGGCATGACAATATACACCTATAACTATACAATAATGTAGAATTTCCCCAAACCTTTAAACACAAGCAAACAACAAAAAACAGACACAAAATGCAAATCTCCTGCAAAAAGAAACACTGCATTCAAAGCCATGTTATGTCTTCAGAAAATGGAATTTTGTGTTCATATGATACACAAATGTCACAAGTGTGGGTATTTTTAAGAACCAATAACACACTGATTTATGTTGTGTGTTCTACATGTAGAACACACAACAGACAATATAATACATTTGGTATACATATATTTTGTATAAAACATAGGCTGCATTCTGCCTGGCCATGGTAGCTCATCAACATTACAGTCAATGTTTTCCTTGACTAAGCGATGGGGGAAGTATTGCCTGGGAGGGTAGATCCAGGTCAGGTGTGCTTTGACAGCAATATCACCACGTGCCTCCTCAATTGCTTGCTGCAGGGCATGCGTCATGGATCTTCCACCACATTGCTAAAAAAAAAAATCTAAAGTAGGATTGAGAAACAGAAAGCTAATAGGGAGATAAACAACAGAAAGTCGTGGGTGGTTAATGAACCAGTGACAGACCAGAGCAGCCTGGCAGAAACTTCCTTTGTTCTAGAGGACAATTTTAATACGTAGTACTACAGTAAAGGCCATTTTTCTCACCCATTCTCATTTGGAAATGTGCAGATAATTTACAGATAACCTCATAACTATATAGTGCAAAAACCTTCTTATCTTATCTATGTTGTTCTGGATGCTTCTACTCCTTCCCACAGACCACTCTCGTCCTTCTACTGGTTCAAGCCTAGTCTCTGTGAAAAGCGCTTTATGATTAAAGTTGACAAATTTTAAAGTACTTTTGAGCCGTTGCACAGGCAAGCTGTTCTTGCAGGTATTCTAACACTGTGCCAGCAGGGTGTTGCAAATCATCTCTCTGAGCATTGCATAGTGGATCCTGTCATTATTCATTCACAATAGGTTTGACATTGTTGCATCACAGGAGGAGAAAATATGCAACACCTTATAAGCAAGCAAGTGCAGCACCATTCACGTATCACCATTACGCAACCACTGATACTTCACAACAATGCATAGTGACGCTGGAGACAAGGTTATTACACCATCTGTACATGTTACGTTGCAGGAAACATTTTTAGGAAAATGCAAATGAGAATTCAAGGTATACAGATACCTGCAACTTCCTTATGATCCCTGAAATGATGTGGGGGGGGTGGGGCAGTCATACATTGTTCATCGAGGGCACTGAGTTTAATGTAGAAGGTAAAAGATTTATTTAAGATAAGAATACAGGGCTTAGCGTAAAGGGTCAATGGATTGGTGCAGAGAGGGGTACAGGGTTTATTTTTTGAGGGTAAAAGGTTTAATGCAGAAAGGGTACAGGGTTCTTATAGTGAGCAGATGTGTATTGAAATGCTTTGCTGCAGATAACTGACAATTTAAAAAGATAGTTTCACTAGTAGACACTTCATCGTTTTAACAAGTATTCATTCAATTTTGGTATGTTTTGGATTATCCCAGACATGAGGAAGACCAATTTACAAAATGTATAGAGGTTCTGGATTCATTTATAGATTTACTGTAACACTGTCAGGTCAAAAGCAAAAAGAAAAAATACATTTGTGAGTGCAAAGCCTTGTATACAATGAGACTGGGTCGGTTTTACATCCACAGATTAATCTTAGTCTTGCACTAAACAAATATTTTTTATGGAGAATCTCCACTGAAAATTGAATTAATTTAATTAGATACAGTATGAATTTTATATATATTTTTTTTAAACATCTTTTGTCGCAACCACAGATGGCCAATCAAAAACAAACTACAATGGAAATGCTAAAAGTGAAAGTGGATTAACAGTCAAGTTAAGATAACACATCATGAGTACCGCCCATGTACAGCAGCTTGAATTTGCCAATGTCTAGGCATAGATACTATATAGATACTACTATAAAACTCTATTCTGAAGATTTTACCTTTGGTTTATGATGGTTAGTCACATATTACATTATTGGCATTTGGCAGACGCTCTTATCCAGAGCGACGTACAGTTGATTAGACATATTTTATGAGTCTGAAGTATTTAAAATGCACACCTTTCACCCAGGTCTAGAAGTGATGTCACTTCACATGTCACGCCTACCACAGCAACAGTAAAAGCTAAAAAGTTCCATCTTTACATCATCAAGAAATACGCAATATGCACTAAAAATTCCCCAGATTCATAATAAGAATTAACAGGCACAAGCTGTCATGCAGACTCTCTGTCTCTATCTATCTACCTCACACACGCAAACACAGACACGCACAAATGTGGTAGCAGGAAGCATTACATCACTGCTGCACAAACATCCCGCTCCCACACGTGGAGACACACATTCCTGCTCTGCTGCTGAAATATAAACACGGCCTGCTATGCTCAGAGAGCAGAAAATGAGTGACGTCTGTGATGTCAGTCTGTAAGCTGTGGGCCTCTGGTCTGGGAAAGTCATGAAGCGTTTCAGAACAGTAGGGGTAGGAGGTTGAGGGTGAGATATTCTGGATTGGGGGGGGGGGGGGGGGGGTGGGAGTGACTTACTCTGAATTCTTACTCTGAATTCTTACTCTGAATTCACATTGGCACACATGCTGCTCAAAAACATCAATACTGTGCCAGGACAGGGAAATTAATGTTTCCAAAACAGTGATGTCATGTGCTGATGATGTCAATGTCATGATGATGCAACTGTGGAGCTGCACATTGTAACCTGGGTGGGGGAATTAAGAACTGATAAATGACTATGTCACCCTTAAGGCTGGTGAAGAGATTTTCCTGAAAAGATCCGGTGTGGCACTGCCCTACGCTGCTTAGTTTACCTCAAAGCTACTGTGGGATGCCTGTCAAATTGAAGCTGAGTAGAGCTTTCCAATAATAGTTCACCACAGGTGAAAGAGGTTTGGACTGTGGTGGAAGTGTAATAAACAAACTGCTGTAATCCAAGAAATCTTTAGGTGTGTAATGTGGACAGGCACTCTCCCAATGAAACATAATATTAAAACTAAACATTACATTACAGGCATTTGGCAGACACTCTTATCCAGAGCGACATACAGTTGATTAGACTAAGCAGGAAACAATCCTCCCCAGGAGCAATGCAGGGTTAAGGGCCTTGCTGAAGGGCCCAATGGCTGTGCAGATCTTATTGTGGCTACACCGGGATTAGAACCATCGACCTTGTGTGTCCCAGTCATTTCCCTTAACCACTACGCTACATACATTCAATTTCAATTCAATATTATTTGTATAGCACGTTTTACAATGCAAGATTCTCACAAAGCAGCTTTACAAAGAACCCTGGCCTGTGACCCCCTCAGAGCAAGCACAGGTTGACAGTGGCAAGGAAAAATGTCCTGAGTGATATTGCCTTCAAATCTGAAAAGGGATATGTCCAGGGCTATGGCTGTGACTCCATTGTGTTTCTAACCACATCAGCCACAGCCACAAAATTCAAAAACAGAAAATCTTTTCAGTGAGAATAAACTGTGTTTGGCTTCTGTAACTTTGCTTTAGTAATATTTGCAGTAATTCTGATACTTGGAAAACAAACCCCAAGGGGGAGACCAAGATTATACCTGTAGTTAAATGGGTTAAAGAATAGTAACCGTCTGGGTATGTTATTTTCATTACATTACATTACAGGCATTTGGCAGACGCTCTTATCTAGAGCAACATCCAGTTGATTACACTAAGCAGGAGACAATCCTCCTCTGGAGCAATGCAGGGTTAAGGGCCTTGCTCAAGGGCCCAACGGTAGGTCTTATTTCTGCTACACCGGGATTAGAACCACTGACCATTGCTTGTCCCAGTCATTTACCTTAACCACTACAGGCCGCCCCTTACACGTTTCAAGCATTTGTAAATAATGAAAGGTACAATAGGTTTTTGTGTTAAAATTTTGTTACAATACCATTGTTAATCCCTTCCTATCATTGAAAAAGGCTCACTGACATGTTGACTCACCCTCTGCCTGTGTTTATAGCCCTTTAATTCGGGTTTCAAATTGCCAATGGCGTGGCGTCTACTCTTACAATGGCTATATACCCAGCCCAGAAAGGATTCAGAAAAATTACAAAGACTTTCTCCCCAATGCTCTGCAAGGGCGTAGACACAGTATACCCTCACCATTGTTCTTTCCCAATTCCCAATGTGGCTCTTAATGCGAAAAGTACAGCATTGCAATGGGAAATTAGGCCAGGAGATCAGCTCAATGAGAGATGGTGACTTAAGGAAACTAATATGCAATAGGACTTTTCCAATACAGGGAAGTACTTTGACCTCTTTGGAACAAGACTGGGCAACCAGGAACTGGAGATTCTTGGTGACTAATTGGCATCTTAACAGAAGAGGCTGAACCACTGGGCTTAGAGGCCTGTCATATGCTCTTCATTCAGCATACGGGGGGAGAATTTGTGGAGGGTGCTAATGTAGATCTTCTAATTTCATCTTCACAATCTAGGTAAACATGAGCTTCTGTCACACTTTGTTTTCATCTTACACTCTACTTACTATTATACTACTGTCTACAGTAGGGAAAGCAAAGTTGTCTGGGTGCAATTCACTGGAATCCTTTTAATTTATAACTGAACTTTAATGTGTGGCATTAACCATCTACCTGTATTTATATCACATGCATCCTGATGCTTTAGCAGTTAATATGCAACTACCTCAGAAACACTTCTCAGATTTTAACATATACTTATATTCACCCCTGTAGGTTAATAACCCATCCTAGCTATTTGGGAGCAGTGGGCAGCCACAGTGCAGTGCCTGGGTCTCAACTGCAGTTCAGAGGCCAGTGCCCTCGTCCAGGGCAATAGCAGCAGTACACCCAACCTTACAAGCCATCTTGCAGTAAAAAAAAGACAGAAAAAGAGATTATTAAATGATCACAGTGGTCTTCTCCTTGAATTCAGTTTAACCAAATAAAATATTACTCTTGTTAACTAAAATGGATATGGATGTTCAATTGATTTAATGTTCTTTGAATTTGATTTATTGTTGAGGAGAAAGTATTTCTGGAATTTCCAGTATATTCAAGTGGGAAACGAGTGTATTCAGGTGAGTGTTTTGTTTGGTATTGGAGAACCCCTTCAGGATTCCACTGCTATGGCTTAAAGGTACAATAGGTAATTTCGGAATTCTAACGGTCAAGAGAGGAATAGCAGCAACAACTGTATTTTTTGAAACCCAAATGACTATAAACACAAACAGAGGGCGAGTCAACAAGTCAGTGAGCCTTTTTCAATGAGGAAGGGATTTACAATATTCTTGTCACAACGTTTTAACACAAAAATCTTACCTATTCTACCTTTAATCAAAGTTACCAATCATCAAGTTTCTTGGTGGTATCATCCTAATTCAGTCAACTGTGCTAAAATGAGATGAGAGGCAGTTGAAATGTTAACACTGAAAATGTGACATGTGATGCACATAATATGGATGATATGATTTAGATATTAAGATATGTTTAATACCACAGTCTGTCCGGTGCTAAACATATGTTAAATGTGTTCTGTGCCTGACACACACACATGCACTGGCATACACACGCCTATTACTGAAAACCTGGAATCGTTAACAACACTGAAATGTTGCAATGCTACCCCCTGCTGACTGTAAATAGTAATGCAACCTGATAATTACAGGGTGAAGAACCACAAGCTGGGCCTGTATTGAATGGTTGAGCATTGCTTTCACAACCAAAGTATGAACGTATATTCTCCATGACATGCATTGTTCTTTCTGACATAAAGCAGCTTAAAAGGTACATACCCGCTAAACCTGAAAAGCACCTAAATAAGCAAAAGTAACTTATTCAATTCAATTCAATTCAATATTATTTGTATAACGCTTTTTACAAAGGGCCTTTGTTGCAAAGCAGCTTTACAGAATTAGGAACCGGGCCCCAAGAGTATGCCTAGGGCAACAGTGGCAAGGAAAAACTCCCTGGAACAGGAAAAAACCTTGAGCAGAACCTGACTCAGTAGGGGAACCCATCTGCCGCTGGTTAACACCGGTTTGTAAAAACAATGGTTTTAAACAGAAAACCAGATGAAATAAAAGTTCATAAATGTCCAATAACTTGAAGCACAGATGGCAGGAACACCAATGGGTGGCACTGTCAGGCAAGGGGACAGGCTTGGTGCTACAGCTGTGGCAGGAGGGAGTTGTGCGGCTGGTCTTGGGCTGTAGCTCCAGGCCAGGAGGGGGTATAAGATATAAGATATAAATCTAGGTTTGCAATTGCAGTTGAAATGATATTAAGGATACACAGTGGTACCCCAGGATCAAGTCTGAGAAACAGTGATTAAAAGAATGTGCACACCCAATATGTTTCCAAACACCACAACACCATGAATACAGGCCCCAAAAATAACTAAAAACACACTACCACCTCGTCTCTTATCTAGAAACATGGATGAGTGTTGGGATGCAGTGGCATTTTCCTAGGCAAAACTCTTTGCAGGTTTTATTGAAGATGCTGTGGATTTGCAGTTGACAGAGTGGAACTGAGGGCTTTTCCTGAGTCTGAACAAACAATAGACTCATGTGTAAACCTAGCCAACCTCAAGTAGAATTTTCAATCCCAAAATCCCAGAGAATCTTTAAAGGAATGTATGAATCTAAGAGTGGTAGCTTGAATGTATTTGCACAGGTGCCATTGGGAAAGGTCAATAATCCAAGAACTCAATACATGGCAGTGGTGCAATTCCAGTAGGTGGAAGTGATAACACGCCTGTGGCAAACATCAACAAAGCTCCAAACCATAAAAACAGAACAGTTGGTGATCTGGAGTCACTTGATATCTGGGGATTTTCCACCTGCAGCCTCGTAATGTTTGTCAATAAAAATAATGCAACCTCAATGTGATTGGAGCGCACAACCGTTGGACTGGGAGGCAGACGTGCTACCTCTGCGCCACAAGGTCCAATGTGCCTCAGCTCACCCGTGGCTTGCACCACGTTGCTCTATTATCACGCATAAGAAAATGTGCAATGGCAAATATCACGGATTATGAAGGCTAATTCTATGTGCCATTATGGATCACACTCCTAATCCCGCTACTATCCCAGCAGCCCAGAGCCCGGAGCCCAGATAGCCCAGTCGGTAGAGCATCAGACTTTTAATCTGAGGGTCCAGGGTTCAAGTCCCTGTTCGGGCGGCATTGTTCAAATTATGTCAAATAAGGAGTTCATGTGTGATTTGTCATGAAAAAAATTTATTACGTGCAAGGTAGTGTCAAAAGGTGTCTTTCATGAAGAAGGTCGTTGGTGTGCCAAAAATCTGGAAAAAATGGAGCCCCTGACCTGTTGAACAATCCATCCCATCCATCCATCCATCATCACCCGCTTATCCAGAGTCGGATCGTGGTGGCAGTAGGCAAAGCCGGGTATTCCAGGCATCCCTCTCCCCAGCAACGCATTCCCCCATTACTGCTGACGCTGCACCGATCCGCCTGTCGATCTCACGCTCCCTTCTACCCTCACTTGTGAACAAGACCCTGAGATACTTGATACTCCTTCACTTGGGGCAAAGACTCGTTCCCAACCCGGAGGGAGCAATCCACCGTTTTCCGGCAGAGAACCATGGCCTCGGACTTGGAGGTGCTGACTCCCACCCCGGCCGCTTCACACTCGGCTGCAAACCGCTCCAGTGCGTGCTGAAGGTCACGGTCCGATGAAGCCAGCAGAACCACATCATCCCCAAAAGGCAGAGATGCGATTCTGAGGTCACCAAACCGGGCACTCTCCTCACCTCGGCTGCGCCTTGAGATCCTGTCCATGAATACCACAAACAGGACCGGTGACAAGGGGCAACCTGGGCGGAGACCAACACCTACAGGAAACGTGCTTGACTTTGTGCCGAGAATGCGGACACAGCTCTCACTTTGGTTATACAGGGACCGGATGGCTCGTATCAACGGCCCTGGTACCCCATACTCCCGCAGTACACCCCACAGGGTTCCCCGGGGGACACGGTCAAAAGTCTTCTCCGAGTCCACAAAGCACATGTGGACTGGATGGGCAAACTCCCATGACCCCGCCAGCAACCCTGCCAAGGTAAAGAGCTGGTCCACTGTTCCACGACCAGGACGGAAGCCACATTGCTCCTCCTGAATCCGAGGTTCGACCATCGGTCGGAGCCTCCTTTCCAGCACCCTAGAGTAAGCTTTCCCAGGGAGGCAGAGGAGTGTGATACCCCGATAATTGGAGCACACCCTCCGGTCCCCCTTCTTGAAAATGGGGACCACCACTCCGGTCTGCCACTCTACACTGCGACACTGAAGAGGCGTGTCAGCCAAGACTGCGACACTGAAGAGGCGTGTCAGCCAAGACAGCCCAACAATGTCCAGAGCCTTCAGCATCTCAGGGTGAATCTCATCTACACCCGGCGACTTGCCACTGAGGAGCTTTTTGACTACCTCAGCAACTTCCGCCAGGGATATAGGTGCAGATTCCCCCGAGTCTTCTAGCTCTGCCTCTACCACAGAGGACGTGTTGTTCGGGTTCAGAGGCTCCTCGAAGTGCTCTTTCCACCGCCCGACAATATCCCCAGTCCGGGTCAGCAGTTCTCCTCCCCTGCTGAAAACAGCCTGAGACAAGCCCTGCTTTCCCTTTCTGAGTCGTCGGATGGTTTGCCAGAACTTCCTCGAGGCCAACCGAAAGTCCTTCTCCATAGCCTCCCCGAACTCCGGGTTTTTGCTTCGGCGACTGCCGAAGCCGCAGCCCTTCTGGCCACCCGGTACCTGTCTGCTGCTTCAGAGGACCCTCGGGCCAGCCAAGCCCGAAAGGCCTCCTTCTTCAGCTTGACGGCCTCCCTCACCGCTGGTGTCCACCAGCGGGTTCTTGGGTTGCCGCCCCAACAGGCACTGATGACCTTCTGGCCACAGCTCCTGCTTGCCGCCTCTGCAATGGAGGCTTTGAACATGGCCCACTTGGTCCCCTGCTTCCCCCGGGATGCGTGAGAAGTTCCTCCGGAGGTGGACCCTCCCTACACGTTTGGGTTTACTGGGTCTGTCCGGCAGCCTCCCCGGCCACTTGATCCAACTCACCACCAGGTGGTGATCAGTTGACAGCTCTGCTCCTCTCTTCACCTGAGTGTTCAAGACATACGGCCACAGGTCTGATGATACGACCACAAAGTCGATCATCGATCTTTGGCCTAAGGTGCTCTGGTACCAAGTACACTTATGAGCTACCCTATGCTCGAACATGGTGTTTGTTATCGACAATCCATGACCAGCACAGAAGTCCAATAACAAAACACCGCTTGGGTTCAGATCAGGCAGGCCATTCCTCCCAATCACCCCCCTCCAGGTTTCTCCGTCATAGCCCACGTGAGCGTTGAAGTCGCCCAGCAGAACTATGGAGTCTCCAGGTGGCACCCTTTCCAGGATGCCGCCCAGTGACTCCAAGAAGGCCGGATATTCTGAACTGCCGTTTGGTGCATAAGCACAAATGACAGTCAGAGCTTTCCCCCCAGCGACACGTAGTCGCAGAGAGGCGACCCTCTCGTTCCCCGGGTGGAACTCCAACACGGTGGCGCTCAGCCGGTGGCTTGTGAGTGACTTGGAGGGGCTCACTCTCTGACTCAGACCCCCTACAAAAAGTTTATTGGACTGAGCATTGGAAAAGTATCTTTTACACTGTGCACTGTAAAATATGTATCATCATTCCCCAACAGGTGTTTTTCATATTAAGAGGGATTATTTACCCTCTTTAACTGGCTATTTAAAATGGAATCATATTAAGAAACTGAAATCCAAACCCAGATCAAGCGAACATAAAAATAAATGTGGATATACCGAGGGAACACGTATGTGGCCTGGAAAATATCAGCAATGAGATACTGAAATATAGATGCCCTAAATTACTAGAGGCAATATTAAAGCTCTTTAACCTTATATTAGAAGCTGGCTGTTTCCCTGACATCTGGAATAAAGGACTAATAGCCCATATTTATAAAAGTTGAAACGCATATGATCCAAACAACTACTGAGGCATCTGTGTGAACAGTAACCCGGGGAACATTTTTCCCAGCATTATTAGGCTAATCCCCAAATACTATGTCCATAACGAACAGTATCCAGAGTAAAAGGCAGATTGGCTTCCTACCAAATCATTACACAGACTGAATTTGCAGAAAGCATAAAAAATAAAGATCAATGCATAGCTAGAAATATGCTGAAAAATACAAGCTAAATGCAGAAAATAAATTAGTTGTGTTAAACTAATTTCCTTCAGATTTCCCCCCAAAAACTCTGGGCTGGTATGTATAAAGCCACTTAGAGTAAAACTTCAGTGTCAGAATTCTGAGAATTATGCAATTTCGATATTCATTGAGGGAGTAAGAATAAGAGTACTCTATATGAAAAAAGAAGTCTCAGCTGCTGAATTATTTAAGAGGCGTTTTAACTCGGTTAAGAGTTGCCAGCAGATGGCAGTGGTGCATTTACAGAGGTGGAGACAAATCCCAATGCACCTTTCCAACAAGAAAGGACGTATTGGAAGTGTCTGATGAGACAGAATCTTTAGTAGCATCTTGATTGTCGGGATATTATGTTTCTCACAGATCTTGTAAGAGATGTTGTATATTACCCTACAGCAGACAGCAATGCTAAATAACAATCCATCGATTAGTAGGTAGAGCCATACGTGCCACTATCAAGGCTTTGACCGTTTTAAGTTCATTGATTTCCCTATGCAACTCTGAACCATCCGTCAGAATCTAGTGGCTTTTAGGAGGATTGTGGGCTTTCGCTGGGTTGTTGAGTTATTGACGGCACACTTGTGGCATAGCTCTCCATCTCTCCTGACATTTGTCTGGAGTTCGTTTAGTGGTAGGGAAGGAGAAATTAATAGTGCCATTATAATCTACGGCATTCACAAGTGGTGGTGGTGAGGTAGGGAGGGAAAGGTGCAGACTGAAGAGATGAGCCTTCAGTCTGCGATTGAAGGTGGTCAGAGACTCTGCTGTTCTGACATCCACAGGAAGGTCATTACTCCACTTGAAGTGTGAATTTCTTGATTCTAGATTTTCAGCTATTATTATCTTAACATACCACATTATATTACAGTCTATAGTACAGCTCTTAACAATTAGGGGTGATATGATTAGCAGACATTAGAAAACGTTCATTTTAATGTGGGACATTTTTCATATAAATTGAATTCAGACATTGCTAATTGTTCCTGTATACAATGGTAAGGTGGAACAACATTTTGTGACAAGAAGCCCTCCCTCATATTTTTAAACTTATCTTCTTTTTTAATATAAACTGAATGGGGGCATGAGCATATTGTCAATAAGGCTTGTTTTTGGCTGGTTCCTGGGGGCCATCATTGTAATTCCTCTTTATGGCACCTGAGTGTGCTGTGCATTAAATTGAGATCAGCACGTAAGAATGCTCTTAGCACTGTTTTGCATAGCATTTATGTCCTATTTTTCAAAATTACTCCTAAGTCAGAGTTTGAGACCATTCTTAGGAGTAATTCTGAGCGGCTTTATACATACAGCCCCTGGAATTTTCTGCCCTTAAATTGTTCATGTCTGAAAAATAATAGTCTTGACCTCATTGGGACACACTGGAATGGCCCATTGCATGAAGTTCTTGAAGTATCACGTCAACATTATTATAGTCATATGAAGTGACTGAAAGTCTGCTCACCAACTGAGGGAGCACAGAGAATAACAGTTCTCTGTGTCCTACATAGCTGTGCTCTGATTTTTAACATGTCTTTGAAATGGGCCATGGTTTAGTTTCAGCGGGACTTTCAGCCTCTGACACCGGTCATAAATTAGTGTCAATGAACTTGCCGAGAGTCAAAGAAGTTTTGGCCTAATCTATCCTATTAAGCAGGCCAACAAAAAAGGAATTTATCCAGGTGTGAGTCCTGAGAAAAAACAAAGCATCGCTATCCAGGGAGTGAAATGGAGGTGTGAATTTATTTTAGAAGCTTGCCAGTCAATCTGTGGTACTTGCAACAGAGGTCAGATGGATGATTTCTGCTTCTTTTGTAACACATAATAAAATAATATTCATATGCCCATCATTAAATGAGTGACACAACTGCAAAGTCGTATTCTAAGCCCTGAAGCCAAACCTAGCATGAATGTCAAACCGGACTACATGACTAGATCTGCATTCTGTATTTTCATGCAGGAGTTAAAACAGACTCTAGCATTGGTAATAGCACAGGAAGTGGTCTAATGAGATTTTATTATTAAGATTTGGTTAAAATGAACAGTTTTGTCGAGTAATTAATATGCTGCCTTTGAGACAATGTACAGTCTGAGGAGGTCTGAGGAGGTCATTAAATTTCAAATACATCCTTTATCGTTTAATTCATTACTTTTGGGGTTCAGAATGAATGTATCATGTGATAAATTGCTTCCCTATAAAAACATAAGCAGCACTATTTACTTTGTAAAATTAGGTGTCTGGTAACTAGGTCCTGAGAACTGAAAGGAAGTCATTTCCCGGCAATTTTTGTCTCTCCAACTCTTTCCCTCAGGAGGTTATCTCAGAGGGAATCTTTGTTATCCATGGCGTCTCTTGTGGTAGTTAATTAGGGAGATGGGGCTGCTGATGTATGGAACAGCGGCATGCAGAGTCTTTATGGGGATTAGAGAATGATGTTATTCTCTGGGACTATATAGCGGGGTAGCTGCCCACCCTTAAAGAGATGTTGAAATATTTTTGTTGTGAAAACTGTTGTTTCTTTGTATAAAGGAATCTACCTCTGCCCTGTTTAATTTGATCATTCAAAAGAAGCCGAGCAATGTGCTCACTATTTTTGCACGACTGGTTGTTTTATACATAGATGTGTCTGTCATTGCTCTGTAAATCCACTGTTATGTGGATTTGAGATGTGTACCTGACCAGGGCAAGACAATTTGATTTTTCCAATTTGTCAGAAATCCCACAAAGAGGCTTCTGAATTCATGGTCGATTCCTATGAAATTGATAAATAAGGAGTGCACAGTAATATACAGTATGTACTTTTACCTACCCCAGTGCGAGGGAGAGGGACCTTCATTTTCATTTTCATTAGCTGGCTTACTGTGTGAATTTAAATGTGTGAAAGTCCAGTGTCCTGTTCTTGCGGGGAGGGGCTGTCTCCCTACAGTCCCAGTGGAAAATCTAAGTAAAAGAAGTCAGTGTTTGTCAGATTTCATTTCCTGAAATTGCAGCCAGACTAACGACATGTGATCACTTGCACCTTCTATTGTTTTGCCTAATTTGGGTTTTCTCCGCCCTGCCACGGGAGACAAATAGACAAAAAACATAACAACCGAAATCAAAACAAAACAAACCAATCGATGCTGACTATTTACCCAATGAGAATAAGACAGCGAGTCACAGTGCCACAATTCCCTTAAGCTCTGAGTGTCAGGTTCTATGCAGCCATTGGGGACAGGATATTTATATGGTATACAGCGTCTGGAGACAAAACATCACCACACAAGCTGCTTGGGAGTTACTTGAAATGCATTTCCTTGCTCACAAACTCCTCAATGCTTTGATACCACCATAAAGCTGGCAGGTCTATCTAAAACACCTTTCATTGTACATAAGAAAACACACTGCCTGGGCCAATCTTTCTATATCAGAATGGGGAAGAAATGTGATCTCAGAAAATTGACCATTGGAATGATTGTTGGTGCTAGACAGGATGGTTTGAGTATCTCTGCTTATATCCTGGGATTTTCACCCACACAGCAGTCTCTAGAGAGAAAGGTGTAAAAAGCAAAAAACATCCAGTGAGTGACAGTTCTGCGGGCAAAAACTCACTTCTGATGAGAGTGGTGAAAGAAGAATGGCCAGACTGGCTTCAAGCTGAGAGGAAGGCAACAGTAATTCAAATAACTGTTACAACAGTGGTATGCAGAAGAGGATGGTGATGGCCTCCATCCGATTTGCCAATTATAAAACATATCCCCGTTTCTGTGGGAAGCACAAAGGGGTTTTTTTTTTTTCCAAACTGCGGTTTCAAAGGTACGGTGCCAAACTTAGTCCTGCAGTAGCATGCGACCCACTTACCGCGCAGAGAGCTGAAACCTACGAGCCTGCGACCCACTTACCGCGCGGAGAGCTGAAAGACGAATGAAGGTGAAGCCATCACGTGGGCGCTGTGATTAATTGCCTTCCTTCGCTCTGCCTTTCCCAGGGAAGAGTTTACCAAGGAGGGAGTAGAAAAAAAACCCCATAACTGGGACACCTTTTGCTTCCGTAATTGCTAGGACTCACCCGGATATATTTTTCATGGTGCCCTTAAGAAGGTTCGGAAAGACGTCTGCTATCAGTGCACAGGATGGAATTATAAACGGTGAATGAAATACTCCTCTTAAAAGGAGTATTTTAAAGGTGCTGCTCGTTTCAGCCCAGGCCTATGAGCGTGCCAGGAAATTGTGACGCTGAGCGAAGATGCTGCTTATGAAGATGAAATGTACGAAGGTGAAATGTAGTCTTCTGGAGTTCTGTAGTTCATATGAATGGCCAGTAATAGAATATGTAACCAAATTTCTTTCAAGATCTAATAACAATCATTATCACTAATCTCCACTCCGATCTGCTCTGAGATATCATCACCGTCCCCGGTCCTCTGAGGTTTTTTTAAATGTGTAACTTTAGTTAAGCATTGGTCTGAAGTTCATGTTTACAGCGTGCCTCTAACACACCTTTCAGCCATTTCAGTTCACATTGCTGGTGCACACGTGACGATTCCTGAGGCTCTCACCATGACGGAGTATAGAATCACGAGCAAACGAGCAGATGAGCGTGGATGAGGAGGAATATATGACGCAGGAATCTGTGGATCTGCCCAAAGGCCTGGTGTTTGCGGGCGTGTACGTGAGTGAAACAGCAGGATCCCCTGTGCGTTTCAGCACTGGGCACTTTCCGCAGTGCTGAAGGAAGACGCGTCCTTTTCGTCCCTATTTAGTGCCCTTTATGGTGTCCCACTTTGCAATTGGGTCTGTATTTAATGCAGAAGGAGGTGGGCAGATGCAAACGCCTTGCCATTTTTACCATGTGCCGTGGGACCCCCGGACCAATCATATTTAAGGACTTTAACTCAGGGGCGGATAAGGACACACAGTGTATCTTTATTTCTGCCCGTTCCTTTCCTACAGTTAACGCATTTTTAGACACGTTTCAAATTCGAGAAAAGTTTCATCTCATCCTTGCGGGGATGTCTGCCACCACGTCTTAGCTTTTGGTTTCTCCTACCAGCAGGGGACAGCTGTGTTGCTGTTGCAACATTTTAGTTGCTACATTTTTCACTGTTCATGGTCCACACTATTTTCTCCTTTCATTTAGCTTTGCCTCCATCACACTGGTTTGAGAACTTCTAACACCTTATCGCTGACAGGGAGGCATGGCAGCTATGGAAAACGGCCATCAAACAACAGCAACTTCTGGATTCTGCACTTCTAAAGAGACTGCACTTCAGTTCACACCCATCAGCTCTAATGCCTTTACATCACACCATTGTTCGACAGTCCAATGTGCTGGAGTACAGAGCCGAAACTACACAAATTGTGTCACTGTACACATTCTCACGGTTTGCACTGTAGTTAGCATTATATTTACCGTATATCTGAGATGTATCGGAGATAATCGCATTTCCAGAAGGGCAGCTGTAGTGCTGCTCTGAACATACTGAGGGAAAGTAGGTTGGTATTTATTTATTTTTCTTGGCAGACGCACTCACCTCCCCAACACACACGCTCGCTTCCATGACCGTAAGCAGCAGAGGCATTGGGACATCTGGAACTGGGGCGTGGGGCGGAGGGTGGGGGTGCTTAATGCACCGGCCTCACACAGACCCCTGACAGGCAATAGTACCATCTAAAGATTTCATGAGGAGGTGCTCAGAGCGCTCAGCAAGTGAGTGGTTTGCTGTGTAGAGGGCATGAAACCTCTCTGGAGGGAAACGCACCTCCCCATATACCTCTGTTCATCCGCACCTCCCGTTCCCGCCCTGAATATCTCTGTTCTTCTGCACCTCCTGTTCCCGCCTTCAACGCCCTGAATATCTCTGTTCTTCTGCACCTCCCGTTCCCGCCTTCACCTCCCTGAATACCTCTGTTCTTCTACACCTCCCATTCCCGTCTTTGCCTCCCTGAATACCTCTGTTCATGTGAGGCTAATGGGGGTTGAAGAAAGATGCTATGCGCTCCAGGGTATCAGCAGTGAAATTGTAACATCTTTGTATTTAACTCCAGTGGCATTTGGTAGGTCTTTATTCACTTTAACACCTCTCATGCACTGCCGTAGGCATGTTACATGCCCCAGTGAATCCCCAAGAATTCTTAGAGGTACAAATTATGTACTGTCTGGGGAATGACATACTTATGCAATGCCTTTGGTTTTTTGTTGTTTTTGTCTCTTCTCTCATGTGCTGCCAAGCCAAACAGGGTGTATCTGTTGCTTAGGGAAACCACTTCACATGCCAGCAGTATTGGGTGGGAATTTTAATTTAGAAATGTTTAATTGCTATGCTTATCAGCATGATTAAATACATCATTTCTATGGCTAAATTACAGTTGTCACTCTGAGGAAGGACAATGGAAAGGAGCCTGATTTAAAGGATTTGAAGGTGGTTGCCTTGGTTTTCAGGTTGCGATTGCATTATGGAATTATTCACTCTATGGAGGGGATGCCCGTCTTTGCAGAGTAAGTGCAGTAGTCAAGCAAGGGCTTGATTCCCTCTGGTTGTCATGGCAAAGGAGATTCCCCCCCCCCGCCTCCGGTCGGTGCGCGCTGAGGGCTGTACAGATGCCGTTAATGAGCGTGACCATGGCTTTTCTGAGCTTCCCGCACACACAATGAGGTCACAGCGCAGACTTAAGCTGCACAAACGGGTTTTAAGAGAATCTTCTAGATTTCTCCATTATACAATCAACAAATTAGCAAGTAGCAAAGGTAGTGGTTATGGATTACTGACGGTTTCTATCCAAGAAGGAATGACTGGAATGCGCTACTTTGACAATGTCAATCGTTATGAAATAGCGTGCAGCATAAATCTCAGAAGAATACAACAAATATTTATTTGTAGGGGGGGGGCTCTAAATGCTGTGTGTGTGTGTGTGTGTGTGTGTGTGTGTGTGTGTGTGTGTGTGTGTGTGTGTGTGTGTGTGTGTGTGTGTGTGTGTGTGTGTGTGTGAGCTTGTACTTCTACCAGGACGCATCTTCCTTGGCTGGGGATGCACATACTTCTAGCTATGCCAGGGAATTAGCGCCGACAGGTTGCCATGCATTGTTGCTATGCCAAATATTAATTTCCCTGTATAGCACAGGCTGTTGCTATGGTAAGCCCATTCATTTTACAGTGTTACTTCCCAGCTCCAAGTCATAGATGGATAAAACTCCCTTGAAAATTAGTTTTCATTATTAGTAGAGCAAATAATGTGCTTGCTTATAATTTATTGAATAGAAATAAATTATGTTACTAAAATGACAAAGTTTTTCATCATTTCTGAACCTGAAAAGGATTTGAATTTTCTATTTGTTCTTTACAGATCATCATTTAAATGATCAGGAAAACGCATACATTTAATACAGTTAGTTTTTTACCAGCATTTACGGAGCTTTGCACTCACAGCTGCTGAAAATTGCAATTCAGTGACCTCTAGAATTGCTGGCACCTGTCAGGACTTGGGACAGAGGAACCAAGCGCAGACTCAGGGAGAAGGTGAAAAAGGACAGAATTCACATGCGGGAGGTATAGTACTCAATGTCCAAGTAGGTGTATTCCGCTGGTTCCATGACTGGCTCTTTCGTTCTGTCAGGACTTGGGACAGAGGAACCAAGAGCAGATCAGGGAGAAGGGGGGGGGGGGGGGGGGTGGAGACACGAAATGGAGCACAGGTGAAACAAATGACTGAGGGTGAATTAAACAGGAAGCAGACTATGGTGGTTTCTTTTTTGGACTTATAAGTAAACAATTATGGCAAAGCAGCATGATGATATGACATTACTGCTGTGTATAAGATCCACTGAAACAAATTAAAATGGCGTTGTGCGATGAGATTCAGCGTCTATGCACACTTCCTTACTCCTCAGCCTCTTCCTCTTCCTCTTGGATGAACAGGCACTTGCCCTGTTCAATATTGGCCTGAGCAGGTTCCTCAGTGTTCAGTGTAGTGCTGTAATTGCCTTGCGCCAGTACCCTACAGTAATCTGACAGCAGGTTTGACTGGTTGATCTCAGATGTGGGGAAACCTGCATTCAAAAGTCAAATCCAAGATTCACATGACAAGCAATTCATCAATTTAGCTGAGAGTAAAGCTATTCAAAAGAACACAACAATCTATTCGGATCACCAAGACTTATCCGATTATTAATTGGCCGAATTGGAGACTTAAGAGTACTTAATCATTTGCATAAATGTGGTAAACATTTGGAATTTGTAGAAAGTAATGAGAAACAGTGTTCTGTTGTGAACAAGTGATGTTATGGTGTGGACGTTCACACGTGAATGGAAGCTGGACATTTTTTTAGATAAAAAAATAAAATAAAAAAATGGGTGAAAAGTATTCCTTACTGCAAAGCATCACCTTGAGGACAAGCACAAGCTACTTAATCTGCCATGTCACAAACAGAAAACAGAGGTCAGAACCACGTGGCACTGTGCCTGTGAGATGATAGATAGATTTCTGGAGCAACAGCCTGCTATCTGTGCCACCTTACTCTCCCCAGGTGAGGAGAGGAGAGGCTGAAAGAGAGAGAGATACATTCTGAGCGAGAGAGAGAGACATTCTGAGCGAGAGAGAGAGAGAGAAAGAGAGAGAGAGAGAGAGATGTTCTAAGCAGGACAGGGACATTCTTAGCGAGAGAGAGAGAGAGACATTCTAAGCTAAATAAACATTCTGAGTGAGAGAGAGACATTTTGAATGAGAGACGTCCTGAGTATAAGGGAGAGAGAGACATTCTGAGAGCAAGTGCACGTATGTAAAGGTTTTGAGGCTGCATTACAAGAGCCAATTCTGCCATTTTATTAAATGTTGAAAGGAATGTACGAACAAATATAACACGCTAATGGGCTTCAGACATAAATAGTAAAGGCTTTTGATATTGATTAGACGAAGTCATTCAAATGTGAGTCAAGGGGACCGACTAATTTTGGGTTGATTTGGATTACGTGTATGACGTGTATTTCATGATGAGCTTTGCCATAGGTAGCCCAGCATCTTACGTACATATGCTTTGTCACTTTTTATAAAGCCATTAGCCAGATAACAATCTTGGCTATGTCACAATATGAAGCAAGACATTTCTGAAGACATTTATGAAGCTATTATGTACGGTGCCTCTGAAGTGCAAACAACTACGTAAAAACAAACATACAAACATACGTAAAAGTGCAAAACACAAATACAAAAAGAAAATAAAAACCTCCAGCAGTGGAGTGCAAATACAGCATACAAAAACAAAAAGCAACCATTAGAGTATTTGCTAAGGACCTTGATTAGTAGAATCAGGTGTGTATCTGCTTGGTTGGAACAAAAGCCTGCAGCCACTCCAGCCCTTTCTGGGTACGATTGAGTATCCCTGATATGTGCTATTGAAATCCTTTTTCAGAAGCAATTTGTTTAATGTGTGACCTAAAAGTAATTAAATACGAAAGCACTCTTGATTCCAGGTTTGTGATTAAAATGTAACCTATATTCTGATACTTCAGTGCATTTTTTTCTTTTGAATATGATAGCCATACACCATTCATGACCATATAAAACACTGGGAGTCCTGAATGGAAAAAACTGGATTTTTATAGAAATGATAAATGTCGTCTTTCTGTGTAAATAATAAATAGCCAAAATTGTGAATGGTTCATCTCCATTTTAAACCGTAGCTATAAACTAATATGTTTCCAAAAAACGTGAAACATAATTGACCAGTTGTAGCGTTATTGACCACAAAAGTGGAGTACCAATATTATTTATTTATTGACGTTCCTGTCATGTAATTTTTTAGCAATTTCTTTGCAGCACTCTTCTTTTTTCCGGATGCTCTCGTGTTTGGCTGAGGGCACAGGTATGCTTTTCCAGGCCCCTCCCATCGAGCATTCTGCCTGGAGCTGGTCGTCAGGTGCGCGTTTGATAATCTCCCTTTCACTGCCCAGGCTAACGGGCGCGTACAGTGTAGAGTGTCTGTTACTGCCTATTGAATTTCCTCACACTGGAGCGCTCTCTGGGAGCTCGCTCGAACATACCCTCCCTACACTGCTCCTAATATGCTCAGGGCGCCCTCGCACTGGCAGGAATCTTTTCGCCGACAGCTACGGTTTTGCTACGCGAAATTAATGAGGATTGGCTGCGGAATGCAGCTTTCACTTTAAAAAAACAGTGAAGGGGAAGCCTTCAAGGTAAGTTTGTGTTTTTGTTTGTAACTTCGATCGTTCCTTCTTGCACCTCTTTGCATGCGCGGAACCTGTTATGGACGTGCGGGCTGTTATCACGCAAAGCTCGCACATTTAAGCGGATCTAAAACTTTCTGGACATAATTGTACTTTCCCTTGCTTCATCTCTGGGTAAATTGTCAAATTCAGAGTTCAAAGCATTATCCCATATAAGAGCTCTGTAGCGGATTTTTGCCTTTTAAAACGTCTTACTTCCACTTTGATGGCGCACGTGGCCTCTTCAATGAAGAGGACATTCAAAAAGCTTTTAAAATATTTTAATATTAACTTACTGTAAAGGAAGAAAAATGCAGCATTATTTAATGCACCGTACTGCTGCTTCTGTCATTCCGCCTTGCGGTTTCTATTCTTGTGCGTAATAACATACAATCTAATTAAATATTGGAGAGATGCTTTGTCGCCGTTATATGACCGTCATATAAATAAATTATAAATGTTATTGTACATTTTAGCAGCTGGTTTATCGATGTTCTCGCAAGCATTTGTTTTTTCAACTCTGCAAGCAAAAATCAGGCACTAGTTTTTGCCACCTTGCGTCGTGAAGGGAGGGTAAAACGACCAGTTGCCTGTTTTTACTTGTTGAGGTTTAAAATGTGAAGTAAATACAAACTCATTACATATTACATAACCAGCCAGTTAGGAATGCCTATTTTGTCTGCTTTTGTGAGGGTGAAGTTTTTTGTGGATATGATACATTTACACATACACACAAAAAAAGAAAAAAGTAGGCTTATTAATTCATGACGTTTTCCACCAGCCTCAATATATCGACCACTGAGGATGTGTGTGTAGGCTACTGTATATATGTGGGTGTATACTATATATTGTGTATATATACGTACATGCCAAGTTGGCATCATTGTAAATTTCAGTCGCGATTTGATTAATTTATTATACTTTTAGATTATATAGTTATGCTTTCTTAAAAATGAAATCGTATTCCAGGGACATAATAGCGCACAAGTCTACCGGAGTTCACGGGCTTCTTTGCTGAAACAGCGGAATGCTTACAACATAGCAGCTCATCATACGCATGTGTAGTCCCGTATCGTAGCAATGAATACCTAGAAGCTGTCAATTTGTGTAGATGTGAGGATTCTGTGGAGATGTTTGTCGGTGGGCTTCACTGTATTCCACATATTAAAGCATCCTTTGCGCAATTATTCTGCCGTGAAAATGCATTCTGTATTATAGCGCGCACGTATTGGGGATGTGCATTTCGATATACGCTGAGTGATCTGAGCCATGGATGACAGTATTGGGCGGTCTGGGTCATAATGCTTGATTAACTTTCTTTTAATTTGAATTATTATTATTGTATTATTTATGTATTTAATTTATCGAGTGTTACAGCTTTTTCCGTAGCAAAGCTGTGCAGTTGTGCTGAACACAGGTGACACTGACTGTTTTGTGATGGGCAGGCGCGTCAAATCTATATCGTCATAAGAGCAAAAGAGGCGATCACTGTCGAGCTAATTGCCAACCTAATCTATTACGCTCCCCCGATCTCCCACCTGCTGTTACCTCATCTGACCAACAGGTGTCAGTGAGCCAATGTTGGCATTGCTGTTGGGTCATCCCGGGAAACATCAACCAGAGGTGTGGGGGATGACCACTCTAATTTTACTCAAACGTTAATTAAGTGTTCTTGCGAGTGGGCATTTGGGTTTGTGTTGATTTTGGAGCATTATTTTTGGCATTAAAGCAGGGGGAAAAAAACCCGAAAAATGTCTAATCTGCCAGAATTTTCAGATTATGCATTATGATTGTCATAATGCAGCTCAGACAAAGTTATGGTCATTCAAAAATGCTAAACCGTGCTGCTTGGCATTTTCTTTTCAATTCTTGATAGCTTACTACATCAGTACTACTTGGTGTATGACTTCCAAACTTCTAGGACTAGTAGATATTTTGGATAATAAATTCTGCAATGACAAAGCCAGTCAGAAAATGACCAAAAAATGTTAGATAGTCAACAAAGTGAGCAGTAAAGTCTGAGTACTTCAAGAGGTATAACAGGTCTACCTATTTACAAACAATTGAGTTGTTGCTGATGTGTCTTGGCATGTTTTGATCCTTTCAAAGAGAACCTTAATTAACAATAAAACAGACTTTGATGGCTTCCTACATCAGACCCACTTGGTGTATGGTACCAGGTGTGAAATAACAATTCCTTGCATTTATACAGCGCCTTTCTCACCAGCCAACAACTTTACAGTGATGAGGGGGAAACTCACCCCAACTACCGCCCATATGAAGCACCCCCCTAGGGGATGCAACGGAAGCCATTTTGCGTCAGAATGCTCACCACACATTTTTTTTTTTTGCCAATTAAATCAGGGGATTAGGTGGCAGGTTGAGTGAGCCAGGCTTGGAATTTTACCAGGACACTGAGGGAACCCCCTGCTCTTTTTGCGTGTCATGGGATCTTTAATGACCACAACGAGTCAGGACCTTGGTTTAATAGCTCATCCAAAACACAGCGTCTCCTACAGCACAGTGTCCCTAATATTGGATGCTCAACCAGTAGATGGTTAGGTAGAAAGTTTCCAGTCAATATGACACTTTGTTCTTCAAAATGTATAGGCCTACATATGTACAAGTAATGTAGTTGTTTTGATAGGAAACATTCAACCTTTCCAATTACTTGGTTGAATATGCAACATTTCTGGTCATTTTCTGGCCGGGCCAGACATTGTATATTTTTTAAATAATCATTTGGACTTGTGGTTGTTCTGAACCAAAACATCTACTAGTCTTAGTAGTTTGGACGTCATACACCAAGTGATTCTGATGTAGCAAGCCATCAAATATTGAAAAAGAATTTGCAAGATTTTTCAAATAACCATAACCTTTTCTCCTGAGCAATATAATGAAAATCAGAAATGTGTCCGACACGGTTTCAGGTTTTTGCCTACTTTAATGCCAAAGATATAAAGCTATTGACATAAACTACAATTTCCACTCGCGAGTGAATTTTTGGGTACCACCCACTCCTTTTTTTAAGAGCCAATACCTCTATAATGACAAATCCAATTAGGCTAATGTTTTGGATTTTCTTCATTGAATAAATAAAGAGCATTTACACAAAGTTTGAGCAAAATTGGAGTGGTCACCTACAGCTGATTTTTCACAGAATGACCTTGTTACCGTTATCGTTAGTGTATACCTTAACACTCTCTTGCTGCTCAGATGGGGCTTCAATCCTCTGTGTGGAAACGGATGATCTGGGATCTTCTCTATCGGTGACTCTCTCTGGTTTTTCCCTGTCTGAATTAACAACAACAAAACAACAAAAAAGTGTACACAATACTCTAAGTGTGGTCTGGCAAATGTATTGTATAAGGTTAGTATAACTTCCTTAGGTGTATACTCAATACTCTCAGCTAGTTATACGCTTATCCCAGCCTTTTTTACTGCTACAGCACAGTGACTAGGACCGGAAAGGCTTTGATCAAATATTACCCATAAGTAATTTCCACATTTACATTTAACTAAACTTTACATTTAGTCGTATTGAATTTCATCAAGCAGGTTTCCACCCACTTCAACTAACTCCTTTTAGCGTACATATACATACTGTATATCCACACATGAAAGGAGCGTGGACTGAAAAGGTTAAGAATCTGTCAAGAGCCCTACATGCACTCACCCCTGGAAGAAGGGGATTATCAGCCTTTTAGCATAGACATCAAGGTGTGAATCATTGCCCTGCACCACACCCAGCAAGACAGTTGGCCAAGATATGTGAGAAGCTGATGGGAGCCAGCCAGACTATTCGTTGATTTGCATGGCACAGTCTTTATATTTAACACAATGCTAGCACTGCCTATTGTACGGTGTCATTCTTAGTGATGCCGGTCATCGGCCCATCGTCTCAGACATGCATCTAAATGTCTTATCAGCTACTTAACTTGAAATACACTGTGTGGAATTTATAAATATATAATTTTTTTGTAATTAGATGACCAGAAAATAAAAGCTTACAACAGGTGTAGCTGGTCTCGGCAAGAAGAATACCTGAAACCTCCATGGCTGTGTTCCAGAAAGTCCTCCCTTTGCGGATAACGATCACCACCAATATGAAGTGTCATGTTCCACTGTGTTTATTGTCTAGCGTAGTTTATTATCTGTTATTCACAAAAAAATCATTCTGTGTGATACTTCTACTGGGAGAAGTTTTCCTTTCATATAAGGGTCAGGATTGGCCGGTTGCGTGATCATGATACCTTGATGTGCTGAGGGAGGCTTTACTTCGCCACGCTGAAGTAGAAATGCTTTGCAGTGCTTTTTTTCAGCCACTTCCAGTCAGATTGCCGGTAGCATTCCCACTGATCTGCCCTGTCAGAATTTTGAGCATGTGTAAATGTTTACCTTCATAATTTCTTTTTGAAGCAGAGCAGTATTATACAGGCAGTTTTGCCACTGGCTGTAATGCAGGAAAGATGGCGTGGCTGTGCTCTTCCGGAAGATTCAGTCACCAGCTGCCTGCTGTTGATCACTCTCACTGGACACCCACTATCCACCACAGCTGCCTCGCTCTGCCGCCATCAGCCGTCACACACTCCACACACACACACACCTCTGCCAGAGATCGCCCATCACACACTCCGCCCACGCAACCAAAATGGGAGGCCAATGCTAACAGAGCAGGTCCTTGGCTTTGCTCCTCAGCGCAGGACACAGAAAGCCTTTTAGTGTAACTAGGCAAAGGAGCAGTCAGAGGTGAATTCCTACTCCCTACAGAAGGAAATAAATATCACCGGGCGACAAAGACAAGGTTTCGTACCTGTGGAGGCTAAACTTGTCACATTCCAGTTCAGGATTTTCCGTGTTTCAGTGGCAGAAGCATATTAAAGATAATTGTGGCTCAGCAGTAGAAATGCTACAACCCATAATGCAAATCAGAGTAATCACTAGTTCATTCCTTTATCGCTGTGCAGATAATGGTAACACCTGCAGGTACCTCAGCCGTGGTGCTGTTACAGCATTGGATGTGCAGTATGTGCACTAATACAGGGCCAACTGACAATTTGAGCTGACAATCGCAACCACTGGGCAAGGTATGAAAAGGTTGGTTTTTTTTTTTTTGGGGGGGGGGGGGGCGGTTTAAGAAAATTGAGGCAGTTTAGACTATGCAAAACAATGATGATTTTTATACGATCAGTTTGAACTTTTTCAACGATCTCCTGACTAGGGAATCTGAAATTGTAACAGACTCAACAATATTGTAAAAATCAGCGGGAAGATTATTGGGGAAGCGCAGGTAAACCTTTCTGTATTGTTTAATGTTCGAGTTATGGGCAATGCAAGGGCAGAGTCATTCTTTCACCATCCCCTCTATGATGAGTTCCGGATTCTTCCCTCAGGCCAGCATTTTAGGCTCAAAAGGAACAGACTTAAATATTCCTTTATTCCAACAGCTATCTCCCTTCTTAATGGCAGTAATGCATATATTGCTGTTGGAATCAGTGAATCACGTAGGTTATTAGCAGATTGAGTTTTGTTTTTATAGATGGTTGTACATTTCTTAGAGAGTGGTACAGGTGATTTATTTATTTATTGAGGGCCACTCTTCTAGGTCGGAGAAACATTCAGGCACATCTTGTACTGTATTTATTGTATGTCTATCTACTATGTCATTGTGTGATTCTGTCTGCGCAACAAATTTCCGTAACGGGAGAGTAAAGTTTTTTTTATTTGATGTTGATTGATTTTACAGTAGTTAAATGGCAGTGTTAGTACAGCTGCTATTCTGACAAAGCAACAGATTGCTTCTTCCTGACTAAGAGCAGGACACACCATGCACATTCAGGAACTGTTTGACACCTCCAGCAAAATGCTCCAGCTACAGCAAGCCACCTGTGAAAAATACAATGACATTCGGAAGAATATTAACTCGAGCAGAAAAAAGTAATTTTTTAGCTTGTGGGACTTCATGATTGTGTCCTATTTCAGCCTAGTTTCACTCCTCAAATGATGACATTTGACATTTGGGCAGAAGCACTATACTATACTGACACAAAAAAGGCCTTTGTGTCAGTATACTGACTCAAAAAAGGCCTTTGGCATCAATACTAGTTCACGTTCATATCCCCATTTACTTCAGTAGATTTGTTTTTGTATATCAACAATGATTAAAAAATTATGATTCCCTCTCCCCCATCCCGTTTACTTTTGCCATCAAATAAAGATGCCGGAGGATTTCTACTGAAGACAAAGGGGCAACCTACACTGTCCAGAATTGACTCAAAGGCCTCTTTTGCCGTCGGCATAGTGAAGCCAAGGGCTTCTGCCCAAACGCCAATATTTCACAAGTTCAGTACGATACCACATTGCCTATTTCATATTAAAATCATATATAGAATTCAGATTTATTTCCTTTTCCACCAAATGTTTTTCAGGCTGAATGGAGAGTGACAGGTTCAGGTCTCAGCAGTTTATGGAGTTCTTAGCACATTTTAAATTTAGATCCCTTTATTGTTTAATGATCACCACCAATATGAAGTGTCATGTTCCACTGTGTTTATTGTGTAGCCTAGTTTATTATCTGTTATTCACAAAAAAATCATTCTGTGTGATACTTCTACTGGGAGAAGTTTTCCTTTCATATAAGGGTCAGGATTGGCCGGTTGCGTGATCATGATACCTTGATGTGCTGAGGGAGGCTTTATCGCCACGCTGAAGTAGAAATGCTTTGCAGTGCTTTTTTTCAGCCACTTCCAGTCAGATTGTCGGCAGCAGTCCCACTGATCTGCCCTGTCAGAATTTTGAGCATGTGTAAATGTATACCTTCATAATTTTTTTTTGAAGCAGAGCAGTATTATACAGGCAGTTTTGCCACTGGCTGTAATGCAGGAAAGATGGCGTGGCTGTGCTCTTCCGGAAGATTCAGTCACCAGCTGCCTGCTGTCGATTGCTCTCACTGGACACCCACTATCCACCACAGCTGCCTCGCTCTGCCGCCATCAGCCGTCACACACTCCACACACACACACACACACACACCTCTGCCAGAGATCGCCCATCACACATTTCCACCAAATGTTTTTCAGGCTGAATGGACAGTGACAGGTCTTGTTGGTTCAGGTCTCAGCAGTTTATGGAGTCATGCAGAGTAACCACCACAGTCCATGTAAAGCCAGCCCTGTGGATGTTACTGGCCAGCTTAGGGTTGCTGACAGGAAGGGAAGGGAAGGGGAGAAATTTGGTTTGATCTAATTGAGGAAATAATCACAGCCTGTGCTTGCTACATTCTTGTGATCTTGTATTTTGCGGTTCGGGTCAATCCTACTGGGACTGCTTATCTCTGTACCCGCTGATAACATCCAGGAATGTTTCATCCTGTTTTAACTTATTGAAATTATTATGCATTTGGGGACTTATTCTCAAAGTAGTGTCAGAACCATTTTGGCATTTTGTTTTGTAATGTTAGCACCAAACTCTAACCATAATATGAAAAAAAATAATAATAATCAAATAAATAGATATCACCCTGTCTGGCAGAGCTTATCCACCAGCGGAGAGAGATGAGCAGGCAGATGTGTCAGGCAGATGTGTCAGGCAGCAGCTGCGGGCATGCAGCCTCCAGAGGCCCAGTCAGACCATCCCGCAGGTCACCTGGAGTCAGGCACACAGCCATCAATCAAAAAGTAACACCACTTCATTACGGCGTAATTGGATTACACATTTGTGTGACAGATGTGTAATCTACTCCCACTGTCATGTTCTAAGACAGCAAGGGTATTGCAGTAAGATGGGTGGAGAAATGCTGCTGTTTTTTCCTTACGTGGTACACTTTCCAAGTTTGCAGAAATTTGCAGAACGACTTACTGGCGTTGATGTGACATGCCAATAGTTCATCTAAATATCTTTTTTGGGGTTTCAATGAAGCAATATGCATTCTAATGGCTTCTGTTAATGGGGTTCTCATTTAAGTTTTTTAAATTCATTGGACCTCTCACTAGTTACAGATCTCTCCAGCCGTAGGCCTGTTGAATCATGTCCAACATTTAGGTATCGCCAAAATCCTGTGCGGAGGGAGATGTGTTAGGAGAGGGTTTAACACCCTCTCTTTAAATAAAAAAATGTAAATACTTGCTGAGAAAAAAAACAGCTCGAACTAGGTTTTTAACCAGTTCAGACCAGCTCCCAGCTCAACATGGTTTGGCTGGATGACCAGTTCAGACCAGCTCCCAGCTCAACATAGTTTATCTGGATGACCAGTTCAAACCAGTTCCCAGCTCAACATGGTTTGGCTGGTTGACCCAGCAAGACCAGTTTTATGACCAGTTTGGCCATGCTGGTTGAGCTAGATCAGCTTATGACCAGCTTTACCAGCTCAATTTTCAAGCTGGATTTTACAGCAGGGATGCAACACACTCCCCCTTCCACAAGTTTTCCTAAATATTTGGTCTTAAAATAACTTTCTGAAATACATATAAAATCACTTTTTTTTCCAAAGAGGTCCCCTCAGTCAGGAATCGGGCAGATGGAACCAACAGCAGAGACATAATGCGAAAAGGGCAGGCTTTAATAAGAGAGGGATAGCTCACATGCATTTTTAAATACGCCGCGTATTTTTTTATTTAAAATATGAAACATTCTACAGGTCCAGGAGCATTTGTTAAGATAGATGTGATCATTAACACCAGTATGTACCAAGATATTTAAATAACAAAACAATGCACCCCCCCTCCCAATGAGCTTACAAGACTTCCATTTTCATTTAAAAATTAAACTTTTGAATGTAATTCACATATGATTATCTGCTTACAGAAGTATGCATATCATATAATTAAATATTAAGTGTTTATAGACAAGTGTATAAAGTTTAAGCAGGTGGTTTTCATGTTATGGCTGATCGGTGTATGTTTTTGTCTTGTACTTCCATTAACAAAACTTCAATCGGCGCTTAAGGGAAGCTTTTTTCTTTTTTCGACTATCTCTTTAAAAAGCCTAAATTAATCTGCATTGTCAGCAAACTTTGGGGTAAACTTTCAGTGCACCAAAATAAAACAAAGCTCCATTCTGCTTCCCGCCTTTCTCTGAGACCATGGTTGTAAAACACGGACAACAAACTCAGAGTACCCATTCCCAGGAGCCATACACCACAAATAAATCAGAAAACTCAGAAGAAAAAATACAATACCCATGATTCCCACGCATAAAGTTGCATACTCCAATTTATCAACAATGCACCCTATGAAAAAAATAAATAGATGAAACATGCCAATTCCCTGATCATCATCGATCTTGATCCAATTACCTGTACAACACCTGTGCTGAAAACGTAATGGATACTTGTCCAAAACAAGTACTCTGCTCACCCCTAGTAGCTACTAGCTAGTCGTCAAAGTGAATTAATGAATAGCTAATACTTATACTCTCGGAATGTCTGTACTGTGAACCAATACTGAGCCACCAGTGTTGTCGTAAATAAAATGTAGTGCAGATCTTATGACTGGAGTACTTCAAATTGGGCTGAGCAAGAGGCAGCATGTCCTCCCTCTTGCATTCAAAGTATGTTTATAAGGTGCCACTTTCCAACAATTCATTTTTCAGCTTGTCCATATCTGTAAAATAAAATAAAAAAGAGTTGTGTGCATTCTACTGGTTGTGTGCCAGCTGTCCAAAGTGAAGAATTTCTCAATAAGAATTACAACCAATAAGACCCACACAATGATTTATGAACAGGTCAGGAAACAAATGTGTACCGCATCCAATCTTTACAGCTGCATTTGTTTTCTCTCTGATGGAACAGGAGGAATCAGGGGCCTGTACAGGGCCCTAATGGCCCCATATTAATCGTATGAACTCAGGGCTGTGCATTCACTGTGCATTGCCCATTTTTGGGGGCTTTTTCCAAAGTATTTAGATTGCTAGTTTTTTTTAATTATTTTTTTCTTTCAAATTTGGCATCTCCAGTCACTCCTGAAATTAGAATGTCCAACAATTTCCAAACTGTGTACAAGCATGCACATAGCATGAGAGAGAGAAGACTTGTGTATCTCCTCAGAAATATGTTACACCAGACAGTGGCTTCCTTTCAGACCACAGCCACAAGCTGCCCATGTGCAGAAAGGGGCAGACGAGACCCAATCATACGCCTGCATACAGAGCAAGCCAAGTAACGGTACTTCCAGATTTTGCTCAAATGAGTACCAGCACCGTATTTCTTTCCACTTCCAGCACTGTTGGTCCTGTTTTCAAATTCCTATTGATTGATAGGAGAACCTGCATGCCTGCATGTGTGTGTCCTGGTGCATAAATGAAAGTAAATGAGTCTAGAGCAGAGCATTTTGTGAGAACTTCTTTTTTTGTGAGAATTGGGACCAACCACTCCTGACCATCCGGCACCCGTTACTACATGGTATAATGTTCCATTCACCAGGTGATTTTATTGTGAATACTGTTTGTCCAAACAATGCTGTTTTCTGAAATGATACTGTTAGATCCCCCAAAAATTATGTTATCAAGCTATGGTATTGCTTCAGGCAATGTACAGTTGTTCCCTATTGCACGCTGATGAAAAAGGGCAGTGAAATCGTACAAATTCTGAAAGACTGACATGGGTTGATAGAGAGGAGGACCTAAATGTTATGGAGCAAAATGGTAGTCTCACAGTTGGGCCACAAACAGGTTGCTTATAATAATAGGTTTTGTAAATTTCTTGAATGAACGGGAAATCCCATTTCCTGGGTCCACCCACGTGGCCTTTCTGTTTGCCACTGTTGGACTTTGCCTTGAAGACGTATTTACGGTTGCTATAAGTTTTGTTGCATCTTCCTCGTCTACATTTCATTCAAAACATTATTTCACATACGTTTTATTTTATTGTATATGGGCTGAATGCTGGAACTGAAACTGTATTTTTGTTCAAAATGAAACAAAATGACAAAGTCATTTGTTCTAATCTCTCCTGCAAACCAGTTTAGTCACAGAAATTATCACAATTCAGGGCTGCTCTCTCTTCATTTAAAGAAGCACTGTCATGCTTAATTTAAGCATTTCAATTAATTTATGTGTGTAGGCATTTTTTAAATCACCATCAGTGTCGCCGTTTTCTAAATATGGGGCAAAACATCTCAAAGCAGCAGGGGGTCAGATTGCTAATGGCAATGGCTGCAATGCAGCTGGTAGAATGTCAAAATGATGGCAGATGGCTGCAGGGGAGCCGTGCCATAACTCGGCAAAGTCAGAGCTGTCCATCATATCGCTCAGGCTAGCCAAGTTGGGCTCCACGATATTTGTATGCTAACGTTACCTTATTTTCCTGGGAGTGTCGTGCGATCACCTGGATGGGTGGCCGCCCATAAACCAGTCTTCCGTGTTCAAGGGTGGAGTTCGAGCGCTCGTTATCTTCTGGGTAACACAGGCTGGAGATTCAAGCCAAGCCAGTGATGTCACTGGAAGGGTTTGTTTTGAGAAGTTTTGCCCCATATCTAGGAAACGACTACACTGACGGTGATTTGAAAAATGCCGACGCACATAATTTAAGCATTTAATCCAAATAAGGTCAAGTGAAAAAAGTGTGACAGCGCTCCTTTACTGTGTGTGCGTGCCTCAGATCCTCAACCATTTCCAATGAACTGTCCCCTTATGGAAATTGAATATATTCACTACATTCACTAAATTGTAAATATGTGGACTAAATTAAAAAAAGTATATATTTGAAAGGTTCCATTTGTACACCGGTTGCGATATCTTGATAGTATATTTTATTTCAAAGTATTGTCTGCAAAATCAATTTCAGTAAGGGCTCCCTGAAACCAATAGCAATAGCTGCATTTATTCTGTATTCCATAGAAAACTTGTAATCAGTCCACATTTGTCCTTAATTCTAACTTTGAACTGCCTTTATTTTTAAGCCAAAATGAGAGAAGCATGTTGACTAATTCCTGGACAGTATGAAATACAGTTGCCCCCCGCCCCCCACCCCACCCATTCTGGGACAGAATCCAGCTGAGAGGTTATGAATAGCAGAGGCGTTTGTGGAGATGCAGTCACCAGTGTAGAAGGAGAGCACATTCTGTTTCCTGTCTCTCAGGAAGTTGGCAATCCGCTGACAGATGAAGACAGGCCCAGTTGGATGTTTCTTTTGAACTTGTAGCCCCGACAAAGTAGTGTCACATTCAAGCTAACCTTTATTAATTCAAGACTCATTTTGTTTTCGCAAATGACGTTACTTATATTGACTATTTTCTCCTCAGTTATGTTTGTCGCTCACATGCTTTAAGCGTTGCCAAGACAACATGCAGCCACCAGCCTTGGACCTCGCATCATAAGACACAGGACTGCTCATGGGAATTGTAGTAACGAGTCTTAATGGCTTTCATATTTTAGATGCTTTGGAAAACTAAACTAAAAGTATCATGCAGAAACTAAGTTGGTGGTGAATTACCCGCCTTTTACTTAGGTTGACTAATGTTCATTTCAAGCACTGTGTTTGTGTGTTTGGGATGGGGCTATAATCGATTTAACTGTATAGGGGCGGCCTGTAGCGTACCGGTTAAGATAAATGACTGGGACATGCAAGGTTGGTGGTTCTAATCCCGGTGTAGCCACAATAAGATCCACACAGCCGTTGGGCCCTTAACCCTGCATTGCTCCAAGGGGGGTTGTCTCCTGCTTAGTCTAATCAACTGTACGTCGCTCTGGATAAGAGCGTCTGCCAAATGCCAATAATGTATTGCATGCTAAACAAGGTATTGGTATTTATGAATTTATATCATCTGTTACACCACAGCATTCGTCATCGCAAGTCGCCTTTAAAACTCAAGAAGAGGAAAAGGGGTAGCACTTTGCTGACACTTGAAAAAAACAAAGTTTTCAGTTTCAAAAGCTGTTCAAAGTATTTACATTTGCTTCTGAATAAGCTGCACTGCTATTGATACTTATTTACTTCAATAAGCAGAGAGGGGAGATGAGAGTTTTAGGATTTGTCGGGATTGTCACCTTCTCTTCCGGCATCCAGGTGCGCGTGGCACTCAGTGTTCTCCGGCTCTGACATTTTCCAATTTTTCCATACGGGTGTCTCTCACTCCACCCTCCCAGTGCTATGAATGTCGCTCGCCGCTGTATCTGCTTCCGTGGCCATAAAAAGGTTTCTATTGATCGAAGGCAGTTGCGCTGCAGCTTTCTAGTGTGACTACACCTGAGAACACTCTCCAGTGCTGAGCTTCTTCCCCGGGCCACTCTGTTCCTCTCTGTAGTGTTGAAGCATAGAGCATGTGGAAATACCTGCTTTCTGTTACTCATCCAAATGTTCTTCACCAGTGATACGGCCCCTCCATGGTGTTCAGCTGTGCAGCCGTGTGTAGCTCCAATGGGGGCTTGCAGTGTGCGTGCCTGTGTGTGTGCGTTTGAGTGAGTGTTTCTGAAATGATTAGGAATTTAGTTATTGATATTGCACATTATTTGATGTCGGAATTGCTATAAAGACTTGAGTACTTTGATGGGCAGTGCTGATGCAGCCGCGATACTCGAGCTGTCCGTCAGTCTTGATGCTGCTCTCAGAGCTGCTATGATGCGAGTCTGTGCCAGTAAATACACTAGTCCCTGTTTCCAGTGTGACGGTGTTATAATCATGACTCATTGCCACACCACGCTTCCTCCCACATTTAATAAATAAACAGCTGGAGGGAGGGAAGAGCTTTCTCCTCAAACATCCTGATGGAAGGCTGTCCATGGAGAACAAACCGGGCCTGCATAAATAAGAGATGGCCGAGAACAGTGATTCTGTTAATTGTCTTAGCGAACTAAGGGCTACCCCTTACAGTGTTTAAATACCCCCTGCAGAATCAGAGGGCATACTGTCACTGCATCTCCTGGTTTGTTGGTTGTATGCGCACGATTCATAATGCATTCAGCACTGTCCATCCGTGGCAGCCTGCCTCTCCATATAGCTTCTCATAAATATTCATCAAACACATGGACCCAAACGCCAATCCCCAACGTGATATAAGGAGGGCAGATGTGCATAATTGAAGCTGTGAGACGCCATCTTGTTGCAAGGCAGGCTAAGATGTGAGATTGAGTATCCTAACCGTAGAAATTTCCTTCTGCACTCTACCGTTGGAACTACGTCAAATAAAATTGTGCTCAAAGCTCACAACAAAGACTAAGAACACTCACATTGAGGCTCACATTGACTTCTCTCCTTTGGTGATGGCTGTCTAAACGAGGGCCAGCCAGGGAGCTGATCTCCTGGAATAATGTGTGTGGATGGGTTAGGGTTGGTTGGTGTATAATGACATGGGTTAGGGTTGGTTGGTGTGTAATGACACGGGTTTGGGTTGGTTGGTGTGTAATGACATGGGTTAGGGCTTTTTGTTGTGTAATGACATTGGTTAGTCTTGGTGTATAATGGCACAGGTTAGGGGTGGTGTATAATGACATGAGTTAGTCATTATGACATTGGTTAGTGTTGCTGTAAAATTTATACTTTTGATTGATCCTGTTGACTCTGAAAAATAACTTTGTGTTATTATACAGAATTATTTGTTGTGGTCTACAGATGTCGCTCAGATCTGTGGCAAGATTAAGGCAAAATTGTATATTCTCTCATGCATGTGACATTTTCTCCCTCGATCTGGCAGAAAACTGTTTAATAGCTTTATTTGTCCTGTCTTTCAATACTGCTCGTCCATATGGGGCAAATGTGGTAGTAACAATATGAAAAGCTTAGCTTAATGAAAAAATCCATGTGAATGATTTTAAATCATTCTACTGATGCATCTGAATCCCTGTACCGCAAGCTTAAATGGTTTCCACTTGCTTATCGCTATGAGTTGAAAGTCCATCTTAATGTATAAAGCTCTCCATCAGTTGACTCCATATTATATTAGAGATCTAGTAAAGTGCTACAGTCCGGTTAATCAAGTGTCTTTGAGATCTGTGTCAATGAAATCAACGTTCCTTTTACGTCTTCATAAACATGTTTTCATTATTAATTGTCCTACACTTTATAATGAGCTTTCTATCCATGTTAGATACTAAATCACAAGCAAGTTTTAAGTCTTCGTCATACCGTTATTCTTATCAATTGCATCTCTCTACTATGTAGTCACTGTGTTAATGTATTTAGTTATGTTCCTTGTCTTCTATTTCGTTATGTATCTTTGTTCACCGCTCGACCATCACAAAAAGAGGTCTGTCTGTCTATTGTTTTCCTTTTCATTTTAATGTGTTTACCTATAGTGTTATCGAGTTTAAATAAAGTATATAATAATAAAAAGCTGGTCTCTGTCTGGACAAGGCTGGTCATAGTTGGTTAGGCTGGTGGAGTAAGCTGGTGGTGAAACTGCAGTCCTAGCTGACTATATCAGATAGATTTTTACACAATATAATTTCACACTAATAATAACCTTGCGTAGGCCTACATACAGTTATTTTCTATTTTACTGTCTGGGAACATCACAGGAACCCTAATGTTTGCTCTGCTATAGACAGTGAGAAGTAGAAGTCTAAAAAATAAATCTAATAAATACCTAATAAAGTGCTCAGTGAGTGTCCATGAAATGGCAATATAAAATACAAAGAAAAAAACTAGAAGAAATAAGCGCAGTAAATGTTAGAGTAAATAAAAAAAGTCAAAGGAAATAAAAAAAACAGTAGCATTAAAGTCCAGCGAGTAAAAAGAAAAGAGCACGGGAAATAGATGTCATTACAAAGGCAATTTAGTAAAAATAGGTTATTAGGCCATTTTTAAAAACTTTCAAATGAAGGGTTCAAATGGTCATAATATGAAGTGAAGTTGTCAGTGACATATGTCACGTTTGTTGAGTGCGTGAAGTCTGTGACATCACCAGATGTCGGTTATCTTCCCTGTACCGATCAATAATATATTTATTTGTACATTTAACATTTACTGATCTGGCTATTAGTAGCTCCAGCCATTCGAGTTGGAACGCTGGCCATGCTAATAGACCAGTAACACATTTTGCCAGTGGCTAAAACTACAATCTCTCACTGAGGTCTGCTTTATTGATGCTGTTCTGTCTACCATTGTAAGGCTATGAGTTAAGTAGGAGCTTGTTCTCTCCACCACATTTATTTTTTCAGACAGAAATCGAGGGAGCTAAACATATTCTTCAAAGGAACTTTTGAAATAACCAATGTGCCCAGCAAGGTTTAAAGAGCGTTCAAAGGGCTCATCTCTGTATGCCTGTGGATGGCTTCCACAGGTGCAGCCAACTGACCTGATTGGCAATAATGTGCAGCTGTATTCACCTGGGCAAATTGATAAAGCTGGAAGCCTCTTCAGTTTTAAGATTTACCATTTGAAATTGACTTTTTAAGACAAGGCTCTGTGTATCCAAGTGTTTTGTTTCTTTTGCAAGTTGGCAGATGGTCAGGCTAGTAATAGGGAAATTTGTGAAGCATTGAGGCTTTCCAGCCAATTGTATCGCAAATAGATTAATTACGCAAGGCCTGCAGCGCACACTAGTGACACCTGCTGGTAAAATAATGTGGAGCTGCCAAATAATTTTTTATCATCACATGGCACGTGCACTACTGGTGTAACCAGTGAGATTCTCATGGTATCGTTTTATCATTTACTTTGAACCTAGTTATAATTAGGTTTGCTGATGTAATTATAGCCTACTCATTTATATTATATATCACATCTAATGTCTGATTCGACAAGTTAGAAAATGGGTCCATAATACAATTGTGTGAAGTGACTGTTTACTATAAAATTGGGAACATAGGAAAATTGGAATAAAGAGAGTCAATTTGTGTGGGTTGAACTGGGCAGTAAAAGTGCTTGTGTACTGCCAACACTATCACCACTACGATGGTATCATTCACCACATCACTCAGTCAGCCAGGTTCCTTTTGTTTGAGCACCTTTTTAGATTGTTTAGGTCCGAGTAGGAAAGCTCACTTGCCTTATATTCTCGCAAGTTAGATATTCTTTTTGTGTGTGTTCGAAAGTTTAGCTGGTCTGTGTGTTGTGCTTGGACCATCCTGCCAACTCTCGGTAATTTAGTTTCTTTTTCTTTTTACTTCTGTTTGGGGGCATTCGTTTGGATTACGGTCTGTGGGCAGATTTGGGCAGTAATAGCATAGCTTTATCATTATTTCAGGATGGGTGACATTGTACTTGATTTGACTAAGGTTACTGATCAGGAACAGAGATGTGGGTCTATCTTCTGAATAAATACTATGGATTGAAATGCTGTTTATTATTAGAATCATCCTTTGTAATTCAGGCATTTTCATTGCAGTCCTACACTTTGCATCACTTCACATATTTGTAAAAAAAAAAAAAAGAAGCTTTTTAAAAGTTTTATGAGTCACGTTTTCTCCCGCATAGAATACATTCCCTTCCTCTTTAATATTGCAACATCTATGGGGATACCAGAACGGAAGGTGGAAGGGTTAATTCCCTCATACATTTCTGAAGACAGAGAATGGCCAATCTGTATCAGCCTCGATGTTTCAAAGACTGCCCTTGCACCATTTAAATATTTTCTTTCTGACAACAATATGCATTTAGATTACTGAGACCAACACATTTGATTTCACGTAAATATTAAACCCATTCAAACGCGTGTGAATACCTACTGCACATATGGCTACCCTCCTCAATGGATTTGAATGCTTTCTGATTACAGGAACTCTTTATTTATCCAATCCAGTGAACCGACTGATGAGAACGAGTGTAGCGACTTGAAAGATCCGCAGTTTATCAGTGTACGATAAACACATCGCCTTTGCCCCCTGTAATTTTATTTGACTTTGGGTAAATGGGAGGCCCTTCAGCAGCTGCAGATCTGAATGGCGCTGTAAGGAAGCTCGTCACATGTACAGAAATCATATCTGTGTCACACACAGGGCCAATCAGCGAGCTCTAAGCCCTGATTACATGGCTGAGATCCTGTCCCGTAGAGATGAAAGGGCTCCCTCTGTCATCACCACAGACCGTCCCTTTTAGTCTGTCATGGTCCAGCAGGTTGTTAACAGAGGGGAAAAGATGTGATCCGGCTAACCTCCCGGATGGCGTATCCGGTCCAGACGCTCTTAATGAGAGCAGGAAAGTGCTCTGCTCTCAGGGAGACAGGGCCCTGGACCCTTCGTCCAGGAGAGCCCAATCCTCGCCTTCAAGAGTTTGCACAGCACATTGCAGGGATGGGAATGGTCTGTAGTTGCAGTAGAATTAAAGATAATAAGGGGGGGAAGAGCAGGAAAGAGCAGGCATGAGCCACCAAAAAAATAGCAAGGGAGGTCAAAGTAAACTTCTAAACATTTAAGATGAATGGCAAGAAAGAACAATATATTGTACTGAAATTCAGCAAGTTGGTCTCTCCAATAGGAATACATCAGTATGAGACTGAATCACTGGTTCTGATCACTGCCCCTCCATCTCACACCCATGGTTATATGCGGACTGATTAATGATGTTACACATACTGCATTTCTTGTAAAGATAGGCTGGCTGTGTAGTGGGAGTTCCTGACACTGATGATCTGCACTTGTGTGAGTCGCTCAGGGTGAAAGCACCTGCCAAATGAGTGTAATGAAATGTAAGAGAGCATAAGTGCATCCACCTGAGTTAGGCCTAGGTGTGGAAGAGGGCCAGGCCTGGCTAATCACATTCCCAGACCGGTGAGTGCATGGCCTACATCACTGAAGCACTAAATGTGAGGGAACGTATGCCATCCTAGACTCATAACATAAATTATGAGAGTCATAAAGTTGATTTAGAGAATGCTATTGCAATCATAAAGTAGTTACAGAAGAACAGAGTGCTTGGCAGGCATGCCGTCTGCAGTCAGTCAGTCTGATTGGATGATTGAGTGGATGATTGCCTGCTTTCCGTGGCTGCTGTTCCTGGATTGAGTCTACAGCACTCAGACCTCTGTCTCAGGATTGAGTCTAGCATTCAGACCTGATTCAGGATTTAATCAACACTATTGTTTTAGCGGGCTATGCCAACAGTGAGTGACCATAATTAGTTATGGAAATATTAAATAACCATCTCAAGCGTTGTCATTTTTGTTATGTTTTCTCTATCCTGTACCTGTTACATGCATCTCTTTCAGCGTGCTACAGAGTTGACTGTGACAATGTGCTAAGTAATACAACTCATCAGTCCAAATAATTAATGAAATCTGGCTTTTTTGGTTTCTCTTGTGATGATTCGGATAGATTTCACAGTAGCCCTTTTTCCATTACAAGTTGGATATAGTAATATTCCTCAATGGAAAAGGGGCTATTTTTAGAAAATGAGCAGAACATGTACATGTTTTGACGTAAATAGCGTGAAGATGTAGCCATAGGTAACTCCTCTGGTACTCATGCCCACTGGCCGTTCAGGCTTTGCAGTGTGGACAGAACACTTTTGGAAAATGATCTGAAGATGGTAGTGTGGACAGAAATGAAAAGGAAACAAACTGTATTTTCAAGTGTACCTGTGTTAATGTGGACATGACCTTCACGTAGCTTTCCTGTTATTTTGGCTGATTTTACATGAAATTGAATGAATTAAAAAGTAAAGAGAAGAACTAGACTGGTGATCTACTTCCTCAGAAGTGATTAAGACAGTGAAGTGTCATAAAGGCTGTGCTTTTCCTGCTCCTGGGAAAGAGGGGGGAAGCGATTTGGGAGAGAAAAGCTGTGTCTGGTTACATTTGTCCCTCAGATTCAGTCACAAGTACAGCAGTGTCCATTACAAAGGGTTGATCCTGGCTTCAGGGATTAGGCAGAATGAATATGACCTTTCAGATTCTACACAGGTTTCAGTATACATACAAAACCTTCGGTCAACACTGGTAGTGACATGGCTCAGTAAGAGCAGTCGTCTGGCAGTCGGAAGGTTGCCGGTTCGATCCCCCGCCCGGGGTGTGTCGAAGTGTCCCTGAGCAAGACACCTAACCCCTAAATGCTCCTGACGAGCTGGTCGGTGCCTTGCATGGCAGCCTATCACCGTTGGTGTGTGAGTGTGTGTATGAATGGGTGAATGAGAAGCATCAATTGTACAGCACTTTCGATAAAGGCGCTATATAAATGCCAACCATTTACCATTTATCATTTGATAGACATACTTGTGCTTGCACGCACAAACAAACACATGTAGGAACATACACAGAATTCCTGAACGCTCTCAGTCTAAGCGAGGTCCCCCTCTCCAACACCCACCCCGAAATGCCAGCTTGACAGCAGCATGGTCAGCCGTTACCCTGGTAGGAATCCGGCAGGGTAACGAAATCTGATCGCAGTGTCTTTGACCATGGAATGAGTGTTGGTACCAGTCAGTGTGGTTTGAGTGTCTCAGAAACTGCTCTGGGATGGTCAGGAACAACAATCTCTTGAGTTTACAGAGAATGGTGCTGTTGTTGGTAATGAGAGGTCAGAGGTTAATGAGAGGTCACACCCAAACTCTTGCTAACAGTTAAATTACCATGCATTACAACAGTGGTATGCAGAACACGTCGAACCTTGAAGTGGATGGGCTACAGCAGCAGATGGCCAATAAGTAAAAAATTAAATAAAGAAAAAATTATATGAAATACTGTACCTAGTAAAGTGATCACTGACTTTCTTAATACAATAGAAAATATTGTAACAAGACAATCTGAGTTATGAACTATTTGTAGTTCATTTGTGTGTGTGTGTGTGTGTGTGTGTGTATATCAGTGGGTGTCAGTGTGAGAGTGAGTGTGTGTGTTAGTGTGTGTGTGTCAGCGCGAGAGTGAGTGCGAGTGTGTGTCCGTGCGTGTGTCCGCGTGCGCGTGTGTGTGTGTGCATATGTCAGTGTGTGTAAGCTGGGGATCGTTGATGGATGCACTGCCCTGTGTCCCCCTCTGCAGACCCGGGCCGGAGCAGCTGAATATGCCCCGCAGTCCCACCTCCAGTGAGGATGAGATGGCCCAGAGCTTCTCTGACTGCTCTGTGGAGTCCGGGTCTGACAGCATCAAGGAGGAGACCGTCTACCAGGCCATAAGGGCCACGACCCAGCGCCCACTCAGCGGCATGGAGGAGCTGCCCAGCGCCCTGCTCATACGCCTGCTCATCCCCGACCTTCAGCAGACCGTGAGTGCACTGCTCACACACACAGTGCACCACACACACTCACACCGCTGTCTGTGGACCGCTCACTCACACACTCACACACTCACACACTCACACACTCACACACTCACACACTCACACACACACACACACACACACCGCTGTCTGTACACACTCACACCGCTGTCTGTGGACTGCTCACACACACACACACACACACACACTCACACTCACACCGCTGTCTGTACACACTCACACCGCTGTCTGTGGACTGCTCACACACACACACACACACACACACACACACACACACACACAGACACACACACACACTCACACTCACACTGCGGTCTGTGGACCACACACACACACACACACACACACACTCACTCACACTGCTGTCTGTGGACCACACACACACACACACAAACACTCACACTGCGGTCTGTGGACCACACACACACACACACAAACACTCACACTGCGGTCTGTGGACCGCACACACACTCACACCACACACCCTGTGGACCACTCACACATACTCACACTGCTGTCTCCTATGATGCTTTAGCACCTGCGAGTGTAGCGCAAGTGTGGAGTGTGTGTGAGTGTAGAATATGTCTGTACTGGGTGTGAGTGTAGAACAAGTGTGGACTGGAACTGCTTCTGAAAAGTACATTGTAGATTCTAATAATTGTAGATTTTAATGGTCTGGCCTCAACAACCATGGCTATTTGTGTTAACGAGTGGCCACTGAGTGTATATTCACATGTGTCACCAGAGCACTACATCCCCATTATAACAACTCCACAAGTACAAGGAGCCCATTTTGGTCACACTTTACAATAAGGTTACATGAACTGGCATGAACTAATGTAGTCGTTAACATGACATAACACCATCAGTGTCATTATAATGGTTCTATATTCACAAAACGGCAAATGTGTCACTTGTCCGGCTGTCTTTGGCAAAAGTGAGATGGCTGATGAATTAATGGCCTTTTCTTTGTCTCCAACAGAAATGTATGCGGTTTAACCCCGATGCCACCGTGTGGGTTGCCAAGCAACGGATTCTGTGCACACTGAACCAGAGTCTCAAAGACGTACTGAATTACGGCCTCTTCCAGCCGCCCAGCAACGGCCGCGATGGCAAGTTCCTGGACGAGGAGAGGACCCTCAGGGAGTACCCCCAGCCAATTGGCAAAGGGGTTCCGTCACTAGAGGTACGGCCCTCAACTTCGGACAGACCCGTCCCTCCTCCCCCAGGTCTCATAGGCTGAGGAGGAGATTCAAGATTCCTTCATAATAAATGGGAGGCTACACAGAATATTTTGACTTGAATGTATTTTTATGTATCCCCCTGCAGTTTCGCTACAAGAGCAGACTTTACAAGCAGCCAAACCTGGATGAGAAACAGATTGCCAAACTTCACACAAAGGTACATCCAGCAGCGAAACACATCCACAATTCTTGCAGACCATGTCCTCTCCTAATTGCCCAAATTCATCTGCCTTTATGGCAAAGGCAGGAAGCAGTGCTGATATCTGATTGGCCATTAGAGTACAGGGAGGTTGTGTATGTGGAAACCTGATTGGCCATTAGAGCACAGGGAGGTTGTGTATGTGGAGACCTGATTGGCCATTAGAGTACAGGGAGGTTGTGTGTGTGGAGACCTGATTGGCCATTAGAGTACAGGGAGGTTGTGTATGTGGAAACTTGATTGGCCATTAGAGTATAGGGAGGTTGTGTATATGGAGACCTGATTTGCCATTTTGAATGTGTGGAGGTTGTATATGTGGACAGGGCAGGTGGACCCAGAACCAGCTGAAAAAAGTGGATGCCTTTTGATTTACATTGTCAAAAGGCAATTTAAATCAAAAGTATCACTGGGTAGTGAAGATGTCTTTGCGAGGGTGTCGTGGGGATCAAACTGTGCGTGTTGGTGGCAGTGTGAGGCCCCAGCCCAGGTCGGCCTTGTTCCCTCTGGCTGCATCAGGGGAGCCGCTCTCCTATCTATTTTTAACTGGCCTGAAAAACGCAAAGGAACACGGTCCCTGGAACATGGGCTCAGATCTGTCATAGCGGCAACCAGCCAACCAGAGAAAGAGCAACGACCAGAGCAACCTACAACCCTAACCCCCTCCCCTCTCTCCATACCCCAACTCCATTCTCACTCTCTTTCTCTCCCTCCCTCCATACCCTAACTCCATTCTCACTCGCTTTCTCTCCATCATCAGCACTCTCCCTCCTTACTATCACCTACATTTCTCATTATGCTACTTCATTTCTTGCTGGAAAAGTCATTTTGCCATTTTGTTGACTCCAGATAGAGTGGCTGGTATGGTTTCATTAGACCCTGTCTATGCATGTGTAAAGGGGCTGAATTCCCAAACATTTGCTCACTGGAATGCTGTTTTTACATTGCTGTACAATGTCTGGAGAGATGGGGAATGTACAGTGAATGAGAAGGGAAGTGGGATGACTTGTGTTTAAGTTTTAGTTTGGTAAAATTGTGTTGCTTTTCTTTGGATTTCTTGCAATGGTTTCATTTTTGTGTTTTCTTTTATTCCATTTTTTTTTTTTCTGGGTGTGCGAGTGGATACTTTTGTAATGTGTGTAATATGTAAAATTATAGATTTTACTGCTTGCTCTCTCTCTATCTCTCCCTGCCTTTCTCTCTTGCTCTGTTTCTCTTCACCAGGCTAATTTGAGGAAGTTCATGGATTATGTCCAGCACCACCAGCAAGAGAAAATCTCCAAGATGCTGGAGAGAGGCCTGGACCCTAACTATCATGACCCAGAAACTGGTGGTATGCAAACCGTGCCGATGTCACTTCCTGTCCCTGCTTGTTGACAGCAGGAAGCCATGTCACACATCAACACCATGAGCTACTGTGCATTAATGCACCCTGGGCCTCTCCCCCTGGGTCACTGATGGGACCTCCAGCCTTATATGTTGTAATAATAATGCCTGTGGCAACTGTGGTAGCTAGGCCTTAGCAGAAGAAAGGGAGGGTTTCCGTTGGTTGGGGTGATGGTGTCTCATTACACAGTAGCAGCCCCAGCTTGGCTGACTGGACACCATGCGCGTGTCTCACATGCAGAGTGTCTTCCTCTGATGTCTGTTCAAGCACCACTTTAAAACTGCGCTGTGGCAACAAGAGGCAGCGGCTGACATTGCTCACTTCAGAGGAGAGCACATGCCCTTGCAGGGATGGTATCACTCAGGTTTTCCTCTATATCTGTGAGGGTTCCCTGGGTTACTCTGGGTTCTACCTGTGAGGGTTCCCCAGGGTTACTTTATGGTTACTTAGGGTTTTCCCTCTATATCTGTGAGGGTTCTTGGGTTACTCAGGGTCCTCTCTCCCCTGCTTTACCGGCAGAAACCCCTCTCACCTTTGCTGCTCACCTGGACAACGTGGTGGAGCTCATCAAGACTCTGAAGAATGGCGGGGCACACCTGGACTTCCGAGCAAAGGATGGGATGACTGCCATGCACAAGGCAGCCAGGTCCAAGAACCAAGCAGCAGTGATGGTAATGTTAGTCTGTTTATGGAACCCTCTGATAGAGTTCATAGGATTCATCAACCGCACTCCACCTACTAATGCCTAGGATAGCCTTCTTAGACCCCACACAGACTGCAGATTTCCCATGCTTTTCGTCCATAGGGATTTTGCCACTAGCATCATGCACTGTAAAATTCATCACAGTAAATCATCACTTTACAATTAACTCTTGTAAAGTATGTTTTACTTTCACCAAGTTGATTTGGGCCATCTTGGACTTGTATAAATGCTGTAAATGTGGTAAATAAACACAGAGTTGTACGGCAGGCTCAGACTGTTCCCACCAGGCCAAAGACAGTGCTGCCCCCTACAGACCCTGCTGGAGCTGGGCGCCTCCCCGGACTACAAGGACAGCCGTGGGCTGACGGCTCTGTACCACACGGCCACGGTGGGCGGAGACCCGCTCTGCTGCGAACTCCTGCTGCATGAACACGCTGCCGTCTGCTGCCAGGATGAGAATGGCTGGCACGAGATACACCAGGTCAGGGTCGCTATGGTGTTTAACACCAGGTCAGGCTCACTATGGTGTTTAACACCAGGTCAGGATCGCTATGGTGTTTAACCCTAGGTCAGGGTCGCTATGGTGTTAACCCTAGGTCAGGGTCGCTATGGTGTTTAACACCAGGTCAGGGTCGTTATGGTGTTTAACACCAGGTCAGGGTCACTGTGGTGTTTAACACCAGGTCAGGGTCGCTATGGTGTTTAACACCAGGTCAGGGTCGCTATGGTGTTTAACACCAGGTCAGGGTCGCTATGGTGTTTAACACCAGGTCAGGGTCGCTATGGTGTTTAACACCAGGTCAGGGTCGCTATGGTATCTTCCACCAGGTCAGCGTCGCTATGGTATCTTCCACCAGGTCAGCGTCTCTATGGTCTTTTCCACCAGGTCAGCATCTCTATGGTATCTTCCACCAGGTCAGCATCTTTATGGTATCTTCCACCAGGTCAGGATCTCTATGGTCTTTTCCACCATGTCAGGATCCTCTACCTTTGCCTGTACAGTTGAAGTCGGAGGTTTACATACACCTTAACAAAATCCATTTAAACTCGCATTTTTCACAATTCCTGACTTAATCCCAGTAAACATTCCCTGTTTTAGGTCAGTTAGGATCACGTCTTTATTTTAAGAATGTGAAATGTCATAATGATAGTACAGAGAATGATTTCTTTCAGCTCTTATGGGTCAGAAGTTTATATGCTCTAAAAATTTGGTAGCATTGCCTTTAAATTGTTTAACATGGGTCAAAAGTTTCGGTAGCCTTCCACAAGCATCTCATAGTAAGTGGCTGGAATTTTGGCCTCCTGACAGAACTGGTGTAATTAAGTCAGGTTCGTTTGCTCGCACACGCCTTTTCAGTTATGGCCGCAAATTTCTGACTGGATTGAGCTCAGGAATTTGCGATGGTCACTCCAATCCCTTGACTTTGTGCTTAAGCCATTTTGCCACAACTTTGGAAGTATGCTTTGGGTGATTGTCCATTTGGAATAGTCATTTGTGTCCAAGCTTTAACTTCCTGGCTGATGCCTACAGATGATGCTTCAATATATCCACATCATTTTCCTTCCTCATGATGCAACCTATTTTATGTGCACCAGTTCCTCCTGCAGCAAAGCACCCCCACAACATGCTGCCACCCCCGTGCTTCACAGTTGGGATGGTGTTCTTCGGTTGGCAAACCTTACTATTTTTCCACCAAACTTAAATGATGGTCATTATGGTCAAACAGTCCAATTTTTGTTTCATCAGACGACGGGATATTTCTCCAAAAAGTAAGATCTTTGTCCCCATGTGCAGTTGCACGCTATAGTCTGACTTTTTTGTGGCGGTTTTGGAGTACTGGCTTCTTCCTTGCTGATCAGCCATTCAGGTTATGTCGATATAGATATGTGTTCCATTTCCCTCCAGCATCTTCACAAGGTCCATTGCTATTGCTCTGGGATTGATTTGCACTTTTTGCACCAAAGCACGTTCATCTCTTGGAGACGGAGTGTGTCTCTTTCCTGAGCGGTATGACGGCAGGTTGGTCCCATGGTGTTTATACTGGCATACTGTTGTTTGTACAGACGAACGTGGCATTTGGAAATTGCACCCAAGGATGAACCAGACTTGTGGAGGTCCAAGGTTTTTTTTGTTTTTGTCAAGCAAAGAGCCACTGAGTTTCAAGGTAGAACTTAAAATGTATCCACAGGTACATTTCCAATTGACTCAAATAATAAAAATAAGCCTATTATAGGTTCCTAAAGCCATGACGTGTGTGTAAACTTCTGACCGATTGGAATTGTGATATAGTGAATTCAAAGTGAAATAATCTCTCTGTAAACAATTGTTGGAAAAATTACTTGTGTCATGCATAAAGTAGATGGCCCAACCGACTTACCAACACTATAGTAACATATAACTAACGTATAGCTAACATTAAATGATTAGTGATTAAAATGAGTTTTCATTACTTTGACCTAAGTGTATGTAAACTTCCGACTTCAACTGTACTTGGGAACTGTGCTGATTTGACCTGAAGGTTGGTGTTAAAGTCTCTGCCAAGGTTGAAAATGGGAGCAGGCTGAAGTGGGGGGAAATGGCATGTGCTGTACAAATTCAAAATTCCAAACACAGATGGAAGCATGTCATTTCAAAAAGAGTTTGAAACAGTTGTGGTAGCCTGACCTAAATTGAAAATAGTCCACTTTTAGCAGAATACGTTCTAAAGCTGATGTTAAAACAGGAGTATTAAACTCACTGACATCCCATAGGGCTGTAGTACTGTTTAGCAGCTTCCTTTCATTCAGCAGCCAGTTTAGGCCTTGGCTGGAGCCAATGGACTCTAGGTTCACAAAAACAGCAAATTCGCTCAAAACGTTTGGATGCACAGTTGAAGGCATTTGAAGGCAAGAATGTATTTCATGTGGATTTCTGGTGAACTGTCAGTTTAAACGCAGTTCTCTGCAACCAAGGCCACTGCCCAGAGGGGAGGTGCAGTGGTGGGTGGCGTTTCCAGACCATTTTATCCGTCCCTCTGGAATGCTGACCCCTCCCTGATGGCTATCTACACCCCTCCGGCCGCTGATGCCATCCTGGCTGTAGTTACGGATACGGCTCTGCCAGCTGCCCGCTGCCTGTGTATTATCTCTAGACAAATCTATAGGACGAAAATTTGGTTCATAAATATACTTCAGTCTTGGGCTCCTTCATGATATTGCATCGTGCAGTCATTGTGGGGGGGGGGGGGGTATTGTCAAAGCATACAAAATATTTATTACATCAACGGTTTATGGAAAATCATACTGGCACCTTGCAGCTTGCAGAGGGTTCGTGTGTTTATTTATTTTTCATCTAAATACAGCATTGTCAACTGCTGTTCAAATAAGCAGCACGTTTTCTACAGCAACGGTTATACATGCCATCGTTCTCATAAATATGAAGGCACTTTGACATCTAGTGGAGAGAGAAAGCATTGCAAGGGTGCACATTTTTTCTCAACACAAAGTTAGGGCATTTTATGCCTCTACATAAATAGATATGGTGGATATGGTGAATGGATATGGTGAGATATTCTGAACATAATATGAATTAAATAATAAAGATATTAACGATTGTATAGCATATTCACATATAGGCTGAGTGGCAGGTTAAATGGATTTATTGTTAAGATGACACTTCATCATAGCATTCAGTTCATATGCTACAGTCCCTACTAGGCCCAACTCTCAGAAATACACAAATTGCTGAATATGCAAGATAGAATATGTCAATATTTTGAATCTTAGTTATCAATGTGATAAATGGTAAATAAAGGACACTGTTTAAACATGGTTCATGGCAATCTAGCCATTATTGGACAGTTTTTAAGATGGGTTTCTCTTTATTAATAACCATTGCCGTGTTACTAAGTACTTTCTTATGTCAGAGTATGCTTGTTGCTTGCATAAATACTATTTTTATTCATAGCCCAATTTACATGCAGTGAAACAAACGTCAGTTACATGTCTATCAAGTGATGACTCAAAAAACTGATGCGTGTGAAAACTGAATACATTTTATAATTGAGTCACTGGATAGTGTCATTAACCTGTTTCACCAAAATGAGACAATTGCTGTATATTAATCGCACCTAGTAGTGAGTACAGCTATAGAACCTTAATTCATAAGCAAGACATTAATGTTCATAAATAGATAGATAGATTATTGCATTTATATAGTGCTTTTCTAGACACCCAAATCGCTTTACAGTGTTGAGGGGGAAACTCACTTCAACCACCACCAATGTGTAGCACCCACCTGGGCATTTTTGCACCAGAATGCTCACCACACACCAGCTGAGGCAGAGAGGGAGAGAACAATGTTTTTGCCTATTGAATCAGGGATTAGGTGGCAGGTTGAAAGTGGCCTGTAGTGTAGTGGTTAAGGTAAATGACTTGGACACACAAGGTCGGTGGTTCTAATCCGTAGCCACAATAAGATCTGCACAGCCATTGGGCCCTTGAGCAAGGCCCTTAACCCTGCATTGCTCCAGGGGAGGATTGTCTCCTGCGTAGTCCAATCAACTGTACGTCGCTCTGAGTGTCTGCCAAGTGCCAATAATGTAATGTAATGTAATGTAATGAAAGAGCCAGGGTTGGATTTAGCCAGGACACCGGGGAACCCCCTACTCTTTGCAAAGAGTGTCGTGGGATCTTTGATGACCACAGTGAGTCAGGACCTAAGTTTAACGTCTCATCCGAAAGAGGGCGGCTCCTACTGCACAGTGTCCCCATCGCTGCACTGGGGCATTGTGGATAATCTGACCAGAGGGAAGATCGCCCCCGACTGGCCCACGAACACCACTTCCAGCAGCAACTTGTCCAAAATTTGTGATTAGCATAAATTGTTTTCACAATTCAAAATGCTTTAAACTTTCTTGATCGTTAGATTACCTATTGTACATTTTGAATATGAAAAATTCTACAGGTCCTGGAGCATCTGTTAAGATAGATGTCATCATGAACACCAGTACCTACCAAGATATTTAAATAACAAAACAATGCACCCCCCTCCCATTGCGCTTACAAGATTTTTTTAATGCAATTCACTTGTGATCATCTGTTTATATATGTACGCACAATTAAATATTAACTGTTCATAGGCAAGTGTATACAGTTTAAAGCATTTTTATCTGATCTGTGCATTTTATTTCATAGTGTAGGCTAAGCAGTGAATTGTCAGAGCTGGGGAAGACTAAAGCCTGGCAATATAGCATAGCTGTTGTAAACTCTCAAGTAACGCACTATGCAACAGGTCAAAAGAAAACGATTTGACATTCCTTCCCACAGTGAAGCCGCAAGGCAGCAATTTCATCTCTGCCAACCATAGGTTATCTGTACATATTATTACTTCACGAGCAGCTTTTCTTTGATGTATTTTTATGAAATGTATCTGTATTTATGTTACTGAGCTAGCTAGTTTGCTAAACCCATCGCGATTAGTTTACTCTTTTGACAAGCTGCTGCCTTCCAGGGTTCACTGAGGGAAGGAACGTAAACCTGGAGGAACGCATTGGAAAATGATAGGAGAGACGTTGCTATCTGGAATCCCTATTCCTGTCATCCCCAGGGTGACAGGAATAGATTATAGCGACATTTCCCTTGTCCTTGCAGAGAGCCAGAAGGAGGTGTCACAAGCCTCAAATAAAGTGATTATGTGGCCATGCTTCAAATCTTCTAATAAAGCTGTAAGCTGTAGGTCAGCCATAGCAATGAAGCCTAATGCTGCGCTTACGTCATATCGGAATGAGAGAATTTCCACCTTCCGACTGGGAAAAACAGTTCACGTCAAAAAAACTAATTAAGCGCATCAGCCACATGTCATGCCATTCTATAGCCTACAATGCAGGTGTAACTTGAACTTGCTGTTATTGTTTCTTTTGTGAGCCTCACCAAATAAATCAGCTCAGTCTTTGAAGATGCGCTCTCTGAAGTAGGCTACGCCATGCCCCATATGCGTTTTAATGTTGAATCCTGTCGTGTTTTTTTATGATATAAATAATTGGAATATCCAATTGGCATAATTTAGCCACTCTAAATAACAAAAATATATTAATTAATGGAATAATAAAATAACAAAACAGGCTTTACATCCGTGCGCTTTCATTTCCATGCAAAATACGAACAGCTGAGACAACTTGTGACGTTCGTTTGGCTCCTATGAACAAACTAACATCCGATAACTTTGATAAATCACACATTATTTGTGCAAATGAATTTCCAATTCAATTTACAGTGAATTTTGTTCTGCTCACGCTTGATAAATGAGGCCCATTTTAATTTAATGAGATGATTGAGGAAGCAGTGAGGTGATTGAAAATGATTACTCAGATGGTGGATGCAGGAAGAGGTTATAGCCACATTCATCATGTTTTATGCTTTTGGTACTGGGGGGTGGACTGCCCATCTGGGAGTCCAAATTGACTTTCTTTAGTCTTTTACTATGTTTTTATCTTGATGATTTACAAGTAACAATGCTTTTAAAAAAGGTTAAAAAGGTGCATTTTAAATACTGTTATTTAAAGGGACTTTGGTTTAGTATTTGGGCTGTATGCAGTGTTGTGTGCATTTCCTGTAATCTAATCCCCTCTCAGGCCTGTAGGTACGGACACGTCCAGCACCTGGAGCATCTCCTGTTCTACGGAGCAGACATGAGCGCACAGAACGCCTCAGGGAACACTGCACTGCACATCTGTGCGCTATATAACCAGGTGAGTGTGTGTGTGTGTGCGTGTGTGTGTGTGTGTGGGTGTGGGTGTGTTTCACACATAGACCAGCACACACACAGGGAGCCTTGAGGCGGGGTTAGCAGGCACTGAGGGGCGGATCAGAGAGCATGCTAACGAGCTACGCTAACGCCTGCGTCTCCCCCGTCTCCCAGGATCACTGTGCCAAAGTCCTGCTGGTCCGTGGTGCCAACAAGGAGGTGAAGAACTACAACAACCAGAGTCCTTTCCAGGTGAAGGAGTCCCCCGCTGCCTGTACGGAGTGTGAATCAGAGCTGTACTGTACTGAGTACCAAGCAGAGCTGTACTGTTTAGTTTAACTCCCTGTACTTAGCAGCATGTAATTTACCTCTCTATATTGAATTCTGCAAATTTGTCTGATCATTACTTTGTACACCTGCAATTGTGAGTTGCAATTTCAGTTCGTTGCTTCCTTGGTGCAAACTCAATATATGTGCTCTGGTTCAATTCCAACTAAATGCAACCCTGTAAATGTATAAGCTGTTAATTGTTCTTAATTAGATACTTTCTGTCTCTTGAAGTATGAGTCACCCTCCCAATAAAGATGGTAAATCATATGAAGATAAATTTAGTTCCATATTAATTGTCCCAGAACTTTTAATTAGTCAGATTAACTGTCATATTAACTGTCATATGCTCCAATATGGGGCAACGAATTCCATTGGAAAGCTGTTAAATTTCTTAACTGATTCAACTATAAGATGACACAAAATGAGACAAAATGGTTTTTAAAAATAGAGACAAAGCATCGTCTATGAACCAAACCTACATTGCGTTATTGTAAGTTCAAGAGTGAAATAGAGATACCACTTATAGTTCCTCATGTTCACTCATTTGAATCTGCTTTTCTTTGCTACTTTACTTTCACTCAGTCCCACATTTCAACCCAATGGGTTCTTTTTTCTGCCTTTATACAAATCTCACATGCAGTATTCTGCACCTCCTATGGGCAACTGCAAATACTCCTCCTCCTTCCAAGCAAGCACCTGACAAGCCAACGCCAGCATGTTTATCGCTCTGGCAACCTTTTACTGAACATGGCGGGAAAGCCTCTCGACACCTGTTTGACATAATTTGCGAGCAGACCACCGTAGTGTGAGTTTGCTCAGTTGTGGTGACTGTTGGACACTGCTGGCCAGCTAACAGGCCCGGTACGGTTCTGACTGGCTCACAGTCCTTTGCAGTCCCACTGAGAGTTGATAGACAGCTGATGAAAATGAGCTGGAAGGCTTCTCAGAATTTCTTGCCACTGAAGGTGCCCAGTATAATTCAGAGCCTCTGCTGTCTCCCGTGAGCGGACGGGAGAGCAAGGCTGTTTACAGTGGATGTAGATTTTTCCTTTCCTATTTTGACCAGATGAAATGACATTTTGGACCATTGCACACTCCAAAAAGAATGACAGCTGCACTGTGGTAGCCATTGTCATGCTGGTTTAGCACTTGCGTGCATGTATTGGGGTACAGTTTAGTCCTTTCAGGAGCAGGGACTCAAATGTAGTGGTCCCAACAATTAGCAATGCACACTTGTTTTTGCATGAAACACATTTTTTAGTGCACATTGGTAATACACGTTGCAGGTAGCCCTGGTGCCATTACGTAACCACTTGATTTATAGACTTTTCCCTCAGATACCCATCCACCCAAGCCTGGTCTAAACCATCCCTCATACCATCCACCCAGGCCTGGCCTAAACCATCCCTCATATATCCATCCACCAAAACCTGGCCTAAACCATCCCTCACATACCCATCTACCAAGGTCTGGCCTAAACCATCTCTGAGATACCCATCCACTCCAGCCTGGCCTAAACCATCCCTCAGATACCCATCCATCCATCCTGCTAATGGGATCAGACTAGGCGTAAGCACCTCTGGAAGAGGCACGGCCCATTTTGTCCAAAGCTCTGCAGTGGTAATGGCTTCCACTGACTAATATAGAGGTCACACCATGCTGGCCATGTCTGGCAGCAGAGTGTATGGAAATATTTCACAGCAAAAAGCAAAGATCTCCAAAAGCCACAGAACCTGGTCATTGTTTGCTTGAAGAAGAGGCTGTCACATTAGCGGTGAAATCAGTGTTTGACGTACTTTAGCCCAGCTATCTGCAGCCTTGGAGAGGCATAGGATCTGCTGCTTTTCATTTTAAACTCTGCAAACAAAAGAACCCAGGACAGGAACGTTAACTATTTAATTAATTGCAGCCTAAAGTGATCTTTTACTTGTAGAAGAGTAGCTGTCCTCCTGATTAAAATTAGCTCTCAGCCAACTCTCTACCTGTAGTAGAGGGCAGAGATATAGCCCCAAACGACTGTGCATGCTCCAGGTACAGTCCCCTCCAAAAGTATTGGAACAGCAAGGTCAATTCCTTTGTTTTTGCTATACAGTGAAGACAATTGAGTTTGAGGTCAACCAGATGTACATGAGATGACATCTGAATTTCAGCTTTCATTTGCTGGTATTTTTATCTGGATTTGTTAAACAATTTAGAACATATCATCACATCAGATCACCCAATTTTTAGGAACATGTGACTGACCCGATGTTGCCCCGATGTGAGAATGATTGGTTATACAATCACTGTATTTGTGTCAGAAAAGATAAACCAACATGAAGACCAGAGAGCTGTCTTTGGGAGAAAAGCAAGCCATTTTGAATCTTAGAAAAGAGGGGAAATTGATGAACAAGCATTGTGGATAGCTTGTACAACAACTTGGAATGTCTTGAAAAAAATAATAAACTGCTGGCATACTGAGCAACAGACATTGAACAGGTCGACCAAGGAAAACAGCAGCAGTTGATGACAGAAACATTGTGAGGGATGTGAAGAAAAACACCAAAACATCAGTCAGTGACATCACAAACACCTTCACCCCTGTCCCTGTGGAGATTCTCAATCAACCATTCAAGGAGGCTTTGGGAGCAGCATTAGAGGCTATACCACAACATGCAAACCATTACAATTTGCAAAGTACAGAGATAAGCCACAAAAGTACCAGAACATTTTATGGACTGATGTGACCAAGATTAACCTCTACCATGAAAAGGCCACAGTTTGGAGAAATAAGGGATCTGCTCAACATACAAGCTCGTCTGTGAAGCATGCAACTCATGATGGTAGAAGCAGGATGAATTCAGAAGTCTGCAAAAACATTATATCTGCCAACTTATGGAGAAATGCATCCAAACTAATTGAGAGGAACTTAATCATGCAGCAAGACAATGACCCAAAACACACTGCCACACAAAGGAGGGTTTTTCACTGACCAAGTCATTAAAGTTTAGACTGTTTCTGGTGACTGATTTGGCCAAACAAGTGAAAGAGACTCCAGCAAAAGCTTGGATCACAAAAGGAGAATGCAAGAATTCATGTGATGTCAATGTGTCTGAAACTACTTAGAACATGGCACCTTTGGTTAACATCTCGGTGCAAATGGCAGGAAATAAAAGAAATTATGGACTCTTGTCCCGTGTTCATCTTTTTTTCTCAACCCCAAATGTATTCAGTGTATACAAACAAAGGAATTTGCCTTGCTGTTCCAATACTTCATACTTACGTTCTACTAAATAGAAAATGCTGCTTCGCTGTACTGTGGCACATTGCAAGGGTTCAACTATGATATTAATTTATGCAGTTGACTTGTAACAAGCCATTTCAGAGTTATGTAATACATCTGGAAAGCACAGATATTTTTATAGAATAGTGGTGAAGAAAGAGAATGGGCGAAACGAGATGAAGGTGTTAAGTTTTTTTTTTTATTGCCCTCTTGTGGACTCCGTTGTAACAGCAAGGTCAGGTGCTGCAGCCCATCTATTTGTCTTTCTATAGCCTGGTATCAATCTCCTGATCTCTGAAGAGAAAAGACTACACGCTGATTTTTAGTTTCTGTCAGTTTAAAGTTAACATAAATTATGTTTTATTAATACCACATTCTCATACCCCATGGAGGACCAAATTAACATTCTAACATTCTACAAGCATTTCCTCTTGATAATGATCATGCATATGCTTAACACAACTTTGATTGATTGTAGTTATATCTAGCCATAGTCCTCAGTTAGTTGACTGCAGTTTGTGAATGAAGTTGAATCTGCAATGAAAAGTTATGTGTTGGTAGGGGCGGTTGGGGTCAGAAACTGTGTTTTTCTGAAGTAGGACCAGATGAGGGCAGATTACACTGCGAAAGAGCTGCAGACTGCAAATAGTGACACTACCAGTACAAAGAGACCACTTGGCAAAACGCAAAAATACACTGCACACACATCCTTGTTCACAATCATGCATACACGCACACATGCCACCATATCTGTCTCACACACACACACACACACACACACACACACACACACACACACACACACACACACACACACACACACACGCTCTCATTTTTACACCTAGCAGAGTTTGGAGACAAGAGTTAGCGCAAGAATGTTGTAGGCTCCTCGCACAGGCCGCCAAATAACGTAGGGATTTTACTCTCTATGAAACTGGGGCGCCAATTAATGTAGTGTGGCAGTATAACTGCAATAAGTAATCAGTCTCATAAAATTACGATTATCAGAAATATCCAACCACAAATTTAGTATTTTAATGAAAATAACCAATATCAATGATTACAACATACCCATAACCTGAAGGTTGGAAGTTCTTTGAAAAACTGCTTTAACTCGGCTCAAATGTCTGTGACGCCAAAATAGACACCATGTATAAATATATGTATTAATCAAATGTACAAACACAGAACAGATATAGAGTTGGACTAATGGGAGGTTAGTGTTAGCTGAGGAAAGAGAGACTACTTGCGTAGTTTTACTCTATTTACATACGCGAAAGACGGCGAATCAATTCACGTATATATGTGGCTTACAAAATACATTCAAACGGTAACAAAGACAAATAGAAAAACACAGATTCACAACCTCAGTCAAGACTAAGCTAAACACTGACTATGCCTGAATGTTTGCTGTTGAGTCTTACTGAGTCCATATGCATTGCTGGATCCAAAAGATGTGCTGTCCTTGTAGAAGCCGCTATGGTGAGAGGTCCTAGAGAGGCGCGCAAAGCTGGGGTGTTCCAGTCTCAGCCGCGCGTTGTCGTCTGGTCCGTTCGGTTGCTGAAAAGATGTTCGCTGGTCCTTTTTCCGCGTGGAAAAGTTCGTTGCTGTGCTTTGCATGGGTAAACTGATGTAGCCAGTTACCGCGAGGTAACTATGTGTGTCCGTAGGCCTGGTAGTGCTCTGTGCAGAATCCATCGTCTGTCCGAGTATTGGAGCAGACAAGGAAAAGAAAAGAGCGTCGAAAAAGAAGTGAGAAGAAAGGGTAATCCCGAGAGCATGCCTTGCTCTTACACGGAAAGTTTATTGCTCCCGCCATTACGGGATTGGCTGAACCGAGCTAGACGTCATGCGAGGTGGACGTCGCGGAATTGTCCTGTGGGATTGTGGGAAATGTGGTTATCACTTATTAAGCAGTAATGGAATGGTTTGCTCCCTTAACTGGAGACCATGGTGTTTAGCTGCTAAGGTGTTTAGGTGTTTAGCCATGGTGTTTAGCTCAGGGTGCTAATCCTATCGTGTGTGAAATGGTGTCACATCATATATTTAATAACAGAAGGCCTTCACCATTACTTGTACCTGTACCTACGCTTTCTGCTACACAGACTATGGAAATACATTTTTCCAATGTAATGTAAACACAATTATGTATAAACGATTATTCTTAAATTCTGCATTGATCTTTTTTCCTAGGTGGCCATCATAGCAGGGAACTTTGAACTGGCTGAGTTAATTAAGAACCACAAGGAGACTGATATAGGTAAGTCTTCCTTTCCTTTTGCCTATGTATCGAATTAAGATAATTAAATAATTGCTATAGCTGTAACTAATCTTTCCAGTGTGAACACATGTCATATCTCCTGCTGTGCAATTTACTAAGCAGGCATATTAAGTTGCCCACCTGCTGCAGTAACAACCTTCTGCTTCGCTTGAACTTCAGTCACACACATATTTATTTCAAATGAGCCCGATGTACATGATTAGCCTTTCTTGTAACAAACTGCTTTTACCTCAATGGCCTAAATAGGTTCCAGTTAGGATGCCCAAGTGCTGGAATTTTTTGCTGATGAGTGGAAGCCACTTTTGAGAGAAGATCCGTTTATGGAGGTGGGCTTGAAAGAGACTTGGTTGGTATGAACAGAACGCAGAACGGCGTGAAATGTATGACATCACAGCTTACGTGTCTGGCAGTTAGTGTCACGGAAGTGAGTAGGACCATGAGCCTCAGTGGGACTTTCCACCAATACTCCCAGCAACTGGAGATTTGTTCGGCCTTACGCCAGGAAGGATCTGGAATGTGTCCGGTGATCCATCAGGCCATGCTGAGCATGGAGGTGGGCACCTTCCTCAGTGGGAGGAGCCCCAGTCTGTTGGCTTGTGTACAGGCCCTTCATTGGCCCTGAACCCTGATTGATTTTAATGAAACTACATCACAAGAAGAGGGGCGCTTTAGCACGGGGGGATTAGCGAACGTCAGCTAGTATAAACTCTGTAGGACGAGGCTTCTAATAGGGAAAGTGTTTGTGAGTTTCATTCCAGATCAGGCTGGAATGTTCTATGGCTTCCTTTTCCATGGTTCAGACAGCTTCCATAGGAGCAGATTAGATATTACTAATTAGTTGTACATGGAATCTTAGAAATATTTAAAGGTTCTTAACTGTATAATTGTGTGAACACTTTGACTGTTATGAGTATTTTCAGGTTTCCAACTATCTTTATTTTACTCCCTGCCTTGTCCTGCATTTAATCTTCACAATTTGTCATTTAATAGCACCGCAACCAAGTGGTGTCAAGCTGTGTTTAGATCTAGATGCTGGAAGTAATTGTGTAATGGCGTAAGTAATTATTTCAAATAGACTGCAGTGTAGATACATGAACAATGCCAGTGACACAGGTTCACACAGCACAGTGAAACTACACATGGACAATGACAGTGACACAGGTTCACACAGCACAGTGAAACTACACATGAACAATGACAGTGACACAGGGTCACAGCACAGTGAAACTACACATGAACAATGACAGTGACACAGGGTCACAGCACAGTGAAACTACACATGAACAATGACAGTGACACAGGGTCACAGCACAGTGAAACTACACATGAACAATGACAGTGACACAGGTTCACAGCACAAGGGAGAAGGAGAGAGGATGATGTCTGGTGTTTTATTGACTGAGAGCAGAGGCGGCTGTCTGTTGGTTGGGGTCAGAAACTGTGTGTTTTTCTGAAGTAGGACCAGATGAGGGCAGATTACACTGCGAAAGAGCTGCAGTCTGCAGATAGTGTCACTACAGGGACAAAGAGACAAATGCAAAAATACACTGCACAAGTCACTTCACAATCACACAGACACATACATGTATACACACACAGACACATACACACACACATATCCTATCAAATCTCACTCTTTCTAAAAAAAAAAAAAAAAAAAAGGAGCTCAGAAAGCTCTAATTTTTACTGCTAGCAGTGTTTGGCACATGAATGTCCAATACAGTCTGTGATGTGATGTGACCTCTTATTTAGCAAAATTGGAACTGTTTGCTCCCTTAGCTTAGCACAGGGTAATCTTCTCTAGTTAGCACAGGGTAATCTTCTCTAGTTGTGCGAAGTAGCCATGGTTTGAAACACGACACATTAAATAGCGTCATCCTATAGACTTAATAGACTTAAAATAGGTCTTCACCGACACCTTTTACTACACGGACAATGAAAATTAAGTCTTCCAATATAAATACAATGTATAAATATGGAAATTGTTCTCACACATTCACAAACACGCAAAAAGCTTGCAGGCTGTTCCACATGAATTATGACAATATAAATTATGAACAATATGAATTATGGATATAGACAGGAAACCACTTTGCCTCCCCCTTGAAGGATATCATCTTTTATGACAAACAAACCTTACATCTGCATAAGATCCTGACAGGACACAGTAGAACTCACCTACATAGATCATTACCATAGTAAAAAAAAGAGGCATATCATTCAAACAAAGTCAGCCAACCATCATGCATTTCATCCCTGCATGAAAATGCTTATTTCAACCTGTGACACATAATTATTCCATTGACTAACTTTAATTTAATAATCATGTTTATGTAGCTGTTAACCTGATTTAATGATGCACAAATACATTAGCAAAGCTGTATACATTAACTTCTCTGTAGTTGGGGTCATCTGTGTTTCACTGTCCGTAGTCTGTCTTTCTGTTCAGTCATTCCTATTCATTCGTTTCACCTGTTGTTACTTCCTGATTAGTGTTCACACTTGATTCTCGTTTCCCTTCATTATCTGTCTTATATATACCTGTCTTTTTCTTATGTTCAGTGCCGGATTGTAATGTACTCCTGCCATTCTCTCCAGCATTTTGTCTGTCTGATCTGTCTGTGGTCTGACCCGTTTTTGTTTTTGACCACTGGCTTTTCGATTCTCCTTCTACATAGAGACACAGAGCACTCATTCTGTCTCTCTAAGAGTCAGGAGTGCTGGGAGACCGCTCTACACAGAGATACAGAGCACTCATTCTGTCTCTCTAAGAGTTAGGAGTGCTGGGAGACCACTCTACACAGACACAGAGCACTCCTCCTGTCTCTCTAAGAGTCAGGAGTGCTGGGAGACCGCTCTACACAGAGACACAGAGCACTCGCCATACGGCCCCTCTGAGCTGTCAAACATGTAAATCAGATCTCCCTCTGATGACACAGTCTGGTTGCCATGGTGTCCAGACCCTGGTGATAATTGGGTTTTAGGTGATAATCTGACTGGTGCCTGGTTGTGAATCCCAGGGTGGGAAGTGGCCTTTGAGAACAGAAACGCATAAGGAGTGATGGGGCTCATCTACCAGTCTAACTGTGGTCTTGCTTATCTTCTAGATAAACCATTACTGATCAGTGTTATTGCCATGGTTACCAGAGAATATATGTGTATGTGTATATTGTGTATTTTAGTGAATTTACATAAGGAGCAGTAATTTTGACACTAAGCCATTTTCCTTCAGTTTCTGCAGTTTTACTTTTTGTTTCTTTGTTCATAACAGACACGAAAGCAGCATAGTTTTACATTCATTATGAGTGATTTAATATGACAATTAAACAAAACATATTAATTTTAACAAACTGCTTCTGACAAGGTGTTTCCTTATGGACATCAACGTGAACAGGCATACAAACAAACATCCTTTGATACAACTGGAATACACACAAAATTTCTGGTCTCCCTTCATAGGACCTTCTATTAAGAACAAAAGTAAGAACTATTTTCTAACAAATGTTTTGTGGCATTCATTGATTGCAAAGGATTTGCAACAAAAAATTGATTTATATTTAAGAATTTGTCCAATTAATTTTGGTCCCCTAAAACTGCTGGTGCTCCAGAAGCAAGGGTTCAATTCCAATATCATAATTCAAGGTGCTTTTCTGAAATTATATTTCTGCATGTGCCACACTCTTCACCTGTAGTGTAATAGCAGTACATGGCACCTAAACATGAATACTTAAGGCTTAATGTCACAGGTGTGACTTGATGGAAGATATGACTGAGATGATAGGATAACATAGTAGGCTCTATTAAACAAGAGTAGCCTAATCATTTGAATGTAAAATCTTTGGCAAAATGTATGTCAAACGACATGTACACTCTAAAACAAGTGGTTCCCTGTGATGCAATATTAGAATCATATCTAGTTAAAGGGTTCTTTGAATGGGAATGGGTTCTCTGAGGAAAAACATCCCAACGGGCAGGTGCAACACCTATGGATGTCTTCTCGACGGAATACCTCCGTCCTAAAACCGGACCACCCAGTATGTGGAGCGACCATTGGCTGTGGCGGCGGCAGCAGCACTCACATGACAGCGCGTGCAGAGTGTGAAGCTGGAGTGCTCCGGTCCGTCTGCGTCTCACAGGGAACGTGTGGAGTGGGCTGTGTCAGCGCGGCGTGGGGTACTGCCTTCCCAGTGCGCCTGGCCGTCTAGTTCGCTGCCCTAGAAATGTACCGGACTTTAATTACTTACGAACTTCCTCTTTCGCGTTTTCTTTTATCCTGGCGAAGAACAACGGATCTGGAATAAAAAACAAATGAAAAAGGGGAAATGAAGTCTTTACTCAATGCCTTAAAGAAAGAGGGTAAGACATTTGATAGCCTGCGCTTTTCTCTTGAGAGCAGATTACTTTACGTTTCTACAGTTTGGAGTTTGGAGTTCTGTTACAATTGTTAGGCTCTTTTTATTAAAGGCTACCTTCACTTTCAATCACTTTTATCATGCAGTTTATGATAAACGACTTATTTAAAGGCACTTTCTATTTTTTATTATTTTTTATTGCTGAGCTTGAAGTCAGTCGTTGAAGTCCTGTCTTACTGATCTAATAGGTAGATTGCCAAATATAGAAGGCATCGGACCTGTCAGCGCTTGACTAGGTTTTCTTGATTATGTAAACAATTGTTTTGCTGAAATTAGAATAGCCATTCTTAATGATAAACCATTTGCTTTCGGCTGCAATGTTGTATAAGTATTATAGTTTTTCTTTGGTTGCACTTATGAATAAATGTCCTGTGTGTCTAAATATGGAAGGAAGAAAAAGTAACATCATTTAGAGAGGTTAAGTTTTCATCTTATTCATTTTGATGAGACAAAGCAGGGATTTGATCAAAGTACTTTTATACTTTTGTTTATAAAATAACAGTTTCATAGCCAAAATAGAATATGAGGAAAAATGTGCAAAGCACTCTGCGAGGTAGTATATACATTTGTTGTTTAAAATATTTTGACCATTAATTTAATTTTATTCCACATCGATAAATTATTGAGTATCACCATATTTTCTGTAGATTATCTTTTTTGGTATTGAATGTTTGAATGTGAATTCATGTTTGGTTGTTATTTAATCTTTTAGCCAGGATGTTTGCATAATTGAGCACATTGTAGTTTCCAAAACAATGAAAAAAGGAAAAGAAGCTGTAATACTTTTACATAAAGGCCAGCTGTAATTGGTATTCATAATTGGTGTCAAAGTCTTGTTTGTTCCTTTCTTTTATTGAGTGTGTGGTTCAGAACACCAGTTACTGCTGGAATTTATGCCATTTGTATTTTGCTGGACCAGCGCCTTGTCATGTTACGCTGTGCACAAGGCTCTCCTTCTGCTCTTCTTTTATGAAGTGTCTAATGATATGAGAATGCAGTAGACTAAATCTTTGTCCCTCTTAACTGGAGAGCAGGTGATGAAAGAGATCACAAGGATTGTTTTTCAAAAGGCGCAGATTTTTTTAGATTCTGTGTTTGGGACAAAAAAAAAAGACACCGTTGCTGTTAATCCACTGCAATGGCAGGAGAGAAAGATCTTTTTACAGTGTGATTAAGCTTTGGTCTTAGTTTGGAACAGAAAGCCTGGGCCCTGTTTGTGTACTGGACTGCCAGTGCAGCATGTGTGCAACATGTGCACTTTGTACAAGCAACACTGGCAAAGATGTCAATCATGAGTCTTTCACTATAAACTGTGATGAGGTTAGAGAACACATTTGAAGGTATTTTTTTTACCTTTCCTCCATGCAGAACATTGAATCATTGATATCCATTGGTTTGTGCTTATGGACCCCCGCTTCACTTCAGACCACAGGTTTTTGATGAGATTTAAGTCTGCAGACTGAAATGGCCATTGCAGAACATGGATATAATTTTCACTTGACCATTTCTGTATTTTTTGGATCTGGATATTGATGTACAGTATGTTTGGAGTCATTGTCCTGCTGGACAATCTACTTATGACAAAGTCTTATCTTCCTAGCACAACCAGATTTTCTGACAAAATCTCGAGGTATTTTATTGAATTTATTGTGCCATTGATCTGAAATAGTGCCCCTGGCGGCAACTATCTCCAAAACATCAATGGCCCATTTCCATATTTTACTGTAGGTATGAGGTGCTTCTCCTTGTATGCATTCCTCTTTTGCTGCCAAACATGTTGATGGTGTATATGGCCAAAACATACAATTTTGGTGTCATCTGACCATAGCACTCACTTCTAGGCATAATTCCAATGAGGTTTGTTAAACTCCAGATGCTTGGTTTTGTTTATTATGCCGAGTAAGGGCTGTCTTTGTGCCACATTTCCAAAGAGTTTGCTTGCACAGAGGTGTGCAGCCTGTAGCCTAGTGGATACGCTACATTACTGGGACCCAAAAGGTTTGTGGTTCAAGCCCCGGTGTTGCCACGATAAGACCTGCACAGTTGTTGGGCCCTTGAGCAAGGCCGTTAACCCTGCATTGCTCCTGGGGGATTGCTTAGTTTAATGGACTGTAAGTCAACACAATATAATATTATTAGATGTGATTATATGGTTCTTTTTGAGACTTGGTGACCCCAAGATGCAACCAATCTCTGCAATTAGTACACTCTGATCCTTGGGTTCTATGTGGCCTCTCTCACCATCTTCCTCACCATCCGTGGTGATGACATGCACTCAGTATAATGTACACTCAGTGAGCACTTTAGTATGTATTTAGACAATAAGTCTTCTGCGTTGTGTGTTCAGAGATGCTCTTCTGCATACCACTGTTGTAATGTGCGGTTCTTTGCGATACTGTCGCTTTCCTGTCTGCTTTAACCAGACTGGCCCTTCTCCTCTTACCTCTGTCATTAACAATGTGTTTTTGGCTGTAGAACTGCTGCTCACTGGATGTTTTTTATTTTTCGCACCATTCTCTGCAGCTCTAGAGACTGAAAATCCCAGGAGATCAGCAGTTTCTGAGATACTCAAACCACGTTATCTGACACCAACAATCATTCCACGGTCAAAGGCATTTGTGCGCACAAGATTAAATATACATGGTCAAATACTTGACATTTTCATGTTTCAACTCTTAAATTGCAAATTGGCCTGTTCAGTTACTACAATGAGGCATTAAATTACATTAAAATAACCTGCCATGCGATTTTTAAAAGTAATTATATATTTAAATACTATTCCCACATTAATTATGTATAGGCCACTGGGCCTCATTTACATTTACATATAGACTTTGATATTCCAAAACTTAATCAATGGATAGATTTGTTCAACCGCAAAAAAGATGAATTAAGCTTTTGGCAATATCAACGTGAATGAACAGAAACTCATTTTCCCACTGCAATTCATTTTCTATCCCACTGTAATTTGCTCAGGTGTGTTTTTTGGCACAATTTCTTAATTTAATTTAATTTTTAATTTTTATTAACCTTTATTTATACAGGGTAAGTTGACAATACACTGCAATACACTGAATACATTTGGGGTTGAGATAAAAAGATGAACATGAGAATTTCACCTTTTATTTCCTGGTATTTACACCTAGATGTGTTAAACTACTTAGAACATGGCATGTTTGGTATCAGACCACCCAATTTTTAGGTGATCCAAAGTATTGGAACAGAGAGTACTTAAATCAATGAAAGTAAATAACACTTAATATTTGGTAGCATATCCCTTGCTTGCAATAACCAAACTGTTGCATTCCTCTTTTGTGAAGCTTTTCCAGGCTTTTACTGCAGCCCATTTCAGTTGTTTGTTTTAAGGGGGTTTTTCCTTTCAATCTCCTCTTCAGGAGGCGAAATGTATGATCAATTGGGTTAAGATCTTGTGGTTGACTTGGTCTCTGTAAGTCCTTTGTTGTGTTGGCAGTGTGTTTTGGGTTGTTCTATTGCTGCATGATGAAGTTCCTCCCATTTAGTTTGGATAAGTTGGCAGACAGAAGTTTTTATAGATCATCCATCCATCATGAGTTACATCATCAATAAAGATTAGTGAGCTGACTCCAGAAGAAGCAATGCAAGCCCAAGCCATGACACTTCCTCCACCATGCTTCACAGATGAGCTTGTATGCTTTGGATCATGAGCAGATCCCTTCTTATTCCAAATCACTTTGGCAGAGGTTAATCTTGGTCTAATCAGTCCATAAAACGTTTTTCCTGAACTTTTGTGGCTCATCTCTATACTTCTTTGAAAATTGTAATCTTGCCTTCCGATTGTTACTACTGATGACTGGTTTACATCTTATTCAAATGGTTAATTGAGATACCTTCACCCCTGCTGGTTTGGGGGTTTTCCTCACAGCTCTCACAATGTTTCAGTGATCAACTGCTGTTGTTTTCCTTGGTCGACCTTTTTGACCAGTGTTCAGCACAGGTTGTTTGACTTACAGTCGACATTATACATGGCTGTAACAGATCTGTGCTGATACCTTGACGGAGAGCATGTTGCTTTGTGGCTTTTTTCACTTGTGATTAATAGTACAGTAAAAATAAGCTGCTCAGACTCATATTATTGTAAGGTTAACCTGCTCTCTCTCTGTCTCTCTGTCTCTCTCTCTCAGTGCCTTTTCGGGAGGCTCCGGCGTACTCTGCCCGGCGGCGGGCCCCAAACTCACTCACGGCCCCCCGGGTGCTGCTGCGCTCCAATAGTGACAACAGCCTGAACGCCAATAACCTGCCGCTGGATTGGTCCCTGTCAGGTGCCAGCCCCGCCCAGCCCGGTCTCTCCACCCACCTGTCCCAGCAGGTGCAGCACAGCTCCAATGGGACCGTGAAGACCATGGGGAGGGGCTCCCGCAACCCCCGGCCCCCTCGCAGCCGATCGCCCTCCCTGGGCCGTCTGGGGGAGGAGGCCCGGCGAAAACCCCCCCAGCGTCACGTCAGGTCAGTCTCCCTTCAGTCTCCCTACACGTCAGGTCAGTATCCTCCTGCTAAATAGGGCCTTACATCAATGACCCATTACTGGCATCTTCCTGCCAAATACTGTCCCCAGGTCAGTCCCTCTTTATTGCTATCCTCCTGCCAAATAGTTTCCTCAGGTCAATGACCCATTACTGACACCATCCTGCTAAATAGGGCTTCACATCAATGACCCATTACTGGCATCTTCCTGCCAAATAGTGTTCCCAGGTCAGTCACCCTTTACCGGCATCCGCATGCCTAATAGTTTCCTCAGGTCAGTCATCCTTTACCAGCATCCACATGCCAAATAGTTCCCTCAGGTCAATCACCCATTACTGCCGTCCTCCTGCCAAATAGTGTCCCCAGGTCAGTCACCCTTTACTGCCATCCTCCTGCCAAATAGTGTTTTCATATCAATCACCCATTACTGACATCATCCTGCCAAATAGGGCCTCAGGTCAATCAGCCATTACTGCCATCTTCCTGTCAAATAGTATCCCCAGCTCACCTCGCAGCCGATCGCCCTCCCAGCGTCACGTCAGGTCAGTCTCCCTTCAGTCTCCCTACACGTCAGGTCAGTATCCTCCTGCTAAATAGGGCCTTACATCAATGACCCATTACTGCCATCCTCCTGCCAAATAGTGTCCCCAGGTCAGTCATCCTTTACCGTCATCCTCCCGCCAAATAGTGTCCGCGGGTTAATCTCCCATTACTGACATCATCCTGCCGAATAGGGCCACAGGTCAATCACCCATTACTAGCATCCTCCTGCCAAATGGTGTCCTCAGATCAGTCAGCCATTACTGGCATCAAAAGTGTGTGCATGCAAATCTCAGTAACGGTGAAGCTGGGGAGTACGTTATTCAGTGGGCACTGGATTTCACCTGGCCCTGTCGTGCCACACTTAGCCCCTGTGTCCCCTGCGCCCGGCCATGCGGAACAGAGCGAGTGCTGCGCAGGGCTCTGATTGGTGAGCTCTACCATAGGAATGCGGCAGCAAAATGGCACACTTCCCCTTAGTTACTGGAGTGGTTGCTAAGGCTACTGTCACACATATCAGCATCGTCACACAGGGAAAGCGTATCAGCACGGACAGTGCATTAGATGTGTGCAAGGAGAGATGAGCCAAACAGAATGATAAATAAGTTGGAAAAAAAAAGCGTCTTTTGCCTTTTACTCCAGGCTGCTGTTCCCATGCAATGAGGCCAGCTGTAAATGATGCAAATGGACTCCACCCCCCCCCCCCCCCCCAACTCATCTCCCCCCCATCTGCCCTGCACCTCAGTATCAGCGCCGCTAAGAAACAGTGCCCACGTGATGCTGACTCACAGCGTATCTGTGCTCAGTGGGTGTGTGTGTGCATGTGTACATGGTTGTGTGTGTGCAGGTGTGTGTGTGGATGCGTGGGCATGTGAGTGTGTGTGTGTGTGTGCGTGCATGCCTGTGTGGGAATGCACGTGTGTGCGCTTGGACATGTGTGTGTGTGGGGGCATGTGCATGTGTGTGTGTGGGTGTGCGTGTGTGGGCAATCTCAACCTGCTTTGTATTGAATCTGTCCAGCAAATTCTGCAGCTTCATTTATAAAATCATCTTGGAATGAATTCAAAATGTGAGAACAGTATTGTTTCGTAAAATGTTCATACAAGCTATTCATTAAATGTCCATACCAGTAACATTATGTCGTTCAGACAGCAGATTGCGCTCTCTCATTGTACAGGAGCATGTTCCTGGGACATTTTGTGTGATGGCCATACATTTCCTACCAACACGGATTGCACAACACATTTTAGAGCAGGACAATACAGTGACATTGTGATGGCTTTGGCTGAGGTTTTAATTGCATAAAAATGTGGAACTAGCTCATGCCTAGTAATAATCATAAAGATTCAGTTTGACCAGGAGGGCTGCTACTCCAATCTGCTCTGGATGATCATATAGGGATGTTCAATTTACCGCAGTGCAGCGGTGGACCGCAGCCAACTTAATGAGCAAGTGCAACCTCTGTACAGTGACACACCCTTAATTCAAAATCTGGCCCTGGTTTCTTTCATCCCAGGTAATTAACTGAACAAGTAGTGCTACTGATTTACCAGACTGGCTTCCCATCTGACTGAAAAACCAGCAGTTCTCTGCCCTCAAGGCCTGTGATTTGAGGAACAGGGATGTAGACTATGCTTTTTAGATACTGAATTACTGCTAACATAATATGTCCTAGTTATTGTGTCCACCACAGTATCAATACTGTGAACACACCATAGACATTTTACCATAGAAAGCAAGTTATTTGCAGGAAGTATTTTACCATAGAAAGCAAGTTATTTGCAGGAAGTTATTAATCTGGCCATAGAAAGCAAGTTATTTTCTATTACCATAGAAAGTGAGTGATAAAAAGGAAATTATTCATCTGACCATAGAAAGCAAGTTATATGCGGGAAGTTAATATCTGTTACAATAGAAAGCATGTGATAAACAGGAAGCTATTAATCTGACCATAGAAAGCAACTAATTTACAGGAAGTAATTAATCTTACTATAGAAAGCAAGTCATTTCCAGGATGTTATTAATCTAACCATAGAAAGCAAGTTATTTCTGGGATGTTATTAATCTGACCATAGAATGCAGATGATTTACGGGAAGTTATACATCTGACCATAGAAAGAAAGTTATTCATGGGAAATTATTAATCTGGCCATAGAAAAAATAAGTTATTTATGGGAATTTATTTCTGTGACCATAGAAAGTGAGTGATAAACAGGAAGTTATTCATCTGAGCATATAAAGCGAGTGAAGTATGAGAAGTTAATCTGACCATACAAAGCGAGGAATTCACAGGAAGTTATTTGTGTGACCATAATAAGCGATTACACATACATTCAAGTTAAAAGTATTGTACTAGATGAATGTGGTGTTTTCATTCATAATCTGTATAATAGATGTCCACACACAACAAATAGCACATCAGTTTATGCTGGAATTGTGTTACACCATCTTTCCTCCTAGATTGCCACATCAATGCTCATATCTTCCTCTGCTTATGTGTAGCATCCGACCGGCTCATGCATGGCAGCCATTTTGCACCAGAAAACAAGTTGAATGCTGTGACAAACTGCCGTGTTGGGACTGCCCTGTCTTTCACAAATGATGAAGAGCATAAGAGCGAGAGAAAGAGGAAGCACAGAAAAACCAGGCACAACAGAATAATAGGTCAGGGAGGGGTCATGTTGTGGAGGGAGGGGCTTATGCAAATGTATGTCAAATACTTAGTTTAAAAGAATTATTTCAAATTTTAGGACACAGTTGCTAGTAATGTCCACCTGAGGGAGCTCTTAATCAGCGTTCCATCCTTATAATTATATGTTAATACAGGGAAATGTGCTACGAGGGAATACTCTTGACCATGTAGTAATTACAGCACTTTTTATATGTAGCTCATAGGGCCATGATTGAATAATATGCAACATTTGCTAACTGGCTGGCTAACAATCAATTTATTATGCACTTTTTATGGAAGAACATGGACAAGAGCATGTGTATGTGTAGTGATGCTTTTCGAGGCAGTTTTTATCAGTGTTCATTCAGTCTAAGTGCCATCTATCCTTTAATAAACCTGTGCTGTTTGTCAGCAGTGGTGCTGATGGTTCTGTGCTCAGCTCCTAACATGCAGATTAGTTTCATACCCTCTCACCTGCCCTTGCTCCCACAGCCCTGCCCCGGGGCCCAAACGCAAGCTGTACAGCGCTGTGCCTGGGAGGAACTTTGTGGTGGTCCGGTCCTACCAACCGCAAGGGGAGGGAGAGATCACCCTGTACAAGAACGATAGAGTTAAAGGTGGGTCCCCTTAGTGCCACAGTGAAATCCAACTGACCACAGCTCACTACAGCACATGTTACTCTCCACCCCAACTCACTACAGCTCACTATAGCCCCCATCCCAACTCACCACTACTCACTATAGCACATATTACCCCCCACCCCAACTCACTATAGCACATATTACCCCCCATCCCAACTCACCACTACTCACTATAGCACATGTCCTGACCATGCCTGAAGCGCTTCTCCTCTGCTCTTGTCCTGACCATGCCTGACCGGGAAAAACAGTTCACCCTCGAGGTGAACATCTCTGACAAGGGTGTCGGTGCGGTGCGCTCTCAGAGGTCCCTGGACAACAAGGTCCATCCCTGTGCTTTCTTCTCTTGCTGTCTCTCCCCCATGGAGGGAAACTACAGCATTGGCGGTCAAGCTGGCGTTTGAAGAGTGGCGCCACCTGCTGGAAGGAACTGCCATCTCGTTCATTGTCTGGACCAACCGCCACAACCTGGAGTATCTGAGGTTTTCCAAACAGGTCCCACTTTAACCTCACCTACCGACCTGGTTCCAAGAATGTTAAGCCTGACGCCCTTTCCCGACTTCACGCACCTCCCAAAGTGAATGAAGAGCCTGCCACCATCCTGCCTCCCAGTAACCTGGTCATCGCCACGCAGTTGGACATTGTCAGCACAGTGGAGGAAGCCCTGAGGGGCAGTCCTGCCCTGAACGACAAACCTGCTGATCGGCCTGAATCTGTCCAACCATAAGTCCTGGAGTGGGCCCACTCTTCGCGTCTCGCCTGTCATCCTGGGGTTAGCCATATGCTGGCCTTTTAAACAGGAGTTGGAGAAGACCCTACACTTGGTGGAAAACTATAGCTCACGACAGAACATATTACTCTCCACTGCTACTCACCACAGCTTTTTTCTTCTGGAAAGTATTCATTTGGAAGTTCCATCCATCCATTATCTGAACCCGCTTATCCTGAACAGGGTCGCAGGGGGGCTGGAGCCAATCCCAGCATACATTGGGCGAAAGGCAGGAATACAGCCTGGACAGGTCGCCAGTCCATCGCAGGGCACACACACCATTCATTCACACACTCATACCTACGGGCAATTTAGACTCTCCAATCAGCCTAACCTGCATGTCTTTGGACTGTGGGAGGAAACCGGAGTACCCGGAGGAAACCCACGCAGACACGGGGAGAACATGCAAACTCCGCACAGAGAGGCCCCGGCCGACGGGGATTCGAGCCCAGGACCTCCTTGCTGTGAGGCGGCAGTGCTACCCACTGCACCATCCGTGCCGCCCATTTGGAAGTTCATTTGGAAATACTTCAAAAACACAAAAACAGCATTTTCAAATACAACTATTCTGCTAAACAATAAAGACTGCAATTGCAAAATTGTAAGATGTGATATTGATAGGATTCAAGCAAGTGAGTCTCTCCTCCTCTTCCTCTCAGTTTTGAGTATCGGAGAAGGGGGATTCTGGGAAGGCTGCACTCGGGGGCATGTGGGCTGGTTTCCGGCCGACTGCGTGGAAGAGATCCCGGGCAAACCCAACGAGGACAGGCCACGTAAGTCACGTGCCACTGTTATGCACTGGCAGCACGTGTGGGCCACATGCATAACACACGCCATTTTCACCTGTGTTATGAGCAACTGCTTAAAATGTAAATATTTTACAAAAATCTTCCTATTTTTTAATGACTAAATTGTGTCCGTTGTTGGATGTTACTAGTAAGTTGGTATGCATATATGCCCAGTACATTTTTCTGTGACATTGACAGCTAATGTCTGGAACACTGAGTATGTTCTCAGACTGTCTGGAACATCAAGTTTGTTCCCAGACTGGGGAATGTTCTCCACCAAATACGACCTCCTGTAGTGTATTGGAAGGTTCTGGAAACACTGGATATCAGGTGGCTGTCATATTGGATCCTCCACAGGATTTGGTTGACAGACAGGGCTCAACATGCACCTCTTCAAGATAACAGGAAGTTAAGGGGTAGTACAGTTTCCAAAACAGTCCCAGTGCAAGTGAAATATGCAGATTGCTTGCAAATTTCACAATAAATTGAATGTCAATACACACAGTATGACAGAACAAAACACATGAAATGAACACATCAATTTTTAAATTATTGTTTAAAACAATTGCAGCTAACCATGAGAACATCCATTATTCTTCATTTAAAATCATTTAATGAAATAAAATAATCAAGTTTGAGCTTACCCGGCAGCTCATTCCAGGACCAAGGACCACTGTAGGACAAGCATGCTCTTCCAATCTCTGCATGTATTTATGTGTACCAGTCATAGAGGTTTATCTTTGATTATTATGATTTTTTGCTGAGAACAATTTTTAAAAAGCTATATTGATAAATGAACAGAATATTTCTTTAACACTGAAAGCACAGTAAGTAATGGGCTATCAAAGATATTTGCCTGGAGTGTTACAGCCATGTATGATGTGTGCAGTCCTCCTTTGTACAATTCAGCTGTAGTAGCTGCAGTAGTTGTACTAGCTGTGGCTTGCTGGACTAGTATTGTCTGAACAAGCTGCACCACGTGTGGCCACTCACTGCATAATCGCTGCAGAGGTGACATTTTGGCTCTTAGATTTAACCAGTGAACCGCCCTTGGGGGAAGTGGTGGCAGCTGTAAGAGGACATTCCTCTTTACCACAAGATCCTTCCTGTGTTTGGCCTGTGGAGTTTGCAGGCACAGCTAATCAGCACACTCAGTGAGGGGATAGGGACTGGAACTGGGATGTGCAGTATTTCAAATGCTGCTACATGTGCGTGGATGGAGAGCAATGTTTGTATTTCATAGTATTATGTATTTCCTCCTCCTTTTTATACATCTGTACCACCAATGAAGCAGCTTATGCCTTATACCATTTTGATTTCAGTTGATAGATACACATCTTTGGTAGGTATTTTGTAATAAATAAAGAAATTAATTCAAATGCATTTTTTGATATCCCTTATTACGCCGTTTGTTCACAACTGCGTCTAATTCAGCAAGGAAGCCTGTTGCCATGGCGATGTTGTAGTTGGGCATGCGTGTGCTGTACACACGGTGCCCGTGTGAGCGGATGTGGTGGTGGAAAGGACCCATGCGTGTGATTGGCCAGGTCTAGGATGTCATGTGACACAGTGTCAGTTCAGACCTGGGTGGGGGGGCATGCTTGAGCCTCTTCCTGACTGCCTGTAATATGCACTGTGCATTGTTACCAAGTCGCTATTAGCTCGAGCTGTCTCTGTTTTCTTTTGAAAAGGAACATCACAGCATCATTACTGCAGGCTCCCAGGCCCTTCCAGAGAGATTGGTTGCCAGATTTTGAAACTGTAATGTTTTCAAATGTTTTTAAATATACAGATTTTATTTTCTTATACCTTTGACCCAATATATTGTGATTCTGGATTGGTAATACATTCTGTTGGTATACTTTCTAAAATCAGTAGTAATTGATATATTTTTCAATATATCATAGTTATCAGATTAAGTGTCTATGTCACGTCTCAGCTGTCCCTTGAATAAAAATGCAAGGTAGTTTAATTTTATGAGACTGGTGCATGTTTAATAAATAGTTATTTTCCCTACACAAATTACAAATTCAATGTTTTAAAGGCATGATGAAATTAAAATGTACTTTTTCCTCAATTTAGCCAATTCTTCATAATCATACAAGTATGTCTACAAGTATATGTTATTTGTAATAAGTAAATGTTAATACTGTGTATTACACGGCAACTTTTTTTTTTCCATCCATTTCCTGGAAAAACAAGATTTTACATCATGTGCCAGTGGGAAATTGTGTCACTCAAATATCTTTCAATTTTCTGTTCCCCTCCCATTAATATTCTTTACACACAGTGGTGTGCATCCTTATTAACTGTCCCCCTCCCATTTTACGTCAATAAAATCATCTCCGTCCCCACCCTTCAGAAATTCCCCCAAACGATCTGATTCACTTGTGCTTTGCTGAAGCTATTGCTGCTCTAACCTCCATTCCAGCTGGTCTTTAAGTAACAACTGAATGATGTTCGAGTGTTATTTATTTATCAGTGGTATCAGTGAGGCCAGCCTTCCATTACCACAAAACAAAATCCAGAATGCCAATATTATATGGTATCTTAGTAGATGATAATGTATTTTTTTGTGCCATCTGGATCCCTTAAGTAGCAGTGTACATTGTAGCTTGCAGACAGTGTGGGCTGTGTTTGTATGGTACACAGTGTGTGTGGGGTGTGTGTGTATGATGCTCAGTGTGTGGGGTGTGTGTATGCGTGTACGGTACACAGTGCGTGGGGTTTGTGTGTGTATGGTACACAGTGTGTGTGGGGTGTGTGTGTGTGTGTGTGTGTATGGTAAACAGTGTGTATGGGGTCTGTGTTTGGTACACAGTGTGGGGTGTGTGTGTACGGTACACAGTGTGTTGGTGTGTGTGCATTGCACAGTGTGTGGGATGTATGGTGCAGTGTGTGTGGTGTGTGTACAATGCACACTGTCTGGGGTGTGTGCTGTTCACAGTGTGTGGCGTGTGTGTGTATGGTGCTCACTGTGTGGGGTTGTGTGTGCTGTTCACAGTGTGTGGCTTGTGTATTGGTGCACAGTGTGTGTATGTGTGTGTGTGTGTGTGTATGTGTGTGTGTGCTGTTCACAGTGTGTGGCATGTGTGTATGGTGCACAGTGTGTGTGTGTGTGTGTTTGTGTGTGTGTGTGCTGTTCACAGTGTGTGGCATGTGTGTATGGTGCACAGTGTGTGTGTGTGTGTGTGTGTGTGTTTGTGTGTGTGCTGTTCAGTGTGTGGCATGTGTATATGGTGCACAGTGTGTGTGTGTGTGTGTGTGTGTGTGTGTGTGCTGTTCACAGTGTGTGGCGTGTGTGTATGGTGCACACTGTGTGGGGTTGTGTGTGCTGTTCACCGTGTGTGGCGTGTGTATGGTACACAGTGTGTGTCTGTGTGTGTGTGTGCTGTTCACAGTGTGTGGTTTGTGTGTATGGTGCACACTGTGTGGGTGTTGCGCTCCCAGCCTTATTGTTGCACGAGCAGTGCATTGGGGTCTTGCTCTTGCCTTCCTCTTTTTTGGGGGGGTGTTTTCTTGATTGATTATAGAATTGACAGCACCTGCAGAACACCCTTTATAAGGTGCCCGTGATGGCTGGGAGTCAGCTCTTCACTCTGCAATCTGAGGAGTCTCCTGTTCCCTGTCCCATTGGGGTTTATTGGTTTATGAATTGAGCCCTTTTCTTTTCTTTCTCTTGCTAATAAACTCAGTTTAATTGCAATACTCAGTTTCTGCGTGCTTTATATTGCGAGTCGTCGTGTGTGAGCTGCGTGTGGTGTATGTGTATGGTGCACAGTGTGTGTGTGTGTGTGTGTATGTATGGTGCACAGTGTGTGTGTGTGTATGGTGCACAGTATATGGGGTGTATGTGCATGGTGCACTGTGTGTGTGTGTGTGTGTGTGTGTATGGTGCACAGTGTTCGGTGTGTATGGTACGCAGTGTGGGGTGTGTGTGTATGGTGCACAGTGTGTGGGGTGTGTGTATGGTGTACACTGTGTGGGGTGTGTGTACGTTACACTGTGTGTGGGGTGTGTGTATGGTACACTGTATGTGGGGTGTGTGTGTGTGTATGGTACACTGTATGTGGGGTGTGTGTGTGTATGGTACACAGTGTGTGGGGTGTGCATACGGTACACTGTATGTGGGGTGTGTGCGTATGGTACACTGTGTGTGGGGTGTGTGTGTACGGTACACAGTGTGTGGGGTGTGTGTGTATGGTACACAGTGTGTGGGGTGTGTGTGTGTACGGTACACTGTGTGGGGTGTGTGTGTGCGTACGGTACACTGTGTGTGGGGTGTGTGCGTACGGTACACTGTGTGTGGGGTGTGTGTGTGTATGGTATACTGTGTGTGGGGTGTGTGTATGGTGTACACTGCGGGGTGTGCGCGTACGGTACACTGTGTGTGGGGTGTGTGTGTGTGTATTGTACACTGTGTGTGGGGTGTGTGTATGGTGTACACTGTGTGGGGTGTGTGTACGGTGTACACTGTGTGGGGTGTGTGCGTGCGGTACACAGTGTGTGGGGTGTGTGCGTACGGTACACAGTGTGTGGGGTGTGTGCGTACGGGACTCAGTGTGTGGGGTGTGTGCATACGGTACACAGTGCATGGGGTGTGTGTGTGTGCGGTACACTGTGTGTGGGGTGTGTGTGTGCGTACGGTACACTGTGTGTGGGGTGTGTGTGTATGGTACACTGTGTGTGGGGTGTGTGTGTGCGTACGGTACACAGTGTGTGGGGTGTGTGTGTACGTATGGTACACAGTGTGTGGGGTGTGTGTGTACGGTACACTGTGTGGGGTTTGTGTGTATGGTACACTGTGTGTGGGGTGTGTGTGTGCGTACAGTACACTGTGTGTGGGGTGTATGTGTACAGTACACTGTGTGGGGTGTGTGTGTATGGTACACTGTGTGGGGTGTGTGTGTGCGTACGGTACACAGTGTGTGGGGTGTGTGTGTGCGTACGGTACACAGTGTGTGGGGTGTGTGCGTACGGTACACAGTGTGTGGGGTGTGTGTGTGCGTATGGTACACAGTGTGTGGGGTGTGTGTGTGCGTACGGTACACTGTGTGTGGGGTGTGTGTGTGCGTATGGTACACAGTGTGTGGGGTGTATGTGTACAGTACACTGTGTGGGGTGTGTGTGTACAGTACACTGTGTGGGGTGTGTGTGTGCGTACGGTACACAGTGTGTGGGGTGTGTGTGCGTACAGTACACTGTGTGTGGGGTGTATGTGTACAGTACACTGTGTGGGGTGTGTGTGTACAGTACACTGTGTGGGGTGTGTGTGTGCGTACGGTACACAGTGTGTGGGGTGTGTGTGCGTACAGTACACAGTGTGTGGGGTGTGTGTGTGCGTACGGTACACAGTGTGTGGGGTGTGTGCGTACGGTACACAGTGTGTGGGGTGTGTGTGCGTACGGTACACAGTGTGTGGGGTGTGTGTGCGTACGGTACACAGTGTGTGGGGTGTGTGTGTGCGTATGGTACACAGTGTGTGGGGTGTGTGTGTGCGTACGGTACACTGTGTGTGGGGTGTGTGTGTGCGTATGGTACACAGTGTGTGGGGTGTGTGTGTGCGTATGGTACACAGTCTGTGGGGTGTGTGTGTGCGTACGGTACACTGTGTGTGGGGTGTACTTGTGGAAAGCTGTGTGGAATCTGGGCTTCGCTCTGACACTGAGTGCCTGTGTAGGAGGGGAGGAGATGTGTTGTCTTCCTGCTGTGCGGCTCTCTCTCTCACTCTCTCTCTCACACACGCATACATGCACACACACACACACACATTTGCACACACGTGCACGCACATGCATACACATACATGCACACACATACAGACACACGTCCACACACAAGCATACATGCATACATGTGCATACACTTGTGAACATGCACATTCAAGTATGTGTACATGCACACACATGCATACACATACGCACAGACACACACATGCATAGGTGCATGCACCTGCACGCACATGCATATGCATACATGCACAAACTTGCACACACATGCATACATGCACACATGTGCATACACATGTACACATGCATATTCAAGTATGCGTACGTGCACACACACCCACGCATACATATATACACACAGACACACACATGCATACATGCACACACACAAACATATACATGCATACACGCGAACACACACTTTCACCCACACCCATAAAAACATGCACACACACTTTTACAAACATGCACAAACAACATATGTGCACACATATATGCATGCATGCACACACAACTATGCACACACACAGATACAAACATTGTAATAGTTAAACTAGTTCAATAGAGTTAAAAAAGCTAAATGACAAACAAATAGAACATGACTGATAGAACATGCATGATAAATCACACAGTTTGGTTTCATTTACATAACTATTTAGATGTGGTGAGCATTGGTTGAGCGGTCTGTCCGCGGTGTTTTAATTTATAGTGGATCAGCACAGTATTCGTTCAGTGTGTGTACTGTGTAAAGTGCTGGCTGCTGTAAAGTAGCGCACCCTCCATATTTTACGTAAGAACACAAGGGCTCGTGATGACGAGCGCAGGGCCATTCAGCCCATCGCTGTTCTATTTACAGAGTGCTACAGAGTCCTTCTGGAGCCCAGAGCCCAGAGCCACACACACCACACGCTCTAAGAGAGATCTTCAGATCATACCCTTTCATTTCATACCACATTTAAGTCCTGTGTCCACTACCAGAACCACACACCACACACATTGCACACATGACGGATAGTCAGTAACATACTGCGTTATCTTCATATGCTATCCTCTTATTTCATACCACATCCCAGCGTTATATCCACTACCTGCCAGCCTTTTCCCCTCAGTACATCTGCCAGCTGGCCTGGTCCAGTTACCCAGATATCTAGTAATTGTTTGAGCATGAGACCTTATGTTCATACAGGTTTAAAACGCCACTGCTTGTGCTAACTCAGGCAGGCTGAAAAAACGGAAATGGAGAAAACGTGCCACACATTCGGCAATGCAGATATGTTCCGTCCTGACGAGGTTGTGCGTTTCACACACTCGCGTTCATGGTTAGGGTAAGGGTTAGTCGTCATCGTAAATCTCAGCCTTGATTATTGTCAAATTATCAAAAATATTTTCCTGCCCCCAAAACCAGTGCAGAGTGTAAATGTGGAGGGATGGGGTGGGTATGGAGCAGAGGTGACAGGGCCCCCCAATTGGGTGTTCATAGTGTGCAGAAGTGCCCCCCCCCCCCCCCCCCCCCATCTCTCTGGTCCCCTTCAGCACAACACTACCCGATGTTCTTGATTGATGCATTTCCATGGAAACGTCCTCGACACCGGTTGCTATGGAGTGGGCCTTGGCATGCTGGTTTGTTCTCTCCTCTCTCTCCGCTCCCTCTGCTTGTTGTACTTTCTCCCTCTCTCTTGGCACTAAGTGTGGAGCTGGGTTTTTTCCGGTCCGCGCGTCCGCTGTTTGAGCGCTTCGCCCCGCGGAACATGGCGGCTCACCCCTGGCTCCCAGGACACCCCGAACTCTGCGGGCGCCCCTGAGCGGGGGGCTGCAGTGCCGGGAGCGTAGGGGGGCAGGGGGGGAGATTACTCAGCCCCCACTGGGAGGCACGCTAGCAGGACGGAATGGAAGGGACTCCCAGAACCAGGAAGAAAGTTCACTTTAGAGGTACCGTGAGTTTGGGGACTGGGTAACAGGGGGAGGGTGGGGGTGGTGCCAGTGATGTGATTGACAGGGGCTGTGATTTAAATGCTAGAGTCGGCAGGCTGCCTGGGTTTCTGCAGAATGTAGCCTTTCTGATAGCGTTAGGCTACTCGCTGTAGCTTGCTGTACTAGCTGCACTAGTTGTACTAGCTGTAGCTTGCTGTACTAGTATTGTCTGAACAAGCTGTACCTAGCTATACTTACCTTACCTAGCTCTGCTACCTCTACTTGCTGTATTGGCTGTAGCTAGCTCTACTAGCTGTAGCTAACTGGATTGGTGTTCACCAGGCATTGGCCTGATGTTGCTGCACAGCGAGCTCTGTATCTTCCCTCTTCTCATTTTGACAGTGGCTGCATTACTGTATTCATGAGTAAAATGTCTGAATGTGGGGATAAGATGGTGTAATGACAGAAGTAAAATCTGTTATTTTACATTACATTATAGGCACTTGGTAGATGCTCTTACACAGAGCGACATACAACAGTGCATACCCATACCTTCTGAAAAAAAACTGCTCAAGCAAGTTTTTGAAACAACTGGTAGCTGGTTGACCAGTTAGACCAGCTCCATCCTCATATGGTTTCACCAGCTCAAGCTATATTTTGAAACAGCTCGTACCTGGTATTTCAAGCTGGTCATAGCTGCATTTTACACCAGGGATAACCAGGGAGCTGAAAGACCCCAGACGGAAGTACAGTTTCAATACTAAGAAACCAGAAAGATAATGACTTGGGCCTTGTAGATTAATCTGACAATGGATTATATCTATAAGCCCAAACACAACACTAAAGACTAATATAAACGTATGTGGGAACAACAATAACCAGCTTACATCGCCAAACAAAAGTAGAAATATAACCATCCGAGTGAACAAGACAAGTAATAATGAGACACATAATTGTGAGAACTAAGAAATAACAGCTAACGGTCAATTAAAGATTTCAGGGAGGTACAGAGGGGTGGGGAGAGGTGCAGCTTGAAGAGGTACACGTCTTCAATTCTTTACCATTTTAAGATACAGTAGTATTCCTTGGCAACAAGTCCACAGTAAGTATGTCTGCTTTTAGAATTTATCTGTGGAAATTCCCGAGCTAGCTAGATCTGATGTGTTAGTGTCCGCTGCTAGCTGTCAGCGCTGTGTGCACTGGGGTGTGTTGTGTCCAGATAGCTGTGTGCACTGGAGTGTGTTGTGTCCAGATAGCTGTGTGCATTGGAGTGTATTGTGTCCAGATAGCTGTGTGCACTGGAGTGTGTTGTGTCCATAGAGCTGTGTGCACTGGAGTTTGTTGTGTCCCTAGAACTGTGTGCACTGGAGTGTGTTGTGTCCAGATAGCTGTGTGCACTGGAGTATGTTGTGCCCCGAGATCTGTACTGGGGTGTGTTGTGTCCAGATAGCTGTTTGCACTGGAGTGTGTTGTGTCCAGATAGCTGTGTGCACTGGATTGTGTTGTGTCCATTGAGAAAAGCTGTTTGCACTGGAGTGTGTTGTGCCCATAGAGGAGAGCACCGAAACACTGCACGCTAACGGTCTATAGGTGGTGCTTACAGTCTATGGGTGGTGCTTACAGTATTTTTAGTATGTTACATAACTGAAAGAAAGCCACTCTGGATATGTTTTTTAAGTGTCTGTCAAAAGGTCTTGGTCAATATTAACATCAAGGTATTTTACTACAATATTTTATTTAACAAAACAACCATCAAAATGTAGTGTAAAGGTACACATTTTCTTCCTTAATCCAGTGAGCAGAAGTTCTGCAGACAGAAACGCCTTGTTAATGAGAGACATTAGAGGAGAATGGCCAGACTGGTCAAAGGTGACAGGAAGGTGACAGTAACGCAAATGACCGCCCATTACAACAGTGGCATGCAGAAGAGCATCTCTGAACACATAACACATCTTAACTCTAAATGGATAGGCTACAGCAGTAGAAGTCTAATAAATAGCTAATTAAGTGCTTGGTGAGTGTATATCTGTGTGTCATCTCCATAGTAATGAAACTCTACGTTGTGTGCCCAAATAATATTGCCAAGGGGTAGCATATATAAAGAGAAGATTAATGGTCCTAGCACTGAGCCTTGTGGAATACCATATTTCATCACAGAGTAGCTGGACTCTTCTTCCTTTAGATTAATGGACTGTTTCATATCATATAGTCCTGGAGGCTGTCCAATATAATCTCATGGTTTATTGTATGAAAAGCTGCATTCAGGTCAAGAAGTACAAGAACTGACAGAGTTACAGTGAGCTGACAGTAATAGGTCATTAGTAACTTTAACTAGTGATGTTTCAGCTCTGTGGCCTGGTCTAAATCCTGATTGGAATATTTGAAGCATATGATTTAATCTAAGGTAAGGACTGAGTTGCTTTTCCATCGTTTTCTCCAGTAATTTTGATAGAAATGGAATATTAGAGATAGGTCAATAGTTTTCCAGCTTGCCGGGTTCGAGATTTGGTTTCTAATAACTGCCATTTTAGAGACTCTGGTACATATCCTGTTTCTAAGGATGTGTTAATGATTTTACGCATGATTTTAAGAGTTTAGAAAAGTTATTTAACCAAGATTGAAAAAAGTAATTGCTACTATAATCTGAAGGATTGCAGATTCTGATGATTGATTCTTAGTTAACTTATCTACAGTGCTAAAGATACATTTTGGGGTTATATTTATTTTGGTCAATTAGTTTAGAGAAGAAGGCAGGTCAAGCAGATGGAGTGCTTGTTCTGAAGAAGGCTATCTTTCCATGCAAGCCAAAATACTTCTAGCTCAGTTGACCGCTGTCTTCTTTAAACTGCTTCAGGGCACAGGTGGTATCATTATACCAGGGAGTATACTGTTTCCTATTCATTTTTTTTTTTACAGGTACACAATGTTTACAACATTGACACCATATGATGGTACTAGATGATCTAAAGTATGTTTATGGTAGTTAATGGGCCCACAAACATTCTTTACAAAACCAACAGTCATATCAACATGTATGTTGAAATCACCAACAATCACAACTTTATCTGCACAAATGACAAGGAATGACAACAATTCTGCAAATTCTTTCAAAAAATCAGAATAAGAAAAAAGAAAAAGACTGCATCTTACCACTTATTTTAGCTGGGTCATTCTGTACAAAGTTCATTGTAAGAATTTTTCGATTTAGATTAAATCTAGAACACAATAAAATGTGCAAAAAGTGAAGGGGTCTGAATACTTGCATCTTGCTCAAGGACACTGCATCCTACCTGGGCATTGAACCAGCAGGCTGAGTTATAAGCAGTATCCGAAACCATTGTGCTTCTCAACATTATACCTCTCGCTCTCTCTCTCTCTCTCTCTCTCTCTCTCTCTCTCTCTCTTTCTCTCTCTCTCTCTCTCTCTCTCTCTCTCTCTCTCTCTCTCTCTCTCTCTCTCTCTCTCTCTCTCTCTCTCTCTCTCTCTCTCTCTCTCTCTCTCTCTATCTATACTTTGGAGACTGATGGTGTTTCTGAGTGTGTAGTGTTTTACATTTTCCCAGAGACTGTTCCTGTGGTTTAGCTGCTCTTGAATATGTTCATCTTTGTGTGTGGGAGTCAAGTGCCTTAGTGTCCCTTATAGGTGTCTCCACTCTGCTGTGCTGTACATTCCTTTCTACTGTAGTTTCATGTCTCCCATCTGGTGAGCTTTGAGGTATTCCCATGAAGGCCGGAATGCAAGTATTTGATAAACAATCATCAGTATATAGTGGGGTGAAGCCTACTGATGGTACTGACTTCCCAGCAGTCGACTGAAGGACAGAATGTATGAAAAGCCATTAGCAGTGATAGCTCTCACACTTTCAGTCAAGTGCTTTGTTTTCCCACATAACCCTGCTGCCTGTGTTTTAATAGAAGAAACCGTTATACTACACGGCTGTCTATGTTTAATATGGGAAACCATTACAGAGCATTATGCAGCAGCAGGCTTGGGGTTTCTGTACTTGTGTGTACAACAGGCCACAACTGGCTGTTGTGGACACATCCACCCCCACCCCACCGTCATTTGGGCTGAGGTCCCTGGAACTCTGTGTTTGGTCCCAGGAACGAAGATAGGGCTTAATGTGTGTCAATGGCAGGGAACAAAGAACAGGTGTTTGAAGATGTTTTGCTTCTATCAGTGATTGAACGTGACCCTTTTTCGTCCTGCAGAAACCAGAGCGGACAGATCGGACAGGAGGAAACTCTTCCGAAACTACACCGTGGGGTCCTATGACAGCTTTGATGCTTCCAGGTAAGGGCAGTCTACTTGTAGATGTGGCATATGGGATCTCTGTTCTGTACTGAGAATGACGCAACATCAATCCATTTCAATGTCATTGGCATTGTGTCATGTAGAAACACGTGGGAACTTCTATTCAGACGCTGATAACCACAACTGTCCATGAAGTTGCAGTAAACATGACCAGGATGATATTTTGAAGGCATAGCAGAGCTGTCGTATTTGCTGCCTGTTAGGCTAGAGCCGTGTAGGTTGTGAATTTCATATGAAGCACTTATAGCATCTGCTATTCCTAGGTGGTCTCCTATTAAAGTACTAACCAAGCCTAGACCCTACTTAGCTGCCCAGATTAGATGAGACGGAGTGTATTCAAGGTTGTATAGCCCTAACCAACCTGGATAATCAACACTGTAACAAACTGGAAAGACCATATTGCAATGCTAATTACCTATCATCTATTTTGATTATATATTGAGCTCCATACATTTGGGACAAAGATATACTGTAGTTTTTGGCTCTGTTCTCCACAGTTTTAGATTTGTAGCAAAAAAATGGTTACAGATTCTCTGTTTTTATTAAAGGGTTTGTAAATATTCCGGTCATTCTGGTTTCACTGTTCCTGTTGCCTTTCATGTTTTATCAATGAAAGTAGTGTTCTCTTTGTTGCATATCCTTTGCAGGCAGACTGCTTGAAGTCTGTGACCAATTGACATTACCACAGGTGCTGAGTATCTCCTCTGCCTATAATCTGTTTATACATATGTAATGTGTACAACATGCAGTTCAGTCTTATATAATTAAATGCATATACTGTACAGTGTAAGCAGAATAATAATATCTGTTGAAATTTCAGTGTTCTAACCAGGTATATTTCTGCTGCTTCTAGTTCCATATTTTTAGATTCTTGCTGAGGTCAGCGTTTACTTTCAGTGTACCTCCTGCGCTAAAATATAAACATGCTTTTTTGTTGCCATTTTTCTTCTCTGAGATAGCAAGTCCTAACCAATTATGTCTGTCCAATTAAAAGCTTTGAAGATCTGAACTAATGTAAAAGACTAGCTAGCTAGCATTTTAAAAAGATGGTGCTTGTCTGAAAGTATGAATGCTCATTATTACTCTGGTTCATAATGAACATATTTTAGTGCTTGGTTAGGTGCGAGGTACTGCTAATTTAGCTGTTTTATGCTCTCTATGTGTAACAGACCCTTCCAGGAGCATATTGTCAGCAGGGCATCCATTGTCCTTGAAAAGTTTGTGAATTTGAGGGGAAAAAAGAAGGTTTTGATAGTTCTTGAAAATGGACAGTGCTTGAATCCCCAGTTGAATGTGTTGTGCAAAAGTGGCAATTGAAGTTATTTTCATGGGGTTCAGTTGTATAGCTTGTTGTGGATACAAGAGAGTGCTCAAGGACTCAAATCCATGCTAGGTCCTGTATGAAAAAGTAGCAGCAGGAATGTCTTATTTCTTTGGGCCATTATTACATAACATGATATATGCTGTTTTGTGTTGCACCATTCTCTGCAAACTCTAGACTGTTGTGTGTGAAAATCCCAAGAGGTCAACAGTTTCTGAGTTATTCAAACCACCCTGTCTGGAAATCATTCCATGGTCAAAGTCACTTAGATCACATTTATTCCCCCATTTGATCTGAAAAACAGCTGAACCTCTTGACCATGTCTGCATGCTTTTATGCGTTTAGTTGCTGCCACATGATTGGCTGATTAAATATTTGCATTAACAAGCTGGTATACAGGCCTACCTAATAAAGTGCTCAGTGAGTGTATTTTCTAACAATCTGAATTAGTGTGAAACATCTATAAAACAGCTGCATAAGCAAGGTGGTCTGTGAAATAGAAATAAACTTTTCTGTATTACCACATTGCTTATGATGGTAAGTCATCAACACACAAGCTGATATGATCACATAAATGCACCAGTAGACTAGCTAGTAACTACTTGCGTTGCTATTTGACTATTTGTTACTTCCCTCTAAAACGCCATTGATGCTGGTAGTGTATAATTGGTATACTACTTTAAACTGACCATTGGTCTCAACCCATTTTCATTGGCTAATTTGAATAATCAATTGGCAGATTAACACATATTATTTTTCATATTAGAAAAATTGTAATCACAGTCTACACTTAACTACACCTGCTCATGCTTACGGTATTCCTTGAGGAATTGGATTGAAAACTTTTTTATCTCATCTGACTGTATATTATATTTTTTATAGACAGTCGATACAGATATTAATGTTATGCAGGCATGGGGAAAATATTGTTTCAAAGATGGGGAAGAAATTGATTGTGATGTTTCCTGAAAGCTTATCCCTCATTAAATAGTCCAAATCAGCAAGGCCTTGGGACATCCCCTGACCTACCCGATATGACTCGCACCCCTGTACGCTGAACAGTGAATACACACTGAACACGGCAAAACCGCCAGGCACAGGACCCGCCTCCCTCAATCGGCCGCTTGTGGGTGTACAGTGCGTTTTTTGACTGTCGGTGGTGTTTGTTAAATTTCAACCGGGTTCAATGTTATGTTTCCATTGTCCAGTTTTATTAAAACTTAAAAGTAAAATGCATATATTACTATATGTATGTATTCTGTGAGACTGGAAAGGGGTACTTTATTCATTAACTTTATTAATTTTTATATCAACTAGGTTACATTCTCACTATAGGGACTATAGGGACTATAGGGATCATTATAGGGACATCACGGAGTATTGTTTTTATTATTGTTTGCATGGATTCATTTAAGAAGCCCGTTGTGACTGGTGCAGTGTAGCAACATGTGACCAAAACCTATTGGCCAGAACAGGTCAGCCAGCCAGCTTTAGTGCTGGTATCCTTACGTTTAACATGGGACTTGTGGTTTACAGCATAGCAAAGATGCTGTTTGTATTGATCCAAACAAGCTTAGCCTGCTATAGTACTGGTTTTCCCTTCAATTAAATGTGAAGGTAGATACATTGGGCCTCATTTATCAAATGTGAGCTGAAGGAAATTGACCGTAAATCCTTCGGAAATGCATTTGCACAAATAATGTGGGATTTATCAAAGTTATCAGATGTCAGTTCTTTGTAGGAGCCGAATTAACTTCACGAGAGGTCTCAGCTGTTCGCATTGTGTGCGGAAATGAAAGCGCACGGATGTAAAGCGTGCTTTGTGCATTTATTATTCCATTAATTATTAGTTTATTTTGATTTAGAATGGCAAACTTATTTTTATATGCCAATTGAATCTTGAATTATTCATATCATATAAAAAACGCAACAGGATTCAATATTAAAATTAGTGATGTTTCATTCCAGTAATCCTGATTAATTAACGCTCAAGTGGAGTGCTCTTTCCATACTTTGGAAAGAGTGCATCTTCAAAGGCTGAGACGATTTCTTTGGTGACGCTCACAAAAGAAACAACGAACAATAACGGCTGATTGCCATGGTGGTGTCACCAAAGGCTTGGTGATAAACTTTTACCAGCTTTTTCACTGAAAAATAACGGAGGCGGTGCCACCACCTGTTGAAGCCACATTCAGTCTGTCTTCACCATTACAATCTGCTCAATTAAGCAAATGTTTGATTATCTGTTTGTTGCATCATTTAATTAGATTAACAAGCTTTGGGGGGTTGGGGGGGCCATCAACCTGTTCACCCCAAGTAAGGTGTAACTGTTTGGAGTCTGACTTGCTTCAGTTCCTGACTAATAAAGCTTGTTGAGCTTGAATTCTATTTGTGGTCAGTTTCATGATGCACCACGCCACGCTGCAATATGTAATGAGCCGTAATTACTACTTGGTGAAATCAAAATGTATAAGAATTCACAAGGTGACCCCAAACTTTTGAACGGTAGTGTAAAATGATGCGTAACGTTTGGATTTTATTACATAAGTAGCACAAACAAACGTAACCTATTTGAATCTTGATGTTTTACGAGTGATTTGTCCATTTAATGTTAGTGCCACGTCCGTGACTTTTTCCCATTGTTTTTTCTTCTTTCTATGTGCTCTCTTACTCTGTGCTCCCCAGTTTCAGTTTTTTCTATTTTCTTTGCGTTTCGTGTGTTTTGTCCCATCGCTTTCCGTCGTCCTGTTAGTCTGTTCTGCCATTCATTCCTTTCACCCGTTCTCTCCCTGTTAAGTGTCTCCTTATTATTTGTATTTTCTTCCTGTCCCAGCTGTTTCTCGTTGTCTTTCATCATCTGTTCCCTAGCCCCCACACCTGTTAATCGTTTTGTTCATTTGTCAGTAGATTTAAGCCTTCCTGTTTGTTCTTTTGTTGCTAGTTCATCAAGTCTGTTACCTTCACTGTACCCATACCCTATTATTTCCCTTCTGGTTTCCGGTTTGTTTTTTATTTTTATTATTATTATTATTATTATTATTATTATTATTTATTATTTCTTTATTATTATATATTTTTTTGGATTTCCTGATTATTATTGTTTTTATCTCTGTCTAGCTTTGGACTACCTGGTTTTTTGTACACTACCTGCACTTTGGATTACTCTCTTAATCTGCATGCTATATTAAAGCCTGCCATTCTGTACTATATCCCTGATCTGAACTTGGTCTGTCCCTGTTCCCTGACAGACCAGTTTCAGCAGAAATATTAATATCAGGGCAGAGGAAGTTGAAACACAGGAGTGAATGGCAAGTGAATCCTCACTTGAGTGAGAGGGGAAATTAATACGCAGTGAAAACTTTTTTTTTTTTTTTTACAGATCTTCACGATTCACATGAGTCATTGATTTGGGTCTGAAAATACGGAAAATAGACAGAAAATCACATCCCTGATGAATATTACAGTCAGCTAGCGTTAACTATTGGTGTTGCATAACAGTTATGGATCAAAATAAATTATCTTACCTGTTATGTCCTCTGCTTCTGCTCATCAAATGTCATTTAAGTTGAGCTTGACACAAAGTTTTCACAGGCGGCATGCTTGACACCAATTACGAATTGGAAAGGGGTCTAGAGACAGCAGGTTTTCATGATATGATATGATACAGAGAATTGACTTCACGTTCTTCAAATTATCTTCAAATTATTATTATTATTTTTTTCTTTTCTTATTATTGTCATTATTATTATTATTATTATTATTATTATTACTACTACTACTATTATGAATTGTATGATTTCAAATGTCAGTAGTGCTCAAAACTCTTTTCCAAATTGTCATATATATATTTCATAGAATTGTGGGAATTAGTTTAAAAAGTCTGAATATTTGGAGAGCCCCCATCTGTCTTTTTTCTGTCTTTCTTTGCTGGGCCGATCACATCCCTAATCGTTAGGAGGAGTCGGTCTCGGTCTGTGTAAATGGCAGGGAGGAACGAAGATTAGACTGCATGTGCACGACACTGAATCACGTTTCCCCTAATACCTTACCTTTTACAGGTGAATGGGAAAGGGGGGTCTGTAGCTAAACCAGAGGATGCAGATTAAAAGCTTAATTTTTGTACGGCTTCATTATGCATTGTCATGCTTCATAATTGTGTCAGGTGATATATAAAAATTAGGAAGGAGACTGATTGAAAGTAGGCTACATAGCTAATATTATTGTTATTATTATTTCATGCCAGAGTCGTTCATCAGCAGGCTGACATTTTAATAACCTTGCTCTGACAAAACCATGGCGTCCTCTAAAAACAGATTATGTTACCACGGCAACCCGGCATGCAGCGATACCGTGTCCTGCGCTGCATGATGCGGTTTTTTTTTTTTTTATCCAGTTCCAGTTTCTCCACATTGGAATATTACCAGGGCAATGCCCCACATTCCCACGTGCACGTTTCCTGATGCTGTTCCCTTAAGCACGGAGAATGTGTTCACGGCACGTTTGATGAAGATAGATCACAGCTGCCATACACATTCACACCGGCATCGAGAATCTTACCAAACAGGCTGTAGCCTACGATGAAGAATATTTCGATTGAAATGTTGTGCTCTATAAACTGACTTCACGTGTAGGTTAGATTGCAGTATATTACGAAATTGTAATCGCATAGCCTTCATCTCATACTGAGTTAGACGTACATTTACCCCTTAATTTCAAAACTCTCGGGGACATGTATCTGCGCTACTTTGCAGTTCTATGATTCCCCTACGGAAAGAATGATTACATTTACCGAAACCACCCCGTAGATATATATGGTGGCTGCAGGTACTGGCAGTTTTACACTTTAGCTTTTGTCGCGTTTGTTCCTTAGTTAATTGAGTTATGTAAATGCTTAGCACCGAAGAGTAAAGCTTGGCTTCTGACGCTGAGACAAGATGCTCCCTATTAGTTGAGTGGGCTGTCAAAGCGGTCATATGCGCTGCAAGCAGCGTGCAGAACTGGAGAGAGAGAGAGAGTGCGAGGGAAAGAGAAGGAGGGAGAGAGAGAGCGAGCGAGGGAGGGAGAGAGAAATTTGTAGAAGGAGAACTGAACCTATGATTGTCTCAGATTTTCATATTCTGTGACTCGAACTGGAGGCATAGGGGTTGAAGAAAATGGATTAACAGCACAAGCAATAATATGGAACAATATAATTTATAAATAAAACCAACGAGCTATTAATTACCGGATTTTTTTCATTCTCAGATTGCGCGGTTGGCTCCAGTCGAGCCTACCGCCTCAGCTTCTGTAGCTGTGAAGGATTTAATGAATGAGGATGCCATTCCTTTCGCGACAGACTTCGCCGCTCCACGCCGCACCGCCACCCCGCTGGTGACCGTGGGGACGCGCTTCCATTCACCAGCATGTGTGCGCGCTAATGCTGCCAGCGCCTTTCCGCGAGATTCTGTTTTGCTACCCGGTTTCTCCGCGTTGATTTAGTCTAATTTGGTCGGTAATGTTTCTCTTCAGCGTCACACCCTCCCGTAGGTCCGGGCCTCCTTCTGTCATTTCCCCGGTGACGGCTCCGTCTTCAGCAGCAGAGGTGGTGTCGTTTTTAGGAAGTGGTCGCCGGGCTGGCGGCGTTGTCACACTGTTAATCTGAATGAATGATTAATATCCCGGCCAGTCCGTGCCTGTCAGGATGAACCTCCACTCGAGTCGAGCTGCTGTGGCCATGATGAGGATGATGGGCTGTAATAACGGTCGCTATGCGCGGAATTTTCTCCACAGTGACTGCGTTATTGACGAGAAGACAGTGGTTCTGCAGAAGCGGGACAATGAGGGATTCGGGTTTGTGCTGCGAGGTGCCAAAGGTAGGAGAAGTGTGTGTGTGTGTGTGTGTGTGTGTGTGTTCATGTGCGCATTTCGTGTGTGCATGCATGCTGTGTGTGTTTGTGCCTTATGTGTGTTTGTGTGTATGTTTGCGTGTGCGCTGTGTGTTTGGGTGTGTGCTTGTGCGTGGGTGTGTGTGAGTGTATGCATGTGTGTATGTGTGTCTGTGATTATGTGTGTGTGCATGTGTGTACATGAGTGTGTGTGTGTGTGTTTGTGTTTGTGTCTGTGTGAGTGAATGCTCTCCTTAATTGACCTCCTGTGTCCTGGCAAACCACCCACCATTTGATTCTGTTGCTAAATATTAAATGTACCTGGAAGTTTAGACACTTGCACACCCCACCTCCTCCCTCACAGTCCTGTACTCTCTCAACACTGCACCTCCTCCCTGACACTGCTGTAGTCCCCCAACACTGCACCTCCTCCCTGACACTGCTGTAGTCCCCCAACACTGCACCTCCTCCCTGACACTGCTGTAGTCCCTCAACACTGCACCTCCTCCCTGACACTGCTGTAGTCCCTCAACACTGCACCTCCTCCCCGACACTGCTGTAGTCCCCCAACACTGCACCTCCTCCCCGACACTGCTGTAGTCCCTCAACACTGCACCTCCTCCCTGACACTGCTGTAGTCCCCCAACACTGCACCTCCTCCCTGACAATGCTGTAGTCCCTCAACACTGCACCTCCTCCCTCACAGTCCTGTACTCCCTCATCACTGCACCTCCTCCCTCTCCTACCCCAGCACACACACTAATACACACATATACACACATACCCCACCACATACGCACATACACACATACACACATGCCCCAGCACATACACAAATACACACATATGCACACATACCCCACCACATATACACATATGCACCCATACTCCAGCACATACACACATACACACATACACACACATACCCCAGCACACACGCAAATATACACACATGTACAAATACCCCAGCACACACGCAAATATACACACATGTACAAATACCCCAGCACACACACAAATACACACATATGTACACATACTCCACTACACACACAAATGCACACATATGCACACAGATACGCACAGACATGCAAATACACACATATGCACACATACACTCGCACACATGCAAATACACATATATGCCAGCACATACACACATATGCACACATACACGCGCACACACGCACATACACACATACGCACCCATACATGTGCTCAGATGCCAATACACATAAATTCACACACAAGCCCACTTTTCCTTGTGTTTTTTTCATTTGCAGATACCAACATTGAGAATATTGAATGCCATTTGATAAGTGATTGTTCATGCTTAATTTAATGGCTTGTTGTATAATTTGTTAGCAGCATTGTGAAAAGAATGTGTCTCCACGACTGTTACATTTCCTTCACACCATTTCACAGTTCACCGCTCCCTCTTCCAACAGTACAGTTTGAGCCTGTACCGAGTACTTGTTTTGCATTGTTGAAGTAAGGGATGTAATTTTTTCTTCATATTGACAACCGAGACGGTGGGCGGGTAAAAGTGAGCATGACGGGGGCTTATGATGACAGAGTATCGTTGGGCTGCCCGTGGTGGCGGCCCGTGACTCCCGCACTCACCTCCGCTGCGAGGTCACGCCCGCGGCCATCTCACGCAGTGCAGCTGAGTATCGCAAGTGTCACTCCTCACCGCTGGGTTTGAGCCGCAAGGACAAAAAAAGAGAATATCCGTTTCCTGGGTGTAGGAGGTGGATGAGGCATGGCAACGCAGCGACTGTCCGGTGATAAGAATATGAGAAGAACACGAGAAGAACATGATAAAACGCCTTTAAAGAGCCCTGTGGATATAGTAGTATAGATGCAAAACATAAATGTTTGCTGAACATTTAGCTCTTTCATGTTTTTAAATGGTTGTGTCTGTACAGGACTGTGTGTATTTAGCCCAACAGGTTCTGTGGCCTGTTGTACGTCGCTCTGGATAAGAGCGTCTGCCAAATGCCAATAATGTAATGTAATGTAATGTGGCCATTAAACTCACCCCCACTGCACCCCCTCCTGTCTTTCTGACCAGCCCCTGTGATGTCACTGTGATGTCAGTCAGCACAGCCCTCTGTGTCCTTAGAGACTCTTTCCCAGGTGCATCCACAGCTGTGAGAAGGTGCAGGCATTAACTGTGCGATTCTCCCTTTCTCTGTGGCCTTGGCCCCTGATCCCCCCCAGCTGACACGCCCATCGAGGAGTTCACGCCCACCCCGGCGTTCCCCGCCCTGCAGTACCTGGAGTCCGTGGACGAAGGGGGAGTGGCCTGGCAGGCGGGGCTCAGGACTGGAGACTTCCTCATTGAGGTAGGGAGAAGGGTAGCTGAACCTCTTCAATGGTGCGATGGAGAAAACGATAGTTACTTTACATTACATTACAGTTATTTAGCTGACGCTTTTATCCAAAGCGACATACAGTTGATTAGACTAAGCAGAGGACAATCCCCCTTGGAGCAATTCAGGGTTAAGGGCCTTGCTAAAGAGCCCAACAGCTGCACTGATCTTATTGCAGCCAACATTCAAGGTCCCAGTCATGTACTTTAGCCACTAGGCTACAGGCTGCAAAACGTTATACCTAAACCTGGAGGATGGGGAATTCCTGATAGTGGAGTGGGGATTTTGATTCAAGTTCAGGGCCTGTACATTTGCAAAGCTGTTTGGAGTCATCTCTGAAGCAGGCTGAACAGAATCATCATTTTATGACAGTTCAAATTCACCGGTGCCTGCAGAATCTTCTTTTCAATATTGCTTTTAGAAATGAGTTGTCCAGGGAGTAATGCAAATTATTTCAGCACTTGTGCAGGTCTTTAATTGGAGATTGCTCCTGCAGATCACTTGGGGAATTTTCCATAATCTGGCCAGGTTGTGCCTGGACTCGCAAGAACCCACACTAATGACCACGCTGCCTACTTTACATTGAACAGCTTCCAAAAGGTGGTGCTTCTACAGTAACTAAAGGAAGACTTGTGCCCCCTTATTCGCTTAGCAGAACGAGGGGGCATAACTGGAAATTAGCAAAGGAGAAATTTCACACGAGACATTAAGGAGACTATTATGTACACAGAGAGTGGTCACTGTGTGAAATAGCTTGCCAGGACATGTTGTGGAGGCAGAAATGCTGGGGGTTTTCAAGACCAGGCTTAATACAGTTCTGGACACTATTTTGTTTTTAGGCAAACTAAGCAGTAGGTAGGTAGTAGGTTTGAAATGAAACAATGAATATGAGGTTAATATGCAGACTGTCAGCTTTAATTTGATGGTATGTACATCCATGCTGGGTGATTTGTACATTTCAGATTTACCAACTCTTTTGTGACTAGTTTCAGGCAACAAGTATGGCAAAAAAACGAAAAAAAATGGCATCACTGTCCAAATACGGCCTGCAGTGTATTATTTTAATTGATGTTGTATGAGTATTTTTAAACTCAAGATCATTGGCTCATTGTCTTTTCCCTTTAACTTCATACACACGCCCAGTTATGTGCATGTGGCCTGGTTAATATATGTAGGTAAAGGGATAATAAAGTAAGAATGTAAGAATGTAAGAATGTTCCTAATAAAGTGCTCAGTGAGTGTATATTGAAATATATGTACTTTCTACTCTTGAAAGGGCAACAACAGCTATATCTATATATAATATAATGTAATATAATATAATATAATATAACAACACATTTCTATATTTACAAGTATTTCTCCACATGTTCAAAGTGAATGCTGGGGTGGCCAATATGTCGACCAGTCAATCGCAGAGGCATGCTGGTAGATTGGCATTTTAATAAACAAAATTCATCAGTTAAAATTTTAATTCTTGCCGTTTTCATCGATCTTCCCTGCTATTTTGCCTGACAGACAGGTACACTTTGAAATATGTCCAATCTGCTGCTTTTGGGGCCCTGTAGAATTATATGAAGTATGCTAATTCATTATATAGACACGACTGCGTACTCAAAAATTGTGGTATGGTAGCGTTAATGTCCAATATTACAATAGTATTTAGCAATGCATTTTATATGGGACAGAACAGTTATGGTGGTGATACAAAAAAATAGTGGTTGCAGACTAAAACATCTAATTGATTGTATTGTGGATTTCTAATTGTCGGATTACTTTAGAAAAATGCTAGATTTACTGAATAAACTCAATTCAGAACCTAATTCATGATATTGTGATTTTTAGGTATATTTATGACATAGTGAAAGGGTACATTCAGTTTGCTAATTTGTCTTTGCTAGGTTAGCAAAATTGGCTTTGAAATATTACCGCATGACGTCTGAACGATCAGTGTCAAAACCAGGAATAGCACCAGGAACACAATCCGCAGTAGTTGTTCTCCCTTTCCCAATCTATGTTGCCAAAGATAAGCCCGTCATCTCCGTTGCAGGAGAGGTGAAACAGTCAGAGCTGAGCTGCAGAGGCTTCCTGTGAGTGTGAGTGGAAATAAAAACTCTTAAGATTTAAGAACAATCCAAACAATGCAGAAAGAGCTGCATTTAGAGAAAGAGTACAGCTGAGAGGAGGTAGATGAGTAAGGAAAAGGGAAGGCATGGAGAACACTTGTATATACGTATGTTGAGATACATGCTACTGCAGTTGACCATCTCCTTGCCTGTGGAATGATAACGAGGGAAGCTGAGTAAAGAGGGCAGCCAAAGTTCAGCCGCTTCACAGTAGCATCTATTATATAATCCAAACCTTCAGAGAAAATGGCTAATTTACTGCCATCTCAGCTACTGTAACACTGGAGTGCCCTACTCTGCTCTCTTACCTGTTTCCACTGGAATGCTGAATGGAGCTGAGTGAGGAAATGTATTATGTAAGAAAATAATAATTTGGGAGTTGTATTCATATTTTGTAAAAATGGAGAACGGTAGCCCAACAGTACAACAGTAGTTCTAACCATCCTTCGATGCAACATAATATGAAGGAAACAAGCCAAACATGTTCTTTTTGAAAGGAATTCAAGATGAGTCAAAGACAAGCACTTTGAATGTGCAATATTTCTATGTTTTGGGGGTTATGTATTTCTGGAGTATGTAGTACATGCTATTTGATGGTCTAGTTTTCCAGTTTTTCTGTGTTTCACTGATTTACTGCATTTCTACAGTGATATAAGCATTGGGGAAGCGAGGATTAAGTATAATAAGTTAATGTTCTGAATCCAGCGTTTCCAACAAACATTATCCTTGCTAAGATGTTAATCACTCTAAATACTGAACACAAGTGGTATTGCGTGCCAGAACCCCTCCCTTTACCTACATATAAAATAGACATTACGTGATTTCATTTCATAATTATTATTGAGAATGACAATTATCAATTAAATCTCTGATAGATCAGTCTGCAGTAAACTGGCGGGATCAAACAACAAGTCAAAAGGAAACTTATATTCATTCATTAAGAAACAGACAGTTGAAATGTTAATCATACATTCTTCATTGAATGTTGGCTTACTACTTCTAATTTACACAACAGGAGACATTAGACAGGACATTCAATTGCAAATACCAGATAAGAGAGCGAGAAACAGATAAGCCAGATCTTGCCGAAGTATTACCCCAGGAAGCAGCCCAGCATAAAAAAAAATTAAAATCCTTCTCCAGAAATCCAAATTCTAACTCGCAAGCCTGTTCCTGCAGCCATCCTAAATATCTTAGCCAGGCTACCCAAGGATGCTTGCCCCTGATTGGGTGATGCCGAGTTCATGTGTAGAAGGAAGGGGGTGGGGAGACTGGTTCAACAATCATTATCTATATAGGCATTCAATGAATGCTTTCAATTGAAAATAACTGATTGCATTCAAACTTAAAGTGGGGATAAAGGAAATTCTGGCGAGGCCCTGCCCTGGTTCTGGTGTTTCTTCAGTCACAAGCTATGCAGGAGCTCAGGCCCATAGATTGCAGGCCTATATTAGGGTGTCAGTGTGGCTTTGATGTCAGAGGACATCAGCATTCCTAGAAGCAGTACATCTTGCCCCATCAAATTACCCTGGCCCTAATCTAAACACCACATATCTTACATAAGTAATCCAATTTTTTTGAAGATAATATTTTAGCTTGACACCAAACATAAGTTAATCTTCATTGAAGAAGCAGTAACTATCCTCACCAAACGGTGGAGCCTCTCTCACCCTGGGCCAATATAATGTCATGGCACATCTGCTCTCTTCAGGTCTTCAGGTCATGCCTACTACATACTACATACTACAGTATGTTTCTGCAATGAAGATTCTGAAATCTTTTTTCTTGCACACTACAGTACTCCCCATTCCTGAATGCTACAGATTAGTTTTTCTCAGCGTGGTGGTGGAAGGGAAATGAAATAAATATTATTATTGTGTACTGTTTTACTTTTGCACATTTACATAATGTATGTACAGTAGAGATTATAGTAGTACTGTATGTTGTTGTTGTTATTTATACTCAAACCACCCTGTCTGGCAGCAACAATCATTCCACAGTCAAAGTCACTTAGATCACATTTCTTCCCTTTTCTGACATTGGGTCTGAAAAACAGGTGAAGCTCTTGACCATGTCTAGATGTTTCTATGTATTTAGTTGCTGCCAAATGATTGGCTAATTAAATATTTTCATGAACAAGCTGGTGTACAGATCTACCAAATGAAGTGATCTCTGAGTGTATACAGGTTATGATAAAGCATATTGTTACCGATTCATTAACAGGTTTTATTTTTTCTCACCAGTGTGTAATGGGTATTCAGTGTTTGATTTAGATGGAAGATAACATGCTTTGTGCATCAAAGATATATAGATCAGTGTGTGTGGTTTCTGGAAAATGGCTTATTTTTTGTTGAGTAACTACAGCAATACGAGACAAATTTTGATGAAACAGGAGGAAACATGAGCAATTTATGCTGCCCCTAGGTTTATGTACCGAACAGCTTTGCTGGCCAATTGGCAGCATGGGTTAGTGTTCCTGGCTGTTTGCTAAAGTCCTGTTGATGTCTGAACAGAATGTGAGCATAGTAGCTTCGTAAAATAATACTGCTCAACCCACCACAAAAATAAACCATAATTTCCCCATAATCAGGGGGAGCTTAGTATCGACAGCTGACTTTCATAAGCTCGAAAGAGCATCTCTAAATATTAAACTTAAGTGCCCCTATTAGGTGAGTGTAGTGATTAAGCCCATTTCCAATTTTAGATTTGTATTAAGAAGATAAAAATATATAACTCAGCTATTCCTAAATTCCATGGGTGTAATTGTGAGTTGGCCTACACCTGTGTTAAGTTGGAGTGAATCACATAATTTCTGCATAAAGTCAACAGTACTTCTGCATTTCTACAGTACTCAAATATGAGCACCACAGAGCTTATCAGTAGAAATATACAGATCAGAAGATTAGTTTAAGGATAAGAATTCGCACTGAAAAAAGAAAGGCTGTAAATATCCGGGAGCATTGTCAAGATGATAATAAAGTAGTGGAAAATGTATGGTGCCACAAAGACTGCCTGGATTGGGCTGTCCCTTCAAACTGAATGATCAGAAAGAAGGAGACTGATCAGAGAGTCTTGCAAGATGCCAGCTTTGAAAAAGCTACAGGTATTCATGGCCAAGACTGGAAACCTGGCCCTGCTGTGGAAAAGTGTGTGCGCGTGTGTGTGTGCGTGTGTGTGTTTGTGTTTATAGATGTCTCACATATAAAAGAAAATAATTATTAGCAAGGCTGTGCAGTGTACTGTGTGTATGCAAGATTCCCCATAACAACATAACAGCAAACAGCACAACCTGGACACTGTCTGCACAGTGAAAACATACAGTGAACACCCTCAGCACAGTGGACACACACAGTGAACACACTCAGCACATTGAACACACACAGTGAACACGCTCTGCACAGTGAACACACACAGCACAGTGAACACACACAGTGAATACACTCTGCACAGTGAACACACACAGCACATTGAACACACACAGTGAACACGCTCTGCACAGTGAACACACACAGTGAACACACACTGCACAGTGAACACACACAGTGAACACACTCTGCACAGTGAACACACACAGTGAACACACTCAGCACAGTGAACACACACAGTGAACACACTCAGCACAGTGAACACACACAGTGAACACACTCAGCACATTGAACACACACAGTGAACACGCTCTGCACAGTGAACACACACAGCACTGTGAACACACACAGTGAATACACTCTGCACAGTGAACACACACAGTGAACACACTCTGCACAGTGAACACACACAGTGAACACACTCAGCACAGTGAACACACAGGCTGGACACAGTGAGCCTTTCTCAGAGCGCTTGTTCCTCGGCTCCAGGCCCGATACCTCGGGCTGGTGACACCCTGCGGGGGCTTGCTGTTTGGGAGGGGGTTCTGGACCATCCTTTCATTCGGGGGGGAGAGGGGTGGAGGCTGGGCCAACCCTCCGGGCCAATGCCCCACTAACTCACACCTGTCGCTCAGTCTCCCGCCACCAGGCCTCATCTGTGACCCACTTACCATACTGAAGTTAACGGGACTGGTTGGCATGGTAACAAGGCTTCTCTACTGCTCACAGGCTTCAGAGAGGTCAGATGTCAGATATCCAGCAGTGTCATAAGATGGCTACTTAGCTCTGAACTCATATTGGCCTCAGTTTTTTCCTTACCCGTTACATAGGCTGGAGTATAGCAGAACTGCCGGCCAGGGAGATACTATAGCAAGGGCTGCAGGGAACAGGGCCGACTCATTCAGATCTCCTCCACCGAACAACACAATCTTCAGCCGTGAGAAGCAGGGCCTTATTCACCAGCCCCACGCTGAACGGCCACAGCTCCCAGCCACCATCACCAAGCTGCAGCCAGCCACGCCCTGTCCCTGTGGGGCCACGCCCTGCCCTGGTGGGGCCACGCCCTGTCCCTGTGGGGCCACGCCCTGTCCTGGTGGGGGGGGGTCGCTGCAGCTTGTGAGACCAGGTCCCAGGTCCTACCTTCACATGAAGATTTTTATTACAACAAAAATTTCAGCCCCTTCAATTACCTACATTTATTACCTACTTAAAGAGTAGCCCATAAACACATCCCAGGATAAACTATGACTAATGTTCTGTGATGTGGTGTAGCACCGATCTTTCCTGTTTTGAAAGAGGTTAAAGGGCTTAATCGAATAGAGTGTACACTGTCGGCTGAAATCAGCAGGGCTCTAATGGCCTAAAGTGTGGACACCTGCTCACCGTAACTGGACCATCTGCGGCTCAAGGGTTTCAAAGACAAAGCAAGTGGCACCAAGCCAGACCTGACGTGTGTTTAAATGAATTTAAGGAAAGAATTGTGAGAAGAACCTAAGCACATTCCCAATAACATTAATTCTGAGCGTGTGTGCACTGTGTGGCCTTACGATTAAATCCTGAAAGGAGGAGGGGGTATTTGGGGTCTGATTTGCCCTGACAGAAAGGTTTAGGGCCAGACACAGGGTTTTGTAGCAGCCCGGAAACAGAGAAAGTGGTAACGTTTGGAGGCAGCGTGTGACAGATGGCGACGAACGCAAATCCGTTTTCTGTGAAGAGTCGGTTTGGGCCTGCAGTCTGATCCATCACACTCCACCGGGGAGAGAAATCTCTGCTGTTCTCTGAGTCAGCTGTCACACACACACACACACACACACACACACACACATACAGCTCCAGTACCTGTGAGCCTGTTGCAATGAAAATATTTCATAAATCTTATATATTTCATTTTTACTGAATGTCCTATGTAGTGTACACTGATGAGGCAAAACATTATGACCACCCACAGACGAAGCGAATAACGTTGATTATCTCATAACAGCGGTGCATATCAAGGTGTGGGATATATTAGACGGTAGTTGGTTCTCGTGGGTGACATGTTGGAAGCGAGAGAAACGGGCTTAAATACCTAAGCGACTTCGAAATGGCTGAGTAGGAGCATCTTCAAAATGGTCAGGCTTGTAGGGTCCTCCCGGTCAGCAGTGGTATGTACCTACCGACAGTGGTCCGAAGAGGGACAAACCATGAACTGGCGACAGGGTGTCTGGGAAGGGCTACTTTGGCACAAGTCACAGAAGATGTAATTGTTACGGGGGGAATTTGTCACAACACTCGCTGCATTGTACCCTGCAGCGTATGGTGCTACGTAGCCGCAGACCGTCCACCATCGAAAGTGCCTACAATGGGCATGCGAGCGTTGGAACTGGACCTTGGAGCAATGGAAGAAGATCACCTGGTCCGATGAGTCCTGTTTCCTTTTACATCATGTGGACATTCTAGTATGTGTTCACCATTTACCTGGGGGTGGAAATAGCACCAGGATGCACTGTGGGAAGAAGACAAGCCGGTGGACGGAGTGTGATCCTCTGGGCAATGTTCTACTGGGAAGCCCTAGGTTCTGCAGGGCCCCATGGTCTGGTATCTGTTCAGGCTCTGTTCCAGTGTGTGGATGGGTCCCATGGTCTGGTATCCATTAATGCTGTTCCTGTGTGTGGATGGGTCCCATGGTCTGGTATCTGTTAATACTGTTCCAGTGGGTGGATGGGCCCCATGGCCTGGTATCTGTTAAGGCTCTGTTCCTGTGTGTGGATGGGTCCCATGGTCTGGTATCTGTTGAAGCACTGTTTTAGTGTGTGGATGGGTCCCATGGTCTGGTATCTGTTGAAGCACTGTTTTAGTGTGTGGATGGGCCCTATGGTTTGGTATCTGTAAAGGCTCTGTTCCTGTGTGTGGATGGGTCCCATGGCCCGGTATCTGTTAATGCTGTTCCCGGTATCTAATTCAGTCTGGTATCTCATCACTGTCACCGCCTCAATCCCTCCCACTGTCTGCCTACTGAGTCTTCCTTGTCATTCCTGTGCCCGGCTGCAGACGGTGCTAAGAGCATAATCGTTAACCGTGCCTCACTCCGCTGATGTTGGCAGGTTCTGTGGGTCAGCCGTGTGCCGTGTGATAAGGCCGCAGCCCTGAATGCTCTTAGCTCCAGGCTCAGGGGGGGAAGACCCCGCGAGGGACACATAATGACCGGTCGATGGATCTCATAATTAGCCTGCTGGAGACGAAGGCTCTGTCGCGACTCCAGGGCGATTAATGGTAAAACGGTAAATGGTTGGCATTTATATAGCACCTTTATCCAGTGTGCTGTATAATTGATGCTTCTCATTCACCCATTCATACACACACTCACACACTTTCCAGTGTTTTTCTGATTGCCTGACCCGTATTCTGACCTGTTTTGTCTACCCCGGCTTTTGTTTTCTGGTTTCTGATTCTGTCACCGTCTTGATCTGTTGTTTACGATTTCGGACTGAACATTGTTATTACGATTCCTCGATTCTCCTTTGTACTGTTGCCTGGTCGGACTGCTTTCTGGTTAACAAACCTTTGCCTGTGACATCGTTTTGGATTATCCTTATTTCATCCATTTGCTGGCGATTGACCTGTGTCTGTTTTAGTTGTGTGGAATTTAAGAAAGCTATTCTGCACATTTCCTGGTTGTATGCACCTTATCCAAAACTTTAAGATTGCCCCGAGTCATCTCTCTGACTTGTCCTTCCTTGTTTCTGATGATCTGGAGCAGCTGACCAAAGTAGTCTGTCTGTAGGGAGAAAATACTTACCAGTTGTATTGTAAAACATATTGGTCTTGGTTAAATAAGCATTCATCTATACATTCTCATCCAACCCACATAGGGCTGCCACTTCTCACTTAATTAGTCAACTAACGTTTTGATTATTCTTCTTTTGTATTTCCATCAGACGAGACTCTTTGGGACTGCCACCAATGAAATTTTTTGAAGAACAATGCAGTAATTTTTTGTAATCTATTTATTTAATTCAGTTGATTAACCATTACACCCCTTTAAAGACAGCTGTAGTCAAGTTGTTGTTTTTAATCATTTTAATCCTGTATGAGATGTTTCGGTAAAATGATACATGGCTCTCTGGCGTCATAAAAATATTCTCAGATATGTACTGGCCTTTGATTCATTCGAAAGACAGCTGTTAGTAAAGTGATTTTACAAATGTGTTGATGAAATAGACCAATTGAGTTGTTGACAATATCCTCATTAGTCAACTATGAATTTCTTTAGTAGGTGACAGCCTTGCAATCATCCATACAAATCTAACATTTGCATGTAAGTTTTGCACGTGCATGAGCTGTTCAAATATATGCAGGAATAGGCATGGCGATGTCTGTGATTAAGTTTGTAATGTTTGAGGCGTTCAGATCTCCGTGACAGAGAGAGACAACTGCAATTTTACAAATGTGTTGATGAAAACACGTATAACAAGGGTAATCCAAATCGTAGTCGTGGTCACAGGCGAAGGGTCGAATACAAACGGGCAAATCAGAGAGAAACAGAATCCAGAAGCAGAGGTCGAAAAACAAAAAAAGGTTGATAAACTACGGATGAATCCTATGCAGATGGGATACGCTAAAGACAGAAGTGGAAAACAAAACAGGTCGTAACGGGAGTCAATCAGGAATAAATGTTGGAGAGTATGGAGTAAACAGTAACAATCTGGCGATGAACTCGACAAACAGAGGGGTTTTTATAAGATAGGTAAAAAGAGGGAATGGTAATCAGGTGTGGGAAACGATCAGGAAGTGAAACGCAGGTGAAACAAATAAGATTGAATGAATGAACTGACAGGGTGACTATGGTGTGCACAGAGGGTACCAAAACACGGAAATGCTAAGCTCATAGACAAAAGATTTGACAATGAAAAACACAGAACCTGACGTTTTGTCATGCCATTCATATTCTCCAACTTCTAAGCGGGGAAAACAAGATGGCGGTTTTTGCAAACTTTTCAGGCGAGTTTGAGGCTATGAAGCCGAAAGGGAAAATACAACTGGGGTCAAGTAGTTTGTCCCTTTACATCACTGCTTTCTTGATTTCATTTCACACACGCGTTCACACACAGATTAAAGAAGGTTAAAGCAAAGAAAAACAGGCTCTAAGTGTTGATCAGGCCAATCGATAATTTCACTTCAGATGAATGACAGCAGCAACTCACTTTTTTCAGCGTAGATGCCGGAGAAATGGGAGAAATGAATTGGGGTTTTTCCAAATTCCTTCTAAATAATGGATGGTCCTTCTTGTGCATTTCTACAACATCTTATTGGAGGCCGTTATTTCCGATGGCAATAGCCTGTACAAACCTGCCACCGTTATTGATAGGACCCGCCATTTACAGGCCAATCCATGTGAACTCTAAGCATGGTCATCGATCGCCGTGCCGTGTGCGGTATTAATCACAGAAATCGGTCTGCAGTGCTGACAGGGGGATCCTTCATGTTTGTGGCAGACGGTTCACCTTCCGATTCCTGGCAGTCAGAGGCTGCTGGGATGATCCCGCGTTACGGAGGGTACATTTACATTTCTTTACCATATAACTGATCTCAAACAAACTTTAGTCAGAAAGTTTTTATTCTATTTAATCTTTAAAGATTAAGTCCCTTGAGATCCATTTTTTACATAATTATTGTCATTGTATTACAAAAATGCCTGTGTTTCTAATGTTTATACTGTCATTCTTGTTTCTATGAACACAATCCAACAGCTAGAAAAACTCCATTCAAGCTTCATACATAGTCAAATGTATTCAATTTCCTTAGTGCAAGTATCAGAATGCTTTCAGGATCTAGTCTTGATTCTTGGCTTTTGATTGCCTTTGTAGTCTGTTATTGCGTTATAGGGGCCCTCAGGCATATAGGCGTCCTCAGGCCTATAGGGGCACTGAGGCGCATCGGGGTCCTCAGGTATATAGAGGCCCTCATGCATATAGTGGTCCTCAGGTGTATAGGGGCCTTCAAGTCTATAGGGGCCCTCCGATGTATAGGGGCCCTTGGGTATATAGGGGTCCTCAGGCCAAAAGGGGCCATCAGATGTATAGGGGTCCTCAGGTGTATAGGGGCAGTTGTATATGCAGAGGTTGCAGCTGCTAGCTGACCGCTGGCACTGACGGTGGCTCAATGGCGCTTCATAAGCCTTCATGGGCTGTGCTTCTCTCGCTTGCTCGCACACGGAAGCAGCAGGAAAGCCCCTAAACTGCTCCTCACACTAAGAAAGACAGAGAGTGTGACTGATAGCAGCGCTGCCATTGGCATGTTAGATCTGGAAGCTGCCGCACACTCTCGCTCACATAACGCTGAGGCTGTAATTACAGAGGTGAGTCAGCTTCACATGAAAGCATCTCGCCTGCTACTACAAAGGACATTTCCATTACAGACAAGCACTACTGCACACTAAATCCTTTATTCGTGCACATACACACACACACACACCAGTTGATGCATCATTTCCTCTGGGGCAGATGCTCCTGCTTGTTCAAAGGAATGCAAAAAAAAGAATCTGGGATTTCATAATAAAAGACCCCAAGTCTGTACAATGCACCATGGGGCTGGAGAACTCATATTATGAAAGGTAACCCAAAGGGTTTTCATTTCCTGCTAATTTTCCGCAGCAGAGAAGAGCAGGCTCAAAGTAATCTGCTCACAATTGATTTCAAGGTTCAGCCAATTTTGCACCATAAAAACAAACGGCAGAAAAAGCCTGGTTGGCTGATTCTAAGGCAGCTTTTCCGGCTGTTATTACCAAACCACGACAGCAACAACGGTTTCGATAAATATTTTATCCTTCTAACAGCAGGTCACAGACTGGCGATGTTTTAGAAACAGGGCTGCAGGCAGCATTTCATAGTGCTGCTCAGCTGTGCACGGCCATTGCGTATCACTGACAAACATGCCTGTGGCACACAGATTCCCTTCTGCCTTTTTCCAGGGAAACATCAGGCCATGATTTCTTAAATCAGGGCTGTGTGTTATGAATCAGGAGCTGTGTGTTATAAGAGCTGTGTGTTAGGAGATAATAAGGAGATATGTGTTATAAGGGCTGTGTGTTATAAGGGCTGTGTGTTATAAGGGTTGTGTATTATAAATCAGGAACTGTGTGTTATAAGGGTTGTGTATTATAAATCAGGAGCTGTGTGTTATAAGGGCTGTGTGTTATAAGCATGGTGTATTATAAATCAGGAGCTGTGTGTTATAAGGGTTGTGTATTATAAATCAAGAGCTGTGTGTTATAAGGGCTGTGTGTTATACATCAGGAGCTGTGTGTTATAAGAGCTGTGTTATAAATCTGGAGCTGTGTGTTATAAACCAGGAGCTTTGTGTTATAAGGGCTGTGTGTTATAAACCAGGAGCTTTGTGTTATAAGCGCTGTGTGTTATACATCAGGAGCTGTGTGTTATAAACCAGGAGCTTTGTGTTATAAGGGCTGTGTGTTGTAAATCAGGAGCTGTGTGTTATGAAGCTTGTGTGTTTTCATCAGGAGCTGTGTGTTATAGTTTAAGTATAAGAGCTGTGTGTTATAAATCAGGAGCGGTGTGTTACAAGGGCAGTGTGTTATAAACCAGGGGATATGTGTTATAAGGGTTGCGTGTTATAAATCAGGAGCTGTGTGTTATAAGGGCAGTGTGTTACAAACCAGGGTATATGTGTTATAAGGGTTGTGTGTTATAAATCAGGAGATGTGTGTTATAGGTCAGCAACATTAATTTGTAAATTTGAGGAAAGTATGCTTCATATTCCAAATGCAAGTAAAATAGTGATCCCACTGTTTTTACATCAACTAAGCTAAACTTGAAGTCCCTCTGCATTATGGTAACATCTTCAATTTAACAATTCTATTTTATTTGTACAGCAGAGATCAATGTATCTTCAGTTAATAACTGTAGTCTGTGTGAAAATAAACAAGCCTTGGGATCTCACAACTAGAATAGCAGGATCTCTATCTGCTGTAACATTTGCATTCACAGGGTGCTGAAATGTTCACTGTGAAGTTCTGTGTTAGCGGTAGCTTAGGCTAACTCACACGCTAAGGGCTGTGTTGTTATTACAAGGGTTATACAGACTTCCCCCAGCGGCGTGTTCAGTTACGCAATATTGTGCGGTGTGATATGTGGGGCAGGGACTTGCACGGGACTGGCCTCCCTGTGACAGACAGCCCTGCAGTCGGAGGGCAACGGAGCCTCTGATGCACTGCTTACATGCGGACGAGCCTCCGGCATTCACGCCCAGTCTTCCCAGCATGCAATGCAGCACGCAGTAACCACAGCAGATTAGTGCAGCACACAAGTGACTGTTCCGCAGGGAGGTGTGTTCAGTAGGCCAAGACCTCATTTACAGCCTGCCTTCCTGCATCATCTCACAGCCTGTTACAAATGTTCTGCGAATGGCAAGAGGTTTACGGGACAAACTGTATCGCTGCTATATACACTAAGTAGACCTGTACACCAGCTTGTTAATGCAAATACTTAATCAGCCAATCATGTGGCAGAAACTAGAGGCATAAAAGCATGCAGACATGGTCAAAGTTGAAAGATTTAGGAGCACACAAATGCATCCCAATTAGTATGAAACGTGAATTGCTGCTATTTTATATTTATTTTTTGTAACATACCGTATAGGCTATTTTATATGTTAAGTTATTGTGTTATTCCAATGGATGTTTTGCAGAATATGCAGGACGCGCAAGCAGAGGGTTAAAAGGCTATTCGTAGAGGTTGTCAGGTTCTGTGTTTTCTGTTGTCTATTTATGTCTTCAGCGTTTTTGTTTATTTTTACCCTCTGTCAGTTAATTCACTTCATTCATTTGTTTCACCTGTGTCTCACTTCCTGATTGTTTCCCACACCTGATTGTCATTCACTCTTGTTACCTGTGTATTTAAACCCCTCTGTTTGCATAACTCATTGCCAGATCGTCATGTGTGTTAGATAGCCATACTCTCCAGCGTTTATTTCTGCCTGATCGATGCGACCTGTTTTGTTTTCTGCTTCTGCTTTTTGGATTGCACTCTTGTTCACCCATAGCTTTTTGACTCCCTTTGGATTTTTGCTTTTGGATTTTGGATTTTGATTCTGTTTGGACTGCAAGTGTGTTTTCGATCCTTCGCTTGTGACCACAACCATTCTTCGCATTACCTCTGTTGTTTCTGCTTGCCCGGATACCTGACCATTGCCTGAACTTTTGCAGGTTATCGAATCTTGCCTGTCTGATCTGCTCCGAAGTTAATAAAGACTGACATTAACTTCTTTGGTCTAACTTCTGGTGCCAGACAGAGGTCCCCTGTACAAGCTACAGGCGTGATGCATTTGACTCGCACATGTGTTCAAGCAATCATGTAGTTGTTCTGTCTGAAAACAGTTATGCATTTACAGCAGTCAAGTCAATTTTGTATTTTTTTATGTATTTATTTTGTGTGCATGTTTATGTTCTGTATTGAGTATAAAAATATATAAATGACTTCTGCAAGTCTATACATGGGAAATAAAAATATAAGGTGGGATAACTTTATGGGGGTACAAAATTGGATAGTACCAATTTCAGATGAATTATAGGGGATTCTTCAGGGTGAGTTTGGTTAGCAGAGAGGGCACAAATGGAAATTGACAACACATAGTTGAGTGGTCAATGTGTGGAATAGCTTGCCAGTACATGTAGTGGAGGCAGAAACACTAGGCTTGAAACGGCATTAGATTCGATTTAGCTTTTAGGCAAACTAGGCAGTAGGTACACTTAGGGGTAGGAAAAGGCAAGCATTACTGGGCTGAATGGCTTGTTCTAGCCATTACCTTATGTTATGTTTTGTTTGTCATGTTTTGTTTGCCCTTTTGCCATCTGTGTTTGTCTGTTCTCCAGTCCTTAGCATTTTGGTTTACTTTTAGCCTCTATGCTCACCGTAGTCGTTTTCCATTTCATTCACCCTTATTCATTAGTTTCACCTGTGCTCCATTTTCTGTCTCCACCTCCCACTCCTTAAATGTACTTCCTTCCTGTCTCCTGTCATTCATTCCACCTGTTTCTCATTTTGTGCTTGTTAGTTGGGTATTTAATTATTTTTATTTGCTAGTTCGTCTTGTCCCGTTTTTGGAGTTTCTGCCCTTGGTATTCCTTCCCCCTTGGTATTGTTTTGCATGCCTGCCTAACCCCCGGCAGGATTGCATTGCAGCATAACACTCTCTTATGAATTACATCCATTTACTGTAGCTTTTACTCTCTCAGCAGATGCCCCTGGTGTCGGAGCGTGATGCTAACAGAAACTCAGGGTTTCATCTGATAGCCTTACCTGTCAGTGTGTTTCCCACTGCTTTCTCATTCAGAATGATAAAGTCAGGTCAGCGTATCACAATGACCCAGTCATCCTGTCTCACACAAAGACGAATTCCAATGAGTATTCTAAACAACGTTTTCACATCATTCATCATTCTGTCCTGACTTGGCATATATCCTATTGTTATGGTTGAAAGTAAACTGAACAGGTTGGTGTTATTTTCACCAATACCCTATATGTTCAGAGGAACGGGAGAGTTGATGGGATTTGATTGAATAAATCCTTCACTGGTTGTGTCTGTCCTGTCTTCACGTTTAAAATAGTGTGAACTGCACAAGAAGTTCAGTATTATGTGATGAGAGGGTTTCCCACTCATCAACTCTTTTGCAGTCATAACTAGAACGGCTGGTGCATAACTGGAGAGTTTATCAACCATTTAAGAGTGTGGTCAAATAAGCAAACTGTTCCTTTAAATTCTCCTCCAAACAGCTTTGTAAGCTTGCAGCTGGTGTATGATATGGCTATTTATTTATTTATTTATTTATATTTTTGTATGGCAGTTTACATCTCATGCTGTCAGTTCAGTTTGGCACTATTTGTTCACTGTAATAAGGTCCTTGACGGTAATACAACACATTTAAAATGGAATATCAATTGGGGCTACATGTGCTTTTTTTTCCTTGTGGCTTTGAATATGTCCTGGTGCTATCTCTCAGATATATGTGCGCCTTTTTAGTGTTTTCTTTGTGTGTTGAAAACATCTATGTGTTACACTCATGTGTGTAAAAACGCAGTGGAGAGATAGTGTTCATGTGTTACACTCTGTTTTGTGTGTAAAAACACAGTGGAGAGATAGTGTTCATGTGTAACACTCTGTTTTGTGTGTAAAAACACAGTGGAGAGATAGTGTTCATGTGTAACACTCTGTATTGTGTGTAAAAACACAGTGGAGAGATAGTGTTCATGTGTTACACTCTGTTTTGTGTGTAAAAACACAGTGGAGAGATAGTGTTCATGTGTTACACTCTGTTTTGTGTGTAAAAACGCAGTGGAGAGATAGTGTTCATGTGTTACACTCTGTTTTGTGTGTAAAAACACAGCAGAGTGATAGTGTTCATGTATAACACTCTGTTTTGTGTGTAAAAACACAGTGGAGAGATAGTGTTCATGTGGTACACTGTGCTTCACTCCGTAGGTGAACCAGGACAATGTGGTGAAAGTGGGCCACAGACAGGTGGTGAACATGATCCGGCACGGGGGAAACCATCTGGCCATCAAAGTGGTGACAGTCAGCAGGAATATGGACCCAGAGGACACCGCCCGTAAAAAAGGTGCCTCTGCCTCCCAATCCAAGAGCCGCTGAACCCCTGCTTGGATTATCATTTAGGTTCATATTCATAGTCTCTCAGGTTGTGGCAGGTAGCTCCATACTGTGCTGCCAAATTTGTGCAGCAACTTTCCTCTCTCATTCCCTCTTTTTCTCTCTCGATCTGTTTCTCTCTCTCGCTGAGTGTCTCATAAAAAAAAAAGCTATCATTTAATTAAGATGAATTTGCAATGTACTACCCAAGCACACAGATTACATGGACATACAGTCACAAAGAGAAATGTCTTCATTGGGTTTGCCAAAGCAGCCATTGTCTTGGCAGAAGGAGGGATGTTCAGTCCACTAGTGATAACCTGCATACTAACCGCCCTGCCTATGTAAAAATGTGCAAAGGACTGCAAATCGATTTAGCTCTCATCTCATCATCTCATCTCTCTCAGCACCCAGGATGCTTGCACCGTGTTGCCATTGAATTTGAACACTACTTGATATTCCTTGGGCCAGAAAACTGGAATACTAACTCTAATCTTCCCTCTTGTCCCTCTCTCTATGACCTGCTGTTTGTGACTGAAGCCCCTCCGCCTCCAAAGCGGGCCCCCACCACCGCACTGTCCATGCGCTCCAAGTCTATGACATCAGAGCTGGAGGAGCTGGGTAAGCACTGCATCATGGGTAAAAAAAAGAAGAGCTGTGTCTCAAACTGCAAACTTCTAAACTCCGCTCTACCATGCTCCAGACTCCACACTCTCAGTCAGCTTTCCACAGTTCGTACTTGGAGCACAAAAGCACGGTAGTTCGAAATGTTTTGTTCATTAGTGGGACACACTTTGTGGTGACATCTGACCTATTACTTTCAGCCTGTGACGTAACTATCTAACACTAGTTACGTCAGACATCTAACACTAGTACACGTACACGTTGCACTTAGTAAGTAAACATCAGATGAATGTGCTGTACAAGTCAATATACAACTGACATAGTCTGATAACTATATGTACACGCAGTGAAATGTGTCTAGCTAACTACCTCAATTGTGAATACCTTTTGCTAGTGTTCAAAAGCAGTGTTGAAGAAGCCAGGTTAATGGAGGCAATGATAGCTGCCTGATATTAATTGCTATTAATTGAATTCATTCTCATCATGTATCGTCTTTGCCACAGGTTTGTTATCATAGCTGGATTTTACAGCAGTGAACAAAGAAGACATGTTTGCTAGCTTTATTTTTGTATGTTATGGACAAGTTATATGCACACTAGCTGTTTTAGTGATCCTGCCAGCTAGCTAGCAAGTTCTTTATAGCACACGAGAATACGTTTGCAATTAAGATTATGAATATGAATATTGGCTAAAATAGAGCTGTGTTGGATTAACATTAGCTACTTAGCTCAGTTAGCTACAGCAAATTGCATTGCAATACTGTTAACAGCTGACGTTACTAAGACAGCTAAAGTTAGCTAGCTCAGTGTTAAAACACTAAATAACATGACAAATGTTTAAAAACTTATGAAAAGGTTAACATAAAAAACATATAAACTGCCTAAATTTATAATATAGAGGGACAGTTATCCACCATTATGCAACTCATTTCTTGTCTTGACGGTTTTCTCAAAATGAATTCTGGGATTTTTTCCAGCCGGAGCCGTCAGAGCATGAAACGAAAGATTTTGCACTCCAAATCTTGAACAAACAGAGAGCGCTTCCGGCTCCTTTATCCGCGCTCGCACTTCCAGACTTTGGTTTGCACTCGCATTCCAAGATGGATGCGTACTCGCTATGCGCACTCGGAGAACACGGAAGTACACAGTTTGAGACACAGCTAAGAAGAGGCATTCAGTCAATCTTGTGCCACATGTGCGCTCTGTGTCTACATGTGTGTACTGTGTATCGTCACTGTAAAGGGCCTGTTTGCCATTGTGTTGAACTGTGCATATGATGTTGCACTTGATTCTTTTCTCACAGAGGAAGTGTATTAGCCATAGATATTACAGACATGCCCTTGATTACTTTGAAGAGAGGTCAGCGCCTTCTCTCATTTCTTGTTTTCTTTTTGTCAATTGGCAACAGTGGATAAAGGTAAGTGATGGTGACAGACAGATTCTTGATGAGTCAAATGTGTGTCTCATTTCATTCCACCCCAGTTTTTGCTGCCTCCCTGACCATGACCCAAGCCATACCTTTGTTCCGAGCTTGCCATCATAGTTACATCTTTACCTACATTTTTCTCCTTCTACATTATATGTGAAGAGTGGTTGTGAGAGGCCTGCTGTCCTGCACAATAATTGAAACGTAAGATTTGTGACCAAATGCTGTATCTGCTCATTTTACCAACAGATTGTCCCTAGGTTCTCCCCAATAGAATATTTCCTCAGGGAGAGGACATTTTGACCTTTTGCAAGTCTTTTGCCAGTCGGCAATAAAAACATAGGGCTCTATTTTCCCTCTGGGGCATGGTGTGCTGCAGCCATCATACCGGGGAGGCAGTATTTTCGTGCTGGATTTCGGCGTGCCTGAGCCCTTCGGTCATTCTGTGACTCATCGGGCACTGAAGTGGGAGGGGAACCTGCCGGGAGCGTGTCAGTCAGGCAGCAGCGCTGTGTGAATGTGCTGCAGCTCAGTGCAGTTCTCCAGCCATTTTCACCCTTCACCGCCTGCCTGCTCAGATCACTATGACCTACCTATTTCACCAAGACAAATCCCTGAATTAGGAAAAAGGCGTACTTTGTTTTTTCTTTTTTCATGATTTTAATTCCTGTATTTATTTCCATTTTTATTGTTCAGTTATTGTATTGTGGTCCCTGGGGGTACTGTAGGCTGTTTCATTATTTCTCTTACACTTGCCTGTAATGAGAAGAATGACAATACAAACAAGTTGAAGTATCTTTTCATTTGAGTTGACTGTAGTTAAAATCATAGCTACAATACTGGCACAGATGTCACAAGATGTCATTACCACTCGTGGTCAAGAAGTTATTTCAAATAGGAAGCCAATTGGCACAATTCTGTCCATAGGTTTGAAGTTTCACTACAATCTTATCTGCTACAGTAAGTCACATTAGACGGACCGGCACTCTGTACCAAAACATCATATAGCTGTACAATAATTCAAGTTCATTGGTTGAAAATGGGTTCTAATTGCCACAGCCAATGGCGTTTCAACATCAGTATGTTCACAGAGAAGGGGGAGGGATAAACAGTGTTGTGGTTTGAGGGTGTTTGTTGCTGCTATTCCTCTCTTGACCGTTAGAAGTCCGAAATTACATATTGTACCTTTAAACAAATGTTTTGTGCCTGCGATTTATTCGGTTCATCTCAATAAGCTGAACATAAACTGACCAAAACTGAATAGGCTGAGTTATGTGGTGTATTTATGTGTGTTATGTGGTGTATATTACATGATTAATGTGTAATATTTAATGCACCTCTAATACGGCCTAACTGGAACAACACGTAAAGGACAGGGACTGCTCTGTCCGATTCTTTCAGCATTCCATTTCATGACACAAAAAAAGTTTGGGATGTTTTCCTCTAGCTTAGCATGCTGTCTTAGTTTTGTGTCTGTAAAGCCAGAATTACAGATTGTTCTTTCTTATTCCCTAGCCACTTTGAGGAAAAAGAAGGGTGGTAAGTTTACAGGCATGTTTTACAAACAAAGCATACCGTATTGTCTTTATTTTGGCCACAGTTTGGCGATAGCTAAAAGGCCAAGTTGTTTGTGTTATTACTGTACTTCCAAATTGTTCATGAAAGAAATTAGATGTTGTATTGTAAGAAGTAACAGTGTGGGCTGCATTATTGTTGAAAATGGCTGTTTCTGCTATAGGCTTAGAAGATAGCGTGTGTAAAGTATTAAGATGTAATGCTGACTTGTACAGGCTTATGGGCATCTACTGAGGAAATGAGAAAATGCAACTTTAATGAGTATTATTTGTCTTCATGATTATCTGGTTATAAGCACAAGAACCATAGCCTATATACTTTCGTGCTGAAATCAACACTTCAAGTGACATTCAGTAAATATAAATGAATATTTTTGAAACGTTTTATTATCCTCTTGTAAGATGTCATTTCCCCTGTTATTAGATGTCCCCTGTATCAGAATAAAATCATTTTACTGAAGCTCTATCCCACTTTAAAAGATCAAAGAGATTTTGTTCGGAAATCTAGTAATTGTGGGGAATATTTTGGTCATACAGAGGAGATTCTCAGCAGTGCTACATTTCGGGTGGCTTTTGCAGCCGCAAGCGAAGCTGTTCTCCCCTTGAAGGCATCAGAATCTTGGCCAACTCGAAGCTTTGACTCACTCAGATAGAAGCCGTTGCTATGGCAACAGTGCTGTAATTGTCCAATATAGAAACATTCCAGCAGGAAAGCAGAGCCCGATGCCAGCTTTCCCTCAGAGTGGCGCTCGATCTCAGAGACGGAGGAGTGGCATGGAGCACAGGAGCCATCTTGAAGTAGCATGCTGAAATATGTCAAGGGCAGGACTTTGACTGATTAATCAGGGAATGCTGATTTTCGGACTCTCGGGGCTCCTGGACTCGGCACAACATGGCAGTAACCCAAACGCAAGTGTCATTGCTAGTTTCAGAGAGGCGTCCAGCGCCTTGACTGTTAAAACAACAAATGACCATGCACCGATTTGGGTGTGTTGGTCTTTAAATGAGGTGTGGTCATGTTAATTCGGCGTATTCCTATTTTGATGCAGCTGAATGCATTTGTGTTTAGAAACCTGGTCTTAAGTCATGTCGCGGTTTTATTGCAATTTTAAATGTGTAATACTAGTAGCCTATAGGCTACTGCACAACCGTACAAACTCCTGTCTGTTACACACGCTGGGACAAATACATGTATAGAAATATCAAGATTACAATGTCAAATATTACAATAGTTTTTTACAATCACTTTGGTGCTAATCTCACATGTCTGTGCTCAATTTTCAAAACCTTAGACACAACATTCAAAACGTTAAGCACTTGTAACACAGCCTGTTCGCCTGTTCAAAAACATGCATTGTGCATTCATATATTTGAAGAAATCTAGCGCTTCCAAACTCATTGGTTCAAGTAACTCATTTATCATGGAATACTATAGGAACATTTATTTAGATCACCCACACTCAAGATACCTATAGTGTCACTGTTTAGTTGTTTTTACAATACAATACAAGTGATTTGGTTTAGCGAACACATTATTTTTGATTTCTATATATTGTATCCAAGCAATTGAAAAAAGTGCATTTTGATTGTTTGTTTGTTTTGTAAAATGACCTCAAAGTTCTGAAATTAGTGTCAAAGTGATTGTAAAAAAAGCTGTATTATTTCAGAATGGATGGTCATGATATTGATCCAAATTAGAGAATCGCAGTAATGAGTGTAATAATGTTGGGACAGTGGCCCTCCGAAAGACTTGTGAAATGACTCGTCTGATGACACTTATGAATACACACACTGTAGCCTAATAGAGAGGAGTTATTTGTAGGCTACTGAAAATGTTATCCCTATTCTTAGTTAGTCTCCCCCCCCCCCCCCCCAAATGACAGTGTCCAATTTCCTTACTTTAACCTACATGTATTAAATCCCTGGGGATTTCATCGGTTTCATGTGTATGCAAGTGTGTGTGTGAGTGTGTGTGTGCACGTGTGTGTGTGCACGTGTGAGTGCGTGTTTGCGTGTATGCTTCTGAGTGTGTGTGTGCACGTGTGTGTGTACGCATGTGTGAGTGTGTGTGCGCACGTGTGTGAGGATGATTTTGTGCACACGTGTGTGTGCCTGTGTATTTGTGTGTGTGTGTGTGTTTGCACGCATGTATGTGTGTGTGTGTGCATTTTTGTGTCTGTTAGAGTATCAGGGTTTGAGTACTTTCACTTTTGGTGTTACCTGGTGTTACTTTGTATGTCTGTGTTACAAAAAGGAAGAGCCATTTTCCAAATGAACATTTCACGTTTTATAAACCTGTCTCCTTCATCACCTACAAAGTCCTTCCTGCTCAGGTGAGGTCGATAAGTTTGCTTGCTTTAGGATGGTGCAGCTGTAGGTTAGTGTGAGGTCCTTTGTGGAGGCTGACCTGCCTCCCCACAGCCTGCCAGCCCGGCTCTGAACCTCCTTCTCTCCCGTCTTTTGTGTAGATGCTCAGCCTTCACATATTGAGGGTCTGAAGAAGAGGATTGTTTTTCAAGTCACACTAAGTAATCACTCAACCAATGCATGGTAGCTTTTTCCAAGCCAAACCACTCGCATGTCACGCTGCCACTAAGAGTAGACCTAAGAGCGTCACCCTAAGAGCGTCACCCTAAAAGCCTCACCCTAAAAGCCTCACCCTAAGAGCCTCACCCTAAAAGCCTCACCTGAAGAGCCTATAGCCTCAGCAGTGTGACCTAAAGAACCATCAGCTTGCACGGCTTTGACCTAAAAAACTAAAAAAAACGCTTTTTTTCCTTTTTCCTTTATTTATGTTTGGTTTTGATTCATCTGCATTTGAGTGATTGGCTCAATGGCTCATTGAGAGTGTTCACAGGCCGCTGTACTGTAATCAACCAGCCAATGGGGGGGCGGTGTTTTCCAGATAAGGTGGATGAGGCCACGCCTTCCCAGAAGCCCCCGCGGGACAGCGTGACGGCGGACATGAGGGTGGCCACCATCAAGCCTCGGCCCTCCAGCAGGTGCCTGGGCACGTCCACGGAGACAAACGTATGACGTGCCCTTTCCCGTCTTTCCCGTCCTGTTTGTGGAGGGCTCAGAGGGAGCTGGGGGCCGGAAGTATTTTCTGAAGGGGATTCCGGCTCTCCGCTATGTTTACATTTACATTTTCATTTTAGCAATTTGGCTGAAACTCTCATCCAGAGCGAAATGGCCTAGAGTTGTAGATCACAAACAGCCAAACAGTACTGATTAATGGGAGTGCGATGCTCTGGCCATTAACAGCATAGAATATAGGGCACATCGAGGGGAATAATATGGAAGAGGGGAATTGGAATGATGTTGCAGAAGTGGGGGGGGGGGGATTTCCTCAGAGGACATGTTTTCAGGTTAGACCAGTCAGGTGCAGTCAAGGGCAAACCTTAAAACAGTAAGGGGCAAACCTCACTTCTGCAGTGACAAAGCATCTGCATTATGCTGCAGCTATACAAAAAACACCCTCAGTATCATTTACAGTGCAGGTTTTGGGAGATCCGTGGCGGATGTAGGAGAGAGTGCAGGGCTTACTCAGGGTTTACTCAGAAATACGACACGTTATGCACCCGGAGAGCCTCATTTATCAAACGTGAGCCGAACAAAATTCCCCGTAAATCAATCAGAAATGCATTTGCACAAATAATGTGGGATTTATCAAAGTTTTCGGATGTCAGTTTATTCATAGGAGCCAAACAAACTTCAGGAGAGGTCTCAGCTGTTCGTATTGTGCACGGAAAGCGTGTTTTGTTCCTAGAATTAATATTTTATTTTGATTTAGAGTGGCTAAATTATTTGAATATGCCAAATGTATATTCCAATTATTCATATCATATAAAAACACGACAGGATTCAACATTCATTTTGGTAATCCTGATGAATTAATGCTTAAATCGAGTTGAATATATATTTCATGAAACATGTATTTATTTGGTGGCGGCACGGATGGTGCAGTGGGTAGCACTGCCGCCTCACAGCAAGGAGGTCGTGGGCTCGAATCCCCGTCGACCGGGGCCTCTCTGTGCAGAGTTTGCATGTTCTCCCCGTGTCTGCGTGGGTTTCCTCCGGGTACTCCGGTTTCCTCCCATAGTCCAAAGACATGCAGGTTAGGCTGATTGGAGAGTCTAAATTGCCCGTAGGTATGAGTGTATGAGTGTGTGAGTGACTGGTGTGTGTGCCCTGCGATGGACTGGCGACCTGTCCAGGGTGTATTCCTGCCTTTCGCCCAATGTATGCTGGGATAGGCTCCAGCCCCCCTGCAACCCTGTTCAGGATAAGCGGGTTAAGATAATGGATGGATGGATGGATGTATTTATTTGAGTCAGTTCCTACTGCCCAGACACCCTTCTCCTTCTCAGTTTGTGCTACACACTGGAGCCAGAACTCAGATGAGTGCTTTCCGTCCTCAGCTTCTTGCGGACTGGCACAGGGCTGTGAAAATATATCCCTCCTTGATAATCTCAGACAGTAACGTCTCTCCTATAATTGTATAAATTTGCCTCCAGTTTTATGTCAAACATATTTTTTTACCTAAGACAGAGATTACAGAAACAGCCATATCTCTGATGCGTGAGGCCAATGCAGCAGGTTGTACACCGCTCCACATTTGACACTTTTTATTCTAGTCCTATGTGGCGCATACATAGTTTATGTAGCCTATATTAACAAATTTAGACTAATTACCAATGTTTAGATGTTAGTTTGGATTAAAAGTAGGAAGCCTGCACACTGTTATGCTCCTTACACAACTTGACAATGTTTTGATACCAATGGATTGTTGTCAGGTTTGGCATATAGCTTTCTGTTTCTCCACCAGGACAATCAGCCTTGTCCGTATTTGAACAGATTGAACAGCGAACAACAACGGCGAGATCAAGTTCAAGTTTATTATGAGAAAACATCATGGCATAGAGTGTTAAGTCATAAATATGTTTTAATAAAACATATACAATATGTTTAATTTTCATGTTCAAAAAGATGTGTGCTACAGTTAGAAAGTAGCTGTAGCACACACAGTGATATAATGTTGTTGTTGTTGTTTTTTTCAATCAGATCATGTGTAGGCGACACAGTATTTAAAAACAAAGTTTTTTCATCTTTTCTCTGCCATCTCTGTAAATTGCCTGAAATTAATTTTGTGGTCCTTATAAGGTATTTTGGGGGCGTCAATTTATGCTAATTATACATTTTTTGCGTTCGTTTTTTGTTTACGATTGATTGGTATTTATCAACTTACACACGTGGATATGAAAAAAAGCTGTGTCTACTCCTGTTTCATAAATCTGGCCCAAATGTTTAGTTCATTTCCGATCACACATACATTTGCACACGGACTTCCGAAAATATTGATAAATGAGGCCCACAAACAGGACTGCAGAAAAACGAATTGACAACTGGCCTACATTATTATTCATGCATTCATTCATTCATTAACCTAACCCGCTTATCCTGAACAGGATCGCTGGGGGGCTGGAGCCTATCCCAGCATACACTGGGTGAAAGGCAGGAATACACCCTGGACAGGTCGCTAGTCCATCGCAGGGCACACACACCATTCACTCTCACACTCATACCTACGGGCAATTTAGACTCTCCAATCAGCCTAACCTGCATGTCTTTGGACTGTGAGAGGAAACCGGAGTACCCGGAGGAAACCCACGCAAACACGGGGAGAACATGCAAACTCCCCACATAGAGGCCCTGGCCGACTGGGATTCGAACCCAGGACCTCCTTGCTGTGAGGCGGCAGTGCTACCCACTGCACCATCCGTGCCGCCTCCTACATTATTATAATATATGATTTATAAAATGTTTTAACAGCAGTAATACATATTCATTAGATCCAGATATTTCTCTCATGCAGGATTGTAGTCCACAGAAATGATGGATAATAAATGGTTCACAGTAAGGACTGGTAAAAAAGCCACAGCAGTGTGTGACAGTTCCCTGTTCTTGTGAAATCATTCAGGCAGTGCTGTTGTATCGTTAGTTCTGAATCCCCTCCTCCCCTCTCTTTCTGCAGTCCCTGTATGAGCGCCAGGGCGTTGCCGTGGTAACTCCCACAGTGCCAGGGACCCCCGCCGGGGGCTCCTATCTGGGCGTGCCAAAGGGGACCATGAGGAGGCAGAAGTCAATCGGTAACTAGGGCAATGCACTCTCCACACCCCCACTGTGAGACCTGGCCCCCTTCACAATCAGGCATTCCTGCCATCGTGCACCACAGCCCATGATGTCTGTATTACAGACATACCTCCAGCCAGTGTTGTGCTTTCCCATCATGCACACAGCCCATGATGTCTGCAGTACAGACATTCTTTCCAGAAAGAGAGCACTGGTGAGCTCAGTGATCACAAAGGGACTGGTTGGCTGAAGAAGTTGGCTCTGTAGTTGATAACCAAATAATTATGTCCATAATGAAGAAAAGACCTGTCCCACAGGTCAGAAACACTGTTCAGGAGGCAACTGTGGTATGACCACTGTCTGCAAAAGACTTCACAAGCAGAACTACAGAGGCTGCACTGAAAGATGAAAACCACTAGTTAGTCACAAAAACAGGGTGGCCAGGTTACAGTTTGCTCAGAAGTACTAAAAGGAGTCTGCCGATTTCTGGAAAAAAGTCTGATGGACACATGAGACCAAGATTCCTTAACAACAATTTTTCAGTGCATGGGTGTATACTGTATCATATTGAGACAATGAAAGGTTCTTCTGATTGTTATAATACAGTCCTCTCCAAAAGTATTGGAACACTAAGGCCAATTCATTTTTTATTTTTTTTGCAATACATTTGGGGATGAAGATGAGACAAGAGTTCAGAATTTCAGCTTTTATTTCCTGGTATTTACACCTAAAACAAACAAAGGAAAACAAAAAGAAAGGAATTGACCTTGTTCTTCCAATACATTTGGAGGGGACTGTATATTATATTTCATAGATTTAAATACACGTTCTAATATAATAACAAAAAATATCAGTTGAGTAACAAGCTGTTATTTGACGCACAGTACCGTATTTTCCGGACGATAAGGCGCACCGGACTATAAGGCGCACCGTCAAGGAATGGCCTATTTTAGAATTTTTTCCATATATAAGACGCACCGGACTATAAGGCGCACACATTATAAGGCGCTAAGTCAACAAAACAGTCAGATACCGTAACTCAGTCAGTCAAACTTTATTAATACAATACAAACCAGCAGTGCAAAAACTCAACGTTGTTCAAACGTTAATGTGCATACTATTCACTTGTTCTCCCAAACGTGGAGGTAAACTTTTCCCTAAATCAGTAAACTCGTAAAAGAAAGGCATTCACAACTCACACGCAATTTACGTTGCTTTGCTTTGCCTTACGTATAACACGTACTGTACTGGAAGCAGGTCAAAGTCAAATATAAAAACCTATTGCAAACAGGTATTGCAGTTCAGCTTATTCACCAAGGTGGAGACTACAAGTTAGTGTTACACCTCACATGACATTTGGGAACGCTATTAAAATATTTGATTAAGCCTATACGTAGCTAAATAATCTACCGCCATTGTGAAACCCTCTTGCAAGTTATGTGAAATTTACCTGTACTTTGCCTTTTGCATTTTATGTAGGCAATGAACTATTAAGTCTGCATAAACTGTGAACTTGCTTTGTGAAACCTTAAATCCTGACTTCATCCCAAAACGGCGACAAATTAATCTGGTTAACCGAGTTAGCCACATACATGAAACGGGGTTAGCAAACAACGGCACTGGTGTATAGGCGAGTGACAATGGAGTGCAGGCGTCCTAGGTTGTCTATGTCTGCTAGGACTCTAAACTGCTAAGTGTGCAGTGGTGCGAGTCAAGAGGATGCAGGTTCAAATTAATACAATTTATTCAACATTGTGCAGAGCAGAAATATAATTACGTGGAAAGGTGCAATATGAATAGCTATACGCGAATGGTGTGCAAGAGGTCGTATTATCGAGTCTCCTCGAACCATTCCATGTTTCCCTCTATATACCCAGGGTTTACACGAAAGCACCAAGAAGGACCGCCTCGAAAGTCATTGATGTTCATGTCCTGTGCTAGCGCTGCTGCCTTCATTCGAACAGTGACTGTAGAGACGCTTCTACTTGCTGCTCTCTGTTCAACAACCCACTGTTCGAGTTGGTCCTCCAACTGTGGCCATCTCGCTTTGTGCCCTCGCAAACTCTTTTTAGTCTTCTTTACTTGGCGCAGGTCTTCTTCTTGCTTCCTCCATTTCCGTACCATTGATTCATTAATGTTGAATTCTCTCGCTGCTGCTCTATTCCCATGTTCTACTGCGTGACTGATAGCCTTGAATTTGAACTCTGCGTCGTAAGCGTGTCTCTTCAAAGGTGCCATTTTGGGGTATTTATTTACAAGTGGTGTATGACTGGGGGTAGGTAAGCACAGTACCTACCGGTATTTGGCGACCCCCCTGACTACCGTAATGCTGCAAACGGTGCGCATTTGTAGTTTACCAGCCGTACTGAAACATTTTGACAGAGCGCCGTGTACAACCACTATGGATCAACCAATTAACAATTTGATCCATATATAAGGCGCACCGGACTATAAGGCGCACTGTCGGTTTTTGAGAAAATTAAAGGTTTTTAAGTGCGCCTTATAGTCCGGAAAATACGGTATATTGAAATTTGTATTGGTAAATATATTTGTGCTTACGTATGGTATAGACATATTACTTTTATTATTGTTTATTTAATCATTATTCAGCTTTCAGTCTTTCCATTTCACTCATGCTAACAGGACCAAGAGGGCACTGTAGTTTCACCACTGGTTTGAATATTTTGAAGCAAGTGACCGATATCTATCTTTCTCAGGAATAACTGAAGAAGAAAAGCAGTTCCTGACCCCTCCACTGCTGAAGTTCACCAGGAGCCTCTCTGTGCCCGACACGTCTGACGGCATCCCACCTCCTCCTGGCACCTGCCCTCCGGCCCCCCCTGCGACCGGAGGGGGCAACGCCACCATCCGGCCCAGCTTCACCCCTAACTCCACAGCTAAGGGCACTGGCCCCCTGCCCCGGGGCGACCCCAGTATGGGTACCATGCGGAGGGACAAGGGCATGTACTACCGCCAGAGCTCCGAGCACTTTGAGTCCGTGGACCCTCACAAAGCCAACGCCTTCCGCGGCCGCAGGGCCCACGTGCCTGACAACCCCTACTCGGAGGTGCAGAAGGCGGGCGGCAGGGCACTGTACGTGCCCGCCAAGCCGGCCAGGAGGAAGGGCATGCTGGTGAAGCAGCCCAACGTGGAGGACAGCCCGGAGAAGACCTGCTCCATCCCCATCCCCACCATCATCGTCAAGGAGCCCTCCACCAGCAGCAGCGGGAAGAGCAGTCAGGGCAGCAGCATGGAGATCGAGAGCTCCATCTCAGACCACCCGGGCCAGCTGCGGCCCGACGGCACCCACAGCAACCCCTTCACCGCCGCCATCGCAGGGGCCGTGCGAGACCGGGAGAAGCGGCTGGAGGCTCGCCGCAACTCCCAGGCCTTCATCTCCACCGACCTGGGAGACGAGGACGTGGGGCTCCTGCCCGCCCCCGTCCCCCGTCTCCGCCACTCCAAATCCATCGACGAGGGCATGTTCGGGAACGATGAGCGTCTGCGCAAGCTCATGGCCCCGCCGTCCTCGCTCGTGGCCATACCCCAGGGAGAGGCCAGTGGCAATGTGACAGACTTCAGCTCACCCGAGCCTACGCTGGTGAGAGAGCCACTGAGCACCCGCACTGGCAACAGCCCCCACCTGGACAGCCCCATCAGCCTGCCTGTGACCATGGATGACGTCTACAGCAGCCCCAATGGGGGTGCCTTTATGCACCCGGCGACAGGGAAAGCGCTAGAGTCCAGCTCCCCGCTGGCCCTGGCTCTGGCGGCCAGAGACCGCACCGTGAAGGAGCAGCAGCCCCCCCCCCCACAGCAGCCCAAGAATGATGCCACCAAGCCTGATCTCAACAAGCCCCTGTTCATCGACACCAAGCTGCGCCCGAACACAGCCACCGCCAGGGGCCGGCTCGGCAGGGGGGGGCTGCGGAGACAGATGACGGAGGCCAAGTATGAGACGAATCTGGCAAAGGATGAATCCAAGAAGGCGGGGGACAAGAAGAACATGTTGATCGACATTGTGGACACGTCGCTGCACAAGTCAGCCGGTCTGCTCATGGTGCACACGGTTAGCGGGACCAAGCGCGAGGAGAACAGCCCATTGGAGGGGGAGAGAGAGAAGGCCATCGCCAAGGGCCCAGACAGCACCCTGTCCGAACTGCGGGACTCCAACCAGCCAGCCACCTCTGCCAACAAACCTCAGACCGCGAACTCACACGATCCCTCTGTCGCTGCCTCGCACGGCAAGGCCTTTATCTCTGTCAGCTCGGTGGACGAGCCCTTCCAAAAGCTGCCCTTCCGCATCCCCCCACCGCCACTGGCCTCTGTCGACATCGATGAGGATTTTGTGTTCACCGAGCCTCTGCCACCCCCACTGGAGTTCGCCAACAGCTTCGACATCCCAGAGGACCAAGCCGCAGCCTTCCTCGAGCTGCTCAAGCAGCAGAAAAACGCTACGGGGGCCTCCACCCTGGCACCCTACCACCACCCTCACCAGGGACTGGTGGCTATGGATGTGCGGAAGCCGCCAGCGGGTCTGTCAAACTGCGTGCCCCCCGAGAGCTTTGAGCCTATCAATGATTCAGGCATCGAGGAGGCAGACAGCCGGAGCAGCGGTGACCCCCACCTGGAGACGACCAGCACCGTCTCCACTGTGTCCAGCATCTCCACCCTGTCCTCGGAAGGTGGCGAGAGCCTGGACACATGCACTGTCTATGCCGACGGGCTGGCGTTTCTCACTGACCGACCCCCGGTCCCACCCAAGCCAAAAATAAAGCCTGTCATCAACAAAAGCAATGCACTTTACAAGGACGCTCTGATTGAGGAGGCCCTGGAAACCTTCGGGTTGCCTCCTGCCCCCGCCCTCCCGCTTACCCCAGGTGGCGGTGCCCCCCCTTTGGACCCTCCCAAAACACCCACACAAAGGACCTCAAAGCTCTGGGGTGACCCTCCGGAGCCTAAGAGCCCACCTCTGCCCAACCCAAAAACCAACATCATGAGTGAACTCAACTCCATCCTGCTGCAGATGAACAGGGAAAGAGCACCCAAGTCTGGGGAGGCGCTGGACTCTCCCACTGGACCCAGGGTCAACCCTGGAGCAAGGTATTCCCCTCTCCTTCCCCCTTTTCACTCAGTTTTCTTCACTAAATTCCACATGCTCTTTCACTCCTCCTTGTTTTCAGTCCAAGCAGATTTGGGTTTTGGTTGGCCCTTAACAAGAATGTTTTTTGTGTAAAAATGAAGGGATGGCCATGACCCTAAACTACTGCAGGGATTATGATAGAGTATGCCAGCGGCCCAATCTGAGTCCATGCGGTACTTCAGTCCTGATCTCTCCCCACAATAAACATTCCCTGAATTAGTTTTCTCAACAAATTCTGTTTGACCATTAAGTGGATCTGAGGTATAGCAGGGCTGGAAAAGGCAGAATTTGATGGCCACGGTGGCCCTGTATCAGTGCCGGCTGCTGGCCATCATTTTTGGTAAAGCAAACTGACCATCGCCCCTGGTGAAAATCGAACCCCTGTCACTGCCATGCTTTACCTGTTGACCTAGGTGGTTTTGAGGTGATCACACAGCCATTGACCACATATTGACCACATCACACAGCCAGCTATAGGCAGCCCGTTTTAATTGACAACAAGTTTTAACTGACAATCTATCACTATGGTCATGCCATTTAAATTGAACTGCCTTCTCTTAAATGATTGACAGAAAACAGAATACAATGACCAGTAGTCATGTACTCATCTCATTTATGACCTTCATTATGCTGGTTGGGGTTGCGTTATTGTATGTGTTATTGTAAAATATTTTGAAAAAGTGAGCGAAATAAGGAGTAATGGAAAGGTTCTGGAGGCTGTTCCACAAAGCAGGGTATACCTCTAGCCCACGTCCCAAACTCAGACTCCACTTGCATTTTTTTTGTTTTGTTTTTTTATCCTGCTCTTATATAACACAAAAAAACGGATGCTGAATTATTCACAGCTCACATGTATTTTACATTCAGAGGACCATCCACGGTTCCTGGGTAAAAACATGCAGCTCACTTGTAGCTCTGTCCACCTTTGTGCTGATTCATAGGGTGAAATAAGCAGAGCTGTCTATCAGTCTCATAATATTTTCAGAGATTAACTGTAGATTCTGGAACAAAGCAGGTAGAGCTTTCAGTCACTGACCAGGTGACCCAGAGTGGGCGGTCCTCATTTTGATGGTTTTTTCCTATCAGTGTCAAAGACTTTACTACCCAAAGCAGTCTTTTTTTGTGGTTCACAAATGAAAGTGCATGTTGCCCAGGAATTAAACAGTTGCCAAAGTAGCAACCTATTAATGTGAGCAGCATTGAACAGGGTGAATAATGTCAGTCCATGGGTGGCCCCCCACCACCCAGTCCTGTCACCTGCCCATCAGGGTCCCTTTACTGTGGATTATTGTCGCGTGGTTGGTTGTGTGCTTCTGTGTGTTGTGATTGGTTGTGTACTTGAGTGTGTTGTGATTAGTTGTGCACATGAGTGTGTTGTGATTGGTTGTATGCTTGTGTGTTGTGATTGTTTGTGTGCTTGTGTGTTGTGATTGGTTGTGTGCTTGTATGTTGTGATTGGTTGTGCACTTCTGTGTGTTGTGATTGGTTGTGTGCTTGTGTGTGTTGTGATTGGTTGTGTGCTTGTGTGTGTTGTGATTGGATGTGTGCTTGCATTTGTTGTGATTGGTTGTGTACTTGTGTGTTGTGCTTGTGTGTGTTATGATTGGTTGTATGCTTGTGTGTTGTGACTGGCTGTGTGCATGTGTGTGTTGTGATTGGTTTTGTGCTTGTGCCTTATGATTGGTTGTGTTTGATTGTGTTTGCTTATTTGGCATCCTCATGTAGAATACACAAGCAGTGGTTAAAGTCCAAACTCTCCCAGCATATTAGTGTCTATTGCAGCGTGCAATTGCTGCCACATGGCTATTTTGATATTTGCTTTAATGAGCTGTTGTACAGGGTGGCACAGATGGTGCAGTGGTTAGCACTGCCGCCTCACAGCAAGGAGGTCCTGGATTCGAATCCCGGTCGGCCGGGGCCTCTCTGTGCGGACTTTGCATGTTCTCCCCGTGTTTGTGCAGGTTTCCTCCGTGTACTCCGGTTTCCTCCCACAGTCCAAAGACATGCAGGTTAGGCTGATTGGAGAGTCTAAATTGCCCATAGGTGTGGGTGGGTGTGTGTGTGTGTGTGTGTGGGTGGTGCGTGTGGGTGGTGTGTGTGGGTGGTGCGTGTGCCCTGTGATGGACTGGCGACCTGTCCAGGGTGTATTTCCTGCCTTTCGCCCGGTGTGTGCTGGGATGGGCTCTGGCCCCCCTGCGGCCCTGTTCAAGATAAGCGGGTTAGGATAATGAATTAATGAATGAATGAGCTGTTGTACAGGTCTACCTAATAAAGTGGTCACTGAATGTATAGCCACACTGCTGCCCAACTAAGTTACCGGGTTTCTTGTAGCTGGGTGAGTAACAATTTCAGTGGAAGGATTACTGAGGTATGAATGACAAACCATAATGTCAGGGACATTAATTACCCAATAGCCGATGATGTGAAAAGCAAATATATTGATCAATTATTTATGTGATGACTCATCATTGACTGTTTAAACTGTTTGAACTGGAAGATAGAAGCTAAAGGGCAAGCCTGCAGACAGCTCTGTTGCTAATTACATCACACATTTCTGCTACATTGTTTTTGCATGAATCTTGGCTTTTTATTTTGGAAGATAATTCTTGAGCCTGAGAGTTTTGAAATCTGCTCGTCTTAATTTGAGCTTTGGGCTGAGCTTTACTGTCTGCTTTAGTGTTTTTTCCCGTGGGTATGTGTGTCCTCTGTTCTTCATTGCTGCTGCCTTTTCTCATCCCATTCTGTCGCTCCTTGCTTTGCTCTGGCGACGGTGGTGGCTGAAGAGGGTCGTGTTGAGGAGAGAGAGCGTAAGTTTGCGGCACCAGGTTTGTACTCGCTGTCCATTCGCCCCTTCTCCTGGGCGTGTCCTCTCCACTCACTTCATCCCATTACCTCTGCTCATTACCTCCGCTCAGTACCTCTGCTCACCTCCTGCCCGCTCCCAAAATGCACAGCCATGGGTGCAAGTGAATGTTCAGCAGGAATGGTTTCAGTGACCAGTCAGTGCACACCCCCCCCACCACGGTTCTGTGTCTGATCTCCACTATTGTGCACCCTAGCACTACCCCCCCCCCCCCCTTTCCCACTGCAGAGCCCCATGGCCCCCGTGCCAACCCCCCCACCCCCCGCCTCCCACCGAGCAGCAGGACCCAGCTGACCTGTGGGGCAGAGCAACAGTGCTGGGCGAGGGGTTTGTGTCTGTCTGTCTGTCTGTCCGTCCGTCTGTCTGTTTGCCTGTTTGCTTTCTGGTTGTCTGCCTTTTTGTTTCCTGCCTGCCTGTCTGTCTATCGGTCTATTTGTTGGTTGGGGAAGGTATAGGAATACAGTGGACTGGTGTGTTTATTTATGGTTTGGGCAGGTATAGGCATACAGTTGATTAGTGTGTGTATCTATGGTTTGGGACGGTATACACCTATGGTGAATCGGTGTGTGTATTTAGGGTTTGGGAAGGTATATGCATACAGTTGATTAGTGTGTATATCTATAGTTTGGGACGGTATACACCTATGGTGAATCGGTGTGTGTATTTATGGTTTGTGACAGTATAGGTTTATAGTGGATTAGTGTATGTATTTATGGGTTGGGAAGGTATAGGCATACAGTGAATCTGTGTGTGTAGTCCTGCTTTGGGCAGGTATAGGCATACAGTTGATTAGTGTGTGTATCTATGGTTTGGGACGGTATACACCTATGGTGAATCGGTGTGTGTATTTAGGGTTTGGGAAGGTATATGCATACAGTTGATTAGTGTGTATATCTATAGTTTGGGACGGTATACACCTATGGTGAATCGGTGTGTGTATTTATGGTTTGTGACAGTATGGGTTTATAGTGGATTAGTGTATGTATTTATGGGTTGGGAAGGTATAGGCATACAGTGAATCTGTGTGTGTAGTCCTGCTTTGGGCAGGTATAGGCATACCTATGGTTTGGGACGGTATGCACCTATGGTGAATCGGTGTGTGTATTTAGGGTTTGGGAAGGTATAGGCATACAGTGGACTGGTGTGTGCATTCATGGTTTTGGCCACAAATTGCAGTCTAATTTTAACACCACAGGGTTGCAGTGATTACCCACCATGGATGTTTTGTACTGAATAAACATAAGTGCTCTCTATTGACATAGCGTCTCTTATACTAGCCTGCACGCCACAAAATAACCCAAAAATGTATCTTTTTCAAATTCAGTTAAACCATGTCAGTATTTGTACAGTTGTGGTGTGTTATATTGTTTTTGATTAGCTGAAATAGAAGACGGTAACCTCTGCAGTCTGAAAACCATGGATGGTCAGGAAGTAATTCCACTGCCTAATTAATAATTTATAATCAACTTAATTTATGAATAAATGTTCAGTAAAAAATTAAAATGAATAATTAAATCATGAAATTAATATTTTAAAGAATTTATGAACACAGAATTAGAAGTAGGCCTATGTATGATTTGTCATTCCACAGTTCAACATGAAATTGTTTTAGATTATAACCTGAAAATTCCTTTGTTATTTGAATCTTAAATGAAAGGTAATCTATTTCTTCAGTGGGCCAACCCAGTTAGGCAGCACTGTGGCTGTATGTTGTACAGTCCTGTCATATGACCTAAGTCAGGTCCACCCTGAAGACTACATTACTCATGAGGCAGCAGGTCCATCAGCATCACTGACCACACAAAACGACAAACTCTCACACTCACTTCCTGAGACATTACATTGCATTACATTATAGTCATTTAGCAGACACTCTTATCCAGGGCAACATACAATAAAGTGCAAATCAGAACCAGGGAGAAGTGTGTTGAAGGTCCTAGAGTGATCACATAGATAAAACTTGAACCCTTGAATAATAAATCAACTTTCCAAGTAACATACCTCAGTTGGCAGCTAGAATACCCTGAATGCTTCAATAATTATACGTAACTGCAATTATAATCTATAACATACACATACCTAACATGGCTAATTATAGCAGTGAGGTAGGGAGGGAAAGGTGAGTTTTCAGTCTGCACTTGAAAGTTGTCAAAGTTCTTCTGACGTCCACAGGAAGGTCATTCCAACACTGTGGGGCCAGAACACAGACATGACCAAGAAGTGCAGGTGTGATGAGGGGGAGGCACCAAGCGTCCAGAAGTAGTGGAACGGAGTGTACGGCAGGTGTACTAGCATTTGGTGGTATGCTGGGTCATAACAGGCAGCCAGTGGAGATCGGTGAGCATGGGCCTGATGTGAACGTGTCTGGGGACATTGAATACTGGACGAGCTGTGGCGTTCTGGATGAATTGTAGTGGTCTGACGACAGATTCCGGAAGGCCAGAGCCAGCAGAGAGGTGCAGTAGTCCAGGCAGGACAGGACCATTGCTTGAACAAGGAGCTGAGTTGAGTAGGTGGTGAGGAAGGGACAGGCCTGTTGTCCATTCTATCACCATTCTGAGGTTCCTTGTAATGGGTTGAGCTTTAGATGGTGGATGTCTCTCAGTCAGTCGGAGGTATAGGCGTAACAGTGATATGACATACCATGAGCAGAGATAACAGGCCCAAGGGATCTGGTGTCGATGGAGAAGAGGAGGGGACCGATGACTGAGCCCTGGGGAACTCCTGTAACAAGGGGATGAGGGATTTATACTTTACCAGCCCAGGTAACCTAGGAGAAGCGACTAGAGAGATAGGACTCAATCCAGTCTAGGGATGTGCCACAGATCCCTGTAGCTGCCAGGGAGGATAGGAGGATGGAGTGGTTGACCGTGTCAAAGGTCGCAGAGAGATCTACAAGACTCAGGACATGGGAGAGGGAGGATGTTAGTGCAGTCAGTAGAGATTCATTGATGGAGATGAATGCGGCTCCCTCGAGTGGCTAGGTCTGAAGCCGGACTGGTGGGGGTCCAGCAGGTTATTCTGTGAAAAAAGGAAGGGAGTTGGTTAGAGGCAGCTCGTTCAAGTGATTTGGATAGTAAAGGAAGGAGGTGTACCTAACGGTAGTTCTGTATGCAGGAGGGGTCCAGAGTGGAAGTTCACAAGGAAGGTGAAAAATGGGAGGATGTCAGGCGGAGGGGTGCTGGTGGTGGTGCTGCGGATGTCTGCATTCTTCTCATGGAAGAACACTGCGAAGTCATCTGCAGTATGGAAGGACTGAGGTGGTGGGGGAGGTGAGCTCAGGAGAGAAGAAAAACTAGAGAACAGTTGACAAGGGTTAGAAGTGGACTTATGAATTTTGGTTTGATAGTCATTTACCTTGCTGGTAATGGCAGAAGAGAACGCTGCCAGGAGAGACTGGTAGGAAGATGAAAACACCAGTCTTGTGTCTATACCTGACAGACAGAAGTCCCAAACAAGTGTGGTTTATAGCCACAGTTTATAGTACAATAGGTAATTTCGGACTTCTAATGGTCAAGAGAGGAATTGCAGCAAACAACACTCTCAAACCACAACACTGTTTATATCACCCCTTTTCTGTGAACGCGCTGATGTTGAAATGCCATTGGCTGTGGCAATTAGAACCAATTTTCAACCAATGAGCTTGAATTATTGTACAGCTATACAAAGTTTTGGTTCTGTGCCGCCCCTTCAACTGCATATTTTAAAACCCAAATTTAAGGACTATAAACACAGGCAGAGGGTGAGTCAACATGTCAGTGAGCCTTTTTTCAATGATAGGAAGGGATTTACAATGGTCTTGTAACAATGTTTTAACACAAAAATCTTACCTATTGTACCTTTAAGTCAAACAAAAGTTCAGAATTTCAACTTTAATTTCTTGGTATTTACCATTTTGTTTAGATGTGCTAAACTACTTAGAACATTAGCACCTTTGCTCTCAGACCACCCAATTTTTTTTGGTGAGCAAAAGTATTGGGACAGAGTATTTAAGTAAATGTAAGCAAAAATACTTAATATTTGGTAGCATATCCCTTGCTTGCAATAACTGCATCAAGCCTGCGACCCATTGACATCACCAAACTGTTGCATTCTTCTTTTGTGAGGCTTTTACTGCAGCCTCTTTCAGTTGTTGTTTGGGGGGGGGGGGGGGGTGAGCCCACTCCAGAAGGAGCCATGCAACCCGAAGCCATGACAGTGGCTCCACAGTGCTTTACAGATGACCTCATGTGTTTTGGATTATCTGCAGATCCCTTCTTTCTTTTCTACACTTTGGCCTTTCCATCACTTTGGTGGAGGTTAATCGTGGTCTCATCAGTCCATAAAACGTTGTTCCAGAACTTTTGTGGCTCATCTCGGTACTTCCTCGCAAATTGTAATCTCACCTTCCAATTCTTACTACTGATGAGTGGTTTGCATCTTGTGGTTTAGCACGTATAGCATCTATATTGCTGCTCTCTAAGTCTTCTTCGAACTGTTGATTGAGACACCTGCCCTGTAGAGATTGTCTGTGATGTCATTGACTGATGTTTTGGAGTTTTTCTTCACAGTGTTTCTGTCATCAACTGCTGTTGTTTTCCTTGGTCGACCTCAATGCTTGTGCAATTAATTTCTCCTCTTTTCTAAGCTTCGACATGGCTTGCTTTTCTCCCAAACACGGCTCGCTGGCCTTCATGTTGGTTTATCTTTTTAAACACAAATGTAGTCTTCACAGGCAAAACCCAAGGCTAAAACCAAGAGTAGACACTATTTATTGTTTACTCAATCAATCTAACAGGACACATATGGGCAATAGGAAACACCTGTCAGTCACATGTTCCAATAGTTTTGCTCACCTAAAAATTGGGTGGTCTGATACAGTAGGTCATATGTTCTAAGTAGTGTAACACATCTAGATAAAAATACCAGGACATAAAAGCTGAAATTCGGATCTGTCATCCCATGTACATCTTTTGACCTCAAACTCAGTTGTCTTCAGTATATAGCAAAAACAAAGGAATTTACCTTGCTGTTCTAATACTTTTTGAGGGGACTGTAAATGTTAGAAATCACAATAATAGTTTGATTTATTATTTTTTCTTACTTAATTACATATTAACTTGATAATGTGCTTATTTCTCTACAAGTGTATTTAATTGAGCTAATTTAGCGTGTTTCTCATATTTTTCATTTATTCTCCATTTGACCACAGAGTAGCACTCCTTACCGATGAAGCCAGAGTTAGCCAGATGGTGAGGCTTCTGGAGCTTTAAGTATTCATTTCCTCTTTAAATATTAAATCAGTAATACTAAATTAACTGGTGCCTTCCATGTTAATCCAGGAAATCTGTAAATAATGCCATCTATATATAAGTAATGAAATGAACAAATTAAATGAGTAACACAATGTAATTATACACTCACCGAGCACTTTATTAGGAACTTTTTTACTTTATTACACCTATACATTTGATTATCTAATCAGCCAATTGTGTGGGAGCAGTGCAGTGCATACAGTCATTTAGATACGGGTCAGAAGCTTCAGTTAATGTTCACATCAACCATCAGAATGGGGAAAAAATATGATCTAAGTGACTTTAACCGTGGAACGATTGTTGGTGGTGGACAGGGTGGATTGAGTATCTCAGAAACTGCTTAATCACCTGTAATTTTCACAGTCTCTAGAGTTTCTGTGGGCAAAAACACGCTGTTAATGAGAGGTCAGAGGACAATGGCCAGACCAGTATGATCACACATTACAACAGTGCTATGCAGAAGAACATCTGTGAACACACAACGCATGAAATCTCAAAGGCGATAGGCAGTAGCAGAAGACTAAAATATAAGTCCACAGGCTACAGTTGCAGGAAAAAAAATAAGTCTAATAAATACATAATAATACCAATAAGTCAAAAAATAGGTGTAATAAATACCTGATTAAGCGCTCACTGTGTAGTAGAAAATGAATCGATTTAAATCAATATAATTACAATGTGTTTTATGGGTTCTATGTTCTAGTTGGGCTGAATGTCCATTTTCCTCATTATGTAGTCTCATGTTCTTGTGTTCTAGATGGACTTAGTGGATTGTTCTCATAATGCATAAAGCACATAGTGAGGATATAATACAGTGCTGTGAAAAACATGTATCTCCTTATTTCAATTATTGCATATTTGTCTCACTGACTGGTTTCAGCTCTTCAGACAAATAGAGTAAACACAAAACATTTTTTTCATTATTTCATTTATTTAAACACCCATATCACCTCATGTGAAAAATTAATTTCCCCCTTAAACTTGCCAAAATTAATATGCCAATCTGTGTTTGTAAATATAAAAACATGTAACACTCAAGCTGATTAACTATTATTTTTCATTAATTAAAATAAGGACAATTGTTTGTTGAATCAATGTCAGATAAAACCCCTAATTGTGCAGAGTCCTATTTCTAAAGGTCACAGAACTCCATTCTGGACTGCCAGGAAAGGCTTGCTTACACTGTGACATTTTGTGTACTTCAACATTTAATATTCATTCATCTTCCAGAGACACTAATATGGCAGATCCAGATGCCCATTCAGAAAGTTTTCTTCATATGTTGGGTTGCATTATTGGGATGATCAGTGGCAGAGAAACTGAAAGCGATGGAGTTTGGATCACAGTGGAAAGACCATCATTTTGCCAACACTGCCCTCTTGTGGCTTGTTTCTATTTATATATAATTTATTTTTCTTTTTTTGGTTTGCATTTTTTATGATTAACTAAATACCCTTATAAATTCCATAGTTATGCTTGTTGCATGCTTTTAACCTTACAAATGCGCTTTCCCTCAGTTTATTTATATTTATATGTGTTATTTATGTTCACTAGAAACTGCAGTGAAAGGTGCATATTCAGGTAGTGGATTCTAGGTGTGGCTACGTGCAGCACGTCTTCCTGTCTTGCGCTGCATTGGTGTTTTGCTAGCTTCACCAAGCCGGTAGTGCACACCCTATCTGTACTCATAATACGCTGGAGCATATAGGTTGTTTGAGTGATGCATTTAACACCACTATCAAGTGGAATATCCAGCTCAGAACACTGTGCGGATTATTGCGGCTACACCGGGGATCGAACCACCGACCTTGCGTGTCCCAGTCATGTACCTTAACCACTACGCTACAGGCCGGTGCACCATTAGAGGGAGGGAGGCGAATAGATCATGACCCACCTCATACGTTTTTCAGCTGGGCCGGGGCGTCCAAAGTCAGCCAGGCTCTGATGCCTCCTGGTGACAAGAGAATGCATGGCAGCCCTGAGAATGTGTCACTCCCAAGCCTTCCTGGCAGCGAGTGAATGACTCTCTGGACAGCTGGGGTGCACTGTACAGGGGCATACATGCAGTGCATCCATACAGTGGCTTCAGAAAGTATTTACTTCACTTTTTGCACACTTTACTGAGTTGGTTTAACTCTTTATCTTAAATGGATACTATTTTACATTATACTAGGAGTGTTGCCACCTCTTGGGTTAGAGGTGTCTCCCTTGCTGATATAAGCACAGTCAGGCATCATTCCATACTTTGCCTGGGTACTATTGGGTTACTTTGCCCCTCCAATGAGATGGGCTTGACCAGAGTTCCCCAAATTCCCCTTGAGTGGGGGTTGCTCCTACTATGCAGAGAGTGGAGGGAGCACCACAGCTGTAACTGCCTGGATAGAAGCCCTATACCCTTCCGAGAGTTTAGGGTTCGCCCAACTGGTTTATACTGCTAAAAAGGGCATTTTTCCCTAACAGTTTGGTGATTATGCAACTATACCTAGATCACTGATTGATCTGGTGTTGTGATATGGAGTATGGAGTGATACAATAGTGTAACATAACAAAGGTTACTACCATAACCACAAACTCTTTCTGGTGATCGAAGGGACTCAAAAGGACGGAAGTAGTAGTCGCATGGTGCTGTGGCGCTATGGGACTACACCGAAAGTTACCATAATGAAGTGATCTAAATAGTTCACATAACTGTGGTTACTGTTACTGTTAGTTACCTTCGTTCTGGAACACAAAAAATCATCCTGCCCCCATTATGAACAGTTTGTTTTTTCTCTCTCCCCCCTCACTCTCTTCCCTCTCTCTTCCTCTATCTCCCTCGCTCTCTCTCTCTTCCTCTCTCTTCCCTCCCTCTCTCTCCTCCCCCTCTTTCTCTCCCCCATCTCTCCCCCCCCCCCCTCTCTCTCTCCAGGGCTCTGGAGGGCACAGCCTCAGGTACACATCGGAACAGCACAGTCCCCTTCTCCCCCCGGCCTGGCCCCCTCCAGTCGGACAGCCTGTCCTCCAGCCAGCCCTGCACCCCCGGCCCCCTCACCTCCCCCCCGACCCCGGGCCCCATCCCCTCCCCCTCCCCCAGCCGCTGCTCATCCCTGCCCTCGCCCTCGCCCTCACCCACCCTGACAGACGTGTTCGGCCTGCCCACGCCGCCCCTGTGCTCCGACCCCTTCAGCCTCCCCACGCCCCCCCTGTGCTCCCCCTCCCCCCTCTCCCTCAGCCAGGCCGCCTCCAAGCCCTTCGCCGGGAAGCCCGTCCCGCTGTGGAGCACGCAGGACGTGGCTGACTGGCTGGACAGCCTGCACCTGGGCGAGCACAAGGCCGCCTTCCTGGAGAACGAGATCGAGGGAGCGCACCTGCCCAGCCTGCAGAAGGAGGACCTGATCGACCTGGGAGTGACTCGAGTGGGCCACAGGATGAACATCGAGAGGGCTCTGAAAATGCTCATGGACAGATAAGGGAGGCTGCCCTTCCTCCGACCGGACCGACGGCTCCTTCTCCAATCCCACTGCCCAGAGCGAAATGTGTCCTCACTACGCCCTGGTGCAGAGTATCCTGTGGAACTGCCGTTCTGAAATAAGACTGCGGTTCTTTAAGCACAATCACGCCCAAGATGGGCGCCCACTGGGACTGGAAAGACCCCCGCCTTTTATGTGACACCCGTGCACGAGACAAATCACTTTGGAATATGACTTTTTGGAATCTGTCTCATTTGGAAACACCCAAAAAAAAATAACCAGCAGAGCTGGCTGTTCATTTTCTATCTTTGCTAGAATTTCTTTAGAGAATATTTCTTCAGAAAAAAAGGGGTAATTTGTCAGTGCATCAGCTGTCAACAAAAAATAATGTGTTGCTCCTCACCTATTTGTCTGGAAAGAACATGAAGCTGACATCACTTCCCTCTTTCCACACACAGAGAATCCCAGAATCGGTGTTTCTACTTGAAAAAGAAAATCACCTCTTAATATTTATTTGCACCTCTTTTACATCAGTAGGGGCACAATTGTAGCAAACCGTTCTGTTGAGTTTTTCATTGGCTTTCCTGTTCATTCTTGGCTCATGGTACATTTTATAGATTTCCTTTTAAACTTCAGTATATCTATTTCAGTTGTCCAAAAGATGTAAAATCTATATTAGTCATTGCTGTCTTCCACATGAGTGCAGGTGACCCCTCCCTTTTCACGACTGATTGTTTCCACCTTAAAATTCCTGAAAAAGTGCCAGATGAGAAATGCCAGAATCATTTATTGACCCGCCTCCTCAACTTAAATCTGATTCTTAAATTGCAAAACTTATAATCGGCTGACACAGGTTCCCACCTCTTAGAAATAAAACAGCATTTGCTTTGTCATTCCAAATTTCAGCCCAGTGTGTACACATACAAATGTGTTCAAGGGTGAAGGCAAAGACTCATGAGCACTTCAAAGCTGGAACATGAAACTTGGTACGTACAGTGGGCTCCAGAATTATTGGCACCCTTGATAAAAATGAAGAAAAAAGACTATATTTAGCCTACAAGATAATATCTATATGTTATGTTCAACATATATGACAGCTATGTACTTTTATTTCAATACATTTATTTTCATGCTTCAATGTTTCTTAAGTAATTTTAGTTTTCTGAAAACCATAGGCACCAAAATTATTGGCACCCCTTGTTTAATACATTGTGCAAACACCTCTGGCAATCAATATTTTCCTAGAATTAGTGATAAGTTTAGAGAACACATTTTGAGGGATTTTTGTGGCCATTCCTCCATGCAGAACTTTTCAGAATCATTGACATCCCCGGGTTTGCGTTTATGGGCCCCCACAGGTTAAGACCACAGGTTTATGATGGGGATTAAGTCTGGAGACTGAGATGGCCACTGCAGAACATTACATTATAGTAATTTAGCGGACTCTCTTATCCAGAGCAACGTACAATAAAGAACATGGATGTTGATTGCACTTTCACTTTTCTGTGTGGACTTTGATGTTTGGAGTCATTGTCCTGCTGGACAATCCAAATAAGACGAAAGTCTCAGCTTCCTAACAACCAGATTTTCTGCCAAAATGTCCTGGCACTTTGTTGAATTTATTGTGCCATTGATGTGAAATAATGCCCCTGGCCACTGGCAGCAAAACATCTCCAAAACATCAATGACCCTCCTCCATATTTGGCAATAGGTATGAGGTGCTTGACCTTTTATGCATTCCTCCTTTGCCGCCAAACATGTTGATGATGTGGTCCCACCTGACCATAGCACTTTCTTCCAATTCATAATTCCAATGAGGTACTCCAGATACTCCAATGAGGTACTCCAGATGCTTGGCTTTGCTAATTGTGTGAAGTAAGGGCTGTCTTCATGCCACCCTTCCAAAGAGTTTGTTGGTATAGAAGTGCCATTTTATGGTTCTTGTTGAGACTTGGGGACCCCAAGATCTCTGCTATTCTTAAACTGTGATCCTTCAGTAATTCATGGCCTCCTCACCATGAGGACACCTGCCGTAGGGAGCGTCCTCTTCCTGGCAAGTTTGGAACCATTCCGTATATTTTATGCCTTTTTACTATTGCCCTTACAGTGCTAAACTGTATGTATATTTGTACCCATTACCAGACTTGTGACAGTCAATTACCTGTCTCTTTTGAATTGACAGTTCTTTGGCTTTTCCCATGCTGATGGATAACAAAGGGATTTTGCATGCTTGTTACCTCATTTTTATACTCTACTGAAAGACGAAGTGATAGAATGACACAATATACTTCCTTTAAACTGAGATTAACCAAATTATATTGCTACTTTTCAATTTGTTTGATATGTAATTCAGCAATTGTTAGGGGTACGAATAATTTTGGCTCCTGTGGTTTTCAGAAAATAATAGATTACTTCCTAAAAAAACACTGAAAATGAGAGTTAATGTATTGAAATAAAAGTATATAGTTTTTCAATATGTTTGATTATAGCATACACACTCACTGAGCAATTTATTAGGTATGTATCAGCTTTGACCAGTCCGGCCCTTCTCCTCTGATGTCTCATTAATGAGGCGTTTCTGCCTGCGGAACTGCTGCTCACTGGATTGTGAGTTTTTTGTTTTTCGCACAATTCTCTGCAAACTTTAAAAATTCTTGTGCATGCACCAACATGCGCCAACAATCATTCCATGGCCAGTCTCTAGGATCACATTTCTTTTCCATTCTGACACCTGATCTGAAAAACAGCTGAACCTCTTGACCACATCTGCATACATTTATGCATTTAGTTGCTGCCACATGATTGGCTGATTCAATATTTGCATTAACAAGCTGGTGTACAGGTATACCTCATAAAGTGCTCACTGAGTATATATTATTATCTTTGTTTTTGTATTAGGTAGCCTTTTTTTTCCATTTTTATTAAGGGTGCCAATAACTTGGGAGCCTACTGTAGATGGAAGGGAACTTGGTACTTTCTGAACTGCGAGTGATTTAGACAAAGAGAACCCATACCAACACTGTGCTCTGCAACTACAGCTGTACTGTTCAGTTTGAACTATACAGGGAGTCAATGCAAGCTGTACTCTATACAGTACACATATACATGCACAGTGTGCTGCTCCTTAAACATACACAAATACATAATGTGTATCCATATACTGAACACCATCAATAAGGACATGTATCACCATTTAGTTATTCATTCAGTACTTCAAATCAATCAGTACTAATTCAGTATTAACTGTCTCTCGGGTAGGTGTCCACCATTAGTATTTTGGAACGGTAAACTGAAAACATCTGGCTTATTGTTCCTGGGGGATAAAAATAGACGTTATACAGGAAGTAGCTGAGCCAGCCACCACATGTTCTCAGAGTTAATAAAAGGACTACTATACACTGCTCTAAAGCAGGACTCAAAAATACCAACAAGGTTCACAGTGGGCAAAGACAAAGCTGCACTTCGGGCAGATGACAGCACTGCTTTCTAGTGCTGTGCTAATGCTAAATATGTGGTGTCACCTGATTGACTCATGTCAACAACCTCCTTTTCCAGTGAAAGAGCTGATTTACTTATTTAGATCCAGAAACGGGGGTTATAGATCGAAGATTGGCATTGCACTCACCTGTATTTTTGTCTTTTATTATTATATATAAATTTCGATAGAACCGATTCTGTGTTTGGTAAACGAGTATTCCCAGGTCATTTAAAAATCAAAAAGTTTTAATAGAAAATGAACCGATCACACTAGTTTTGATAGTAGTGGCCAGAAATGACCACCCTTCAATTAAGACGTCCTTTTCCAGCTTGTGTAGGAAATGGTTTAACTAAAAGTGGGGGGGGGATTTTTTTGTGTTTATCATTTTAAATGTGTATACTGCAGTGGTTCAAAGACAGTTTTACAATTACAGTGAGCTCCCTAATGTTTAGGACAAATACATTTTCTTCTGATTTGGCTCTGTATTCCACAATTTTAGATCTGCAATCAAGCAGTGCAGATCTGCTTAAAGTGCAGAATTTTAGCTTTTATCAAAGGTCACCATCATTTTTTGGAAAAAGGGCTTCACATATATTTCTTGACTACTATTGGTGTGCTCAATTGTTTCCTTAGTACAGGTATAAGAGAGATTTATATCTAGTCTTGATTTTAGGTTTTTGATTGCCTTTGGAGTCAGAACTACAGTGGCTACACTGCAAGACTTGTCTTCATTGATAATGTAACTGTTGATAACAGAATTAAATCAGAAGTGTAGAAGTGAAACATCCTATCTTATGTCAAGTTCAACCAAATGTTTGGTCCTCATGTTTACAAGCGCCAATAATAGACTCCAAAGGCAAAGACTAGAATCACGACTAAATATTGAATGCTCTCTTACACCTGTACAATGACACCGATTGAACACACCTGACAAATCAGAAACAGTTGTGAAGCCATTTGTCCCAAATATTATGGTGCCCTAAAATTAAGGGATTTATATAACAAAATTAAAATAAATGTGCTGTAATTCCGACATGGTGACACCAATATGCATAAAAATAATATTTAATAAAAAGATGAACATCTGTACTTAAACCACATGTGAATTGTTTTATTACAAATATAAAATTGTGGGTTAGAGACTCAAATCTAAAAATAAATGTCTGTGTCCAAAGATTTGTGTAGCTCACTGTATATATATACATATATATATATATATATTCCTACAGAATCTATTTCAAAATACATTTAATAAAACTACTGCTTCTATAAATATTGCGGCTAGACTCTTGAGCACAATAAAACAGTCCAAAAACTGGTGTTGTTATTTTCCATCTCTGGTATATGAAAAAGATATCTGTAAGGAAGACTGAATAGACTCCCGGCTTCATGAGCAGCCCCATGTCAATCATTTCATGACATTGTGTTCTCCCTTTGTCACGAAATCCAGTGACCAGCGAGTGAATGGTTTCCCAGAACATAAATGGATGCAGGCCTTCAAGAATATGTATAGGGAGTTAAGCTGCTAATTCCAGTAGTGTATAAATAGATAAATGGATCTTATTTTAAAACAGAGCTTCAGGAAAAAAAGCACAGTATTTTTAAGATTTATAGAGAATTATATGACATTTTATAAAGGTATTTGGATAGAAATTTAACTAACCAGTTCTGAAATATGAGATGAGGTACCAGTTAAGAAGCAATATTTAAACTAACTGGGCCTCTTTGGAATTTACATTCTCTCACATACCACAAATCCAAAATCCTTTTCAACAAAGAGGAAAAGACCTTGATTAAACCAACCCATAATAATTAGTACAGAATTGACCTTCTGCCACAGTACTAGTCACCTGCCTTTGTTGCAAATTAAAAGGAAATGCCAGTTGCTTAGTATCTGTATAATGTGTGTAAATCACCAAGATTTCACAAACTGTACATGTATATATAACCTCTCAGGCCTCTTTATAGCAAATAGTCTGAGAATGATTTTATGCTAACTTACATATTTAAATCAAATACTATATGTGATTGTTGACAAATTGATTTTATGGAATTACATATCATTTGGCTAATTTGCTTGTGGAAATAACGTTAGATCTAAATAGTGGAGTCTCAAGTCAAAGAAGTTGAAACCAGTACTATGTGGATCTGGCTAATAAGCCAATTACAGTTATACAGCCACAATAATTCCCAGCTCAAATAGATTTCCTTTTAGAGATCAGCATCAGTTTGGTTTCTTCTTTCTTTCTTTTTTAAATTCTACATGTAGGATTTTTCTCGCTCTTCTACGTGTAAAAACTTGTGTTCATATTATCTATGTTGCTGTAATTTTGTGCTACAGAGTCCTCTTATTTAGAGTTAATTATTGACATTAACAAAATCCAAGATCCTGTATCTGCACTTTTCCCCAAAAATCTTCAATACTCTTGGATGGCAACCAAAATTTACTGTAAGAAATAAATATCTTGCACTACTCTCGTGGTCCTTTCATGGCTCCTTTCAGTTCTTAGAACCTACAGTAAGGTTTCTTATGACATACATGAGTACAGGTTTTCACATGGATAAGTTGTCACACTGTCCAAAACAAGAGGCACCACATCAAAAATGGTGTGGTCAAAGTCACACTAATCCGAGGTGAGGATAGTGCTCTTATGTTTCCACTTCAAAGTAAAGAAATTGCACTTGATATTGTAACCCTGAAGTATCACCCATATTGTTAACACAAGCTTGAAAATGTAAAATCCAAAATAAAATGCCTACTATTCTTGAACCCTTTTGATGACATGCATAATCCTGGTGTCTTCTGGGATTTGTGAGTCAGAATCACTATATTACAAAGTATTACTAAATCAAACTTACAGAAGCTCAAACACTGTGGAAGTGGAATATCTTTTTCTTTTGAGTGGATACAGATTATTGTGGCGCAATTAGAGACACAATGGAGCCACAGCCAAAACCCCAGACAAATCCCCTTTAAAATTTGATGACATTATCGCCACAAATGAGCATTCTGCATCATTCTTTTCTAAGCTATGTCTAGGCAGTTTTACTAAAAGGACATGGAAATGAAGATAAAGATATTGTGTTTTGCTTCCTAAAGTATACAACACTTTATTTTTATGCAACCCTGCCCCCTTACCTCTCCCTCGCTCTGTGCTCTCCTCAGATAGCAAAAGGTTGAAGGGTTATAAAAATAAAATAAAATAAAAGTACAATAATCACAATAATTTCTCCAGAGAAATTAAGTAAATAATGGATAGTCTTTCAACTTTTCTCATTTAGCATGTTTTTCTAATCGCATTATTATGCATTTGGTTTGCTGGACCCTTGCTGTGAAAATGACACTGACATTATCTTATTTTGCATAGTATATGGATTTCCAACATGTTACAAAATAACAAACTGTTGTAATCTTCAAATAGATTATACAGAACCATGAGCTTTCAAATGGTGCAACCTTTCAATCGTGAATGAAAATTGCGCACACACACACACACCTCAAGTTTTAGGAAGAATTACCTCTTCATCAAGAAAATGTATTTACTTTTATATCAAAGAAACAAGCAAGGTAACAAGTTATGAATAAATACATAGACAATGTTTCTGAAAAGGTAACTTTATTATAAAACCCAAAACCCCAATCAATTATTAAACACTGAAACTTCTCTGCCGAGATAACAATAATACAATTAGGTTGTGAGGGGAAAAACTAGGTGAGATTTCACAGATTGTCTTCATCCAAAACCTCTTAAAATAATCAATGCACTATTAACTTGTCATGTCTTATTCACTTACTGTATTGGTGGTAAAAATAAAAACGAAATGGCCCAAATTAGCAAATTTCCCATAGAAGATGAAACAATCAGCATGGCATGCCCATAAACAAATATACACATTTCATCTTAACAGGATTTTTTGTTAATTTTCTTAATATACATTTTTTGAACACCCATCATAAAACGTGTGTAATATTTCAATTAACCAAACACTCTGATGATATTCTTAACCAGTGTTGTAAGGGGTCACGTCAAGCTGTTCAGCCGCCAAAAATGACATTTCATGTGTAATGTCCACTGCATTTGTAACCTAGTCGTATACATATTTTTTAACTTAATGTTGAAGTTACAATAAAGTGCCCTTAATTTGATACTAGTATGTACTGCTTTGACTAATAACTTTGCAATAGATTACAGACCCCTTAACCTAGATTAAACTGCTCTAAAAGTATGAGAGGCAGCTCTGAAATAAAATGCATGATATCATCTTCAACTGAAAGTCCTTTTTCTCCTTTGACTTTTCGGTCTTCAAACAACAATCAGCGTTTCGCACTCCCAGGTGTGCAGCAATAAAACTGGAGCTAAGGCAATCCGCAGGCATAAATGATATCCCATGATGCAGTGTGCCAACAGGACATGAGAACGAAAGCAAGCAGCGGGCTACTCTCAGCAGCACAACAGTCCTACAGCTCTGTGTGACGTGTTCGTGGCTCCATGTGTTCATAGCGCACAGATTGCACTTGTCTTTGGTCCTAAACTCAGAACTAGCCTATAAGCAACAAGGTTTTAATGCCTGATTAATACCTTGGAGGGGGAGGAGTTTAATATTTTCAGGTATAAACCATTTACAAAAACATAAAAAACTAAATCATATGGGAAATATTTAGGTATTCCATTGCTTGTTAAGGAACCTCCCCGACTGATTCTCTCAGAGAGGAATCGCCACTGCAAGCGTTTCACTCTAATAAAGCCAAATCAGACAGGAACGCATCTCCACTCCACAATGTGTGTGTGTGTGTGTGTGTGTGTGTGTGTGTGTGTGTGTGTGTGTGTGTGTATAGAGGACAAGAACGCATCCCCACTCCAGAATGTGTGTGTGTGTGTGTGTGTGTGTGTGTGTGTGTGTGTGTTTGTGTGTGCACGCACTTGTGTGCAGAGGGCAGTAAGGCAGGGTCGGCAGTGTTGGGGTGCAGGAGGATTCACTGCCTGACCTCCACATAGTTTGCAGGGAAGAGCCCGTAGGCCCCTTTGCACACGCCCCTCCACCAGCCCTCGTCAATCATCTCGATGTTGGTGATGATGTCATCCGGGTCAAAAGAGATCTCGTCCTCCCCGGCTGGAACACGAGCAGACATTTTACATTTTACAGTTTTATCAGGTTCTACACCACACATGGATTACTTCCAACCCCTATGTGCACAACTGCATTCTTTTTTTGTGTTCACAATTTAAAGTCTTACAAACAAAGGAATTTCAGTTCAGCACACTCTGCAAACCCAACAATTACAGTCCTGCTTTCATGCATGTGTGGTCAAATTCATTGTGGAACTTAAATTCAAAACTTCCTTCATCCTGATGACTTGCCCATAATGTAGTGAATTTTGTTCAGCAAGAAATGATGGCCAATTAGCCATTGATGACATTTTTGTAATAAATGAAAAGCACAGTTATATTTAGTTTTAATTTTTTCTGTACCAAAAACAGAACAGAGGTAGATACCAAACTAAGACTTTGGTGTACCATTGTATTGGTCCAAGAAGCCCAGTCTGGAGTTCACGCATGCCATAATACTTCCAGTAGTTTTTTAAGTTTATAAGGTATACATAAAAACTTCAAAAGCCTTTAACAGAGAAATGACTCTTTCCTTTTGATTAAGCCATTGGTTCAGAGAAAATATAATTTGAGATAAGATTACTTTCAACACTGGGCTAAAAGACAAAAACAACCCCTCCACCCCGCCCGCTTGTCCAGTTCAAACAAACGATGGCCCAAGGATCGTAAATTTATTATTTGAAAAAATTTAATTCTGGGGAGAACCCTGAAGATATCAGCATGGACGAGCTACCACTGGGTGTGTTGAGCGCGGCGTGTTGAGCGTGGCGTGTTGAGCGCGGTGTGTTGAGCGCGGCGTGTTGAGCGCGGCGTGTTGAGCGCGGCGTGTTGAGCGCGGCGTGTTGAGCGCGGCGTGTTGAGCGCGGCGTGTTGAGCGCGGCGTGTTGAGCGCGGCGTGTTGAGCGCGGTGTGTTGAGCGCGGTGTGTTGAGCGCGGTGTGTTGAGCGCGGTGTGTTGAGCGCGGTGTGTTGAGCGTGGGGTGACTGTACTCACCGGCCTGGTAATCATACAGGGCCACAGCCGTCACACCAAAGTCCTCCGCATCAGCCTTGCCCTCTGGAAACAGACAGGGGAAGAAAGGCATAAGAACAAGCCCAAGGCTAAAACCAATTCAAGACCAAGGCCAATGCAAAGGCTATTAAAGGGATATGGCAGCTTGGTATAAAAAGAGTATTTTTGGCACCTAGCTGAAATGAACTGTTGTGAAGTATAAGCTATGGAGAATAATATACCAATAACATTTTGCATTTTACCATCTTACAAAAGAAGATATGGCAAACAGTTATTTTTTATATTAACCAAGTGATGCATCCTTGGACATAACCGATTCAGAGGGGCATGCGCGTTAAAAATGAATCAAATTGCTAGCTGTATTTCTACGCTGTAGCCAATCTGAAAATAATTTCTCTATTTATAACCAACCTAAAAAAAAAACCTAAAAAACCTAACCAACCTAAAAAAACGAGTTCAGCAAGTTCCTAAAAATGAACAGGAGCGAATTAGGAGCCTAACAACTAGGCTGTTAATGGTCAAAAAACGGACATTGCTAGTATTCACACAATGTAATGAGTGGGTAGGCTGCACACACACAAAAAAAAGACAAACGGAGAAGTGGCTCTACACTGGCAGACAAAAGCAGTGCTGAGCACTCCCATGGCCGACGTGGCGACAGCGTTGCCCTGGCAGCCAGCAGAGTGCCCTGAGGCCCACCTCCTTGGGCCGGGGGCTCCTGATCGGCGTCCTGGTAGAGGGGCTCCTCCTGAGGCTCCTGGAGCTCCTGTGGCTCCTGAGGCTCCTGAGGCACCAGCGCCTCCTCGGGGCCGCGGGCCTCCTGCTGCACCTCCTGCTGAACCTCCTGCTGAACCTCCTGCTGAACCTCCTGGGACCCGTTCTCCAGCGCAGCCTCGTAGGTGGGCTCCTCGTACTGGCCGGCGTCCTGGGGAAAGGAGCACAGCGACCCGGAGTCATCGCGAAATCACCGCCTCCTTCTGCTCGCCCATCTCTCCGTTATTTCACTTAAAGCGCGACTAGCAACAGTATAGTGTACAGAGGACACAAAGCCTTTTAAAGAATTTTACTGAAGATGCAACAATTCTTTGCAACAGCTGTATGACCAGAAACCCTGATCCAAAGTTACAATCTGTTTACAATGAAAGAATTTAGCAGACACTTGCAATGTGGCTGCTAGAAGGTTCTGGAAACTACAACTAGAGCTACAGACTCCTGTCAGATCTGTGACCACAAGACAAATGAAATCCAGCTTTCCTGCCCCCACTGACCAGGCCTCTGGGGAAGCAGGGTCCCCCGATGCCGTAGAGGGGGGATTGGAGCTCACCTCGTACAGGGGGCTGGCGGGCCTGTCCTGCTGTGGGGGCTCTGCAGCCGGTTCAGGGCTTGGCTCAGGTGAGGGGGGCCGGGCTTTAGCCTGCTCCTGTGAGAAGCAGAGTCACACACACGCCCACAGGTAGGACCAGCACAGTCACACACACACCCACAGGAAGGAACAGCAGAGACACACATGCCCACAGGAAGGAACAGCAGAGACACACACACACCCACAGGTAGGACCAGCAGAGTCACACACACGCCCAGAGGAAGGAACAGCAGAGACACACATGCCCACAGGAAGGAACAGCAGAGACACACACACCCCTAGTGAGGCACAGCCTCTCACCAACTCAAATGCACCCCAGCTACCAAACCCTATTGTTCTCTATCATTTCTCTGATTGGCTACAAAAAGAGAAAACCTTTTGGAAGACCTCAGAGGTAAACAGACATGAACCACACCGCCCAGCAACACCGAGGTCACCCCGCCATATCTGGATATCAATATCCATCCACAGCAAAAACAATGCCTGCCTATTCTACTACAGTATAGATACCTTAAACAAGTTCTGATTATGAAATATATTGTAGAATGAATGACGCTTCTGCCTCAACCAGATGTGAAATCAACAGGGTGAATTCAGTCAGTAAGGTTTAAACATAAACTGTAAACTTTAAGGTTTACAGGTACTACACTTGACTATCCAGCATTCATTCAAAACAAACCAGGCACAACTTCCTTGCATGGAACGTTCAAAATATTAGTTTCATAGAGTAAAGTACAGAGTCGTAATATGTCCTTTGTTTTGTTTTTGGTTCACCCCCCCACTCTCCATCCATCTTTCTGCATGCTGAGACCCATGTCCCCCTCATTCCTCCATCCTCCTGCAAGCTGAGGCCCATGTCTCCCTCATTCCTCCATCCTCCTGCAAGCTGAGACCCATGTCCCCCTCATTCCTCCATCCTCCTGCACGCTGAGACCGATGTCCCCCTCATTCCTCCATCCTCCTGCACGCTGAGACCCATGTCCCCCTCATTCCTCCATCCTCCTGCACGCAGAGACCCATGTCTCCCTCATTCCTCCATCCTCCTGCACGCTGAGACCCATGTCCCCCTCATTCCTCCATCCTCCTGCACGCAGAGGCCCATGTCTCCCTCAATCCTCAATCCTCCTGCACGCTGAGACCCATGTCCCCCTCATTCCGCCATCCTCCTGCACGCTGAGGCCCATGTCTCTCTCATTCCTCCATCTTCCTGCACGCTGAGACCCATGTCCCCCTCATTCCTCCATCCTCCTGCACGCTGAGGCCCATGTCTCCCTCAATCCTCAATCCTCCTGCACGCTGAGACCCATGTCCCCCTCATTCCGCCATCCTCCTGCACGCTGAGGCCCATGTCTCTCTCATTCCTCCATCTTCCTGCACGCTGAGACCCATGTCTCCCTCCTTTCCTCCTATAGTCGTGCGTGCCTAGACCGCCCCCATGTCTCCCCCCCGTACCTCAATCTTCCTGCGTGCCGCCTCCTGCTCCTCCTTCTCCTTGGCCTGGCGACGGACGCGCTCCTCCCCGGCCCGCTGGCGGTCTTCCTCCTCCTTCTGCTTGGCGATGTTCTCAAAGCGGGCCTTGATGCTCCCCGTGCTGCTACCAGCTGTGTTCGGGGAGGGCAGAGTGAGCACGGTCACCTGATTCTGACAATGACCGGGAAAGGTCACAACTAACCACAATCAACCACTATTACCCAGGCAACTGTGCCAGAACAAATGTCAACTGCAATGCAAGACCGTTTCCTTCATGGAAAGTTGTAATCTAATCTAGTCCAATCCACAAAAGGTCCGCAGTTGTGAAACAGAAAATCATTCTGTGCCAGTTGAAAAGCAATCATTGGAATCAATCCCACTGCTTTCAGGTCATTTTCAACAATCGTACAACTTACCTGCTTCAACGGGCTTGGTTTTCTGATAGGCTGGGCTCGGCTTCTCAACCTCTTCAAAAGTGCCTGCACTCTGAAAAGCAAATGAAAGAAAAGAGACTGCATTCATAGGAAAAAACATGGCATGGTCCTTTAAAACAGAATTTTCTCCACAGTCATCGTATGTGTCGATAAATGTATCAATTTACAGGTATTCTGTAATGTTAAAAAGAAGTAAATGGAATATTTCAACTAATAGCAGATGCATACGCATGTATTCACAGAGAAGGAGTGGGATAAACAGTGCTGTAGTTTGAGGGTGTTTGTTGCTGGAATTCCCCTCTTGACCGTTAGAAGTCTAAAATTACCCATTGTACCTTTAATTCAATCTTTAAATACTAGGAACTCTCATCTTTATGAAAAACACCAACATATGCATTCATGAAAAAAGGCAGGTTGAATTATAACTGGAACTGAAATATGCAGATTAAAAAGATACCTTGTCCATTCGGTCTTTCTGGATGCCAAATTTCCCGCCAAAACCTTTGGCGTAGTCTATAAGGCACAAGAGTTCACCATTAATTACTATAAAAATAAGTGAACTACAGTCACTGAAAACGAGGTTAAAAAAAAAGATGAAGCAACTCATGCAAAAAATGTATGAGCTGATAGATGGTAACAAAATTAATCTACAGATGAACATTTCCTGAAATCTAATAAAAGGCTAGCGGCACCATTTCGGCTCAAGCGCTGCATTGGCAGCCGTGTTTTCACACAGGCAGTCAGGCAGGATGTGCTGCGGCTCTGCGACTGTGCACGCATGCATGCGGCATTCGTGTACGGTGGCCCAGAAGGAGATGTGTGGCTGAAATGAAGCCGAGGGTGATGATCACATTCAAAGACAGAGACAAGAGAAACAGAGAAACAGAGGGGGCAGGAGAGAAGAAGGTAACATAAACATATAAGATGGAGAATTCCAAATCAGCAGCCCTCTCCAAGCACAGACTGGGACCTAACTCCTCTCCTAGACACGGTGCTAGAATTTTTAGTTTCTTCGTATCTATAACATTCAGCATTTGAATTTGAAGGTGTGCCACTACAACTACCAACTGGCACCAACTACTGGTGACCATGTAGCCACAACATAGTACACTCAGGCAGGTGTGTGGGCTCTTTGCCAGTCTGTGTCGGAGAGGGGTGCGGGTCTGGAGGTTAGCGAAAGGGGACAGTGCCTTGCTGGGACTCGTGCTTGGCCAGTTTCTCCTTGTACTCAAAGCCAAGTGCACATTTGTCCTGCTTCTCCAAGTCTACCCCGTACTTCCCTCCGAAACCCCGCTTATAATCTGAAAGAGTCCATGGGGGACACAGAGGGAGGGGGGGGGGAGAACATCAAAAAAACAAAGACAAACATAAACAAAACACACTGCACAAACACAACAGGGTTAAACCAACAGCATGAGGAAAGCATGCTTTGACCTCCCTTGCACCAGTAAGCTCCCTTCCACCACTAACATGAGTTCACGACTGGCCACGGCGTGTGAATGTGTGAATGTGTGCGGACTGGAGTGAAGGTCCTGCCAGTGCTCACACAGCTTGGTGGTTATCCAAACACACACACACACATTATTAATGAGAAACTATGAAGAGCAGGTATAGAGAAAGAGAAAGTCAAGGTTCCAGGAACTTCACCTTTAAGACTGAATTTTAATTACACTGAACAGGAGACAGCAGGCAGGTGAGGGGGCTCCACAAGTGACAGTTTTTTTACATCCACAACTCGTTTTTGAATTTCATGATGAAAAACGCGTTGCAGCACAAGATGTGATTTTTAGGAGGTCCAAAACCTTTCCATAAGGAAGTCACAAATTTGTGAAAATTTGTATCTAGGTGTCATTTGGTATGTAGAATTCATTTCTGTATTTGGCTCTGAAAAATAACTTTAAAATTACTAAACGTGGGGGTGTCTCGGTGACTTACTAAGCGTAAGTCTTACCCAACCAGCACAATAGACAACTGAGATTACTAAATTGACCCGATTTAGAGATTGCTTAATGAGCCTCCAGTGCTTAATTAGGAAATTACGAGGTTCCAGAACACCAATATACATTGAAATGCATTTTGCACAATACAATACAATTTGCTACATTTCGGCTGTTTGGTCACCAATAGCAATAGCCCACCAGCTGAAAACACAGAAAGAGCAGTGAACATGCCCCACTGGAGAATAATATCTTCACATACATGCCTATGAGAAACGTTATCATTAGAAAAGGCACTTCACGCCATATTATATTCCATTAATGAAGATGATATTCCAGGAAGTGAAAGTAAAAGCACTCTTTCTGCAGATGAGGATTTGGATTTCCATGTATTGGACGCAATTGCAGGACGACATGAATGCGACAAGAATATCACACTTCAAATGTCTTACATTTCGATTGCTTGCTATGTAATTCACCTTATGCACAAGCTGATTTAAACCAGTGTGCTGTGGGTCTAAGCATGTTTTGCACATTCTCTACTGAATATATATAAAGAACATTTAAACAAAGTTTGAGCAAAATTGGAATGGTCACACCCACACCGCTGGTTGATTTTTTCACATACTTATTGCTTACCACCACTTATTAGCAGATCTAGGCTATAGTGATTTACCACAATAAGACCATCGGTGTAGGCCAGGCTCAGACAAGCCCGATTTTCCCTGAGTTAATTGGTAAATAAGGCCCAAGCTTCTCATCCATCGCCAGAAGTCTTGGGAATGTCTTGGGAAATCTTCTGTAGTCTCTGACAGCAGGATAGTGTTGGGCTCATAAACCAGAATAGCAGTGTTCCCAGAGACAGTGGGAACTCGGAGATCCCTGTGGGGAGCCTGAAGGTTTGGCAGACGGACAGAAGCTGGTACCTTTCTGAGACTCGTGGAGCTGGAGTTTCTCCTGGTGATCCCAGCCCATGGCCGACTTATCCTGCCTGTCTGTCTGGACTCCGAACTTCCCTCCAAAGCCCTTCACATAATCTGAAATACAAACAAACACACGTTATGAAACAACACAGTCTGAAATACACACAAACACATTAGGCAAGAACACACTCTGAAACACAAACAAAAGCACATTAGATTAAAAATCAGTCTGAAATACACACAAACACATGCTCAATAAGAATGCAGTCTTAACAAAATGACACTTTTCACAAGGCATGTTTTTCCTCTCTGTGAGCAAATCTGTCATAAGGCAACCGACTCACTGATAAGGCACCCCAACACAATGAGCTTATGTGCAGAAGACCATGTGACCAAGCCTGAGATAAACTATCCCCACTGCCTCATGGATAATGCAAGAATAATGTTGGACATCCAAAAAAAAGGATCCAAGTACATAAAAACTGAGGTCATGCAATAACTAATCCACTGTGAGCCTTAAGTCATCCTGGAATATCTTGGAATGTTTAGGGAATGTTCCTCCCCTAAGAAAACCTGTCTGGGCAGGGCAGAGGGGAGCATATTGAATTGTCTAATGAGCCTCCAGTGCGTAATTAGCTAATTATGAGGTTCCGGAACATCAATATACGTTGACTATGTTGAAATGAGCAACAATAAAACCATGCATACATTTTGAAAAATTTGGGCCGTTTGGTCAGCAATAGCAGTAGCCCACCAGCTGAAAACACAGAAAGAGCAGTGAACACGCTCCACTGGAGCGTAATATCTTAACAAATCTGAGCAAATCTGTCATAAGGCAACAGACTCACTGATAAGGCATCCCAACACAATGAGTTTATGTGCAGAAGACCATGTGACGAAGCCTGAGAGAAATTATCCCCACTGCCTCATGGGTAATGCAAGAACAATGTTCTAAACGCATCCAACAATGTTAGCTTTCACTACATCAAAAAAGTATCCAAGTACATAAAAACTGAGGTCATGCAATAAAATGGACTACCCCACTGTGAGCCTTAAAACACCTTCCAAGTCATCCTTAAATAACTTGTTTAGGGAATGTTCCTCCCCTAAAAAAAACCTGTCCAGGCAGGGCAGAGGGGAGTAACCTAACTGTAACCTAATACTGCAACACACATTCAGGTAGCCCTACTTTTTCCAAACGGCCTGTAACACAATGAAAGGATACGGACTGTACGGCAGACCTTAGAAGGTGCCACTTCCTCAGAGCAAAAGGCCAGGGAAATGGGCAACGTACCTTTCTGAGATTCGTGCTTTTCCGTTTTCCCCTGGTACTCGAAGCCCACAGCGCTCTTGTCCACCTTGTCCGTTTCCACACCGAATTTCCCCCCGAAGCCTTTGGTGTAATCTGCCCAGGCCAGAGCACAAGTGGGAAAACTCAGCAGGCAACGCTACAGCACAGGTCATCCACAGAAATAAGGATGGGCAGTTTAAATTAATATCCAGTTCAACCGGCTCAATTCAGAATTACATGACATGGTTAAAGGTACAATAGGTAGTTTCGGACTTCTCACGGTCAAGAGAGGAATCGCAGCAACACACACGGTCAAACCACAACACTGTTTATCCCACCTCTTCTCTGTGAATGCGTTGATGTTGAAACGCCACTGGCTGTGGCAATCAGAACCAATTTTCAACCAATGAGCTTGAATTATTGTACAGCTATACGATGTGCTGGCCCATCAACTGCATATATTGAAACCCAAATTTAAGGACTATAAACACAGGCAGAGGGTGAGTCAACATGTCAGTGAGCCTTTTTCAATGATAGGAAGGGATTTACAAGGGTCTTGTAAGAATGTTAACACAAAAATCTTACCTATTGAACCTTTAAGACATCAATATTTTTTCCCACGCAACTAACGAGTGACGTTTGTGCGCCACAGTCCACAGTAATGCTAAAGATATATGGAAAAAAAGCTGCCAATTATAATTATAATGGTCAATAAATGTATGCAAGTCCACAGTGTTAAGCAACCTTGGCAAAGCCCCTACTTTGGCTGCAAACAGGGAGTACACTGAAATAGTGGATTAGCGGATATCCCTCATAACCACATTCTGTAGACACCATCAATGGTGTCGAAAGAACAGAGGGATTTTGCCTAATTTCCACAGCACAATCGTTAAAACAAGGCACCGCCTAACAGAACGCGCTAACATGAAGTCACAGCAACTACGGCCATGAAAAGCACAGTCAGGCAGCAATAATCAAACACAGATAAAAACAAACAAGTGGTCATGGAAGCCTGGAACTGAAAGAATGCTGTTGGTTGCGGGGGAGCGAGGGTGACAGACAAACCTTTCTGGGACTCGTGTTTTTCGGTTTTGCCCTGGTAATCGAAGCCTACTGCGCTCTGGTCAACGCGGTCGGCTTGGACCCCGTACCGGCCCCCAAACCCCGTAGCATAATCTACGTGATTTAAGAGTGACAGCAAGTCAAGCAGGCGTGGCTACAGCAACGACAAAGCCCGCAGTGTAGCTCTGCAGCCGGCAATGGGACACATCACACAGCACACGGAGGGCGTCAGTTTCACTCGCAGCAAAGGAAGATGACAAAAAAAAACATTGAGGGAGAACACAAAAGGCATGGTGTAGCATTGCACTGTGAGGGTAAGAGCAGTTTGCAAACTCACTAATAACAGGTGCAGATTCAACATAACCTCCAGGATGCAGAGAAAGCACTATAAACAAGCACTGCTACCAAGAGGCCTGTCTGCACAAAATAGCCTGGTATAGACGCATGATTAACAATCGGCAAAACATCTACAGCAAGCCTTCAAATTGGGGAGATTGGGGGAGGAAATCAAGAGGCTTAGCATTGAAAGTGCATTTATAACAAAAATAGTAACTAAGCAACTTAAAGAAGGCGTGGCAAGCATCTGTGGTAGGAGCCAATCAGCCGGACGGTGAGCTTGTCAGCAGTAATTCCCTGATGATCCGCTAACATCTAAATGCAAGCCTGTTTGTCGACCTATCGCCCACCAAGTTAAGCTCCATTTCAGTTGGAAAAGAGTTTTGTTCAGTTCTGAACAGATGATGGCGAAACACTCTACCAGTCAACGTCCGCTTCAGCGGAACAGAGTACGGCACCTTTTTGTGAAGCATGTTTCTCAGTCTTTCCAGCGTACTCGAATCCAACCGCCGACTGTAAGGGGGCGGAAGAGAGTTCAGTTGCAATAAAACCGTCAAAGGGAGGAAAACCAAACGTACAGCAGCCTGACAGCGCGGAGCAAAGGGCTAAAAACGGCTCAGAAAAACCAAACTCTGGAAAATGAGGATTAGTCTAGCAAGGGAGGTTTACATGACCACAGAGGTCTTTGCCAACAAAGCATATATCTGAAATATTAAAGCATAAAAGACCTGCTGTACATTATGTTACATTACATTAATGGCATTTGGCAGATGCTCTTATCCAGAGCTGTACTTGCTGCCTGGTTTTGGTGGTATAAATATTGTAGTTGCTTTTATGGTTTACCATTTCACCAAGCAAGGTCCAACACAACAAGTTCCATGTTCAGTAAAAATTCCACCAAGGTTCCATCAAGGTGAGCGTGACTGTACCTGGTCCACTCGGTCGGCCTGAACTCCAAACTTGCCCCCGAAGCCTTTAGACGTGTCCGTCTGGGAGCAGTGCTTGGACAGTTTGCTCTGATACTCATGGCCTACGGCAGACTGGGGAGGTAAAAACATTGTATCTAAAAATAAGAGGCTAAAAATGACATGTACAATGTCTCCAAACTCAAATTATGAAGATGCATCACAAACAAAATGTAAAACATGCAAATAAGACAAATATGAATTTGGCACCTACAGTCTGTATGATCTCCTGAAAAATGGGGTTTTATTTATTTTGGCAGCTGTGGCCTGTGAAATGTAGGCCTACCCAGGGCATGCAGAACAAAAAAAACCTTAATGTCAAGCTCTGGGCCCCTTTTCACAAAGCAGGATTACTAACTGCACTGAGTAACTCTTAACTTCTTAACTAAGGGGAACAGATAGCCCTGAGCCTTGTATTCCTTTTAAAGAATCTTCAGTTAAATTAAGAGAAAATAAACATATTGTGATATACTTTATATCATTACCGTCCAAAAATATATTGCGATATAAGCTTTAGGCCATATCACTTAGCCATGTAGCAATCCTTTAACATGGCTGATCTGGTGACCTGGACTATAATAGAAACTGCAGCTCTTTAAAATGGCTGACCTGGCAGCCTGGACTATAATATGAACTGCAGCTCTTTAATATAGCTGACCTGGCGGCCTGGACTATCATATAAACTGCAGCTCGTTAACATGGCTGACCTGGCAGCCTGGACTATAATATGAACTGCAGCTCTTTAACATAGCTGACCTGGCGGCCTGGACTATCATATAAACTGCAGCTCGTTAACATGGCTGACCTGGCAGCCTGGACTATAATATGAACTGCAGCTCTTTAACATGGCTGACCTGGCGGCCTGGACTATCATATAAACTGCAGCTCGTTAACATGGCTGACCTGGCAGCCTGGACTATAATATGAACTGCAGCTTTTTCTCATTAGTTGTCTTCTGCAGCATCATCACGTTCACCCCCCCGCCCCCATCTTATGATTCGTCAGCATTTCCAATGTGCCCTGTGAACAGTAGAGTGCCTCTGGGGTTTGTGTGTGAATGCTGTGCCTTAAAGGCCTGCACGCTAAGAGGTTTGTGTGTTAAAGGTGTGTTTCAGTACCTTGTCCATGCGGTCCTGCTGCACCCCAAACTTGCCCCCGTACCCATGGGAGGCCTTAGGCATGGTCTCCAGCTCCTGCTGCTTCAGAGAGCTGTGCTCTGACGACACATTCTGCCGCAGGGCATGGATGCTGCAGGGAGAGGGCACATTAATGCACGTCTCACACACAGTACCCTCTGCACTGGGGCCACATTAACCCCCATCTGACACACAGTACCCTCTGCACAAGGGCCACATTAACCCCCATCTGACACACAGTACCCTCTGCACAGGGGCCACATTAACCCCCATCTGACACACAGTACCCTCTGCACAGGGGCCACATTAACCCCCATCTGACACACAGTACCCTCTGCACAAGGGCCACATTAACCCCCATCTGACACACAGTACCCTCTGCACTGGGGCCACATTAACCCCCATCTGACACACAGTACCCTCTGCACTGGGGCCAGGGAGAGGGCACATAAACCCCCATCTGACATACTACATACAAAACACAAGGAAACATTCCCACCAACGGTCAGCAGTTTCCCCAATATAACCATTTCAGACTGGCCAAGACAACACATCTGCATTACTACAGCAACAGTAGAGCGGAGAGTACAGCCAGGTATTCCACCCTTACGGCCCTTCCTAACCACAGACGGTTCCCATAAGTAACAGGACTTACAATTCATAAGCTACAGTACTATACATCTCACCACTGTCAAAGCACTTTGAACCTTTTCAGAAGATGTGTTCAAATATAATGCTTTGGTTTCAAAATTTGCGAGAGAGAATATCAGTAACACAGAACGGAGCATCTGGCAGGACTATAGGGCGTGCACTGAGGGTGCCGGTACCAAAGGTGGGTTTTAGATCAGGTCCATTCTACAGCTTCTGATCTGGCCAGTCTGGTTCTGGTCAGGGAGGCCCCTGAGGTTGAATGCCAGCCTTATAGTACGTTACAGAACATCACTCAAAATGGCAGGCCTCGTATGCGAGCGCTCACTTGATGTGTTCCTGATGTCCTGACCCGGCCACTGTCTTGGCACCCCAGCGCTGTTCCTTCTCCGTCACGTCATTCTGCGGAGAGAGGAAAGAGAAAACTTCAGGAGGAAGACACCACAGATGAAGCCCGCTGGACCGTCCAACCAGCATCACAATGTCCTGAGTTTTGGTCAGGCATTTTTGGCCACTGATCACACCTACACAACATAACATAACGTCCATTCATTCACTCAGACCAGCAATGCTTGCCTTTTCCTACCACAAAAGTGTACCTACTATTTAGCTTTTAGGCACACTAAGCAGCATCTATCAAGCCTGGTCTTGAAACCCCTCAGTGCTTCTGCTTCCACTACAAGCCCTGGCAAGTTATTCCACAGTGACCACTGTCTGTGTGGAAAAAATACTTCTTAATGTCTGTGCGGAAATTATCCTTTGGCAATTTCCATTTACGAAACACAATCTGATTGGTTCAGTGCAGTGATACAATAACTATATACCACTGCTATGAGTTCTAATGCTTGTTTACAGTGCTGTTTAAAGTATCACTCTGCGGCGAAGCAGCCATTTAAGTCAAAATGAAAAACCGCTGGATGCTAGCCGATGCACGTTAATCTCCTTGCAACAGGAGCCGCACTTACATGCAATACTTTATTCCGATTGAAGATACCAAATAAACTGTTTCCATGCATGCTAAATAAATTGGGTCCGATTAAGGTGTGCGTTTAGTAATAGAATCACTAACACTGATTCTATTAGGACACCTGATTACCATGGCCTTCGGTCCCAGCAAGCACCCACAAATGAACAACTTCAAAAAGCAGTGAATTCACCCAATATAGGCTCCATATCCAGCCATAGAAGAGATGTAATGTAAACATAAGTCACAGATGCAATGTCCCAGAGAGAAGGTACACAGCTCCCTTCCAAATGTGCAGTTAGCAGGACAGCAAAGATCACCATTTCACCTGGATATTACATTTCATTAGTAAAGTTCCTCACCTCAAAGTCTGGATCCGTTTCCCAATCATCTCCACCATCGTCAACGTCGACAGAGACGGACTGCCCGGCTGCTGCTCGCCACATCTGAAGGATCCGTGTTAAAACGGACATTAATTCAGACACTACACAAAACCCACGGCTATTCCTTTATACATGCGTAGGCTACTGTGTCACAGAAAACATGGGTCTAATTAGTTAGGTCTATTCTTCCCAGTAAAAAAATACTAACAGGGAAATGTAAATCAATGGGTACGATAAAATAGGCTAGGTTATGTCCAATTCGGGACCACTATTATACTCTGAGATCAACAATCAACACGTTCATAATTATAAACCAAGTTATGTTTTATTGAAGACAACCATTTGCGTAAGATTATTTTATATTTGGCCTATACATTGCATAGCTATTATGACAGTGTTATGTAGGTTCTATGGGCAGAGTAGGCTACGTGAAAACATAATATAATATCGGCTAGTGACATAAACTTATCTTTTTTCAGACAAAATGCCTTTCGGCCCTGCATAAGCAGGGATGGCTGCTTCGGACATACTGGCTGCCGACTGAAACACGGGCGAATGGCGTCTCCTGACTCAGCGAGATGAATAAAGGCAGCATCTGTCTCCAATGACCGGCCTGTTATAGATTCTACGTGGCCATGAGGAAGGGAAACTTTTTTTCTGTCCACTGCTTCCTCTGCCGTACCTTAACGACGTTCTGTTTACGAAAGGTCGGTGGTAGGGGATTTGAACACCTTCCGCGAAATAGTTGCCAAACACCACACCCTGTTACATTACAACTCCACTTTCCGTCCCACAGAGAAAGCAGATTAGTGCGCTACAACAGAGCGGAACAAGACGTTACAAATAAACCAGCGCAACCCTGGATCCAAAAGAAACATGTTCTTAAGTTTGTGTTGTATCGCTTGTCTCAACTATAGGAGCATACTTTTGCTTCAAGACAAGAACAAAAAGCACAGGTCATGACACCAACTTAAAAAACACATAGCAACCGCTAAGTCTAGCTAGCAAGCAAAATAAAAAAAGCACAGTTTCATATAAAATTAAATTAATTTTAACACGTAGCTATTATAGATACCTTTGAAGGACTATTTCATGTCACTTAAGAAAATGGTATCTCTTATGAAAGTGTTAAAACTAGGCCATCAGAGATCAGCCTGAATCAGACACAGATAAAATCTGATTTGAAATGTGGCGAGCGTGTCATGCAGCTATAGATTCCACATCATAAGCAAAGTAATAGCCAACTCTACACTAATAAAATAATTGCATCAAAGTGTTTCTTAATCATCCAAACGTTTAATATTATCGAATGCTTGGTTTCCCAATAGCTTGCTAGCTACAACCTCACACGTCCAGCAGACAATTATGATAAGACATCTCACACGGTCAGGCCACCTTTCACAGCCAGATACAGTAGGGCAATTTATAATAATAATAATAATACATTATTATTATTATTCTTTTATTTTAAATACACACACACGAAACGAATAAAGACGTTCGTCGACACATTTCCTGCTCCACATTCCAACCCTCTCTCGTGTATTCCCTTTCAGGGTTTACTAGTCATGTTCAACGGTATACTCCACCGTAGTTTCTTATGTGCACCGGTCATCAAATACACTTACTTTATCTGCAGATTCTGACCCGGTGAAGTTCAGTTAAAATAAATGACAATAAAATAGTGTCGAAGTTAGCCCGGCACCCTCTGTCCGATGGAAAACGCTGCAGCTTTTATTCCTTACAACTCCTCTTCCGGCTCTCCCAACATTCCAACTTCCTGCTACAAACTCAACAGCACCACCAGGAGAAGCGATGGTGGCCCACAGGAGAACCATGTACCCCTCCGCCCGGCCGCGAACAAATCTCATTGCGCAATATACAAACGAAGGATCATTCCACGAAATGTGTACCTTTCGTGTCCCCAAGTGACAATCAGTAATAAACGACTGTAACAGCTCGCCATTTTATGGCGTTATCATTGTGTCTTTTTCCACAATATATAACAAATTTAAAGCAAATAGATATTATTTTACTGAATTGAAATCACTTTTATGCGGAAGAAGGTAAGGAAGATGGCCTGTCCCACTTCGATCGTTCAAATTCAGTAGGATTTTTAATTGGTAAAATAAAAACTATGTGTTCAAATGTTAAAAGTAAATGTTTAATTCTAAAATGATATTTTATGAAATGCTTATATTAATTGTTGAAAAAGTCAGTTTAACCCCTTAAGTATCACCCCTTTTCTTCACACATGCTTGAAAATGATATACCTAATATAAAATGGTTACTATTCTTGAACCCTTTTGCTAAGGGCATAATCCTGTTCTCTTCTGAAAGATAACCATTTGGAGTTTTAAAGTGGAAGCTTTTTTTCATTCTGAAAATATTTTTTTGGTTGTGATTGGATACAGATTATTGTAGCTGTGGCGGGTGTGCTTAGAAACACAATGGAGCAAGTCACAAAGGACCCATGGAAACTAAATTATATTATGGGTCTAATGAGGTGTAAAATACAGCATTTTGCTTACTAAACTATACAACACTTTTTATCCTGAATAGTGAATTTCCACTTCCCCCCAGGTTGTCACGCTCCCCCTACCTGTCTGTGTCAACCTCCCTCAAGAAGATCGTAAAAAAGCAACAGGTCAAGAAGATCATAAAAAAGAAGTACAATAATCACAATATTACCATCTTGTATACGAATACGGTCTTGCTGTTACAATACAAAAGCAATGGAACAGCAAGACCAATTCCTTTGTTTTTGGAATACACTGAACACATTTGGGGTTGCGATAAAAAGAAGAACAAGACACAAGAGTTTAGAATTTCATCTTTTATTTCCTGGTATCACACCACCAAATTTGTAGGTGAGCAAAAGTATTGGAGCAGAGAGTATTTAAGTAAATTAAATGAAAAAACACATATGTGGTCACATATCCCTTGCTTGAAATAATGGCATCAAACCTGCGATCACCAAACTGTTGCATTCCTCTTTTGTGAAGCTTTTCCAGGCTTTTACTGCAGCCTCTTTCAGTTGTTTGTTTTGGGGGAGTTTTTCAATATCCTCTATCCTCAGGAGATGAATTGCATGCTCAATTGGGTTAAGGTATGGCGATTGACTTGGCAAGTCTAAAACCTACCTAATGAAGTCTTTCATTAGGGTCGACATTCATACTGGAACAATTGCTTCCCATGCCCTCTGGATGTATTTAATATAATGCAATTATATTAACCCCTTTAGTCTCACCAGTCCAATGTTTTAACAGTGCAATTTTCAATCACTATGCTAACAGGACATACTTTTTGAAAGCATTAAAAGTCACAGTTCTATCTGTATAACCTATTTTAAAATGCCATTGCTTTAGCGACAACAGTCCCTTATCTTCTCTGCATTTTGGAAATCCATATATTATACAAAATAGGGTAATGTCAGTGTCCTTTTCACTCTGTTTACTTACAATTTATCTGGAGTTATTATCAGTATTGTCCGTTTCGCTGCTGCATACTTCCACAAAAGTACTTGTACATAAAGCATGAATGCTATTACCTATGTTTTAGATCATGAGCAGATCCCTTCTTTCTCCTTACTTTGGCCTTTCCATCACTTTGGTAGAGGTTAATCTTGGTCTCAGTCCATAAAACCTTGTTTTAGAACTTTTTTCATCTCTGTACTTCTTTGCCAATTGTAATCTTGCCTTCTGATTATTGCTACTGATGAGTGGTTTGCATCTATATTGCTGCTCTCTAAGGTTTCTTCATACAGTTAATTGTAATACCGCCCTATGGAGATTGTTTGTGATGTCATTGACTGATGTTCTTCTGCTGTTGTTTTTCTTGGTCGACCTGTTCAATGAATGTTGCTCAGTATGACAGCGGTTTCTTTCTTTTTCAGGACATTCTCAGTTGTTGTACAAGCTATCCCCAAATGCTAGTGCAATAGCTTTGATTGATTTCCCCTCTTTTCTAAGCTTCAAAATGGCTTGCTTTTCTCCTAAAGACAGCTGTCTGGTTTTCATGTTGGTTTATCATTTCTAACACAAATGCAGTCTTCACAGGCAAAGCCCAAGGCAAAAACCAAGAGTACACATTCAGAACAATTTATTGTTTAACCAATCTATCTAACAGAACACATCTGTGCAACAAGAAACGCCTGTCAGTCACATGTTTCAATACTTTTTCTCAACTAAAAATCGAGTGGTCTGATACAAAAGGTGATATGTTCTAAGTTGTTTAACAAATCTACTGATATTCATAAGAAAAAATCTAAATATCACAAAAGCAATAAAACATATACTGGGAAATGAAAAAAGGTCTTTCATAATACTCGTGAAAAATGCAAAGCTCCAAACCTGAAAAACTACAAAATTTGATTTGTGATCCGGCACAGAGTCACTTGATATCTGGGGACCTACTAAGTTGGGAATGATGGAAGTGGGAAGGATCTTATTTCTCCATAAATATTCCCAAAGGCCATAATGTTTAACTTATTTCTATAGCTTTTTGTGATGGTGAAGATTTCACCACTTGTACCACTTGTAGCAGAACTAGTTTTCAGATACATACCTGCAGTCAATAAAAAGAAAACAGCTGACCCCGACGTGATTTGAACACGCAACCTTCTGATCTGGAGTCAGACGCGCTACCGTTGCGCCACGAGGTCGAACATGCCGCAGTGTCTCCGTGGCTTGGACCAGGTTACTGTATTATAACGCTCAAGAAACTGCAATGGCAAATATCACAGATTATTAATGCTAATGCTACGAGCCATTATGGATCAGACTCCTAATCCCGTAATTATCATCCGCACACGAAGCCCGGATAGCTCAGTCGGTAGAGCATCAGACTTTTAATCTGAGGGTCCAGGGTTCAAGTCCCTGTTCGGGCGGCATCGTTCGTAGTATGTTAAATAAGCAACATACTGTGAATGAGGAGTGTTTTAAGTCCTAAAACAGTTGTTTAATGTGTGCGTGACTGAAAATTATGAAATACAAATTCACACCACAAAACCGATCCCATAACTCGATCTAGGGTCAGAGTTCATTTGTGATTCGTCGTTCAAATGAGATGGAAAAAAATAATTACGTGCAAGGTGTCGAAAGGTCCTTCTTGAAAAATCGAGAAAAAAAACCATGCCCCCGACCTGTTGAACTGAAGAAAACGATTTAGTATTCTTACATTTTTCATGATATATGTCAAAATTGCTGTTGGATGAAAAATTATAAGCCCCAGACGTGGAAAAGTGAAAAAAAAACCCAGTAATCTTACATTTCAGATTTTTAGACTGAAATTCCGAGGAAATCATCAAAATATCATGAAAACAATAACACATGTACAAGGAAATGTGTGAAAAGTTATGGTGCCTGAAAAATGTCGAAAGTGGAAATCTAGTGTTTTTAAATGTGTTCTATTTCTCCTCAAAATAAATGGAAACAAGGTACATATATCATATATCATGGAAAAATATGAAAAATGTGCTTTGTGTGAAATCGTGAAAAATGGTACCTGGAAGTACATTCCCTGGAAGACATGGAAATATAACATCAAGATATGGGTGGCATGTGACTCAAGATCCAGTTATTCCTGGAGCTTGCAGGTATACACAGGTAAGCCAAATGATGGCGCTCAAGATCGAAGTAAAGTAAGAATGCACATTGGAACATGCATATTTTCTTCCCTTTCCTTTCTCGCCACTAGATGGAGACAAATACTATAACAAATATTGAACAACACTAGGCAAAGATGATGGAGATCAAGAGGGTTCTTTTTCCTCTCAATTTTTTCCAGTTGAACATTATCTTTCTTCCCTTGCTGTACTCAAACAGTTGTGTTTCTTTTCCTTTGCGTTTCCTGTCGTCATGAAAGTGCCCTGTTCAATTATGGTATGTCAGTATGGGTAAGGCCATTATCAACAAATATAGAAGAAAAATGTCCTGTAATTAACCTTTGTGGTTAATTGCATCACACTTATTTAATTACATTAGGGATGCAGTAAGGCGTCCCTACACGCTTATACTTTGGTTCCTTTATTCGAGAAAAATGTCAGATTCATGAGATTTTCCACTCACATTTATACTCATAAAAAAATAAAAATATGAAGTTATATTAGAAGTCGTATAGCACACTGACTTTCATATTAAAATATAATGAATGGTCTGGAAATGAATGCCAAAATTGTAACAATGAAAAATATAAGTTTGTCAGTAAAATAGGCAAGGGCAGGCGCACTCCGGTATGCTTTCAGAATGAACTGCACATTCTCATTGCGCTGTTGTCAAGTCAGATGACACGTATGTCTTCATAAATGTCAGCGCAAGGAAAGCTGCACAGCGGAGGCACGGGGACACGCACCGGGCGGGCTGGCGCGAGCAGCTTGAGTGGAGACTCCACTCGAGCAGCAGGTGTACGCGCACCTTGCTGCGCTCAACTTGTGCACGAGAACTTAGCATTGATAAAAGCGTAAGAACGGAATTCTGCGGTTTAAATTCGATTTCGAATCATCGGGGAAAAGATCGCTTTCTTTTGTTTCAGCGTGAAGCTTACCTTCAAAAGAAGCAAGTATGGGTGTCAGGTACGTGCAGTTTCTGTATTCTTGACTATTTGCGGACCATCGCTCATACCTCGAGAAAAAACATATACTGTAAAGGCTACATTTAGTCCTGGGAAACATTGTTTAGCACGAAACGCTGAGCTGTACTACTTCTGACCAACAGCTTGCTGCGTGACATGTATTGTTGCTGCATGTACAACTTTGTGAACGGAACATCATGCCTATTGGGTTTCTGTGGGGAAAAAGACAGGGTGGCTTATGAAACATACAATGCAGATTCTGGGCTTTCCCCCTTAACATATGTAAGCATAATGCATTATATATACTATAAGTATGTTATTTATATTACCCATCACAATAATAAGTGGGGCATTCGCTAAGTAATATGTACAGTTCAATTACAATGAAATATCAAGGGTAAAAAGATTAATCATACACAGACATCATGATAACAGAAGCTCACCACTTCTTTGTCTTCTTTGCTGGTTGCAGTGAGATACCTTGGAATGACAGAATTCAGATTTCATTATTATTGTAATACTACATCTGACAAAACATGACAGCACCTTTTGAACATCACCATTGAACATCATAATATTTGGTTGCATATCCTCTGCATGCAAGGACTGCTTGCTTAAAGTCTGATACATAGACATCCCCAGATGCTGGGTATCTTCCCTGGTGATGCTCTGCCAGGCCTGTACTGCAGTAATCTTCAGTTCCTGCTTGTTTCAGGGATATTTTGCCTTCAGTCTGTTCTTCATTTTCAATTGGATTCAGATCCAGTGATTGACTTGGCCAGTCAAGCATTTTCGACTTTTTGGCCGCCATTACAGAATAGCTGGTGATTATTTTCAAGTAAAATACACAATATGTTAAAATTTTACATTGTTTACCTGTCATTACATATTGGAATTGTAATATTGTAAGAAGATGAATGTTTACATAATTATGAAATTGTAGGATTTAGCAGCTTAAACATTCTAAACATTCAATATTTTCTCACACTCTACCCCAGCTGCATATTGGGGGAGCGACACAACAGATAAATAGCTTTGCACGGGCAGCTCCTTACCACAATCCATCAGTATGGGAAAAATCATCTTTGCTCAGAGGGCCTTATAAATCATTCAGGAAGTGAGAGGAGCTGGTGTGGTCTTCCACTGTGGATTTTTCCAAAGTTTCCGAATATGAGGATCATGTCTCTGTCAATTCCAAGTTTGACAGTGAGTCTGAAGAAGAGGATGAGACCGACCCCTTAGACAACCCCAGGACCAGCCTGTCAGCAGCCAGCCCCAGAACCAGCGCATCAGCACCCGGCCCATCAGGATCTCTGTGGTGGAAACATCACATGCCATTTTTACCTTGCTCAGTCTGGGGCAGGAACTCCTCAAGTGGAAAGCTGAGCACTCTGAAAAAACAAGCGAGAGCTTCCACCTCAGCTGTTGACTATGCAGAACATCTACGTCTGTGTTCATGCCCGACACGTCCCTGGTGACCCATGTGCCAAAGAAAGGCAAAAATGTGGTGCTCATGCATTTGTTGCCTGGGGAAGGGAGAATCTGTGGCCTGGAAGCGTCAGTGTCAGTGAGAGTGACCGAGCGAGAGAGGTGTCAGTAAAATTCCTGAAGTGTTTTCATCATTTTAGTTTGCAGCCAGTTGCAACAAGAGCAAGCACTGCAATGTGTGTGGACACAAGAAGGACAGAAAAGCACAGTACACACGTGTCAAGTACAGGAAATACATTTGCAACACACACACAGTAAAACACAGTGTGTAAACCGGCATGCATTTCTCTTCAATGGGGCTTGTTTATCATTTCCATAAAATACTGTATGTAAATGAAATAAGGTTTTCATAACAATTGATAGTTATTGCTTTGAACTGAACAAAGCAATAAACATCAGTAGTGATGAAAACCTTATTTTGTTTATATTTGTTCAAGATAAACATGATTTATTGCACCCATGTCTTGATTATAATTTAGAAAATCACATCACAACAAATAACTTTTATTCATAAATATGGCCTAGTATTTATTTGAGGTAAATGGCAAATATTAACCATATATGATATCTACAGTCAGGTCCATAAATATTGGGACATAGACACAATTCTCCTCTTTTTGGCTCTATACACCACCACAATTTGAAATGAAACGAACAAGATATTCTTTAACTGCAGACTTTCAGCTTTAATTTGAGGGTATTTACATCCAAATCAGGTGAACGGTGTAGGAATTACAACAGTTTCTATATGTGCCTCCCACTTTTTAAGGGATCAAAAGTAATGGGACAATTGGCTGCTCAGCTGTTCCATGGCCAGGTGTGTGTTATTCCCTCATTATCTCATTTACAAGGAGCAGATAAAAGGTCTAGAGTTCATTTCAAGTGTGCTATTTGCATTTGGAATCTATTGCTGTCAACTCTCAATATGAGATCCAAAGAGTTGTCATTATCAGCGAAGCAAGCCATCATTAGGCTGAAAAATCAAAACAAACCCATCAGAGAGATAGCAAAAACATTAGGTGTGGCCAAATCAACTGTGGAACATTCTTAAAAAGAAAGAACGCACTGGTGAGCTCAGCAACACCAAAAGACCCGGAAGACCACGGAAAACAACTGTGGTGGATGACAGAAGAGTTAGATGACAGTCAGAAGTTGGTAATTTTGGTAATTCCAATATGACATGAATGCAGCATTAGGCTTTGTTGCTATAGCTGACCTCTCAGTACATTACATTTACTGCTTTATTATAAGATTTGGTGCATGGCCACATGACCACTTTGTTTGAGGCTTGTGACATCTCCTTCTGGCTCTGTGCAAGGGCAGGGAAAACGTAGGCTATTGCTGTCACCCTCTGGTGGTATTCCAGACAGTGACATCACTTATAATTTGGCCAATGCTTCCTCCAGCATACACAAGCCCAAGGTACTTTCCTTCCCTCAGTGAAGCCTGGAAGGCAGCAGCTTGTTGAAGTAGAAAACTAGCAGGCTCAATAACATAGATACAGGTACATTTCATAAAAATACACACAAAGAAAAGCTGCCTGCAAAGTAATATGTACACATAATCTGTGGTTGGCGGAGCTAAACTTGCTGCCTTCCGGGCTTGACTGAGGGAAGGAAAGTGCCACCTTCCCGGATGGCTGCTGTGCTTCATTTGTTTACATGTTTTCTTTTTTGCCTCCCGTTTAATGTCAAACTATTTTCTTTTTCTCGTGGAACTTGAGAAAGAGTTTACAATAGCTAGGCTATATCTTGCCAGGATTTCATCTTCCCCAGCTCTGACAATCCACTGCTTACATTACGGAATAAAATATGTTTGTACTTCCATTAACAGAATGTCAATCTTTTCCAGTGTTTTTTCTTTAGTCTCTTTACATAGCTGAAAATCCAAGCTCCTTATATGGTATATTAGGGCTGTCAATTTAACCTAATCCTGAATTCCGTGAACACGATTTTAATGCACGATTACTTGATAGGTGGACACGCGCATTTGATAAATCCAGCGGAATTTGTTAGTTCGGTTCCGCTCACACACACATTTGTAAATTTCACACAGAAAATATGGATAAATGAGGCCCATTGACTTCACTATAATTAGATTATTTTTGCTATTGAGTATGTACTTAGTCATCTTAGTGGGGTTCCTCCGGCAGTTCCATTTGGTCTCCAGTCTTTGCTCTCGCCATCACTCTTGTGCAACTGAATCTTAGCCTCATCTGTCCACAAGAACTTGTTCCAGAGCTACGCAGCCTCGTTTAGGTACTTCTTAACAAACCGTAACATCCTGCTTTTATGGTTAACTACAGTGCAGTGAAAAACTATTTGCCACCTTCCTGATGTCCTCTATTATTGCATATTTGTCACACCTAATGGATACACTCATGTCTAATTGTAATATTAGACAATGGAAACCTAATTGAACACAAAACACATTTTTAAATTACCATTTAATTTATTTTAATGAAAATGTTTCAAACACCCCAATCACCCCTGTGAAGTAACTGCCCCCTTAAACTAAAGAAGTGGTTGCACCACCTTTGGCAGCAATAATTGCAACCAAGCACTTCCTTTAATTTCATGTCAGTCTTTCACATTACTGTGTAAGGAGATTTTAGTCCCCTTTTCCCTGAAGAACTGAATTAATTGAATTAACTGCCCATTTGAGATCATGCTACAGCATCTCTATTGGGTTCAAGGACTTTGACTGGGCCAGTCCAAAACCTTCATTTTGTGGTTCTGGTAGGGATTCGGCTAGGTTTTCCAGACATTACCTTTTTGCGCCGCTAGATCGCACCATTGTCGCATTCTGGCCTATTTTGGTAATTAATTCCAATTTGGCAATGAATGGCGATTAGATAGATAATCTATGCCCTCGTGCTGATGAATGATTATAATTGCCTGCCGCGTGGGATCTGATTACTGACAAAGGCTAGCTATGTGCCTGTCTATTTAAGCTCTGTCTTTTTCTTTTTAATCGGGGCTTGTTTGTTGCATTCGTCATAGCACGTTATTTTATGTTCATTTGTGCATTATGTGAGGTGTGTCTGACTATTATTTTTTTTACCTATTATGACGGAGTCTATGGGAGCTAACCACGTAGCAATTCTCCGTCAGTTTAGGGTAATGAGGATAGTCTCACATCTTCACTTTCACCTTTTGTTTTTGGTGCACAAATGTTAGACACTGGACCGGTGGAAGACAGGATTCCTCAGGGAGTTTGAGACCCCGTTCGCAGATTCCTACGGTCTACGCCAAGGGTTAGATCATTGAGGTTATTGCGCCCTTGTTCCACATGCTTTCTCTCATTGGCTATTTGTCCACATAGATTGTGTTCCCGCTTTGTCAATGGATTAGGAGACAGGATGTCTGGTTTGTCTTTCGCGTTCACTTTGCCGTTCCCGGTTTTAGGTATGCTATATCGCAGTTGGGAGCCTGCATAGTTTTCCTCCCTGGTGCAGTTTGCGTAGGCTACCCAGGTCAGTTTTTCCTCAAGTCTCAGATTAAAATTGTCGACCGGTTATTATGGTCGTTTTCTTCGTAGGCTAATTGCCAGGGAGTTAAGTCCCTTTATGCTTTACCCCTTCCTCCCCTGGGGTACATCCCTGGTCTCTAGGGATGCCCCCAGAAAGAAACTCAGTGGTTATCTCACGTCTTATGAGTAACTTATAGAACCCAACTCGGTCGCGTTTGGACCGCCGATCCTGCTCCCCTACACCATTGTAAAATAGCCTCTACTCTCTGGAATTTCGTTCAGGAAAAATGACTTATTTTACTAAAGGCATATTTTTCTAAAAATCTTTTGTAAGGTTTGACAGCTCAGATAAACTTGGGGTTTTCAGGCATTGGAGTAAGCACCCTCCATCCAGAGGCGTCCGTAAAGCGCCAACATATTGTAAAAACTTTATTGTGAAATTGCTACTCACTACTTGGTCTTCAGAAAGTCCTTTTGTACAATTGGTAAGACCACACTGTAATCACAAATTAATTGTTTGGTTGCAAACCTATAATTGCTAGTTGGTGCCTTGCGTGGCTGCCAATCGCTATTTGTCTGTGAATGGGTGAATGAGAAGCTTCAATTGTACAGCGTTTTGGATAACGGTGCTATATAAATTCCAACCTTTTACCATAACTGAGGAGTACAGAACCAAATCAAGAAAAAATGTATTTCTTCCAAACATTATGGAGCTCACTGTATATATTATAGAAGCCCTATATATGTGTGCAAGTATGTGTGTCCACGTGTGTATGCAAGAAAGAAGCAGTTGTTGTGCAACATATACTTTTAGTTACAATTCCCGACTGGAATAAATATCTGCATGAATTAATAAAAAGAACAGACTGAGCAACAGCGTCATATCACACACCACTCGAGTCTTCTCATTGCCACTTCAGCCTCATTAGGCAGAACAGTCTGGGAGCAATCATCTCACGATCAGCCTCACGATCGCATTGCATCAAACACTTCCCTCTCTGGAAGTGCGTCGGTCCATCAGTCTGTTACTGGAACCAGCAGAAACTCTGCAAACCCACTGCGCACTTAACGACGGAAAACACTGTTTGCGGTACTCCCTTATCAGAAGGCTTCCCAATATTTACAGAAATATGGGTATATGTGTTCTAGTAGTCTTGTGTAAATGTCTTTGGAAGTCTATAGAGTTTATCTATTGAGATTTTTTTAAATTTTACTATTCATCCCACCTGAGCCATTGACTACATGTTTTGGAAGCCCTTATTCAAATTTTATACCACAGTATTGAAAAATAATTGACCACCAAGGGCAAATACGGCAATCAGATTGGCCAAGAAGTGTCACGTGGGTGAGATTTCTGATGGTGATTTATAACCTTGCTAACGAGAAGAGATTGGACAGGTGTGTAGAATTCTTCCACACTGAAAATATCCAACAACTATCAATGTGCGCTACATGCAATATTATGCAATGCATTTCTAACTAACTTAGGCAGTAATTATAAAATAACTTTCAACACACGAGTGGGTGAGGAGAGAATGATCATACTTTTACTGGCTGTTATCACTCAACAGACAGTGCCACAAGTGCAGAGAAATACACTTGAACACAGAACGCCCCGAGAGGCTAAAATATATTCAGTTCGCTGATATTATCTGTAAACTACATATAGTGTGAAGTCCTTAATAATTGAATATTTTTAGAAATGATGGCAATTGGCACAAACATCTGAACCAGGAACAGGCCGACCAAATAGAATATTCATTCATAAGGTATTATCCCTGTAACGTTATTATACTTGCCACCCATGGCTTTTAGGCCAGTCTAGAGCTTTCTCCGCATTTCTGCTTCGTTCTAGCTTACCAGCGACAGCAGGGAACACGGTTCAAATTCGAAGTTACCATGCAGTTATATGTATCTGTTCAGCATCCCTGGCATCAAAACATGCCGGAAGCTTAACCGATTAGTATGATGCATTTGACCATCCATTATTAATAATAATGGTTGTTATTATTAATGGCTTTTAGTCGCGGGTATTATGAAGCTTTTATGAACGCTTCGTGTCGGGACGTAGGACCACGCTGTCGGGAAGTTATTTCTCCCTCAACACTAGGGGTGATTCAGTGTGATCACTGTGGTTGTTGGTTTGGACAGAATGCTGAAGGTGCACTTTCACTGAACCCAATGCATCATATTAAACAGTGAGAGTTCCGTAAACAGACGCCTCTCACCCACTTTATGAATTAGATGGTTCTCCAGGGAGAAATTATGTTAGTCATTCCATCATACTGATGGATTCCATATAGCCACATGGGGTGCCACAGAATTAAGTATCCATAAATGCAACCACAGAGGGGTACTGTGGGTTAGATAGTAGGGCTACTGTACTTTCAATAGCTTAAATAATAAAAACATTAAAAGAGAAAAAAAAAGAAAAATGAGGCTGTCTTCATGGTTGAAAACCTGAGTTTAACAGCAGTGAAAGCCCTTGAAATTAAAAATTTCCAGCATGAAATTGTATGACTTTCATAAAAGTGGTGTACCGTGTCAGGGTAGAATGATCTTCATTCCTTTGTCTTTTTTTAACACTGCAGTTATTAAATCAGGTGCCATAATCAGTGAGTGAAGTCTCTCTGAACTGTGAAGTAGGAAAAGTTATTTGCTGATTTAGTGATGAGTCATAGGATGTTTCTATATGAAAAATATTGATTTGGCTTCAAAATTCAACAAAGATTCCAGCGAGGAAATGTTTGAGTCCTGTGGGGAGCTGTCACATTGCTTTTTCATTGGATTATTTTCACCTGCTTTCCCTGTCTGTCAAGAGAGCAGTGAGTTTCCAAGCAGCCAACAGCGTGTCTCTTCAATGCACAGTCAGAATTGCACTCTGCAAAAGAGTACATTTTACACTGATGGAGTACATTTCTAACCAGTGTGGACTGCATGGGATCAGAAAGATCGAAATGCTGTTGAATTAATTTAGGACTGACTGCCTGTCCCAGCAGCCTCTGTCTAAGGAGCTCTATTCTGATAAATTACATTGTTTCAGCCGCCTCTTGGGCTTCTGGAAAGATACCAATAAAAAAACGCTTAGCTGAGTCTTAATATTTGATGGAAACTGTTTAATGGTGTTTCTTTGCATACACACACACATCACGTGTCACCAGTTATTTTGGCGACATGAATAAACACTGCAACACTGTCTGTCTTAACTGTTTTAGTCTTGTAATGTGACTTAAAATATTTTTTCTCTCTCTGAAGTCGGAAATATTAGCCTGTTTTAAGCTTGCAAAAGCACTTCTCACCCCATTGGCAAATCTTGAAAGGAGTCAAACTTTCTCACATATAGCAATATTTTTGTTATAGTGGGAGCAATAATTATTTGATCCCTTGCTGATTTTGTAGGTTTGCTCACTTAAAAAGAATGGAACTGTGTAGAATTTTAATCATAGGTACATTTTAACATTGAGAGACAGAATATCACAAAATAATCCACAATAACAACATAATATAAATTTTTTGAATTTATTATCGTATTTTTGCATGAAATAAGTATTTGATCCCCTACCAATCAGCAATAATTCTGGCTCCCACAGATCTGTCAGTTTTCCATTAAGAAGCACTCCTTATCTCAACTCATGACCCGAAACACCTGTGTCAACTCGTTACATCGTTATGTAGCTGTATAAAAGACACCTGTCCACACAATCAAGCAGATTCCAACGTTTCCACCATGGGCAAGACAAAGGAGCTGTCTAAGGACATCAGGGACAAGAAAATAAGCAAGCAGCTTGGTGAGAAGTTAACAATTGTTGGAGCAATTATTAGAAAATGGAAGAAACACAAAGTCACCGCCAATCTCCCTCGGTCTGGGGCTCCACGCAAGATCTCACCTCGTGGGATATCAATGATCATGAGAAAGGTCAGGGATCAGCCCAGTACTACACAGGAGGAGCTTGTTAATGACCTGAAGGCAGTTGGGACCACAGTCACGAAGGGAACCATCAGTAACACACTACACCGTGAAGGATTAAAATCCTGCTGTGCACGCAAGGTTCCTCTGCTGAAGAAGGCACATGTACAGGACCGTCTGAAGTTTGCCAAAGAACACCTGGATGATCCAGAGGAGGCTTGGGAGAAGGTGATGTGGTCAGATGAGCCCAAAATAGAGCTATTTGGCATCAACTCGACTCGCCATGTTTGGAGGAAGAGAAGTGCCCCAAGAACACCATGTCCACTGTGAAGCATGGAGGTGGAAACCTTATGCTTTGGGGGTGTTTCTCAGCTAAGGGGACAGGACGACTTCACCGTATCAAGGGGAGGATGAATGGGGCCATGTACCAGGAAATTTTGGGCGACAACCTCCTTCCCTCAGTGAGAGCACTGAAAATGGGTCGTGGATGGGTCTTCCAACATGACAATGACCCAAAACATACGGCCAAGGCAACAAAGGAGTGGCTCAAAAAGCAGCATATTAAGGCCCTGGAGTGGCCTAGCCAGTCTCCAGACCTAAATCCCATCAGAAATCTGTGGAGGGAGCTGAAGCTTCGAGTTACCAAGCGACAGCCTCGGAACCTTAAGGATTTGGAGAGGATCTGCAAAGAGGAGTGGACCAAAATCCCTCCCAAGATCTGTGCAAACCTGGTGAAAAACTACAACAAACGTCTGACCTCTGTGCTTGCCAACAAAGGTTTCTCCACCAAGTATTAAGTCCTATTGTTCTATGGATCAAATACTTATTTAATGTGAAAATATGATATTACATTTATAAAATTTATATGACGTTGTTATTGTGGATTATTTTTTGATATTCTGTCTCTCAATGTTAAAATGTACCTATGATTAAACTTCTACACAGTTCCATTCTTTGTAAGTGGGCAAACCTACAAAATCAGCAAGGGATCAAATAATTATTGCTCCCACTGTATATACCCCTTTCACACAGAAGCGACGCCTGGGGAATTCCCCGTGTTCACTGTCGGGTTAACTCGGGATATCCGTCCCGGAACCATGACTTCATCCTGCTCACGACTGGGGAATTACTCGTGTTCACTGTAGGGTTAACCCGGGATATCCGTCCCCAAACTGTGACTTCATCCTTCTCACGACCAGGGAATTATCCGGGATGGACACGGCTGGGCTTTGATATGAAAGGGAGAACCCTGGGTTACTCGACAGTCTATCAAGGAAACTCATTATGGCTGGAGACGAGCCTGAGCCTGAGTGTCGGCAACCATGCTTGTTAAATTTCTGCGTGTTTTAATTTTAAATCAGTTGTGTCATTCTTTATTTCAAGAAAATGAAACCATATGCAAACTTTGTTTTATATGATAACTGTCACCTCACAAATAATAATGTTTATGATCAGTTTCACATTTTATTGTAGGCCACAATTAGGTTAGAATCGGGGTTGGGAAATGTAAGGGCAACCTGGAGCTGTGTATCAAGGTGCACTTATAGTCATTTTCAAAAGTACATTTCATATTTCCAATGAATGATCATCTGCTTTTATTATTTTATGTATTAATTGCAAAAAATATATCTTGCAGACCTGGGAAGTCTGGTGTGAATGGTAAGGACTATCAGGGGTGTGAACGGGTCAAAAGTGGGTCAATCCCAGGTTCAATATCCCATGTATATCCCAGGATTTCTGTGAGAAAGCAGTGTTATTTAGCATAGAAATAAGATTCCAGGTCTAAATATACAACTAAAATACTCTTTGGTTTTGGCAGTGAACTAATACAATTAACAGAATCATCTGGCAGAATCTTCCCTTCGGCGTGGGATTCACTGCAGAGACAAACAGAAAGACCTGAGAACATGAATGCTTGAAAGTGCTTTGAAAACCTTAAATTGAGGGAAACAGCTGCCAATGATTTGGGTGATCCTGCAAACACAAAGCTGAAGTGCTTTTGAAACACACTTCTCAGAGTACTGGTAAATCACATCGTATTGGCCCCTGGCCCTTCTCAAAGCAACAGTGTTCATTTTGTGTTCATCAAGTCTTAGACTGTGATGAAAATGGAGTGACAGTTTTGTTGCATTTTATATCCTATCAAGAGATTTCACTACAAAAGTCAGAAAATGAACAACAGAGTGGGGAGAGAAGACACTATTTGCCAGCAGAAAATAAGCTAGAGGGGCATTTCTTCTTTCTAAGCAGATGAATGTCTTTTTGCCGGTAAGGGAATGAAATTTCAAATAAAGCTCTGGTTAGAGAAGCCCTTTCTGGTAAAGACCGCCCAGCCACTAAAAAATAAAGAACCAGCAGAAGTAGCTTCCAGAAAGGCAGGAGGGCAGAGTCACAACAGTAGTAGCTTCCCCCTGCCACTGACTGCTATGCTGGATGGCTGCAACTCACCACAGACATACAAACAATGAAGTCTCTGCTTGGGTACCCTGTGCTTTCAGATTGCTCGGCTGTATGTCATTTGAAACATGGGAGCCTGGGATCTATTCAAGGGTTCCCCGGTGTCCGGACTAATCTTCCAGCCTGGCTCTGTCAACCTGCCAAGAAAATTGTTCTCTCCTTCTCCACCTCAGCTAGTGTGTGGTGGGCGTTCTGGCGCAAAATGGCAGCCGGGCATCGCCCAGGTGGGTGCTACACGCTGCCCCTGAATTCACCAGGGGTGGATGCTCTGTACTACCCCAGCAAGGCAGGGGCCTGTGTCATGAAGCAGGATTATGGACTTTGCTTTTTCAATATTTTTCACTCCATTTTCCATATTTACGAGGCTTCCGGGTTTTACTGAAATGCAGTTATCCAGCTAACTCAGTCATCCTGCTTCATGATACAGGACCTAGATCCCTGAAGACAGAACTGTCCGGAGCAGAGGCCAGAAGCATAACATAACATAACCTACTATTACATAATGGCCCAGCAATGCCCGCCTTTTCCTATCACTAAAATTTACCTACTAACTAAAGCAGTAGCTACAACCTCATTCTGCCCAGAAACTGCTCCATCACACTATCACACGTTTTAATGAAGTTAATGAAACCCACTACTGGCATGTTTTTCAACTCAAAGAACAAGCCTCAGGGACGAGCAGGCACCCACTCCACTACTGTAGTTTGTTTTATGAGTTTCATTAAAACACCCTGCAGAACCGCACGTCCATTTTGATCAACAGAAACTCACTGCAATTCCAATTCATGGGAAATGGTGCCATTCCAAGGCTTCATGAACGCTGTGATGAAATCTCACCGCCACCAAAGCCTGTAATTCGCATCCCTGCACCTCTAGCAGGTGCATGCGCATCACATCTCTCACTTTCGGCCTGTTTCAATATCAGGCAAATATCATTCATAAACTGCTAAATCTCACCTTGTTTTCTATTTGTCAATAGTGCTAGAAACATGGGCAAAGAAGACCAGCTCAACATGTTGAGCGCGCTGGCCTAGTTTCTCAGTTTAAACTTCAAGCGGAGTTCTGTCGCCAAATCCCCAGAGTGAACTCTTATTTGTGAAAGTGCAATGTTTTAATCAGCAAATGCAAGTGTGGATTATCCACCGTCAAAGGTTAGCGTTTGTCTACTCTGTTGTCGTACAGGAGATATTCAGGGAGCCGAACTGGGAGCGGATTGGCTCCTGGCAGGTGTGCTGTAGAGATAGGGGCAAAGCTAAAGGGTAGATGTCAGCGTCCATTCCCACAGTGACAGCAGGACACACTTGCTGGAGTGGTGCATTGTGGGTAGGCATGCGATAAACAAGCGTCTCGTTAATCAGCGCTGGCGTATCACGGGAATCGCATGATGACGGCATTCCCGCATGTTGACCTTTTTCTCTTTTGCAGGAGCTTCGGCCGGCCGGGATATCAACTGACATTCAACTGACATTAATGCTCTTACACATTAATGCTCTTATAGTTAACCCTGCAAAGCATAACACCACACTCAAACTCAAACGCTTCAACGCACAGTGTTACTGTAGTGCACCTCCGCAGTACCTGCTGCACACAACGGGGGAAAAAACCCCAAAACCCAAATCCCAGAGGCACATGCATACATATACACACACATAGACACAGGCCTATGCATAGTATATGAACAGGCATACACATACAAGCACGTGCGCAGATACACAAGTATACACACGTACTCAGACACGTACGCGAAATGTTGTCGGAGAACTCCAGCACCAGGGTCCAGGGCCTGACCAACCTGTCGGTGAGCGTGGTGGAGCCAGTGTCCCAGTCGCTGCAGTACAAGACGGTGTCGGTGTTCCTGGTGCTGCTGGTGTGCTGCATGGGCATCGTGGGAAACGTCATGGTGGTGCTGGTGGTCCTCACCAGCCGCCACATGCGCACCCCCACCAACTGCTACCTGGTGAGCCTGGCGGTGGCCGACCTCATGGTGCTGGTGGCCGCAGGCCTGCCCAACGTCTCGGACAGCCTGACGGGCACCTGGGTGTACGGGCACGCCGGCTGCCTGGGCATCACCTACTTCCAGTACCTGGGCATCAACGTGTCGTCCTGCTCCATCACCGCCTTCACCGTGGAGAGGTCAGCGCGAACGCACCCCGACGGAAAATTATAAGACAGGGATAATGTACAGCGAGCCGGTCATTATTGTGAAATAAACCCTGACAGGGTGATGCAGGACCCCAACATGAAGCACGGATACATTATCCCGCTTAAGAAAACTTAAAGAATCATATAGGAACTCAGGTTCAAATGTTTTAACGACAGAAGGGAGCTCTTCTGAAGTGTTGCTAGGTTAGGTATCTCTGATGCAATGAATCAACCGAACGTAATAATTGCGGTTTGGTTTTGTCAAGTTAGGAGTGACTTATTGTGTGATAATGTCAATCCTTCAAATGTCTCTCAGCCAATCACAATGTGAATTGTTGTATAATATACAATATGTATCATAGATGTCAATCCCGTTTTTATATAGGGAAATCCATTTCCATATATTGGCCTGACTGAACCCCTGCAACTCACACTGAGCAGAGGGCTGCCATAGAGACGGTGTGTTACTATAGAGACAAGACAGAGACACACATTGTGGACTGTTACCATAGAGACAAGACAGTGCAACACATTGGGGTGTATTCACAGAGATGAGAAAAACCTCATCAATACATGAAAACATCAATCACTTCAACTCTAAATTAACATCAGCTCTCCAGATAGTGGCACCTGTGAACACTAAAGTCTAAAAAAGTCTAAAAGTAAAGCCTTGGAAAGATGAGTGAATGCATCTACTTAAGATGGAGAGTCGTAGAGCTGAACGTGTGGGTAGAAAAAGCAAAATAACAGTCCACCGAGAGATCCTTACACAATCCATATATGCTTATAACAAAGCTTTTGCGCTATGAGAGGCAGGCATATTTCTTTAGGATTATCAGTAAAAGCAGGTACAACCCTAGAGTCCAATTTTCTACCATTGATTGCCTTTTAAATCTTTCCCAAGGTGAGCAAATATGCTATGCCTTACAGTCAAAATGTGAGGAATTAGCATAATTCTTTGCTAAAATGATTGTTAATGTCTGGGCTAGCATTGCGAATACTGTCGACAATAGGACAAACATGACCATTATTGGCTCTCCGAGGACATACCTGACCATCAGTGGCTCTCAGAAAAGTCTAAATTCTTTTTTACTGAATTAGTGGAGGGGAACTCCTGTTATCCACCTGCTCCCTGCATGCAATTCCCACTACTTTCTTCAAAGAGGCCTTAGATAGTTTGATTGGTGATGTTGATATTTGAAATTGCTCTCGAAACAGGCAGCTTCCCAGACAGACTCAAAACATCTGTAGTCAAGCCCTTAATCAAAAAGCATCATCTTTATTCCTCTGTTCTGAGCAATTTTAGGCCTATTTCCAACCTGCCTTTTTTGGGTAAGATATTGGATAACATAGTTTAAAGTGCAATGTTTAAACAGTTGGATGCATTCCATGTTAACAAGTGTCATGAAAAAATAAAGTCTTAAATAAAGGTTTTAGAAGGGGGCACAGTACTGAAACTGCACTTGTAAAAGCAATCAATGATCTAAGAGTAAACCCCAATAATAACAATGTTTCTGTTCTTGTACTTCTTGGTTTGAGTTCTGCTTTTGATACAGTTGATTGTGAGATACTTTTAACCTGACTTGAAAATTGGATTGGCCTCTCAGGCACTACCATGGACTGATTTAATACTTACCTTGCTGGCAGAAGATATTTTGTTAGTCTAGGTGACCAGTGAATTTTCATTATTACACTGACACCCAGTTTTATCTATAGCGCCAGATGCCCTAAATCCCCATAAATTGCCAGCATTGTATAGTATCCTTTAACTAAATGAAGATAATAGAAACTCTTATAATTGGTACAAATGGACAGAAAGAAAAATTTACTTTTTCCTCCATTTAGTAAATTTCTAAGAACCATATGAATATGTCTTGAAGGTACATATACCATAAAATTCAGTGTAATTGTAAATTAATCAATTGTAATACTTTTCCATACAATTCCTGGGTGTTACTATTGATTCTGAGTTGGACTTTAAATCATATACACTCACCGAGCACTTTATTAGGAACTTTATTATACCTACTTATTAATGCGATTATCTAATCAGCCAATTGCAGTGCAATGCATACAATCATGTAGATACGGGGTCAGGAGCTTCAGTTAATGTTCACATCAACCATCAGAATGGGGAAAATATTTGATCTAAGTGACATTGACTGTGGAATGATTGTTGGTGGCAGACAGGGTGGTTTGAGTATCTCAGAAACTGCTGATCTCCTGGCCACACTAGTCTCTAGAGTTTGCAAAGAATGGTGGAAAAAAAACTCACTTAAAACTTAAAAATCCAGTGAGCAGCAGTTCTGCAGACAGAAATGCCTTGTTAATGAGAGACGTCAGAGGATAATGGCCAGACTGGTCAAAGCTGAAAATTACGCAAATTACCACACATTACAACAGTGGAAATGTTGCATGAGTTAGACTCACCTCACCATGGAAGATGGAAAAAAGCTGACCCATGCCTTTGTATTCTCTCGCCTAGATTACTTCAATGCACTCTTTACTGGAATACCTAAAAAAGTATTTATAGGCTGCAACAAAATGCAGCACCCAGAATTTTAACAAAAACCAGGAAAAGAGAATATAATTTCACCAGTTGATTTGAAATGGATTTTACTTGTTTATAAAGCCTTAATGGCTTAGCACCTTCATACCTCTATGATTGGTTATCTAAGTATGTTCCAAACAGTTCTCTTAGTGCTGGCTTGCTCAATGTCCCAAAAGTGAATTTGAAAACATACTTCTGTTTTTATGCACCAAAGGTTTGGAGCCAAATCCCATTACAAAAAAGATAAGCAACCAATATTGATTCCTTTAAGAAACAGCTCAAAACCCATTTTTATTATCTAGCTTTCAACTAATCCCACTTTTTTTTTTAACAGCACTGTCAAAACTACATTATAGCTATTGTATTTTATATTTCATTTATATTTCTGATACTTGATTTATGCGTTTTATATTTTATTTTGCTTTTTGTATGTTATGATTGTTTTATCATTGTCAATTTATTTCATCACTATTATTTTCTTATTTTTACTTGTTCTATTCTATTAAGATTCGATTTCGTTTTTTTATTTTCCCCTGCACATTTTTCTGCTTGTGTATTTTTTAATGCCCATATCATTTGTCCCTATGTTCTTTTGTACTGCACTTTGAGCAGCATTTTATGATATTAAAGGTGCTTTATGAATAAATCTTATAATAATAATAATAATAATAATAATAATAATAATAATAATATTATTATTATTATTATTATTATTAGACAGGGTAACAGATTGCTGCTCTGTAACAGATTGGTAACATAGCTGATGGCTTAGTAGGGCTAGTGGCTAATATAGGGGCCTTCCTGACGGGTCTTCGGGGTGCCATTGTTTCCCTGCATGAGCAGAACTCGTGGACAGACTCCAGGTCCCGTCTCCTCTCTGGACAGCCAGGTGGCAGTGTGTGGCCGAGAGAGCCAGATCCATGCCCAACATTCCTCTTTGTTCAGTTTGAGGAACAGCTTGAACACAACTCCCAGAATGCCATCTGTTGGTCGGTTTTCCCAGCCACAGACCCTCCCAGGCTCCAGTGCATCTCAGCATTTGAGTGGTAATTAACAGAACCCTGAAAAATGCTGGAACCCTGAACTCAGCGGAAGCACCACTTGTTGGGCCTGAGTGAGCACCATGGTCTTGGACTGAACCAGTCCATGCCAGTGCCACCTATGGCTGGCAGCCCCATTGGAGTAGCCATGGTAAATGGTTGGCATTTATATAGCGCCTTTATCCAAAGCGCTTTACAATTGATGCTTCTCATACACACACTCACACACACCGACGGCGATTGGCTGCCATGCAAGGCGCCGACCAGCTCGTCAGGAGCATTTGGAAGTTAGGTGTCTTGCTCAGGGACACCTCGACACAGCCCGGGCGGGGGATCGAACCGGCAACCCTCCGACTGTCAGATGGCTGCTCTTACTGCCTGAGCCATGTCGCCCCACATAGTAGGCTTTGTGCTGCTCAGGGATGTGGGAGGGATAGGGCAGTGTCCACTTGCGCGACTCCTACTGGGCACTCCGTGAAAATTGACAGCAACTGACATTTTTTACATTCTTTTTTCCCCTTTGATCTTCCCAATTTGTGATTATGCCACAACGCTTAAGCCAATCACCACTGTTGATTCAGGACAGCAACAATGAGCATCTGCTCTACTATGAAAGTAGGTGATGTCAGCAGCTGATTCTTATCACAAGTTCAACTCTAAATTAACACAGTTCAGTTCACAGCCAAGCTCACACAGACATGCGTCAGAGGAAGACAAACTTGTCAGTATCTGATCGACCAGCAGGCGGCGCTAGTGCACAATGAGCTGCGGGTATCCTTGCTGTCTAAAACCCTCCCTTACCTGAGTGTCATTAGAACTGCACGTTACCACGCAAGCAACCGGCATGGTGTGCATTCATATTTCATAGATCAAACTGTTCTCAGGGTCATGGGGTTGGGTGTATGGGCATTGGTGTGGTCATTGGGTTTACCTTGTGTCTACAGCTGGGGTAGGGCAGTTTACAGTGTGTGAGGCAGACCTGGGTCATACGCCTAATTAGTTTGGATTCAAGTACTTTTCCAAACTTTGCTGAGTTTGTCTGTTGTATTGGAACCTTTGAAATACTTTGAAAAAGTGCAAACTCGGCCTTCTTAGTTGGCTCAATTGCACCGGCCAAGATCAATCAAAGCACAGAAAAGTATCTGAATAAAAAATAAAAAAAATCTGTGAGGATTTCACTGTGTGTTGGTGTGAAAGTTGTGGGGTATGCTATGTGTTCATGGGGCCCACAGCATTTGCATTCAAATACATTTCTGCATTTGGTTACGCTTGCCCGGTGTATTGGAATAAATTCAATTATCCTAAAAGTGTAAACCCTGCCCACCTGCTCCTCCTTGCAGGCTCAAGTGCACCAGGCAAGATCAATACAGCACAGAAAAGTCAATAAGAGAAAAACGGTAGAGTGCTCAAAAATAATTGTGGGCAGACTCTAGGTGCCTAATGCAAAACAAGGCTAGTCCTCCTGGAACTTGTATAGCTGCAGGAGGAGTAGCCAAAGGATAATAAAAGTTTGACTTACTGGAGCACACTTGCTCAAGCAAGAATGTTAAGCCATCAGGGTGAAGACCCTGCATGCTCAGTTTTTTAACATATATCAGTAGATATGCTACCGGTAAGTCAAAGTTGTATTATTCTTCGGCTACTCCTCCTGCAGAGCACAGAAAAGTATTGGAATCGAAAACAATTAAGTATTTGACCCAGGTGTAGTCTGATGGTATCAGGTTTAACCGTGTGTAAAGGGGAAGGTCATGGGACTTGCCATATGCCAAAAGCCTGGGTTAATGGGGTCTGCTGGGCCCCTATAACCTTACGCTCACCGAGAAGTGGAGTGGTTCCCGTCTCAAGGTACATTGTCATCTGTCACCCCAATCCTGTATTTGACCCAGGTGTCGTCTGATGGTAGCAGGTTTAACCGTGTGTAAAGGGCAAGGTCATGGGTTTTCCCATGTGCCAAAAGGCAGGGTTTACAGGGGCCACAGGGTCCCCTATAACCTGATGTCGTTTCCACCCCGAAGGTACATCGCCATCTGCCACCCCATGACGGCGCAGACGGTGTGCACGGTGTCGCGGGCCAAGCGCATCATCGCCGGCGTGTGGGCGCTCACCTGCGTGTACTGCCTGCTCTGGTTCTTCCTGGTGGACATCCAGGTGACGGCCGACCAGGGGGTGCAGTGCGGCTACAGGGTGTCGCGCGACCTCTACCTGCCCGTCTACCTCATCGACTTCGCCATCTTCTACGTGCTGCCGCTGCTGCTGGCCATCGCCCTGTACGGGCTGATCGCGCGGGCGCTCTACCTCAGCTCCCTGCCCCACCCGTCCCCCTCGGCCAGCGCCACCGCCCTCCGCCGCAGCTGCAGGGACCCCTCCAGCGCCCCCGCCAAGGGCAGCCGCCGCGCGCGCCCCCGCAGCGCCCTGTCGTCCAGGAAGCAGGTGGGCGTGGGTTCTCGCGTCGGGAGAAGAACGAGGGCTGCCTCCCGAGTGGCAGAAATGCCGCCTTCTTTGGCGGTGTTCTAAGGCAGGAAGGCAGCATGCGTGTGCCCTTCTTTGGGACGGACTCTCCATAAGTCTTTGCGATTATCCTCAGTGTTCTTACCTCTCTTAAATTAATGGAGGCTGAAAACAGCAGCAGAGTTTGCATAGAACTGAGAGCTTGTTTTCAAACGAGGCAGCGAGGCTACTGCCTTCCGTTTGAGACGCAGCTATAGTGTGTCTGTGGCTGTCATTAACTGCACTGTAACTAAGCTCCTCCCACCATTAGCTGCTGCTCTGTAACTAAACTCCTCCCACCATTAGCTGCTGCTCTGTAACTAAACTCCTCCCACCATTAGCTGCTGCTCTGTAACTAAACTCCTCCCACCATTAGCTGCTGCTCTGTAACTAAACTCCTCCCACCATTATCTGCTGCTCTGTAACTAAGCTCCTCCCACCATTAGCTGCTGCTCTGTTACTAAACTCCTCCCACCATTATCTGCTGATCTGTAACTAAACCCCTCCCACCATTATCTGCTGCTCTGTAACTAAACTCCTCCCACCATTAGCTGCTGCTCTGTAACTAAACTCCTCCCACCATTATCTGCTGCTCTGTAACTGAAGTTCACATTTTACATTTTAGTCATTTGGCAGACGCTTTTAATCCAAAGCGACTTACAAGTGCATAGGTTCTTCCACAAGTCAAAGCATCACATCCATAACTAGGAAAATACATAGGAAGTGCTGTTCTAAACATATAGTCATCATAAGCGCAATTTTTTTTTTTTTTTTTTGGGGGGGGGGGTTAGACAAGAGGGATAGGGATATCAGAAAGGGGGCAGGGGAAATCAGGAGGGAGGACTAAGGTAGAGTTTTAGTCTGCGTCGAAATAGGGGGAGGGATTCTGCTGTCCTGACAGTGGTAGGCAAGTCATTCCACCACTGAGGAACCAGAACAGAAAACAGGCGTGAACGTGCAGCTCGACCGCCAGGTGCTCGTAGTGAGGGAACCATAAGGCGACCAGAGCTGGCAGAATGGTCTAGCTGGGGAGTAGGGAGTGATCAAGGATTGTATGTAAGGTGGGGCAGTCCCCTTAGCAGCCTGAAATGCCAACACTAGGGCCTTGAAATGGCATTCAGCCATTTATTACCATCCACTCTTATCCACCGTGATTTACAAAGGGCACACAGAAAGAAAAAAGAAACTGATTTCCCCATTACCACAATGCCCCCTAATTAACCTGCTCCTCTTTGCTCAGACATTTGGAGATGCATGATTTCTTTGTGGGAGAAGGCCACAGTCACCAGCAGGGATTAGCAGAAACACATTCATCAGAATCTTGTCCAGCTTTTACTGGTCTCCATGGCTATCCATCATGCATGACAGATGATGGCATGCCAATTTCGGAGCAAAATGAATAAATTAGAGGAGGGTCTTTAAAATTTTAAGTACAAAGAAATGGCAGGAGGAAACACACCTGACCAATCAAGAGCGAGTTGGGCGTTGATTACGTTTCTTTTTTTGTTTCGCCTTTTCACTTTCTTGTCAGGGAAGCTCATTTCCCCTGGTGCCATCTTCTCTTCTGGATTCATGGAAGTTCCGTTCTGCGTGAACGTTCTTTGAAGTGTTCCATTGCCATGGTCACGACGATGTCAGCCAATTGAGGCTTGAGATACTGTACATTAGGAGGTCTGATGGGCCATTGTGCCAGTCTGCGATTCCACTCCACTGTGATCCCCGCCTTCCTGACCCTACAGCCCCACCCGCTCATTTTGTAGCCCCACCCACTCAGCCCTCAGCCCCACCCCCCCATCTGCCATGTTTATTCAGCGTCAAGTATAGCAGAGAAATTACTGCCTCTGGTCCATTAGACATTACCGCCATTAAGGTTGTCTTCACTTTTCATGACATTACATGCAAGGCTGCATTTATAGCTGCAGTAACTACATGCCTGAATAGATAATGAAAACGTATACACACAAGCCTAGTCCTGGACAAAGCCTAGTAGTGGACAAAAAAAATAAATTGTGTGGAAAATAAATTATAGGGTAGCGCTTTATTACAGCCTGTTACCTAGTATTTACTGGGTAAGTACACAGCTATTTGTGTAATTATAAGGTAACTACTTCAGTGGTAAGTACTATGAAATAAAGTCAGTAAATAGACTACCATATGAAAGTACTATGTAAATACTTTTTACAGCCTGTTTCATAGTGCTTGCTTCTGAAATCAATATCTATAAGTACCTGGTATTCACATAGTCTAGGATTATGCTTAATCTGTGTGCGTGAAAGCGGCCCCATACCAATCCTCCTCCTCCTCATGCTCAGGTGACGAAGATGCTGGCGGTGGTGGTGGTCCTCTTCGCCCTGCTGTGGATGCCCTACCGCACGCTGGTGCTGGTCAACTCCTTCGTGGCCTCGCCCTACCTGGACGCCTGGTTCCTGCTCTTCTGCCGGACCTGCATCTACGCCAACAGCGCCATCAACCCGGTGGTGTACAACGCCATGTCGCAGCGTTTCCGCTCCGCCTTCCGCAGCCTGTACCGCTGCAAGAGGCAGTCCGCTCACCACCGCACGCTCTCCGCGAACACCCCCGGCCACAGCCTCAACCAGGGCCAGGCCGCCAACGGGAGGGAGGGGCCGGCCGGGCGGGGCGGCGCGGGGACGCATACGCGGGGGAAGGCGCGGGGAGACGGCGGGGTCTCGGACGGCCGGGAGAAGGACGCGCCCGCCGCGCGGAAAGACAGAGACGCGGTGCAGGCCACGCCCGGTACCGAGGAGAGGCAGGAGGAGGAGATGAACCACAGTGCCGTGTGACATCATTATTATTGTCGTTGTAATTATTATTATTGTTATTGTTATTATTATTGACAGCACAAACAAAAAAAACTAAAGGGAACATAAAATCTCTTCAGACTTCAGGCGAATTGCCACACTCACATACACACACAGACACACAGACACACAAACACAGTGGATTAATAGCTTGTTTCTTTGGTCTTGGTTCTCATTATTTATGGCTTGCATTGTGCCAGTATTGTCCAGCCTATCGGTGTGTCTGTACATGTTCCTATGCGCTTCTGCCAGCCTGTCAGTCTATATGTCCTTCTCTTTCCCCTGTCTGTAAGTCTGCACATCCCAGTAAGGGCGACATTGGCTCAGGCGGCAAGAGCAGTCGTCTGGCAGTCAGTTTGCTGGTTCGATCCCACCCTGTGCGAGACTCCTAACCCCCGATAGCTCCTGAAGAGCTGGTTGGTGCCTTGTATGGCAGCCAATCACCGTTGGTGTGTGAATGGGTGAATAAGAAGCATCATATATATAGCGCTTTGAATAAAGGCACTATATAAATGCAAACCATTTACCTCTGTTTCCCCTATCAGTCTGTGCATAACAGTCAAAAGTATGACAATCAGCAGCTGAATTCACATAGAGCTCTTCTGATAGAACACCTTATCAGCTTATCATAGCCGGGGTGTTTCCCCACAGGGCATGTGTCCTCTCCATGAAGGCCAGTGACACATCTAATCTATTTACTGTACATGTGCAATACAGGAGGAATTGGCATTGGTCATTGGAAGACAGCATTCATTTCATAATTATAATGGCATTTATATTTTAACAAATCAGTAGTGCAACAGGTCAGTGGGATTCCAGTCGGAAGTGAAGCCGGAGTGATATCCATGAAAAACTGTCATGGTGTGTCAGGTCTGTAGCACTTTGAAATGGCATACTTTACAGGAAATTCCTGCTAATAATTTAATTTTCTAAAAAGTACACACCTTCCTCTCATGGCTTAATGCGCATGCTTGTACAGGGTCCAGAACAACCCCAGTGTGTCCATATGAGTCTGTGCCACAGTGACAGATTACAGTTACGGCATAAAAGTATTTTACCCGGCATATGTCACTAATTGCTCCAATGATTTTATCAGTATTAAGGATTTAAGCATTTAATTGTTTGGCTGAAATGATATTAGTCATCTTGCTATTGTGCCAGTGGTGTATTATTCAAAGCTTCTTTGTCTGAATTTGTATCTGATTACTGAAAATCTTCAGATCTGTATGAATTTTGTGCCAGTCTGTGATGTACAGTATTCACACACAGCACTATATGTGTCTGTTTATAGTTTTGCCAAACTGTAATAAACGTGAGGAAAAAAAAACAGTTCTTGACTAACTTTATAAAAATTGGTTTTCTTATCTATCATTGTTTTTTCAATACGTATTCATTATAATTGTGGTCCTCTCATTAGTTCTGAAAATAATTGAGTTCTCACAGATTTAAAGGCAGACCTTTTCTAATTTGCAAAGATTTTTTCTGGAGAGCTGTACGATTCATTTTGATCTGAAAATGAGAGATATGCTGATTGTGAGTGAGTTGGAAAGGAAGTGGAGGGATTTCAAGAGACAGCGCCGCTTCAGACAGACCTGGATTTGTCCTTCGCCCGACAGATCAGCAGTTCTGCCAGCATAAAACAGAGAGAGCAGCAGTGCAGAAATGAGCGCCCGCAACATTTAAACCAGAAACGGCCTAGATGACCTAGATTTGTGACCAAGGTCAACACAGACTGCTGAACCCAGAATGAGCCCAATGCTGGCTTCTCCACCTGGTCTAGATCATCATATTCATGTGCCCAGAAACTGTCATTGAATTAGATTACAGTAAGGCTTTGTTTGACAGACCGAAGATTACCTGGTATTTACCTGGTATTTACAAGTTAGTAGTTGTTGTTAGTAGTACCTGGTAGTTACTTATTAGGTAACTGCTCTCATTTCAGAAGCAAGAACTATGAAATAGGCTGTAAAAAGCATTTACATATGGTAGCCTACTTACTGACTTTATTTCGTGTACTTACCACTGAAATCAAAGTAGTTACCTTATAATTACAGTAGCTGTGTACTTACTGAGTAAATACCAGGTAACAGGCTGTAATAAAGTGCTACCCTATATTTTATTTCAATATATTTTCTGTTTGTTCAAAGTTCATACGGGAGAGTTTAGAAAAGGTACGTATGAGGAGATGCGTCTCCACTTCGCTAAATTACACTATTTCCCCCCTTGGGTCTTTCATACACACACTCTGACCTTTCTCGTTCTCTAATAATGAGGACATCTGAGAGAGCTCAAAATCGCCGATCAAAAGAATTCTCTCCAGAACACCGACAACAAATAACTCTGATTTGAAGCATTCAGGCAATGAAGCAGACAGTTAGTGGGCTGGTTGCCGTGGTTACACCGTTTTTGACCTGTGATTAGATTGGAGTGGTGATGGTCTGGGAGATAAGAGCACCCCGGAGAATATACGCCCAACCCGAAGTTCTGTGGGTGATAAAGAACCTTCTCCCTGCAGAGGGTCACTGAGTTGCAGTATGCAAATAACGGAACCGAACCTTTGTTCTCCTTCACTCGTATTTTTAACAGGTCTTAAATGACACTGAATAATGCATTCACAATGGTTTGAAAGGCATTGAAATGATGGGGAGGGGGATAAGATCTATGGGATCTCAGTGCGCCAGGGTGAGTGGAGATATCTCGCGCAGAGACGCAGAAATATACCGATAAACCCACGATTCCCAGCAACAGGCGAAACTCAGACACTGCGCTCTTATCGCAAATCTCTATTATTTCAGCCAAGATTCGAGTCTCCTCTCTTCACGACTGTAGGTCACTGTTCCCGCTGGTATGACAGCTCGCAGCTCACAAGTAGGCTACTTCATTCAGGCTTGTTCCCGTGCTGTGGCGCATTTCACGGCAGGGAATACGGACACAACTAGACGTCAACAGAGACGGTCTTAGAAAAGGAGAACAAAAAGTAAATGGTTAGGTTACAGATTACAATCATGTATATTAAAATAGATATAGCCTACAAGTAACTCGTTTGAGTGGCACAAATTGAGTAGTCTATAAGACAAATGGTAATTGATCATAAGAATGTCGTAATATGAATGATTAAAAGTCCCATGAGACGCAGAACTCACATGGCTTATTCTATATCTGTTCAAAGCGGTTGACGTTTTTCGAAGTAGCGTCACTGTACTGACACGTCAAAGAACCACCAACGGCTTTGTGGTGACAACATTCCAACAGTACACACGATGCCAAGACGCATGACGAAATAAATAAATAAACGTCTGTCGGTCGATCGGCCTTTCAGCATAATACTTATTCGCTCATAACATGGTTGTCCCTTCCGATCAGTATAACACAGCCAGCTGTTTTCAAATACCAAATTCTTAATATTATTTAGAAATGGAAGCATATTCTGAAGACGTCTCTACAGCCTACAATCCCAAGAAAGCCATTTCAAAAGAGACATCAGTGGATATTAATTTAAGAAACATTTTCTCTGAAACTTATCACGTGACACCATTATTCAGAGAGATAACCGGTGGGAACAGGTGATGGGGTTGAATGCCTGGTGAAAATCAAGACGGAAAAAAAGTACAGACAGCAGATGTTAATTCCCTACCTGACAGAGAACAGCACCTTGGTGCGGCCAGTAATTTTGCTGTCCAATGAACGCAGTACAGCTTTTGCTCACTGTCAACATGGCTAGCTCGATACGTTTCTTTGCCTTCAACAGCACTACCCCTGAGGGCAGATGTCCATGTTTTGCTTGATGTTACTACTGAAGCGAACTCCGTTCTACCCTCTAAACTGAGTTGCTCCAATGGACCCATTTCAGTTAAAGTTGCCTTTCCCCAAACCCCCTGGACTGAGTTGAAAAATATAACTTGTTATTGTATAATTTTATTCTAGTGAGTGAAACAAATGGATAAAAAGGTGAGCCTTGAACCCTGGTGAGAGACAATCGCACTAACCACAAAACAGCAAAACTGCTGGGAACCAAAGCTGCCTTATACAAGGCTGCTCTCTTTTCATTTTATCTTTCCCCTGATTGATGAGAAAACACGTAGGTGTGTGATTACAATGTGAGATTGCCCTTTTGACACAACCATCTGCCCCCAGCGTGCTGTTGAGGGAAAAAATATATCTAACCTCATCGCCAACCAGGCAGGGTGGGTCTCTTCATGACTGACTGCACTCCAGTCCTGCATCAGAAACACTAGTACGAAACACATACATTGATCTTTTTTCACAGTGGGGGCTTCAGAGCTGAAAATTGAGGAGGCAGAACACATCCCCTTCAACCCCTGAGTAACTTTGTAACATATTCCTATTGTTAATCAAGGAAAATGAATTTAAACAAGTCAAGATCAATAATTAGTTTAAGGCAGGGGTGCACAATTCCGGTCCTTGAGGGCTGGTCCGCATGCTGCCTTTTGTTCCAACCGATTGCCTTGTTTTTAATTTGCTGACAGCTCTGTGAATGACCCTGGTTCAAGCCTGTACCTGAGCACAGTAAAATCATTAGGACACACTTGCAGCCTGCAGCTGTAGCTGGTACTCAGATAAGATATGATTGAGTCAATGAAATAATTAAGAGCAGAAGTTGGCACACAATCCTGAAATGGATCGGCCCTTGCTGTGCACCCCTGGTCTCAGGGGATGTTGTCCCACTCCTCAGTTTGTAGCCCATGAGCCACCACTGGTCTCACATGTTAAAATATTTCAAATACAATTTTTACATGAAAAAGGAATGATGAGAAACATGAATAAATATGTTAAATATGTGTGCAGCTAGGTGGCGCTCTACAGCAAACCACACCCGGACCACACCCTTTATCTGTGTACAAGTGACAAGTAAATATACTTGAATTATTTAAACGCCAGCAACATCGTTGCATATTATGAGACTTTTTCTTCCTTTCTTTTTTTGCTGTCACCAATATTGAGAAACAAATTTGCTCATATTAATGTTTTGGTTAGTAGCATTGCATTGAAAGCTCACAGGGATCGTGTTTTAAAACATGTTGCCATGGGGCAACATGGCTCAGGCAGTAAGAGCAGTCGTCTGGCAGTCGGAGGGTTGCCGGTTCCCTGAGCAAGACACCTAACCCCTAAATGCTCCTGACGAGCTGGTCGGTGCCTTGCATGGCAGCCAATCGCCATTGGTGTGTGAGTGTGTGTATGAATGGGTGAATGAGAAGCATCAATTGTACAGCGCTTTGGATAAAGGCGCTATATAAATGGCAACCATTTAAAAAGTTACCACCGTAGTAAATTTAAAGTATTTCATATGCTGGACGTAGTCAACCAAGGTTGTGCTGCGGTGTTTGTGCGTCTTGCCGCTGTTGCAGGCAGGCAGGTCACCGGCAGGTTGGACGGAAGCTTGGAGCCGAAAAGCTACGCTTTATTAGCTTTTATTAGCTTTCAGAGGCCCTGGAGACCCCCTCAATGAGCACCATTGTCGCTTTCATCCCAGCCATCTACTGTCTGCAAAAGCACGCTCATGTAATGGAGGATGAGTATATGAGGCAAACTGTTGAGCTGTGAGTGCTCAGAAATGGGTTTGTTATTATGGCAGCTATCAATGGCAAAAATCGTCAGAGAAAACAAAATCTACGCAGGAACAGCGCGCGCAGCCTGTAATTGTTTTGAGACGCGCGTATACAAAAAGCCGTGCGCGAGGACAGCCTGTCTTTGAGTGCAATATTGTAGGCATTGAGGATTCGGATTTGGTAGGCGGCTTCTGGATTTTCATGCACGCGCATCTTGTTTTTTCTCGCTATTTCTGGTATTGATACGCCGCCATACGCTATTCCCAGACTAACCAGCTGTAACCAGACAAATACTCTTTCTCTCTCTCCCTCTCCTCTCTCTCCCATTCTATTTATCTCTCTGTCCATCTATCTGTCCAGCAGTCAGTCAGTCTCTCTCTCACTCCCTCTCTTTCTTCCCTCTCCTCTCTCTTCCCATTCTCTCTCCCTTGCTCTCTATTATTAATGACTGTTCCTAGGTCTCTGTGAGGGAGCACAGTGGGTAGAGGTGGGGGTGAAAAAATCCACTCTCTCTCTCTCTCTCTCTCTCTCACACACACACACACACACACACACAACACACACTTGGCTAAACATTAGTATGGGTGTATTGCTAACACCCACACACCCGGCAAAGCCATTGATGAGGATGGCATGACTAGCACAGTTGGAACAGTAGGAATAGTCTGCAGAAGGTCTGCTGTTGTAGAGAGATAATCTCTTTGGCGCAGGGGCATCTAGTTCTGCTGCTCACTATCATCACAAACGCATGAGCTATTTGTCTCTGGATCAACTTCCTCCTGCCCTACATATGCACCATAGCGCATCCTGCTTTCTCACTCATTCTTCTCACAATGACTGTGTTGGAAGCAAATGGCATGTTAGCATAGTATACTGTAAGCAACATTAGTTGCTAGGCAGCATAGTGCCTGTTCTCTCTCCCCAGATAAACAACTATGGTAATGAAAGGGGTCATATGCAGCAATTAAAATGGTAATGTCATTCCAGGCACATCTTCAGCGATATTGATATTGATAATTTTTTTGTGAAAATATTCTACATTATTTTTTTGTATGTCATATGGCAATCACAGAGCAATTAAATGTTGACAAATTGTGTTGGCAACATAGTATTAGAAAGTGGTAACATTAGCCACTGTATCAATTAGCCAGTCAATCAATTGATATTTAACCAGCAACTAAATACATAAAAGCATGTAGATGTCAAGAGGTTCAGCTGCTTTTCAGACCAATTATCAGAATGGGGAATAAATGTGATGTAAGTGACTTTGACCCTGGAATGACTGTGACAGACAGAGCGGTTTGAGTATCTCAGAAACTACTGATCTCTTGGGATTGTCATGCACAAAAGTCTCTAGAGTTTGCAGAGAATGGTGCAAAAAACAAAAAACATCCAGTAAGCAGCAGATCCGCGAGCAAAAACACGTTGTTCATGGGAGAGGTCAGAGGAGAAGGATCGGTCAAAGCTGACAGGAAGGTGACAGTAACGCAAATAGTCATGCAATTTAAATGTGATTTACTAGTTTAAATTTTTATTTAATCAACTGTAAATTGGTCTGTAAATGGCAGTATGGGCAAAAAAAGAAGACAAGAATAAAGAAAGGATAAATGAAAAACAAAACCCTCCCCCGTTTCTCTCGACCCCCGCCTTCCCCCTTGAGATGGCGCTGAACATCTGGCAGAGCTCATACCTGCGGCGCGAGTCACACACCTGTCCCCTCGACACCTCGTCACACACCTGTCCCCTCGACACCTCGTCACACACCTGCCACGCGACATCCTCATCTACGCCATGATGGGCAGCAGGGCTGTCGGGACCGCGGGAGAGCCTGAGAACTCTTCACTTCAGCGCTATACAGAGGCTACCCCTCAGTACTTAAAGCCCCCTTATATTCATTCACGTCTTCAGTTATTAGCTATGTATTAGCTCGCGACATCGCACATATTGAACATGTTAAAGCTTTTTTATGTTTAACATTAGCTAACGTTAGCGAAATATTTTAAAAGGTTGTGCGCCGTGAACGGAAATGGCTGGTGATGGGGAAGACGCAGAGAGAACTAAAGTTGACATTATTATTATTTTATAATTATTTGGCTGTTATAATACACCTTAATCAATGCAATATTTGTTCTTACCTTAAAAAAATTAATCACAGCTAAACAACAAATCAGCTAGCTGGCATTGTTGAATTTTAAGTCGCATCCATTTATATTCAAAACTAAACAGAACAGAACTAAATGGAATATTAATTTAAAATCGTTCAACAGTAACTGTTTGCTGCAAACATAGTTTGCCGTGAACATTCGCTGTCTCTAACACACCTCAGGTGAGGCATATTTCCAGATCTTGCTTTTTTTTTGGCCACACAGAGATCACAGTGAGAGCAGTCTGAGATGCAGTACTACAGCCACTCGAGAAAAACGCCACTTGCCGCGCTCTTGAGGAGAGGCAGAAGCAGCAATGCCCAGACACCTGTCAGCAGATTCATCCCCAGTAACAGTCTTCAGACAGACGTGTTTAAATCTGCATTTTTTAAGACTGATTGTGGCAGCTCTAATGAAGGCCAATCAGCGCAGCCAGCTTCTGAACCGCCATTGTGTGATTGTGCATTTACATTCCCCGCCGGGCACCACGGGAGACCCACTTCAGCCTTAAACTAATCACATCTTTCCAAGCAGCTCCACCAACGCCTCATCTCTGGCACATGGTGAGTGCCAATCTCCATTCACCCCCCACTCCCCCTCACATGTTGCTACAATAAAAGAGTAATGAGGATAGGGGCTCCCAGGTGGCATTTCCAGCTGAGGTTCATGTTCCCAACAGCAATGCTGAGGCTAATACCCCCAGCACATACAGGGGATGTGGGGTATGTGTTCATCTGTAAACTCTCCACAGGGGGGATAAAAGGCTGAAATGAAACTGTTCTGAAGCTTGATCTAAACTGCTTCTGTGAAATATCCTGACAGACACACACTGTCAGTCTCCGTCTCTGTCGAAAACACGTCCCAATAAATGTGTCTACGGTACTCTAATCAAGAACACCAGCCATGAGGAAACACACAAAATTAGTTTAAATAGCAAACAAAAACACCTGCGCTCTAGGAACTGAACAACAAACACACTTAATGCAAGCGAACACAGACTACTTAATTCATCAGCATATTCACGCTAGAATAAACTTTGTGTTCAAGGGGCTTAAAGCCTTTCATGTTACAAGGAGCACCTCTGAGAATGTCTTCTTGAAAGACACAAAAAATATCCTACCAAATAAAACTTTAGTAAGTGTGCCAATTAACTTTAATAACAACAAAGACAATCAGAAAAAACCAGTTGAAACACCTCCACAACAGTAACCTTTACATATGTTAATTTATATCAGTCATGGAGTATTAAAATTCCATAATAAATATTGACATATTATGTACATTACAGCCCAGTAATTTCAGAATATAAAAGGCATAACTACATCTTGGATGCACATAGAATCATGCAAATGATTGTCTAATCAGGCAATCATGTGGCAGCAGAGCAATGCATGCAGATACGGGTCAGCAGCTTCAGTTAATGCTCACATGAGCCATCAGGATGGGGGGAAATCTCAATGATTTCAACCATGGAATGATTGTTGGCGCCAGACAGGGTGGTTTGAGTAATTCTGTATCTCCTGGGATTTTACAGTCTCTAGAATTAGCAAAGAATGGTGCAAAACACATTCAGTGAGCTGACAGTAACGCAAATAAGCACACATTACACTGTGGTATGCATAAGAGCATCCCTGAGCTCACAACGCGTCAAACCTGGACAGGCTACAGCAGCATAAGACTTAATAGGGTCTACAAAACAAGTCTAATAAATACCTAATAAAGTGGTAACTGAGCGTAATTGTACACATGACTGACAGACATCAAGGCTTAATCACTATCTGACTTAGGAGCTTCATTCTACCCACAGTGATGTTACAATGAATGTGTACTATTAAAAAAGGTTCACGTCACAAAAAGCGCCCCTGATTAATATTTCCCCATTTTAACCAGATATCACCTCAGTCAAAAACAGAGAGCAGAAACCATGTCAATGTGTACTTACGTATGGCACAGCCTGTATGTGGTCCCCCCACACACCCTGTGGTTCCATATTCGCCAAGGCACTTTCTCAGCTGTGGTCCCTTTCCTATCCATTACCTTAACTGCTTTCTGCATGTCTAAAGCCCAAAATGCAAAAGGAGGGTAGGCTGTCCAGGCCAGCTTAAAAAAAGAAAGAAAAAAAAAAGAAGTATTATTTAAAAAAAGCTATGTGACACATGAAAACCAACTGGGTAAACACAAAGGGCCATATTTACATACATGAAGCTCGCAGCGCAAAATGCATCCTGACGAGAGTGTGTTGGTGTGGTTGCAGTCTGCCTGAAGTCAACGTTTTATTTATGAAGGCTAAAGGCGAAGGCGAAAGAGAAGAGGCAGATCTTAAACATCCATCCATCCATCCATTATCTGAACCCGCTTATCCTGATCAGGGTCGCAGGGGGGCTGGAGCCTATCCCAGCATACATTGGGCGAAAGGCAGGAATATACCCTGGACAGGTCACCAGTCCATCGCAGGGCACACACACCATTCACTCACACACTCATGCCTAAAGGGCAATTTAGACTCTCCAATCAGCCTAACGTGCATGTCTTTGAGTACCCGGAGGAAACCCACGCAGACACGGGGAGAACATGCAAACTCCGCACAGAGAGGCCCCGGCCGACGGGGATTCGAACCCAGGACCTCCTTGCTGTGAGGCAGCAGTGCTACCCACTGCACCATCCGTGCCACCCAGATCTTAAACAGTAAAGTTAAAACACATGTTTAGTGCATTGATACTGCGTGTGGCGATATCGATGTATCGGCTGCCACGTAAAAGCCTATCCAGCGCAGGACAAAAACCGTTTACGCCTCGGTTTACGTCTGCTCTTTAGAGGCGGAGAAATTTCACACACAAATCGACTCTCATTAAGTGCGTGAACTTGAGTAAGTGCAAGTGAATACATAATCAGCCATAATTATAATATATCCACCCTTTATTTACGCGATCCGCCCTGAAATGCATTGCGGCTGAAAATCGCCGCAAAAAGCTTAGTACATCTGGCCCGAAGTCATTAATATTCATCACTGTTCTGTTCCATAAAGCAAATGGTGTTGAAGCACTACAAATCTTTTCATGCGTGCAGAGTTCAAGCACTGCCTGTCAGAAAAATTCTCTGGCCTCTCTGCAATCTGTCTTACTGGCTGATCCGAGGTCAGCTCTTTGAGTCATTGTTCGCTGAGCTCTGTGATGTGGGCTCATAGATCAAAGCAGCCTTTATAAAATGGCTTAGCAGCACTGATACTTTGCAAAACTGAATTTTAAGCAGTGGCAATTCATTGATTGCTCACTGTGAATGACCAATCGATGATAGATGAAGTAGAGCAAAAGAACTGATGTGAATTAAGTAGCCAACCAAACCTGTACGACTCAACTCTTCATCTCGTTCCCACCATCTGATACACAGGTTTCTGCCCGTATCTCTGCTTGCCTGAGTGACATCCAGAGCTGGATGGATAACCACTATCTAAAGCTCAACCCAGGCAAGACTGAAATGATATTCATCCCTGCTAATACCTCTCCCCACCTGGATCTCTCCATTTCCCTTGGGGATACCACACTCACGCCATCACCCAGTGCAAGGAACCTGGGCGTGGTGATGGACAGCAGACTGTCCCTTTCCGAGAACATTGCGGCGGTGACCTGGTCATGCAGGTTCTTCCGATACAACATACGGAGAATCCGCCCCTTTCTCACCCCCTACTCGACCCAGCTCCTGGTCCAAGCGATGGTTCTGTACCGCCTGGACTATTGCAATTCCCTCTTGGCTGGCCTCCCAGCATCCGCCATCAGACCCCTCCAACTTATCCAGAATGCAGCAGCTCGTCTGGTCTTCAACCTTCCCAAATACTCACACGTCACCCCCCTGCTTACTTCTCTCCACTGGCTGCCTGTCATGGCTCGCATCAAATTCAAAACATTGGTGCTAGCCTTCCAAGCAGTTAAGGGGTCTTCCCCAGCTTACCTAGAAAAAATCATCAGACCTTACACCCCTGCCAGACCTCTTCGTTCAGCCTCCACAGGCCGCTTGGCACCTCCCCCTCTCCGAACCTCCACCTCACGCTCACGACTACTGTCTGTTCTGGCTCCATGGTGGTGGAACAAACTCCCCGTTGAGGTCAGAACTGTAGAATCTCTTCCCACCTTCAAGCGCAAACTGAAGACGCACCTCTTCAAGCAGCACCTCTCCCCATCCCTCCCTACCTCCCTGTGATCCTTAATTGTTGTCTTTGTGATTCGGTATTTTTAGTTGGCTAGGTAAGCAGTATTTGGATAGTTAAGTTTGGTCACTTTTGCTTTGTTTGTTTATTTGTTGTTTAAAAAAATAAAAATAAAATAGGCCCTGGTCCTTATCTTTGTTGTACGGGTAGCAATTGAAATTGTACCCCTAGGGTCTTTCAGCGCACTTAGCCCTGGTTATGGGCATGCACTTTGTTGTACGACGCTCTGGATAAGAGCGTCTGCCAAATGCCAAGAATGTAATGTAATGTAATGTAATGACTACTGAGACACAATGAGAAATTTTACACACTCAGGCATGAATTAATCTATATCTGGACCCAAAACTCTAAACTCTAAACTCTAAATGTTCAGATAGAAATAGTTACCCTGAAGGACTGGAGTGTGTTGCACTATTTGTTCACTGTCTCCTAATGTTTCAATCCATCAAAAAGCCATTTGTACCCGAGGAGAGGCATTTCACTTTGGGTCAAGTCAACGCTGACAAATTACAAACAACATAAAAAACGGGGGAAACCAGTTTAAAATGTCAGTGCTGAATTTTTTTTTTTTTCCATTGTGCAGTACATATTCCGTCCTATGAATTTCCATATTACAAAGAGGAAACGTCCCATAATATCCACACTGAGGCATGCCCTAGGGATCCAGGGAAAGACACTGATCTTTGGAACACTAAATGACTCGTCAGGCACATAGCCACAGCCTCGTTACAATTGCCCCCTAGGAAGTAAACTCATCTTTGGAAATTATTTACAACATTATCAGCATCATTAGAGAATCAACATTATTATTAAAGACAAACAAAAATGGCGAAAAGCATTGTTAGCTTTCCCATTTTCCATCAGTTGTTCGCTTTGAGTTAATTGTATTTTTTATCATTCAGAGCATGCACAATAAAAAAATCACTCATTGGAACAGTCAGCCCATTAAAGATAAAGAATACAATGACTTCAGGAAATACAAATGCTATATGAGGATTTCAGCAACATGAAACAGTTTTGCGAAACAGTTTTGTGAAAATTGGAAACACATTACTGACCAATCAGTAAGCAGGTGCCCTTATCCAGAGTAACTTAGAACAGTGGAGAATATCAGTGTCAACCTGTGATATCGCCCAGAGTCTGTTTAAAGTATAATTAGATTGTAGAGGACCAAACAAACTGGCAATTGGTATTGGAAACGGAAGTTAATTCCACTATACAGCAAATCCATTACACAGCTATACCTATAACATTATTATCTTAAAAGAAGATCCAGGGAAACAAACAGGATAGCTACAGAAGGCCAGGACAGCCATGATTTCTGATTGGCAGGGGTTGCTTTCATCCTGAATTGCATTCTGTAAGGGTAATTGTCTTAATTGATTCTTAATTGACAATGTGTGTTAACATAAAGACAATCACGTGATTACAAATAACCTTTCAGTGATAATCCTTATTACTATTAGACCACTTTCTGAATGAACTGCTTACGATGAGTCTTTCTCTGTCTCTCTCCAGCAGACAGACAGCCTTTGACCTTAATGTATTTGCTTCTCAGCTCGCACATTCTGGTCTTACAGCAAGGTCAACAAGGGGAATTCAGAAGACAAAATACTGATAAATGTTCGTGGCCAGCTTCATGTCTTTTTGTTTTGGTAAAGCCCCCCCTTTGGGAAAAGTGTGTATAAGAGTCTTACTGTGTCTGATGCAAATCAGAAAGCCGGTAAGCTTTCTCACTTTCTGTCATTTCTTTGCAAATAAATCCGAAAGTTAAAGAGAAGAATAGCTATTGTTGTGTTTTTACTGGATCTGTTTCATCAGACGATGCTCACCTGTGAAATGTTAAAAAGGGCATTTTTCCCTAACAATTCCCTCATCACTGGGGGCCAGAACAGACAGGGGAAGTGACCAAGACAACCAGGTGGTGAGGACAAGCACCCAGAGGTAGCAGAAGAGAGGGTACCCCTACTGTAAAATCCAGCTATGCCACCTTGAAAATGGAGCTGTTCTAGCTGGGAATGAGCTTGTCAACCAGCTAGCGCTGGTAGCTTGTCTGGGGTGGTAGCTAATCAACCAGCTACCAGCTGTTTCAAAATATAGCTTGAGCTGGTCAAACCATGTCAAGCTGGGAGCTGGTCTGAGCTGGTCAACCAGCTACCAGCCAAACCAAACCAACCAAAACCTAGCGGAAGCTGTTTTTTTCAGCAGGAACTAGTAGTCAAGAAGGGCCTAATGATGTTTTGAAGACATAACAGAGCTGCCTGACAGACCAGTCACCAAGGTTTAAATTTTCATGTGAGCTGAGATCAGTAGCCAGTGGAGTGAAATGGCTGGGCCTGGGGAGGATATAGATCTGGTGGGCATTAGCATTGAGGATGAGCTACAGAGGTCAGATGGTGGAAGTGGGTAGACCAGCAGCGAGGGAGTTGCAGTAGTCCAAACGGGAGAGGATCAACACCCGGATGAAGAGCTGTGTTGATTCGGAGTTTAGGAAGGGGCAGATTTTCTGGATGTTACAGAGGAAAGATCACCATGACTATCACAGATGGGTTTCCAGTATCACTCTGAGCTTCGTAGCAGATGAAGACGTCAACACTACAGTGCCGTCCACCGTGAGGAGAAAGTTATACAGGGAGAGAACTTGGATGGGAGACATAGCATCTCAGTTTTAGCCAAGGTCAGTTTCCGTGACAGTTTGCCATCCAGTTAGAGATGTCTTGTAGACAAGCTGAGATGTGTGCTGAGAGCAATGTATCAGCGGGAGGGGAAAACATAACCATATGCAGAGGACAGGGTAAACACTGACCAGGTCTATAAAGTTTTGTAAACTTCCATCTACGAAAGACTAAACTATCAAGAACGATTTAAAACAACCAAAATCCCCTGGGCTCCCTTATCACCAACCCAGAGCTTGATGAAAGACTATAGGGAGTCCAATCAGGAACTTCATGTGCTGATGGTATTACAAATGAGATGCAAAAAAATTACTCTAAGAGGTATTTGCACATTTTGAGTGTGGACTACAACTGTTCAATCATATTTTGAGTGATTCCTGAAATGTTCCTGAAATTGCTGAAGACCTATATAAAATCTATGGTGATTGTAGAGTGAGGCAGGGATGCAACCCATGTCTAACATCTGCATAAACCTGTGCTGTATGTAGAGGACATGGTTTGCCATCACCTACAAAACAGAGGTTACAGCAGAGCCTTGCTGTAAATGAGCAGAACTTCACCCAAATACTTGCTACCTCCTGACTAAGAAGAAAGCAGAAGAAAGCAGTTCCTGTGGAGCACAGTGTAAAAAAAAACTGGAGGGTCCCGGTGGTTGCAGGTTTTAGTGTTATTCCATTTATTCAGCAGCCCAATTAAGCCTTGGAAAGGGGTACATAGACTCTTGAGCCAATCGGTGACCAAGATTGATCACTTATGGGCTCAAAAAACACAGCAGACTGTGGCCCTCTGAGAGAGTGAGTAAGCATGCAAGCATGACCACACATTGGGGACACGTTGTTAATGTAGTCACTGCTGTGGTCGTGAGATTATGCATATGTATGTGAAAGGAGAGATATCTGACAGAAAATAATTAACCCATGACTGTGGGTTAAAATCAAAGCCTAAAGGATCTTGGGTAAACGATGGACAAAATTACAATCTGTTAAGCAAGTGGCATTTGAGTGACAATGATCTGGCAGTCCCGCCAATGGCTGCCACTGGCAGACCCAGTGAAGTGAGACAAACGAGAAAAGGAACCAATGGCAGCTGCCGACAGAGACTACTGTCTGTTCTGGCTCCACGGTGGTGGAACAAACTCCCCGTTGAGGTCAGAACTGTAGAATCTCTCCCCACCTTCAAGCGCAAGCTGAAGATACACCTCTTCAAGCACCTCTCCCCATCCCTCCCTACCTCCCTGTGAACCTTCATTGTTGTCTCTGTGACTTGCTTTGTGTATCGGTATTTTTAGTTGGCTAGGTAAGCAGTGTTTGGATAGTTAACTTTGGTCACTTTTGCTCTGTTGTTTCTTTGTTTCTTTGTTCAAAAAATAAATAAAATTGGCCCTTGTCCTTATCTTTGTTGTACAGGTAGCAGTTGAAATTGTACTTCCCTCTAGGGTCTTTCAGCGAACTTATCCCTGGTTATGGGTATGCACTTTGTTGTACGTCGCTCTGGATAAGAGCGTCTGCCAAATGCCAATAATGTAATGTAATGTAGTAAAGCAGTTGGAGTTGGTCAGACTCTGGGGACAGGGGGCAGAAAGAGGCAGACACAGAGAGAGAGAGAAGGACAGAGGGAGGAGTGAGAGAGGAGAGAGGGTGGAGAGGTTTAATCAATAAAACATTTCTCTGGATAATTCTACTTATTAAATGCCTGAATCAGACAGGGAATAGGGTGTCTCATAATCACACACACCAAAGTAATCTCTCGCTTTCCTGCCGTCGGTTCTTTAATTAAATCCCTCAGGAACACACCTGCTGGCTGAGAAACACGGTGGCGCTGGCGGTCGGCAGGGGGTGAGGAGACGTATCCGCGCGCTTCCCCTCTTCACCGTTTCGTGCGTCTCTCAGTCTCTCTGACAGTGCCCTTCTCCGCTCAACCAGGAAATGAGAGGCAGCGGATGAAAGTGAGTTCCTCCCGCGCATGGCTCGCCCGATTCTACAGGCTAATTAGACATTCCACAGACAGGCAGGGGAGATGTCATTCTTAATGTTCTATGTAAACTCGGCCAAGACATTATCCACGCTGCACCGCTAATTAGTACATGCCATCAGAAAGCCGGTGGAATGAACAAAAATTCTCATTCATTAAGTGAAGGATGCGTCTTGAGCTGATGAATTAATTTGGGGAAAAGAGATGCCAAGGAATGGTATGTAATTATTGCTATTGGCTGAGTTTCACTGGGGGAAAGTGACCTATTCTAATGAATGACTAATTCCAGGTCTTTCTATAGATCTGTTAACATTCCTTTGGCCAAATATGAGACACAACCAGTTAGACACTCTGAGGTCACCCTATTCTGTAATGTTGTCAGGGTGGGGACACACCACTTATATATCTGTAGGAGTTGTGGGGGGTGGATTAGAATGGGCAGGATGCGGCAAATTAAATGAATATGACAGTAACACATATTCAAAGCACATTTAAGAACATCTAAATCGCAAGGCAAAACGGTATACAGAAAGGGATGCACACTTTTTGGCTGCAATAATGTGTCTACTGGCTATCACGGGACAGCGTGGTTCCGTGCATTTGTAGGCATAATCTCACAGTCGGCAGTCAAATGAAGAAACAAAAAACGAAACAAAAAAATAAAATACACAGTGCACACGATGTCATCGCGCTGCGCAGATCGAATCCTGTCCCCTGGCAGCATCAGAGCCCTGTATCCCCCAAACCTGACCAACATTTCCACACGCAAGAACAAAATCCACACCTTAGAGAGCTGTACAGGGCAGCATCCTACTTCCACACTAAAACTATGACAGGCCACTAGCTAAAGGTGAAGTACAGTACTGTGCAAGTCTTAGGCACCTGTATAACATTCTGTACAGATAAGATTCCTTCAAAAAATAATTCAATGAAAGGTCCTAAATAAACGTACTATGCATTTTACATTACATTTTAGTAATTTGGCAGAATAATAAAAACTGAATCAAATCAGTATTTTTTGTGATCACCCTTCAGTGTTAAAACTGCATTACTTCTCTGAGATATAGAACTGCAGGTCAGCTTTGGCTAAGACAATCAGCAGGGAGGTTGTTCCCAGCATGAACTTGCCACAGTTCTTCTGCAGACTTGGGTTGGCTCCTTGCTCCTGATCTCAGACAGCCTTGATCAAGTTTTTATGTTCAAAGTTGTAAATTGCTTACAGTAATGTTACTTTTTAAAATTAAATACAAAAATGTCTCTGTCAAATTAAATCTTTTGGAAAATGAACATTTAGAAATCTCAAATGTGTTATTTTATACTAACACACACACAAAAACATATACATAATAAAGTCTAAGGTGCCTAAGGCTTCTGCACAGTACTGTACATCAGCAATTTCACATAAAAGAAACAAGACCAAGTCAAACCTGACACAAAAGCTTTTATACTAATTCTCGCCACTCTTTTTAATATCGCTACATAATGAAGCCTTTCAAACTTCAACACACGGCAGCTTTTAAATTTCACTGAAGTCCAAGGATCTTTTTTTAATGTTGCTGCATAATGCAGCTCTTTTTAATCTCACTCCAAAATGTAGCTCTTATTAATGTCACTGCATACTGCAGCCCTGAACTGGAGTAGCGGTTGAACCTGTTAACACGGCTAATTGCTAATTCCAGTGCACTTTGTGCAACCTGCCTGAGAATCTCGCCGTTCAGCAGAACTTCATATTGGCTCTCTGCGCTGCTGAGAACTGCAATCGAGGCCGACAGGTGTAAAATCACCTGTCAGCAGTCCAGTGGCAGAGGAGATTTATGCTCTGGGCCGTGATACCAACAGGCAGCACATATTCCCACTAATAACAACCTGCCCAAGAATATGGCATCTATCAGGCCTCTTTAGCTACAGATGCCATTTAAAACTTTGGGGGGAATAATAATTTCTTGTACTGTAAATGGCTGGCACTTATAAAGCGCTGTACAATTGATGCTTATCAGTCACCCATTCATACACACACACACACACACACACACACACACACACACACACACACACCAAGAGCAATTGGTTAGTGCCATGCAAGGCACATGCAAGGCACATCAGCAGCATTTTGGGGTTAGCTGTCTTGCTCAGGGACACTTGGACACCAGGCGGGATCGAACCGGCAACCTTCCGACTGCCAGACGACTGCACTTACTGTTTGAGCCAATGTCGCATTGATACTGTATAGTGCTTTTCTCAGCGGGCAGTGACACAAAGCATACACAGATGAGGCCGAGTCTCGCCTCAACCACCGCCAATGTGTAGCCCCTGTATGGGTGATGCACGGCAGCCATTTTGAAACAGACGCTCACCACACATCTAATGCAGAGGCAGAGAATGATATTTACCCAATTTCTTAATCAAGCTGGAAGTTTACTGTGAGGTGAGAAAGGGAGAGAAAAAAAGCCCCAGTGACGAACCTGCTGCGTTGCCATGAGACATGAGCTGTGTATGAGCAATACATTTACATGTGTAATAATTGGACAGATTCGTGCGTCACACGCTTAATCATATCACACCTGCTGGAGTCGGGCGGCGCTCACACCGATGGGGACCCAAGATAAAGCGGAGGAGGCGCAGGACGGAGGAGGCGCAGGGGCTGCAGAACTTCGAAACGGACGAGGGGCAGCAGCAGCGGGAGACGCCGGAGGAGCACCCTGCCTTACCTGTATCCTGACGGGCCTGCCCCGACCTCTGACCCCTGTTGAGGTTGCCGTGGCGACTGAGGCGGCAGGGCCACATGACTCATCCGGCCTGGGGGGGGGGGCGATGAGGACCCGACAGCAAGAGGTAAATTTAGCAGCGCGGGTCGGCGTCTCCTGCTCAGGCCTGCCCGATCTGACAACTTACCGGAACGATCTCCCCCCCGAAGCATACTGGCAGGCTCCTGACCTCGCCGATTCCCGCCCACACAGCGACTCATGAGGGCTGCGATCCTCACCATCAGCCGGACAGTGCAGCCGCTATACCCGCTCCCTTCACTGACAGTGACGAGGGCTGGCGTGGCAGAGAGAAGACGACCTTATCGCCTGAAGAGGAGATTAACTGCGCTGCTAAATACCACCCAGCCTCAACTAAGACAATGAACGTCAGCGCCAGCCTAACCTGCTCATATTGTTTTAGCCCAGATCCAACCTGCTCACTCTGCAGTAGTATTAAACCAACCTGCTCACTCTGCTGTAGTATTAAAGCGATCTGCTCACTCTGCTGTAGTATTAAAGCGATCTGCTCACTCTGCTGTAGTATTAAAGCGATCTGCTCACTCTGCTGTAGTATTAAAGCGATCTGCTCACTCCACTTCAGTACTGACCCCATAACGATTATTTCTGCTTTCCAGGTACCTCGGAAACTTGTAATTATGACCATTCTGACAAGGAAAGATACATTGGGAAAAGCCCAATACCCAAGTGTATACATGCAGAGATATTCCTTCAGCAGTGATATGCCCCACAGCCCACAGCAAGATTTTGACCCTGTCTGCGTCTCAAAAAGGCAGCAGGAGCATCGCCCAGGGAGGGTTGAGGTCTGAGTCCAAATTGACAGAGGAGGTCTCACTGCCAGGACAGGCTGATGAATGCAACTGGACAAGGTGAGCTCCGACCACAAACATTCAAGTCCACAAGCGAGAGGCTTTTTGTCCATATTATTGGACAAAACACGAAGATACATGAATTTTTATTCACCACAATAAATAAAGAACGAACAGAAATAAATCTTAATTTGTTTTTTAGCTTTGAACTCATAACAGTCTGGTTTTATCAGCATTATCCTAAAGCAAGGGGCTACAACCCTGGTCTTAGGGAGCCTCAGGGTCTCCTAGTTCTAATAGTTATCCTGTATTCTATTGATCAATAAAACCAGACATATTTAACCTATTGCTCGATTTAATTGGTTGACTATTTTAAGGTGAAAGCCAGAATACAGCGCCTCTAGGACCGTGGTTGGTGACCCACGCGCTAGAACGTGGCTGTGGGAGTCTGTTAATCGCCAGCTAGCCAGTTAACCAGGTAAAAAGATCCTCCGGGTTCTGTAACCGCATCCCCATAGGGACCGATGTGGGGAAGACATCAACTCAATATTGTCGATTCTGTTCAGAATTTCACAGAACCGTCCGTTAATATTCCCTTCGTAATCCAGTTGACCCTGTAATTACAGAAAGGGCAACAGTCAACCTGCGAATCCAAAGTGCAAACTTAAACTTTACCGTTTTTTTTCTTCAGATGGCTGTGCCATCGTTCTTCGTGATTCCACAACCTTAGCGACGCGTGGGCCCGCGGTTTTCTAGATGGAAACGGACAACTCGTTTTTGAGGGTATGGGCATTGTAAGCTGGTGGGTGTTGCTGGTTTTTCCCACTCTTGGTTTTTTCTCTCCAGGTATTCTATGATTTATTAATCATAGAAAATGAGAGCCGAAACAGAGACATGGTCACTGTGGAAAGTGCGTGTTCACCCCACTGGCAAAAGCAGTCCGTTCGGAGGAGGCAGCTGGCACCATGTCCTAAGGGTGCAAAAATACCATTAAACGTATTCTTTGAGTACTCTGTCAATGTAGACAGTGTGGAGTAAGGTAAGGGAAGAGAAAACGAATTGGATTAAACGCAGCCTTTCACCGTCAGTCTACAGAACCACTGCAGTTATTACTGTCAAGTGAAGGTTTATTGCATAAAAAAACTGACCTATTGCAGCAAATTAAGCAGACGTGTACAGGAGACTGACTGATAAATTAAATTAGACCAGCCTTGATTCTAACATTTCTTCGGCGGAAAGATTTCCTTTTCGCCTAAGTGCAACTTAGGTTTTATGGAACACTACTCCAGAGACATTACTGGAAAAAAAAATTCTGATGCACGTGTCCCCCAAACAGAAGCTTGATTTTAAAGACAGCAATTGAAAAATACATTCCTTCTGTGTTTTTCCCGAGTTCACTTCAGACGGAGAAATTACACGACACTGCCACCTGGGCACGCAATTCTCACACCGCCTGTTCGCTAGCTGTGCATTTAACTGCTTCAACTGCAAATGACCGCAGTGACATCTAGTGCTACTAATGTAGATTTTCCAACAGAACTTGAAAAATCCCTGAAGACCTGATAATTCAAAGTAAATCTGAACAGTTTGAACATAAGCTTGCATTTTTTAAACTATTTCAAAAGATAAAAAATATCAAAGATAAAAAACAAAAATACATATGATTTTCAAACAGGATGTATTTTAGATGGCATGTGCGCGTATTGTGCATAGCACACATTTTCTGAATAAAATCAGCTGTTATTATAGGCTATATTCTATGTCCTCAATTTCCACTATTCACCAGGGCGAATAGTCCTATATGGATAGCAGACGATGCATTAATTGGCTTGTAGTGTAGAATAATGTATGCAACAAGAAGACCTCAAAACAACAATTTGCTGGTCATATTAAGCTCATCTTTAGAGATATTCAGTAAAAAAAATTACTCTTCATAGGGTCTCTTCATAGGGTCCCTTCATACTTTAGCCGCAGTCCTATATGCCATTTAAGAGAAAAGACAACAGAATAGACACCCTTTTACAGGTATTGTATCAAAGTTTACCGCCTGTACAGAGTACTCAGGGCAGAATATGTCAGCTGTGTAGGCCATGGACATGCTTGCAGTTCGGAAAATGACAAGAGAGGACTTGCTGAGTCAAATGAAACATTTCAGCTTCTACATGTCCTTCAGTACGCTTTATTTCTCCATGCATAGTTTGAACAGGAGTGTAGTGGAGCTGCTGTAGAAACAAAATAATCATTAAAATCTTTTGTAAAACACGTTGTGTCATGAAATATAATCGAGTAGATCATATTAAACATCCCAATGTACTGCCAGCCCTTGAAGGGGTTGTTTTGGACAGGGAAAGTGCTGTTGAAAGATAAATACATTAGAAAAGAGCCTCTAGACCTAACCACAGTGCAAAAAAAGGTGTTAGAAAGATTGTTGCAGCAGGCGTGCATGGTTCCTGTCAGTGACGCTTGCTGGAAATGACGCTTTTTGGTGTGATGGAAATAATCACGGGTTCATGTAAATCCAGTAAAATGTAGAAATGAGCACCTTTCGGAAACATAATGAAGACAACAAACAGGACCCATCCACTGTCAACAGAAGTAACATCTGAGCAGTGCTTTTGTCTCCAGTTCTGCATATGCTCCCGGTGAAGGTAGGGGAGCACTTCGGTCATTTTGTGAGTCTCCCGCGGGGATCTTGAGTGGCTGGTTGGAGGCGTGGCTACGTTGGGTGGAGGCGTGGCTATGCGAATCCACTTTAAGGCTTGTTTGAGGTGACTGCTTTACGTGAAGGCTGAACTGAATCACTGTATCTGTAAACAAACGGTGTGTCTCTGCATGTGCCTGGGTGAGGACTTATGCGCATGTCTGTGGGTGTATGAATTCATGTTTGGGTCTACATGTGTGAGGGGAAGTGCACGTGAGGGTTTATTACGTGTGCGGGTGCATGTGCACGTGCTTGAGTGCACACGTGTGGGTTTATGTGCACGTGTGTGGGTTTATGTGCACGCGTGTGGGTTTATGTGCACGTGTGTGGGTTTATGTGCACGCGTGTGGGTTTGTGTGCACGTGTGTGGGTTTGTGTGCACGTGTGTGGGTTTATGTGCACGTGTGTGGGTTTATGTGCACGTGTGTGGGTTTGTGTGCACGTGTGTGGGTTTATGTGCACGCGTGTGGGTTTATGTGCACGTGTGGGTTTATGTGCACATGTGTGGGTTTATGTGCACAAGTGTGGGTTTATGTGCACGAGTGGGGATTAGAAATGAAAACAGATATTTTCCCTTCTCATTTTCCTTTTGCATAAAATTTCATGATGAGAAAAAAAATCTGACAATCATCAGCAACACGGACGACACTATGTGGGGAGTGGCTTAAGCCTGACACTGGTCTTAAAAAGACTTCTAAAACACAACAAAAAAATCTTTCCAAAGCTAAAAATAAAACAAATAGAAAAAGTAACATTTAAAAAGGTAGTCTACATGAAATCAGTGAGGACCAAGATAAATATTTTACATCCAGCAGAAACACAGGTTCAGCCGAAAATTGTCCTTGACTTAGGAGTGAATGCACGATTCTTCACAAACTCAGTTTGGAGAGTTCGTTTTTGTGATAAACTGTGTGAAGAAAAATTTGAGCGAAAGTTAAGGACATAATGACTGAATCTTGGTGTGGAAATCCAGTCACTCGATCGTGGTTCAAAGAATAAAAAGTACCCTTTATCGCTTCTACAGTCATGGAATAAAACTCATTTCTCAATTCAGAGACAGAGCCAGTGTCTGAGCAAACTTTTACAGTATATACCTCATCAACGCAGTCCCTGTAGGAGGGACTTTGCCACTAGAGGGAGCAGTTCTCCCCCCCCCCCCAACACCACAACATTGATGTAGACTTAACAAGTTTTGGAACATTTGGCTGGCAAATAATGCTCAACTTAATCAGAAATAAAATAGTGGAATAAAGAACAACGAGGACCCAAACACAAAATATCTGACATGGAACACGTCAGGAGCTCAGGGAGACGGGGCCTCCCTGGGCACGCTTACAAGCGTGCAGGTAGATTTAGGTTTAGTGTCATTAAAGACTTGACCCCTGTTACAAATTTGTAACGGTAGTGGGAACACCAGGCAATGGAGGCGACGAAATGCGATGAGTGACAGGCGGCACGGCAGGTCCCGCCCTTGGACAGGCCCGCTGACACGGTCCGTCTGTCATCGGGCGGAGGGGCGGGGCTTCACTTGACGTGCTCTGCGCTGTGGGAGGAGCAGTAGTACTTCTTGTGGGCGATGAAGGTGGACAGGCTGCTGAAGCGGATGTTGCAGAGCCGGCAGTAGCGGGGCGTACCATTCTGCGGGGGGGAGACCTGCGCCGCTTTGGGGGAGATGTGGTCGTGGGCTGGGGGGGGGGTGGTCCGGGGCAGGTTCGGCCCCGCCTCCTTCGTGACCTCAGGCGCGGGCGAAGCGGTCGGCGGGGCGGTGGCCGACGGGGGAGTGGTTTCGGTTAGGTGGGGGCTTCCGTTCAGCGGGGGGGGGGGACGAGGGGGAGGAGCTCCCGTTCACGGCCTCCATCTTGGTTCCAGGGCTGCCCTGGGGGGGCGTGGCCTCGCTCCGTCGGCTCGGCGACAAGTCGCCAGGAGACGGGCCGTGGGGCAGCCGAGTCAGAACCAGACCGTGCACGGTCCTGAAGTGATCCATCAAGTCCCCCCCAGCAAAGGCACCCCCTAGAGGGCAGTAGGGGCAGGCCAGCGGGGCGCGGCTGGGGGACGTGGAGTTCGGAGACACCCCCTTGGACCCTGGCGTGGGCGGGCTGTGACTGGGCGACCGCGTTTGGGCGGGAGGCTCTAACCGCTCCGCGGGGCCAGCTCTGGGGGAGGTGAGGGTGCACAGCTTCCCCAGCGGCTGCATGGGCCGTCGCTGCAGCGGGACGGGGCAGTAGTAGGCCTTGTGCGCCAGGTAGTTCTCGATGCTGTTGAAGCTTATGCTGCAAGCCGTGCACTTGTGGTAGTCGTTCAAAATGGCGGGGGCGGGGGGTGTGGGCGGTCGCGGGCGGTCTTGCGGGCGGGGCCTCTTGCGGAGGTCGATGGGGCCGTCCCCCTCGGAGCGGGGCGAGGGGCTGGAGGCCGGGGCGGGGTCGAGGGCGGGGGCGGGGGCGGAGCAGGCCAGGGCGAGGCTGCGGGCCGCGTGGATCTCGTACATCTTCTTGCGCTTGCGTGTGCGGACGGGCTGCGGAGGGAAGCCGGCGTTGGCGGCGGGGGGGCGCGGGCTGCCCGGGTGGTGGCGCCAGGCGCAGTAGAAGCGCTTGTGCACCGTGTAGTTCTCGTGGCGGCTGAAGCGGATGTTGCAGGCGCGGCAGAAGGTGCCGTTGGGGTCGTCCCCCGCGTCCTCGCCCGAGCCTCCGGGGCTCTGGCTGCCCTCGCTCGCCTCGCTCCCCCGCCCCCCGCTGTCGCCCTCCGAGCACGGGGCCTCCCGGGGCCCCGCCCCCTCCGCCTTCGCCTCGGGGGGCTTCCCGTCCCCGACAGCGGCCCTCGTCTGCAACTCCGAGGAGACGCGTGGGGCGGGGGCTCCGGGTGAGTTCAGCCTGATGGCGGGTGGAGACGACTCCGTCCTCTCCTTCGCCTGAGGAATGGCAGGGTGCGGGGCGGTGGGCGGGGCGGTGGGCGGGGCTGCGGGCGGGGCAGCGGGCGGGGCAGCGGGCGTGTCCCCGTGATGGTGCCGGCTGGAGCAGTAGAGCCTCTTGTGGACGTAGAAGTTGTTGACGTTGTTGAAAGTGATGTCGCACTCGAAGCACGTCGCCCCCTTGTGGACAGGCCTGGCGGGGGTGGGGACGAGGCCAGCGGCCGCAGTCGGGGCGTGGCCCTGCCTCAGGTGGGTGTGCACCATCTCCGTCATCTTGGCCAAAATCTCAGAGGCCTGGGGCGAGGGGCCCTGTGGCCCCGGGCTGGAGCAGGGCGTACCGCTAGAGGGCTCCACTTTCACCGGCCCCAAAGCCAGGCTCCTGGGAGAGGGGCTTTGAGACGGCGAAGCCTCAAAGTCAGAGTGCGGCTCCTCCTTTACACGCACGCCGGGCGGGTGGGCGGGCGAGCTGACCCCACTGCCCGTGGCAGGCAACCCATTGGGCCGTGAAAGAGGGGCGGGGTCCGGCAGGGCCAGGCTCATTGGTTCAGGGCTAGCGGAGGAGGAGGGGCTCTGTGGAGGGGCGGGGCTCTGTACCTTCAGGTGGGTCTGAACGTGCTGCTGGAGAAGGGCGATGGTGTCGGCGGGAAACCCACACACCTGGCACTTCAGCACCACCCCACAGTCCTCACCCAGCCCTGCCAGGAGCACAAAAATTACTATTATTACTATTAATATTATTATTATTATTATTATTATTATTATTAATAGTTCTTAGGACAGCCTTTTATATCAGGGCGGCCCAACCATTTTCTTGGAGATGTACGGTCCTGTAGGTTTTCACTCCAAATCTCACAAATCCCACCTCATTCATCTTGTCTAGCTGCTAACCAGGTGTGGATTGAAATGAAAACCTACAGGGTTATATAGTGACTATGTATGGAACACACATTCTAGAGTAGGGATCATCAACTGCAGCCTTCAAATCCAGATCCAGCCCTGGTTTTCTTTTCTCCCGGGAAATTACTGCTACTGATTGGCCAGATTGGCTTCACAACTGACTCCCAGATAAAGGGAGGGTGTAAAACCAGCACTTCTCTTCCAGAGTAACTTGAAGGTATTTAATATAAAAGCATGAAATGAATACACACATCACATAATGTAGATTAAATACAGATTCATTGATTTGTCAACTTCAGTCAATTTCCAGAACTTTCGTTTTGGTTACCCAAAATGCTCTGGGCTCAGACAGGGACGTTACCCAGCATGCTGTGCTGTTACCTGTCTTCAGCAGCAGCGGGGGCAGGGCGGGGCCAGGGGAGGAGCCCTCGCCCTGGCAGGCCATGTGGCGGGTGACCAGGTGGCTGGAGAGGCCGTCCCGTGTGCCGGAGACGAAGCCGCAGGCGTTGCACGCGCCGCTGTGCGTGTCCGTGTGCACCTTCAGGTGCCGCTCGCAGGTGGCTTTGGTGGTGAATGCAGACTGGCAGACCAGACACATGAAGGGCCGCTCACCTGAGAGACAGAGACAGACAGGGCCAGACACACACACACACACACACACACACACAGACACACACCGGGAAACAAAAAAAAAACATCCAGAGAAAATGTAAACAATCTGCATGGGCTGTGCCGTTGACAGCTGTTGATAGCTTAAGGTAAATGCCTTGATAGCTGGAATGGGCGGTTCTGAATCTCATATACAACCCAAAATAAGCGCTGTCTCCATAAAACACAATCCAGCAACATGGACGCTGTAAAGAAGCTGAGACAGAACTCAAAGGAACTCCTCAATGGAACTTTACAACACAACTTGACAATGGAAACTCAAAAGTGACCCTCAGACACTTGGGTGAAAAAGCTAATTGTTTTGGACTGAAATATGTGTTTATGCTTTACTGTTTGTCTGCTGTACTGGAACCTGAGAAATTTTGTGTCAAAAACTTCTGGTCCTCTTGGTTGGCTTAAATGGACCAGGTCAATCGAGCACAGAGAAGCATCTAAACCCAAAACAATGATGTATTTTATTCAGGACAAATGCAGCGACAGGCTCACCGCTGTGTGTGCGGGCGTGCGTCTCCAGGGTGCCGGGACTGCGGCAGCTCTTGCTGCAGTGGGCCAGGGGGCAGACGAGCTCGCTGGGGGGCTCTGACGGGGGCGGTGAGGCGGGGTCCTGTTTTCGGCTGGCGCAGTAGTACTGCAGGTGGGCCTGCAGGTTCCGCTCGCTCCGGTACCAGATCCCACAAGCCTTACATGGGAAGATGTCCTCTGGACCAATCACATGAGAGCAACCGCATGAGTGAACCAATCACAGTGCAGTTTGAACACGAGGACCACAAGTCAAGCTCAATGTGGGAAGAAGCAGTCATCAGACTCTTTTTTCTTCATCACATGCTAATATCTGGTTTTACGTCCTCTCCTGTACCGCACTTCAGCTTCTAAATCTACGAATTTGTATACTCTAGTTCAGTGGTTCCCAGGCCTTTCACTGGAGGCTTCCCCTGGACGGCCCTGTTTTCATTTCAACCCTAACAAAGCACACCTCATTCAGCAGCTAGAGATCTCATTGAGCTGCTAATTAGTAGAATCAGGTCTGCCAAATTAGGGTTGAATTGAAAACCTACACGATGGCAGATCTCCGGGAACAGGGTTGGCAACAACTTCTTTAGATAATATCTGACATTGACTTTGTAACTGCAATTAATGTCTCACGGTCTAAGCAAGTATGGTCAAAGGTGTCTGTTAAATCTCTCAGCAAAACAAAATCAACACATTTCTTATAATAATGACAACACCACTACTGTTACTGCCAGCACTACAACAGTTATTAATAATGACGGTGATAAAAATAAATAAATAACACAAATAAATGAATAAATCAAATAATTCCACTGCTCCCACCTACTGCCCTGACACCTTATCATGCTAATACGGAGCTGCGTGATCACGCGATACCGGAATGACGAGCGCTTCCGCAATCATTCCATCATCTCCATGGCAACACGCGAGCGGAGGTCGGGAGAGCGAGAGGCGGGGTAATCGAGATGATCTAGTGTCAGGGCCGCTGTCCTGGGCCGCTCAGATAAGGAAGTCTCTGGGATGTAATTACCTGGTCGTGCAGGGGCGGACGGGAATGTGAATGATGGGCTTTTATTCCTCAGGTTAATTTATGGTGATTCATCAACCTTTCATCCCGTCGCTTTAATTAAGACTCTTATTCTGGCCCGACTGTTGAATGCGATAAAGCCTCTTATTGTGACATCTGTAGAATGTGGTGAAGACTCTTATTGTAACGTCTGTAGAATGCGGTGAAGACTCTTATTGTGACGTCTGTAGAATGCGGTGAAGACTCTTATTGTAACGTCTGTAGAATGCGGTGAAGACTCTGATTGTAACGTCTGTAGAATGCGGTGAAGACTCTTATTGTGACGTCTGTAGAATGCGGTGAAGACTCTGATTGTAACGTCTGTAGAATGCAGTGAAGACTCTTATTGTGACGTCTGTAGAATGCGGTGAAGACTCTGATTGTAACGTCTGTAGAATGCGGTGAAGACTCTTATTGTGACGTCTGTAGAATGCAACGCAGACTCTTATTGTGGCGTGACTGTAGAACGCAGTGAAGACTGACAGTGATGCTATGTTAGTGTGAACATGAAGGCTCTTATGATGACGTGACTGCAAACACCATGAAGACTGTTGCAGCAGTGTTGTAGTACTCAAGTCGGGTTTCATGAGTCGAATCGGACTTGAGAACTCATGACTTGGACTCAAGCATTGACTTTACTTGGACTCGGAAATCTGAGCTAGATCTTGCAGTTCATCAATATTTTTTTGCAATAGGTAATCATTTCTCATAAAATACTATGGCCCATTTCTTGATGTAAACGTCTGTCAGGCAATGCCTCTACGATATGTATACGTATCAGTTAATAAAGTACACCAATCATCCACAACATTAAAACCACCTGCCTGGGGTGGCAGAGTCCATTATCCTGCTGAAAGAGGGGACGCTGCCATGAGCACTGTTGCCATGTACCAAGCACTTGGTCTGCAACAATGTTTAGGTTGGTGGTACGTGTTAAAGGAAAATCCACATGAATGCCAGGACCCAAGGTTTCCCAGCAGAACATTGCCCAGAGCATCAGACTGCCACTGCCTACAGTAGCTCTTCTGTGGGAACTCGGACTCAAGCATTGACTTAATTTGGACTGGGAAATTGGAGACAAGGTCTCGCAGTTGTTATTTTTTTTGCAATATGTCTTAATATTGATATTTAGACCCATTTCTTGTTTATCAACTCAACTTTCTTTGAGAGTATGTACATATAGGTATCAATTAATGAAGTTATTTTGTGGTGACAGCTGTCTCATTTTTGCCAAACTTGGAACTTGACTCAGACTCAACCTTGATGACTTGGCCCAGACTTGCCTAACGGAGACTTGACTCAGACTTGACTGACTCACATCTGGTGACTGGAACTTGGACTCAGACTTGATTCAACTACAACACTGTTTTGTAGTGACGTGAATATGAAGACTTATGATGATGCGAGTGTGAACATTGTGAAGACATGCCTGGTGTTGGCAGTGTGAACATTGTAAAGCTTCTTATGGTAATGGGTGTGTGAACATTGTGAGGACTCTTATGGTGATGGGAGTGTGAACATTATGAGGACTCTTATGGTGATGGGGGTGTGAACATTGTGAGGACTCTTTTGGTGATGGGATGGGGTGATGGGGCAGCCTGTAGCGTAGTGGTTAAGGTAAATGACTGGGACCCGCAAGGTCGGTGGTTCTAATCCCGGTGTAGCCACAATAAGATCCACACAGCCGTTGGGCCCTTTAGCAAGCCCTTAGCCCTGCATTGCTCCAGGGGAGGATTGTCTCCTGCTTAGTCTAATCAACTGTATGTTGCTCTGGATAAGAGCGTCTGCCAAATGCCATTAATGTAATGTAATGTAATGGGAATGTGAACATTATGAGGGCTCTTAGAGTGTGAACATGGTGGATGAACACTTTCATTCTGATACAAGTGCAGATGATTATCTTTCCAGCAGAGCCGCTAAAAGAGGAAATGCACTCAATTCCCTGACACAAGAGTTTTGCGGATATGTATCTGTCTATATGAGCTTACAAAGTAAATAGAGAAATCTAAGAATTTTGAAGGAGAAGATCAATCAATGGTTACAGCACTCTCAACTTCAGAAAAGTATTACCGTTGAAGCTGATCATGCAGCTTAATTGGCAATACCATCTATTGTGTCCATACACAAACACTCACACACACAATAGAAAAGGGCTGGAGACTCACTGTTGATAACAGCGGTGGCCAAGATGGCTGCCATGCCAGCCTGCTGAGGGAGGAGATGGATCTCAGGGTGTGGGTGTTCAGGCTCCTCCTCCTTCACTGGTGCATTGTGGGTCTCAGTGGGTCTGGGTTCAGGAAGCCTGACCAGTAAGCTTTCACCCGCCTGGACAGCCTTAGTTAGCTTACAGTACAGCTCCTCACCTGGGGGGGACAGAGTACGACCTGAGGCTCTGGGAGAGAGAGAGTGTGTGTGTATGTGTGTGTGTGTGTGTGTGTGTGTGTGTGTGTGTGTGTGTGTGTGTGTGCGCCTGTGTGTGGTTCAGAGTGTCTATGAATGTCAGCGAGTGTCTGTTGGCAATACCTTGGCTGTAGACGGTACAGTTGGCCTCTGAGTGGCTGGAGGTAACAGGAAGTTTCTTCAACCAGAGCTCTGTGTCTGTGCCAATTCGAGTCAAATCAGGTACCTATAAACACACAAACACACACGCATAGCAGAGTCAGTCCAGGAATCCTACAACTCTATAGGAAATGACTCCATCGGGAATAACACTTCTACGCGTGAAGTTTCATTAGTTGTGGCACCCTCCACTAGAGGGCAGCAGTCAGACATCAGAAGCCAAAGCTCTGCCAAAGCTCTCATAGTACTGTGTGACCAGGGGACAGGACATGCGTTTAATATAATAATTATTATTTATTTATTTATTTTATTCACAGACTTAAAAAAAGAATGAACCGCTCCAGTCCAAAGACTAGACAGTATACATAAATATATAAATATTATTGTGTACTAGGATGGAGGGGCTGACCATGTGGAGGGCCGAGGTTTAGGGTTCAGTCTGTGGGCTCGGGGTGTTGTGTTTCATGGGGGACACGCACTGATTGGGAGATAACTCTTCTATTGTTTTTCATTTGAAACTCAATCTGCAGCCATGAGCACTGCGAGCTGCTGCTAATTTGATTCAGCCTCATATAATGAGACTTGGGCTTGTTATTTATTTTGAGATAAAAGAGGAAAATGTAGTCTGACTTTGCTATGGAAATAGCAATACACAAGGGACAAGCACACACAAGTGACAAACACACACAAACGACAAACACACACACACATTCAGAACACACAAACATGCGGGCAGTCACACACACAGATATAAACATGAAAAACACTCACGGACATGCTCACATTTGCAGACACATACAGATTGAATAAAACTGATGGTTTTATTCAATCTGCTCCTCTGCGATCACACCAACTGAATAACTACTATTTGCATACAAGACAAACTGGACAGCAGATACAGTACGACGTCTCTGGGACCACAAATGCACAGAAACTAAGACCTTAAATGCACAGAAACCAACTCATCCTGACCCATGAGAATCAACCAATGCCCATGTACCTGTATGTCTGCATTTCATTTACAAACCGGGAGAAAATGTTCCTTACCAAACTGACGCAACTCAGCTTTGACATGCAGATCCCTCATGAACCACTAGGTGGCAGCTATCAGAAATGTGCATAAATGGAGACTCCTGTTGTCCATACTTGTGAGAGGACAAATATTGAAAAAAACATCACTCCATAATTTGACTAAGTAAAGTACTGCAGAACAGATGTGAATGTAGACGCATGCACATGGTATGGGACACACCTTGAGGTACACCCTCTGTGCACACCTTTTAAAGCACTTTCAGATATTGTGAATGGCAATAAGAATAAATGAAATAATAAATCATTACAATAAATCATTACAACAAAGTCAATAATTCACCCAGCGTCATACTGTATGGAAACACAACTTTCCCTTTCATTCACACACTTTCTCTCACTCTGTCCCTAAAACACACACACACACACACACACACACATAAAGAGTGAGAGAGAGAGAGAGAGAGAGATACAGTAACTGTATCTATCCCAGTATGCGCTGTGGTCTCCCATTGCTGCAGTGCTCTGGTAGAAGAGAGTGAGGAGTCTGACCTACTGGGACCCAGAGCCAGACTCTCACCCAGCCCCTCATTATATTTACATTTACATTGTACATTTTACATTTACGTTTCAGTCATTCAGTAGATGCTTTTAGTCCAAGCGACATCAAATCCATAAATAGCAAAAGACGGATGCAGATTATTAATGAATGAACATTAATCAGCACAGCCAGACTTTGATCTGCCAGATCCCCACACTGCTGCCGAGGCAAGCCAATCTAATTATTCCATCCAATATTACTGCCCTACCTTCACCCCAACCCTACTTCTGTGCCTCATACCAAGTGCTGCCTGCCCACCCCCGCCCCACCCTCAGTGATGTCTAAAAGCCCCTCCCCCCCCCCCCTCACTTCTCAGACTACTACAACCAGCATACAAATTCAATTCAATTCTTTCATTTGACGGTCTCATGATTCAAATTACAATTATTGAATAGAAACCCACATGTTCCAAAAAAACTCACCTGCTGAACCTAGCTACCTGTTCAATAAAGATACATCACCTAAATAAACATCACATTAAAAAACCCTGATCCGTCTCTCTGTCGACATCCCACAACCAGGTAAGATGAGGGTGTTTGTCTGTGTACTACCAGGCTGTGTCACATTATATCCCAGGGCTCAACAACAGAACAAAAAACCACCTGGATCCCTATACGCCAATATTCTTATGCTGGATTCTTATGCTCACGTACACATGCCACCAAACACACATGCACTCACTGAGACTGTTGTACACTCACACTCGTGCACTCGTGCACACACACACACACACACACACACACTTCATATCCCTCCCAGAGAACTCCATCCTCCAGGTGCGATGATATGCATGTAGATGAGATGTATGAGTATGAACGTGTGATGCTCAAACAGAAGATAACCGCTTCATGAATGAGTGCTGATGAACAGAGGAGATACAACACAGCTTTCTCTCTCTTCTCTGTCTCCCTGCTTTCCCTCACCCCCTCTCTGCATTTTCTCTCTCCTCTTCTCCTCTTCTCCCCATTTTTCCCTTCTACCAGTTCTCCCGCTCTCCCTGTTTTCCTTTTCTTTTGTCTCTTAATCAAATTTAAATTCAAAATGCTTTAGTGGCATGAAATACATTAGTAAATATTGCCAGTGTACACACAGAAACATGAATACAAACAGCATTAATACAAACAGAATTGTGGTAACGACATTGCAAACAGTCAGTAGGCTATACAATAATAATAATAATAATAATAATAATAACAGCAACATCAATAATAATATTGATGCTAAATTAGCGGACCTTGATGCAATCTTCACTTCCCGGCTCTGCCAAAGCCGAGTTTGGTGGGCTCTCGTGGAGTGGCATAAATAGCTTGCTGCTCCGAGCCAATCTCTGCCGTCTCTCCGTCTCTGTTTCTTCTCAGCGTATGATTTTTCACTGTGGTCAGGTAGTCTATCACAGTGTATTCTCAGTTAAGGCTGAATAACATGTCAATTTGCTTAGATTTTTTTGTTTGAGTTTCCCAATAGGTAATGTAATGTTGTTTTTGTTGGTTTCTCTCAGTCTCTCTACCTCATTCTCTCACAGTTTCAGTGAAAATGGAGAGTTGTATGATTAACCTATGCAAGAGGCATCACTGTTTCACCAGAGAGCCAAATCCCCTTCACCTGACCTTCACAGGGAGTGGGCCAGGAGACTGGTAGAGGGGAGAGAGGACAGGGGTGAAGGGCTATCCCTCCCGAAATGTGTGTTTGAAAGCTATGGGTGGCTGGTGTGATCTGGTGACTTTTCCTGGAGATTATATGGGATTAGGCAGCTTGTTTCCATAACAGGATAAAAAGGCATTTGGAGTGATAACGCCTTCAGTTCCACCGCGGCCTATGGCTTCACTTCCACAGAACATGGGTGGAGAGTGCAACACTCATATGCACATATACACACACACACACACGGATGCCCAAGCTCACACAGACACACACACACAGATACTGGCACACGCAGAAACACAAAAGGACCAATGTGCACACACATACTCAGAGACACACAGACACACAAACACAGTTACTTGTACACACACACACAAACAAACACATGCTTGCATACACACACACAAACAGACACACGTGGGGGGTGGGGCGACACGGCTCAGGCAGTAAGAGCAGTCGTCTGGCAGTCGGAGGGTTGCCGGTTCGATCCCCCACCCGGGCTGTGTCGAAGTGTCCCTGAGCAAGACACCTAACCCCTAAATGCTCCTGACAAGGTGGTCAATCGCCGTCGGTGTGTGAGTGTGTGTATGAATGGGTGAATGAGAAGCATCAATTGTACAGCGCTTTAGATAAAGGCGCTATATAAATGCCAACCATTTACGCGCACACACACTCTCTCACATCCTCACCTCTTCCTCTCGCCCTCCTGTCGGGGGTCTGCTGTGGCCCTCACTGTAAGGGCCCCAGGTGGTGTCAGTCGGCAGGTCCTTTCGGGCGAGGATCCTCCTGCCTCCTCCCACGCTGCTCAGCCGGAGTTCGTCTAAAAGAGAGCAACGGCATCAGCAACACGTGCCTCCACCCGCCACCACCCACCACCCATGTAGCATGGTATTAGGGTCCAGATACAGGAAGATTTTTACAGCACTTCCAGGTCTTAACGCACAACACTGTGGTTCATGGATGAGCCTGGACCTTGCCACTGCTGACTGTGGCCAGTGGCTCCATAGAGAAACATGCAATTGGCGATTGCGTTGCGCAGGGAATAGGGTTGGATGTGGTCGCACACATATTGCTATCTAGCGACCCCTGCTGGTCAATTGGGCACCATATGAAAAACACTGTAAAAGGACATTTTGATCCAAATTTTACATTTTGCATGTAAAAAGTATACAGTAAAATAAAATAATTATAAAATAATGATATCAAGAAAATATATTTCTCCTGCAACTTCCTATTCATTTTAACAAAACTTTCCATAATCAACTTCTCTCTTGTCCACAACTGTTCAAATGCCAGACATTGTAGTCTGGGAAAATGAGGTGGTCAGGGAAAATTAACTGCAATAAAACTGAACTAAATTGGCATCGCAATATCCTTAAAGTCACTGGCTATAACAGCAAGCATATTCCGCAAGTTTCCTCATTCGACCAGCTTCATGTCAATTTGTAACAATTATCATCTCTTCTCTTTGGTATTTGGCCCAAATGGCGTCAGTAAAATATCTAGCCATTAGTGAAAAATATAATCTGTCTAAATCATACTGGATTAGAGAACCTGGTAAATGTAATACAATGTTATATTTGTTGTTACCAACAAATGTGATTGGTCGAGCTGTTCCAGGATTTCCATTCAAAAGGCGCTATCCAAACCCACATTTTACTGTCCCATAAGCGAGAAACCATCCTGGACCACCACATTGATGGCCCATCCAGCCCATCCAGACCCCCAAACGGTGAAGGTGTACTCCGATCCAACAGTCATCTATCCTCCGGGCACCAGTCACCACCAAAGACCACCAACGCCCGAGACAACTGTCCTGACAGGAAAGACGAAGGTCGAGGAGGGGGGCTATTTCCCTCTTTCGCTCACACTCTCACTCGCTCTCTCACTCTAGCTCTTTCTCTCTGCCTCTCTGGGTCAAAGTCCACAGTCCTGTGGCTGCAGGCCTTAATCAGCCTTCTGTTCAGGTGCTCTAATCTAATCGGCCCATCCGTGCCCTGTCTGCAGGCCCTCATTGGCCAGCCTCGGTCACCTGACCCCATTATCAATGGACTCTCCAATCACCACCATCAGTAACCAAATTGTGCAAGGATAAAGGTGTTTGCCTTTGATAACATAGTCAGTGCAGGAATAGACAAATACTGACATGCACACGCACACAGAGGTGAATGTGGTCTATATTGTTGTGTATCATATTGGTTTTTCTCACTCCAAACGTTTCACCAAACTGAACGCTTAATCCCACAGAAAGCCCTTAATCGATCCAGTCACTCAATATGCAAATGAGCTCACATGCACAGCCTCACGGGAGGAACAATCCCTGCCACCTACTGAGCACGTGCAGCAGGAGTGGCCTATCTGGGCATGCTCCGTACTCCCCAGGGCAACGGCCAAGCTACCTGCTCTATGTGGGCTAATTGATTTTGGGAGGGCCGCCATTGCTATGGAACGAGCGGATCACTGCAAAGCTATCGACCGTCTTTATCAGCCCCGCTCTGCGACCGGTGCTAATAGAGGGGGTTTAACCTGCAGCCTCACCTCAGCCCTCTCCAGCTCTGCTTTAATTACCACCGTGTCGCCGCCAGCATACAGACTACCTGGTAGGAGGTGGGGTCCGGCAGGTACGAACACTTCTGAACACACCTGAACGTGCCTCAATACGGACCCGGGTCTGAACAATCGTGAACACATTTCATCTTCACGTTCAACATTCTGGCAGCAGTGTTGGAGTATGTTCAGTAGGGTGTTAGGGAGACAGTAGAGTAGAGGATTGCAGAAGTCAAGCTCTGAGATAACAAAAGCATGAATTATGCAATCGGCAGCAGAGGTGGATAATGAAGGTCAAAGGGAAGCAATATTTCTCAGATTAGAACAGTTTTGACCAGATTTTTTCCAGGGGGTCAAAAAACAGCAGGGCGCAATGTGAGACTTCAAGGTTTTCAACTGCCTTGACTAGTCTTACCATCAATATACATTTAGAGTTTGGCTAGCAGGAGCAATGAGCAAAACTTTTAATTGTTTAACTGAAGGAAGTTAAAGGTAAAGTGGTCCGAATACGGAGCCCTGGGGCACACCCCGGGTTACAGAGTGTTACAGAGAGTATGGTTTACACACACTAAGTTTCACAAAGCTTCACCTTTACCATGGATGTTTCTGTGCTGTGAATCATTCAGATGCCACACTGGAGTGGCTCATATAAGCCATTTCACTGCATGTGGTTTTGCTGGTTTTATAGTTTTATCGTAGACGCAACTACACATTCCAGAACTTTACTTTTGAATTCCGTTTACTTGAATGCAAAACCTATTATAGCAGTTGCAGATGCCATTTACAAGAGGAAAACTCACATTCCCCAAATGGACAGAGGAGACGTTCTCTGTTCTCTGTTGATGTCTTCTGAGCTGTTGCGTACAATGTTTAATGGCAACAATTGGTGTGGGACAGATTTATTTTTCCAATCCATCAATGTCTGCAACCTACCATTCCGCTAATCAGCCATGTATAAAATCAAGTGGTTTAAAAATTCTAAATAAGGTGTGTGGAATTATTAAGTGACAACAGGTGACAAAAAAAATAAAAATACTGTATACCTATTCACGAGATCCCAATTTTCCTGTTCAAATTTTGAATATCACCCGACTTTTCCCCAAACACGGCAGGTGAATTCAGGAACACACAAAAATGGGCACCTGCCACATGGCACCCCTGTCATTTGAGAGAACGATTCATTTCCATTTTCCCTCCCACACGCAGATAAGACGGCGGTGAGCTAATCGGACACTCGTCCACCGGACTTTATCAATGACATTTACTGCTGTTTACGAAGCCCCTTTCAGGAATTTGCATGAATAATTTGCCATTCTGCTCTCCATTCCGAACTTTTATCTTCAAACGCTCGCCTCCTCAGCCCTGATCAGGGAGTGTGCCAAATAAATAAACAGGATAAAATAACGAGATATTCTCCACGACGACCCTTCCACTGCTTCTGTGCAAGTGTGTATGTGTGTAGTTGTATGTACATGGATGTGTGTGTTCTCTCTCTCTCTCTCTCTCTCCATCTCACACATATTGAAAAAGGGACCTTCAGAATCATCTCATCATAACAATAAAATAAAAGAATTACAAAATGTTTCTTGGCATTCTCTGCACGGAGGGGAAAAAGAGGCCTAGGTAAAGCTGTGAATAGTTATACTCTGAGTGACTAAGTTCATTCATTCATCCTTATTCTCTTAATGAATGATTAAGATGATCGCCATGTGGCTGAAATGTGGTTAACGGTGGGAGGTGGTCTGGATATAAAGGTAAGGGAGGGTGTTTTGAATAACAGAATAACTGACAGCACAGTCGCAGAGTGATCTACAACAGTGCCTGTAGATGACTGCATGGTCGCAATGCAGTCGATAACAGTGTCTGTAGCTGAGGGCATGTTCACAGTGTGGTGTATAACAGTGTCTGTAGCTGAGAGCATGTTCACAGTGTGGTGTATAACAGTGTCTGTAGCTGACACCAGGTTCACAGTGTGGTGTATAACAGTGTATGTAGCTGACACCATGTTCACAGTGTGGTGTATAACAGTGTCTGTAGCTGAGAGCATGTTCACAGTGTGGTGTTTTAACAGTGTCTGTAGCTGACACAAGGTTCACAGTGTGGTGTATAACAGTGTCTGTAGCTGAGAGCATGTTCACAGTGTGGTGTATAACAGTGTCTGTAGCTGAGAGCATGTTCACAGTGTGGTGTATAACAGTGTCTGTAGCTGAGAGCATGTCACAGTGTGGTGTATAACAGTGTCTGTAGCTGAGAGCATGTTCACAGTGTGGTGTATAACAGTGTCTGTAGCTGAGAGCATGTGCACAGTGTGGTGTATAACAGTGTCTGTAGCTGACACCATGTTCACAGTGTGGTGTATAACAGTGTCTGTAGCTGACACCATGTTCACAGTGTGGTGTATAACAGTGTCTGTAGCTGACACCATGTTCACAGTGTGGTGTATAACAGTGTCTGTAGCTGAGAGCATGTTCAAAGTGTGGTGTGCACCACACAGTGTGGTGAAGCACCTCTCCCCGTCCCTCCCTACCTCCCTGTGAACCTTAATTGTTGTCTTTCTGTGATGTACTTTTTTGTGTATCAGTATGGCTAGGTAAGCAGTGTTTGGCTAGTTTTGGTCATACTTTTGCTTTGTTTGTTAAAAAAAAAAGAAAATTTTTTTTTTTTCAAATAGACCCTGGTCCTTGTTGTGCAGGTAGCAGTTGAAAATGTACTTCCCTCTAGGGTCTTTCAGCGCACTTATCCCTGGTTATGGCTATGCACTTTGTTGTACGTCGCTCTGGATAAGAGCGTCTGCCAAATGCCATTAATATAATGTAATGTAATGTGTATAACAGTGTCTGTAGTTGACACCATGTTCACAGTGTGGTGTATAACAGTGTCTGTAGCTGACACCATGTTCACAGTGTGGTGTATAAGAGTGTCTGTAGCTGACACCATGTTCACAGTGTGGCGTATAAGAGCCTCTGTATGCGCATCCGATGAAAAGTGAGGCTATGCAGATAAATGCACTAACAGCAGAGTGAATAAAACAAAGTGACACCATTGTACAGGCAGAATGAAATGAAACTCAAGATCTCCACTACTGCAGTCACAGAGAGTGAGAGAGAAAGAGAGAGAGAGAGAAAGGAGAAACTAGTGAGCCTATTTTGCTAGGCCTATATTGTTTGTTAACTGTATATCCATATACTTAGACTCATTGAGCATTTTATTAGGTATACATTGGACTTATTTTTTTTACTTCTTGGTCTTCTGCTGCTGTAGCCTATCCACTTGTAGGTTTGAAGCGTGTTCAGAGATGCAACCCACTGTTGTAATGTGTGGTTATTTGAGTTACCGTCACCTTCCTCTCAGCTTTGACCAGTCTGGCCCTTCTCCTCAGACCGCTCTCATTAACAACACGTTGCTGCCCACAGAACTGCTGCTCACTGGAAATTTTCAGTTTTTTACACCATTCTCTGCAAACTCTAGAGACAGCTTTGTGTGAAAATCACAGGAGATCAGCAGTTTTTTAGATACTCAAACCATCCTGTCTGACACCAACAATCATTCCACAGTCAAAGTCACTTATATTTAATTTTTTCCCCATTCTGACATTTGGTCTGAACAACAGCTGAACCTCTTAACCAAATCTGCATGCTTTTATGCATTTAGTTGCTGCCACACGATTGGCTGATTAGATATTTGCATTTGCAAGCTGGTGTACGGGTCTATCTGATAAATTGCTCAGTGAGTGTATATGTTCATGTGTTCAATGGTGCATGTTCTTTATATGTTCGTTTCTTACAGCATAAGCTGTATCCTGTCATGCCATTAAAGCATTTAGAATTTGAATTTGAGAAAGAACAGAGGAGACAGAGAGAGTAGGAGAGGTAGGAAAGAGAGAGGGGGGTGGAAGGAGGCTGGAGAGAAAGAGAGAAGAGGTGGGCAAGAGAGAAAGAAAGAATAAGGGAGAGAGTAAGTTAGTGAGAAGGAGTGAGTTAGTGAGAGAGAGAAAGAGATAGAGGGGGGATGTGAAAGAAAGAGATAGGGAGGGGGTGAGTGAGAGAGAGAGAGGCTGAAAGACTGAGACTGAAGAGAGCCGATTAGGAAACTCATTAGATTAGCGCACAGATCAATCCACCTGCTGGTTTTGGTGCTTAAATGAGTGCTGAGGGACTCTGCTTCAGCGGCAGTCTGTGATCACAGGCAGTGAACTCCATTCAGACCCTCATCACACAGATAGTGATCAGGCTCCTGACCGGACTCGTTATTCCTCATAGCTTATTACTCCAGAGAGTCCGCAGAGTCACAATCGCACAGCAGCGTGCCACCTCCACGCTCGCAACGACTCCTCATAAAAGAGCAGGCACACGGCCAAATATGGGCATGCATGCAGGTACGCAGGCATGTGGATCCACCCTGACCCTGATCGCACGCGCACGCACACTCACACACACACACACACACGCTCACAGACACACGCACGCACACTCACGCACACACAGGCACACACGCATACACACACATATTCACAGACAAACACACCACACACGCACACGCGCATACACACGCACACACATATTCACACACACCACACACGCGCACACACACACACATATTTACACATACACACACACACCACACATGCACACGCGCATACACACGCACACACATATTCACACACACACACGCAAATGCGCATACACACGCACACACATATTCACACACACACATATGCACACACACATATTCACACACACATATTCACACACACCACACGCACATGCACACACACACACCACACACAGGCACGCACATGCACATAAACAAAAACACACACACATACATACAAACACAAACATGCACACACATATGCACACATGTACACACACACACATATATGTGCATGTACATGCGCATGCCCACACACACAGACACACACACACACACACACACACCAATGATATGAACCACACAAACTGACAGCAGAGTCAAACAGCAGCTGTGCTCCCAATCTTCAGGGCCTGTGTGTATCTAACAGTCAATCAAACTTCAACGTTTCCCCCAGTGCTCTCTCGGGCGTACGTGAACAACACCCATGTGCACACAAGCTCACACCTGGCACACAGAGGCCAGAGAGGGAATGAAGATGCACTCGGCTGCTGGGATCAGTGTGTCGCACACACAGAACCCCCCCGCCTCACTCTCCCGCTCCAAACGCCTGCACTTCCTCTAGGGCCCAGGGAAGAAGGTGTGGTCAATGAGGAGGATTCTTTTTCCACAGAGAAAACATACTTTTCCCAACAACCCTCATAACTGAAGGTTTGAGAACTGAGCTTTGCTCTGAAATCTGGTCTGCCGATTTATGTGAGGCACAGTCTAACACTAATACAAATAGTAATATAGCATCACAGGCATATTAAGGTAAAACACTAACAGGTACAGTAATAACACTAAAAAGCTACATCAATGTATAACACTATAACAAGTACAGTCATAAAATATAACAGGTATATGAAGGTATATATAAGCGGGAACAGTAATATCAGATTATAATAGCTACAATATGCTAAGGTGTAACACTGAAACAAGATTGGCCAGATATAACACTAACAGCTTTTCCACTCCTTTAACTTTAACCCTAACCCTAAACCAGTTCAACCTAGTCTCACACACTCTCTGCTTCCTTTCCTCCCTCCCTCCCTCTCTCCCTCCCCTGTCGTTCATCAGGACAGAGTCTGGTGTGGGGTGGGTGAGTTGGAGGTATTTCACGGTGTGAAAGCTGCTGGCCCCGTTATGACCCTGATAACAGCTGTCCTACCTGCCAACGCACAGGCCTTCACTCCTAACGGAGGCCATTTGCATTACAGTTACAGTTACTGAGAACCAGTGCAGTTCCACATAAAAACGCACAACACAACTTCCCCCTACGCCCCAAGTCCCAGCAAGATATATAGAGAAGACTGTCCCATTGTCTTTTACACAGAAAAAATATTAATTCTACAGTTTTAATATTAATATTTTGAATATAAATGTTACACACAAGCCTCCCTCCGACTATCTCCCTCTTACTGTCTCTAAAGACAGGAAAGAGGGATACTCCACGGCAGTGTGTTTGTGTTTAGGCAAAGACCTGGAATATCATGTCCATCACAGTGTTCAGAAAGCCAGTAATGTGTGTAAAATACCAGTTGATAAGGGCTGCTGTGTGGCCCATTCAGTTCAGAAACCACATGATGGTACACGGATGAGCCCCATGTTCTGGATATTGGAACGCAGTAATAACCTCCTGAGGACCTGGTAGAACATCGGTCAAAAACTGATGAGGACATGACAAGACCTCCGCCAGAGCTCCACTTCGCCACTGAACAGCCAGAATCGGGCTGGTTTTCAGGTTCATTCAGCTCACACCATGAACCCCTGCGATACACATGCCAACTTGGATGCCAACACTGAATTTATTTCTGCCATCATTTCCTCAGGTGCTGCAGCTACACAGTTGGGTTTCTGCACAGCAACTATTGGCGGCCTTCTGCGAACTTACAGAGAACGGGTTGGGCTGATTGGCAGTTTGGGTTACAAGGAAGTTACTCGACAGAAAAGTAAACAAACGCTTCCTTTTCACAGTAATATGGTAATTGTTTGCATGTCCAGGAATGCAATGATCCTTAACAATAATATTACGAGTAATCAGTTTATCTCTTGTAATCAGAAGGGGAGAGACTTCTCTGTTTTTTTTTTGTTTTTGTTTTTTGCATGAATGCTCGGCTCCCATTGGTGCAGACCCACTCTGACACTCAGAGCTGATGGCCAGAGCTCTATTAAAAAGTAAAGAATTTGATTGGCTGATTTGCATTACCTTCAGTTCAGGGGTGACTCATAGTTCTGGTCTCTCTAGGGGAGAAAATGTTCCTAAAAATGCAAAACATTACTTACACATGCAAAGAACACTGCTTGCTGTTGTATTTTAACCATTATTGTTGTTGTAGTTCATATAATGCTAAATGTGATGTGTGGGAATCCTGATATGGAGGGAAAAGAACAGGGTCCAGAGGCGAGAAGCTACAGTCTGGAGTCTGAGAGATTAGCGCAATGGCCATTTTCATATGATAGTTTTAAGCCGAGAGAAAATATCAACCCCTCCAGCCAGCAAGGTCAGTTTGAAGATAATTTTTTTCCCCTTCATAATTTATTTGCATATCATGCAGTATGACACGGTAGAGATTAAAAGCCATTTTGCTGTATCAAGCTTCCCAGCTCTTTCCCAAAACTTATATGCCAATCAGCCGCCATTGAAAGCGATAAATTCACTGTGCTTTGAGAGAGGATTTCAGTCTTAAATCAATTTTTGTTTTTATGTGCAATGAAGGATATTGGACCGCACGTGGTCTAAAGCAAGATAATATACTTCAGGTAACTTGAAAGCAGATTGCGCTGTATACAGTTCCATCCATCCATCCATTATCTTAACCCGCTTATCCTGAACAGAGTCACAGGGGGGCTGGAGCCTATCCCAGCATGCATTGGGCAAAGGCAGGAATACACCCTGGACAGGTCGCCAGTCCATCGCAGGGCACACACACCATTTTCTCACACACTCATACCTACGGGCAATTTAGACTCTCCAATCAGCCTAACCTGCAAGTCTCTGGACTGTGGGAGGAAACCGAAGTACCCGGAGGAAACCCACGCAGACACAGGGAGAACATGTGAGGCGGCAGTGCTACCCACTGCACCATCCATGCCACTCTCTGTATACAGTTATACTTCAAAATAAATAGTATTTAAACTTTTGTTTTGAATTTGGAACAATTTCTTATGAATCCAGACCATGCCAGTACAGACTGTGACCAGTAGCTGTATAGGGAGATTATAGCAGGGTTCAGTCGGGCAAGGGTCCGCATTTCATCGCGTTAAACTTATTTTTAATTTGGAAATTTTAATTTGGAACTATTTTTTATGGTGCATGCAGACACTCAAGGAAATTGTGGCTCTACTTCCTACATCAGCATTACTGCACAATAAACTGCAACAGAACAACAACAAATCAACAGGAACATTTTCAGCCATTAGAATGCCCAACTGTAGCAAAAGTAGACAAAGAGTGAAAAAGCATAATAGTGGCCAACTATTGACTGGCACATAAACACAAGTAGTAATTTGCATTCACGCTATTCATCTTATTCTTTTTTTTCATTATTAATATAGTTTATTTTTACATTATGTTCTAATTTACAAATAACCCACACATCAAAATTCAATTGGATAAATACTGTAAACATCCTCTGATGATGGATAACATACTTTTTAATCATTTTCAGTGCACTATTGAGGTCTCAAAAGTAGTAAACACTCATACTGCATGTACTGGCCACTAAATATTTAAAAAAAATTTGCAGATTAGTGAAGATTAGCTCAGTGTTTGCATGATAAGATCACAGATTTATAAAGAAATATACAAAAGGCATGAATAAAATAAATCTAAATTAACAAAAAGAAAATGAGTGAATTTCAGAAGGTAAGAAGTGAATAACTTTTTAAGATTCGTAAGATTCTATTACCGGTTTTACATTTGGGGTCAAATTGAGCCCAACTGTTTAAATAAACACAAGATTATTGTAATAGAAAAATCGACACATTGTGTGTCGCCTCCTTATTGTCTCCAAACTGACTAGCATTTTATCCATAAATATTCAAATTAAATTTTAGAGCCTAAGGCACAGTAAGTGAACGTTTGGCACCTGTATGGGAAAGTGCCAGCAGAATCATCCTGAGATCTGAGATAATTCATATTTTCTGACAATTTATACAGTTACAGAGGGACCCAGCACAGCACATTATGCATGTTTACTATTTAATCCCAACAAAATCTAAAATTTTAAAAAGTATCAAGATGAAAAAAAGGTAAAGAGATGTCAAACACTATGGGGTCAAATTGACCCCAAACATAATCAGAGGGTTAAGGTGAACTGATGTTTAAAAGCATATTTGCTTAAGTGAAACAATAATCAAAATGTAATAGGACAATAAAAGAAAATGGTAAAAAGGTAAAATACCAAATAATATATAATATATTACAATAAGAATTATTATAATAATGACACAAAATATTATATACTATACTAATACTATTATACTAAATAACATTAAACATATATAATGAAATACAATATTATAAGATATATACAACCTAAAAACAATTATCATAGTTTTAAAATTTCAAAGGAATCAAGGGGAACCAGCACTAAATATAAAGAAAGAAACAAGTTAATGGAAGTTTGGGCAGGCAAGAAAAGGCTGTGTGTCTGTGTGTGTGTGTGTGTGTGTGTGTGTGTGTGTGTGTGTCCGTGTGTGTGTGTGTGTGTGTGTAGGCTGTGCATGTTGACAGAGAGGTGAGGAGTGGGGGCAAGGGGGGGGGGGGGGGGGGTCCTGATGATAAGAAAAAAATTCCGACTGGTCAAAGTTTCCCTTTTGCCAATCACACTCCTGATAAAGACAGAGCCTGGGCCAGTGCTGATAGAAGGGCTATCTCCCTCTCTCTCCCCCCTGCTCCATCTTTCTCACCCACCCTCTCCCTCTCCCTTGGCAGGAAAAAGACCATCACACCAACATCATTGTGCTGCCATCAACCAGAAACCACACAGCAATTAATATCTCTCCAACGCAGCAATTAATATCTCTCCAATTACTATTACAGCAAACAGCTGGGATGTGATGATAATGTGATAATGAACGCACTCGGAACATGAATTAAAACACGCCCATGCGCGTACCGCAAATCTACATGACTTGAAAAGAAATGTTGAAGATGAAACGACGGTAATCTGCCGGCATTTTCTAACGCGGAGAATAAAGGGCAATAAACAGCACAACAATAAAATGCGTGAGGTAAACATGGTGCTGCACCATGCAGTGCTGAAACTGTTTTCAGCCCTGCGAGTATAATCACGCAACGCACCAATGCTTCGACAGTGCGCTTTAATACCAACACAATTACGGTCGACGACACAACTGCACTCTGGGAGACAGACATTCACGACACAAACGCATGCCCACACGACACTCAACAAATGCATTTCTCATACGCAAAGACATTTTCATTGTAAAAGGACAGTTAAGAAAACTGGTTTTAATCAAGGGACGAAAACGACACTCTTACCACTTAAAGATTCTATATCTATTATACGATATCTTCTATATCTTATCTTACTATTACTATTATTGTTTATTATGTCATTTTAAGTAAATAATTGCTTTGGCAATACTATGCTGATGTGTGGTCATGCTTGTTTGAATCGAATTGAATTGAAAGCCTTTATGCAAACACACCTCACACAGGTTTATTCCAGTGCTGAATGTGTTAAGCGTGCTAGCTGAAACAGTACTGAAATATAGCTACTTTATGCATATGAATAAGATGAGAGAAAGGGCTACCATGACCCTAATCTTGCTTATCTCCTGTATAACTGTGGAGCTATTTGAACATTATGCGTTGTGTTCCGAGCAGAATTATTATTTACAATATATTAAGCCGATGTTATATTCATTTCTTAATATGGACAGGCAGCAGAAAAACAACTTATAGATAACTAACAGTTTCCACCCTACTCCCCTGAAGAAGTACCTGTCAGTAAATCTCATAGAATCCATAGGACATGCAAGATTGATGGGAAGTACGAACAACATGCCTACATTTTACTGCACAGGGATACAGAGTGGATTAGCTACATCAAACAAAATGAAGGGCAGAAGGCACAAAATGGCACTAGGTTATCTCACCACTAGGTAACTAGTTTTAAAAATATTGACTCTGATCCACCCCTTAAGGGCATTTTTAAGAATCCCCCATGAAGTGTTCTTAGAAGATGATGGGATCTGAAAGACATGCTCGTGAGAGCGTGTTAGCCTCCACACAACACAGGAGAATCCTATGATAATATTCCAAAAGGGCACCATAATCATTCACCCTTCACCGGATATCAAGGTTACTATAAATGCGGAAATGACATGGAATGAATGTCTTTGTGGTATAGAATATCAGAGTAAAACTAACAAACCTTAAACATTGTTAACTTGTGAGGAGCAGGGTTATATGATGATATGAGAAGGCCAGTGGCAGGCCATTTTGTGAAGAACTGTCAGCCAGAGAGGCTGGAGCGCTGGAGGAGTCAGTTTACCATGCAGGAGAGTTGGCATTGAGAAGTTGCAACTCCGCAGCGAGAACTTGCGGCAATATTTCACCAACCATGTCCCCCTAAAGGTCTCAATGAAGGATCTGACATAAAGCATAAGTACTTTGGACTTTTTTGGGGGGAGGATTTGCCTAATGTCCATATTAGAAAATTCTATTTGGTACAGCACGGAGACTAGATTACGCGATTTTTCTAGTAAGCTAAATAACTAATGTAAGAAGGGCGACATATTCATTCAGGTTTCCTCTAATGAGTGGAGAAACATAATTAATGCAGGTACTTCCAAACAGGTGTACTGCATTATACAGTTAACCAAACGTATGTTCATGCGCGGGATGAACAGGATTTATTTTCCATCCTGTTCAACGGACCCATCGATTTTAAAATCGGTCCACACCGACTGTCACTATCAGTCAAAGAGAGGGATTGTGGGTACTTATTGCAGGAGGACAGGACAGGGTAGGAGGAGAGGGGTGCTTACCTGGGCCGTCCCAGTAAGGCTCCGTCTCCTCCTCTTCTTCCTGACTGCTGTGTGGCGGACTCTCTTCCTCTTCCTCACGCCCAGATGTGGCGGCAGTGCCAGATGTATCAGGCGTGCCGGGCCCTGCAGAGACCGGAAGGTTCCGCATATTACTTGAGTTGGGATGTAGATTGGACACATTGATTGGCACTTCCATTCAAAATAGCACATTTTGAACCACAATATCTCACCCATCTCAAAACCATTAAAACCTTTTTTATGCCAAAATAACACAATTGAAATCCAATGGATAACGTCACAAGACCACTCATTCTGTGGGTAATTCAGAAATATAAGTGCTTCTTCTCATTTCATGACTGTACATTTTATTCCATTTGAATTAGACCTCAAAACTATAAATTTCACTTAACATGATGAGCACGAAAATGCTAACTTGAATGAAGCTAATCTGAAGTTCTAAAAGGACTGTTATGTTCAGCTATTGCATGCAGGTAACATACAGGGCCAGACAGTACAGAGCCAAAAGAACAGAAATTGTACCACTGTACAATACGCATGGACTGCACTGTATGTGTACATGTATATGTGCATGTGTCTTTCAGTGTGCATTGATGTATGAGAGATGTGTGTTTATGCTAGTATGGCAGTCTGTGCATGCGTTTCATAGTCAGAAGAGAGCAGCTCTGTTTAATAGAGATGAGTGCTTCTCTCCCCCAGTCTCAGGTCACGTAGCACTTATGTTCCCAGCATCACAGTGACAACACATTTTTTGTATTACACCTAGGACAGACCCCCCGCTCCCAGAAAAAAAAAACCCCGTCCACTCACCCCTCCTGGCCCCGATAACACCCCAGCTGCTTGCACAAAGGCCGTGTTTGCTCACACCCTGTCCCCGATAACAGACGATAGCCCCGATCGATTCCTGTCATAAACACAGGTCCACACAGCCCTGCTGCCGTTGGCTGTTATTAATGTCACAGATGGAGATAAGATCTACATCACGAGCACCCGCCCAATTTCAGCTATTGGGCAGATTGATTAGTGGGAGGAGTCTGGAACGGCAGTTGCTGGGTTTAATATTATCAGCCCTATCACCTGTGAGATCTGGGAGATGGCAGGTATCTGAAGTCAGACTTTGTGCCCCCCGTTAGAACAGTCTCCCTCTATCTGATAACCACACGCTCCCCCACCCTGCCACACACACACCTGCAGGGCAAAGTTGCATTAACCCCAACTTCACTTCACACCGAAAGCACCAAACTCACACGGTTTCTTGTAACAGGGTTGCATATGTGTGTTAGAGTGCGGGTTTAAGTGTGTGTGTGCACAGGTCTGCTCAACAGACAAGTGTGTGTGTGTGTGTGTGTGTGTGTGTGTGTGTGTGTGTGTACATGTGCGTGCGTGCGTGTGTGCGTGCGTGCGTGTGTGTGCGCGAGAGAGAAAGCGTGCGTGTGTGCGTGCGAGAGAGAAAGCGTGCGCGTGTCTCTGTGTGCATATACTACCACAGTTTCCAAGGAATTTCACCCCATTCGGGAGCATTCTTAAAAACAGAAGCCGTTTATCAACGGCTTCTTAACGACAAAATAATATGACTATTGATAAGGAAATCTATGCAAATGCGGAGAGATGACTGCGGCTGGCAGCACCTTTGTCCCGGCGCGGAGGAGGAGTCAGCTGAGCGGGATCGGCGGAGTGTCCTCGTGCTGTAGACTCACCGTCACCGCGCAGCGGACTGGACTCGCCCTCCGCCGAGTCTTCCTGGTCTGAGGCTCCGCCCTCTTCCTCCGATAGGCTGAGCTCATTGGGTGGGCGGTCATCCCCTTCCTCCAAGTCTCCAAGGGAACCTTGAGAGGACAAATCGAGAACTGACTTACGAGGTAAAAAGATCTCCCGGCAACCAGGTCGCACAGCAAACACACTCAAACACGGCGAGTGTAAAATAACACAATGTGCCGGTCACATAGAGAAAAAGGGCTTCACCGTATTATTACCAGGGTTTGTCATCCTTATATTTGATCTTTCAGAACTTGAAATGGTGAATTGTATAAAATGAAAAAATATAAAATTCATATTTTTACACATTTAATCCTATAGGTTTATTATATATGCAGACTGCACCGCAGGACAAGACACTTCAGTTATTATAATAGCCGCTGACAATACATCAGGCAGATCCAAGTTCAGAATTTTACAGAAATCACAAGCAAAGTCATTTTGAAACAAATTTAACTGGAGGTGGATTTTACATGAGGTTCTGCAAATTAATTATCATTAACTTTAGATGAACTAGGAAACATTGTTCCAAGCTAAAGCCTTGACTGAAGGCGTATATATGTATACTCCCGGAACAAAGAGGCCTGTAATCTATACAATGTGAACAACAATACGCGTGAACAGAAAAACCTTGTCGAGAAGGGAAAGGCAATTTCTCTAATTCTGTTAAATTCACTTCCCAAGCAATTAAAAAGAAGCCGGAGATAATGCTGGAAACAATTGCCTCCTGACAAAGTGTTTCTGTCTTTGTAAATGAAACGTCTTCGGGCTAATTCTGACTTCCACGCCTGCCTGGCTCACTGCAATTTCAGATAAAACTTAACATTGTTAGATTTGGAACTTAATAAAATGGGAGCGAGAGAAAATGTATCCGGGTGAGAACATTTTTAGAATTATGAAGCTCCAGTCTTGGTCAGATGTAATTTTCAGTATCTGTGAAGACATTTTTATACAATTAATTTTCCTTTAATCATATCTGTACAAAGGGACCGCTCTGTTTAAAATTCTAATTATATTTCACGCTTAAAATGAATTCTCTCTATTCGGTGTCCCCTTTCAGAGGGTCTGGTGTGATCGCAGCAGTCAAAAGTTGCAGGAAATGGTTTCCCGTAGCAGTGGAATACTGTCCATAGGAAGCAGCGGTCAAGCTCCATATAACAAGTGTCGGTCAGATACAGTAACACAGGAACAAATTTGCCGCAAAACACTCGCAGGCACACACACACACATACTACACACACACACACACACAGACTTCTTGTAAGCTAATTATTTTTACATGTGATAATGTGGAGAGGAAAACTGACTTGGGGAATATGAAGAACATATAAATTGTTCCACACACATTCCACTGTGGGACTCTGAAGTGACATTCTCACCATGTTGTAGAGTGAACTGCATAGGGCCTACGGCAGTGTGTCAAGTGTAAGGTGTAAGGTGTAACATACGCCATATGGGGTAGCGTGTCAAATCAAATCAATTTCATTCTTTTTGGCACTTTTTAAGTACATGGGGTAAAAAAAAAAAAAAAACATCAAGTAGTGGCGTGGGGTGTAGGGTGTAGGTGGGTGACTCTTTAGCCAATCACTGATTCAGTTAATAATTAAAGTCTTGAAATGCACCTGAAACCATCTGGAGTCCCTGGTGTAGTGCACAATAATGCCTGGGATGTAGTACATATGGTGCAGAGAATAGGTTGTAGGGTATAGGGTGTGTTTTGTAGTGCATTAGGCAAAGTGTGTATATGTTGTATGAAAGGTGTAGGGTATTAGGTGTAGTTTGTAGGGGTTATGGGAGATATGTAGTGTACATGGTGTAGTTTGCAGGGGTTATGTGAGATATGTAGTGTACAGGGTGTAGTTTGTAGGGGTTATGTGAGATACGTAGTGTACAGGGTGTAGTTTGTAGGGTTATGTGAGATATGTAGTGTACAGGGTGTAGTTTGTAGGGGTTATGTGAGATATGTAGTGTACAGGGTGTAGTTTGTAGGGGTTATGTGAGATATGTAGTGTACAGGGTGTAGTTTGTAGGGGTTATGTGAGATATGTAGTGTACATGGTGTAGTTTGTAGGGTTATGTGAGATATGTAGTGTACAGGGTGTAGTTTGTAGGGGTTATGTGAGATATGTAGTGTACAGGGTGTAGTTTGTAGGGTTATGTGAGATACGTAGTGTACAGGGTGTAGTTTGTAGGGGTTATGTGAGATACGTAGTGTACAGGGTGTAGTTTGTAGGGGTTATGTGAGATATGTAGTGTACAGGGTGTAGTTTGTAGGGGTTATGTGAGACATGTAGTGTACAGGGTGTAGTTTGTAGGGGTTATGTGAGATATGTAGTGTACAGGGTGTAGTTTGTAGGGGTTATGTGAGATATGTAGTGTACAGGGTGTAGTTTGTAGGGGTTATGTGAGATATGTCGTGTACAGGGTGTAGTTTGTAGGGGTTATGTGAGATATGTAGTGTACAGGGTGTAGTTTGTAGGGGTTGTGAGATATGTAGTGTACAGGGTGTGGTTTGTAGGGGTTATGTGAGATATGTAGTGTACAGGGTGTAGTTTGTAGGGGTTATGTGAGATATGTAGTGTACAGGGTGTAGTTTGTAGGGGTTATGTGAGATATGTAGTGTACAGGGTGTAGTTTGTAGGGGTTATGTGAGATATGTAGTGTACAGGGTGTAGTTTGTAGGGGTTATGTGAGATATGTAGTGTACAGGGTGTAGCTATAAAAGTTAGAGCACTGGGATTAACATGATTGCAGCACCACAGACTTGCAGCGGAGTAGGCTACGGCAAGCAACATTTGAAGAGGATAATCTGTGAAAACGTCAGTGCAAATATGTTGCATCAAACTTTGGTTCAACAACTACATGATATAATGTGGAACAAAAGCACCATGACAAATCTCTAGATGAAGGAAAACGATAGCAATCCTCTAAACGCAAGTAGAATGTGAGCGCGGTTCAACCAGAAGGGAGCATATTGCGCTTTACGTCACTTATATAATTAGCCTACTAAGGGCATGTTGCCTCTTCAATTTGTTAAGCTAAATAAAGTCTTTCTAGTACCCATTGAGCCAAAATATGCCATTGTGTAAGATCATTACAGCTCAGGTTGAGAAGAAACAGAGTAGGCTACAACAAAGATAAAGTTGGGAAGATAATATCTGACCTTCTTGTTGTCATTAACATTCGACGGCTGACCTCCCTTACAATGGCAGCATAGGCTTTGTGACTGTAACATGGAAAATTAAATGATGGATGGAAAATTAAAACAGTTGTGCTGCAAACTCACAGCACAGATGAGGCAAACAGCAGAAAACACTGCAGCTCATCTTAGATCTCATTAGAATCACAAACGTCACTTGGATTGCCAGCTTTCTCCAGACAAATAAGGGATCTCGCCGTCAAAACAGGCCCAACCGTGGCTGGGAGTCGAATACCTAAATCAATTGTAAAATAAAAATGCAAGCTAGTGTCCTTGAACAATAGTAGACTGGCCATACCTGTGGAAAAACTGGTTGCTTATTACATTTCCATGCCAAGGAAGCAACCAGAATTTGACCTCAAACCTGCGACTTCACTTTGGAAAAAACACAGAGTCACGTATTAGCAGGTAACTCCACAGGTAACCACAGGTCGCCTGTTATTCCATGCCATTGATCAGGTAGTGTCTCATAGTTATACAATACAATTAAATATCTGTTGTACAGCGAGCAGCCTATTGCTGAATATATTGGTATTGATGTTTAGAGTTGCCATTTTAATGCAATCACCCATTGTCAGTGTCATTCCTTCAAAATATTTGGAGTTTGGAAAATTGCCGGTGATATTACCACTGCTATAGAAATGTTGTCTTTTGTGCAGCCACAAATTAATTAAGTCATTTTTGGTGAAGTTTTTTTTCCTGAAATCTAAAATCTAATTAATGTGCTTATGCTGACTTTTATTGTTTTGGCTGTGGTCCCGCCTATTGGGGCATGCTTGTACAGTCTATTACAGGAGTTCTAAAAGTAGATTTTTAAAATCGGTTAATTAATTTCATTTCGCCAGTTAAGCGAACCATGAAAATACTGAAAATGCTCATCCCTAACGTGGACAGTTTTATATGTCTGTACTTCGCATGGTGAAGGGCAAGGATCCTCAATCTTACCCAGAAAGGGCCGGTAAGAGTGCAGGCTTTTGTTCCAATGTTGGCCAACATAGGCTGTGCTTGCTGTCCATAGCAAAAAGTATAAACACACTTCAGTTGCACACTCCAGTATAAAAGTAGCAACATCTATTGCACATCGTTGGTCACAGCCATGTTAACTGGCCTTACGATTGAGGACCCCTGGTGTTGGGTACAGTGCAGAGGCTACAGTGCATACAATACAGTGTTTAGGGTGCAGTGTGTGAGGGGTAGTGCTTAGAGCACTGGCACCTGCAGGGAACTAAGACGCACTGCTGCCTGTGTCTGCCCACCATGTTAATGAGCAACGAACACTGATGAGAAGAGCAGACACCACAGAGGAAAAGTGACATCACCATTCCAACAACCAGCATGCAGGTGGATGTTAGATTTCGAACAGCAAAATTCCGAGGAACAAAAAAAGGTGTAGAGTTCACCATTATTCTTCCCTTCTCCCTTCCATTTTACTTGCTTCTCTCCCTCAGTCTCCCTCAGCCTCTCTCTCTCTCCCTCTCTCTCCCTCTCTCTCTCTCTCTCAGTGACGAGGGCGGCTGTGAGCAGTGGTGGTTTATCGGAAGCAGCAGACAGCGCTCCGGCCTGATCTGTCTCCTCTTCATTAAGCAAATGCGCCAACGTGGAAATGAAAACATAATAGCTATTTGATTTCCACAGAGATATTTTGCATATTGGTCGGGCGCTGATAGCGCGAATTTCATCAACTCTAGCTTTTTCCCCTGCTTTTAAAGACGGAATTATGGAGCCCGGCCTCGGCAGGATGGAGGGAGAAAAGGCTGTTCTCCTGGAAGATGTTAAAGCATTAAATATCCCCCCTTAGATAAGGGGGAAGAAATGTGGAGAAATCACAGTGATCTAGTCCGACCGTATTAATCAGAGACGCGACAGAGGAAGTTAACTCCTTAACCAGCGGGTCCCGCCTCACACTGTGGGCTGAGAGAGAGAATCGGAGACAGACAGAGGGAGTGAGGGAGAGAGGCGAAGAGTGAGAGAGGGAGGGAGAGGGAGAAGAAGTAGAAGTAGAAGAGGTGAGCGAGGTGGAGAAAGAGGCAGAACGTGGCAAGTGGGGGCAGCCTACAGCCTGGTAGCAAACGTGCTTGACTGGGACCCGGAAGGTTTGTGGTTCAAGGAGAGGAGATAATGGAGAGGGCATCAGCTAGGTGGAGAAAGAGTGAAGGAGGTTGAGAGAGTGAGGGAGGGAGAGAGAGAACGGGAGGTGGTGTGAGTGATGAACAGGTGGGTGCAGATCCTCCAGCTGTTCTGAGATGGCAGGTTGGGAGCTTGAGATATCACAATAGAAACAATGTATTCAGAAATACCAGAGTGATTCATTCCCATGCGCAGCATTCAATAGGGTTCATTTGGAATTCACTACAATAGTACGCTAAGATCCACAAACAGGGTCATAGCAGTGCTGGAAATACAGACAGGAGAGAAGTGTGTGTGTGTGGTGTGTGTGTGTGAGTGGTGTGTGTGTTCACAAACCTAAAGACTCACTTCTCACACAGATTTAGAACTCAATGATGTCATGAACACAAATGACCTAAAAAGAGAGTATTCCTACTGCTCTACATGAACATCCAATCATCTTTGAGCCTATACTACCAGCAGCCCCGAGACCCAGCCCTGTTTGCATATAAATCTCACGTCTCTACTGACCACAGTCCCACCCACCTCTGTCTGACCTTCACTGCTCTTATCCACCACTGACCCTGAGACCCGATATCTGTCAGAGACTAAACACTGTCTGAACAATACACACACACACACACAGCGCATTGCACACAAGCACAAACACACCATCACAGACTAATACACACCCACACACACAGCGCATTGCACACAAGCACAAACACACCATCACACAGACTAACACACACACACACACACACACACACACACACACTCTCTCGGCACATGCACACACACCCATACACACGACCACACACACACACACACAAAGATGCATACAGATAAATGTTGTGTGGTTTTGAGCGCTTTGAGGTCAGAAGTACTGAGTGGGACAAAGTTAACTCACCCGGAAAGCTCGAGGAGGAGCCAAAACCACCCTGAACAACCACAACCCACAACCAAAACCAGTGTGGAACGCACAACCAAAACGAGACGGTTACATTATTCACACACAATTCATTTTAAAAAAGAGCGTCTCACCTGTGTGTGTGTGTGTGTGTGTGTGTGTGTGTGTGTGTGTGTGTGTGTGTGTGTGTGAAATATCCTTACGACTACTGTAAATGTTATGGCTTAATTGTAGCTCCTAAAAAGAGCATAAACCCCACTGGCAGCTACCACACTGGAGTCCTGGTCTACGATGGAGCTCCCGGCCACACCCACACAACACAAGACCACGCCCACACACCACAAGACCACGCCTACATAACACAAGACCACACCCTCATAACACAAGACCACACAACACAAGACCACACCCACATAACACAAGACCACACCCATATTACACAAGACCACACCCACATACCACAAGACCACGCCTACATAACACAAGACCACACCCTCATAACACAAGACTACGCCCACACAGCACAAGACCACACCCATAGCTCACAAGACCACACCCACAGCACACAAGACCACACCCACACAACACAAGACCACACCCACAGCACACAGGACTACACCCACACAACACCACACCCACACAATGCATGGCCACACCCACACAACACAAGACCACGCCCACACAACACAAGACCCCTCCCACATCCCAGCTTGTATTCTCCATTCACATGCAGCACACAGCACAATTAAAATATGTCCACATATCGGTGACAACTGGTTTATATGTGTGTCTGTGTGTGTGTGTGTCTGTGTGTGTGTGTGTGTGTGTGTGGGTGTGTGGGTCTGTGTGTGTGTGTGTGTGTGTGTATGAGATTCAGAATCTGTCCTTCTAGATTAGTGCCGTTTTGAACGTAGAGACTGCATATATTTGCTGGCAGATGGGAGTTGTAGTCCCAGTCCCCCGTCTCAGAGCAGAGGCGAAGGCCTTCCGCGCGGCTGCAGACAATTCTAATATCGGATGCGGTCGACGGCTGACAGCGTTTAAGGCCGGGCCTAGCTGGTAGTACCTATCTGTAATTAGTAACCACGCTTTATCACTGATAAGATAAACTCACACTGACCTTTACATTGGTCTCCATGGAAACGTGGCCCTTCTCCCCCTCATGTTATTTTAGTGATTAAACAGCAAATAGCAGAGAGATGTGCAGAGCTGATAGAGATGATTAATAATGTTAATAATAGCGTCTGGTCGAAAGGGTGGCTGGGTGTCACAGAGTGGCACATCTCGACGTAGTGTTTCTCTACTTTTCTCTAGGATGAAATAAAAGGCGATGAAACTGGAAACGGAAATCTGGACGATGCACGATCGGCTTGAGAGGTTTGATGATGAAAGTAAATTTATGCTCAATCCAATCCACCCCCATTTCAATTTACATATTTAGACCAGCGATTGTTCAGTTTAGTTTTAACTGTGTGGTTTCAGCTCCTTTTAATAAAGAACAGTCAAACATGCGCAAGTAGAGTATCACGTTTCCCTTAAAGCAACTGGAAGATTAACCTCAGTACATTTTGGCAAAAGGTGTCAGTAACCATGGTCATGTCCCATGGAGTTGATCAGTAGTAGTGTGAGAGAGCTTCAGTTCTCACCCTCAAACGTTTCCGCCATGACTTCTGAGAAAAAATCTTTCTGGATGAATACTTGATATACCAGATATGCTTGCTTATTTATATCAGTACACAATGTATAAATATAGACCCCATATAAATACGTTTACGTATTATACGTATATTTATACACCTGCATTGTGCACAAGGGAATTTTCTATTTGTACACCTTTGCCCTAATCCAGGCTTCCATACACTTGCTACCTCACTGAACTACCGTCTCCTTACAACAACACAAGTCCTTCGGAGACAACCACAATCTCAGACAAAAGGGTTCTTTGGCTTGTTTCCGTAGAGGAACCCCTCTATTTTGAGGTTCTTCTGTGGAATCACTGTACTCCTTTTGGAACCATTTTCTCTGAGAATGCAGAGAAGTGCTCCGTAAACCAATTAGAAGGCCTTGACTGGGGAACACTCCACCAGATCCTATGAGGGAAGTCCCTTCACATGGAGTTTCTCAGCAAATAATTTAACCATGAGGTGGACATGAAAACTTTTAAGATAATCACTCAATCAACATTTCAAGATTTCTGCCAAACTACTGTTTAAAGAACTTTCATGTCTTCAATTTCATTAAAAAATATATATAAATGGGATCTGCATGGATTTTGCAGGAACTTGGAAGCCGTGTGTTAAACTATACAGCTTCTGTGCTGGTCAGTGATCCCAGAATAGAAAAACAGAAAACTCCCTCCAGAAACGTGTGTAAGAGCAAGCACATAAAAATGTGTGAGTGTGTGTGTGAGTGTGTGTATGCTTGGAATGTGGCCTCCACCAAGGATTTCACCAATCAGATGAAGGTTAGCCATTCTAAGATATTTCTGAGATAAAGTTGGGAAAGATAAAGTGTTCCACAACATCTTTAAACAGATTCCCAGCCTATCAGCAGGGCCTCAGACAGACAGACAGATTGTGACACTACTCACATAAGCGTGAGCAGCAGTGATATAAAATGAAACAATTATTTCCCATATGACTACAGCTACTACTATGACTCACGTAAATGTACTACAATAGGACTTCAGAGATCCGAATCTCTGAAAATCAGACAGAGACAGGGAATCGGATCAGAAGTATAACATTAATACAAATTGGTGACTGCACAAATGGGTAACACTATTCATTGAGAAAAAAAACTATGAATTATATCAAAATTAGACACAGAAGTGAGCTTAACTGCTGTTGCTAGAGAGTAGTCTAGGAAAATATCGCTTTTGACATAAAGAAGGACCAGGACAGAGTTAGCTGTTGAATGGAAGCCAGAAGCAGGTGAATAATTTTAAATCCAGCAAAGATCACCCTGTTGATTACGGCATAATGGACAGCAATGAAAGACGGGATATTGTTGGGGCTACATTGCACGTGTGACATGTAACACTTGTGAAAGACAGCCAAAGTCATGTAGCTCAGACAGTCAAAGTCAACCCAGCTTAAACTGAACTACAATAAATCTTTCATTTAATAACAAAATTGGTGTATTTCAATGTCACTTCCAGAGTTCCGAACATTTCATTCTTCATTCCCGATGTGTTAGGTTCTCTGAGGTTCTGCTGTAGTTGTTAATTCAGTTTTTTTAAGGCGGTTATATGTGGATTGGGTTGTGCAAAATAAGTTTTGCACACACATACACGTGCACACACGCTTGGCCAGTCCGCAATATTGCTTCAGTAGGCAAATTAACTCCCACAATGACTGGGAAGGCAGCGCTGAGAGAAATAGGATAATCTTTAATCTCTCTGCCTCCCAAATGATTTTTAAAGGTCCGTATCACTCCACCAACAACTGATGTTCTACTTTTCCTCCATTACTTATTTATTTATCAATTTATGCTTTGTGTGAATTCAGCTAAAATACTTCCGAAGAGCTTAATTCAGCTATCGCGTAGTACGATCTGCTGTAGAACGCCTTTGCAGAGCCTGCCCCCTTCAACTTCAGCCTTATCAACCGCCTAGCCAGGCCGACATGCCCCATTATCCAAATGAGTCTTTTAAAGCCTTCAGCCTCTCAGTCTCAGTCATTTCAAAACCATTTACGGTATGCAATAAGCGGATGGCCATTCAAACTGAATATTGCAGTGAATATTCAAAAAGTCAATGAATATACAACTCCAGGGTGACTAAATTCAACTGAATTGAACACTGGAAAGTCCCCACAGTCAGCTGGTCATTTTTTAGGTTTTGGATAATCGTACTTATCCAAAACCTAAATTAATTTCCACTAGCTGTAATTCTAGAACCCAAATGTATGTAAGCACATAAGTAAGTTTGGACCCTAGTTGAAGAACCCTAATTGATACCTGCTCTAATTTTAGAACCAAAATGTACTTGCAACTCCTCTAGGACCCAATCTCGTGTATACCTGATCTAATTCCTCAGCCAAAACTCACACCTGTCGTAATTCTAGAACCAAACAGTTGCAATTCTAGAATCTGAGGCTGCGCATATCTACTCAGGGCAGAGAAATCTCCCTCAGTTAAGCTTTAAACAAACGCCATTGCTCGCTTAAAGAATCCGCAAAGAAAACAAATCATATCTTTACATTCCTTTTCATTTTGTGTCAACGTTTTATCGGCAGCCTGTGAATAATCGCGCTGGCAATTCCTCTCTTTCGTTCTTTTTGTTCTTTCTGTTCCTGGCACTTCGGTGGAGGGAGATAAGGGCGACAAAAAAAAGAGAAACAGAAGGGCCAGTAGAGAGAAAGAGAGAGATAGATACCGTTGATATCAACTCCTACACCACACACTCTCTTATCGGAGCTTTTTATCAGTTCGGGGATTTTTTTGTTATTCTCGCCCACTGCTTTTCCCGTGCAGTCCTGAGAGGGGGACCACTACCCTTAAGCCCAGCCCCGCACACCCCTATCAAATTAACCCGAGGCAGGGCTTTCAGCAGCCCCTAACGGTGAATAATTCATAACTCAGCACTACGATGGCTGTGTGAGGTAGAGGCAGTGCGGCCTCAAACACACTCCGTTTCACTGTCACTCCTTTCTCAGAAGACGAAAGGAGTTGAGCACAGATTTATCAGACACCTTTTCCGAGGAGGCATTCCGCTGTGGGAGGGAACACAGATGAGAATGTGAGGCGGGGAGTGCTTGGGGGGTGGGGTTGTTGTTGTTAGTTGTAATTGTTAATGTATCTTACTGCTTTTGCAACACACGTTTACTTGCCACGCAAATACAGCACATTTGAATTTTGAGAGCGAGAGGGAGATAGAGAGCAAGAGAGAGGAAGTGAAGGAGAGAGAGTGAGCGAGAAACAGACTTTGACTTTTGACGTCCATTATTGAACATTTCACTTACCAGCAAATCTACCCACCACACCTACATGTTAAATATATATATATATATCCCCCACCCTCCTACCCAACACAGGGATAGAGAGAGGGAGAGAGAGAGCGAGGGTGCTTCTGTCATTCCATTAAGCTCCAAGATGGATTCTTGCTCCTCCACAACCAAACTGCTCCTTCACCTGTCCTCCTCAAAGCATCCTTTCCGCCTCTCCACCTCTCCCTCTCTCATCCCTTCACTCCCCCTCTCTCCAACTCTCTCTCTCATATAAATTAACAGGGCAGGTTTTTCCTCACGCCCGATCACCCCCTTTCCCTCCTGACACAGAGGTAGAGAGCGGAAAAAAAAGAGAGCGAAAGAGAGAGAGAAACATAATTTATCTGTGCATTATCCAGAAAGGCAGACACTTTAATCAAGTCGGCTATGAAGTGAGTATTTCCATCCTTATCGGCGGGAGGAGAGGGGCTGCGGCTCAGATAGAGGGCAGGAATGATAATGGGGGAGAGAGAGGGGGGGGGGGGGGGGCAGGCTATTGGGTGCCGCGCCGCCCTCTATCTCCACCCATTATCAAAGGGCCTATCGCTGCTCCCATCACACCCGCTGTAATGGGGCCGGCTCAGCTCCCCAACGCCCGCAGCACCACCGCTCACAGGACAGGCAAGGGGGAGAGCGAAGAGGTGAAGAGGGGGATGGAGAGCGAAAGAGGGAGGAGAGAGAGAGAGAGAGAGAGAGAGAGAGAGAGAGAGAGAGAGAGAGAGAGAGAGAGAGATAGGCGATAGATGTACTCTTTTTCTCATCCAACAGATATACACATTTGGTGTGCCAATTCTGAAGCATATTGAATTGAACTGATTGGGGATCGTTGTGAATGAGTGCAGAAGTTAACGCAGTAACATGGCGGTTGAATGTGACACTTGCCAGTTGAGTTATCTTGAGGCAACTTTTTATTATTCAGTCATTTAAATGTATTTTAAACATATTTTTCTCAGCCTAAATTTCCCACTATAAAAGTTCACCCAAACTGGGTGTGGTGTTCAGAACAGTCAATCAGTTATGACATGCCCCTACTTTCCTGTAGGCCCACGACTGTGGGGAGGGATGTGGGGAGGGATAAGGGGAGTGGTTACCCTCATGTCACGTACTACTAGAACATCCTCATCCGGTTTAAAATAGGATGATGAATTTTAAATGTTCACTTCTCCAAAACTAAAGAACGTGCTTATTAAAATCGCATCTAAAAACCGAGAAAGAGTGACCAACCACCATGTTACTCATTTAAATGAGTCCACAAGGAGCCATTTGTCCATAAAACCTGCAGAAGGAGAGATTCAGGTTGTCGCCTTTTACATTACATTATTGGCATTTGGCAGACGCTGTTATCCAGAGCGACGTACAGTTGATTAGACTAAGCAGGAGACAATCCTCCCCTGGAGCAATGCAGGGTTAAGGGCCTTGCTCAAGGGCCTAACGGCTGTAGGGATCTTACTGTGGCTACACCGGGATTAGAACCACCGACCTTGCGTGTCCCAGTCATTTACCTTAAACACTACGTTACGTTACTTTGAACTTGAAGTAGGACTCAAATCCATTGCTGCCCTCCTACACCCGTCCAATCGCTGCGCTTTCCTACCTGGCCAATCACAGAGCTTCCTCGACCGCTGTTCCACAAGCTGCATTTCGTGCCGCGTACAAGGGCACCTTGTGACCTCTGACCCCCCACAGCACATAATAACACCTGTGCTGTATGTTTAACTTCCCACCTCCTGCACTCACCGTGGAAGCGGCAGCCCGGAACTGCCAATAGCGGTATCACGGCAACCAGGCGCGCCCCGTGTTGATAGGCTGCTCCCGCTGGCGATAAATCTGCGTTCGGCTGGGAATGTTTGCCGGGGGAAAGGCTGCAGACGGTAGGACTCTAACGCTTCTCTTATCGCTGGCCCGGGAGGCCTTGTCATAACATTAGTGTTAGTCAATCTGTTACCGTGCCAACTGACCCCTCCCCGATCCTGTAGTCCCTGTACTCACTCCACTTCCTGTCTGCTCCAAGTATGAAAAGCAAATATTTGCGCTATCAAAAAAATGCATGAGACAATGAATTTTAATCTTTCAATTTGAGATAATCTTGAAATGTTAAGGTAAAAGGAGGTCTTATAGTGTCTTTCCGGTTGCAGTAAGTAGAGAATGAAACGTTCTCAACTCAAACCGATTCACTAGTAATTGGGTGCTGAATCCTAACAAAATGTCTGTGCTTATCATGCTTCAGAAAGTTATGTAATAAATTATCAGTTTGAATAAATGATCAATTGAGTGCTGCCCTGTATTTTTCTCTACAATTTCAATAAGTTTAATAAATGCTGTATAAAACAGCACCCTGTACAGGGAAGGAGAAGTAGCCCAGTGAGGATAGAGAGAGGGTGTGAGGGTGTGAGTGTGTATGTGTGTGGGTATGTATTTGTGTGTGTGTATGTTTGTGTGAGTGTGTGTGTATGTTTGTGGGTATGTATTTGTATATGTGTATGTTTGTGTGTGTGTGTGTGTGTGTGTGTGCAGATGTATAGGTGTGCTCAGCAGCTTTGGGCTCTAGAGACCGAGAGGTAGACCCTCCTGCATGAACTCCAGACAGAAACTGTGTGTGTGCCTTGGGACAGACTGTACCCACCCGCTCTTTGGGATGGCCAGTCCAGTACAGCTCTCTTACAGTGGAACAGATCAATGTTTCTTCCACAGCATGCACATGTGGTGGGAAACATAACATTCTTGCTGGAGCAGTTTTCAGTGAGAGTAGCACGCCACGGCAGGGGAGGAACTTCTGTGGCCAAATGATGTCAGGCACGACGCTCACTACAACCATCACTCACGAACCCCACCTTCAGCAGAACAGATATCACCGCCCTGCATCCATCCCAAAGCTCTGCACCCATCTCGGGGTATTCTAGCTGGCAACCGTGGTATGCTAGTTGGTAAGTTGATGTATTCTTCAAGGTTTCAAATTGTATCTATGTGGTCACGCTAGGACTCGGAACCGTACTTTCCTCTAGGGTCCTCATCGCACTTGTCCCTGTGTTCGATTTGCACTTTGTTGTACATCTCTGTGGATAAGAGCGTCTGCTAAATGCCTGTAATGTAAATGTAATGTGATCTCAAAACACCCCATTCCAATGGCCTCCCCATATCAAAGCCCTACCCACAACCAATAGCTCCAAAACCAAAAACAGCACCCAATACCAAAAGCCCCAGGCTCATCCCAAAGCACCACTCCGTACCAAAACACCCACAGCGGCGTAGCAGCGCAACGGTTAGCCAGGTTCCGGGTTTGAGTCCCTGTTGAGTCCTGTGTTCATATGGGTTTCCACTGGGGACTCCAGGTTTCCTCCCATATGAAAAAAAAACAAGCAGGGGTGTCTCGGTGGCGCAGCCTGCAGAGCACTGACCGCATGCTCATTGTGAGCCGCGACGTCAACGGTTCGAATCCGACCATCTGACAATTTGTTGCATGTCTTTCCCTCTCTCTCGCCCCCATTCTTCCTGTCTCTATATACTGTCCAATAAAGCTGAAAAAGGCCTAAAATATATCTTTAAAAAAAAAAACAAGCATATCAGGTGAGGTTTAACCCCTAGCATTGAAGTGGGCACAGAACAGGAGTCGGTCCCAGGGCAGGGCACTATGGCGTCCCACTGCTCCTAAGCAGTTAGGAAGGGTCAAATGCAAAGGACAAATAACCCCATGGGGTTTGATAAAGTATCTTATCTCATCGTCCCAAAGTTCATGGGATGGCCACATCCATACCCCCTGCTTTCTATGAAGAATGTGTCATGCATTTGCGTCATGAATTTGCTTCATGAGGTCATCAACTTCTATGAATGTGGAAACTTGTGAGCAAGAAGAATATCAGTTATAGATTTTTTTCCACACAATTTTGGTACCTCAAGCCTAACCCAAGCTTAACTATTTTTATGGCCTTCATTTCCATTTTTTCTTAGTAAAAACGGAGTTGTTGTTTTTTACACAAAACTAAGAAAAACGAAAAGACAAACAGAACAGCAGAATCAGAGAAATAAATGGTTCTTTGAGAAACAAGCCGTGGGAATCCATCGCTCAACGTCGAATATCTCCACACGATCAGCTCACTAGCCTTGCAGCTGGCCTGGATGGCTTTCTTTCCTCTCCCGGGCGTGAACTTTCTCTGTATTTCAAACAATTTAAACAAAAAGAGCGCCGATAAACATCGGCAAAAAAAGTGCGTGCGTCACAGAGGTATCTGACACGGAATCTCGCCTGAGTAATACGCGCTATTAGCTTTAATTTAATTAATTGATTACAACGGCTGTTAGCAGGAAAACACAAGCGAGAGACCAAGAGAGAAAGGGAACGCATTCACACCTATCATCTAATTATGCAACAAGATTAATCACATTAGCGGCGGAGCTAATTGCCAGACGGGGCCGGCTGTTCCTGTGTACCGCGCTTTGTTATTTCAGCAGAGTACCGCGCCTGCCTGCTGCACGCAGATAAGAACTCTTATCGCGCACGCCATCTCTATCTCAGCCCAGATCAGCCCTGAGGACTTATCTGGAGTTCACATCGAACTGCAGGCAGAACAAATAATGAGAAACACATGGGCAAAGAGAGTGTGTGTGTGTGTGTGTGTGTGTGTGTGTCATACAAAGTTATTTCTTAGTCTCTTGAAATTCGGCAGAATTTTTTTTTTTTTTAATGAAATGTTGTCTTCAAACTTTGTAACTGTTAAACAGTGGAAAGTGATCTAGTTTTTTTTTTGTTACGCAGCAGAAGTTTTTATTTATTTTGAGCAGACTGGAGAGATCATTATAGACAGGAGAACACTGATATCTGCACGACTGGCAGAACAGCCTTGTACTTCCTCCTGCCCTTTAACCTCTGCTGGGTCGGTGACATCATCAGCTGTGATGTCACAGAAGATGCCTTCTCTCCCTATCCCAGGCCTGTATCTGGGCTGCCGTTGGCAGCGCCCCTCCCACCCTGTCCGTCTGCCCGCCCAGCTCACCGGGACCCGAGGACAGCCGTCCGAGAACGCGTCTCAGGGCCGACGCTGCCCAGGGCTGGGGGAGGAGAGCGTGGTCAGCCCGCACGTTCCAGCCCGATGGCTTCCTGCCTCTCTTGCGCGCTATCAGCCCATCACCGCCGCTATCAGCGCAGAGATCTCCTCCCCCTATCGGCCTTCACATCGCAGCTAGCCCAGCATAATCCCCGCAGCAGGAAGTTTGGGAGAGGAATTTCATTACTGTGTCAGGGAGGGCCGTATAATCTGCGAGGGAGATCAAACCGTCAGGAGAATGGGGGCCTCTAATGCAAACACACACACACACACACCCATTAATGCAAAGCACACACTTATGTACATGCGCACGTGTACACGCAAACATATACAACACAAGCACTCGGGCGGACACACGTGTGCTTGCTCACACACATGCGCTGGCATCACTAGCACTGCGACCAGCCTGAAGGACAGGCAATCGCTTGTTAACATTTTGAAAGGCAGCAAAGGTCAGTAAAGTGATATCCTCGTAGGCGCAAAGGATCACGGGGTTCCTTCCAAGATATCCATGCAGATGCACTGGGTTGCGGGTTTGCTCACAGAGATATGGATACGGATATCACAAAAAAACGATGGGGTCGTCGCTCATAGCGATCTTGCGGCGGGGAGTATCTGGGTCAGGGGGGCCAGAGGGGCCTGCATCCCCAATTAACCTTCCCGACCTCAGGGGGGGGCGTGTCCTGCACTGACTGACAGGCAAAAGCTCCACCCGCATACGCAGCCTGAAGTTTTGGGCCTCAGTAGAAACGGGGGTGGAACCCTGCTCCCTTACACAGAGCTTTCAGAGTAGCACGTGCCCCTGCAGGCAGCCAGGGGGCGACGTGGGTTTTTGACTCTAATACACAGACAGGGCTGGACAGAGTCAGGGAAGCCTCCAAGCCTCAACAGGAACTCCCGTGAAGCCACTGCTTCCTGCTTTGGGTTTCCCTGCCGTCCGCTCGCTTAATGGGACGACCTGATAAGAAACAATATTCGAAGTTCATGTGTGCACCACTTCCTGTTGCGATGCTGTCACGTCCTGTCACGCTCAGGTCAGATTCCAGACTAGTGCCAGTGGCTCAGCTCAATCTCTCTGGCGCTAAGGAGAATGCTGTCGGATGGCTGGTGAGCACTTGTGTGCACAGACAGTGGAGCTCTACAGAGACTATAGGTCAAGGGTCAGGCCTTCACTTCATGTGCAAATGCACAATTTGACAACACTGTTCAAGCCATTTTTGTTTGTGCTGTAAATATTCTTGGTCACCACAGCATCTGCCCATTTAGCAGTGGGTTCCCTCTTTACACCAGAGCATCAAACAATCAACATACACACAGAGGGAAACATTCAAGGTAGAGCAACCTTGAAACTACACTATGTCCAAAATGTGTCCATCCATTTTAACTGCAGAAACCACAGGCCAAAGACTCATAGGAAAACACAAAAGTATACAGCCTCTGATTTTACGCTTAACACATTTCACAGTTAAAATAAAAAGAGAAACAGAATGAGAGACACTTGTCGAACATTAAAGAATAGCATTTGTATGTAGTGGTTTTGCTAAGCAAAGGGAATAACAGTCCCGCGCTGAGTTCCCGTGACTAACCGTCTCTCTTTATGTACCGCCTGCAGATTGTTGCTTATGAGTGCGCGCCTGTCAGTCCTCAGAAGAGCTTTAAAAAAATTCGATACCAGCTTTTAACACACAGCATATGCTAATGTTACCTTATCGGGAGATTTCTCTTTCCTCTCTGAGAGTCTCTTTCTCCCTTTGACTCGCATTAATATTTATTCTTCAGCAGCCTTTTCAAACTCAACCTCCAAGATATTGCCGTTGTCCTTATCGTGCTGAGCCATCTTTCTGGAGGCAGAACTGAAACATTGCCTGGCACCAGAGCAAAACGGCTTTTCAGCCCTGCTGCTCCGTTTAACTCGGTGAAACAAATTAATTTTATTTTTAATTATATCAGCTGTGAGATCACAAACTTGCGATAAAACCTCGCACATTTGCAAAACGCGAGAGTTTGTCAAACACAGTCAGTCTCACGCAGCCAACTGTAAAATAGAAAAGAGAGAGGGAGTGAGAGCTGCGGCCGCACGCCATAGAGTTAAAAGCGCAGATGAGAACAGATCCAATTGTAATCCCTATCAGCGGGTGAGATCAGCTCCCGCGCTATCTGGAGTCCCCATCTCTGGAAACAGAACTGAAAAGCCGGAGGAAAATGCAACGCCAGACTCCGAGCAGCCACAGACAGAAAACAAATAAAAAGATCCAATTTTAATCCTTATCTCGACTGAGATCAGATCGCTCCTTATCTGAGCTCACATCGCATTTTCAGAGAACAGTGACGTTTTCAAAACAGAATTAAACAGGAAACCTTGCCTACAGCTATCGACTGCATGTGGATATACGTTTTTAAAAGAAAGGACAAAAGAAACTATTTAAATTGTACAAATCCTGTCAACCACACAAGTATTATGAGGAAAACTGAAGTATACACAACCGATACATAATATTTGTAAAAAATATCAAGGAGACAGAATAACTTGAGATAAATCGGGGGGCAAATATTTCTTCAAACATACATTTCAGTGCATCTACGAAATTATCTGTGGATTAGAATCTTTCAATTATGCGACTCGCGTTTACCCACAATCTAATGACACAGAAAACGTTACTACCAACCTATCCAGTTCTTCGAAATCCGTATCGACATTCGCAGTTTGGAATAATTTTTAGGTTGTTTTTTTTATCAGCGCAAGCATGAACGCATACGTGCATGTGGTGATACTGATAATTAACTTTAAGGAACGATGCCCCGGTCTACTCCGTGTGCAATTTGATAAGCTCATAAGAATAGGGTTTATGCATCTGACACACTGAGCGCTGTCAGGACAGCTTTCATCCAGACAGCCGCTCCACGCGTCGTATTGCTTGATACATTGTAACCATCTGGAATAAGTGCGTTTTTAAGACAAATTGTTTGTTGACAAGCCGCAGAGTATCATTCTCCGCTTGCCAGTTGTGATAAATGTAGAAAACCATGCTCGCCAAACTTCCAGCACCAGGAATTACACCGAAAAAATAAAATATTTAAATGAAAGACATGTTTCTGGATACTTACGTTTGATTTGTCTCGGTTTAGTTTGCTTTCTTCTCGACATGTTTGTTCCGTTTTCAGCGAAGGCAAAGCGACCTACCCGCGGATAACTAATAACATACTCCGGTTTGTCCACCGGACGGATATAACCACATGTCCTGTTCTCTCTGGTAATTGTTCACGGAGATCGCTACCTGTAGACCAGCAGGAGAGAGCGACTTTTCTCTTCCGTCGGATAGGATATTTTCCCACGTCTTTCCGATGGTTTTCTTGCCTGGTCGAAAAGAAAATGTAGAAGGCGGCAGCTTGCTCTTTAACTGTATTTTATGTTTGAGTTGTGGTTATTATGGTTTTCGTTGCTTATTTTTCTATTCCTTTCCCCTACTGTACCACAAGCGTGTACTTTGAATGGAAATAGCACAAGCTATCAGACAGCAGCGTGAGACCACGCCCCCGTAACGACCCGTGCGTGTGACGCAACGCCGCACGTTATTAGCGAGTGGCGACTAAATTCCAAACGAAACCAGCGCTAATGAAAGAATCGCTTCTTTTAGACTAGGAACTATTAAAATGAAAGTTCCTCTATTTTTGATCGTTATTAAATATATACATTCTTTATAATTAATAGATGAATAATGATGATAACAATAACATTATTTACCATTGTCATTATTGTATATGGTAGTATTAGTACTCTCAAGATCATCATCGTAAATAGTACTATAGTGGTGTCGTTTACTAGAAATCATCATTAAATTCAAATTCCACTCTACGCTGCTTAAATGTATTTTAAATGAAATTATATAGGGTACCTAATACAATCATGGCCGTGTGCCTTCTGTTTCTTTGCCTCTTGTGACTTCGGACCCAACCTAGGTATTATTGTGCCACTGTGGCGGCAGTCTGCCGCGTCTGCAAAAAGCGGTGTGCACTGTGCGCGCGCCTGGACTGAAAGGCAATAGAAAGCGACCTGTCAGATAGTTCTGCGGTGGGTGTGAAAATGGGAATTTGCCTTGTACGTTTCTGCCCCCTAGAGGGATTCACGTGTATCGAAGGAGCCACTTTCATTCGTTATATAAAACGGGAATTAAATACAAAAGTATGTTAACCGTAGAGTGAAATGTATTATTTTTGCTGTATGCTTCAGGTTTTTGGGTTCGAGATCAAGACATACAATGCTGGACAAAAGTACCGACACTCAGATGGCATTTAAATGTCTGTATGTTTCACCAGTTTAGAGAAACATCTGCAGAAAAGTTGCAGAAAAGTTAACCGATTAATTCCAAAACACTTACACTTTTTCATCGATGATGAATGTCTTGGTTGCAGTGCGTTTGGGGTGAATGTCTTGTCGGTGCTGCATCATGAAGTTTCTTACTTACAGTTATGTAGCTTGGGTTTTTCACCAAAGTGACTTACAGTTGATTAGACCAAGCAGAGGCCAATCCCCCCTGGAGCAATGTGGGATTAAGGCCCTTGTTTAAGGGCCAAACAGCTGCCATGATCTTATTGTGGCTACACTGGGGCTTGAACCACCAACCTTCCAGGTCCCAGTCAAGCACCTTAGCCACTAGGCAATGGAACAGAAAAAAAACTGCCTATACACTTCCAAATTAATTCTACTGCTGCCATCCTCCATTACGTCATCAATGAAGATGAGCGAGCCTGTTTCAGGAGCAGCCATACCTCCTCCATATTGCTTTAGAGCATGGGCTGTTCTTTCCTTCCTCCACAATTTTGGCTTTTCATCACTTTCATCAAGTCTATTTTGGTCCATAAAACATTGTCCCAGAACACTCCTGTTTTTTTGGTGAAGTCTAATTTGGCCTTTTGATTCTTTTTGCTGAGGAGGCTTGCACATTTTCCTTTTGTGCCTGCTGGAGTCTGCTGGTGATGTCACTGACCACTGTTTTATGCTGTTTCTTAGGATTTGTCATCAACTGCTGTTGTGTTCCTTGGCAGACCTGGAAGACTTGCGTCCACCAGTGGTTTCTTTCTTTTTCAAGAATTTCCTAACTTCTAAGTGCTATCCGACTTCATGAATATTTCAATCTTCATCTCATCTTTGTTGCCTTTCAGCCAAAGTTAGTCCTCTGGTCTTGTTGGTCTGTGATTTACTTTTTTGTGTATCGGTATTTTTAGTTGGCTAGGTAAGCAGTGTTTGGCTAGTTAAGTTTGGTCACTTTTGCTTTGTTGTTTGTTTGTTTATTTGTTTGTTTAAAAAAAGAATAATAAATAATAAGAATACATTTTTTTTTAAATTAAAATAGGCCCTGGTCCTTATCTTTGTTGTACAAGTAGCAGTTGAAATTGTACTTCCCTCTAGGGTCTTTCAGCGCACTCATCCCTGGTTATGGGCATGCACTTTGTTGTACGTCGCTCTGGATAAGAGCGTCTGCCAAATGCCATTAATGTAATGTAATGTAACGTGCCTTCTGACTCAAAATGCTATCTCCACAGATAAAAACAAAGGATAAAACCAAGACTAGACACTCACTGCTCTTTTATGTGTAACAGTCCATGCAGTAAATAACAAGTTGAGTACAGATGGGAAAGTTGTTAAGCAGGTAAAATTTACATTTGGGAGTACACTTTTCAAGAAGTAAACCATATTACTTGGTCCCATAGAGAGTAAGAGGTGGAACCATCTTTGGGTCCAATCACAGATCAATAAAAATCAGAGAGGAAGCGGTGGACACACACACCAATGGCGATCGACTGCCATGCAAGGCACCAACCAGCTCGTCAGGAGCATTTAGGGGTCAGGTGTCTTGCTCAGGGACATTTCAACAAAGTGGGGGGATGAACCTGCAATCCCCAACAGGCAGTCCGACTGCCAGACAACTACTCGTGCCACTTGAGCTAGAGCCCATGTTGCTCCAGTAGTGTGGAGGATGTGTCAGACCATTAGACAGTACATATTTTGCGGTTGTTTCGGGCACGACCACACTCAGAAAAAGCAAAAATATGTATATCATCTGAGGATTTAAAGTACACTAGATTTAGAGAAAAATTTGTCTGCTTACCTTTCTGATTCAGTGTACTCAATGTATATACTCAATAGTAGGGAAGTAAGCTATTTCAGACAGGGTCCCACAGTGTGGTGCTGCAGTCTTGTCTGTAATGTGATTATATGGCCACCAGGAGGCAGTCCTGCAGCGGCATCAGCAGATTTCAAACAGACTTGCATCAGATTCACTTTCTTTTCCACATGAGCGCTATCTCTGCACAGTAGCCATGTTTCTGAAACCATCCCCTCCGTTATGTGCAGGTCTGGCAGGAGAGATGAGGTTTTTGTACTCCATCTTATTTTAGCACTGGTACTAGTACTGTGCTGGAATGAAAATCTTTTCCAAAGCTTTCCAGGAGAGCTGAAGTGAGTGTGTGATGTGTGTGTGCATGTGTCTCAGAGATTCTGTCATTATAGGCAGTGTGTAAAATGTTTAAAACTCTCAGTAAGCCTGTCAAATTACCGCCTGTATGGAATTACACTGGCAGCTCACTGATCGGTCACATGGTAAGTGTAAAACTTGAGCCATTCGTGTAACATTATAAAAATGGGCTGTTGTTAATCCCTCAAGTGCTAAAACAAAGCCAATCTACCTCCGACTGTCTCTCTCTCATTCTGTCTGGCCAGTGATCACTTAGGGCTCCATGCAAGGCATACAAAAGGTGTGTGTGCCTGTATGTGTGAGTGTGCAAGCATTTATGAGACAGAGAAAACAGATATTGGTGAGGTCTCACTGGTTGGTTTGTTGGGATGGTTGCATATTGTGTGTGGGACAGTGTTGAGAAGAAAATGGGGGGATAATTCTGTTGCTCCAGCCACTGCATTCTTGACATGATCTGAGCCAGGGGCCCATTTCCTCTGGAAATACACCTGTCAGCCCAGCAGACAGGAGCCAGTGAGTCAAAAGTAAAACACACACACACACAAATAAACACACACATAAACAAACACACACAAAAAATATAAACACACAAAAAAAAACAAAGAAACACACAAACACACAATCATACACACACAAACACAGACACACACAAACAAACAAAGAAAGACACAACTACACACACATGAAAACAAACAAACACACAACGACACACACATACAAACATGCACAACCACAAAACACATACAAAGGAGGAAAGCACAAAAGGATATTTCTATATTCAGGCAGAAGTAGGCACAGAACTATCTTCATGTATTGTTTCCATAATGACGGTTCTCTCCGTGTGTAATTAAGATCTTCATACTTGACAGTTGCTCGTTTTTCTCTTGGGTGATGACAGCACACCATCGGAAAATATCACACACATTCCCAACCCCAGGAACAGTAAATCTGTCTCACAGTCCAGTCCAGTCCATCCATACCACACCCAACCCCGGCCCCCTGTCCCATAACCCTGCCTCCAGCCGAAACTCTATCCCAGCACTTCAATCCGACACCACCTCACAAGCAGCACATAATAACCAAAAAGAAAATCCACTAAAAGTATCACCCAAATCCAACAATAACACAACACACAACCCATGCCCAGAAAATAACACTGACCAATAACACTACATACAGGACTCACGCTCACCAATAACACTGACCAATAACACTACATACAGGACTCACGCTCACCAGTAACGCTGACCAATAACACTACATACAGGACTCACGCTCACCAGTAACACTGACCAATAACACTACATACAGGACTCACGCTCACCAGTAACACTGACCAATAACACTACATACAGGACTCACGCTCACCAGTAACACTGACCAATAACACTACATACAGGACTCACGCTCACCAGTAACACTGACCAATAACACTACATACAGGACTCACGCTCACCAGTAACACTGACCAGTTACATTGTGTCACTGCAGAGCTGGCGCGGCAGGGCCTTCTAGTGTGTGATCTCTCCCTCCTCCTGTCTCCGGTGGTGAGAGGTCGCCCACCAGGCTGAAATGCTAATGTTGTCTGGCTAACACCCTCTCCCCTGCAAAAATACATTCATCATTATTCTGCAAATACTGTAAAGAGAATACATCTACCCATAATTCTCCCCATCCAAACACACAAACACACACACAGACACACACACGCACACGCACGCACACACACACACACACACACACACACGCACGCGTGCACGCACGCACACGCACGCACGCACGCACACACACACGCGCACGCACACGCACGCACACACACACACACACACACACACACGCACACACACGCACGCACACACACACACACGCACGCACGCACGCACGCACACGCACGCACGCACGCACGCGCACACGCGCGCACGCACGCACACACACACACACACACACACACACACACCACGGGCTGTGCCCAGCAGCCCCTCAGGGTGGCACATCGCCCAGGGAGGAAGGGTATCATTCAGGAGAAACTGTTCCCCATCTCACTGAAGATCAGCGACTCTCCTCTAGTTGATCCGACACTTGCAGTCTTAAAGCTCACACATAACGCCTATGTGTACATCCACACAGCATTCTGAATAATGGCCCTTATCCGGGTTATGGTCATATTATCAAGATGTTTTTATTTAATATGAAATTCAACAGAGGCGGCACGGATGGTGCAGTGGGTAGCACTGCTGCCTCACAGCAAGGAGGTCCTGGGTTCGAATCCCCGTCGGCCGGGGCCTCTCTGTGCGGAGTTTGCATGTTCTCCCCGTGTCTGCGTGGGTTTCCTCCGGGTACTCCGGTTTCCTCCCACAGTCCAAAGACATGCATGTTAGGCTGATTGGAGAGTCTAAATTGCCCATAGGTATGAGTGTGTGAGTGAATGGTGTGTGTGCCCTGTGATGGACTGGCGACCCATCCAGGGTGTATTCCTGCCTTTCGCCCAATGTATGCTGGGATAGGCTCCAGCCCCCCTGCGACCCTGTTCAGGATAAGCGGGTTCAGATAATGGATGGATGGATGGATGGATGAAATTCAACAGGCATCAATATTTTGTATGCACATAATCAGAAGTCCAGTAGGACATTTCCCCTTAACACATACATGTATTCTATAATATTCATTAATTAATTCAT